>NW_027142372.1:0-1200000 GCF_026170545.1 Melanerpes formicivorus | reverse complement strand
AACATTGTAAAGGTTTGAAATACACGAGAAGAGGAAAGCTGAGGTTTAAAACACTCAAGTGCTCCATCATGGAGGAACAGAATTGTGCACTCATACCCATGAAGACAAATCAGAAAATATAAACAACTAAGTTAAACCCCAAACATTTCTGGAAGGAAATTAACATTTTTCCAAAGCCAGAAATTAAATATACAACAAACCAAACAACACAAATTTCCAGCTTGATTGCCTTTTGATTGTCCTGCTTTGGGTCCATTCTAATCAAGCAAAAGCCCAAGGCACCAAATGAGCATGCAGAAACACAGGTTATTGTGTTTACATCTGACAATGCTGCCAGCTCCAAGTGTTTGCTTGATTCATTCTAACATGTTTATCTGATGAATCTTGAGCCCATTTTCTGTTCTAATGCTGCAATTTCAAACACAAACAAATAGAATCATTTGAGGGTACTGCTTGATGAGAAGCTCAACATGAGCCAGTAACACGCGTTTGTAGCCCAAAGAAAGCCAACTGTATCCTGGATTCATTGAAAGAAACATCTAGCAGGTCTAGGAGATGATTCTCCCCCTCTTCTTTGGTGAGACCCCATCCAGAGTACAGTGTCTGGCTCTGGAGTTCTCAATATAAAGACATGGACTTGTTGGAACAGGTCTAGAGGATGGCCACAAAGATGACCAAAGGGCTGGAGCACCTCTCAAGTGGAGACAGGCTGAGAGAGTTGTGGTCGTTCAGCCTGGAGAATAGAAGGCTCCAAGACCCTGTTGGGGTCTTCCAGTACCTAAAGGGAGCCTGCAAGAAAACTGCAGAGGGGCTTTTTAGAAGGGCTTGAAGTGACAGGATGAAGAGTAATGGCTTTAGATTGAAAGGTGGGAGATTTACATTCCATGTGAGGAAGATGTTCTTCACCGTGAGGGTGGCAAGGCACTGGAACAGGCTACCCAGAAAGGTGGTGGATCCCATCCCCCTCCCTGGAAGTTTTCAAGGCCAGGCTGAATAAAACTTCTGAGTATCCTGGTCTAGTGGAAGGTGTCCCTGCCCATGGCAGGGATTTGCAACCAGATGATCTTTAAAGTCCCTTCCAACCCCAACCACTCTATGATTTATTTCTTCCTCCCACATAGAGTTACCTTAAAGAAAAGTAACCTGTTCCTCTGATGCTCAAATCATAGTCATAAAGTTTGGGATTTTCAGATGGCCTGAGTTACTTGCACAAGCAAGCAAAGCTATTGGGTGCTCATTACACTTCTGCTGTCTCCACTACAAAACACAGAAGGAAATTCTCTGGAAAACATTTGCTAAACAGTTTACTCCTTTACCCCCACCTATCACCTGGCATTTTTTCTTTCAGCTCTGCATCCCATTGCCTCCAAAGGAGAACTAGAGCAATTTAATGCAAAAATGAAACACAGTAACAGATTCACTGCAGAACTATCCCCCCACAAAGCAAACGTTTCCTCAAAACTACAATTAAGGACACAGCTTGAGTCATTGGGAAGATACACGTTGGGGGATTTAGTTCAATGTAGGCATAGAAAACTGGTTGAAGGGGAGGAGTCCCTGCTCTTACAAATCCCTTTGGAGTAAGTAGCACTTACCCAACTCTAATTCTCCCCTTCCCATGGTTTGCAATAAAGAGCAAAAGAAGACAACTATTTTTTTTTCAGCATCTACAAAATGTCTGTGGAAACATATACAGATTTTAATGAAGAGCTGTTCCTCATTATGGAAATTACCATCACTGAGACAAACCAGAAAGATAAACATCAGTACCTACTGCTCTTAGTTTCTCCTTATACATGTAAGCAGACTAAAAGTTCAGCCACCCATTAATTCACCTCTCTTCAGAGTCATGTTAAAATACACTTGTGAAGTTCAAAGCCATCTTAGGCGAAAATGTGTGCTCAAGCCATTGATTTTCATTTGAGTAAAGATTTAGTTCTCAAACTACATGGATAGACATCAACCTGAACCAGAACGTGTGACACTGCCTACATTTTCAGAAAGCAGTGTTGAGGTTTTATTACTTGTAGTCACTGAGACTCAGAAAAACAGAGGATAATTCAAGGTTCTTGCATAACACTGAAACATTTAAAAATGAAAATCCACTTATTGTAATTTCCTTTCTTTCTTCCTAAGCCAGAAAACAATCAAGCTGGGAATAATGTTGGTCAATACTGTTTTTCTACATTCCTGATCACAAATTTCCCATAGACTAGCTTGTAAAACCAGACTTGAAGGTCACATTGTCTTAACCATTTGACACACAATATTGGTTTTGATAAATTCATTGGATGAATGTTCAGAATCTGGTTTTCAATTTGTATCCACAAAAGCATTTGCTTTCCACAAATACTAATGGGATAATTATTGCCTCTACATGTATTTCTGCAAGCAGCTATTTGCAACAGTATTAACAAATGTGAACATAACAGTTTACCAAGAGAGAACAAAACTGACATTTTGGTTCAAGTGTTTATTTATGACTGATTTGGGGAAATATTTGCTCAGCTGTGCCTTTCTAAGTTGGACAGCTTGGAGCACAATACTGGACTACTCAGTTTGACAGTTTGATTTTTGGTCTTTGTGGCTGATGTTGCATTTTCAGTGCTGTAGAGAGTGTTCTAGTCCCATGGGAACTCCCTCTTTGTATACATCTGCACTAAGAACCAACTCCTGGAATCCAGTTTCATTATGAGCACCTTTATTCTAGCACATAGAATACTTTTTAGTATTAAATCACTTTGTGCCCTTCTCCTGCCAAATTAAATATGCAGAACACTACCATTTTTGCTGTAAGGCCACTTTTGCAATTCACTAGCTTTACGCAGCTGAGCAACACACAAAAATCATGGAAGAATTCAGAGTACCTTCACATGGAGTCTTAGTTTTGTGCATTCAAACAAGGACTAGGATCTTGCCAGTGACCTGCAGTATTGACACTTGACCAGTTATTTATTCTCCAGGTCTGCTATACTGTGGTTGGCAAAGGATCAGCTACACCAGCCTAATTCCTGTACCTTACAAATTGATTATACTTTTTTTTCCCTCTTAGATTGATCTGTCTCTGTGAACATAAGACAGGTAGAATTAATGTTAGAATAGAATAAACCAGGTTGGAAGAGACCTTCAAGATCATTGCATCCCATCTGACCGATTAGCTCCCAGTCTTTCAACTTGAAAGAACAGAGTGATAACATGCTTACATAGGCTGTCTTTTTAGTTCAGTATAATTATTTCAGCACAGAGGAAAAAAAGACCAATGACTGAACTTAAAAGTCAGAAGGAAGAAATATTCCCAACATGAATTCTTCTATTCAGTAATTCCAACTCAGTTCATGGGTGTATTTGTTCTTGAAATATTTGTATTTTAAGAAGGTAGATTTTCATGCAGAAGTAAGCTTGCAAAGGAACCTGAGTCACTACTTGGCTTTTAAAGTCAAAATCCAACTTACGGTACCGCTTTGTTTATCGTATAAACTGGCCAAAGACAAAAGGAGCACATCAAAAGAAGGGTTCATAACAGCTTGTTCTGTGTTATTTCAAAGGATGATTTTTCAGAAATGCAGGATCTACATAAATCACTCCCTTACTGGAAGATACACAAGACATCCACATATTCACTACAATGACCAACTATACCATGGTAAAGAAACAAGAAAAATCACATTTTTCTCAGCTATGAATAATAGTTCACCATATAAATGCACTGAGTGCCTTTTAATCAAGCTTATTCTCTGAAGATGTAATGACCAATTTTGAGAGCCCATTAGATATAAAACACATGTAATAATCTGACTGTAACAGATTGCTTCTATTGCTAATAATTTATTATGCTGCAGTAAAAGTTTTACAAAGAAACATCAAAAATCTAAAAAGTGAGTCTGATTTCCCAAATATCGATTAAGTTTGGGGCTGGCAGTCTAATTTCAAGAACAGAATCATCACCCACACAAAGTTAGTAAGGTCTTTCCCACGGGCCTTACCAAATGTCATAAAAATAAAGCCTAGATCAGGACATGTGAAAATAACACATTTAAGGCAACACCAAGACACCACAATGAAACTGGTGTTAGTCATCACCTGCATATTCAACCTTTTGTGTACATTACAGAAGAGGACTCAGTAAAAAGCAAGAATTGTTCTTTTTTAAATTAAATGTCTTGCTTTCAATTTGCATGCATATTGTCAAACACAGAGGTGGCTGTATTCCTCACTCCCTGTATCCAACTTGTAGACACTTATACAGAATGCAAGAGATCTAGGTCCTGCTCTAATTCAAGCAGACCTGGTTTTAATCTCACTTTTAAGAGGTCTATCTGTCTACAGAGCGTTACTCATTATGAGTCAGCACCACAAACTGGCTTCCAGCCCAAATATTACAGTGAGCTGTTCCTGACCCTGTTTTGAATCTGGCAGTGACTATGCAGTTTTACATTTCCTTGGTACCTGTTACTGTCACCTAATATTGACCAGAAATTGCATTTGCCTGAAAATTTCACATATATCAATCTATTTCTATTAAATTTGGGGTTTCACAATTTACTACCTTTTACCTAAAATTCACAGGCAGCTCCAGCAGAAATAAAACACATACCAATAGCACAAATGACAGAAAGGTGTCACTTCTGGCAGAGAAACAATAGAACTACCTTTCTAAGAAGAGACACTTGACACTTCATTCTGTGGTGCTTGTGAATCTTCGAGAAATATATTTTGTCATTAAATATGACTGGAAATAATTACAGCTACAGCTATTCCGCTGCAGAATTGAAGTTTCTTAATCAATATTGGCTTCTTCTTTGTTGTTTTTTTTCAATTTTGAAAAGTGAAAAAATTCATAGACAGAAAAAACATTACAAACTAAAGAGGTGGTTCTATTCTAATCTCTACCCATGCAACAGCAGAATTCTCTGATAGTACTGACTCCCTTTATGAGAGATGTCCATCTGAAACCTCTGCAGAGAGGCTCAGATACCGTCATTCAACATCAAGACAAGAAAAATCTACTCTGTTTATGAGGCACATCAGCAAAACAGACCAAATTAACATGGCTGCCTAGGAACTCCTGAGCACAGGTGACCCACTTCTACAGAAAGCTTCTGTTCTTTCTTCAAGTGCCATATAAGGGACAAAAAAGTGAAATCTGTTCAACACAGTTAACCAAGGCTAATTCCTCCCTCCCTGAGAAGGGGAACATATCTTGAATGAATGCTTAAAGTAAATAATGGGTAATTTGCCTGCAACCAAATACACATGTATCTAAACCATTTCCCAACTTCTTTCCAGAACACACATTAAAAGAATCACAGACCAGGATTTTTGAGCCTGAGGTGAAACAGACACCGACTGCAAGCTAACAGATAATGTCCTGGTTTCAGTTCCTAGAATTGATTGATTTTTCTGCCATCTACTGTCTTCATTAGAACTTTGGTCCTGAGAGCTGAACAACATTCATTTAATTCTGCTTTCACCATCAGTGATGGAAATCCTGAAGGGGACAAAGTCATTATGGGGCTGTGTGGTGAAAAACAGAGTTTTTGTCTGGAGAAAGGAGAACCCTCTGAAAGAACACACAGCTTTAATGGTGTAAGGCCATGGCACACTGCCTGCAGTCAGCTCTGCTAGCTCACATTAGTACTGTACAGATACCCTTATCTGCACTGCACCATACCACAGGCCTTGCCTCTCCTCTCCTTTGCCAGCTAGGCAACCTCTGTATGGGTTTCCTAATCCTCTTTAGTCAGAAAGCTTCAAGTTACTTATGCTGTTTAAGGCTAGAGTTCAATTGCTCCAGGACAGTTAATAGAGCAGTCATCCCTGCCATCCCTTTCAAACAGAATGAAGCACAGAACATTCCATAATCTAAAAAAAAAAAACATAGATAAGGCTCTGCATTTGAAAACTATTATGTTTGCACATTAGAAAGAGCTGAGTTGATTTTATTTAGTATGTAAATACTCCATTTGGTTTCCTGTTGCAGTAAGATTCAATGGCCCCTTCCCTATCAGGAGAGTAAGCAAGGCTGAAAATTGGCTAAGGACTCCTATTTCCTAATTCTCAAAAAGAACAGACCATGTTTCCATTTCTCATTGTCTCATGCAAAAGAATGGCAAGAAAGACTTGGGTGCTGCCCAGAAAGGCCAGAAGCCCACATTAGCCTAAAACATTGAAGAAGCCTAGGAATCTCAAGCTCTACCTGCAAGTGACTACTCTCTTGCTTTGAGTTAGGTACACTATAGAACAAATAACTGAATGCACCTACTGAACTGACCCTGAATCCCTCAAACTATTTTGTTATCTATTTTATTTAAAAACGAAAACTGATATACTAATGTGCCTTCTAGGCACATAGAATACTCTTTCTTATCCAAGAACAGCACGAGCTGTTTTCTGCTCACTTGATTTAATCTTTTTGTCTTTGCAATATGCCAGTTCAGTAGTTCACATTTTCCACTGACTTTTCAATGCCTTCTAAAGTCCAAATAACATTACCCTTTAAGTACATGAGGCTGTTGTCATTAAGAAAGAGGTAGCACAGAAAAGTCACTGTATACAAAGCTAGGATACTATTAAGAAACTGAAAAGAAAAACTAATACTGATCAAGCCTTTCTGCTCCTATTCACCCCTTCCATGAAGAGCCCTGTTGGAGATACATCAGCTCTGACATTCCTCACAATACAAGTAAGGATAACAGGCAAGTTCAGGTCAGGAAGAGTTCAGGTCAGGCTCTATGGGTTGGTTTTGGTGGGTTTTTTTTCAGACATAAAGTCCCACATATGACAAAACTTCAAAGATACCTTACCACGTATTCTAGATGTCTTCCTTTAAGGAGTAAACCTTCAAACATATTTTAGGTATTATACAGGGCCTGCCTCAAAGAGACTTCAGTTCATATTTGTAAGAGACCTATTTTGCTCCTCAGGTTTTGAGTTCTAATCCATGACAAATGAGTTACCACAGCTTCTTTCCATTAGCTGTCACTACCATCTATCCATCAGCAGTATGAGCTCCATTTCTAGGAATACCTTCAACCCACCTCCATATCCTGTAGCCACACCAGAATAAGCTTAGCAACATAATCTCCATAAAATCAACATTCAAATTGAACAAATGAGGGCCTCATCATAGTGAACAAACGGCTCATGAGCTAACCAACTTGTAAAATATCAACTGTATTTTTAGGCAAGAAGTTAAAGCTTCTGTCAAGAAAACTAAGTTACCCCTCCCAAAATTTCACTTCAGATTTTTTTTTTTCTTTACAAAGCAGAGGAGAAATTATTTACTGCTTTGTTCTGGACAACATTTTGCTACAATTTCAGCAAAACTTAGTCCTTTTATGTATACTGAATAGCTGACTTTCGCTCATATATTTAGTAACACCAAAATAAGTAGAGATGTTAAATGACTTTGACTGGATCCTGAGTTCCTTTAACTCACAGTACACTCCCATTTCAGGGCCAAACACGAGATGATGACCTACAGGGATGCTCACCAGATTGAACAGACAAAATAAATAAATAAAAGTCCATACAGATTTTCACAATAGTATCACAGCGTCACTGAGGTTGGAAGACATCTCAAAGATCATCGAGTCCAACCTGTCACCACAGACCTCATGACTAGACCATGGCACCAAGCACCACGTCCAATCCCCTCTTGAACACCTCCAGGGATGGTGACTCCACCACCTCCCTGGGCAGCACATTCCAATGACGAACGACTTTCTCGGTGAAAAACTTTCTCTTCACCTCCAGCCTAAACGTCCCCTGGTGCAGCATTTTAATCTTCTACAGAGAGGGCTAGAAACAACTTTGTACTCACGGTGCAGACGAGCGGAGCTGCAGGCAGGCGCGGGCCGGGCGCAGTGGAGCGGCGCGGCTCCGCCGGCTGTGCAGGCCGGGCCGAGCAGAACGCTCGGGCACGCGGCTAACACATGGTCGCGCGGCAATTGTCTTTCCCCCCATCACACCCTGCGGCGCAGGAGCGCTGCCTGCAGAGCAGCGCAGAGTGCGGTGCGCACATCGGCCTTTCAGAGGCGCTGTTGCAGTGCTTTCAACACAAGGAAAGCGCGCGTTCCCGCCTCCACAAAAAGAACTTCTTTGAAGCCGCGCTGTCAGGCCGCGTCACACTGCTTTTGAGGCGATAAAGCTACGACGTTTCTTGACCAATTCATGGGCAGCCTGTTCCAAAGCCTGACCACTCTTTCAGTAAAGAAATTTGTCTTACTATCCATTCTACACTTTCCCCGGCACAATTTCAGGCTATTTCCTCTAATTCTGTCACCTGATACTAGATAGAAGAGACCAGCCTCCACCTTGCTCCATTCTCCTTTCATAGCGCAGAGAGGTATCCCCTTTGTTTCCTCTTCACCAGACGAAACAATCCTGTTTCCCTCAGCTGCTCCTCGTAACACTTGTTGTCTAACACAACATAATTGCAATAAACTGTAATAATTCTCTATGATAAACTATAAACTCAAATCCACTGACCGTAGTTAGTGCAATTCCTAGAGATGAGGCTTTCACCATTGCCAAAATGTCCACAGCAGCAATAATTTCATGAAATATCCACCCAGAAATACAACCAGAGTCAGCTGTGTGAACACACTCCTAGCTGCCTAGCAAAAGGCATTTAGAAGATCTACAGAAAATTCTCAGGCTCTGTCATTCACCAAACAGCCAATCTCCTTTGAAATGTTCACAGGCACATAGGATACAGGGCAGTGGAAATAGAGGGGAACATCTTGCATGAATACCCATTGGAATTCAACATGAAATTATGAACTGATAAGCCTGTGCAAAGATTAAAGGGTTTTTTTCCCTCAAAGACTGAAAGAAGCTCCTGAAGGGCTCTCTTCCATACAATCAACAGATTATGTTAAAACTCCTACAGAATACTTTAGGACCCCAAAGCTCTGCAGTTACTCACCTTAGTAAAACTGGGGTTACAAGCTTCATTGACCACATGACTTCCAAATTTTTTTATGCCATATATTGCTTTAAAGGCATAAGAAAAGACAAATATCTTCTATTTTATTGAACACAGTGAGATCACCACCTCTGTGATCTGGGCAACACCATAGAAGGTCAGGTGCACTGAAGACTGCCCCAGTATTGCTGCATGCAAGCCAGAACATTTGAGGAGAAACAAATAGGAAATACGTATTAAATGTGTAATCCTGATATGAATTTAAATAGTGATGTATACACATTTTTACTTCCTTTGCAGTCCACAGAAAAAGGCATCACCAGACAGCACTGAAGATTCAGAACTTTAATAGGCTGAATTGGTTTCTGAAATATCTTTGTCTCTGCTCTTCATCAACTAGAACCTCTAGTTACAAGCCCCACTTGGGGTATGAGAGGTTCACATTTTATATGGAATAGCATCCTAAGTGAGCCAACAAATGCTACCTGCCCCAACATCAGCCCTCTTGAAAAAGCTGGATATGTAGATGAGTTGTTTGCAGACATCGCTTCTAACATGGACAGTCTGAGAACACAAGCACTCCTGAGTGATACAGGTAACATGGAATGGAATGGAATGGAATGGAATGGAATGGAATGGAATGGAATGGAATGGAATGGAATGGAATGGAATGGAATGGAATGGAATGGAATGGAATGGAATGGAATGGAATAGATCAGATCAGGTTGGAAGAGACCTTCAAGATCATCATGTCCAACCCATCAACCAATCCAACCCAACTAAACAACTAAACCATGGCACCAAGCACCCCATCAAGTCTCCTCGTGACCACCTCCAATGAAGGTGACTCCACCACCTCCCCAGGCAGCCCATTCAAATGGGCAATCACTCTCTCAGTATAGAACTTTTTCCTAACATCCAGCCTAAACCTCCCCTGGTGCAGCCTGAGACTGTGTCCTCTTGTTCTGGTACTGGCTGCCTGGGAGAAGAGACCAACATCCACCTGTCTACAACCCCCCTTCAGGTAGTTGTAGAGAGCAATAAGGTCACCCTTGAGTCTCCTCTTCTCCAGGCTAAGCAACCCCAGCTCCCTCAGCCTCTCCTCATAGGGCTTGTGTTCCAAACCCCTCACCAACTTTGTTGCCCTTCTGTGGACACGCTCCAGCAAGCCAACATCCTTCCTAAACTGAGGGGCCCAAAACTGGACACAGGACTCGAGGTGCAGCCTAACCAGTGCAGTGTACAGGGGCAGAATGACCTCCCTGCTCCTGCTGGCCACACTGTTCCTGATGCAGGCCAAGATGCCAGTGGCCCTGTTGGCTGCCTGGGCACACTGCAGGCTCATGTTCAGCCTACCATCGACCAGCACCCCCAGGTTCCTCTCTACCTGGCCACTCTCCAGCCACTCTGACCCCAGCCTGTAGCACTGCATGGGGTTTCTGTGGCCAATGTGCAGAACCCAGCACTTGGATGTGTTCAATCTCATGCCCTTGGACTCTGCCCATCTGTCCAGCCTGTCGAGGTCCCTCTGCAGAGCCTCTCTACCCTTCAGCAGATCAACTCCTGTCCCCAGCTTGGTGTCATCCACAAATTTACTGATGATAGACTCAATGCCCTCATCCAGATCATCAATAAAGATGTTAAAGAGCACAGGGCCCAGCACTGATCCCTGGGGCACACCACTAGTGACTGGCTGCCAGCTGGATGTGGCACCATTCACCACCACTCTCTGGGCTCAGCCCTCCAGCCAGTTCCTAACCCAACACAGTGTGCTCCCATCCAAGCCACGAGCTGACAGCTTGGCCAGGAGTTTGCTGTGGGGGACAGTGTCAAAGGCCTTGCTGAGCTCCAGATAGACCACATCCACAGCCTGCCCCACATCCACCAGGCAGGTCACCTGATCATAGAAGGAGATCAGGTTGGTCAGGCAGGACCTACCCTTCCTAAATCCATGCTGGCTGGGCCTGATCCTTTGGCCATCCTGTAAGTGCTGTGTGATTGCACTCAAGATGACCTATTCCATAATCTTGCCTGGCACTGAGGTCAGGCTGACAGGCCTGTAATTCCCTGGCTCATCCAACCAGCCCTTCTTGTGGAGGGACACCACATTGGCCAGTTTCCAGTCTTCTGGGACCTCTCCAGTGAGCCAGGACTACTGAAAAATGATGGAGAGTGGCTTGGCCAGCTCATCTGCCAGCTCTCTCAGCACCCTAGGACTTGTCGGGATCCAAGTGGCTGAGCAAGTCTCTAACTACTTCCTCCTGGATCACAAGGGAACTATATTGCTCCCTGACTCCATCTGCCAGCTCTGCAGGCCAGCTGTCTGGAAGACATTCTGTCCTGCTAGTAAAAATTGAGGCAAAGAAGGTGTTAAGTAACTCTGCCTTTTCCTCATCCTTTGTTACAACGTTCCCCTCCGTGTCCACCAAGGAGTGGAGGTTATCCTTGCCTTTTCTCTTGCTATTCATGTATTTATAGAAGGACTTTTTGTTGTCCTTCACAGTAGAGGCCAGTTTAAGCTGCAAATGTGCTTTTGCCTCCCTAATTTTCTTCCTACATGACCTAGCAACATCCTTAAACATTCTGTGGGTTGCCTCCCCTTTCTTCCAAAGATGATACACCCTCATTTTTTCCCTTAGTTCTATTAAGAGTTCATTACCCATCCAGGCTGGCCGTCTGCCCCGGCGGCTCATCTTCCAGCACATTGGCACAGCCTGTTCCTGCGCCTTCAAGAGCTCTTCCTTGAAGCAGGTCCAGCTCTCCTGGACCCCTTTATTTTTAAGGGCTTTATCCCAAGGAACCCTCTGAGTTAGTTCCTTGAGTAACCTGAAGTCTGCCCTCCAGAAGTCCAGAGTGGAGACCTTCTTGCTACCCCTCTTAGCTTGACTGAATACTGAAAATTCAATTATCTCGTGGTCACTGGCCCCCAAACACCCTCCGACCACCACATCACCCACCAGCCCTCCCTATTGGTGAAGAGGAGGTCAAGCATAGCCTTACCCCTGGTAGGCTCTTGCAGCACCTGGGATAAGAAGCTGTCTTCCATGCACTCTAAGAACCTCCTAGACTGCCTCCTCTCTGCTGTGTTGAGATCCCAGCAGATGTCGGGCAGGTTGAAGTCGCCCATGAGAACAAGGTCAGGCGATCTTGAGACAGCCTTAAGCTGCCTATGGAATGCTTCATCAACATCTTCCTCCTGGTTGGGTGGGCTATAACAGACTCCAACCGATGTCTGCCCTGTCAGTCTTCCCTCTAATTTTCACTCACAAGCACTCAACCCAGTTGTCCCTAATCTCCAGCTCAATGGCATCTAGTGCCTCCCTGATGTACAGGGCCACCCCTCCACCCCTTCTTCCTTGCCTGTCTCTCCTGAAGAGCCTGTAGCCATCACTTGCAGTGCTCCAGTCATGTGAGTCATCCCACCATGTCTCTGTGATGGCAACTACATCATACCTTTCCTTCTGCAACAAGGCTTCCAGCTCCTCTTGTTTGTTACCCGTGCTTCGTGCATTACTGTACATGCACTGCAGCCGGACTGCTGGTTTCACCTCTGGCTCTGTAAGTAACAATACATTTGAATTAACCACTTCAAATAACACTTTTAAAGGAACCAGGGGAAAAAATAAAATGAAAAAGAACTTTGAACAAAAAAAATTCATTAAAGGATTTTATCTCTTTAACAGAGGTTTTATATCAGGAAGAAAGGGAGGAGGAGGGGTGTTCTGTGAATCACTAACAGCTGGACAGCTGTGTTTTGCAGCCTAATATATGAAGCAGATGAGCAGAGCTTCCAGCAGTTCATGATGATGAAGCCTTTCATTTAACTCTGGAGAACTTTAGGCTTTGTTCTGTTTAGATCAATTGTTTTCCTTAAATCTTATTAATTATAAACTATTTTTTACACAAATACTTGAAAAAGGCATCAAATCAAGAACATAGCAAAGGAATTTCTGAATATTTAATCTGAACCCATAGTTATTCCTATAGTTTCATGCTAAATGTGGTTCTGTTTTGCATTCTGTACTATTTGAAAATAGTAAACAAACTTCACAGAATCACCAAGGTTGGAAGAGACCTCAAAGATCATCAAGTCCAACCTGTCACCACAGACCCCATAACTTGTACTGTTAGCTTGTCAGTTGAGGTAGTGGAACAACATCTGTAGGTTATTCCTTGCTTCTGTCACCTACACTCCAGGCCTTGGCAGATGAATAGCAAACTGTTTTCCAAACATTCTGAAGGAATCACACACCCTCTCTCACTCTTTCTGGAAGACACTGCCCTTTTCTCTGAGAAAACAAATGGACTTCTCTGGTGAATTCACTCAAACCAAAGCATGTATAAATTCCCAGAAAAGTGTCTCCAGGATTACACAAGAATCGGGTTATTGACATAATTGTGATAACAAGCAGCTTCAAGTTTCATTAACTGTTGCTGGGATTATTTTTATTACTTTTTTTTCCTTGCAAAATCTGGAACAGCCTTATTAGAATTTTAGATTTAGAAAGCTTCCCTTTCCCCATCTTGTACTATTAAATTTCAATCTCCAAGAAAAAAAAAGCCTCAGACATTTACAAACAAAGTTTACCATGGGCTACATCTACGATCCCTATAAGCAGCACTTTTCTTGTCACTTATCTATAAAAATTACCAAAATGTTAGTAATTGTTCCAAAGCCACCAGATTAACATCTTTAAAGGGTTTAGAAACTCAAGTGAAACTGTATTCCTGCTATACTTGGACAAAGAATTTGAAGCCTCTGACCTGGCAAGCCAATCTGAAGCACAAGAAAAATTCTAACCTGTAAAATAAAATGCCCTCTCCATTCTGAATAAATGAAACTTGTTTGCAGACATGAAGACTCTGAGGAGCTGCAGAATGGTTTCACTGTCCCAAAGAAGAGCACTGGCAATACTTGAACTCCATCACCATCACAAATTCTTGTGGTGGTATAACTGGCACAGCTAGACCAGGAGGAGGAGCACACAGATACATAATCACAACACATATACACTGCTTTATGTTGGTGTGCAAGATGCACAAACATTGTGACTTCTGTTTCCTAAGACACAGCACCACCAATGCCTAAGAAACAGCCACATAGCAAAACCATTACAATAAGCAATTTTACTTCAACTCATCTGCCCTTTTCCCCATGTCTCGCCAACTAAATTAAGTCAGGTCATGTGTCATTTCCTACACAGCAAAGATTTTTACAAGTTGCAGTTCCACCACAGACTGTGGTTCCCAAGTGCAAAATCCTTGCTGCAGAAGTTAGTATTTATCCTGGGGGGGTAAGCTCACATGCCTTTGCTGCATAGCATGACAATAAACAAAGGTTGCTCTATATATTTTCTGGCTGACAGACAAATGCCATGCAATTAAATGTCAAATTAACTTGTGTAGCAGCTGCTAATAGTTTTCACATATTTGGGAAACAGAGCAATCGTTGTCTGTTAAAAATTATTTAAGGCTGACTCATTTTCGGAGTTTCTTAGCACCACAGGGCTCCACAGCTATTTGTGACACTGCTTGGCTTTCATAAAAATAACAGCAAAGAAAATTTAGGAGTAATGATAATAAACAAGCCTGACATGACCTACTGGGGCTTTTTATTACAAAACCTATTTAGACGACAATATCTGGAGGAAGAAGAGAGCTCTTTAGCAATAACAAATAAGTACTTTTTAGCCCCATGATGCTCTTCTTCTTCCAGCATTTCCCACTGATACCAAAATTTGGTGTTAGATCAGACTCTGAAGTACCCTACAGTATAATGTTATGTGTTGTTGGTTTTTTTTAATGTTGAATAAGTATTACACAATTTTAAATCCTTATTGTGAAAGTCCATAGTGTTACCTGAAGGTACTTTCAGATTTGTGGCATAGGTTTAGGTAACCCTGCTCTGCCTTACTCTTAAACACTCTTCATGAAGTGAATGCTGTGATATTTAATTCCCCCAGAAATAAGCTTATTCATAGAAGTTCTACAAACCCTCCAATGGAAAAACAGTTAATTTAATACAATTTCTTTGCTCTTCTGGTTAGCACACAACACACAGCTGCTATTGATTCAAGATTCATTTCAGTTGCAGCCTTCTACTTGAGCAATACCGCTTTTCTCTCCCATACACATTATTATTTTCCATACATTTGCAAACACATTAACTTTTATTACTTCTACCTTCTTTTTGCCCTATCTGCTTATCACTTACATAAGAGTTTACACACAAAACTATTCTCCTATCTTATCAGTGCCTTTCTCCTGGTGGATTAATCAGAAATCTTCCCCTGTGCTGCATCTTATACCCTTGTTAAGCAGGAAGTGTGGTACCTTCAGGAAAATAAGTCTAGACCAAGATTGTATTCAGAGAAATACCTGACACATCTAATAATGAAAGTGAGAGGCAAAAGCCAAAAGCACCAGAAAACCATCATGTCAAACATTTAATTTGGTTTCATTCAGACCAGATGAGGTCCTCTTATTTAACTAAGGCACGCACTGACATCTAAGCCGAGTAGGAAAGTCTCCAGTTCAATGTATTCAACAACAAATACATTTCAGCCCATGCAAAAAACAGTAGAAAATCCTGCAAAAATAATATAGCTACCTGCAGGACAATGAAAGAATGTGAAAGTTCAAATCAAAATTGTATTTACAAGCAGGCAGGTCACAGCTTCACTGCCTGTTGAGTGAGCTAATAGGACTCATTTACATCATGATGGTAGGACATTGCTCTTTCACCTGGTGAGAAAATAACAGACATAATAGATTAAAAGAGTAAAGTGGGAACTAAACTAATGGCTAGGATCCATATAATCTGACTTTTTTTTCCCTCCACTGTTAGAAATACCCTCAACAGCTGAGTCTGGAAAGCAAGGGAGAATCACAGGCTGGATTGTTAAATCATCATCTGCTCACTTCAGACTGAATTTGACCAAGCTGAAGGTAAAAGAAAAATAGAAGTGAATACTGCAAAAACATGTGGGTTTGAACAAGGCAGAAGTGTGTTCTGAAATGAAAACGATTTTTCAACATTCAACCCCTTCACATTGAAATTTTCCTCGGATGTACAAGTCTTTATAAGCAGAACTTGCTGCATACTACACAGCAACTAGAGCTGCAGCTGGGGAGTTTCACCTTATGAAACTAAAAAATGTATGCTGTCATCTGCTAAATCACAGACTGTAAATAGTTCTGCTGGGGAAAGGCATTCAAAGACACTTTAAAACATAGTAAGATTTCTGGCTACTTCTCCAAACTCTTTCCTTCCCACTCATTTGCTAAAAAAAATTAAAACAAAACAAAACAAAAAACACACAAAAAACCACGTGGTTTTGTATTGACAATCAATACAGAAAGCACCAGAAAACATGCCTTTAGTTGTCAAAGTTCTTACTCTTAAAGAAGCTCCTAGAGCATCTTTAGAAACACTCCTTCAACAGGAAACAGAAGCAAAGAAAACTATTAATGATGTGTCACCTGCAGAAGGACTTCATTAGGATACTGAGGGCCTTCCCAAGAAAACACTGATTCTTCCTTGCCTTCTATTCAAGAGTGAGCATCCAGAGGGTTTGACTTGGATGAGACTTTCTGAAAATGTAAGTAAGAACAACTCATTACAGCTGTTGTATTCGCTCCTCTCTGGCTGGAGGATGAGGATTACACTTCCTTTTCCCTGTCATTAGTAGGTCATGTAGGTGTTAATGTCGTCAAGAACTTTGCTTCAGGTGTTGTTGCTCTCCTTATGGATTTTATAACCAAAGACACCAAAAGATGAAACTTGCCTGTGTGATCCACTGCAGCAGTAACAAAAATCTTCCAACATTAACTCCTTACTGAAAACTGTATCATATTGTGGTAGTTTCAGGCTATGCTAACTGAGCTGTCTGGCAAAGTTAATGTTGGGGGGGGGCAAATTTCAACCCACCACACATATGTAAGAGATTACCATAAAAGGACATCTTTTTAGCCCCTGTGCATTACTGAGAAGTCATTGCACTATTTGCAGGATTCTGCAGGAAGATAATAATTCATTAAATACAAGAAAGCTGGAATACAATCTTATCTACCAATTCCAAAAGTCATCATGAGGCATATGAGGTCAGCTCATACCCTTATGTCATGTGTCTCACAGCATTAATCTTTCCATGACACAAAGAGACAAAAGCTGCTGGGAAAACCTGCAGGCACCACAGTATCTCCAGCAGCAGTTCAAGGCCACTGACACAGCACAATTAATCAGTGCGTGCAAAGTGTATTCCACAGAAGTTATCCAACCCCAGCTCTAGCTGCTGCCCTTCCAGCCACAAGGCACTCACATCTACAGTGCAGCACAGCTGCCTTGGCTTTCAAACAAGTGGAAAAGTGGGAGAGAGTAGTATCAAGGGAGAAACAGGCTAAAACAGATTCAGTTACAGCTCTCTGAGAAATGGGCCTGAGTGACCTTCCTCCCATGACATTCTGCACAGGATCTGCTACTAGCTCATGCATGAGTGTCTCTGCCAGCTCCACTTCTCCCCAAGGTCTGTGCAGAAGGCATGCTCCAAGCTTTATTTGCTTTTAAGAAAGAGACAAACTAATTGAGAATGCCAGAGAAATACATAAAGTTGCACAGCTTTCACTTCAGGGATCCTATGGCCAGTTACATAAAACTTAAAATAGAACTTGGGCTATGACAAGGCACCAGAATGTTGGCATATCTACAGATCTTTAACATTATTTCAGAGGCTGAGACCATAGTGCTTATTGCTGTGTGAAAGGGGAAAGGGGAGGGAAGCTACAAACCCAGCTCCCCTTCTGTTGCAAAGGAGTTAGAGGATGACTGTCAAGATTTGATTCAGCTCCCTTTCACTGCTTCCACTCAGAGAGAGGTGGCCTGCCTGCAGCATGTATTTTCCCAGACAGATACAGATGAACAAATCAGAGTCACCTGCTATTCTTATCTGTTGCTCACACTGATACTATATTTCTAACTGTCTCTTCAAGGAAGCCAGGTTAATTCTGTCTAACTTTAGTTGTGATCCCAGTTTCCTCAGCCTGTTCACAATTTCTGCATGGATACCAGCTATTTACCTACTGTTGTCCTTGGTTTGGTTTCCCATTCAGACCTCTCAACTACATTTTTGTTCTCATCTAACATATTCCACCACATACAGACCCCTCTGATTTTGTCTCTCATGGTAAATGGTGTAGATATGGAACTCTGTGGAATGGATCTCCACACCAGAGATCTTAATTTCTTAGTCTGAAATGAGCACTCAGGTGCCCGAAAGATATACAGACACTGCAGAAACTGTATTGGAAGTGTATGTGAAACAAGCATTACACACTGAAAGTGAGAATGGCACTGAATTATTTGGTTAGCTATGTTGGTTTTCCCAGTATCTTCCTGACAGATGGTTAGTTCAGCCTCTTTTACATTCAATATAGTAATAAGAAAAGCATTCAGTAAGTCCTTCATGAAAAATCACAAAACACTGAATAACTGAGTATGGATTAAGTTCTCAAAAGGGAAACCACTAAAATACTGTGAGAAGTTCTTTAGTCTTTACAAATGTCATAAAAATTAATTTCTTCCTGACACTAATTTCAACATAGTTTTATTAACATATAAATAAACAAATAAATAAGTTATAATTTAACTTCTTAAATCTTGAAAACTAAACCACAGAGAGGGAAAGAATTTGCAAAAGCCAGCCAAATTCCTGGAGGAATGAGCTCCCCTCCAACACTCAGACTACTACTTTTGGCTGTTAAGACCTTCAGAAACAAAACAAAACCAAACAAAACCAATAAACCAAAAAAAACCCAAACAAACAAACAAAAACCAGATAAGAAAATAACCCAAACAACTTATTCCTCAGGTCCAGAGCAAAATGCAAATACAAGCAGTAGGAAATCAATGCCCAGCTTTACTGTCTTTGACCTTATTCCATGGAATATAACAAACAAAAGTAAGAGCTGTTTCTCCCATAGCTGCAGTCCCAAAAGGGGATGTTGCTCTTCAAAGATGACCAGATTGCCAATAATTTGCTAAGGGAATTTAAGTGAAGCCTTTAGAATAAATAGAAGCTCCAACAGTAGCTATTAAAACATCAGAACTCTGTGATAAATGCTGCAACTATTGACATTCTAAACGTCCACTTTTTGTATTTCCAGCACTGCAGCAGAAGCCTTTTATCACTTAAAAAGTACTGTCCATTTTTAAAAAAACTTCATATTTGTGCAATTTCTTTTTAATGGGTGTCAGTTCATTCAACATTATGTACAGTGCAATTCAAGCACATATGACCCAAATAGATTATTTATTGCCAGAACAAATCAAGGCAAAGCCCTTCTGTTACCTTTTATTACAGTGTCCTCACTTGGTTTCCTTCTGTCTAAAGCACATAATTTCTAAAGAGCAGAACCCCCTTGGGTTTTTTTGCCCCTGTGGCCCAAAACTTCTGGAGCAGCTAGGGCCTATTGCCAAATAGCATGCAGAGTGCAACCAGAAGGCTGCAGTGTAAGCCTTGGTATCTCAGCAACAGTGTGGACATACAGTATGGAGAAGATACTGGAGAGGAAGTGCTGGAGGCCCAACAAGAGCAAAGGTGGAGCAGAGAAGGATCAGCATTCTACTGAGGAAAGAGAGTCCTTCTACTAATATTATTGAGAATAGGTGCAGGAACAGAAACAAACTCAGTAACCTGATAAGCCTAACAGAAGCATCCAGGCAAAGCAGCCCCTACGGAGTGGCACTACTGGCTCCCTCTGTTCACATTTCATCATAGCAATATGCTGAGCATCTGCAAGTTTTATTTAAGAGACCTTTTGTTGACATTTATGAATTCAGGGAAAAACAAACTTCTTCCAGAAAGCAGGTGTTCAAATATGAAATTTTGTGCAGTTACCAGTAAACACATAAATAACACAGCTTGAAATGTGGAAGAATAAGCAACATTCAATTGCACAATTCCAGTTGTGAATGAGAAATTACATAAATTCCCAAGGTTCCTATTCCTATGGCATGTCTTGAGACACATGACTCAGTGGATTGAGCACATCCTTATTTTCTTTCATAACTCAGAAATCTTCTAGAAGTAGAAAAAGACACTGCTAGAGCTATGACATATGCAATGTCACATTTCCAGTGACATCAGTGGAACTCATGCCCATTCATAACATGTTTAATGTTTATTACAAAACCAACTCAACAAATAAAAAGCACAGAGGTTTTCCATGCTGCTGAGCCTGGCTGCAGAAAGGCTCTTTTACTTCATTCAGTGCATGTATTAATAGTAGCCCCTACATCATCTGTGTGGGAGAAAGAGACTGGTTTTGCTGAGGACAAAGATGAAAAAATCTCAACTTCTCCCTGAGGATGTACAAGGTCCATCAGGCAATGATGAAGATGAGTTTTATTTCACATTCCTTATATGGCAACAAAGGCATTAAACCCAGAATATTTGAACTGTCCTTTTGAAAGGAATGGTTATTGGAACACAGGAAGACTATGGGACCTGCTGACTGAAATAGGAGCTGGATTTTTATGTTGCTACTGTCTGTTTGGTTTTCAAAAGTGAAACAAGCAGCATGAGGGACCAGGTCTTTGTGCTAGTAGATAAAGTTTCCAACTGTAATTCTGATGAGGAAAGGAGTTCAAGAAAAGAAAATCTCTGCTTTGGCTTATCGGAAGTGCCTGGATGTTGTTAAGGTTTCTCTCGGTTTTTTGGTTTATTTGCGGTAAGACTAACCTGTGGAGATGTTCTCTGTCTCCAAAATTTTCATCCAATTTCCTTTTCAATTCAGTAACTCAGACTCACAGTATCACATTTGGAGTAATTTCTGATTTTAAACTGAGCATCAGGTGTTCATTTGAAACTCCAAAATCTAACTGAAAAATTGGCCCAGCCTAGCTGGATGACATCTGGGTCTTGTTTCCTGAGGAGTTCAACAACTTCCCTGAGCTCCACTATCTCCAAGAAATGTATAGATGTCACAGGCTAGGTATCTTAATGGAGCAGGTTGGGAATCTCTTTAAGTGTGTTTGACATGGGTTTCTTTGATGATGCCAATATACAAAATGTCCTGGAAATCTGGAGTTGAAGCATGTCTAATTCTTTAGTTATAAAGGAAGGGTCAATTTCTTAGCCAATTTTGGTATCTGTGAGATACACCTCAAAGCAAAATAAATGTCAGCATCAAGAAAAGGTCAGCCTTGCTAAAATATGTAGGCTTTTTCTTCTAAACCTTTTATCTGTAGGACTATTGACTTTCTAACTTGCCTTCTCTGCTTCCTAGAAAATATGCCACTGCATGCCCATTTTAAAGACATTATTGAGTTTCCTAAAAATACTGAGAGGCAAGTTGTAGTACCCAGGATTTGATTTTGGGCATATGGTTAGAAATGAGATTCTAATTAGATTTTGATCCTTAAGCCTGATGTGAGAAGGGTCAGTCTCCTAATCGTGTTACACTTTGAAGAGATTAGAGGAGTGACTTTTCCTCCTTACAGACTCTGCACTAAGAGCTGCCTCTCTTTAACTAGATTGTGACACTAAATGTAGTCTGATAAATATTGGCACAATGCTGTGTTGGCTATGAAATCAGACACACAAATATATTCATTTTGTGACCCCACAGTAGTGAATTGCAGTATGAAAAAAGGACACCCCACACATACTCCTGCTAGAGTGAACTCTTGGCATGATCACAAATGTCCAAGTAAACAAGCACTGTGAACTCTAACAGAACTTATTTTCTTTGCAGTCTTCTCTGACAGAGGTGAAGGAGGTGAGGAGAAGACTACCTCAAACTTAAGTCTTCCAGTAAGTTTTCTCTCACTTGCTCCACTTTTATTCTAACTTCATGCAAAATCAGGCGTTCAGGAAAGTGAACACTATTCTGCTATCAGAGGAAAACTAAAGGAAAATGTGGGGAAATAAATCCTCAGAGGGCACCTGGTCTAAAACTTATGACCTGGCATTCTCATCTGATATAGCTATCCTTCCTCCACCTCCTCTCCAACAAGTCATTACAGCCATGAGACAGTAACTAACTCTGACACAGTTTTCAACAGCACTAGAATAATGCACATTATTTATGTACATTAAACACTGGCATGCTTTAGATCAGATGCTGTACTTTGAATTAATCTCCCTGATCTTGCATGTAACTTTACATCCATGGCAATTAGGGAAAATTCTCTGACTGTTACAGAAAAATAACCTGCTTTCTCCAAAGCCACCATTCTGGGCCACCCTTGTGCCCAGGGTACAATCTGTACAGGCAGCCAGAAGTAATTCTGTGCATGAGACAGCAAAAATACCAACATCAGAACTGGATTTAGCCAAGTCAGGATATAGCCATACTGACTCTCAGGACAGTGTTTTGTACTCTTAGTATGCATTCTGAAGTTGTATGGCATGTTTGCACAGATGCTGAGGTAAAACATTTCTTTTTTACCATGTGGATTTTATGCCAGTTTCCATTAATTGCTAACACAACAGCTGGCAGAAAGAGAAAAATAGATGAAGAGAATGTTCTGTCAGCAAACACAAGGAGTAAATCATGCCTGCTTAAAGAAGTTGTTTCTAAAATCTGAGGAAAACATGAATAACAAAAATAGAAACGATACACCACTCTGGGAACAAAATAACTGCTAAGCTTCGCTCACAGCAGCATCTTGCTCAGCTTTATCTTTGGTATGTGAAAAGCGAGTTACACTGAATCCACCTAAGAAAGACCACAGTCAGGTTCCTCTGTTTTTTATTTTCATTGTGTTCACTTAGCTAACTGGCCTGGCTGACCACTTCAGTAAGCTCTTTTTGAGGTGAGGAGTATCTCCATGAGCACAAGCAAGCTGTTGAAAATGGTTATGAATGGAGCCCAACCAAACCCGCTGTTAAGGAAAGCAGGGCTGAAGCTACTCTGACAAGAGTTGTGCTAGTTTAAAGTCCCTAAACAATAAACAGGCTTACACTTCACCCCAAGCACAGCTGGCCTCTGAGGAAGCTCATTGTACTTGTCCTTGAAAGGGAAAAGAGCAGATAAAGCACAAAGAGCTGTATTGTGGAAAAAGCTTGTATGGACTTTGGTGAGGGACATGAAAGGAGCCAACTGAAAACACATTCAGTCCTGATTGTAGCCATCTCATTTTGATGGGGACCATTTACATATTCCATTTAGATCTTTAATGCTTCTGTGGGGAATTTCTTTCTTTCTTTTTTAAGCCTCAGCAATTGATTTGTTATTAACTGGTTGGGGGTTTAAAAATCTAATAGAAAGCAATTAAAGGAGTTTTAGCATAAGTGTGAATTTAAAAGCCAAATGAAATTGTTGCACTTGGAAAATTGTTTCAGATGTGCAGCAAGAAAATCCCATGTATTTGGCTATATAAAATAGGCAAGTTTGGCCAAGTACTACATGCTATAACCTGCTACATCATTACCTATATTAAGTCCTGAATTTAGAATTTATGCTTCTCAACTTTAAGATATAATTCTTATAATCCTTACTATCACTTGCTGATTGAGAGGTCTTCTGCAGAAGTAGCAACTGCATGACATTTGAAAGACCCAACCAGAAATGAAGTTCCACAGATTATAGAAACCTAAAGACAATAATAATTTCATAGCTTCTTGGCTCTCAGTCCTTTATTTATTTTTTCTGTTTCTGCAAACTAATTCTTCACTCATACGCTCTTCTAGATGCTGGGTTTGCCTCTTGTCAATGCACAATGCAAAGGACTAAGTTGTCAGAGAGCAACTAGACATCTTCTTTGACATCATGCACAACCTCATGCACAACTTCTCAGTTCAAGTCACAGTCCTGTAGAATAGATGCAGACACTCTTGCATGGTCACGTGGCAGACAGCATTAATTCAGGGGTCATCTATGTTTCAGTTTGCTGAAGATAATTGCTTTTCAAAGGTATTGCTTTTTGAAAAGTATCTGGGTTGGGTTAGAAAGAAGTGAACTTCACTCAGATTCATTGCCCTGACCTCCTACAGAAGTGCCAAGAACAGACCAACCCATCTTACAAAAATATAAAGATGGCAGTTCTCTTGAGCCCTCCCACTAACAGTATGTGTGTCACACTCCCTACACCGTGCTGGCTAGGCTTCAAATCCCTCCTACATGTTACTGTATTTGCACCTTGGAGATTGCCTTATGTCTGGTGGTGTAGGGACAACATTGTGTCCTTCTGGGCAGTGTTATTTTATAGGCAAGTAAAGAAGCCACATCAGCAGGACATCTCATAGCTTGGAACTGGCAGGCAAAATAGATGGTGAATTGTCTACTTTGGTTCATCTTTAAAAGCATTATTTTACAAGGACTGACTTTGCCAGACATTTAAACTGTATCTCACATCCAGCGCTGCAGTTTAGCTAGATATAACTTGTGACTGCCAAAAGCCATGCTCCCATCCCACTGCTACATGGCTTGTGCCAGCACAAAATGGGCAGACGTAGAACACATGAGGTGCAGCAGGAAAGGGCAGGCAGGACTGCCTCCAGAAGCAGTAGCAAGCTCTGGCAGTTCAAAACCTTTCATGAAATCCCCTAGATTTGCGCCTAGAGCAAGGTTGAGTAATAATCATATGCATATCTGAGAGCAGAACCAGGCATCTCCTGGGCTAGGTTAAAGGAAACAGATGAATAGTATCCGAGGATGGGATATTTGTTTATCAAAATGGTAGCTTGCTGCTTTCATCTCCCTGTTAAAGTTGACCCAGAATATATTGTCACAGCTCCTGACTGCCTGTGCCTAGAAGATTAACAGGGCAGCTGGTATTTTCCTCTTCTAGCAATTCTCTAAAAACACTTTATTTTCTGAGATAAAACTTTTTTTTTAACTTATTTTATGAAGATGTATGCAGCACATAGACCCATCTTTTCCCTCTATCCATTCTTTTAATGACATAGAATCACTGGCCTGCTTGCAGGGCACAGACCTCTAAAAGGTTTAGACCTCTGTCTGAGTTCTCTTAATTGTATTAGCCCATAGCAATGCCATCTCTATGGGCCATCAACACATCCTGCCCCATTTCTGTGTCAATAGTGACACCTAATATGATTGATGCTGCCAGGGAATAGTAGAACTCATTGCAAGCTGGACAGTCTCAGACCTCACGGTGTCAAGTACTGATGTTTATCTCAGGATTCCCATGAGATGGTGCAGAGAAGCGAAAGAGAACTTCAGCACCCTTTGCAGAGGTAAACTAGGGACACTTCCCATTGCAACTCAGCACTACCCTGGTACCCCTTTACTGTTGAAATTGTCATGATCCCTCAGTACTCACCCATTTCTCAGCTCAAATTTACCCAATCCTGTATAGTAAATGCACTGACTAGCACCTCCTGAAGCATTGGGACAGGCTTGCATCAGGAGCTAACAGAAGGTATGCCCAATTCTGGGCCCCTCACTTTAGGAAAGATGTTGACTTGCTGGAACATGTCCAGAGAAGGGCAACAAAGCCAGGGAGGGGTTTGGAGCACAGCCCTATGAGGAGAGGCTGAGGGAGCTGGGGTTGCTTAGCCTGGAAAAGAGGAGGCTCAGGGCAGACCTCACTGCTCTCTACAACTACCTGTAGTTGTAGTTGCAGTTGTAGACAGGCAGGGGCTGGTCTCTTCTCCCAGGCAACCACCACCAGAACAAGAGGACACAGTCTCAAGCTGCACCAGGGGAGGTTTAGACTCGATGTTAGGAAGAAATTCTTCATGGAGAGAGTGACTGCCCATTGGAATGGGCTGCCACAATAACCTCAAAGGTCTCTTTGAACCTGGTCTGGTCTATTCTATTCTATTCTATTCTATTCATCAGGCCTGCAAGAAGTAAGCAGATTCTGCCCAGCTGGCAGGCACCTTCCACAACTAGAACAGATATGCCCTTATGACACTTTTCCCAGCAAGAGGCCTGCCTGCATTCCTTTAAGAGAGAGAACTCTGGAGAGAAGTGGCCAACCAGACTCCACTTTAGTAGATTGTCCACTGGCAAGGCACATTCTATTTAAGAGCTGCCTGACCTTGCAGTACAGAGTGGGACTCTGATGGGAAATTGTCTTCAAAACCCCTTCATCTGCCAGACTGCAGTGTAGTTCTGACTGGTGCTGTGTGGTGTGTAAATGTAGAACGATGGGGTACCTCTCCCCAGGGGAAAGCAGCAATTTGTAGTGGCAGCATCTGCCTACAGACCTGGGCCTGGGACTGTGCAGGGGGATAATTACTGCAGCAGGGAACGGGAACTTTTGACCCTCAGTGCACAGCACGAGACGGTTTTTCCTTTCCCCAGGGAAGAGCTGAACAAGCAAACATTTTTGTGGATGATGCAGCTGAGAAAATGAGAAATGGGGACAGGGGAGGAGGATGTAGTGTTTAAATGGACGTTTTTTAATTTATCACGTATCATTTCCTATAAATGCATCCTAGAACTTCGAGAAGTGCTGTTTAGATGAATAGTATGAAAAGCCACGACGCGACGTTCATTTCCGAAGCTTCTGGGCATCTGCTGTGGTACGTCTGCAGGGCTGGAACACCAAAGGAGGCAGCCCAGTGCCCCCTAGTGGGTATCGGTGGCTAAGGCAATGCTAGGAACCGACACACAGCCCCGCACACAAAACCGAACAGCTTTTAGAGTGCAGGTTTATTTGATTGCGAGTTTTCTGGAGGTGAAAGACGAAGCAGTGACATTTTTGTACTATTGTAAGACTTTTTTTTCCATAATCCATTAAGTTCAGTTCTCTATACCCATACACAAAGAGCTTAAATGCACATTGCCAGGTTGTACTTAGTTGCAGTGTTCTCATCCCCTTACACTAAAAAAGTTTAGCATAGGGACGGGAATGGAAGATAACCATCTGGTTACCCTCACAGAAGCCAACTCAACCAGAAATTACCTTTACCCTTGTTGATTTTAATTACACAACTTTCTCCATTTCTCTTCCAGTTTTCACTGACTTGCACACTTAGACTCTGTTCTTAGGCATAAGCTAGGACTCACAGGAACTTACTTGGAACCTTCTATACATAGAGAGGTCTCACATAGAGCCCATTAAATCCTTAGGGTCCACATGGTGCTGAAGTTGCATTTGTGTTAACCCACACTGCACAGAATCATCTCTGAAGGCCTCATCTAATATATATGTGAGGATGCTCACTCAGGTGTCTTGATGTTAAAAAGAGTCAAGGCACAAACTAGTTTCCTGAGTCAGGTAATACATGGCACTCAAATCCTTTGTAAGGTGGAGTTATGTCATCCAACTGCATAAAATTCCATAAGTGCATATCTGTATTAGAAAGCTACTGTCAGACCTACAAAAGTCTGAGGAATAAAAATGTTGTCATGAACTTTGACTCCTACAAAAGAATGCTTGCAAACAGGTGTTAGCCATCATGATTGCTGCACCCATACATACTACTACTCAGTCCTCTGAAGATGTAAAAACAATCCCTCTACAAATAGCATGCTATTTACAAATAAGCAAGATTTATTCTTCACACTGGTTTTAAATCACGAGTAAAATGAATTTTGGCTTTTGAAAACAAACAAACAAACAAAAATCCCCAGAACAAACTGCAGACTTTAAAAAAACCCCAACAAACAAACAATAAATACCCAGTAGAGAGCACCCTAAAGGTGTTTCCTGGCTGTTGATGTTGCACACACCAAAACCATCCTGCTCCCACCAGGCAGGTTCCATTTTGCAGGAGAAAGATTTTAGCCTCCCATTATAAAACTCTCAGTAAAAAAAGCATTTTAAAATTATGTTACCCAAGACAAAAGCCTGGAGGACAGTTCCTCGTGTTTCTGTCTCTTACACAAATTGGCCATGCTGTTAGCAGTGAAACAAGCAGGAGTACTGGCACCAGGGGATTGATGCAACCCGTATAGCAACTCCATGAGCACACGGGTCAGAAATGTGTCCATCTCTACCTTTTTTCCTGTACTGCAAATGCACCCCACAGAGGTGAGCTCACACACGACCCTCAGACAGGATTAGTGCTTTCCCAGACAGCCAGAAATCAGGGGGGAGGTTACCAGCCTGTGTGTTCCATAGTCCACAGGTTTGAAGGTCCACCTGGCTAATACAAATGGTAGGAACTCCAGAGCCTTTACTTACTTGAGCACACCTCCAGGCTGCTTCAAAGACTGAGCTGACACCTCTACTATGCAGTATATGCGCCAGTGGAGTGAGCACCAACACAACCCCACCATCCTCCCCTCACACACTGGTGCTGATAGGCTGTGGTGAGCTCACAGCAGGGAAGTGCAGATGGTGCTTCCCTACAGACTTCACCACAGCAGACAAAGCAGAGAACAGGTTCAAAGTGTATGCAACATTTTATTGAAAAAATACGAATGTTCTGTACATAAAGTACAACTTAATGGGCTTGGTAAACTCTCCAGAGACTTATTGGTTAATATGGGTCTTCTTTTCTTCTTTTTCCTCTAAGGGTATAAAGCATATAACGAAGCAGCAGGTCCCCTGTACTTGTGCAAGTGCAATCCCATCGCTGTGTGTGCAGCATAGCACCTGGCTCTACAGATGGGACTCCAACATGCTCAATGTACTTTGATGGATGGTCTGCAAGAAATTCAAAGCATAGAAGAACTGCACAGGACCAGTCCTTCAATCCACTAATGACTCCAAATTTGTGGTGAGATCTCTTATTGTAAACAGTCTGCATCTGCATATCCAATATTTCTGACAAATAAATACAAAAATAAATAGGGATCTGGCCTCACGGAACCTCAAGTCTCAGAAGCAATACAGTTTGTAGCAAGCTACATACATAATTTCAACTATATCAACATAATTTATTTAAATCTCTATCAATAAATGTATTAAAAGTATAAATTCTTACCCAATACTGAGAGTTTAGTTCTGGAAATAAACCCAGAAAAACGAAGCTTGTTTTCAGTCCTCTTACAATTTAGTGTGCTCTTAGAAAACGCTTTCTGGCTGAACTTCAGCAGAAACTAGCTGCTATGTAATGTGATTCTAACCCCCAAACCTAATATAAAAAGCTTTGAAAATCTTTTTACAGTAACCGGCTTTCATGTCCTAACTTTACATACAGTTACTAAAAGTACTGCACACAGCAGTGCTGACTAAAAAGAGGTTTAGTATTAGCTACATGCACAAACGCTGGAGTACCAAAGCAGAAACTGAGTAACGTGGCAGCTTCGCGATGAAGAATGTTTGCTAATTGGTGGTGTAACACTACTGCAATCCCAAACGATATGTATGTTGCAAATGGAAGGACAATGAATAGGACTGGGTGAGGAAAAAGTTAGGCAAAAAAACCTTTTTTTTTCTTCTCCATTTACAACTGGAATGTCTGTTATCGTCAAGAAGGTTAATGCAGACCAGCATTAGAAGCTCATCCTAAATCAGGAGTAAATTGTGATGACTTCTCGGCCTCCACCTCTAACAAGTAGTACTCTCTCCAGACCCTCAGTCAAGACTTCAAGAAACTCCATGTCTGTTTCAGTTAAGTCAAGGCCAAAAGAAATGTTGAAACCAAAATGCATAGTGATTACCCTCTGGTTTAGGTTTATAGGGCAAGGTTTTGGTAACAGGAAGGCTGCAGGGGCACCCTCTGTGAGATGAGACCAGGGGCTACCCTCATGTAGGACAGAGCAAGTTTCAGTTTTCTCTAAATCAAACCTGCCACTGTTCAAATCTGAGTCTGTCAGTGATGCTGGTGGCACCAGGTTACACACAGTCCCTCCTGGCTGCTTTCCACAAATATGGAGTGGTTTTCAGTCAGAATGGCTCAGCCTCTCCAGGGAAAGGTGAAGGGATAAGCATCCTCACCCATAACCTCAATTTTCAGATCTCTCCTAAGCTGTAGTAGCTATGGATAAAAACCCCATATGCTAAGAGAAGCGTTTATCCTTTCTTGGGCCAGCACACTACCGTGAAGCAGACATTACCACCACTGTTAACTTAGGAGAAAACAATCCTGTCTGTGATTTGTGACTTCCAACATACATTGGTGTGAGCCAGTGAAAGGCTTGCTAATTTAATGGTACAAACCAAGGCTGAAGAGCAGCTGTGGACAGAGAATTGCCACACCAACACACTCACCAGATAATAACCCACAGCTCTGGCCTTGCTTAGGGACACAGTGCAAGCATCCCTCTAAGTGTCTAAATAGCATGGGTCTGAATGTCAGTCTTAGAAGAGCATTGTGCTGAGAGCTAAGGTCCCAAACTGCAATGTCTATGAGTAGGAGCTGTTCCTGAATTACCTTCACTCCTTCAGGAATTCCTGTTCATTCCAGTGCAGACAGAGCACTGCCTGCTGTGAATGCCACTTTAAGAAGCTGCTACCTCCACTCTTGAGAATTTAGTTAAATAAATTAATAAAATAAGAGGCTCCCAGAGTAGCCGCTGACAACTTTTGCTATAAGCAACTGTTACCCAAGAGCCACAAGCCAGAACCTTCCACTCAGTAGACACGCTGTCATACACTACAGCTTGAGAGTGTTTGTAGAAAAAAAGAGCACAGACTAAAGAAAGTTCTTCTATGTAGACCAGGCCTTTCCTGAAAGGATACAGTTTTCATCACCATCAGTATTCTTCGGAGGACCAGGCATATTGAGGAGAACAAGTCTGGCATCATGGGATCTATTTACAATAACTTCATTTAGCTTCACTGCTGTGTGCATTCTTCGGACATTAGACTGGTTCCTGCAAGAGAAGCACATTTGGATTTACTGTTAGAAACATGCCTCTAAAAGCTGAATTACTCAAAAGGCCTTTAGAAGCACACCTTACAGCTTCCAAACACTTTGTTAAATGTTAACACAACACACAGCACATTTTTTCCAAAATTCATGATAAAGACACAGAAGAGATTTCAGAGTTGTTTAGGTACTGCAAGTCCATTGGTTTTAAGATTCCTTGGAGTCTAGCCTTCAGTTTGTGAAGTTATATTGCTCTTCAGGAAGAATGTTTTAACAAAGATTATTTAGTCTGTCTTGCATAAGAAGTTAAAAGGCATTTGCACAGAGAGACATGCTCTTGGACTGTGGACACTTGTGACTGCAGAGCCTTTCCTTCAGGCAGCCTGCTCTGGATCCTCTGACTGCCATGGCAGCACAGAGCACACATCTCTCTGGACTCGATACTGAAAAACTCCTTTTCAGAGACCCATCAGAATCAAGCAGAGGACCAGCACTGCTGCACTCAGTCCACACTTCCCATGAGGTATACTCGTCTCCATCGTAAACAGCAACTGACCGCTCCAGAGAAAACCTGGTTCTCTTACAGGGCTTTCTGCAGGTGTACAGTAAGGATTTTAACCTTCCCTTCAGCTGGACACTAATCAACCTCTCTCCCTGGTTATTAACAACATAACACTTGTGGCCCAAGTATCTTTAACACCTCAATGTGAGTAGCCAGTTGGTTCAAAAGTTCTGGGAGAGAAGGAATAGACACAGCATGGTATCATAAGCATCTGCTCCTCAATAATCCAGGCTAAGAGAGGTAACAGGATGAATTATTCAGAATATATTGTCACAAAATAACACAAAGTCCTGCAGGAACAGAAGTGTCCTTCAGGGATTTTCAGCCAGAGAATGTTTCCTTCCTGGAGGAAATTGACCTTTATTTTGGAAACATAAAAGGAAAAGCAGCACAGAAATAGATTTATCAAAGGGAAAATCTATTTGCAGCTTTGAGGATTTTCCACTTGTTGCTTTCTCTTCTTCATTTTAATATATCAAAACTAAGTATCAGTAGAAAGGAATCAAGTAGGAATCTGTAGTTTTGTTAAATCAATTTTACGTGTTATGAGTGATAAAGTCTTCAGCAACCTTGCTGCTCTTTGTAAGATTTAGCTTTGCAAAGTATTTTATACAGACAGAAAATAGATGTAATGGTAAGAAGGATGTTTATTACACTAACAGCATAATTCACGCCCTGTGAGTTTCCTCACTGTTATTTCATGTTCTTATTTAATTCAGAGCAAACACATCCGCTGCCTTCACCACGTCAGCTTCAGAAAGTCAGGGACAACACAGAGGCCAGATTGTGTTTACAGGAAGTGAAGAAGAAACCAGCACCAGAAACTACACTGTTATTAACTACTTCTAGTTTTGGGAAAGAAATTGGAAACTAAAGGTTTGGTATTCTCTAAAGTGGCTTTTAAAACTGGCGTCTCCTCAGTGACTTGACAGTGCAGGCTCTAAGAAAGGGTTTGTTTAGCACTCAGAAACTGCCAGAAACAACATCATAGCAGTGTTGGGGAATGAGAGCTTCTCTGAATGAGTAATATTTCCCACTTCTTGTGTCATACCCTGCTTAAGAAAATAGGTTCAGACCTGTAATTGTTTTCTATCCTAACTTAGTTCTTGTCTGGACAACTCTTGTAGTTTGTTATGTGCTATTTATAATGATACTTAGCTTAAGTGGCCAATCTTGCTCGCTTTAAAAACATTACTAAGACTGCTCAAATATAATTCCTTTTCTTTTCTTCCATAATTACACAGAGCTTTCTGCTTCTTGTTGAGAAAATGAAGTCTTCCCTTTCAACCATCTTAATGTACTTCTAAGTTAAGTAACAAACTTACAAGTTTTCCCACTCTCTGAAAGCATGGAAGAGGAAAAAGTACAGGTAGTTAATACCAAATTCAGTAGAACTTCTATAGTATAATGCAGCCCAAATTGGATTGGAATTCTCACTGATCTATTAAGAAGAAAAATCTCAATCTTTGCCAAGTATGCAAACCTTGAGTGAGCAAATTCTTCGTGTAAGATGTGGTGCACCAAAGGGGTGACAGAGATTTGGACATTTTTCTGCAAAGCCAAGAGAGCTTTACTTTCAGCTGTCAAAAGGGGCACGTGGCAACATAATGCTGTTGTCAGCGCTTCTGCAACAGCAAATCTGTCCTGAAGGGTTTTATCACACTCATCCTCTGTCCACAGCCACTCATCGCCATCGCCTCTTCCTTGCTGCGTCAAACATCTGCACTATACATCAGACAGTTCAATTAGTCCTGTTTCTAATTCTGATTTGGTCAGTGAAATTTTGAGCCTCGGTTTGAATTATGTGTTTTCTTGAGGTACTTGAGAGACGTAAGGGAAGTCACAACAGGATTTAACAGCTCCAATTTAGAATTTGGCTACACCAAGTAAAATACTGAGGGCTGTGTACCCAATTAGTTGGAGAATTCTCAGGGGGTTAACTGCTGACTTCCCAGCACTCAGGTCTCAATGTTTATTACGCAAGCCTGAAAAAAAGGATTAGGAGACAAAGGAAAGCACAGCACATCCAGAGTTTGCGGAGGGGCAAGCTGTTGACTTAGGCAAGACTCACGGCTTAATGCTGATGAGATCTCTAAAGCTTCCCACAGCACTGCCCCGGTTCCGCTTCTCAGCGTCACACTTCTCTTTTGTCCAGGTCATCTGGATGTTCTCAGGAACTGGGTCCCCTTCATCTTCTTCATCTGAGTAGAGGCTCTCCAGACGTGCTATTGAATGTCTGTCCTTTACCAGCTGAGCCTAAACATGAACAAGGTGAACTCAAGAGACTTGATTTTGCATTCACTAGTTCTATTTAAGCAATGAAAGACTTTTTGTTCCATTTTATCCTCTATTCTGTAGTCAAATCAGCCTTTAAGGCATCCAATACAGCCAATAATTTATCATATGAAATAGACTTTAAACAGCTCTGATGGGTGTAAGCCACACAGAATTTGGACTAACGGAGGTCTGTATCTATACATGATGAAAAAGGCAGTCAAGCACACATCATGAGGGACCAGGCATTAGAACAGACTGCCCAGAGAGGCAGTCTGTCCCTGGAAGTGTTAAAAAACCAAACGTGTAGAGGTGACACTTGTGGACATAGTTTAATGGCCATCGTGGTGTTGACTGATTCACACTTGATGATCTTAGAGGCCTTTTCCAACAATGTTATGATTCTATACACAGTCTGAAACAATGAACAGGGCTGACTCGAAGCTGACAAAAGTTAGACAAACACATGCAGAAAAAATTAAATCATCTGCACCTTTCACTGTTACATGTCCCAACAGACCAAAGTGGAATGAAATCCTCAGTAGGAAAGTAAGATATATGATAAATTGAGGCAAACCCTGGACATCACGTAAAAAGGTCAGGGCAGGGTTAAGACTTAAATCCTCAAGTCTCTGAGCATCATTTACATGGAAGAGGGGAATACAAATAATTTCTACAGCACATATACTGCCATAGCTTCCTCCCCAACCTAGTCATTTTTAGCACAGCTTTGTAGGTACAGACAGGCTATTCAATGACTACAGACAATTCTGGGAAATAAAGCTACACTAAAAGTACTCCTGCACACCTCACACCTTGGGAATACAGGAGTTATATTTTAGGGAACAGCTATATAAAACAGTACTAGGAAGGCACTTTGTGCCATCCACCTCAGCAGCTCATAGCAATCAACCACAAATGACATACCTCCCTTTCCCTTTCTGTTTTTGTCAGCCTCATCTGTCTCAGCATCTGAGATCTCTGCTCCATCATAAGAGTTCTCTCGTAAGTATATGCTGAAATATCACTATTGTGCTGTCAAAATAAGAAAAAAAAAAATTGTGCTTATACTCAGGCCATAACCCAATAGCACCAACTGCACCATGAAGTGAAACCCAGCTCAAATCCCTTACCATTTCTACCACTTCTACCTCTGCCTCTATTCGGAGTTGATAGAGAAAAGTAGCCAAGTCCTTCTTCATCTGAATGCTGTTATCATCCATCTGAGCTACAGTAAAAATCCTCATTTTGCATTTTCTCCAAACCTGGTGAGGAAACAAGCTCTCAGTGTTTGAACTAATAATATTTTGCTGTACAAAACAGAAACTGTTCAATATATTCACTCTCGTTCATCAGGCTCTACTGTCGCACCTTGTTTCTTTATACTAATGCACACAGATGTAGTTGGGTGACAAACATTCTTTGGCTAGCTCCTTACTTTGTGCTGCTTGAGAAGAAAAGGAAGCAACATCAACATGCCTCCATCATGCACGATCCACCAGACGTCAATGTTGCCTTCGTTGTAACGCTCGTGGTTGCTGGGGTAGAAAGACACATTTTTGGGAACCAGCAGAGCTAAATGAGCTGCAGTTGTGCAACGAACAGTACCTGCCAAAATGGGGAAGAACACACAGTTACTTCCAGTTCTGCAAGAGTGAACTATGGCTTAAAGGAACAACAGGAGTTACTCACTGAGAAAATGTCAGCAAACCGTGGAAGTTACTGCTTACATTAAGAAAAGTGTGTACAGCAAGGCTTGGATAGACAGGTTAGGATAAAGCAGAATTACACAACAAAAGCTCTGCTTCAGGTTAGAAATAAAAGCAGCAATCTTCAAAGCTAAGGATGAGGAGAAAGCATCTACTGTGCTCTAATTTGACAGAGTTAAGTAATTGGGTCACAGGGGAAAGGCAGGGATTTATGCAAGAAGTGCATTAGCTCCAGTAGTGAAGAGAGATGGACAGGTTAGGACCTGTGAAGACAGACATTATCTAGGAAGTAATTTATAGTTTGCCATAAAAACAGTCTCTCACAAGTCTGTAATTCTGCAAGCATTCATTAGACTGATGCACTTTAGCTGCTAGATTAATCTTTGAAGAGCTTTCACAGGTCTTCTACTTATAAAGATTGGTATTCCAAACAAATACCAGTGTTAAGGGAAATCATCTATTTCACAAGCAACTCTAGACAAAACTAACTAAAAACCCAAACCAATTTCACAAGGATTCTGTTAAAACCCCCTGTATATAATAAAGATCTCTGTTCACCGTGTTTAATCACAAAGAACCTTTAAAGCTCACCTATGAAGGTCTTCCATGACCTTGGATCTTCACTTTGTCTCCAGCCGTAAGGCCATCCCAAAACCACAGTGTTATGTTTCATGCCACCTAGTCCACAGGACTGGATCAAGTGGGCAATTCCTTCTCGAACTTTATTGGCTACAACTACTTGACAAAATCCTTTCACCTTCTCAATGTCCATCATATTCTTAATAGTCTGCAAGACAGACAAGAGGAAATCTCACAACCAAAAGTAACTCTTAAGTGTTTCTCCATCATGTGATTATAGTGTACATTCCTGGTTCACATGTCCACAGGTAAAACACATTCAAAGTTCTGCTCATCCATTCGCCTTACTACAATAGAAGAGAAAATACCCACTGACAGTGAACAATACTTATTTACCAAACACATAGTTCCCTTCCAAACATAATTATTCCCAACAGATTAAGATAAGAGCTTTCTGGTTTGTGTTATAATCTGTTTTTAACAGCAGTAGTTAGTGATATCTGTGTTACTATCTAACTTTCCATTTTCTAATCCTAAACCACCATTTTAAACCCAAGGTAAACTAACTTCATTCAGATTTCCAGTTTCAGATTTCTCTGGAACATGCTGTGGTGCTGTAGTCAATTTACAAATACAAGCATCCAACTCCATATACCTGTCAGGAATACCATATCCTTTATTTGTTTAAAAACTAAACAAACTTGTTCAGCACACAGATCTATGGATTAGTTTCCCTTTTATAATAGTTTTCCTGTACAAAAAATGCCCCTAGGGAACAAAAAGTGATGTGCTGGCTGACATTACACAGATATAAACAGAGCTGTGATGTCATGTTCACACAGTAAGGAAGATGAAATGATTTATTACTTAATTGTTAGTACCATCCTTCAATGCTTAGTGTAATAAATTTATATCCCCACTGAAGGGGACAGCACATTGGCTAAGTTTGTGGTAACTGACAGTTACTGAAATGTTTCTTATTATGTTCAGAAAATTCACTAGTCCTCTTCCCTCTGTTAACCAGCACACATCAACTTCCATGGTGATTATTTCTTATAAATGAGGACAGATGTATGCAGCATAACTGTTTACACAACATGCAAGTATTGATCTTATATTTCCAAAGCCATGAGTGGCAGCTGAAACACATTTGCAGGCCCTTTCCTGAAGAGCTGTAGTATTACCTGGCCAGGCCTGTATTTCAAGGAAGCTTTACTGATAGGCCTTTTTCCCATGTATGATTATGAAGCTTCTAAGTTACCTGCCCACTCACCCCTTTTCACTTAAGCAATTTAAGACACCGACCTGTTCAGCAGCCTGGGCTTCTCCATAAGTTTCCAAGAAATTCCCTTGTATCACTGATCCTATGATAGTCAAACCTTTGCCAGCTTTCAGCTGGGATGCAAACGTTAACAGTCTGGGGTATTTTACATGCAGATCTTCATCAAGTTTCAGAAGCACCAGCAACTGAGGCCTGGAGAAAATAAAAGGCAAATGTGTTTTTCAGTAAGTCTTTTTAAAAAAGGCACTGCTGAATATCTGCCTCTCTCCTCCTATCAGTTGTGCTTGAATCTGAACTCTGGAACAGCACATCTTTTCTGCATCTTGCACACCAGAGGGAGTCTAGTTGATATTTTATTTCTCTTGATACAAAGCAGATTTGAAAGACAGAGAATTCCGCTGCATTGTTTTGTCAGCTGTTTTAAGTACAGCACCTTGTCTGCAGTCCAGTTTAATTCCCTAAGTGTCAGTAGATAATCATGACAGTGCATTTTCTTAGTCTACAATGAGTACCTCCAGTTCTTCGTGTGTGGTGGGCCCTCCTCCAGCCTCAGTAAGGCGTATCTTGCTGCGCTGAGCGAAAGGCCTCGGATACCATCACCCCATTCCTTCTCTGCACTGTGGAGAATACACACTTTAGCCAACAAGGCTAGGGTTGCATGAGCATTTAGTTGCACACTTACAGTCATGCTATAGAGAAATCCTTACCCTATAAGTTTAGTAATGTTATTCATAGCATGCCACACATGCACATTTATCATTTGTATATGTATATGTGTGATACTTATACATATATCACATGAGAAAGGCAAATGTTTCAGTCAAATGTACACCATACCACCTCCACCCTATTTAATTTGCAATCAACACCCCACTGCAGAGAACACTTCCCAAGCTGGAAGACACAACAGAAACTTCAGTAGTTGATTTGTTAAAATTAGGTTATACAACCATTCTGCAGCCTGAGCACTCTATCTGGTAAGAATGACCTGCAGAGTCAGCTTTTCAGGGACTGTTCTAGACAGACCTTTGCACCACATAAACTGGCTGCCTTCAGGAGTTCTGGGCCTGAAGTAATTACGTGAGATAGACAGCAGAAGGACAGATCTCAACCAGGGTTTCTGCTTCCTGTTACTCAAATTTTACCAAATGCATTTAGAGGCTTAACAACAAAGCACTTCAGGAGCTGTTGTTTGGCACTGACACAAGTAAAACAACAAAAAAAGTGAACTAATAAGGGAAACACTAAGTCCTGTCCCTGGAGAGTTACTTTTCCTAATATGACAGCTAGAAATAATTCACAAAAATCTCTCCTGCCCTTTTCTACCCAGTTAATACCTACCCTTGGTACTCAATGTACTTGTAAATCATTCCTGCAATAAGCATAGCTACCAAAGCATAATACCAAGATGAAATGAACATCAGCGCCAGGCAAATACTCATGCCTAAAAATGAGAGGGCCCTAAAACAAAAAGCAAAGATTAAATTAGTAAGTACTGGGGTAGAAAAGCTTAAAAACAGTTAATTATTCTGCTGTTCTTTTTTCATTGCAGTGCCTATTCTGTACCAGCTGTGAAAATAAAGCTTCCAGTGGATCTCCCCAGTCCCTGACAGTTGCTGGAATGAAACTCTCACGCCATAAAAATATCTGGTTCTGGTCCACTACGAATATTACATTGATGTACTGTTGTCTAGAACTGGTATCCACAGACATGAAACACACCCACAATCCCCCACAGACATGTTGCAGGAGTTGTAGGTTACAGCTGCTTTCTGCTTACCAGTGATAGTACTTAAATCGGGGCCGCCAGTTTGGAGTTCTAAGAAGTGTTTGTACTGCACATGCTAGATTAACAAAGAGGTAACACATCAAGAAAAACCTGCAGGAGCAAAAAAGCAGAAAATCTTTTAGCACACACATTTATAGATTCTGGCACATACTACAGTCACACGATTTACAGTCAAAATACAGCTGCTCTGCCATGTGTCACTATCCCTCTGGTTTTTATTAGCCAGAACTAAGGAGTTTGAACAGTTTTTTTGACTGGATAGAGTTAGACCTACCCATAACATCAACATGGCCTTCACTCTGAAATGAAAGTAACATTTTCCCATACACAGTAACAATACAGATATACTATAACCATATTTATTCACAGAATACTCCAGAGCAGAAACAGATTTGTATGCAGAGCCTGAAGTCAGAGAATTCATAGAAATAATAACAGTGGAACTCTGGCTCCAGTAATTTGCATTACTGGTTTAAAATATGGTTCTGAAAAGCAATCAAATTAGCAAAACTCAAGAGTATCACTTTTTCTTTCCCCTCCCCCTCCCCTTAAATAGTAACTGCTCTATTTCTTACATTGAAAGAATTGGAGCCACCATGTCAAGAGAAGCAATCAGGATTCCCAGCTCAGCAATTAATGCTGTTAACAGAAGAGCCCATGTCGGTTCCCCATTGGCTTTTCCATGACCAAAAATCTGAAGAAAGAGAAACATTAAGCATAGCTTCTAAGGATTTCATATTGTCATGGCAAAAAAACCACATTTAAAAACCTAGTAGCAATTTTCCTGTATTCTTTTCCCTAGAGCAAGGAAACAAATTATTCTAATGGCTTTTTGTGCTTCACTGAATTGATGTTAAGACTTCTTCATAAAAATTACCATAAGTGTCTATTCAAACCCCTTCAAAACATTCCTGGTTAGTAACCAAAGAAAGCAAAGCATTAAAAAAAAGTAGTATCAGCCTTTGCTTCAATACTTGCAAACTAGGCAAGCTAGATCTGATTTCCAAGAGCATCAAGTGAAATAGCTGGTTAGTTACTCAATACAGAATGCCTTTTGCGGGGGATTTGCTTTGTTTCTAACATGTACGGACCCAGAGGAAAGGGATGATGTTGTCCTTTGCTATGGCCTGCAGCAGCCGGGGCGCGCCAGTGAGGCTCTGCAAACCCGCTCCGCAGGTGGAGAAAAAGGATCCTATCACAATGACCCATGGCGAGGGCCACGAAAGGGTGCCAACCACCAGGTTCTTGTTCACTGCATCACCATACCTGCAGAGAGCAACCAACAGACAGTCAAAGGAGCATCTTGAAACTCACACTTTGTTCACCCAGTGTTCTAAGATGTCATTTGAATAGATTTACTTGATTATAAAATATAAAAGTAACAAACAATGTGAGTTATTTTTAACACAGGAAGTGTCAGCAGCCCAATGGCAACAATTCAAACACTCCTGATTATGCTATGATCACAATATCATTTTCTACTTTCACCTGAAAAGATGCAGTTCTTAACAACAAATACAAAACAAAAAAATCCAAACACTCAAACAAACAAAATAATGCTTAAAATAGCCCAAACAATTCCAGTATCAGAAAACTCAGCTAAAGACTTTGGGGTTTTCTAGTTTGGTTGGTTAGTTTGACTTGTTGATTCATTTTTTTTTTCCTCCCAGACAATTATATTCATAAGCCTCTCATTGCTTGTCCACTGGAAAAAAGTCCATCAGTGTGAAGAAAGTGGTCAGAAAAAGCACTGGCAAACACTGGTGCTGGGAACACTGCTAGTGGTTTTACAGACAGAAACATCTGAGAGCTAATAATCTGAGGGTGGAGATAACCCAATACCAAGCTTTATCCAGTTACAGATGTCTAACCGGGTTTCTATGCAAGTGATACTGTGAGTATCACTACGAGCAATGCAACATATGGAGGTATCAATGTGGGCTATCTGCCCGTCTCCACATTTTTCTTTGGTATAGGTCAGGGAAAGCACTGGCTGTTGACTAAGGGGACTGTGGTCAGCAAATGTAAGAAAGACAGAAGAGAGTTTCCAAAGAGTAATTCTGAATTCAGGAAAAAATAAGGGGAAAAAAGGTTCATGTGGAGAAGATGGCTGGAAAAAAAAAGGGGGAAAAAAGATTTTGTTGTTTTGCTTCTTGCTTCTCTCAGGAGGAAGAGTGTAGAAATCTAGAGTTCACTGTAGTTTCTGCTAGGGATCTGGAAAGTCTATGTCAACATAAGAGAATATATTTGGGAGGGGTGGGGTGGAGAAATTAAGAGACTCAATGGAGTATCTGAGGGAGCCATGCCAGAAAATATCCAATTGCAGAAAGATTCCCAAGGCATTGTTTACAATTTATTTACATACAAACATGGCTTAAAAGGCACCCAGAAATAAAGCAAAAATGAAAATAAAACAAACAAACAAACAAAGAGGGAGAGATAGGAAAGAACCTATCTTCCCCACCAAGGAAAAAAAGAAAGGAGAGCACTGAAGCTGTAAAACTTACTTATCTCTCAGGACCACACCTTCTATGCAGGCTCCAAACAGTAAAACACAACTGAAGTCTGGAGTACAGGGAGTGCTAAGGAAACAGGCTTGAATAGGCAGATGACAACCATCAGAGAAAGTATTGTGGAACATTCAGTCTGTGCCTCTGTCCTACAGCATTCACACTGCGGTGTTTCCAGAAGTACATGGTGAAGCTGGTGAGTAAACTGATAATCTCACTACTGATACACACCATCTAACACCACAGTGACAGTTACTTCTCTAAGTTCCATTTTATCACAAAAGATAATTTTTAAAGGATATAACTTCAAAGGAAGTAATTTCATAGGATATGTTGATTTAATCAGCTGGTGTAGAACAGAAACTGGTATTAAAATATCTTTTCTCTCTCCTCCTCTTGTGTCTGAAGCTATTTTGAACATACACAGCAAATGATCACCTTGCCCTTTCTCATTCATGGCATTCACATCACCAAGTCTTTGAATATTGAGTTATGAAATGAGAAGAAAGTTCTTCACAGAAAGAGTTACTGGCCATTGGAATGTGCTGCCCAGGGAGATGGTGGATTCACTGTTCCTGGAGGTGCCCAAAAAAGAACTGGACATGGCACTTGAAGCCATGGTTTAGTTAGTCATGAGGTGTTGGGTGATAGGTTGGACTTGATGATCTCTGAGGTCTTTTCCAACCTTATTGATTTTATGAAGTTGTACTATTTCCATGCTGGGGGGTATAAAATACTTCAGAAGGATTTTGGATTGTGCATTTCAGTGAGGTTTCTGATCTTGTGATTTACATTTACATGAAGGGTTAAATCCCAAACTCTATCCCACAAATCCAATTGTAAAGTACAAAGGGTATTAAAGGGGGAAGATTGATAATCCTGAGAATTTCATAGAATCATAGAATTGTTAGGGTGAATTTTGGTGTAAACCTTCCACTGGGTGGCGTAGGAATATCTACATATAAAGTTACCCACCACAAAATCAGGTTTGAGCTGCAAATACTTCAACGCTGAAGCTGGGGTTACATCTGTGACCTGCTGTATTATTTATTACATTCTTAGGAATTGCAGGCTTCCTAACACAGAGTCAGTTCCCAAAGCAACATCTGGAAAAGGCTGTGCTTCCAAGGAGCTGGGACAAGTGAGTCGGGATCCTGCTTTACAGCTTGGCAATTTTTGACAGAAAACAGGTTTGAAACAGCAGAATTTCAAGGAGTCACCATCTTGGCCACCTGCCCTTTGGGTGGGAATTATTCAGAAAGCTCTTAAAAACAAGCTTTTAAGTCCATGCAATCACAAATAATTCCCCTCCCCCCCCCCCCCAATTTCCTATGTTGGTAAATTGTAGTTTAGGACACCAACAGCTAGATGAAGCTGAAAGACCTTGGCTTTACCTCTTCTCTAGCAGGACACAAGAGGAAGACAGTCTTTCCTAATCAAAGCTCCTGTGGTCCTAAGCCCTCAAGAGTTTAACCACACATGAAATCCACAAACTGCAACTAGGACAAAGGCTGTTCACAGACTCAGCACCCAGAAATCTGGTATGAGGAACTGCCTCATATTCTGCAAGTTAAGCACTCCAGTCTCAGTGGAAACAGGCAGTGAAGCTCACTGCTGAGCACTGTGTGTGTAATGCTTCCACACCTGCCACGTGGGAATGTGTGTAAGAATCATGGAGAAGGATCAATCCAGACAAAGGTGTTCAAATCCAAGAGGGAAAAAACCCAGCAATCCAGTTCTGTAAGCGGATGCAAGATGATCTTGTTTCACTGACTTCAAAGTAAATACATAATGTCATTGGTACCAGTGAGCAGCTGACTCTACACACAAACCTCCCCAAAAACCCACACATGGGGAATACCTCATGGAATTTCTAACTCACATTTGTCTTGCAACATTCAGGAAAGCCTATACTCCTTGACATCACTCAACTAAAATGTGGTTGGTTGGTTTGTTTGTTTTTGTTTTGTGGGGTTTTGTTGTTGTTGTTTTTCTTCTTTAATAAAAAAGACAATGAAATGTATGATTCCCCCTAATTAAAGCCTTCCCTCATCTTGATAGTCCATGGCATTCCAAATAAAAATGTTTATCTGTACTCCACCACCCTGAAAAGCTACAGATCACTGCGTAGCCAAGAAAAGCAATGGAAATGCAAGAGAATAGGACTGGTCAGTGAGGAAAAAAGGAACCAATCTTACTCATACTGATCATACAGTCACCCAAAACCAGCCCACAAATCACACACAGCCATTCATCCGAGTCACAACGTGCCAGGACTCTGCTCATTTTTAAAGGATACAGACTAGCGATGTGGTGACAATAGCAAGAATTGTTCCAACAGGGATGGATTTCTGTGCATCTTTGAGGTCCCCTGATCTGTTTGAGCCAGCCATGATACCTGAAAATACATTTTGGATATAAGATCATGGAGGAGAGGAAAGCTCAAGAGACCCAAGATGCCCCTTCAATCCCAGTATTCTCACCAGTCACTGAAGGGAAGAAGATGCCCACCAGCACCATGAATGAAGTAGCTATATCTGAAAGCACATAGAGGTGAAGGTTGCTCTTCTGGCCTGCCACATCAACAGATGGGTGGTGTGCTTTCTCCAGGATCTCTCCTTTCTCCAAATAATTGCTCCATAAGTTCTCTTCAATGTTATTATCACACCACAGAAAAAAGAAAAGCATATTTTGGTTCAAACCTGTTCTCATCATCATGGGTCCAAAACTGAAGACTACACATGCAGTGATCAACACACATTAAGACCTACACGTTACGTGAATGAAAATTTACGCTGCATGCTTTTAAGGGAACCTGTAACAAAGCCAATAAATATGTATGGATAGCCTGCAGAAGTCTAAGTGCTTTTTATCCTGTATCATTACTAAACTTAACCTTATTTTACCTTCACACCTGTTTTAACCCACAGAAGTATCATGACTATTTTCAGTGAACCACCATACCCACAGGCAGGAGCTCAGAAAACCCAAAACTGGCCAGCTTGCTGAAAACAGATTTGTTCTTTAGATAGTGAAAGAATGACAAAATTAAACAGCTGCCATTTGAAATGTCACCAATAAACATTGAGTCCATTTCAGAAACCAGACCTCTGCATTCTGTGAGAACAGGCACTGAGCAGCTGTTCTCTGGAGCTCCTTTCAAAAAGGAGCTTTGCAAGGATATTATAATCAGGAGCAGGCAAAGAAAAGGTACACTGTTTTTATACAAGTACTCTTATCTTTCAGGACATGATCTTAACCTGTCTAAAACGGAGAGTCATAGTGACAAAGAGCTTTGAAAAACTAACAACTTGCTCATATTAGTACAGCTTATAATTGGAGCTGACTTCCTGCTGAAATTGTGAGATGTACAAGGCAAATTCAATCAATTTTACAGCAGACAAGTACCATATCAGGACAAAAGTGCCCCTGCTCTTTTTAAAGATTGTAAGACTTGGGTTTCTTTACTAAAGATCATTTGCTTCACTGTAATTACATTTCTTCAGTCCTTTCTGAACCAGCAGGGAACAGTTCAACCCATTTCAACTGCTCAGCATGCCTCCTCTTTAATAGAAAAACCCCTATGCTGTCGTACCTTTTAAAATGCCACTAGCAGCTCCTGGAATTCCTGCTATCTCTGAGACGTTGTTATATAGGAAATATTCATCACAGTTCTCAGTGGTCAAGTTGGTGGTGTGGCAGAAGAGCTCCCAAAGCTTAGAGGCCACAGTAATGTTATCCTTAACAACTGTTTTTGCACAAACGTCAAACTGATCTCTTGACAAAGTCCTGTTGCCCAACATGCAAATCCTGATGGGAAACATTGAAACCAATGTTAGAAGGAACCAAGCAAGCAAAAGTCACCCTTCCCCGTAATTCTTCTTTCATACCATGGAGACCTTAAGTTGCTCTAGCCTGCTACATCACTTCTCAGTTTCAAAAAGATGCTGGCAGCAGGACAAACTGGCAGTCCAATTACTAGGTACTGTAAGTATCTACAGGTATTTGGAATCCCACTCTCCCAGTTTCTGTACACCAGTACTGAAATGACTCTGACTTTTCATCTTCAGAATCAGGAACATAAATGTCAATCACAACAAGCCAATGTTCTTATTGTCATAATATGCTGTGAACAATCATTAAAATCCTCTAGTGCCTGCTCTGTTTCACCTAACCACAAGTGTGGTTTATTCCAGCGCTGAAGAATTGTAATCCACTTCCCCAAAGACGGTTCCACAACACATGGGAATTAAACCTCACAGACTGCTGCCATTCAAATTCCCTTCCCAGTGCCAGAAAACACTGACAGGAAAAAAATACTGAAAAATATATTGTTTCTTCCATTTTAATTCGTTTAATAGTTTCACACATCTTATAAATCACCAAGGCCAGGAAAGAGACAGGTCCTTTCCTGTTGGGTTTTCAGACTTTTCTGTAACTCCAGAAGTGTCTTCCTCTCCAGAATGAAAAATAAATACAGTATCTAGTTACTTCACCAAAAGTAAAAGGAACACAGCTCAAGGAAGAAAAGAGAAAGATAGGCAGAACATTCGAGAACAGTCCAAGAGATAATGAGGGGGAGACAGAAACATTGTTTTATTTTTACTGCTGTAAACCTGCCACTGCTGTAAAACATTATAATCATTGGGCCCTAAATGTCTAAAGGGAGCACTTGAGGGTTGCAAGTTCTTAGTTATGGTCACAACATTTTCAGATGTGACTGACTATGCAGACTCAACTCCTCTATTTCTATTCCCCTCTTGTCAGCAGTATCAGGAAATGCTGTTTGCCTTTCTGGTGAAGCACACATCTCCACATTGCTGCTACAGCTCCCAGTTTAAGAAACATGTCTAGCTGCCAACATGCCAGGGAGCACATGTTGTGTGCAGAGCACAGCTCCTCCTATGCAACCTCTGCTTTCAGACTAGGGAAGTTTCACTGGAGTCTCAGCATGGCCCCCCCATTGCCTCCCACATTCCGAAGAGATGCCCTGTTTCTCAGCAAGCAGCTGCATCACACCACCAGACTTTCCAACCACAAAGGCAGCACATCATCTCTGACTGGTCTGGGGAAACTGGACTTGCCAAATTGCTTCCTGCAATCTGCTGTAAACAACCCAGCAAAATTCTTGCTAAAATTTAACTCCACAGCCATAGGCCAAGACACCAGATTATCTTTGCAGGAAACAGAAGTGTCAGCCTCCACCAATCTACACACCCACAAAGTTTCATTCTACCAAACACTTTAAGAACACAATAATGCATTCATTTTAGCCTAAGAAACTTCTGTTCCATGAGCTCTGCATGTGGCAGACTATCATGGTCACTATATACAGCTGAAAAAAATCTGAAGTAACTCACAAAAAAGGTAGCTATGACAACATATTAGGCACAGGTTTTAAGTAATTTCCACAGAACTCCACCTTCCAGACCTGTAGTCAAAGCTATTTCCCCATCCAGAAGTATTACTCACGGAAATTCAGGTGGATCAAAGATGGACTTGATAGCTCCAGCATAAATGGACAGTATGGATATCACTACGCAGGCCAAGAAGAGGGAAGCAAATTTGTTCACGTATTTGACACCTACAAAAACCACCACTGCCATCAGGATGAGGAATACAGTCCCATATACCCTCATGTTGTTTAGCATAGCACTGGACGCATCATGGGCGCCGGAGGGATGAAAAATTGCTGCTTGTGGCACAATGTATGTCTAAAAAAAAAGAAGAAAGCCAGCTGAAAGAACACAGGAAGAGAATTCTGTCCATGTTACTGTAGTGATCTCGTATTTATACTACAAATGTGCATCACCTTCTGATCTGTAACATGTTCTTCATCAGGAATCTTCAGTTATAGGAAAAGCCCATTCTATGTCAGTAGTATGACTAAGCCAGCTTCATCAATGATGAGCATGTGCCTTTGACTAAATCACACTCCATTTATGTTTTCACTATGGCTAAGCACTTGTGGTACAGAACTGGACACTGAGACTCCGGAGACCTTCTGTGCTTACACGTGGGGCAAGAACACTGGGGAATTTCCACATGCTATTTGTCATAAAACTAGGACGACTGCAGTACTACTCACCAATAGAATCTCAATGGCACCAAGGATATACATTGCTCCTGCAAATGTTGTTCCCAAGTAAAAGCACAGCCCAACAGCTCCACCAAACTCAGGGCCTAATGACCTGGAAATCATGAAATAGGACCCACCAGCTACAAAACAAAACAACAAGAACAAAGAGTAAAATTATTTATTTGTTTACTGTTATAAATATAAAAAACCCACAGCAAGACCTTTGAGATCATCAAGTCCAACCTATCATCCAACACCATCTAATCAACTAAACCACGGCACCAAGCATGCCATCCAGTCTCTTCCTATACACCTCCAGTGATGGTGACTCCACCACCTCCCTGGGCAGCACATTCCAGTGGGCAATCACTCTCTTTCTATGAAGAACTTCTTCCTAACATCCAACCTAAACCTCCCCTGGTGCAGCTTGAGACTGTGTCCTCTTGTTCTGGTGCTGGTGTGTCTGATTTTTGGGGGGGGTTCTATTGAAGTATCTTTTTGTTAGCACAAGGGCAACTATAAACCAAATAAATTAATCTTTAGCATAATTGATGCTAAGAAGACATACTGGATACAGACAGACACTACATATGAATTCAGACTTTGTATCCTGGCTCAAGCAAATTTATCTGGAATAAAGCCATATTAACAGCTCACTGCAACTCTTTTGTTGTTTTTTAAACAAAAGTGAGAGGTTTGCTTACTACACATACCTGGAACAACACCATTTGTGGCAATAGCACTCATTGATATGGTTGTCAGCATAGTCTGGAGAAAACAAGGAAAAGGAAGCAATTGTATCATAGCAGTTTTTAAAGATAACTCATCTCTTGGTGGAGCAAAGCTGCTACTGCCTACACAATACAATATTTCTATTTATTTTGCCTCAGCGGGTCATTATGTGAAAGAAAACAAGGGTAGGATGAGTTTAATCATCATGATGTTAAGACATATTTGCTTGACAGATGACTTTATCAGGTCAAACAATGGGTGCCAAAAGACAAAGCAAGATAGAAGAGTGCAGGTGTCCCTATTTCCACAGAGCTAACAACCAAAAAAGGCTAGGCCAGCGAGTGATCTAGGCAGCTGTGACCTGGGACGAGCACACAAAACAGCTGTTTGCTGAACAAACATCATTTTTAAGACTGTATCTACACTAGATACAGCTTACAAGTTTAGAAATACTACTGAAAACAGAAGGATAAAGGAAAGTTTAAAAAAGAAATCACAAGGCTACAGACACAGCCGAAGTGTCTGGCACAAAGATGGCTTTTCTTTATACATGTGTCTGTAATGCAGCCTCTCCAGTTTTCTCAACAGTTTCACAGAGGTTATGTCACAGGCATTACTTTACCTATATACTTACACAGCAGCAGCAAAGTAGCACAATCAGGAAGGACTGAAGAACTCCAGCCATTCCTACCATCCAGGTCAGCCGAAGGAAGAGAATAACCCCAAATATATTCTGCATGCATGGTAAATACACCCCCATGAGGGTGCCCATGCTGGGTGACTGAGGGGAAACAAAAACAAACAAACAAATTCATTGACATCCATTAACTGCAATTGTTCAAAGCACAGATGAGCAAAACCCCTATAGTTTCTGGTTTTCAAATGGCAGAAATTTAGGAAACATAAGCTAAACACACACCAATACATTACAGAACATGGAACAAACTCCAAAGCCACAGATTTCTCAACAAACTGCTGACCCTATCCCATCTTCACAATTTAAGTAATTATACTCAGTATTCAACACTGATTGTAACAACAGATGACACACATTTGCTGTGTTGTAGAACCAGGGAGTATAATAGCAACTGAATGCTGCAGACCCCAAGTAAGCTCCCTCAGAGGTATCTCCATGAGTCATGGAAAACATGTAATATTACAAGTAGAAAAGATCTGGATGCAATTTGGAGCTATATATAATGTATTTTCTTCTATTTTATATATTTTATGCAAAGCAAACTATTCCAACCTTTCTTATGCTTGATGCATGTTTAACATCAGACTCTGAATGACTTCTGACAGCGCCAAGTTAGTTACGTGAATTCACAGGAAGCACACAACCCAGCATCTTGTAGAACTCTCTTTTGCACAGCTCGTCAGAGGATGGTCACTTCCAAAATGATGAGGTCAAAACACCACTGCTAAGGGTTTTATTACAAGGAATATAAAAGTGTTCCCTGCACTGGTACACCCAGCACCAGCAGCATCTCAGAGACCCAGATCTCTACGGTTTCATGTCAAGGTATTTCATTGCTTTTGCTTTCTGAAGTTTTCTTTTGCATTTAAAATTATACAGAATGCTGAAGCACAGGAACAGAGAGTGTAACTTCTCAAAGGCTCATTGCTTTTCATACTTCCTTCTATAAATAAACCTGAATTCCAAAACACATTACTGATAGATAGCATTTAAAGATACCCATCAACAGTCATTTAAATGGGGAGGATACTAAGAGGAGATGAGAACACTTGTTCAAATTTGACTCCACACAGCATTAACTAAATGCAAAAATAAAGAGGTCAGCTGCACCCTTACAGACAAATTAGTCATGAAAAAGTACAATGGCAATTAAGACAAGCATATGACTCTTAAAGCCATAAAACAACTATCCTGAACTTTGCTCTTGCCTTGGCTTCAGTATGGAAGAAAAATTATTTATCTAAGGTAAGTCAGGAGCGTATCTTATTACACACATCAAAATCCCAGACAAATCACATGGTTACAAAACCACAGATCAAAATAAGCAGCCTCAGAATTTAGTATTTTGACTTGCAGTTCCATGTAACAAATGGAAATTTCCTCATCTTCATCTGGAACCTGCTCTGCTAGAGATAACTGACCACTGTGCCCAAGAACATGATCTGAACAGTTTTTTTGTTAGAAAAAACAGGTTTTTCTGCATGGTTTTTTTTTCTGAATCAGTGCTGAATTCCTTGTGTGACTAAGGGTAAATCAGATCAGCTACCTCTATACACACTTCAACTCAGGTGAACCTCCTAAAGTGGGCAACAGAGCCAAACACCGACAGTTTACAATGGACTTACCCTATGAGACCTACCAGTGTGGGGCCAGAGAGCTGTAACTCAGCTGTTGCAATGATACAGCACTAAAGCCCCCCTGAAACATCACCTGCCATTTGTACAAACATTGCCATCCTACAGAACTAACCTCATCAGCTTTGTCATGCTTATGCATACGGACAAAGAGAATTGTTGTCTTCTGATACCAACAGAAATGACACTTGCACATAAGTATTCTGGGGGTTCAGGAGGAGACTTGATGGGGTGCTTGGTGCCATGGTTTAGTTGTTTAGGTGGGTTGGATTGGTTGATGGGTTGGACACGATGATCTTGAAAGTCTCTTCCAACCTGGTTGTTTATTATTATCCTGGTAAGGATTTTTCAATGAGTGGTTGGAATGCTACACTGGTTGAGGATCTTCTCAGGGTGGTCTTTACAGTGTACCTGTTTCCTCAGGAAGGGGAGGTTTAAATATTTTTGATTCAAACACCTTCATCTGATTCACATTGTCTCATCAACAGCATTAGTGTTTACTAAATGAGAAAGGAATAAACATTGGTAGGCAGTGTGGAAATTTTGCCCTCCATAAGGGCTTCCTGTTGTCACATCAGTGTTCTCTTTGCCCTTCTTAAAGGGATATTCCACGAGATATTCCATTTTGTCATCTCTCTGACCATTCATCTGTCAGTCACCCCTCTCCACAGATATTCCATTTTGTCATCTCTCTGACCATTCATCTGTCAGTCACCCCTCTCCACCATCTCTGAGCCCAGCAGTAATGTGGTCAGAGGTAAAGGTTTTCTAAAGGGTTTGTTAAAACGGGCATCTGAGGAAAGGAAAAAAGCTCAGTCTACTGCTTCTACACATGACAAGCAGGTGGAGCACAGTTCTTACATGCTCTATATGACAGTCTTTCAAGTACTAGCCAAGTAGGTGAGTTTTCAGCCTGCCTTTTACACATCTCCCAACATCTGCTTCCCCTGCATAAGAATTCACCTTAGCTCAGCTCTTCTGCCCTCAGTGGTCCCTGCAGTTTTGCTCTACTGTTCATTATTTTCTTCTCTTCCTCCCTCTTAAGTGGCATCTTATGCAGATCAAATTACTGGCTAGCTTCAGCTACAGAGGAAGAGAAACTGTATAGCTGCAAGCCTACTGCAGAGCAGAGCAGCCTAGGAAATGTATGTGCCTGCCTGCAGGTAAAACCCAAGCCACAACATTAGTAACTGCACTTCAGGCATAAGAGTTTACTCTGGATTTCCTTACCCGGTGCAATAAACATACTGTTATGAAAGAATGAGCCACACATACTACTTGAACCAGCTTGCCCACACAAATATTTAACGCCAGCAATCTGCAGTGACTTCATTGTTTTTTAATAGCATCTTATAATCACTGAATGATCCTAAACCAGTGCTGGTCTGAACAGAACACAGTCTGGCCTGACAAGGGCATTATCTTCAGTCTCAACAGATACCAACAGAAAAATTTAAACACCTCAGATGCTGCAGAAAGAAAACAGAACACAGAGACCTTCTGAAGAATGCTGGGTTAACTCAACCAAGAAGGAAGAGAACAATCTCGAAAACAGTCTCTCTTTCAGTGAGGCAAATGATGTGCCTGTTCACTCTAATCAGCTGCAGACACATAATTGACACAAATATTGATCTCAGTCTGAAGGACACTCCATTGTGCCAGCATGAGAGGTTATCACAGCACTTGGCTGCAGGGCTTAGGGACATTGATCAGTGATGACAGCTCTTGCCGTTGCTCTGTAGTGTGAGGACAGAAGCAGTGCAGAAACAAACTGCCTTATTAAAGATACATGAACTAATATAGTTAATTTAATTTTTTTCCAGCATGCCAAGGGGGTATTTTATACCACTGCATCTATTAAGTACTTCAATAGAAGATGGTATTTAGAAAAGATAAAAAGCAACCAAATTTCTACCCTACTACATCAAGTAGTGTGAATTTTACCTGATGTGCATCTAACACTGGATGCTGCTATCAAAAACATTTGTGGGAATGCTGACACAGGGCAATGTGTTTATATTAAGCTATTTTGCACTGAAATTGTCCTGATCTCCATTTGCATCTTCTACAAACTGCAGCAATTATTCCAAGAGATTAGAAGCAGAACAGTCACATAATGTATTTTCCAGAGCTGGTGGAAACATTCAGGTCTTTTTCGGTCTTGTCACTGTAGAAAGCAGGTACTGACAATCATGATCTCCACAAGCTAAAGCACATCATTCTCTACTCCTTTAAGCTTAAAATTTGGAAGAGAGGTTTCTTGTGTTCTGTACTGCCCCTCAGGGAATCAGCCATTTCATGTGCACACAACTGCCTTGCCTCTTTTGTGTGTGTCTGTGTTTCTCTATTTGGTTTGGTGTGGTGGTGTTTATTTTCGGGTTGTTTGTTTTTTATCTGAATGGATATGATTTGGTGGGCAGGGGTGTGCTAGGACTTGGAAAGGTATTCACTGCAAGATGAACTGCATATTCATTGACTGAAAGGACTGCTTTTTCTATTCCAGTATTGAATAACAGTTCTAGAGTCTGCTCACCTTCCTCGTTCCAGTTCTTGTCTAAAAGACGACAGTGACACACCAGATCAGGAAGCTTACCTTTTGTTACACTGGCTGGGAATGGATTTGCTGGGAGTATCCAGTACAGCACTCGAGTCAGTTAATGCTGGCACCTAAAACCAGGACCTGCTTCATGCTGGGATGGATAGTCCCACTTCTGTACTAATGGTCAGATGGGACAAAGTAACAGCAGGGCATCGATTTATTCCTTGAAGATGATTAAAAACGAATGTGTAGAAGAATCCCATCCACACAGTTTCTGGCTACCTTCAGTCCATAGCATTGCACAGTTACTGCGTTTGAATTTCCCGAGTTTAATGGTTATAATTATTGCCCAAAGTGATACTCAACCTTCTTATATTCTGCAATATGTTTAATTTTTCATATTGCTTATGGCAAGAGAAGGGAGAAGACATTCAATCCACAGTTAGGATACTGCAGCTGATACAATTTATCCCAGAGACTGACATGCTAGGCAAAAAGTCACTGCAGTGTTTACACAGAAAACACCAAGATATTAATACAAGAGGATACTGTCACTTTTGGAATGGTTACCCAACCCATTCCACTAAAAACATCAGAGAAGTATGTGAACATGCACTTTTGAGACATGGGAAAGCGCAATTCAGGATGACCCAGACATTAAACCCGAGCTGTGTTTAACACAGAACCGTAGCTTTAACAAGGACAACTGACCATTTTTTATGGCAGCAAACAGCTTGAAAATCTGCAAGTGTTTACAGCAATCATACCTAGGTGTAGAAACACTAACAGCAAACCTTACATGTTATATATTACTCTACCAGGGATTTAAAACAACTTCTCAGTTATAACTTGTTTGTTTCTTGCACCATTTTTACCTTAGGAAGCAGTACTGCATTTACTTCAATAAACTTTACACTGCAGACACATTACCAAATTCTCCCAACTCTTTTTCCTACAGGGACATAAGAGACTCCCTTTCACACTAGACTGCATGTTACCCTGGTGTTCAGGCAGGCAGTTAATAAGGAAATAAACAGAAAATGTGATCAGATCTTTCTCCAAATAGTAAGGACGCTACCTATTGAATCTCCCCACATTCAGCTGTGGATTGGGTAACAATCAATATACTTTTGACAGGAAGAGGCTGAAAATTACTTTAGATTATGCATTAACACTGTATTTACAGCTGGTGCCTACATTATTCGTACCAAAAAGCATGCTGCTGACGTATCAGTGACATGAAGAGAAAAAAAACCCTTCAGACATACTCAGCAAGTATGACACAAAAGAAATTCACAATTAAGAAGTTTAAATTACTTTTTGAAGTAAGCTTATAGTACAAGAATGCAGTTGCTGTTCTCAGATGACCTTTTCTCTTGCAATGATCTTACATTAACCACAATACTACAGGACTTTCCTGCACATGGTCTCAGATAAAACTGAATTTTAAGCTTCATTGTTGACTAAAAACTTCATGAACTCCAGTAACAAAACAGTGCAGAGCGAAAAACTGGAGTGCAAAGGAGCTAGAATCTGGTGTGCAGCATGGGGTAACAAGCATTCTCTTTGAGAACAACCTGATGGTTTTCAACATTACAGCTTCCATTTCTTTCAGGAATGACACAAACTACAAGATCTGTAGAATTCAGGTGTTATCTTAGCTCCTGGGAAAACTTTCTTGTGATAAAATCTGCATGCAAAGTGACAGGCCTGCAAGTGCCATAAAATGCAACCATGCCACTTGAAAGTTAGCACTAACTGAAACACTTGCCTGGCTGTCACAGCACTGAAAAGAACACAAGAGTTTTATCAGGAGGGCTGTGTTCTAACTACTAACAATCAAACTCCACCCTCTAGTTAGTTATTACAAAGCCAGCCCAGATGGACTAACCATCTAAATTCAGATCCTTTGGGGCAGAATTCAGCTCCCTAAGTGCCAAACACCAGGGCTGCCCCAGGGTGTCCAATCTGACCTCCACCCACCACTCTAGAAGGGTGTTGTCTTCAGCAGAGATGTGTCAGATACTGCTGGGCAATTAAAACAGCACTAGGAAAAAGCAGGTGTTTGGCTTTGCTGTTTGTTCACAGCTGAAAGCCCATCCTCTTTAACTAACTCCATACCGAGTGTACGGAAACTGCGCCCTTGAGAACTGTTCTTAAACCACTACATCTGCCCCAGTTCTTTGATAGCAGCTGGTTACCTACAGAGTTCTAGGTTATTTCTTTGCAACACTCCTGACAGAGACTAAGGTAAAGCAAAAAGGAGTCCCACTCTCCAGAAGTCACACAGGAAATAACCCCATTCAGTGGCTGGCCCTGGGGAAAATCACCACTTACCTTTGAGACTTTCTTCTTCGAGCCATCAGTACTTTCTGCTTCTTCATGTTCTTTAACACCTTGGGTAAGATTTGTGTAGTTGACCAACTTGCCCAGCAGAGACGACACTTTTGGTCGTATATCAAGTTCTTCCTGTGGAGAAGACAACTATTCACCTTCTGCAAGTCACATCATTTATGAAGAGTGTCTGGGGTCATGCCTTTCTTGGCATGCCTGAGGCTGCCAGGGAAAAATCATTCAGGGAATGACAGAATATTTTACTGTGCCTGAACCACTGAGGGAAAGGATTTAATTTTCTGAGAGCAGGCCAATTCTGACAGGAAAAGCCTGTGCCAACAGGTCTGCACTCTACGCACCCTTCTCCTTAGGTGCTGAAAAGTATGAGTTGCAGCAACGAAGCCTGAGCCTTGGGACTGCAAGGAAATCTCCAATGTCAGCTTCCATCAACAGACAGACTTTTTAAAAGGTCAAGTTGCCAAACAAATCTCATTTAGTGATTAAACTCTGTTCACTGTTGGCATGCATCACTCTGATAATGTTTTTAAACTTTTCAAACTGTGCCAGCTAATAGATGTGGATCTACGCAAAACCCCCAAAGGGCACATATACAGAGGACCTGTACTTGCACCTTTACATTGATCCCATCCCACCTCTGTTTCTGAAGGCAAGTTTGAAGGTAAAAACAAGTATTAAAAAAATCAGAAGAATTTTTTTCCCTTCCTTCCTCCTTGTATCTGGACATCAAGCTATCTTACATGTTAACTGCACAGCGAGTAGTACATGGTAAAGAGAAACCACTTTTTACACAGGAAATAAAACCTGAGTAATGAATATCTCACTGGAGTTGTATCTTACCTTCCTGTTTCTGGTAGTGTTACATGCTTGGTACCTAGTGGCAGAGACTGACTCCAAATGTCCCTTTTCTTATTCCTCCTTCTGATCTCATCTGCAGTTCACATCTTTCAAAACCTGATTACAACTCTTTCAGAAAGTGGCTGAGGCAAGATGCCTGCTGTTCAGCTGAGCAGTGTGGCCTTTGGGGTGCTCCTCCCTCTCTTTAGGACCACAGAAAGAGCCTGCAGCCCTGCTGTGGTACTGTGTTACTGTTGATGAAAAAGGCAGGCATCTGACTAGCAACAGCCATGCCACAAGAGGCCAACCCTCTATGACCTACAAGTGAGTTTATCCTGATCACAGACTTCCCATGCCTTGGAGGGAGGAGACACCGCAGCTGGGAGCACGCTTCAAAGCCCTTTATCTCAAGCACACTGCCTGCAGATATGGTTGCAGCACTTCCCCAGTGAGCTCCTATCTAGCAGCTGTCTGGTTATACTTGTCCAGGCTCTATGCCACACAGCTGAGCTCTGCAGGTGCCAGCTTGGCAGGGTGCAGGGCCAGCTCAGGCTGCCCCACACCGAATTCCAGAACAAGAAACACAGGGTACATGCCTCCAGTCTTGCTGTGAAGCTGCTCAGAAGCCCAGCTGCAGAGCCACACACAGAATCTCTGCACTATTCCCCAGCATGTAAGCTTCTGAAAACATTTTTTCAGGGACTTGGCCTTAGCCTACCATTATATATTTGCACCATGATGTATCTGTGCTTTATGCAGTGCCACCAAGGTAAAGATGGGGAGAGGGACTCTGCTGAACTTCTTGTGACTGCAATGGGCCTCCCACATGAGACTCTGGTCCTCCTCATTTCCCACAGAAAGAGTTGTACCTCTCTACCTCACAACGCCTGAGCTTCTCCACCACAGGGGGTATCTCTGCCTACTGGGACTTTGGACAACAGACAGATATCAACAAAAAATCATGTGAGGGAGAAACCTGCATTACTGAAATACTACCCAGACTAAGCTGAGTGCCTGAATTTAGGCACCCTCCTACACAAAGGACATGGCTTTTCTTATCACAATAAATCAGTCCATGCTCATTTTCCACACCGATTAGCCAACAGTGCCACAGCTTCACTATTTAAACTACTTAGGTCACCTCTGGTCCCATTACATTTTGCTACTTTGCAGATATACCCTTAAACACACCAAGGGCTTTTAGATTTGTCTTGAGGTGAGAATTAGGTACCAGCCCACTGCATGCAGCTTTGCAGTGCTCTGTACTCCACTGAATACAATGTGCTCAATCCTTCCCAGTCTGGAAGATCACAAATCACACTAGAAGTATGAAAAACAGTTGGAAATTACCTCAAACAAGGCCAGATTTCTGTCATAGTAATCACCTCCCTTGCCAGCTTCTGTACTGTTCAGGAAAGGACTGTTCTCTTTATGGTTGCCATGACCTGCAAAGGAAAAGAAAAAGCAGATTTTGATAAGAGCAGAAAGAGAGCTCGGAAGGAAATTTTGCAACCTTTACAAAACCTGTAAGGGATAAAATTGTTTGGTCAATTAAATCTATTTCTTTTTAATATGTAAAGTTATGTGATGTTGATAATATCAGAGATGTTACTTTCAAGATAGAGCTTTTTCTATTTCTATTGCTCTGTTTTTATTAATATAAAACGAGGTCACCTTACAGGTAGGGTCACAGCTACAACACTACTCTCACATTCCTTTTTATTACTATTTCTTATATAGAGCAGTGACAACTGACAAGACAGTTCTCAAGCACATCAAAATTGTTACTCAAGCTAGAGCAATTTCTGAACAGTAAGTCCAAACTGATTAGGTAGATTTAGTCAGACTGAGCAATTCAAAGACTAGATTCTGCTATTACAATACAACTATCAATCAAAATCTCCACCCTTCTGTTGCTGGTGGTGTGGGTTTTTTCCACTATACCCACTAATCCTAGGCACCAAACATGCTCAATTCATGATGCCTTTACCCTACTGCATTTTGTATATTCAGACTGTGCATTCTTTAGACACATGCTCCTTATGCTTCTAAGTTACAGCCTAACGTTACATACAGCAAAAGCAAAGCATTAGTATATGTAGTGAAGTACAGCTTTTTTTAACACGTAGTAATGTAGGGGGAAAAAATTAAAGGTACTACAGTGTGAAATGAGCTCTGGAGGGAAAAAAAAAAGGAAAAAATAAGGAAAAATTATTAAATTGATTCCAGTGTTTAGACATTCTCAGACCTGTGGCCCCCATCACACTCTGCTTGACCAACAAAGATGCCTTTCTGTAACTCTTTTTCCTGTAACTCCTCACTCCCTGCTCTTTCAGCCAACACAAACTACAGAGATTTCCAAGAGTATCTCCTTAAGGAAGGTTCAATCCAAGGAATACTTTTTTTTCTCCCCCTATTCAAAAAAGAGTAACCACTAAAGAAGTTTAAAATTAAAGAAAAATCTTATTATCTCAAATGAAAATACAGCATGTTCAAGAAGTATTGTACGCTGAATATATAAAAGACAAGAGATTAAACAGATGGATTTCACAGATGGATTTTTGAGGGCATGTTTTCAATGATTAAGCTACACAATTCCATAAGGCTACACTAAATGATTTTACAATAACCCCAGTCAAAGTATTGCTACATTTTGAAATCTGAATCAGCTTACAAAAGGAAACTAATAGGAAATAGAAGACTCCTCCTCAACACACAGTGACCAGCACACACCACACTGTTACAAAATTAATTGCAATAAGCAAAACAATCATGAGAAAGTTGAGTCCTCTTCTTACTGAGGGGCAGGGAGGATGAAAGCAGGACAGTTTTCCAGACATTGCTCACAGGTGTTTTCAACAAAACTCTGAAAAACAAGATTCACCAACAGAGGTCTTCTTAGGCTTCTGGAAGTACTTAGCTGACCAAAAATACTCGTAGAGAGCAGTCTGCTGCCATTTCCATGCCTGCTGCTTTTCTCAGAGCTCTGACAAGTTAACACCAAAATGTTAATTAGCAGCTGCCTGGCACAAATGGGCTCAGCTTATTTGCTGATAAATGCAAGAGATGTTCACACTGCTGTACATTGTAGAGTTGTTCACAAGCTAGAAAAATATCAGTGAGCTTAGCAATGCGGCGTCAAAACTAAAATGTTTATCAACTGCAGCAAAGTAGTTGCAGAAAAAAAGCAAAATATTTACTAAAAATCAGCACATGCTTGCTGTATCTATTCTGTCTACACTGGCAGAAGGCATATGCAAGATCAGTTTTGTTGCAGTATGTATTGTTAGCACTGCTGCAGTCTGGTCTGTATAAATGCAGTGAAGAGCATTTGTAATTTTTGCTGAGGAAATGGAACTTCATTTCCTGCCATATAGGTTTTACTTACTAAGTTGGACACAAATCATAGGGACATCAACAGCAATATTGGTTACCTGATTGATCAAGACTGGTCTGTGCAGTATCTTTCCATCATTACACTTATCAAACACAGCAAGGCCACAAGTAACTTGGTTTTGTTTTCTTGTTTCCTAAATACTAGCTCTGGTAATTAAATGTTAAACAAACAAAAAAATCAAACTGATTCCTGTTCTTTATTCAAAACACTGAGTGACTTTTAAATCAATTCTCTGCTACCTTACTTCTCCTTGTTCTTCCATCAGGAACCTTACCTTACAGATACAGCTTACCACTGTCTCAAAGTATAATGGGCGTTCCTTTACTTGCAATGCTTACAGAAACTCTCACCCTGTATAAAATCAGCCTCTTGTCAAGATAACTCATACACTCAATCTCAGATTTCTATACATGATGACAATTGGTTTGCTCTTTCAAAATACCAAGCCTCTCATTGCCATCACTGGTATAGCCTACCCTCAATTAAAAAAGATTACTTCATACCAACTGTGCCTGACAAAGATCAATGACTTCACATGAATCTTCAAGTTACCTGGCTCTTTTTTTTTTTTTTTTAAGTATTTTCACTTTGCCTCCACGAATCTTTTCACAATCAGTCTCTTCACAAGCTCTCTCTCAAGAGCTTCCAGCTTCACTCTTTCTCCACCTGTTTTCAAGCATCACCCAATATCTTCCCATTTGAGTTTCCCACTAAATTTGTGCTTGCTTTAAACATCTCCCTGCACACAGGAAGCCCAAACAAGGCAAACTGCAATAAATAAATAAATCACAGCTAGTGGCTGGCAATAGAGTACTGTTCTTCCAATGGCTAGGGCATATTTTTCTCTCCATGCACAAAAATTCAGATGATGGAGAAATAACAGCTGGCTTTTTATCGCACTCACAGCACTAGCTCCACTACCCTCCAAGTACCTATAGATTATGAATTGCTGTGGACAATGCAAAAATGAACTTCCAAACTCTATGATTCTGCTAATCCAACAAAGTGCTGCATTAACCCACTCTCAAACCCTGCACACTTTAACAGGAAGCAAAGGAGTGTATGTTCTTCGCAATGACATCCAAATTTAACGTCACAGATGTGCACCACTGCGTGCTGCAGAGATCTGTGTGGATTCAGAAAGAATACTCCATTGCTAAGTTAAATACAGCTAATTCAAAGACAGTCAAAACCACCTTCACTGCAGTTGCACATTTAGTGTAACCTCTACTTTTTGGTCATGTCCTAAAATCACAACATGTAAGAGTTAGTGTTATTTTCTCTCTTTCTGCATTCTGTTACCAGATTCAAAGGAAAACCTATGTTAGATGACTGTTTCCTCAGCAAGGATCACAAATGTGCTTTGACAAAACAGAACAGACTGCAGCACAGAACACAATATGTACTGCAATAAAAACGTGTCTACAATCATCGGTCTGCCAATGAGCAATTCCAGCAGCTTCAAAGAGACTTACTTGCATGGGAAGAGCTTGTTATCTCCATCAGTTTTGGAAGAGAGCGGACGTGACCTCGGAAAGCTACTCCGGGGAATTCTTGCCCCAGCTTCACACGAGGACAGTTTACATTCTGAAGCATGAAGTCTCCTGGGCAAGGCCCATCTTGTGACATGCGTACAGTTTTCCTCATTCTTAGAAATCAAGTCTTTGGTCTTGGACCGGAGCTATGTGGTGTTAGTTTTCATCATGCAACACTGTTTTGCAAGGAACATTTCTTAAAGAGGGAGCTATACACTCTGCAACAGAGAATAATTTATTTGCCTTAGTCCCTATGGAATTGCAATTTTTAAGGCAGGCAAACTATATTCCAAGTAGGTTAAGGTTTCCTCTTCACTTGCTTCATTGCTTCTCACTGTTCATCATCTTTCAATAATTAAGGCATTTTATTTCTGAATGCTACCAGTTCTCTTCCAAACCAAATAATTCTATTTGCAGCCACCATTACAACTACACAGCTTATCTAAACATTTCCCTGGAGTTCTTAATGCTCCCTTGCTCAGGTACAGACACAGGTCTGCAGAACAAGGTTCATCATGGTGTGGATCACTTGAGTTCCATAAAACATCAAAGACAGTTCATGGAACAAAACCTAAAAATCATAAATGTGCACACTCCCACACATGTAAACACACAAGCCCAAGAGACAGAATAAAATAAGTAAATGGATGTCCAAACTTTTATCTCAGTGCCAAGATAAAAACACCATAGAAAACTGTAGCAGATGCTCTATTGACTGGTCCTGGTTTGTTCTTCTCCAAAAGGTTTGTGTGTTCTTTACTTCAAAACAAACAAAACAAAAACAAAACAGGAAAAGAAAAAGATTAAGTACGCAGAGGACAGCGTTCACATTATTGCTTTCCTTCTGGAAGGGTGTTAGGCCAGAGACAATTTCACTGCTTGAACATGTTGAGTGCAAGTCTTCTGTGCAAGCCATTGTATTTTCCTTGGTCTGAGGGATGAAACCCAGAATTTAGATTGCATTACAGGCAAAACACATATATGAAAGTAAATAGAAGACAGATTAGTGAGGATAAATGAAAGATGAACAATTAGGCACCGTGAGTCTACCATTAAGAAAGACCAAGGAGCTTTACAGTGATAAAGTCTACTCAGCCAGACTACTAAAAGAATAATCAGCCCTGTGAGAAGGTGATAGGTAGGAGCAGGCTGCATGACTCAACCTGTTGACATTCTAATCTCCTCTACTGTCAGTTTCTGAACTCTCTTAAAGAAAACCACCACACCCCTACTTCATTATGTTCAGTTAAATAAGGGGAAACTAGTACGTCTTAAAACAACTTCAGATCTTTCCATTTGGACATGACTAACATAGAGAGATGCTCACCTTGTTCTTATGGAGGCCCTATCCACATGAGAAGAGACGCTGAAGGAACAGAGGGTCATAGTCTGACTAGCTTTCGTTTAGACAGCAGATAACAGAAGTGAAAAACACAGTAGTGCTAATTAAGCAGCAGTAAGGCTTAAAATATTAAAAAGTATTCCCAAGCAGACTGAACTTTGATAACAAGCTTTATTTCTGCCACTGTGCTTTTACAGGCAGATATCTCAGCTAATTAAATGCAAGTTGGTAAAGGCACACACACTGTGCTTGTGGAGTTAAAGCAGAACACACAGACTCTCAGACACACTTTGCTGGGCAAGCAAACTGGACAAAGCTCCAGATATGGCTATGACCTGCAATGATGGCATGCAGAGTTGCCCTAATCCTCCCTACTTGAAACCTTGACAGCTAAATCTTAACTGAGGGGCTACAATTCTCCAAGGTAATTTATCGAGAATCAGTTCAAATTAGAACCTAAATGCTAGGCCTGACAAAGAAAGAAACCTTGGTGGTTTACTTACCTCTTTATTACTGACAAACAGCAGATATTTACTAGAAAACCATCTCAAAAGGACAGCCCAACACTCCTCCCTTCAATGTAATTTAATTTCTGGAGCAGCATTAGAGCTAATATTGCACTTTTAAGTGTACTATGCATGTACAGACTCCCTTGTGTACACCACAGTACAAAACAATTGTCATGTAATAGCGTACACAGCAGCTAGCACCCCTTTTTCTGTTATTCACACACTATTTTACAGACATCCCTGAGCACAAAGCCTGTGATAGGTGCAGACACAAATTGAGCCATTTTCATGTGTAGAAAACACTTAAGCTTAGAATTAGTTTTAATTAAAAATAGTATTTTTTAAAAAATACCATTCATATTGCAAATATTCTAAGATTAGAAATGAGAGTTGATACCCAAGCAGTTGGTGCAGACTTCCTTTAACATGATTTCAGCTATCTAAACAGCAGGCAGTTATAGTCAACTAATCATGTAGGCTCTCTTCTTACTCATAGATGGCTCAATTAGCTGATTCCCCCCCCAGTGCCTCTCTTGTGCATGCACCTTAGCATGCTGCAAATTACCTCTAAACAGAGCTAACTTAAAACCCTAATTTACAGACTGTTTAAGACATGCAAAATTTATCCCACTTTGGAAAGCAATTCAGTTCTGTTCTATTTATGTTTTTCCAGATTTACATGCGTCAAAATGTTCTGCAAATTTTGACACAACTGGTAATTAGGGCAGAATTCAGTTTCATTTTTTTGACCACAAAAAGAAAATAGGTTTGCTACGTTTACTGTTCTCACAAGACCTAGGGGCAAATGAATACACCCAAGACAGGTATTCCACGAGGGGGGAGAAAAGAAAGCATTAGAGGAACAAAGGGATTGCTGCAAACAGAAATAATTTTCAGGTAGAAAAATTACCTGATGATGCAGTGAAGAAATATATTAGTCCCAAGATTATTTCTAAGGACAAGTTTACAGCCTGAAAGATAAAGTTTTAATACAAAAAAGGCTGTCTGTGTCCATTTTTATTACACTCGGGTGTTTTGGCTTGCTTCTACAAAAGAAAGACTGTTCTAACAGTTCTCGAGAAAGTACTTTTCAGATGTAACAATGGTACTCCTTTCCCAAGCACTTGAGATAAAACTTGTTTCCCTCCATAGCAGTAACGTTTTGCAGGACTGAGTATTGCTGAAGAACAGAAAACCCTAAACAAGTTCCTTGGCCTTTGCTAATTAATACCAATCCACCCAAGACTTCGGGCTACCAGATCTTTTTCAATGAAAGTGGCAGAAAGCATAAGCTCCGAGTCCCAGGCAGATCCAGTATTTTATGAAAGTAACAGCCACCGTTGCACTAGGTAACAACGTGTGCCCCAATAAGGCTCTATGAGAGGGGGAAAATGTAACAGAATGAAAGGACAGACCTCTACCTGGGTAACTTCTAGGCAATACTATCAGTTACACTGATGACAACCAACCCTCACACGCCAGGCTCAAATGCACACTCCCAACAGAAAGTGCAGCTTAGAGGCCAAAGTACTGACATTCATGGGTTTTTAAAGAATACAGTATGTTCATTCACAATGTTAAGAGTACTACATAATATTTACTTCACTGTTAAATTGATGCTGTCATTAAAGTTCTGAGGTAACTGAATTTTACCCAACAAGTCAAGGTGCACTTGCTACACAGCAGATACCATGGATATATTTATAATCAGCTTTGGCATCTACAGAAGTGACACAAACAAAGCAGATTTTTACCAAAAAGTAAATTAAAAAGCTACACTGCTGATAATTCCACTCTGAAACAATTTGAGTTTTAGAGACTGCATTTATTTGTGTTCTGTACAGAAGAAAAAGCCAAAGCTTTCCCAGACAACACACTATGCAACACTTAGGCTGCAGGACAGTACAGAATTAAGTGTACAACTGAGCAGAGAATTCTGATGGTATGACGTTACTACCAGACTTCTACTGTACCTTGCAGAACTAGATTAGAGAACAGCTTTACCAATTGAGTTGACTGAGAGTATACAACTCCAAGGAGTTAGCAATTTAATTGTCCTGTGTTTCAGAAAGCATGATGATGTTATTCCCCAGTGAAGATACACTGATATTTTCAGAACACTATAATCTTTTGCAGGTATTAACACCAACAAGAAATACTTACCCTTTAGCAATAGCTCTTTGCCATTTCCAGTAATTTGGTTTACCATTATTCTTCTTTGTGCTCTTTGCACATGCTTTAGTAATTGCCTTCTCTGTGACGTCCTGAGGATTGGCCAAATTTAATGACACTGTATTCCCAAAAGAACTTTTTTTTCCACCTCCTCTGACAAATTGACTGCTGGCTGCACTGCTGACTGGAACTGATCTCTTTCAGGAAGCAAAAGGGTTTCGTACAGAAAGCTAAGATAACATTGATATAATCCTGGCATTATAATCCTTTCAACAGTGTGAAAATATGCAAGTGTCAGGATCTTACTGAAAATGCTATTTGTGAAATCCAGACCTAGCCATACTGAGGAAGCACCTTACCCTCTGTTTGCACACATCTGCTCTGCCACAAATCTGCTGTATGCTGAGTGTGGATGCAGCCAGCATTTTAAACCTGCTAATGCCACGAAAAGTGTAGCTCTGTGACGTTAGCCCTCCAGGCATTTCAGCTTTCAAGTGAAAACAGTGATGCATTTCTTTCCATCTTCAATACTTTTTAATATGTTCATCCATTAATGGACAAATCATATGCAAGATTACCAAAAAAAAACAAAGGCATCAGCATGATGAAATGAGGGTTTATATAAGACACTTAAGGTAAATGCTAACTTAGTGATTCTAAGCAGTTCATAATTATCTGAACCCACTCCCTCCTGCTCCCTCATGAGGAAATCACTGGATACCAGCACACATCACACTGGCACTCACCTAGGTTATACCGTAGGTGTAGTCACCAAGACTGCCTATGTAATTAAAGATGCTAAGACACATCTGAGAAATTGGATTGAGGAACTCACATCACTTAGGATCTTTCATTATATAACCTGTCATTGCCAGCTGAAAGAAAGAAGAGGAAAAAAACCAACCCAAACCAAAACCAAACCAAACACTATAAAAACAACCTTTGTACTTCACTATAATCCACTTCAGAGATTCTTTCATGTGAAACGATTCCAAATAATCTGTCATGACTATCCTCCCTGAAACTCTGTCCCTTCACATGCATGAAGGCCCCTCAGACACACCACAGGGAGAAGTATTCTAGCATTTTCCTTGCCACAGGACAAGCCTCTTAACTTGCTGTCAAGTGTTCACACTTTCTCTGAGACAGCAATAAACATCTACAAGACCAGCATGCAGATTCCAAATAATAATCAATTCACCCTTCTCTCTTAAAAGCAAATACAGAGAAAGGTTTTCAGCTCTATGTCTGTTCATGGCTGCGCAGTAAGAAAGATGAGGGAAAACAAGAACCAAAAAAATCCATACTCAAAAACCCCACCCCACAACACAGAACATAATTTCAGACATATCTGCTCCCTTCTCCAGTTCCATGTGTGCCACAGAAACAATTGTACACAGGCACAAACCATGGAGTTAGAACAAGCAGATGTAAACAGTGACCATCAAGTCAACACTGCCACCACCTCTAAACACTTCCTACAGGAAAGAAATAGAGAAATAAGCAAAGGTGCTAAATATCCCCAGTCATACTGAACATAACAGAAAAAGGAGATTTAATTAGTTTGAAAATGGCATTGCATTACATACATTAACAGACATCTACTCCCCATTACTGTAAGACAGGAAGAAGCCATCTGTGATTAGTTACCACTTATTGTGAAGCCCCGAATGTTTTATTAGTGTTTTCACTTATCTCACATGGAAAGTGTCAAATATCAGGTATTTCTTACATTTGAAAATTACTTTGTTCTATGTGCAAACAAAGTAAGAGATTTTAACTGGGGGGGGGGGGGGGTGAAGAAAAGAAAAAATAGAGAAAAAAAGAGCTAAGGTTGCATACGTTCCAAGGATGAAGAACTGACCTTCAGTGTGAAGTGCTATGAACAGCCAAAACTCACTGTAACTCAGGTCATAATACTTAAAGAAAGAACAAGTCAGCATGAAACTTCTCCAAGTAAAGGAAGTCATTCCATCCCAGTGAACACTTTAGAGGGTGGAGAGCACTCTGACACTGCACATGATAAGCAACAAACCACAGTACTTGTAAAATACATTTATATTCAAACACACATTCATAAAGAGCTCATGGGTCTTTCAAATTAGCACAAAATATTTCACACTGTGCAGCACAGCACGGATCAAGACACAGTGGCTTTTATCATCACTTCACAAAAAGTTCATTGGAGCAAAGTGAGTACAGCATGTTTTCTTACAGAGACTCTTCAACGTTAGATCATTTGTCTTCTGCTCCAGCAGTCAGGAATTAAATCAGTGCGACAGAATCTAAGTCCAAAGAATCTCAGGTTCCTATAATGATGTGTTTGCTCCTGCTAAACACATGCTTCTATGACAAAGACCAGAATACAATTTCTTAACAGGGCAAATGTAGAATATTGCAATTAGATTAGTCTCCATGTGTTGCCTCGAGTAACAGCTCTAAAGCTCCCTGCATGTATGTTAGAAGAGATCTTAACACAAAGCAGACAATCAACCCACTGTCTAGTTACATAGTGTTGGGGTTTACCAAACACTGCTCAGCTACACCTCCCTTCATGTTTGGATGCAATGCCCATGAAATTAATCCCTGACACTGTCACCACATTCTCTGGAGCATACATCCAAATCAGAAGTGAATGGCTTGTGTCTGGTTTAGGCAGAGTAACCAAGATATAACTTATGTGCATGTGGAAATTGAATTTTGATAAGGTTGGCAAGGGTTAGCTTGTGATGCTCTAAAACCAGCTGTGCCCTGGAGATCATGCCCCAGTACAGGGTGCAGAAGACAAGTATCAATCAAGTGAAAGTAAAGGATCCTGTTGGTGAGGAGACAGACAAGTAACATTGCTGCTACACACATTACATTGTATAATCATAGACTGGAGAGTGAAAAACCTTAGCAGAAGAAAGCTGAAAATATTCAGGAGCAATAAGGTTTTTAAACTAGACCTGCAAATCTATTAAAGAACTTCTGCCTTTGTCATTTGCATCAGGTCTGGGTAAAAATACATACTACAGAAATTACTAGTAAGAGTGATGTTAGTTGTTATTGTTTAGAAGTGGATCATGAAGGAAAAGCTCCTGAATGCAAAGGTGGAAGGAAGAAGAGAAACAATAATGTGTTGCCCTCCATCAGAGGCATCAGGAGATACACCATCTTCTTGAATCACTCAAAGTCCTGACTGAGATCTGAACTCCTACAAGGAAACCCAGAAGTGGACTTTGTGCACAGCAACTAAACTTGGGGCTGCTCAGCTTGCAAGTACAGACAGGATCATAACACAAAGCAGCACTTCTATAGATAATTTTATGAAAAACAATTATACTCCAGGGCGTAAAAACTGTTTTACTGCATCAATCAGCAATTTCAAGTATGCAAGAGCAAGCCTCAACAAGTTTGCCCTCCTGAAGAGTTACTCTAACTCAGCAAATGGGCATTTCTAATAGCACACCCTAATTCCTTTTTTCCCTTTGACATGGAAGACAGAAGTGTGAATAGTCTAACCTGCTTTACAGTAAGTAGATACCTGTAATGACTGAGTAATTCTCTAAACACCTCAGATAAACACAAGAAATTGCTGGCTCCTGGTAGGTGATGAAAATGAAGGTTGGTAATTAGAATGTAGAAAAACACAGAGAGTTTTGTTCTGTCATAATTAGCTTGAACCTATACATAGCAGAGCAGGTCTCTGCCCTACACACAGATCTCTGTGTCACCTCCCCTCTCCCAGGATCCTGTTATACAATCCCTGCCAGGGTTTCCTGCAAGGCAGCCTCCAGCATCAGGTTACAGCTTTGATTCTCATTTTCCAAGTAATCGATGGATTGCATTATAATTATATTACAGACCTCGTGTCAATCAATGACAGAGATTGGCTTCTAGGACAATGTAGGTCACTTGGGTGGAGCAGGGATAAGAGGCCAAATGAAGCATTCTGGATTCAAGGGGATGGACCTGTGGGACTAACTCCCAGGGAACATTGGCAAATCCAGAATTCAAATACCTTTGGAAATGCTGCTAGGCCATGCCTTAAGCAAACAAGCTTCCCCAATTCCTGTCAGAGCACTGTGATCACCAATACAAAGGCAGGATGATGACCATCTCCTCACTAGCACCAGCAATTTCTTTCCTTATCCCTACCCCAAGCTGCCCAGCACAGCCTGCCTCTTATCTTCTGCTCAACAAAATGCCATTTCATCTACATTTCCAACAAGTCTTAGGCTGCCTCCAGTCAGCAAAGCATAGCCAGCTTGGCAAAACTGCCAAGTTATCAACCTTCCCCATTCATCCATAAGCTAACCAAGTTGAAGCTCCTTTGGGGCAATTAGCAGTTTATTCTACACATCCAACCCCACCTCTCTGTCCTACAGAACACAATGAAGACCAAAAGATGATTAAAAAAGAAATTCCACCAAGTACCTTGAATAGCAGCACAAATCTGGGGGGGTGGGGGTGCGGGGAGTGGGACATTCCCATAACTGTCCTGACATATACCTCTTCTGCTCAGACATGAATTAAGACAGATGGAAAGTAAACAGCCTTCTTTTGCAGGCCAAACCTAATACCTACCACAAAAATCTAAAGCCCTATTATATGACCTATCAGGTGAAAAAAAAAATGCTACTTCTTTAACTCCAATAACTTTTTATAGCTCAGAAGTGACAGTTTGAAACTCAGAAAACAAACGTTTAAAATAGGTTTCACTTTGGTCATGGACGCAGTGGGCAGCCTACAAACCTCTGCATAGGTGTGGAGAGGATGGCTGAAGAAAGGGGACCTGTACCACATTACAGCATATGAAATGCTGTGATCATATTCAAGATACAGAAACATTTAGCCTACATATATTTTAAGAGCTGTTATTTTTCCTGGTCATGTGGTCTTTCTATATTTAAAGGCATAACATATTAAATTTATGTCAAATATTTGATTTTGCTTTTAGACTAACATTTTTTTGTGTCTGCCATTTCATTATCTTGATTGCTTAAAAAAACAGATACTGTTTGCTCAGCACTCACTGCAGCAGCCACTGTGAAAGATGCACAGTTCTCCACGCATGACAAAATCCAAGTATACTGAAATAAATCGTCCAAAGCAGCTCAACTGAAAGAACAAGAACAGTACTACTCACTGCCAAGGGATCACTTGGCATCATTCACACAGATGCCTACTGAAAACCAGTAATAAAGAGATTTTACTAAATCAAACAACAAAAAAATACTGATACTTTCTTATCTGGGAGACTAAAAATCAGCTTAGTACAATGAAGAGATTCAACATTCCTGACTCAGAGGTTACTGAAGACAATGGAAATGTTCCTAAAATGTAATTCCAACAGGCTTTAGACTACATCTTACAGTGGTGCATTTTTTTTTTCATAAAAGACACCAAAATTTATTTGAATTTCTTCAGAAAAGTGAAGAGATTTAATTAAAACATATAGCCTCAGCAAAGAAAAAAAATTCCCCAAACTTAGTCTCAACTCAAGCTTGAAATGGGCACGTCGCAAGTCAAAAGAAGAAAGCATGTAAAGCAGAATTCATGTCTTTTCATGTCTAATTGCTTAGCCTTCTAATACAGGTGTCCTCCAAAACACAAAAAAGTCAGCAGCTACAGAAGACCAACAGAAGGTTGTTATGGTCTTCATTTCTTGCATCATACAGAGCTGTACATACACTGCTACAGGATCTGCTATCAAATCACTTAGACATATCATGAAGATCCTTCCAGAGCATTTCCAAATAGCTGAAATACCAGAGAACCCACAAAAAGAGCCATATTTTTCTATATGTAACCAAGTCTCCTGGCCACCAGCAGTTGGCACCAAGCTCCTTTTGGTACCGGACAGCTGCAGCCTCTCCAGCTCTGCCTAAATCACGGCACATATTAGAAGAAGAATGTGAGACATGCTTAGCAAAAGTAACAGTTTATGCAGTAACATGAACTTTTTTCTTTTCCTAGACAAGCATTTTTATGGATTAATTAAACCTAACAAAACTGCCTGCTGCTAAAGGAAACCCAAGGTGTCTACCATGGACTCTACTAAAATGAGCTTCTTCAGGAAATTCTTTTGCTGCCAGGCTACAAAGAAAGTATCATCCCTTTCACCCACTCAAGTGTTATGAAGAGCTAAATGCGTCACAGACTTCTCCACTCTCATTTTTAACATACCTCACTCTTATCTTTCCTTATCTGAAGCAAGAGTCCACTTATCTATTCACCTGTATTGAAACAATTCTGGAGTTTGGCACTGTTATCAGTGCCCTGATAAATATCAACTGCACAAACAGGAAAAAACTAATAAAGGGCTTCACTAGGATCATCTTGCTGCTAAGACCCTTTTCAGGATCTACATTTCAAATTAAAACCACCGCTGTGTATTTCCCAAGTATTTATAGAACAGGAACAAATATTGACTTACGTAGCACTGACAAGACACCTTCAGTATCTTCAAATTTACCTACTCAACTTTACAGAGAAGGAAGACAGCTGCTTAGCAGAACAGGAAAAAAAACCCAACTTTGTATATCAAAAAGAAACAAAACCGAAGGAGATGCAGTCTTCATACCACTTACAAGTCTCCAAAGAGACAACTCACTGACATCAGTGTATTTCTTTGCTGCCTCCCATAGAATTCAGAGTTTCTGCCTCAACTCCTCCCCAAGTTCGCTCCTCCATGATTTTTCTGCAGTTCTGAGGCAATACAAAAAATGCTGAAGGTGCTCATGCTACAGAAATTCTGCAAAAATATCCTGCTATGAATATTGTAACAGCACCATTTACCAACACTGCTTCTAACAGAAGTTCTTGAATTTAAAATAACCTAAACTATATTTGGACACATGTATCTGTCACCCCTCTTTAGCTGTAGCATCCAAATCATTACATGGCTAATTTTATCTTATCTCTGGACTTTGCCAAAACACCTACACAGAAGAATTAAGTGCTTTGAGAAGGATTTTTTGAATTGTTTATGTATCCCCATTCAAAGTATCTTCAGATATATGTGATCTTTATTTCAAGTCTTGCAAAAGACATTAAGCCTTTACTAGTAAGTTTCCACATACTAAAAAGCAGTGAAGCAGCAAGAAGTTTAAAGTAAACGGGCACTGAATTTTCTTTATCCACCTTCTCAAAAATAGCTTCTTGCAGATGATCAGCATAATCTGCAGCTGCACAAGCACACTGTACATATTGATGCAGACTGTAAACATGAAGAAAATGTCTCAAGTCCAGCTACAACTCTGGACTCAAAAGAAGACATGTGATCACTAGAGCATAAGCAGAGTAATTCATTGGCAAAAACCAAGGGTGGCAGCTGACCAAAGCTGGTTAATGACACCAAGCTGATTAGCATCTCATTTCCACCAACAAAAGTCACAGGATGATAAATAACTTCCCACAGGGCTCATGACATTGCCACACTTTGGTTAACAGGGTGCATAATCACTGTGGAGCTGAGATTCCTATTATACCAAAGCTTATTTGGTTTTTTAAAACAGTTTTCAGGCCCCACTGTCCCTCTTCTTACCCTGTGTACCGAACCTAACATGCTGGCATTATTTCAAAGACCAAAGAGGTGCCAAATTCACATTTCTCATCCCTGCTGATCCATAAAGCAGGACTCACAAGTTTATCACAGGATCACAAGATAATTCTTTGTACTTCTTTTTCTAAATGGAAGATGTCAAAATCTATTACAAGCAGTGGCAATTCGGTGGAACCTGCTTAGGAAATAAAGACTGATTTTATTCACAAGCAAGCACTGGAGCTATCTGGGAAGTCTAAGTTATTGCACACTGACTAATGTCTTCTGATGGAAATGGCTGACAGAGAAATTCTCTGCAGAATGGTTCCACATCTGCAGTGTTTAGATGACAAGGCATCACTTGATGTCACAAATAAAGCAAAATGCAGAAAACTACCACTCAAAACCAAGGCTACGGCAAATAAAGGTTGGAGTGAAAAGGTCAGAGTGAATTAAGGATCTGTCTGAATTATAAGCAACAGAGATTGTGCAAGGAATACTGGACAATGAAGTCACTGCTTTACTCAGTGTTACAAACCAGCTATAAACAGCTACATGACCATGACAGACCATAGGCCTGCAGGGCCATGCGATTACTGAGTCACTGTAACCCATCTCTGATCAAACTGAGCAGCAGTTTATTTAAGGTTCTGAATGGCAAGCTGATAAAATCTTCCCAGGAGAAGAGTCTCCAGAACAACTTTCTTATACTGACTACAGCGGCACTACTTGGATGGCATGGGAGGGCTGGACAATTGACATGGCTCAGACTGCTCTGCGCAGTGCTATCATGGATCATATACACTTTGTTAGGGTGTATTCTGCTACTGTGCCTCATCTGGAATCAGGAGTGTCACCAACACAGATCACTCCAAGAACCCTGTGAAGAGATGCACAGAAGGCTCTGGGGGGGTCACTCTCTTGCCTTCCAGACAGTACTTATCAGCTGTAAAATATGAAATACTCAGTCTTCAACAAGAGCTTCCATCTCTACCATGCTGTATTATCAATACTCCTCCAGTATGAGAGGCTATGGTCTCTGCATGCAATGTGGAAAGAAGCACCAAAATCCAAAGGAGTAACACAAGAGAGTTCAGATTCCATACTACAAAGCCATAAACCCAAGAAATCACGGAAGAGGCAGAAAAGGCTACTGAGGAAGAACATGCTTGTCAGTACAAGTAGCCAAGACAATATATCTTTATATGTACACCCTCAGGATATGAAACAACACTTAATTACTGTGAAAGTAAATTAAAAAATAGAGGGGAGTTATAGCTCAAACAGAAACAGAACTAACTACTATATATTAATAGAGGTGTTAGTAGATATTTATCAGTTTTACAATAGACTCAGCTAACTTCCAGCAGTGTCGCAGTCAGGACAGCCACAGCTTGCCAGCTACTGGTAGGCTGTGACAGGCAGCTGAGTAGGTTGAAGTGTATTTTGTGGACACATCCCACAGGCACTCTCATATCCAAAGGACAGCCAGTCTGATTGACCTGGGTAAAGATCCACCATGGCAGTACCTTCTCCAAGTCACACTTACCAACACATGGACAAAGCTACCTAGTGGAAAAACTACTCCACGAGACCTCCACCTCAACCTGCTCAGATGAGCGAAAAACACCTGTCATGAAAGCTCTACATTAACTAACCCCACAGTAAAACAGACTGTCTTTACGAAACAAAGTCAAGGCCCTGCACAGCCTTCAGGGTTAGAGTCCCAAATTGTCTCCACTAACAGACATGTTGATGAAAGTGCCTACCTTTCATCATTCCAAAATGCCCACACTAGATCTGGAAACAATCATAATGGACATGAGGCCTATGTAAGTTACTTTGTATATAATGTAAAATTCCTTTGAAAACTAAAATTTAATGAAAGATTGGCACATGTTGAAGACTGATGCAGATACAGAGGACCGAAGAAGGTGACAAGGCAGGAACTGCACCTTGATCTCATGACAGTTGAGTATCGCTCAGCAGAATTACACTACTCTCTTCCTGAAGCATAGGCCTGAGCAGTGCCAGCTCCCTTCAGGGATTATTGTACATCCAATAACATTTACATTCCGAAAACTCTGATTGCACAGGTGAGGAAGAACAGGTCAGGTGTTGACTGATTTTCCTTTTGTTGCCTAGAATCACACATGATTCACAGAGGGCAAGTCAGATGCATGAAGCCCATGGGAAGATCCTCTCTCTAAAGGTTACAGTACTAAACATAACTAAGGCAGAAAACAGGAAGATATCTCACAAACAGCTAAAACAATCTTTTACCCGAACTACTCTCTGAATCTGTGTCCTTCCTTTTATCACTATAAACACTGTTTTTTTATTTTTTTTAATTGATTTATACCCAAAAGCCACAGCAAAACACAAAGATTGGCTGAGCAGAGCAACTAGCTGCCTGATAAAAGAATGTATTTCTCACCACCCAAAATCCCCTCCAATTTACATGATCCTATTCTGTAACTGGAATAAATTAAGCACTAACAAAAAGCAGCTCTGCCTTCCCGGGCAGTTATGAAAGCCACTCAGACACAACACACATGCTCTAGTATCGCAGGGCTCGGTGTGAGGGAGAGAGACCTTGCTAGGCAGGTGAGTTTTTAAAGCTGACATAAGAAAAGCAGAGCACTAAGATTCGTCTACTTTAATTGAACCCTCTCCCACTCCTTTATTTTGGAAGTGCAGCTCCGAAAATATTTGAGCGCATCTCCACATACTCTTATCGCCTCTTGGAGGCTGCAGTTTGTGGGAGCAGTGATAAGGCCCGGCCCCCGAGCCGGCCCCGCACGCCGCTGCACCCCCGGGCTATCAACAAGTGACTGAGGAGCGGAGGCTGTCCTCGCCTCCGAAGGACACCCTGTCCACCCGCATCCCACGGGACCCACCGCGGCCCGGGCCACTGGGGCTGACAGCCCCCCCTCCCAGCATTCATCCGGTAGCATTCACCCGGAGACAGGGGTCCCCACGGGCCTCGCCACGGCGGCGCGTCCCGGCCCCAGCAACGGCTGAGCCGCCGCCCGCCCGGGCGGACCTCGCGGGGGCTCCTCCTCCGGGCGCGCTGCGCCCCGCCGCCCCACAGGGCCGCTACCAGCGCCCCTGCCTTTGTCTGCCGCCGCCAGCGGTGGCGAAGCAGAGCGGGGCAGCCAGGCTTGAACTGGATCCTCCAGGGAGCGGCCAACACCGCCGTTCCCCCGCGCCCCCGCCGTGTCCGCTCACCGTCGGAGCTGACTGTGTCGTAAGAATCACCAGCGACAGGCGCCGCTGCTGCCTCCCGGTAGTCCACCCAGCTGAGCCCTTCTACGCTATCATACTCGGCGCGGTGCTTGTCCTCCACCGGTACCACGGTGAAGTGCGGCATGGCTGGCGGGGTGGCGAGGGCTCCCCGCGGCACCGCAGCGAAGCAGGCGGGACGCGGCGCGAAGCCGGCGGCGCATTCCTGCCCTGTGCGGTCACTTCCTCTCAGGAAACCGCGCTCCTCAACTCCACCCATTCCCCTCCGAGCGCCGGGGCGGCGAGGCGGCGCGGCGGCCGCCGCCCCCGTGGCCGACGGGCGGGCAGGCCGGGACCGGAGCCGCCCCGCAGCGAGGACCGGGCGCGGGGGAGGGAGGAAGGGGTGTCTCTCCCACCGGGCGGGCGCGATCAGCAGCAGGAACGCGGAGGAGGGGCCGCAGGCGGCGAGGCGGCGCGGGGAAGGGGGAGCCTTTCTCTCACAGTCATCGTGACAGGAGCCGGGCCCGGGGGCGGCGGTAGCCGCGGCGCGCTGGGAGGGGAGCAGAGCGGGGCGGGGAAGGGCGGGCCCCCTCTGCGCCCTCTGCCCGCGGTCCTCCCTCGCCGATGCTGCTGGGCCGCCTTGGGAAGCAAATTTCCCTCTGCCGTTGCCCCGAGCCGCCTCCGGCTCCCTCCCCCGCCGTCGCCATTTGCTGAGCTAAAGCGATAGGAGGGCGTTGGCGCGCCGCGCCCAGGCCCGGGGAGGCGGTTGCGGGGTCGAGGGGGGAGCGATCCCCGGCACCGCGGCAGGGCAGTTCGAGGACGCAGCATCTGGCCAAGTGGCGGTTCACTGGGGAAAAGGGGTGGTGTTTGTATATCCTCCGCGCCTCCTGGCAGAGGCAGGGTGGTCGTAGAAAACCCGAGAGGAGTGTGTGGGCAGCAGATCAGCGAGCGGTAAGCTGGCAGAGCCCCCGGATAGCTGCGGGGCTGGGACGAAGCAAGGCGCGCCAATTAAAAACTCTTGACTCGTAGCCCTGCCAAACTCCAGGCTTCTAATCAACAGCAACCTGATGAGCGATGAACAGCCAGGCGGAGCGGGTCTATTTTTGTGCAAGTTATCGCTCACTTCAGCTGCGGCAGCTGTCACCGCTTCCTGTGCTTGCGGTGGCAGCGCGCTGGTTTCTCGTGCGCGTGCCCCCGCCGCCTGCATCGGCCCTCTGAAACAAGGGGCGAGCCCCGGGGACCGTGTCTGGGCAGAGGCGTGGGGGTGAAACACGGCTGTGGGGAAATCTGCATGTTAGCTGGAGCCGAGGGTATTTCTAGTTACATGCAAAGCAGACAGTTGCTAAGGCAGCAGACTGCCAGGGCAGGTGAACTGTGGCCCTGCTGCTCAGGCTGGGGCCTGGGAGCCGGCGCTGCACCATTGTTATGTCCCACTAATGGGGGCAGTGGGGTGCGCCACCCCCTCCCGGCGGTAAGGCGCACGCCTCTGTGGCGGCAGGGTCCATAAAGCCTGGGGCATGCCTGCCTCAACCTCTTGTTCTCGAGGGAGCAAAATTCAATTTTGCCTTCACATTAGAAAAAGCTGGCGCCAGCCATTGCTGTCTTGGCCTTCATTTTATATGCTGTAGTCTTCACATGGAGTTTTAACATGAATTAATCGTTGATAATGCTATGTGTTTGAAAGCTAGCCTTGAAAGTAAAAGATTCTCTTTTTAACGCTTTATGTAATCATCAGGAAAGAAGCTTGAGGGGACAGTTTGTGCATCTTCCCATCAAATATCAATTCCAACTAGTTTTGTAGAGTTTTGACTAAAATCTGTGTACAGTGACAATTCGTCCAGTACAGATGCTTTGTCCTTGGATTGCATAGGAGTCTGTAGGAGGATACAAGCTTAGAGCAGAGGAAGAGGATAAGACTACACATTTCCTGTGCTCAGAAGAACCTTACAACAAGCTTTCTGAATTTGTCCTGCCTTTCTTGACAAAGCAAACCCCAGGTCACCTGGAGAAAAGAATGTGCAATGAGCACAGAAAGACAAGAGGGAGAATGCTTTGTTCATGAGAACTGAGTAATATATTACTTTTAATTAGTTTGGGTTTGAAATACGAAGAATCCATGCTGCGGAGTGGCTGCTGCCAAGGGGGTACAGGTCTCTCAAGTTCACTTAACACAAACTTGTTGGTAGACCACCTCTGGGGAAAGCCAGTATAATTACACCTCCAAACATTGATCAGACAGGTGGAAAGACTTCTAAGACTCCTGTGTTTTTGCACAGCCTACATTTTAGTTTTGTCCCTTGCTCTGTTGAAGAGAACAACAATGATCTTTATGTGGTCGTGTGTCAATGGGTCCATGTCCCAGTGGAGGCCAGGGACAAGTGGAGTCCCTCAGGGATCAGTCCTGGGACCTGTCTTGTTCAACATCTTTGTGGGTGACATGGACAGTGGCATTGAGTGCACACTCAGCAAGTTTGCTGACGACACCAAGCTGTGTGGTGCAGCAGACAGGCTGGAGGGAAGGGAGGCCATCCAGAGAGACCTTGACAGGCTGGAGAGGTGGGCACAAGCCAACCTCAGGAGGTTCAACAAGACCAAGTGCAGGGTCCTGCATCTGGGTTGAGGCAATCCCAGGCACAAATACAGGCTAGGCAGTGACTGGCTGGAAAGCAGCCCTAAGGAGAGAGACTTGGGGGTGCTGGTGGACAAGAAGCTCAACAGGAGCTCTGAGTGTGCACTTGCAGCCTGGAAAGCCAATCAGATCCTGGGCTGCATCAAGAGAAGTGTGGCTAGCAGGTCAAGGGAGGTGATTCTCCCCCTTTACTCAGCTCTGGTGAGACCCCACCTGGAGTACTGTGTCCAGTTCTGGAGCCCCTATTACAAGAGGGATGTGGAGGTGCTGGAACGTGTCCAGAGAAGAGCCACAAGGATGATCAGAGGGCTGGAGCACCTCTCCTATGAGGACAGACTGAAGGAGTTGGGGCTGTTCAGTCTGCAGAAGAGAAGGCTCCAAGGTGACCTAATTGTGGCCTTCCAGTATCTGAAGGGGGCCTACAGGAAGGCTGGGGAAGGACTTCTCAGGATCTCAGGTAGTGATAGGACTAGGGGGAATGAAATTAAGCTGGAGGTGGGGAGATTCAGGCTGGATGTGAGGAGGAGGTTCTTCACCATGAGAGTGGTGAAGCACTGGAATGGGTTGTCCAGGGAGGTGGTTGAGGCCCTGACCCTGGAGGTGTTTAAGACCAGGCTGGATGAGGCTCTGGCCAGCCTGATGTAGTGTGGAGTGTCCCTGCCCATGGCAGGGGGTGTTGGAACTAGATGATCCTTGTGGTCCCTTCCAACTCTGACTGATACTATGATCTAACAGCTTCATCAGTTTGGGAGGAGATAAAAAACCCCCCACATTTTTCTCTGTTCAAAACTCATGGTGTCTTGAAGACCTGGGATGAGTTTTGTTTTGTTTTGTTTTGTTTTGTTTTTTTCCCCAGTAACAATAAAATGAGCCTGTTTGTAAATACGGTCCCACTGAGGTCTATGAAGTTTTACCAGCAATTTCTGTGGGCAAGGTTGGGCCAATTCTGATCATCTAGAAAGCATTCCTGCTAATTTTAGAAGCACTGGTTCTGACAGTGGTGTACCACTTAGTCCACTGTCTTATCTGCAACATTTTTTTCCCAAAGGAAAGTGGAGCAACTGTCCAAAAAGTAGCATTTCCTGTTTATCTGGTTTTGGTTGAATTATGTTTCATTAGTGTTCATAATACATATGACTTAGAAAGGTAGAATCCACCAAGAAAAGAGAAAAGTATTAATTGATAGGGAATGAATAACTTTACACAGGAAAAAAGGCAAGCTAATAACTCACCTTTAAGCAAGTTGCTTCATGCTTGGTCTTCTGTCTTCTTTGTTCTTCCCTGGCTTCCAGTTTACCAAGCTTTTGAGTGAAAGTGTCTGATATAAATAAACTGTCCTAGGAAAAAAAAGAGTTTATCAGAAATAAGTTTCAAGACAGTGTTTTTGGAGTCATAGCTGTTGAGGAGGAAGAATTAAACTGGGCACTTACTCATCTTGCTTTTCAAAGCAGGTCTGGCAAGGAGCTTGATCGCTTTCTTTAGGCGCCAAAAAATGCATCTGTGCTACCACAAAATGTTTGAGTATGATGAAATCAACGGTGCTGAAATTGTACCCCAAAAGGGTGGGGGAGAAACAAATCAAATCGAGCTCAGGCACATACACCAGCAGCTCCCCTCTATGGAATGGAAACGATAGCCAAATGTCTTAGGAGAGAATTTAGCCCTAGGAAACTATTCAAGTTTATTGAAGCAAAATATTTCTTTTGTCTGAAGACCACGGTTCTTTAGTGCCTTGGAGAAAGCCCATATTTAAAAGATAAGTCACCCACCAGTATCAACTTTGTTGTTCAGCATCTGATTTGTGAAAAACTGAAATGTCAGCCTTGGTCACATTTTTTCCCTGACTACAAATACTGATTTTTACTTGGGAATGGTATGAGGTGCCATCATGATCTTAAAGATCACCTAGTATGAATGTGGGGCTGAAATGAATCTGCAATACTACAGCATTTACCTAAGACAACATTGCTATCTCATTAAATGACAGGGTTGAAAATTACCTGTTTTCCACAAAGCTAAATGGACGTTGGGATGATAGTTTCATGTGGGTACAGTCTGGTCAGGGAAAACAGAGCAGAGAGAATAATATTTATTTCCTGTTGTTTTGGTTTGTGCTTTTTTCCCCCTCTATACACTACACCCCACACAAACCAAGAGAGAAAAACTTCACTTTTAAGAAAAAGGCTGTTGATTTCACTGCAAACAATACTGAGGCTGGCTTAGAAGAAGGAAGGTGAGAAAAGGCCTGCATTTTCAGTACTCTAGAATACCTTGACAGCATCAGTGAAATCAGCAGCCTAAAGATCAGCAAATCCATTATCTCTTCTCTGATGCATGATCAGGAAGGGCTTTTAAAACTGTTTGTTTATTACCTACAAATCATATAAGCAAAGGCAGTTCAGGTTTTAATTAGTAAGCCACTGGGTATTTGTGAACTGCCTTAAGTAGGTATAAGCTTCCAGCTGAGAAGACAGTAAACAACTGTGCCATTAAACTCAGGAAAAGAGAATCTCTGGGTGTTGTAGAAGATGGGTAAACTGCAGAACCTGACATAAATCCTCAGGGCAGGCAAGCATTGTCAAGTTCTTGCCTTTAACACTTTCTGTTAGAAATGACACCACTCAAGCATTAAAAAAAAGGCAGTTTGGTTTTGCAGCCCAGCATGAGACTGTGTGCATCAGATGTACGATAAACAGGCCTGACATACCCCTGCAAGGGGTTTTATCCCTCCCCTGACAGACAGCAATTCACAGCTTGTGCTGCTTCTACAGTCAGCCTAGGAGAAAGTGAACACAGGATTAACATCAGCTTTAGTGATGGCTTTTGAGGATATAGCAGAGGGAACAGCTTGCCTTAGCCCTCACAAACATTGGAAGGCCCTTGTAAATGATCTCTGTAGTACTGTTAGTTTATGGACTTGCAACAGATGCTGTTAATCTTAATCAAACAACAAAAAGTAACACATTTCAACTCCTCACAGAAAGAGATTTGTCATTTGTTTAAGGATAGAAAGATCCAGCATCTGAAGCTGAGGCCAGCTTTTCTTACCTTCCCTTCTTTCTGAATTTCTTGGGATGATGCCTAAATATTAGATAAGCTAGTTTATTTTTTCTGACTTGGGAAAACAAGGCTAACCAAGAAGTATCATCCTCAGAAAGAAATGTCCTAAAATTACTACTCAAATTATGTCTTGGTTGTGGTTTGGTTGGTTTTGTGGGGTTTTGGTGGTGGTGGTGGGTTTTTCTCTCTTTTTTTCCCCCCTTTTTTCTTTTCTTTTTGTTTGATTGGTGGTTGGTTGGTTGGTTTTTCAAAATTAATCTGTAAAATAAATTGTCTTTAACATTGTTTGGAGTGCTTTATGATAAAAAATACCTCCACAAAGTTTTTTTACAAAGGTTATGTTAACTTTCTGTAAATGAAGCTTCGGAATGCCTCCTTGGTAGAGTAACCTGCGTAGTTACTGCTGTTGTTGCTGACCATAATGTTCATGTCCCCAGGCAGCTTAAGTGGCCTGTTTAGAGGTGTATGCACAGGATGCATTTCCCTAGAAGCCTGAGAGATAACATCTGTAACTGTGTTTATCCAAAATACATAACACTTCTTGAGTAGAGTATCTGCATGCTGATGGTTTAGATAACCATCATTGTAGCTCGGTTAGTACAGACCAGTATACTGCTTCTCTTCTCTTTGACAATGGGGCAATCAGTGAACTGATGCTTTGGAACCATGGGAAATTTCTAAATCATATGATATGAAAAGTATTTCTGAGATATCCTGGACCATTAAGTTAGTGGCAGGGTAGTGGTACTGAAAAAAAACCAAAAAAGTATATTCCAGTTAGAACAGAAATAGGGTTATTGTTTAGAGAAGGGTTTGCAGATTTATAGACAGAATAGATCTGACAGAGTAAAACATCTCTGGGATACTGAAACCCTGCTCAGTTTCTCTCCCATATAGTTAGATGCAGAGCCCTGATACCTAGAATTAAATACTTGCATGTTTTGGAGCCAACATGATTTTAAAAGCATAAATGCAGATATTTAAAACTGCAGAAAGGAAAAAAAAGCTAGGATATGCTCAACAGGGGATCCAGAGCTGTCCTTTATTATTTTGAAAGAAATTTTCCCACTTGAATGGACCATGGGTTACAAGTAGCCCAGAGCTGACCATTGGAAAAAATAACAAAAATTGCCACTCCAATGGATGTGAGGCTTGGCAGAAATTCTGTGAGTTTATGGCCAGTATTTTGCCAAAGTGAACTTCTGTTTTCAGCACATTTCTGCTTTTCCACCTCTGAAGATCACACCAGTCCTGTGGACAAAGCTGGCCAAAATTGGCAACCTGACTGCAAACATCTCTAACAGAGACCAGAGTCTACATCATCCATTTCAAAGGTGCAGTCCACTCTAAGAGGTCCTTCATGGAGGACTACAACACCCACATGTAAAGAACTGGAGACTGAGTTTATGGGAGATGCAATGTGCAATCCTCTATGTGCCATTTCCAGGAGAACAATAAGGCCAGGAGAGGTCCCATATTTATACAGGAGCTGATATGCTAACTGAAATGGAATATTTTTCTGTTGGCCTAGAAAAGCATGTTGCAGATTAGACATTAAAAGACCACAAGAGGACACTATGGTGCCACTTGTCTTCAGAATTTACTTACTTCAAGGAAATTCTGCTTCACTTGTAAAATTACTCCTAACCGTATTTGATGCACAGAATAGCCATTCCTACAGAGATACCCTAATTGTACCTTTAGAGACTGCAAAGTTACCAAATCTTTGAGATTATTTTTTCCCTTGCTTAATCAGGCTCTATAAATTCGAATGGGAAGAACTGGATAAAAGTTTTTTTACACTAGTTAAACATTGCAGTCACTTTCAGGGTAGGATTAAGATACTGCACATATAAGACTGCAAAAATACTACTTAGTGGTTTGTTGTGTTTAGTTTGGTTTTGCCTTTTTTTTAAGGGATCTATTTTCAGTTACATTTTTAACATGGATTGATTTGTAATGGTCTCCTTAATTTTTAATAAAGGGCTCAGAGAAGAAACTGAGTGTAGGCCTAGACAAGATTCTTTACACATTAACTACAGTAGGACACTCAGGAAAGTTAATCCAAACAGATTTTTTAAAGCTGTATTAAACTTTTTTCCCCAAATGTTTTAATCTTAGTAATTTCAATCTTTCAATCTTCCCCCAGGGGAACTTGAATTCTCACTTTCTGGGCTCCCTGCTTTTCTCTCATTACAGAAGTAGCAAAAGAAATGCTTGATGAAAACAGTGAGCTCAGCTGCTCAGAAAAGGCTTTGAAGAAAAGTACCCATTATATAGGGGAAAGAACCATCCTAGTGAAGTTTATAAAACAATAAGAGAAGAAGCAACAGAAACAGAGCAAAATTAAGTGTTAACGCCTTGATTAGAAGCAGCAGCATTTGTGTGATGTCAGCTAAATGATGAACTTTGTTTGCATAGCTTTTTTTCCCCCTCTCCACTATTGCTTGACTCATGACAGAAGCAGTTGAGCCAAGTCTAATAGCACTGCTAATACCACTCACTGCTTTAGAGAAGAGGGTTTGTTTATTGCTTTTGCTTTGCAAGAAAAAAACAACACAGGTTGTAATAATTTCTCAAACAGTACAGACACTGGGGGAGCGATTGCCACCTCTGCAATTTGAGTGCCAGTAATTGAAACAGGCTGTGAACACCTCACTTGGTCATACTGGAGCAAGAGAGGTTGTAGCTTAATCCCTGAAGATCCACATCATCCTTAAAATATAGAAATGGGACAAAAATGCTTCCTATTGCCTTTTTTTCTAACAGAAATCACGTCATGATTGTAATTCGGGCTTAACTATCCCCACCCAAGGGTCGATTTGCAAGCCAAGATATTTCTCTGACTGACCCGGGTGGATCATGTTTAAAGGGGTACCGCTGATAAGCCATGGAGGACAGTCATTGATGATGTAAGAGTCCTTAGTTTCACGTCATGAAATAAGAAGATCAGTAAAAGCTTTTCTATTTCTCTGGTTTGAAAATTAAAGTTACAGGATCACCAAACAGCCACCACCACATCAGGTTGTTCCATGTAGATGTAAGGTTTATAGGTAAGATATCAAGATAAAACACTAAATCAAACCTTCCAAAACACTTCGAGTTATCCATCATCACAATCTGTCCCGAACACAGCTCAGCAGAGTCACTAACATACTGCTCTGGGTCTGCAAATTAAGTCAAACAAATATAAAGAGCAAAGGAAAGGCACTGTTATGTGGGATGAGTGGTTTTGGTTATTTCATGGTTTTTTTTTTATTTAAACATATTACATTTTCAGAATTTGAAGCAGTTTGGACATTTCTGTATGTATAAATCCAGAGAAGAGCAAACAGAGGAGCTGCTGCAAATGGAGGAAATCTAAGCTGCTGCAGTCTCACTTTGCCTTCATCTCCTCTCCTCCCCTCCTCTATGAACATGGTTAACCCAGTGACATGAGGGAGGAAAAAGTTTGCAGGTAGATCAGCTCTCTGAGCTAGCTTACCATATATCAGTACTTACACAAATAGCAGTGCTGTCCCAAGACACATGGGAGACAACATGCGGCAAGGAAACAGAGTAGGACTGCAGCAGCTGAAGTGGACACTGGCATGTGCTGCTCTAGCATTCCACCTCACTCCATAAGATGATGGAAATGCAGTGATAGCTAACTTTTCAAAGTTGGTTCTGTAATGCAGATGCCACCTGAACTTTTTAGGTGGTTAGACTTCATGCATGATGTTTCCTGGCCTTGAAACATAGAAATGTAATAACATGCAAGAATAAATGCAGAAGTTAAGCACCAACACAGTTCAGTAGTCCATATCCAATGTAAAACATGCAAAAGTCCTCCTGTGGTCCAAACAAGTCACCTACTAAGTAAAAGTTAGATATGTGAACTGAACTATCCAGGTTTTTTGTAACAGAGCAGCTGTCTGTGCTGGACCAGCAATAAAGTTCTCAGGCTTGGTTCCTAGCATCACCACTTAGGCAGATGAGACAACGAAGAACAGAAGTTGCCACAGTTCATTAGTCTGTAAAAGGATAGTACTGGGCAGGGCCCTGGCATCAGCCTTTTAGAACCAAATCAATAGTCTGCATCAATATTATGTCTGTAGTCTTTGGCTCTCCATATCATATATGTGAAAGCATGAGCCTTGGATTGTTCAAGATGCCTTCAAGTTTGTTCTTGTTTAGAAAATAATCTTGAAGTACTTCATAGTAAATAAATGTTGAGTTTTACAGAAATAGTAATAACTATTTTTGAGAATTCATGTTAGCACAACTCATTATTTAGAACAGGTAAATAATGACTTGCATTCTTCCATCTGGCAGCCAAACCAGCTTGTTACAAAGTTTGTATCTCAGTTCTATCTGATACTTCAACAGATACCACTAGCCATAATGGAATCTGTCAGTTGAGGTAGCAGGCATTTCAAATTACTGATGCAAATTGTCCTTATTAATTGGTGCAGGGCAGAGGCATTCAATTTCATGATGAATCATCCTCTCCATTGGGAAGCAGAAATCAGAGTGCAATCATTTTATGCTTGAGCTCTTGGAAATGCAGTGTTGTGACGACTGCTACTACAGGCTGCTGTTGACAGGACTGGAGACACTAGCACTTAGACTGTGGGGTCAATATAGTTTTTCCTGACAGCAATCGCAGTCGTATCTGACATGATTTTACTATTGAAATGGAATTCCGATGAGACACCTTGCTACCATGTTTCAAGCTGTGTGATTCTGGTCATTGAAGAAAAATAAACTAATTGCATCTATTAGATAAGTTAGATAACATGTACATAATTATTGCATGATGCACAAGATTTCACTTCTTGATGATTTTACACTCTGAGGCTAGGTTCACATAGGCAGCTTCTTTGAAGCTGTGGTGGGTTTAGGCTATGCTGGGGGGAAACTTGAACCCACCACAGAAGCATCCTGAATTAACATTGTAACTAGTAATGGGAAAAGAGCCTTTAAGTCATAGCACGTCTATAAGAAATGCTGTGAGGTAGAAGTTATCCTAACCTTAGAGCAGGCAAACTGCTTAGCTCCCCACAAGCCTTGTTCTCAAGGACTTGACTACCTTGACCAAGTGAGTTGCTGCAAGTAGCACTGTCATCATGGACTCACTGCACTAACCAAGTCAGCCACGTTCCCACTTGCTCAGACCTCTCTAGAGGTTAGGCAGTATCTGAGTGAAGATAAGGCTGTCTGCCTACATCCAGGATGCTCTAGGGGTAAACCTGACTTTCTTCTGATGTGGGGGAGGCTGCTTTCCCTGTGAGGAGCTGGTCCAGAGTCCTTACAATATCCTCACTTTCCTTCTGCAGCAGTGTTTCATGGTACTTTCAGGGTTTCCTGGAATTCTGATCATTTACACTGCTTTGTGAGATTACACCAGTTATCTATATACAGTTTTGGACAATATTTTATTTACATTTAATCTGTATGTTTGCCACAAGGTTACAAATTACTCATTCCACAAAGCAGTCAAATAAGTTTAACACACACTAGGTGAACCAAAGAAATAAGCTACAAACATCTATAGTGTGGAATGAGTCCTATAAAAGTATTATCCTGATCTTTCAGAAAAAAAACAATACATTTTTAATCCATGCTGTAGTATGAAGAAACAATAGCAGGCAAGAAAGTGACAACACATCAGAAAGAAAAGGGCTAAATGGTGTAAGAAAGCATCTTACATTTCAAATATGTAATGAATTCACTATTATTTTTATGGAGACCATGGATGGCAGGTTTCCTATGGCTTATGAAGCTGTTAGCAGAAGTACTGATGAGAAGCATCTATTTGCCCCATTGAATTCTTCATTTTACTAGTAAATCAAGTTCTGATGCTAGTCAAGCAGTATCAGGAAGGCAAGACTTCTGAGTCTGTGTAGCAATTCCCCACTGTAGAAGCACCACCAGGATCAGTATTTGTTGAGAAATTGTTCTTAAAAACTTGCCCTCATATGCATCTAGATTAGTCAACAAGATCTGTAAAGAGTTCAGTAAAGTGGCAGTAGTATATCCACAATACACTTATCAAGGAGACTGCCTTATCAGAAGAATTAATGAAGCTTCATTTTGAAGCATTATAAGCAGAGTCTTCTTCCAGAATCTCTGCTTGTACATGACATGCAGAAATGGATGGCAGGAACAGACTCATGCAACTAAGAAAACAACAGACTCATTGTTCCCATTCTGTTCATGCATAGCCTTGTCTTCCAATTGTTAAATACTTGTTTACAAATGCTGGCCTCAGATCAGTTAGAGAGCTTTCATTTTGTACTAAGGCTAAATTGTATAAATGTCCTCTCAGTAAATAAAAGCACATATTGTGGGATAGGAATCACAATTAACAGCAAGCATCATGAGAAGGCATTTACCCTCAAACACTGGGAAATGACCCTACAAAGAGGTAGTGCTATCATCTTACAATTTCATCATGAATCTCAGGATATTTGATTAAAATTCCAGATCAGGGCCATATCAGCCTAACAAGAATAGGCCTATCACAACGTTTGTGTAATAGTAGCTTCTAACCTCACTTACCTTGGGTATTTGAGAATGTGTTCCAAAGGCTGAAAACTGCTAAGGTTTATAATAAAAAGTTTTCTTTGTAATTTCATGCCTATCAATCCTTTGACAATGGTCTGATTTTAGCCATCTAGAATAAAAATAAAATAGTTAAACCTGTAATTGATAAGGATCATTGATTAAATGTGAAAATTTCCACAAGGCTTTGGAAATTTCTAACAACAGTTTTATTTAAATACTAATTTTATCCTTTTCAGACCGCAATACATTTACCAAAACAAGCTCTCACCCTCTGATCAGTTAAAATTCCCACTATTTCTGCCTTATTCTTGCTCCCAGCTTCATGAACATGCAGCAAACAGCAGTCCCCAAATTACAGAAAAGTATCTACAACATTTCTGAGTCACCTGTATGTGAATGCAAGACTTCTAACTTCATCCTTCATAATTCGCCAGTTGCCCATTGTCCTGGTCAGGGTTCAAAAATAAGAGCTTACAACTGCAAGAAGGATCCCTAAAGATAGTGGTAGACATGAAATCTGAAGTGAAACAGTCATGTATTCCATCTTATCACCCATCTCTTCTAGACATACCAGGGGTTTGGTCTTCTCTGACCTAGATCTCACAGACTGATGATAAAAGTTGTATGATTTAATAAGTATTATCTGCAAACATCTCAGCACAAGTGTCTTAATCATATTCTCTAGTTTCTGTGTGAAAGTACTGCCAAAATATGGCCACTGCACCAAAATATGTTTACTAAATACATGTCACGTGTTAGAGAATTTATTTATTAGATTTGAATACTTTCTAACAGCAATGTTGGTCCTGGTTTACCCAAGATGACACAAAATGTATCACTTCAAATTCTAAATACTTTTTCTACAACATTTAAAATCTAAATTAACTTCCAAGTATGGTAAATTAATAGAAATCATATTTTAAAAACATTAGCATAGCTTTACATTAACAAACCCCCCAAAAAGATAACTAGTTGCATTGCAGATTACTCCATATATCTCTCCCTAGACTCCAATTAAATTCCAATTATTCCAGTTCCAATATTAAATATAATACAATTAGAAGCATCAGACTAAAAGGTTGTGCCACAGAAGGGAATCCAAAGGACTTGGTTCTCTGAAGCTGATGATTATGTAGGTCTAGGCGACAGGAATTTTGTACTTCTTCTTGCAGAATTTCACTTTCACTTACATCCATTAGTCTGCTGTTGTTCCTCACCTGGAAAAATTCAAAGGGATACCCCTGAAAGGCAGGCTGGCACAACAGCAGAAAGGTTTATGCAGCTAGCAAATTCAATGCCAGTTCAAGTGAACCGACTCAAACTCTCTTGCAAAAATGTCTGAATGTGAGGATGTCTGCATTCCTATGAAACACTTCCCAGAATTCAACACAGATTCAGGCAAGAGTCACAGGTCTGGCTGTTGTTGATCTTGGCACCCTCCACATATGGCTGCATTAGCTGGAAAACCTTAAGAAAACAAACTGGTAAGTTTTCCTTTCTGAAGTCAGCTCACAGTCTCAGGACAGAGCTTCAAACATCTCTAATGTAAAAGGGAAAAAAAATTACTAAATCGCACAGATTGATTAGGTGTGATTGATTAGGTTTCAATCTCTTCATAATGTCAGTCTACCACATGCGACTCGGCAGTAGGCAGATATTTTGGCAGATTAACCAGAACAGCACAAACTTCCCTGATTTCTGTTCATCTAACATACCCCCAGAAAAGGCAACTGAAAATAAGATCATTATAAAATATATGTTGTCTATAAGGCTTTGTATATAATATTGTAAGGGTTTTAGGCTGTGCCTTTAAGAAAGGGACAGTTACTGGAACACGCTGGCTGAAAGTTTTGGTGTAAAATGAAAACAAGCTATTCTAAACTAATTTAATTGGTAGATTGGTAGAATGCAACTTTAATTTTTTTGCTTTAGTTCAGTTTGAATCTCAGTCAGGTCAGTCTGTCTGTCTGTTTCAATCTTTCTGAGCAACAGCTGTGTTCTCTCTGTCGGGTGCTGACCTTCAACTAACAGATAAGAAACTAATTCTTGCATACGTTTTGAGCTAACAGAATTCCCTCCTTAATAATTACCTTTTTCTCTCTCTTACCCCTTTTGGGAAAAAAGGGAGGTAGGGGGAGAAGGGAGGTACAGTTGGGAGGACCCTCCTTGCTGGAGGAGGGAAAGCTTTTTTTCTGCGTTACGTTCTTTGCTGTATATTTCTGTATATATTGTAAATACTGCATATTGTGTATATATTCACTGCATCTCATCCTGCTTGTAAATATAGCTTATTCATATCTTTGCTTCTCTGACTGAGTTAGCCATGGTTTCCTTGTGTGTGTGGGAGAACTGAACTTTCTCTCACCACCACAAATATCTGTTTACTTATCCCTGTAAATAAAAACAGTAGGAAGCGAGCAGTTTACAAGTTTCAACAGAGGCATTCAAGAAAGTTATCATTTAGGGGATCCCTACTCTGATGCAGTCACTCTCCTTCCCTCCTCCCTTATCCTTCTCCTACACTTTACACTTAAAGCTTGTTGTGATCTAGTTCTTATGTTTATGGTTTGTTAGTAATCTGGTCATGACAGGAGCCTTTTGGATAGCAGCCCAATCCCATGACAAGAATTAAATTGATTTGCAGGAGTCAGCAATCTTTACTGCACCAGCCAGACTGTGATGCTGGTACGTCTGCAGTTCCTCCAAAGCATGAAGTGATTCTATTTAGAAGTTAGTGTTGTGTACTTATCAGATTACCACAGAGAGAAAAACTTCCAAAGACCTTTGTCTGCTCTCTCTCTCTTCCCTTTATTCTGCTAACACTCTATTGACATCTTTGTTCCTTTGGCAGCATTGAATTTTTTGCATTAAGTGCTTGTATTCCCTCATAGCTCTCTCACTGAAAAAAGAAAACAAAAAAATGTAGCAAAGCATCAACAGTTCCTCTCTCCCTTTAGGTTAGACCCAAGATTCAGTTTAGTCTTTAATCTTACATTTTCCACTTCCCTGAAGACACGGAGAAAGTTCTCCCTTAAGACCCCTTTCAGTTCAGTTTCATTCCATCCTCTTCTAAGAAGTTCCTCAATCAAAGAAGGGTACTTAGAAACATCTTCCAATCCCTCAGGGAAGCTGTTAGCAAAAGTCAGACAAGAACATGCAATACATATCACTAAAAAATGTAGAAAATAATTTTTCATTAGTCTTTTGCACATAGTAATTTTTGGAATGAGCTCACTTTGGAACTCTGATGAGTTAAGAAAAGAATAATTAAGAATTCAGCTGGCATAAACAGAAGTAGGACCAGGACACAATGAAACCCTTTTTCTGCACAGAGGATCCCAGTATCAGAACAAAACTGTGTATTCTGGAATGAAGATGCACTTGTCTGTAGGCAGAACAGCATGGAGGATATTAAAACAAAAGGAAAAAATAAACAAAACCTCATGTATGCATTATTCTGCTGTTTATATTGGGCTTTTAGAGTAAGAGGAAACATCTGCATCACAGATGGAGTTGGTGCAAACCACTTGTGTAACTGTGAAGAAAAGGAGCCTGCAAATACACCATGAGTGAGGAGTGGCAGGCAGTCTTGTACACTCTGTTGTTTACAAAGTCATTTTTCCAAAGAAAATAGAATAATAATGCTGCTTTGAACTCAGCAATTCAGGCAGTGAAAAGAAAGCTATTCAGAATCTTCTGCAGAATAACACTACAATAAGCAAAGTTGACCTACATCTTGTGACAATTCTTATCAGAATAAAAAGGATTTTGAAGTAAGAGGCTGCAAAACCTGAATTAAACAGTTGCTTTAAATTGTGTTTCTGTGAGGTTTTCCTTTTGTTTTGAGACAACCACTATTTTTTGTTATTTGTCTTTTCTGTGGTGGTGTGGTGCTAGGCATATCCAGATATCTGTGCCCGTATTTTCTCACAGGATTTAGGACCTTAAACAACTTAAACTGATGGTCTTTGTGACAATGCATGCAATACAATGTGTCCTTTTGTAGCAAACTGGTTATAGAATAGAATAGAATAGAATAGAATAGAATAGAATAGAATAGAATAGAATAGAATAGAATAGAATAGAATAGAATAGAATAGACCAGACCAGGTTGGGAGAGACCTTCAAGATCATCGCAGCCAACCCATCATCCAACACCACCTAATCAACTAAACCATGCAACCAAGCACCCTATCAAGTCTCCTCCTGAACACCTCCAATGATGGTGACTCCACCACCTCCCCGGGCAGCCCATTCCAATGGGCAATCACTCTCTCTGTGTAGAATTTCTTTGTCTGAACCTCCCCTGGTGCAGCTTGAGACTGTGTCCTCTTGTTCTGGTGCTGGTTGCCTGGGAGAAGAGACCAACCCCCACCTGGCTACAACCTCCCTTCAGGTAGTTGTAGAGAGCAATAAGGTCACCCCTGAGCCTCCTCTTCTCCAGGCTAAGCAATCCCAGCTCACTCAGCTTCTCTTCATAGGGCTTGTGCTCCAAACCCCTCACCAACTTTGTTGCACTTCTGTGGACACATTCCAGCAAGTCAACATCTTTCTTAAACTAAGTGGCCCAGAACTGGTGTGGCCTAACCAGTGCAGTGTACAGGGGCAGAGTGACCTCCCTGCTCCTGCTGGCCACACTGTTCCTGATGCAGGCCAGGATGCCATTGGCCCTCTTGGCTGCCTGGGCACACTGCAAGCTCATGTTCAGCCTACCATCAACCAGTACCCCCAGGTCCTGGCCTCTGCCTGGCCGCTCTCTAGCCACTCTGACCCCAGCCTGTAGCACTGCATGGGGTTGCTGTGGCCAATGTGCAGAACCCGGCACTTGGGTGTGTTAAATCTCATGCCCTTGGACTCTGCCCATCTGTTCAGCCTGACAAGGTCCCTCTGCAAAACCCCTCAATCCTCTAGCAGATCAACTCCTGCCCCCAGCTTGGTGTCATCTACAAATTTACTGATGATGGACTCAATGCCCTCATCCAGATCATCAATAAAGATATTAAAGAGCATGGTAGACATTATACTTTCAGAGCTATGATTAGCTAACTCTCATGGAAGCTGACACAGTTTTTGTGCTCTTACTTTACAGAAAAAAAAAATCAACAGAAAGATAAATAATAAAGATAAATAATAAAGAAAGATAAATAATAAAGGCTCTACAGGCTCTTTAGGAGGGACAGGCGAGGGAGAAGAGGAGGAGGGGTGGCTCTGTATATTAGAGAGTCAATCTCTGCCACACAACTTGTGGTGGAAGATGAGGTAGTTGAGAGCCTGTGGGTCAAAATCAGAGGACAACCTAACAAGTCTGACATCCTGATTGGAATCTGTTACAGACCACCCAACCAGGATGAGGCGGCTGATGAGTTGTTCTACAAGCAACTGGAGGCTGTCTCAAGATCATCTGATCTTGTCCTTGTTGGTGACTTCAACCTCCCAGATATCTGCTGGGAACTTAATTCAGCAGGGGGAAGGCAGTCCAGAAGATTCCTGGAGCGAATGGAGGACTGCTTCCTGACACAGCTGTTAAGCGAGCCTACCAGGGGACAGGCTCTGCTTGACCTGCTGTTCTGCAATAGGGAAGGGCTGGTGGGAGATGTGATCGTGGGAGGCTGCCTAGGGTGCAGTGACCACGAGATAGTGAAGTTTTCAATATGCAGGGAGATTGGGAGGAGCACCAACAGAACCTCCACCTTGGACTTCCGAAGGGCGAACTTCAGCCTATTTAAAAAACTTGTCTGCAAAGTCCCCTGGGTACCAGCCCTCATGAACCAAGGGGTTCAGGAGGGTTGGACCTACTTCAAACAGGAGCTCTTGAAGGCACAGGAATTGGCGGTTCCCATGTGCCGGAAGGCAAGCCGGCGGGGAAGGCGACCAGCCTGGATGAGCAAGCAGCTCCTGGAGGATTTAAGGGGGAAGAGGAGGCTGTATCACCTTTGGAAGGAGGGGAAGGCTTCTCGAGGTATGTTCAAGGAAGCTGTTAGATTATGTAGGAATAAAATTAGGGAGGCTAAGGCCCAGCTGGAACTGAAGCTGGCCACCTCAGTCAAAGATAATAAAAAGCATTTTTATAAATATATTAACAATAAGAAGAAGGGCAGGAAGAACCTGCACTCCCTAGTGGACCTGGAGGGGAACACAGTTACTGAGGATGAGGATAAAGCTGAGGTCCTGAACACCTTCTTTACCTCAATGTTTAACAGCAAGGCAGGAGTTCAGGACGAGTGGTCTCCGGAGCTGGGCGTTGGGGTCGGGGAGCAGAGTAATACCCTGGAAATCCATGAGGAGTTAGTTCGGGACCTGCTGAGCCACTTGGATATCCACAAGTCCATGGGACCAGATGGGATCCATCCTAGGGTGCTGAGAGAGCTGGCGGATGTGCTAGCTAGGCCACTCTCCATCATTTTCCTCCAGTCCTGGCTCACTGGTGAGGTCCCAGATGACTGGAAACTGGCCAACGTGGTCCCCATCCACAAGAAGGGTCGGATGGAGGAACCTGGAAACTACAGGCCAGTCAGCCTGACCTCAGTGCCAGGGAAAGTGATGGAGCAGATTATCCTGGCAGCAATAACTGCGCACCTGAAGGATGGCCAAGGGCTCAGGTCCAGCCAACATGGATTCAGGAAGGGCAGATCCTGCCTCTCCAACCTGATCTCTTTCTATGATCAGGTGACCCGCCTGGTGGATGTGGGGAGGCCTGTGGATGTGGTCTACCTAGACTTCAGCAAGGCCTTTGACACCGTCCCCCACAGCAAACTGCTGACTAAGCTGTCAGCCTGTGGATTGGACCACTACACTCTGTGCTGGGTTAGGAACTGGCTGGAGGGCCGGGCCCAGAGAGTGGTCGTGAACGGTGCCGCATCCAGCTGGAGGCCAGTCACCAGTGGTGTCCCCCAGGGATCAGTGCTGGGCCCTGTCCTCTTCAACATATTCGTTGATGATCTGGATGAAGGGGTAGAGTCAGTCATCAGCAAGTTTGCAGATGACACAAAGTTAGGGGCAGATGTTAGTCAATTAGAGGGTAGAAAGGCTCTGCAGAGGGACCTCGACCGACTGGAAAGATGGGCAGAGTCCAATGGGATGGCTTTCAACAAGTCCAAGTGCCGAGTGCTGCACTTTGGCTATGGCAATCCCATGCAGAGGTATAGGCTGGGGTCGGAGTGGCTGGAGAGCTCCCAGACAGAGAGGGACCTGGGTGTGCTGATCGACAGCCACCTGAATATGAGCCAGCAGTGTGCTCAGGTGGCCAGGAGGGCCAATAGCATTCTGGCCTGCATTAGGAATAGTGTGGCCAGCAGGAGCAGGGAGGTCATAGTGCCCCTGTACTCTGCTCTGGTTAGGCCGCACCTTGAGTACTGTGTCCAGTTCTGGGCTCCTCAGTTTAAGAAGGACATTGAGACACTTGAGCGTGTCCAGAGAAGGGCAACAAGGCTGGTGAGAGGCCTTGAACACAAGCCCTATGAGGAGAGGCTGAGGGAGCTGGGGTTGTTTAGCCTGGAGAAGAGGAGGCTCAGGGGTGACCTTATTGCCCTCTACAACTACCTGAAGGGTGGTTGTAGCCAGGAGGGAGTTGGCCTCTTCTCCCAGGCAACCAGCACCAGAACAAGGGGACACAGTCTCAAGCTGCGCCAGGGGAGGTTCAGACTCGAGGTGAGGAGGAAGTTCTTCACCGAGCGAGTCATTCGGCATTGGAACGGGTTGCCCAGGGAGGTGGTTGAGTCATCGACCCTGGAGGCGTTCAAGGGGAGATTGGACGTGGCACTTGGTGCCATGGTCTAGTCATGGGGTCTGCGGTGTCAGGTTGGACTCGATGATCCTCGAGGTCCTTTCCAACCTGGGTGATACTGTGATACTGTGTGTGATACTGTGATAAAAAAAAACCTGGTTAGAGTTAAAGCCGCAAATGTCAGCCAATCTGCACTTTTTCCAGCAACACTAGCCAAGGAGATATCAGGAATGGTTATGTTGTATACTATTCACTATACTCTGCTTTCCTCAAACAATTCTCAAGCCCCAACAGCCGGAATGGTTTCACAGCCCCAAAATGCTTTGGGCTTTCTGCACTAGAAAGTGATAGGGGAGGAAAGAGTTGCAGCATCTCCCTGAGATGACCTGTTTACCATCTGATGGCTGAGGCAGATTTTCTGTCCTTCATCACTGGCTTCTGGAGGACAGAACCCTCTATCACTGTTCTTATATGTGCAAACCACTGCCTACAGCACACAATTGCAGAGATCACAGGGCATTAGGATCTGTTTCCTTATTTGTAGCACTGCTTCGTACAGTTTGAAAAAGGCATCATTGTGCTCTTCTGTCATAAAACTTGGTTTAGTACTCATCACAAGACAATTTGCTACAACTCTTTTAACTTATCTTCTTTTTTCCCCAAAGAGAATCAAAACCTTCATAATTTAAGGAGCAGATGCCAGCATATGTACAGTTTTACTAACCGTTCTACTCCATCGTAGTCACCACCAATTCCTATCAATTCTGAACCTGCAGTTTGCTTTATGTGGTCAAAATGATCTGAAAGAAAATATAAAAGAAAACAATCTCTAAACATCTGGCAAGAAGGAATAATACAATTCAGGCATATTTGCACTAGGTGACTGTTCTCCTTAACCATTCTTGGTTCTTAATCAAATCTTTTGTTAAAGAAAGTCAGAAGATGTACTGATAACACATGTTGAAGTTTTATAAATGCAGCTGGCCCATTCTAGAGATGTGCTGGTGTTTAACTAGATGTTATCTGTTACTAAGAATGTTGGCAGCAATCAAGATAACAGCTACACTGATGAGATGCAAATGAGGAAAAAGACATGATCATCATAGCAGCATTATTGTTCTATTTTCTTTGGAAAAATGACTTTGTAAACAAGCAGCCCACACATTACCCACTACAGACCTGTGTTTTCAACTCTTAATTATACAAGTTTAAGTTGTTTTCCAGAAAGTAACAGCTACTTTGGGATTAATGGTACCAGGCTCCATTTAGGAGCATCATGTCCTCCAGGTACATACCCTACACATCATTGTTTAATGAATATTAGCTCCAAAAATACCTAGAGGTATTTTTGAGATCACATGAATTACTTTGCTTCTTTATTCCCTTCCACATGATATTCCACTTTCACTCACCCTTTATTCCCTTTCACATGATATTCCACTTCCACCCACCCTTTATTCCCTTCCACATGATCTCAAAGATGATGCAGACACCAGGAAAGTCAGAGAAGCCACCCAGAAAAACTGCTGTATATAAATGTCGAACCTGCAAGGGTAGAAATATTAACAACTTTTCTGCCACAGGCCAGTACATCTGCATTGAAAGTCACCATGATAATTCCCTTGTTCTTTTTCTGAAAGATATGAAGAGACAGGTGATAAGTGGACACTTGTGTGTTCAGAAGACAGGCATCTCATATGGATCCTTCTACATCCATCTCACAGTGAGCATAACAACATTGTAAGTCAAAGCTCAGGTGGCAATGCAAAGCTTTGCATCTCTGTCCTTTACCCTGGATTCATTATATTGTCATGTAGCAGAAGTCCAGGAACTATGTCAAACTCAGAATTTCACAGTATTTGCAAACATTTCATTTCTGTACCGAAGACAAAACACAAAGAAAATGTTTCAGAAGCGAACATGTAACTGCTCAGGGATCTGCCTTTGAAACAAAAGAATACAACCAACCAAACAAACCCAACACGCAAAACCAAACAGCCCAAAAAAGCCCACAATAAAACACCCCGAAACCTGTAACACTCACCAGTTGCTGGAGGATATCATCCTGAACATTCCTTGAGTGATTACAAACAGAAAATGCTGAGGAATGGCTGAAAATTACTGGTGCTTTGGAGATATTCAGTGCAGCTTTTGCTGTGGAATATGAAGTATGAGATAAATCTATGAGCATACCCAGGCGATTCATCTCCTTTACCACTTCCTAAAACAGATTTGCAGACAACAATGTCAGTATTAAGTTTCCTTAAAGGAAACTCTTTAGCTGATACATGTAAAGAGATAAATACATTCTTCAGCTAATCATAAACATGCCATGCCTGTATGGGTTTCTATTTTTTTATTTCTGTTTGCTTATTAGAGTTTATTCACTCACAATTAACTAGCTCATGCTCAAAACTTCATCAACCTAAAATCATAGAATCATCCCACTACTTATGCATATTAATTCATACATCCAATCTGTATTAAAGCAATTGTTATAATTAAATCTAGTCCTTCTTTTACCCTAAGGAACCGCACAGGGAATTTGTTCTGAACCCTGATCAGCTCCTGATTATGAGGTTAGCATTCAAAAGAGATGCTTACTTGGCCAAATGCAGTCAGACCAGTAACACCAGGATAAAAGTTGTGTATTCCCTTAGATGATGATTCAGACCTTACAAAGGGGAGTGAGGAGGGAGAAACATCATATTGTTGTGGAGACATCAGTAACTGCAACTTCATGAGTCACACAATAAAAATCATTACTCTATCACATAGCCAAATGTAGGGATAATGATCTGTATAATAGGCATCTTGTCCACACAGTGCCTTAAGGTTCAGGAGTGTTGTATGTTTGTGAAGCAATTCAAAAAAAGCAGGGAGTTGCTTGTCAGAAGTTTTCTGATTAAACAAACCATCAGAGAATTAAGATACACTGAAATGTAAGTCACCTGTCAGATGCACAGCCTGCTTTTCAGCCCTCTCAGCACGCAATTCCCCATCCCCTGAGTCAGTACTAGAAGAGGTTTTGTGAATCCAGCAAAGAGTTGGTGCTAATATTAGGGGACACAGTCTCAAGCAGCACCAGGGAAAGTTTAGGCTTGAGGTGAGGAGAAAGTTCTTCACCAAGAGAGTCATTAGTCATTGGAATGGGCTGCCCAGGGATGTGGTGGAGTCACCATCCCTGGAGGTGTTCAAGAGGAGATTGGACGTGACACTTGGTGCCATGGTCTAGTCATGAGGTCTGTGGAGACAGGTTGGACTCGATGATCCTTGAGGTCTCTTCCAACCTTAGTGATACTGTGATACTGTGATATTCTGATACAACAATTATGTACTCATTTGTGTAGCTGCATATGGGACCTATGCTTTTCAAATGGCCAGGCAGAATTTATTCTCTTTTACATATATCCTATGTATTTTTAGTTCTTAGGGCAAAACAGACCAAAACCCCCTAACTTTTCTAATAAAGCAAAGAGGACAGCCGTTTTACCATCTTAGTGTGGGTAATAAGGTTTAAAAGTTCCCAAATTGTCAGCATAACAAGCGCTATGTAACAGATCCTTCAGTCTTCCACTTCACACATGGCAAGTGATGTAATCCCAAAACCTATCGTCCTTCACTTGACTCAGAGTCACAGACCACTGCTGCCACCACTTTGCATTAAATGGTCACACAAAAACATGCGCATTAATTACCAAGGGGTATTGCAGGAATGGGTTAAACTCATGTAACGAACACCCAGGTCATAATACATCCTCAGTGTTGCCAAACTGCTGTCAATGGAGTGACCACCTTCTATCCCAATCAAACATGCAATCCTTTTGCTGTCAGCAATACCTGAAAACAGCAAGGGAAAGTAATTCCTGAGTCATTGCAGGACTGATAAGAAGCCAGCACTACTGAGCCACAACTGTTACTGTAAATCATGAGGAATAATGCTGACATTTGCATAGAACAGAAGCTTATACCAGTGCCTGTTTACGTGGCAATTGTTCTCGAGGCTGCAGTGGGCCAGGACTGTGCACAAAGCCAGTTGTTGTGGTTCAGAGGAAAAACAGAAGTTCAAGTCACTCTTTAAACTAGGATAACTTGCCTGCTTGCAGTTCTCTATCTTTTGCACATGCTTCCTGCCATCCCATTTTAAAAAATGATTGTTACAAAAAAGAGCATCACCTTGGGAAGTTGTCACGAGTTCAAGCTCTTCATAGCTGTTACACATCCTCTTGATAACATCAATTTGCTCCAAGGTCAGACGCACAGAATCCTTGTTCTGAGCGCTGCAAAGAACATACACTGACCAAAACTGCAAGAAACATTGACAAGTAAACTAGATCACTTGTGTTTCAACTTGGAACTTTCATTTGCAAATAGTGAAGCTCATGAGCACAGACCAAAATAATTTCCTACAGTTCACAAGGGTGTTGCCACTATAGATTTTTTTCCCCAAAGTAAGAATTACAATGTAAGGCAAGAGCATCTGGTCCAGACATGATTAAATCCTCCCAACATGCTCTGCTACTCCACAGTATGTGCAGGAAAGCCGATTTAAGTTTAATATATTCATCACAAAACAAATGCTGCTGGTTTGGTTAAGGGTACCTGGTTAAAAAACACTATCTTTTGAAACATGAATGTTATGGAAAAGTGTCTGTGCCTTTTTAGTTTCATGGGTTTTCCTTTTTCAGCAGAAAGAGCCAAAACCAAGGCCAGAGTACTTTTGTGATTGGAAAAGAGGCAAATGTAAGAATATGTTCTCAGACTCACAACCACGGCAATACATACCTGAGCTCCCACATAACCAGCCTGAAGTTTTGCAAGGTTTGTGTGGGTCTTGTTGAGTGTTCTTAAGTTTACTCTACTGAGTCTATTTTGGTAAAATATTCTCAGCTGCAATACAAAGTCATTGTGCCTAGAATTGAAAACAAATAGGGCTTGTGATAGAAATAAGTTGTTCCCCTTCTATCCCAAACATCATTTCTTCCACTGTTTGTTGTCCCCTAGACCATTTATTGCCAATCATCCTTGCTGTAACATATGCCTAATTCTCCCTTCTTTTGGAAACAAGATTTTTTTCTTAATGAGGACAGCAAGAAACTTTTTTCTTCTCTCATTTTTATAGCTGTTTATATCTATTTTTGTCCCTATTGTTTGTGAAGGAATGGAAGAACCAAAATCAGCCACCACACTCCTGACAACCAAGTACTTGTGGTAGAATAATCAGTGCTGCCTGTGCTAGAATAATCAGTGTTTGTGTTCCCAGGTCAAAACACACTCACCACAGACATCATTCCTTCAGGATGTGAAGGACCCCTTTCAAGGTATGAACCCCTCCTGTCTCTGCACAGACGTCATTGCTAATGAAAGAAGCCATTAAGTTACTGGGAGGAGCCAGGGACATTGTGTAAAGGGAACAATAACTAAGTGGTGAAACCTGACCAGAAAATCACAAATGCATTTAGAATAACCTGATCCTGTTGAAAGTATCCTCTGAACCAAAACTTCTCCTGGATAAATCAATGCAGCAGCAACTAACTGCTATATGCTAGTAACAGCCTATGGGTCTGCTGATCCAAACATCCTTCAGCATTTCCTCCTTGTTTGTCAAAATTCAGAGTTTAACACATTTCACGTACCCATCGATTAAATGTGCATCCTGCATCAGCTCAATAGCTCGCTCTCTCATTGATTTCTCATAGCTGAATGGCACAATATCAGAGAGCCACATCAACAGCCACAGCAACTTTGTTGTAATTATCTTCATTTCCATTTTCCAGCTTCCTAAAGCAAAGAGATATTACAATTTTTCACTGATGACAACGCAACCGCAAGATTGCTGGTGAATGGAAGTTGTAGGCTTAATAGTATAGGCGGATCTGAAATGCCTCTCCTTTTGGTAAGACTGGGGTGAATTCTGCAGGAAAAAAAGGAAGAAAGAAAACAGTAAACAGAAGGGAAGATAGCAAAAACGGTAAACCAGCCACCATCTTCCTAAGATTGTAAGGTCTCCGGCTGTAGTTTTGCACAATCACTCCTTAAACGCTGCTGCTGCCACCACCTGACTGCTGAAGGGAACCAACTCAGTGAGATTTGGTAGGGTGAGCCAAACGCACCCTGACTCACATCTCCCAAAAAGCATATCCCAAAACAGTACAAGATAGTTTACTCGTTGCATTAACTGCCTTGATCTCAGTATCTGGCAGTCCTCACACTGAAGTGAACACTAAAGCTGTTTCTGAGAAATCCCACAAATCAGCTGCTCCTGAGTAAAAGGTCTTGTTAAAACATAGAGCACGTCAGAATATTTTCAGAGGAAACCTATTGAAATCCAACATTTTCCCACATCTTAGAGAGGCAAATATGTGCCAAACCTGAAAGTGTCACTTCACCTGCTGCTCTATTTCAAAATATAGTACAAACTATAGTACTCAAACACTTGAACAACAGTCTTTCATATGTCAACCTGCTGTGCTATGTCAATATAAGACCTAGTGGGAGGTAAAAACATCTTTGCCAGGAAAAGCTTATTTTGGGGTTTACACACACACACACACCCCCCCCCCCCGAGTTTTTGGCAGCATTATCTGTCAAGCTAAGGAACTGATACCTTCTTCATGCACTGGAATGACATCCTAATGAAATGCATATGCCCTGTGCATTCTTTCAAATCAAAGATGTTTGGCTAGAATTCTAATATTGCAGAGCCATGCTCAAACTTTTAGGAAAGACAAGACTAAAAACAAGAATAAAAGAATGTTGACTTTTCATTTATTTTCCACTATTAGCCTGAGACATTGACATTTATAAACTTTCTTATCACAGCATCAAAGTTTGTTTTTATTAATAAAGGAAGTTGGGTTTATGTATTCCTTGTCTGCAGAAGTAAAAACAAATGGCAGATATCCAAGATATGATACAATTACAAGGCAGTTCACCTTGCCTGCATGCTTTGCTTCTCTTCTATTTAAACACATTTTCTACAGCAAGAGGAGGTGGACATAAACCCAGAAACAGCTTCCTGATAGAAAGCCATATATTTATCAGTGAGGTCAGATATCTCAAGGGACATCTTATAGGTGATGGTAGCATTAGAAACAAAATCAAGTCATGCTAAGCAGATTGCCTCTTGATTGCATCCTGTCTAAACACATTTCTGGCTTCTTCTTACTAGAACATTTTGATTATAAAAATTCAAGCCTTAATAAAAGTAGACTTGTAACTAAGATATTGAAAAGCAGGACAGTGAAAATCATATTTTAAAGATTGGCTAATTTACCCTTCCTATGCCTAATAAAAGGTACTGTTTGTAAAGGACTTGTATTTAATAAGCCAGTATAAGTTTAATTGAGCTGTGCAATTAAAATGTTTTGAACTAGAAATGAATCCATTTTACACATATTTTACATCTAAATTAAAATAATGCAATAATTAAACCAAAATTTTAAAATATTAATAAATTACCCTCATGGCTTGGGTTTAGAATGGTGCAAACTGCTATTGGAAGGAACAAAAAGTCCTTTGACAAAACTTTCTAAGGTTCCCCTTTTGAGAATCTGGCTCACGTGTTTTCTGTTTCACAGGATTTGAGAATACATTAAACTGTGGGACCATCTGGCAGGAAGTACTTTGGAACACTGAGAATATACAAGATAATAAAAAGGGAGCATAGATGGAGAGGCAAGTTTAAAATCAGCCATGAAGTAGTCTCAGAAAGCAGCTCTAGGACAGCTGAATAAACACAGTAGCATGTAGGCACCAGTGAAGATCCAATATAAACATGATACCAAGGGACCTGTGGCACTAACTAAAGGAAATTAATAAACCTCACTCCTTAATGCTTCTTTCATGAAAAAAGTAATGTAAGGAATGACATTGAGATGGTTTGTGAAGTAGTACTACATGGAGAAAAGTACTCTAGAAGAGAGATTCACCCTCCAAGGATGCTTCACACTCTATTTTCTCATTCATGAACAGACATAACAGACATGGTTGACCCCAAGCTCATTTTCATGTGTATGAAACTTAAAGAGTTTTTGGCTAGGCCCTTAAGACAATATGGGAATCAATTTACATAAGACTATGCATCTGGGGTTTCTCATGGGACTGGTTTCCTGCAGGCACAACTACTTCCCCTGGGGTCAGAATAAGGAGCAGACCTTTCAAGACTGGTATGCTAGGTTGTCAGGGCCTGAAATAGGCTGCCTAGGAAAGTGGTGAAGTCACCTTCCCTGGAGAGATTTAAAAGACATGTAGATGTGGTGCTGAGAGACATGGTTTAGTAGTGGACTTGGCAGTGCTGCATTATTGGTTGGACTTGATCTTTAAGGTCTTTTCCAACCTAAACAAGTCTATGATTCTCAGACTGTCTTTTTCCCTGACAACACTTTAGGATTCACATCCAGGATTCATACCATAGCTGGTGCAAGAAGCCCTTACTCTTCTCATGTTTGCACAATAACCAAGGGAACCTTCTGTGTTCTTCCCATGTTGACTGACTGGAAGGGAAATTTTTCTGCTTTTGTTCATTGCCACAGCTTTTTGTATAGGGAAAAATTTATTATGATGGTCCTTTTCTATCAATTTTTGGGGAATAATGCCTTTAGCAGAAAAATATGTGATTTGTCATTGGAAACAACTGTTATTAGACATACCAGTGCTGAACAAGTTGACCTCTAATGATACTTTTACTCAAATAAATTGAATATTTATAGATTACATATTTGGGACAAGATGAAGTAGGTCACGGATACATGGACTTAAACTTAAATTCCATTTGGTTACAGCAAAACCCATGTTCAGAATAGGAGCCCTATTGTGCTACTATGACATGGTCTTTCATTTCCTTCTCTTACTTTTTTTTCCAATAAAATCCATTTAAGCAAGAGGTCACATTCTGAATTTAAAGATAATCAGAATTTTACTGGAATCTTCCCTGCATTTAAAACTGCAGCCATTTGCTTACAGTTGATTTATTTTAATTAACCTCATGCAGAAAATGGGAAGGTACTGTGCAGTGGAGGTAGCAAATCAGGCCCAACATCCTGCTGCTTCTCTTGCCCGGTTCCTCTCCCAGCTCTGGAGTTCATAAAGCAAAGCACACCATGGATTCCCAGAAGCAGCTTCATGATGCTGCTCCAGAAACTGAAATACATCTCTTCACTTCTGAGTTACACAGCCGAGTCTCCCACAGACCAAAAGTCTGTCCCAAAGGAATATGTGTAACACTACAAGGGACAATGAGCACAAAGAAAACTTCCTTCTTACTTTCAGCTTTACCCCAGCTACAGAAAATACCACAGGCTTGCAACATACAGACACAGAGACTGTGGCACAGTGAGCCTTTGTAGACACGCAAAGTATATTGCTTCACACAAGTTAGTTTCTAATGCCGGTTTACATTCCCCAAGCTCTTCACGAGTAGTGATCAGTAAAACATGGATTCTGAGAAAGCATGCATTGCACAAGAGTGTTCCCATGTTAGGGACAACAGAGCTAGAATGGGGCAAGATGGCCCTATCTGCCCTATAAGTTAATGGAAAGTTTCACAGTAAAAAAGGAATGTCCTGCTGCATGCTTCTGTCATTTACCATCTTTGGAAGTATAGGCATGCTGCCTACCCCCTCTTCTTCTTTTGCAGCAGGCAGGCCAGACCACAGTGCAGAAGGTTCAGTAAATAGCTGCTATGTAAGTGCAGCATATCTCAGTTGGGAATGGCATTCCTTTCATCCCATGTCTTTATTTATTAAAGAACTTCATGACAGCCATTACATTAATACTTGAATCTGTTGAATTATTGTGCCAAATCAAACATATAAAGTGCCATGAATTAACTACCTTAGATCATGGCAGCAGCTTAGTTGCAACAGCACGGACAACACCAGCTGACCAGGATGTCAAAATCTTCCTTGTGTGCATTATACCATGCAGTATGTTTTTAAGAAAAGATGCATATCCCTTTGAAACTTATCTTGTCACCCAGACAGTCTTTCAACCCTTCTCAATTTTTGTTTGCAATTCCTTCCACCATCACCAGCCTTGAATCATGTCAGGTTTATTTGTTCCTCTGCTTAGAAATCTCCTTAGTGCTATATTAGAATTTGTAATTTCCAACTTTCTGCTGCTTCCCTGCCTGTGCAAAGGTGCAATGAAGTGACACAAAGCAATGAGACAACAGGGTGCTGATAACTTAGTGCTTGAAAGAGGGATAGAAGGGAATAAATACAGTAATGGTCAGAAGGCATTCAAGGGTTCTAGAGATGAGAAAGGAACAAGCAGGATGGCTTGTGGCAAACTTCCTGGAAAAGAGAGAGAGCCAGAGAAAGGCCACAAGGACGAGCATTAACAACCAAGTTTTATCATGATGGACCGAACCTGTGGAAACACTGCTTTCACAGGAGGTAACAAACTTTGCTTCAACACAATAAAGCCCATTTGAGTACTTGAGTACTCAGGTGACAGCTGAGTGACAGGTGACAGTAGAAATGGCCATGAACAGTTTTAAAAAGAGCATTTTCAAACACAACTCTATGGTTTTGGTTGGTGGTTGGGTTTTTTTCGGTTGGTTGGTGGTTTTTTTGGTGCTCAAATTTTTCCAATCTAAAAGACAGCACTTTGTTTTCTTCCAGCCATGGCATGGAAATTAAAGATGTTGAGGGACAGCAGTTACTGGAAACACAATAATCTTCAAAATCCTTCCTCAGATGGGAGTGCACTCTCAGAGAAGTTTTTCTTCCCATAAACATGCATTAGAAACACACATGCATTGTGAAACCCAAGAACTTCAGCTAAAGGACAGAGAGCAATCAGAAGTTGTTTCCTTTCTGCTTTGTGGCAACTGTAAAGATTTCCCTCAAACATCAAAGCATAAATACAGACTTCACTCTTTACCACAAATGCAGACCTTGTTGCCACAGTGAAGGATAAAAAAAGTTTAAAAAATCCTTTTATCTCTACTGTAGAAAATGTTACATTTGCTTGGGACAGCTCAGGATGCAAAATACTAAAAAGAAAAGTTTAAAAAAATTACCCAAGCATCAAAATTCTGGCAAGCTGGCATTACAAAGGCAGACGAGTTTCTGCAGGCATTTTTTTGTTTCAAATTCCTGAAATCAAAATGTAGATCAGGTCTGCACCCTTTATCTCTAGAATTGTGCGAGGTCCCGACAAAAAGACTCTAAAGGGAACACTAAGATTTTATAGTTGATTGTGTGCTCTATGGCATAGTACAGCGTAAGTGCTCTTCCAGAAATCCACCTCATTTGTCCTTTCAAAGTGCTTAATGAGAAAGTAGCAAGCCTTGTTCACACAATAACACCATCCTGATGTTCTCAAAACTGCTACACCTTGCAAAATTCAGCCCCAATATTTTCTGGTTTTCCATCAATATGAATTCCATTGCCATTTTTCATGAAGATTTTTAAACAGGATCTGTACCTACATGTTCTTTAAGCAGTTTGATTGCTAATGATGTATATATTTCCAAATCTCCATTCTGTGCATTCATACACAAACACTGTTCTTGGTAGCTACAAAAATGTCCTACAGATTTGCTATGTAAAAGTATCTTCCAAGGTTTCATGCAAAATATCCTTTGACAGTAAGAGTTATTTGCCTTTGAAACTGTTTAGGTAAAGAAAGACACATAAGTACATCATCATTCAGAAATCACTTCTTGAGACCTGCAAGCACTATACAAAATTAAGAACACGGTATATTAGGCACTCCTAATTAAACAGCATTTAAAATACAACCCCCACCCAGCTGACTGAGCAGAATTGCAAACCAGAAGTTGACATGAGATGTACAGCTTTTTCCTTTGTTTATCTAAAGGCTCCTTGCAGCAGGTTACCTTCTCAAGAAAATGCAGCGGGGGAGAAATCCACGTGCTGCTGTGCCAGGTCCTCCTGGCATCAGAGCAGCAACCAAGAAGCGTCCTCTAGCCCTTTAGCTCACGTCACAGGCTTCACACCCAAAAAGCATTTGGAGATTGTTCCCGTCAGAGACACAAGGTCTGTCACAGCTTTCAGCCCGGCTACCGCCCAGACTGGTACCCGCAGGCCTCGGGCTGTGCTGTTCGGAGCCGGCGCCTCCTCCCTCTGGTGGCAGGCGAGCTGCTCGTACAGCCCAGCGTCCATCTGTCCGCTGCCATGCGGGGTGGGTAACGCTGCTCTTTTCGTCCTGTGGTGAAACAGGTGCCCGTCATCACAGAATAATTTGGCTTGGAAGAATTTCTGCTGGGATATCATCTAGTCCAGCCAGCTGATCCCAGCTAAGGTAACTTCAAAGATCGAGTTGCTCAGGCCCTCGTCCTGTGGAATTTTGATGTCTTCAAGGAAAGAGATTATACGAGCTTCCCTGGCCCCTGTTCCAGTGCCTGCTTATTCACATTGTGATTATTTTCTTTTTCCATTTACATTCAGCTGGGATCTCCATTGCTGCAATCTGTGATGGTTGCATCTTATCCTCTTTCTGACGAGCTCTGCGAAGAATCTCTTAGATTTGAACTTAAACACAGGTCCAGGTGTGCACCTTATTGCTAACCTGGTTTTGGCCTAATTTCTATAGCTGCTGGATCAAAAGGCTTATAAGGTACAGGTGACCTTTCAGAGGTGCTTATGTTTCTGAACCTGTTGGGACTTTTCACTCCCTTTGTGGGAGCTGGCAGTTTGGAAACAAATATATGCAAAAACACGATCCTGGAGTTTTGCAATAAGTTAGGTTTGCTTATAATTGTGTTTATTTTACTTCATACTTTGTACAGAAAACAAAAATGCCACACGCTTTTGTTTCTGATTCTGTTGCAGAGAAATCACTAAGCCTCGTGATCAAAATCCCCACAGAGCTGTTGCACAAGTCATGTCTTAACTGGAACATCTATCCTCTGGTTCCCACTAACTGAAAAATGTAAACAGAAACCCTCACATCACTTAGAATTCTGCTGTACATTACTAATTTGGTGAACTTGGCATAAATACTTTACCATCACATGGGCTGCACAGCTATCAGTGTTTTAATTAGAAAATATTACAACACAGTAGGAAAAGGAAATTCCATCTATCAAGATTTCTGTTTGCATAAAATTAGCAATTGTCTTAGCTATTAGAAATTAAATTCCATGTGTTCCTTCTACAGATCTCAGTATTCATATCAGGTCCTAAAATGGAGTGAGCTCACAATTTAAGAGGGTGGTGACAGGAGGTTGGTTGGCTTAATCTGTTCAAATCAGCATATTTGCAACATGTTTCTCAGATAAGACCTTGTGAGAAATATTAATCTAAGCTGGGGAAATAAAGAATGTTCCCAACCAAGTCAGTGAAAAACTTCTTTTTCTAATGTTAGTCTGTCTTGTAGGTGGCTGAAGCTGCCACATTTTCATAACCCTAGTTTGACCAGCATCCATGAAAACAGTTTAGATTGTGCCAGTACTTTAGATTGTATTCTCAGGATATGTCCATACAGAGCCACATCATTTGGCACCAATCACTAAATGCAAAAGAAACAGAAAGGAGTTTATTTTCTGTGTTCTGAACAGAGAAAAGTCTTCATGAAGCACGTCAAGATGTCACAAAAGCATTGTAGCCTCTAGGAAGGAAGCTATAGTGAAATGTTCCCTACAGCTGAAAGCAAATAGTGGCATAATGAAAGCAGATACCTTGAAGGATGAACACAAATTAGTATTATGCTGACACCCATCAATGACTCTTGTCAACAACTGTTTATACAAATATCAAAGTCATTGTGGATTCTCCTGGCTCTACCTCTGCAGAATTAATTTCTATAGTGTGTTGGAGGGAAAGGGGGGGGAGAAGAAAATAAACATAAAAGAAAGAGGGGGAGAGGGCGGGGGGAAGGTTGCAGTAAGCCTATCTATTTATCTAAATGATGCTTATTTCACAAGTGATAATGCCCAAACGGCGAAGCAAGCCAAACGAAGTGTCTGGTCTCCCTTCTTTCTGTTTGCTTAGCTACACATTTGTTCTACATGGGTATCAGGTATTCAGTTCAACTCTCTAGAATCAAGAAAGGTGAAAGTTCTTGCCACCAGGTGGCAGGAGCTTCCCACCTAAAAATCACACCTACGCTGATCTAGTGGAGTACCAACTGTCAGGACTTTAAACTAATTCTGTGAACCAGGATACAAACTAGCTTGCTTCAGAAGAGGAAGGGTTTTGTTTTGAGTTTCTTTGTGTTTGTTTCCCCCCATCCCTCCCCCATAATAGGAAAATAAAAAGAAAAATCTTTTTTAAAAGCAATAGAAGAGGTCACAAAAGCCATGTGGACATCAGAAGTTGTTGCCTGCTCAGTTCAAGAATTGTAACTGAAAAGGCTTCCAGAATTATTTTAAGTACTTAGGGAAAAAAAAAAAAAAAAAGTTTTCCCACCTCCCACACCAGTTTTCCAGCATGAGCAAAGCCACTCAGGTCTACTTAAAGTAGCAGCTGCCCTTATGATAATCAGGCACCCACAGCCACACAGGACAGCATTTTTTTTTCCTCAAGTTTTGGGAAAGAGACATTTCAACCAGAAAATCATTCTGCAAGCTCATCAGCATACCCTAGGACATTGGGAGAGTCTAGGTTCTGTCGATTTTCATTGTAGTGTTCTGGCATCTGTTTAACACTTAAGCACACACACTCCTTCTCTGTTTTGAAAATGCCAATGTCAAATGCAGCGCCATGGAGAAAGCCATGTCAGTCACTCAGAAGTATGCTGGTAAGCAGAAAATAGAAACTTTGGTTTTTAGTTGTTTTGGGTGTTATTTTGTTTGTTTGTGTGTGTTTTGTGAGCTTTTTTACCAGTTTAACAAAATACATTGAAGGAGACAAGGTCTTCTAAAACTTTTTCCGGTTTCAAGTGTTGATCCTGAAACTAATATTCCCAACAAAACAATAGCTTTTGCATTTATACACACATACACACAGAGTAATACTAGAGTATAAGCCAGACAGTAAAGACTAGAACTTGGAGGAAAATTCTCATTATGTGAATTCACCTCCCCTTTCCCACACTTGCATGCTCTGTCCCACTGCTCCTCTCCAGCCCTCCTAAACCACTCAAGTCAGCTCCAGCATGCCTTTTTGGTAGACAGTGAGAATTCATGAGCTCAGATATCAGTCCTTCTGCCCTGTCTCTCTCTCTCCTCTTCCTCCCAGATCTCACAGATCATCTTCCTGGCTGTGTCCATATATGTGCAACCAATTGTGCTGGGCATACATACAAGTATTTTCCTACCTTGGAAGTATTATGAACCTGAATCACAGAATGGCAAGGGTTATGAGTGATCTCTCAAGATCATCTAGTCCAAACCCCCTGCCAAGGCAAGTTCACCTAGAGAATGTCAAGCAGGAACACCTCCAGGTGGGTTTTGAATGTCTCTGGAGATGAAGACTCCACCACCTCTCTGGGCAGCCTGTTGCAGTTCTCCATCAGCCTCACAGTAAAGAAGTTCCTCATATTTAGATGGTACTTCTTATGTTCTTATTTATAATTGCAGCATGGGAAGAAATTGACTAGTTGTGTCTCTTGTTCAGACTGTGCTGAACAAACTGGAAACTAAGTAAAATTGTTCATGCAAGATCTGTCAAAGGCTTTCGGGGAAATTATTAAATCACATCTATAAACAAATAAATTATAAATAAAATACTTGCAGCAAACATTTATTTAAGTTAGCTGCCTCAGAATCTGACATCATGCTCAAGCATCTGGAAAGCATGGAAACTTTTTGCAAAGATATTAAAGTGCAGCGTGTACACTTCTGTCTTCTCTTTTACACTAAACAGCATTTTGTGATGCACTCAGGAATGACTAAGTAAAAGGGCTATTTACACAGCATGAGAGCAGGATTTACTCAGGAGAGCTATTGCAGAATTTTGTTATGCTCCAGAGCTGGCCAGCTGAGAGCCTGTCTTGTTAACAGAAAAAGCAGTATTAGGAGATGAACCAAACAAATGATCTTGTGCAACCAGCTAGGTCAAGTTGATACAGAGATAAAATAGCTTTGTGAACCACCTTTAAACTAGGTTATGACCATGAGAAGATAATGAAGTGTTTTCATGCTGTCATAGAATCTGTTTTTCAAATCAGGGCAGACCAAGCTCAAACTCCAGTGAAGTTGTAATATCTTATCACCTTTCTTTATCTAAACACCAGCAAGTCCAGTGTTCACCAGACAGAGCAGTGCCTCTCCAGGGTGGTGGTCTGCTTCTAGCTTTTAGACAGAATGGTATGTCTCCTCCTTTCACATAGAGTCATGTATGTATTTGCAAATACATCGCATACAAGGACCCAAATCAAGATATCTTATTTTTCTGTGCAAGGCTAAAACGTGAGACATCACTCACATCACTTTGACCACATGCAGTTGACAAAAGAGCTGTGTGCAAAACCACAGAAGCAGACAGGAAGAGTTGTCTTGTCTTGAATCTGGTGACACAATCCAGGACACGTTCCTTATATTTTGTAGAATAAGCAAAAAGTAGCAACAAGCATCCTGTTTTGAGATTTGGTATCTTCTTGACCTAGTTTTGTATATACCTGCCACCATTGTATGCCAAAAAGTCTTCTCTTTATGTAGCTCTATTCCAATTTCTATTAGAGCTAAGACCATAATTTGTTATTCAGTTGGTTGCAAATGAATACCAAATTTATTAAACAACTCTACCTACCTAATCAAAAATTAAACTGCAGAAGAAAGTCTGCAAAGTGTGGAAACAATGCTTTTGGCTGTTCCAGTTGAATTGTTTTACTTTTATTATAAGGCAAAAATCATTTGTAGGGTATTCATAATCAGCAATAGCTGCCACACATCTGCCTTCCTGTAAGGAAGGCATGAAAAAGTCACGTGAAGGATTTATCCCCACTCTAAGGAGCATCACATAAAGGATTTATCCTCACACTAAGGAGGATCTAAACTGCTGTGTATTTAACTAGACCTGCCTCACCATGCCTGTGATAGAGCCACTTTAGGAGAGACACAGAAGTCAAAGCTCTTAGTCCTAGTCTTCAGTGCTTCGAAAGAGGCAGCAAAAATGGCCAAAGCAAATTCAGTGACATCAGACACTTCAGTTTAGATAAAAAGAGCAATGATATTTCTACACTGCTGCTTTTATTCGTATGGGTAACCGTGATACCCCTTACACAGAGAAAAGTCACTGACTGACTTCTGCATTCACACTGTTTTCAAGTTGCCGTTAGCTCAAGAATGGAGTTAGTGGGACTTAGACTGTTGACTAAGTGTTTTGCTAAAGCTGAAAAACTTTCACTGAAACTCACTTGTATCACAGACTCACTTGATCACTGAAACCATTGTGATCTTGTCTTTTCCACAAAAGAAAACTTCCAGAAGGCTTGTCATCAAGTCTTCACCTGCAAATTCTTCCTGTGGCCAGCTCCCAGTGAGAAACCAGTCAGAAAACACATGGAGAAATTCTCCACCACACACTCAACCACTAACCTGCAAATTCAGGTAACAAATACATTTCAGGAGGGAGAAGAGGGGGAAAGGTGCTGATTGGCAGAATAGATATACATGTGCATTTAAAGGACTCATGTAGCCTGCAAAAATATAGAGGGACGGGTTTTTCCATCTGGCTGTTGAGACACTTGTCCTAGGGTACCTTGCTAGACACTGGGCTATATACACAACAGAAGTATCTGAAACGTCCTTTGTAGCATCAACAGGAGAGAACAATTATGGGTTATGTCCATAAAGTCTGAAATAAGAGTTACACAGAAGGTAGAATATATAGAGAGAAGAAAATAACAGTTAATTATGTGTGTAGACAGTTATGAGGAAGTGAACGAGTGATGTCACATCTAGAGAGCACTGAAAAGTAGTTTTGGGAAATGGGGGGGAAAAATCCAAACAAGTCATTCAGTATGTCTTTGTTTCTTAAAGAAGTTTGACCATAGGTAAGCTACATGTATTTTTAGCTCACTAGCTGTGATAGGGTCTCTAAATGTCTTTGAAAGCTTTGCTATAGTATATACCTACTGGGTAGTAAACTCTTCCATGGCATGTGTCACTGACATGGCTGACTGCATTTGGTGGTGGTGTATCAGTTTCTATATCCCAGGATTTGAATGTCTGCATGCTCCTGAATGCAACTACTATTGTTAATCACTGCCTCTAATAATTGCGTCTTTGTGAATAGGAAAGTGGTATTTCTTATTATATGCTTAATGTTTACAGAAGACTCTATTGGTAAACAATGTTCTCTGAAAATATCTACCCAAAGCTTTTTATGGGCCACTTGGGTATGTAAATGCCAAAAGGTTTCGGGTTTGAGGTTACTTTTTTCTGATCAACAGTGCCCTTGCAACAATCAGTTTAGAAAATTCTGTATTTTTACAAACAGTAACATTTTTTGAAGTAATATGAACTTAATAAGAAGCCCATGTCTGAAAGAACTTTATTGTTTCACTGTCTTGTCTAATTTGAAAACATTTTCAAATTACATGACAGCTGAGATGGAGGCAGCTGGAAATTGCTAAGGCAAACATTAAAACGTCTTAAATTGTATTCAAGAAACTCCAAGTATCTCATTTAAATTAATGTGTCTGCAGTTAAAGGAAGCTACTTCTCAGCAGCTCAGAAGACGCAATACAACAGGAGATGCATATTAACATTAACCCCAGATTTCTGTTAAAGGATTTACCCTATATTAACATGATGCATGAATTGAAAGCTTCCACTTGTGGACACATGCATGCCTGGTTTGTAGTCAAACAAACTGCAGATGAGAGGCAAGTAGTCCATGCAGTAAACAGGACCAAAATACAGTTTCCAGTCTCAGTAGACCACTCTTCCAGTGCATTTCTCTAAAACTGAAGGGTTTCTTACTGCATTAAATAATTTTACTGCAGCTCGTAACTTCCCCTATGAACCTTACCTATGCAGTGTGAAGCACACGTGCAGTTTCTAGGATAAGGTTATACAGCCTTATCCTTAAGAGATTCTGTGCAAATTCCCTATTGTAGTCTTCATTCTCAGCGTACTATGAGTAGCTCCAGCATCTTATTTCCTCTGAAACCAATTATTCAGATACTATGGTGTGATCTTTTCATTTAACAGCTTACCATTTCTACAGATGGGAGTTTTAGCACAGACTAACGTGGATAGCATGGGAAAAACAATCACTAACAGAAAAGGCTGAGATAAACCACTGCAAGAGAGCCAAAATGCTATTTTTGTGTTATTATTTACCATGGGTTCAAACTAGCAGCTAGGTAGGAAATAACCCTTAATCCTTTGAGTTTAAAGCAGAAGAGAACACCGCACTACATTCAAAACGAAATCCCATATTCACTCCATTACTCACACCTCTTTCCTTTAACAGGAGACCTTTTTCTTTTTACAACCAAACATGTCATTATAGCATGCAGAAAAAATTGAGTAGAGACACTTAAGATTTAAAAAAAAAAAATAAATTATTTAATAGAATACGAAGCAACAAAGATCCTCAGTGAAAGGTAACCAGTAAATGGCAAATTAAGATCTTAAAAAAGTCTTTAAAGGCTTTACTGTACTTTCTCATTCCCACCAAACTCTAGAGGCATCCGGTCTAGACTTCTCTGAATGAGCTACTACATCCTGAGAAAATCAAACACAATTTATCCTTTAGTCTTTCTACATGTATCTAGAATTGGTCAAAGCTGTATCAAAGTTAGTCACATCTTTTTTATTTTTTTCCCCTAAGAGAGTAGTATTTTTTAAGTTTTATTAATTAATGTTTAGTTGCTGGTGGTGGGAAAGATGAAATGCCATAGAGCTGCACATCACGCAGGCACACTTCCATTCTGATTTGAATTTAAGTTAAAAAGTCTGACAATTCCTCAGTCTTCCCCAAAGGCATTTTGTTACTCACACAAAGTTGTCATGCCTATGGAAATGACTACTGCACCATCCAGAACAGTGCAGTTACGCCCATCATCTGGTTCTGAAACTCAGTTCTCCATTCCTTCAAACTAACTTACAACAGCTCATTCACTCTGCTTAATGACTTCAAGTCCAGTCCCTACGAGGCCACTTATTACTGCTTAGCAATCTGAGTCAACCTCCTTTAGGTGGAGACTTATTAATAGAAGAGTCCATGCCTGGGAGACCTGTCCTTTTGCGGGCTGCAGTCTCTATTTTCCGTACCAGGTCCACATCCCACCGATGGGTGACGAAACTAACCACAACTCCAGGCACCTTGCTGCTAACCCGTCCAACTCGCCCTGCACGATGCAGGTAGTATGGTATGGTGTCTGGAAAGTCATAGTTGACCACTAGTTGTACACTGCTGGTGTCTAGCCCCCGTGCAGCAAGGTCTGTGCAGACAAGGACAGAAACATCACCCTTCTGGAAGGAGGCAAAGATGCCAGCTCTAGCATCTGCTGACATCTGTCCCTGCAACCTCAGGTGCTTGATTTTGTGGTCATCCAGAATATAGCCTAGCCAGTTGACAGTACTGGCACTCTTGCAGAAGATGAGAACAGCCCCGCTAGATGCTGAGCGCTCCTTAAGGAGCTGCAGCAGTTCAGGCAGCTTGTCCTTGCCTTTGACACGGATAAATTTCTGCTGGACATGAGGCGGCAAACGGTGCAGGCTCTGGGTGGTAAGGGTGACAAACCGACCCACATCGGAGAACTTCTCCAGCGTCTCGGTCAGCCCCGCGGGGAAGGTGGCTCCGACCACTACCATCTGGGTCCTCCGTTCCCCGGGTCCAGCCGGCCCGGGAGCTCCAGCGCTGAGAGGAGCGTGCGCCAGGATCTGCTCCAGCGGCCTCAAGAAGGTTTCGTCCATCAGGGTGTCCGCCTCGTCCAGCACCATCCAGAGCAGCCGCTCCAAGGTCAGGAAGCGCCGCCGCAGTGCCTCCTGCAGCGCTCCGGGCGTGCCCACCAACACAGCCGGACCGGGCGGTGGAGCTCGCAGCTGCCTCCGCAGCCCGCCCGCCGCGCCGCCGCCCACCAGCCCGCGCACTTGCAGCCTCGCCGGCCGGCACAGCTCCGCCGCCACCGCGCCCACCTGCACCGCTAGCTCCCGCGACGGCAGCACCACCAGCCCGCGGGGAGACGGCGGCCGCGCCGCCCCTGCCGGCTCCTCGGGGCAGGCCAGCAGCCTGTCCAGTAGCGGCAGCAGATAGGCCAGAGTCTTGCCGCTGCCGGTCTCGGCGGCGCAGAGGGCGCTGCGGCCCCGACGCAGCGCGGGGATGGCCAGGCGCTGCACCGCCGTGGGGCGGCTGATGGAGAGGTTCTCTAGGCCGGTCAGTAACGCTGGCTGCAACCCCATCTCGGTGAAGGACGGGCCCTGCACCGCGTCATCCTGCGGCTCCTTCAGGGCAGGAGCCACCTCCTGCGAGGGCTCCAGCTGGAAGTAGTCCCCGCGGGACTTCCTGTGCTTCCAGCCCGCCGACACCAGCTGCGGCTGCTCCCAGCGCCCTACGGTCTGCCATATGGGCTGGCTCAGCTCCGGCCGCCGGCTCCGCAGCAGCAGCTTCCCGGGCCGCGTTGCCACCGCCTCCCCTTGCCCACGCCGACGGCGCTGCACGCCCCGCTGCAGCCGCAGGCGCAGAGCCCAGGGGATGCGCACCACAGCCTCCGGGGGCTGCGCGCTCTCTGTCGCCCGGGTGGCCGCCAGGCGCCGCGGGAGAATGAGCCGGCAGAATGTCCCGCCTCGCCCCAGCGCCATGGCGGCCTCTCGCGTGTTGGCCGCGGCGCTACCCGATGACGCTATGAAGAGACACTTCCCGCGGTTCCCCCGCCCCCAGGAGCCGCGGCGGAAGCACGCGAGGCTGCTGGGTGCGTACCGGCGGTGGTACGTACCTCTGGCGGTGGTGGTCTGTACCTCTGGAGGATCCGGGGCGGGGGGGGGGGTTACTTCAGGAAGCGTCAGGGACGACGGCCTCTTCATGTTCGCCTTTTGAGCTGACGGGTTAGGGTCGACACCCGTGCCGCACCTCGCGGGAGGAAACATGGCCCAGAGGGGGTTCAGTGTACGGCCCGGCTCCCCTTACTCCGGGGAAGGAGTCGGTGTGGCGGGAAGCGCGCGCACACATACACACCCAGACACCCCGGTCGCACCAGTGGGGTTCAGCGCACGGCCCGACTCCCTCCACTTGGGAGAAGGAGCTGGTGTGGCGGGAAGCGTGCACATACCCCCGGATCTTTTCTTCCAGGTGGTACCGCACCAGGAATGACGGTGAACTCACCGCTGTGCTTTAGAGGAAAGAAGATCCTGGCTCCAATGGTGCGAGTGGGGACATTACCAATGCGACTTCTTGCTCTAGACTATGGTGCCGATATCGTGTACTGTGAGGTATGAGGGATGGGCAGATGAGGCAGCTTTACCTGATAACGTTATTATTGGTGCCGAATGGTGACTGTGTATTAGGTTCTCCAGTATAAGTCAACACAAAGCTTAATTTTTGTCTTTTAACAAATGCAGAGAATTGTTAAAACTCAGGAATAAAGTAAAAAAAAAGTTTTAAGAATAATACTGGTTTCTTCACCTGTGATAGTCTAGATATTAGGAAATATTTCTTGACTGAAAGGGTTCTGAAACATTGGAATGGTCTGCCCAGGATGGTGGTGGAGTCACCATCCCTGGAGGAGTTCAAGCAACGCGTGGACCTGGTGCTTAGGGTCATGGTTTGGTGTTGACCCTTCAGTGCTGGGTTGAAGGCTGGACTGGATGATCTTTGAGGTCTCTTCCAACTAGATATATTCTGTGATTCTGTGTGTTTGGCTAGTACAAACCTACCTTGACTCTTGATGTGCTTTACTCTTCAGCATTCATTTAAATGCCCTTTTCACTTTAGGTGGTTGGTTCTGCTTTGTTTCCAGCTTGATAGGTATTTGAACAAGATAGTTCTAGAATTGTGTACATATAGCATATTCCTGTGTTCTGGTCATATTTTGAAACTTCAGTTGAGTGTGGTGTATAGTTAAATACTTGGTTTGATTTATATTTTTTTGCTATATTTGGTATCTCTAGATAGTTATAACATGGGCAACTGCTAGGGCTGGATGGCTTAAACCTTTCCCCTCACAGTGATATTCTTTTTCTTCTCAGGAGCTGATTGACATAAAGATGCTGCAGTGTAAAAGGGTTGTAAATGGCAAGTAGAGCATTTATTTTGTTAATGTCTGTAAGCATTTTTTTTTCTAGTTAAAAGAATTATTTTTCTGAAGTAATTTTATAGGGCAGTATTAATAGTTATGATTTCTAAATTGTCCTTAGGAACCTAACAAGCTTTTGAAGCGCTGCCTTACACCTGTCTGCTTCTCTTCAGTTTCAGATTTTCAGTTTCCCTTAAGGATTTTCAGTAGGTCAGTTAGTGATCTCTCAAGGAAAACCATAAATGTTTTTGGACTTAGTTTGTTGTAAGGATTTGGTGAGTTTTCTGTTAAAATTTTTGACAGAAGTCAGGTCACTGGGTGTGCAGGGATAGGCCTTTTGAAGCAAAAGACTTCATAATTTTAGCTCCTGCCATTGTATCTTTCTCTTTTTAAAAGGAAAAATGGGGTCAGTGTTGGAAATCCATTGCTGATGTTTCAGCATTATGCTTCTTGGCAGCAGGTGAAAGAAACTAGTAGCTGGGAATGGATAGGGCTTTAAAGTTCCAGTATATTATTTAAAACATTGAAGCTTTTCATTTTATGTGAGTTTTTAAAATAAACAATAAAGTTGTAATTAACAGATAACCTCCCTCAACTCTGGATCTGCATACTGGCTTCAGCCTCTACTGCCTTTCTGCCCTATTTCAATAAAGAACAGAAAGTAAAAACTCTTGTTTGGGGCTTTTTTGGTTTTGTTTGAGGTTTTTTTTCCTAGAAACTTTACATGTACATGTAAAATCACATATATAAAATCAGATATATCATAGATATAAAATCAGATTTCCTGAGCAAATCTACTAACCTTAGTTACGAAGCCCTTTAGGTTTTTTGTTGGTGTTTTTTTGGGGAAAAAAAGGTTTAATAGTTTCCAAGAAAAAAATTCATTAGGGGTGCAGCAGAGACGATTTCCAACCATGAGACTTTGTACATTTTAGCTGTTTGTGACAGAACAGTGTACATGCTTTTTAGTCTGTTGCAGTAAGGAAACAAGACATGCAGGATGCCACTCTTTAGCATTATTTTATTATCTCGGGATCCATGGGCTAGATCCAGCCTAATGTGATTTTCACAAAGAAGTTCTTTAAGAGGACATCTTTGAGACTTCCCAGCTGAGTGGCATGAGAGCTTTTTGTAGTGTCCCTGCTGGGGAACACAAGTGCACTACAGATCTGCTTGCCTCTCCTGTCCCTTCCCAGAAATGGTACTGGTTTAGTCATTCTGAGTTACTCACCGTTAGACTTGTCTGGTGTTGACACTTGCCCCAGAAACAGGCTTGGGGTGATTAGGGAATACTAAGGGAGGTGAACAGCAATACTACAAGGACTGTTTATGGAGAACTTATTCAATAGCATTTCTTTTATATATAGGTTGCAGAGTGATTAGACTTCTGTGCTTACATGGGTATCTAATTTTTGTCTGTTTCTCCTTTCCTACAGAAGTGCTTGAAACGGTGGACTTTGTTGCACCTAATGAAAGAGTTGTTTTCAGAACTTGTGAGAGGGAGAGGCACCATGTTGTTTTTCAGATGGTAAGAAATGAACTGCAGGTGCTCTTCTAATAGCAACATAATTAAACAAAGTAGTGCTACCAGCATTAAGTCTAAGGCAGCTGTCTGTCTGTTCTTGATGCTTCAAGTGGAGGTTAACACACCCCAAGTCTGTTGTTGGTACACGTGTTCAGCATGGAGAAGAGGAGGCTCTGGGGAGATGTTATAGCAGCCTTCAGTACCTGAAGGGCACCTGCAAGAAAGGTGCAGAGGAACTTTTTACAAGGGCTTGTAGTGCCAGGCTGAAGGAGAATGGCTTTGAGCTGGAAGAGGGTAGATTTAGACTGGATATTAGAAAGAAATTATTTTCAGTGAGGGTGGGGAGACACTGAAACAGGGTGCCCAGGAAGGTTGTAGATGCCCTTTCCCAGGAGGTGTTCAAGGCCAGGGCCTTGAGCAGCTTGGTCTAGTGGAAGGTGTCCCTGCCCATGGCAGGGGGTTGGAAGTAGATCTTTATGGTCCCTTCAAACCTGAACCATTCTATGATTCTGTGTGATCAGGATAGTATATTATAAGCTCTCCATAGAGCTGTTTTCAGAAGAGGTGGTTAAGATGAATTCTGTGCTCTGTGACAGCAGCTTGGTTTTGTAATAGATATCTTGGATCTCTTTCCAATTGTATAGATACTAAACTATGCTGATGTTTGATCACATGTCTAAGTCATGCACCATCTAGTAAACAGTTGCCCAGGAAAGATTAAATGAAATGGCATTGTTTAGTGTAGATGAGAGGATTCATATGCATGTTACAATGCACATGTGGATTAAAGACTGCTGGAGAAAAAAGGTAGTAATTTGCTCTTTTGGACCACTCTGTGTACAACAAGAGATGATGGGGGTTTGAAGGAGGAAGGAATGTGGACTGCAATAGATACTGAAAAAGACCTTCTTTGTTGGTAATGATATCACTGGAATAAGTTCCATATAAAGGCTGTGGAATTGTTAGTACTATAGCTTCTGAAGAACATGGTAAATATCTGATGGTGATGGGCAGAGAACATTTGATACTGCTGTAGGTCACCATTCGTTGTACAGTGATTGACACTAGTACATGCTGTAGCTAAATGTTGTTGTGCCATGAATAGATCTCTGTCATTTTATACTGTTTAGAGAAAATATAGTTGTACATGTGGGCAAGTGATCTGGTCATATTTTATAATTATAAATCCTCTTGTTTTACCAACAGGGTTCAGCAGATGCTGAAAGAGCCTTGGCAGTAGCTAAGCTTGTGTAAGTCATCTTCTCTCATCCCTTCACACCATGGATTTGTTTGTTTTTTTACATATAGAGGAATTGCTGTAGAAGATGGATTTTTTTATGATTGGGAAGGTCCCGGTATGTCTTAATGGGATCAAGAAAAGTACTGTAAGAGTTGCACAGTAAAGTATAGCATCTCAAAAGACCAGTGGAGTAATGGTGTGACTGCAGCTTCTATTTAAATTCTTGCTCAAACCACCAGCTGCTTAAGTTCTATACAATGATTGATGGCTTTTTGCTAGTGCAATGAGTGTGCTCTTGATCTGTCCAATAGGGAATTTCCCTGGGTGTTGCACAGCTGCAAGGAAGATCAGTATGTCTGAAAATGTCTCCTAGTGTTCGTGGTGTGAAGCTCCCTTTAAAGTATTGTGCAGAAGTGAAAATCTCTTTCAAACCTTTTCAAAAGGTGTTTTTAAGCCTCTGTTTTAAATAGAAGGAAGTTTCAATAGGGCTTGCTTTAGTGGCATTGGTGAATATACTTAATCCTATATAAACATAATTAAGATCAGTATTTGCAGCTTCTATGCAGCACTGGTTGAAACGTGTGGACAGAATGATCTTCAGATCACTGTTAAATAAATATATCAATGAGAAGCTAAAAATTCAGAAGTTCAAATAAAAACTTACACTTTAAGCCTTCATGATGATGGAACAAGTTTCTTGAAAATATGTTTATTTCCTGATTGTTACACACTGAAAAATATTTTTATTGTTTCTTCTTTCAGGGAGAGTGATGTAGCTGGTATTGATATCAACATGGGATGCCCAAAAGAATATTCTACCAAGGTAAGTGGATTAGATATTAGGCCATGGAGCTCCAGTTTTATGTCAGATGTTTCTGCAGAATAGATAAGAAAAATTTTGCACTTATTCTCAAAGAAAAAGAACTTCAGCTTAGAAGACTTCAAACTATTCCAGGGAAGAAGCCTGGCTGGTTCATTTAAGCTGTCTTTGCAGTGTTGGCATTTCTAGCATTTGGAGCAAGTCCCTTGCTATGTGAAGCTGTAATGTTTCATCCTTTAAACAGGAAAAAAGTACTTCCACATTTTCACTTCCTAATTCTGGGTTACTGTCTTTACATCTGGATGCTTTTTACTAGCCTTTTACTAAAGCAAGACTGACTTGACATCTGTCTTAATTCCTAGTATCAGCCTAAGTACTTACAGAGCTTGTATATTTGCTTTTGGAAAACCAAATTGCCAGCGGACCAAGTAAAATTGTTTATTCCCCTCTCCCCTTTCACAGTAGGAAAAAAAGAAAAGGAAATTCTGTAGCCATTTAATTGTGTATGGGGCATAAATACATGGCTGATTGAAATGAGGTATCCAGTGCATGGAGGCAATACTGTTAAAAGGGGAATAGTAAAGGCCACAACTGATGCAACCAAACATGCCTGAACCATGCATTATGCTGTACAGACTCATCTCCACAGAAGTGGAGTCCTCCACCCTGTTTTTTACCCAAGATGAAATTAAGCTTTGTCTAAATGGATTTATTTGGTAAAACTAGTTGCAGAGGGCTTAATTTACATCACATCACTTTAGAGAAATAAAAGTATGGCATGGAGTTCTGACACAGAAGACCCAAAGGGCTCTTATGACTGCATGTAGACTATATAAGAGGGATGATGTTTTCCCATTAGAGGGTTGCTTTTCCTTTGGAGTTTGTGAGATGTATGAGAATGTTGGAGACCTTTCAGATATTTAGTATCTTCACTTTTAAGTTGATAGTGCCTCAACCTGGCAGTTTGTCACTGTTGAAAGTACCAGGTCATGCTGTGAGAAAGGCATAGGATGGATTGATTTATAGGGGTATTTTCTGTTTCTATGCTTCTTCTGTAGGTTGGGTTGTCCCCTGAAGAATAATTACTTGTAATGTGTAGCCAGAAACTACTCACATCAAGACCTCTCAGATGTGGTGTGTAACATTAATACAATAAATCTGTTCAGCTGTCACCAAGTAGAAACTGTATGATTACAGTTGCTAAAAATGGCTTTTTGAAATCTTGTCTACTCCAAATGGGAGTGGCTTGGTGCCCTGAATTACTGCTCTACAGTTCTATGAAATGCTTCAGCAAAGTGTTCATTAATGTTCCTGCATTTTAGATTCCTCCATAATATAACATTGTGCTTTTGCTGTGGTCTGCTAATAGGCAAAATAATTGAGATGAAAAATATGTTTGCTTAGCATGTAACAGTTTCTGTGTATTTTCCTAGGGAGGTATGGGAGCAGCATTGCTGTCTGATCCTGACAAAATAGAGTCTGTAAGTATCACCTTGTGGGTTGTGAACTGCCTTGGAAAGTGTTATGTGTTGTGCTCTACTGGAAGCAGGAATGAATGCACGGAAGACAAATTTGTAAAAGCTAGAGTGGAATAACCAGCTTTGAGTACTGAAATCAGGGTTACGGATAAAGAATCCTTGTTTACTTTTTGTCATTGGCTGAACTATAAAGTTGCCACCTTCTTCTTTTTCAGCTTAAAGACTTTCACTATGTGATGCTATTTTTGCAGAGGGTGGAGTTTTATGTGCATATGTAATGAATCTGTGTAAAACCCTACGTGAACTTATACGTATATATGTATGTGTGCACATATTTCATACATACAGAACTCTCTATGAACCTTTGTGAAAAAGATGCATGTACATATATGCACATCTACCTATATGTGATACAGATTGATATGTAATATGTGGGAGGTTTAGGTATATACTTTTTTTTCCCCCCAAAGACTTCTAAGCTAAAACAGATTAAAGAGAGTCCAGAGGTTGCTCTGCATTTCCAGAGATTTTGTTAGCATATAGTTTCCTTTCTTCTTAAAGACTTGATTCTTCTCAGTTCTGATGACTTGACTGTGAACTTTGTCTTACTTTCCCTTAGCTCATAGTTGCTCACTGTGTCCTCTGCTTCAGAGTTTCTGAGGGCAGTTCTTGTACTGTTCCTATACTCAGCACTGGTGGGGCCACACCTCATGTATTGTGTTCAGTTGTGGGCCCCTCATTATAGGAAGGGCATTGAGGTGCAGGAGCATGTTGAGAGAAGGGCCACAAGGCTCGTGAAAGGGCTGAATCCCTTTAGTGTGGTTCAGTGGCAGTCCTGGGTTGAAGGTTGGACTGGATGGTCTTTGAGTTCTCTTTTAACCACATATATTCTGTTATTCTGTTTACAGTTCACCTCACAGGGCTTTAAACGTGTAGGCCATTAGATGACCCTTTTAAGTGTGGTCTGTTGGACTTGCATTCAGCTTGTGAAAAGATTGTTCCTTTAGCTTAGTTCCTAAATAGTTAAAGAAACAGCTGCTTGTTTCTCTGCTTATTCTGAGTTTACTGAATAAAATGTGCTTTCTGTTAAGCATGGAATTCAGTTTACAATAATTGTTTTCTTTAGAGGATTCAGTGATGTTACTTGACATTTTCTTCGGGGGTTGGTTTTTTTTTTTTCACTTTAAATGCTTTCTTCTCTCCCAAAAAAAAACCCCTCTTTATCAGGAATGCTTACATTTTGTTTTCATAAACTCACAATTCAAATAAAAGAGGACTGTGAAAACAGCTGCATGAAAATTAAAAACTTTTGCAGTTTAGTTTGAAATTATCAGAGTTCACTGGTAATATGACCACCTCATATTAGAACCAGTGTTGAAAATCCAGCAGCAGTTAATTGCTCTGCAAAAGTCCAGTTAAAAGGAGTGGAAATAAAAATGGCTTAGATGAGAAATAAGTTTGTCTATTTATCAGATGAAATGATATACTCAATTACAGACGGCGTGTAGATTCTTTATTGAAAAGCAGTAGCTACTGTTACATTGTTCTAACTTCTTTGTATCTTCAAGAGCAAAAGAAGTAGAACTCTCTTAATGTCTGTCTCATCATGTTTTTGTCTTTATTTTCTTTTACCAGATACTGACTACCCTTGTTAAAGGAATTTGCAAGCCAGTAACCTGCAAGATCCGCATTTTGCCCTCTGTAAGAACATCAGTCGTTATTCTGAAGTGTTTAATTGTTGGTTATTTCTGTGATTTAAAATCAATTAGAATATATGTCATTCTAACACATTGGCATTTGAGACTTGTTATTATGAAATAACACTTGGAATTACAATTTCTGTTTGGGATGCTGTCACAACCTAAAGCATTGTGTGATTTGTGGGTGCACAGAGATCATGATTGTGGGTTTGTTGGTTTCCACGAGACACAAGTGCACAGAGGCTTTTATTCTCTACATTTCTGAACCTATGGGAAGCTGAGGGAGCTGGGGTTGCTTAGCCTGGAGAAGAGGAGACTCAGGGGTGACCTTATTGTTCTCTACAACTACTTTAAAGGAGGTTGTAGACAGGTGGATGTTGGTCGCTTCTCCCAGGCAGCCAGCACCAGAACAAGAGGACACAGTCTCAGGCTGTGCCAGGGGAGGTTTAGGCTGGATGTTAGGAAGAAGTTCTATACAGAGAGAGTGATTGCCCATTTGAATGGGCTGCCCAAGGAGGTGGTGGAGTCACTATCATTGGAGGTGTTCAGGAGGAGACTTGTTGGGGTGCTTGGTGCCATGGTTTAGTTGATTAGGTGGGTTGGATTGGTTGATAGGTTGGATGCGATGATCTTGAAGGTCTCTTCCAACCTGGTCTGGTCTGGTCTGGTCTATTCTATTCTATTCTATTCATTACAGATTACCACAAATACTACAAAAATCACCATAGCAAATATACCTGTGATGTATAAAGCTAGATATAGACATGTCTATCTCAAATTATTCCAAATTAGTAGTAGTAACAATCAGGAGTGTAACAGCAGTGCTTAATATAGCAGCAATCAGTTAGAACAACAGTCAATAATAGCAACAACCAAGTAAGTATATACTGTTATATCTTACTACAAACTTACCACTAGTGAAGCAAATCAATAATATAACAGCAGATATATGGATGTTTATATGCATGTTCATAGTAAAGATACCAATATCAAATGCATTAGATCTCAGAAGGGGGCCAAACCATACACAAATTAAAAACCAACTTTTGCAGCCTTTTTAGAAACTCTTCATTAGATTGAAGCACTGAAATTGCTTATACAAAGAGGTTCATAACCTTCCTTCTCAGAAGCAACATTTTCCTTGCAGTAAGCATGACTTGTATTCTGGGTAGCTTCTTGGGTACAATGAGTCATTCAGAAGAAACTCTGTAAGAATGTGACATCCCTAAAGCTGGTACATCTTTTTCAGTATTTGTCTAGAGTTTATTATTAAGAATATATTGAGAATGTGTAGGTTGTTTTTTCTTTTTTTACAGCTGATGTAGTTTCCTTACAGCTTTACATTTTTTTCCAGTTGAATTCCCTATATATTTTTAAACTACCAGGGGGTGATGTGGCATCTCTTCTAATGACTACTTACTTTGCAATTGTATATTTAATTACCTGCCTAGATACCAGGATTGTGTATGACTTGGATATCTATTTCTGCAGATGGATGCACTGTGACTGAGCAAGCTATTGTTCAAAAGTCATTTACACATGCACTTAAAATTAGTAAATGAACAAATGAAGCCTGTGTCAAAAGAATCAATGACTCTGAGATAATTTTGGTTCTGAAGTATTAAATCAAAGGCTTGCCAGCTCCTTTTTGTTTTCTACAAGTATCCTACAGCCTTTTCTTTTTGTTTCAAGCTGCTTTTGCATAACATGCCATCAATCAGAGCAGCAGGTGAGCTTCTGTCTCTTACGGCCGTGCCAGCTGGTGAATGTTAGTTTTCGAAGATGCTGGGTTTGTGATGAACCACAAATCATTCTCTAGTTTTTGAAAAGAAAATTTGCCTTTTCTTTTTTCATTCTCTCTTCCTCTGAAGCTGCATAAGACAGCCTAATCCAGTAGTGTGCCCAATTCCTTCCTGCCTTGTGACAGCATCTTACCTCTTTGAAGATGCACTGGGAGCTTCCCCCTTCTCCTCTGTACCTTTTATTCAGTGTTCATGTCTGAATATCATAGAATTCTTTACATGTAAGTTAACTTTTTAGAGACCTATCCAGGAGTTTGTTTGTAGATTTGTTGATTTCATGTTGCAATGATTTCAGAAGGCATCCTCATACTAAGATGGATCTTAATTACAGTTTGCAGAGTAGTCATTAGAGAGTACTTGTTAACAAGTGTTCTGTATAATTTTCAAGTGCCAATCTAAAAACCTGTTGGAAAATACTCTTCTACTGGAGTATTACAAAACCTGGTTTGAAAAAAAATTGGATCTATGGTTTCAGGCACTCAAAATGGCTTCTTATTTTTGTCATAATATGTAGTTCTTAAATTGAAGTAAGTGTGTGTGTGTGTGTGTATATAAATAAATTGAAATGTATATATATGCATTTTAGAACTTACCAGTGAAGTGATAAAAGAAAATACTTCTGACATTTGTTTGTTCAATGATCATGTTGGAGTTACTCCTTTTTCTGTAATTTCTTGTCCCTCAGATTGAGGATACTGTGAATCTGGTGAAGAGAATAGAGAAGACTGGCATTGCTGCCATTGCAGTCCATGGAAGGTAAATCCATTTTAGGATGTTTTAGTTTGCTGATGAACATAGCACAGTAAGGTATGACCAGAGTATACTCTACATGAAATATGTGGTTCTGAATCCAGCTGTTAACTAAAACAGTGTTGTAGATAAATCAGGCCAGTAATGGTGTAACCAGATGGGTAGATGAGGGGAGAGCAGTGGATGTTGTCTACCTTGACTTTGGCAAGGCCTTTGATTCAGAGTCCCACAACACTGTCATAGGGAAGCTTTGGAAGTGTGGGTTAGATGAGTGGACAATGAGGTGGATTGAGAACCATCTGAAGAACAGAGCACAGAGGGTTGTGATCAACAGTGCAGGATCTAGTTGGAGGCCTGTGGCTAGTGGCGTTTCCCAGGGGTCAGTAGTGGGTCCAGTCTTGTTCAACATACTCAATGATCGGTATGAAGGAACAGAGTTTACTCGCATCAAGTTTGCTGATGATGTAAAATTGGGAGGTGTGTCTGACTCCTCCAGTCAGGCTGTGCTGCTGTTCAGTGAGACCTGAACAGGCTGCAGGGCTGGGCAGTAGTGAACCTCATGAAGTTCAACAAGGGCAAGTGTGGGGTCCTGCACCTGGAGAGGAATAACCTTCTGCACCAGTACACGTTAAGGGTTGACCTTCTGGAAAAGTGCTGTGCAGAGAATGACCTGGGAGTGCTGGTGGACAACAAATTCACAATGAGCCACCAATGTGCCCTGCCCTTGTGGCCAAGAAGGTCAGTAATTTTCTGGAATGCATTAAGAAATGTGGCCAGCAGGTCAAGGGTGGTTCTCCTCCCTTTCTACTCTGCCCTAGTGAGGCCACACGTGGAGTATTGTGTCCAGTTCTGGGCTTCCCAGTTCAAGAGGACAGGGAACTATTGGAGAGAGTCCAACAGATGGCCACAAAGATTATTTAGGGGACTGGAGCATCTGTTTTATGAGGAGAAGCTGAGAGACCTGGGGCTCTTCAGCCTGGAAGAGCAGATAATAAGGGGTCTTATAAAAGCATATAAATATCTAAAGAGTGGAGATCATGAGTTTGGGCCTGGGCTCTTCTTCATGGTGGCCAGTGACAGGACAGGTACAAACTACAAGACAGAAGGTTTCACTTGAACTTAAGGAGAAACTTCTTTACTTTGAAGAGTGTTGGAGCGCTGGACCAGGCTGCCTGGAAACGTTGTGGAGTCTTCTTCCCTGGAGACTTTCAAAACCTTCCTGGATGGGTTTCTGTGTAACCTGAGCTAGGCAAATCTGAGTTAGCAGGGAGGTTGGACTAGATGATCTCCAGAGGCCCCTTCTACCTCCCACCATTCTATAATTCAGTAGCTGGGGATCTGAACCTCTTGCTGCTATTTTTCTAAAATTTTTGTCTCAGAGATGGAATGAAACTGAAAATAATCTTGAGTACTGTCTATCTAAGGAATGCTGCTTATCTGGGTATGAAATGACAGCAACAGTGTTTACAAATGTATTCAGTATGGGATTCTCCTGTGATTACAATATGGAAAAGGAAAATTACATCAAATACTTATTTCTACTTGTTTATTTTATATATGTCCCAATAATTCTTGAGTCGTGTCTGCTGTGATTCAGATAGCTAAAAATTCCATAGGAAATCGTTGGTCTTGTCTTTTTTTTGTTTGTTGGAAAGAAAGAAGGAGGAGAGGCCTCAGCACCCTGTCCACTGTGATGTGATCAAAGCCATATCGGAAGCAGTCTCCATTCCAGTAATAGCAAAGTAAGTTGGACTAATTAGCTGGTTATTGGCAGATGCCTGTACTTCACTTAAACTTTGCGAGTGCATGAGAAAGGCTCTTCCTGTAGGGCAAATGCAGCATCACCGGTTAACAAAGATCAAATCTGAATGGAGGCAGCAGTGACAGAAAACAGCCTTGTGAAATATCTCCACAGCTCAGTGTTTAGTTTAAAAATTCTGTGTGTTTTTCAAAACCACTGCTTTTGTGTGTCACAGTCTATCCCATGCAAGCTGCTTCTGGTTGCATTCAGCAGTTGAATTCTCTAGGCATTTAAGCCCTGTGCAGTGACAGGTTATAACCCTACCACTGTTTATCTTGGGCACATGAGAAATGATCTGTCCTGCTGCTCAAAGGCATTGTTGTCTTCTATGGCCTCAAGTTTTCCCTAGTCTTCTCTAGTAAGGACATGATCCTAGTGAATCTGCTTGTATTGACAGATCTGTCAGTAACTCTGGGATGGTAAAATAAGGAATTCACTCTTAGAATTAATTTTAGCTACAAACAGGTAAGCTTTAAGAGCAATTTTGGAAGCAAAGATATTAAACTATCCTGAATTGTATCTGATCTGCCTGACCAACATCTTCAGATGTTTCACCTCTTTGTAAGTGGCAGCAGAATGCCCTTGGCCAGAGAAGCAGGGTCATTAAATGAAGTTCTTTCTTTGCTGATCTTGAGTTTCATGGAAAAGTTGTATCTCAGCAAGCTATATACTTGGATCAGGAATTTGAGAACTGTTTTTCTGCTCACATGTCTGTGTAGAAATACAGTGAAAATCACAGTTTTTCCCATTAGAAGACTTGTTCCTGTACTGAACAAGGGAAAAATCCTGTGCTCATAATCAATGTTGATCCACTCTTCAGTGGTTCATCTCCTTTATAGTTTTCAGAATAATTTTTTTTAATAATACAGAATGAAAAAAACAAATTTTACATTTCAAATATACTGTGAAGGGAAATTTTAAAGAAAAAAGATGGTTTCAGTGTTGTTTTTGTTTCTTTACATGTCTGACTTGCTAAATTGAAAGCAGACAGTACAATAGAAGCAGTGCAAATGTCTTTTAACTTTAAAGTGCTTTGTGACTGATCCAGAAGTACTGCCTGTAGTTTCTGTAAGTTAGTGCCAAAGTGAGGTGATGCTGCCCGTACTTAACTTGCTTTCAGTATCATTTATGCCAACACAGTTAGTGTGCAGTTGAAGGGATCTCACACCTCTAGAGGTCCCGTCCAACCTCTCTCCTACTGTGATACTCTAGTACTGTGAAGGTTACAGACTGGCAATTACTAAGTATCCTTTTTCAAACAGCATAGAAGTTGTTTGAGAAGACTCTTTGTGTGACTTAACAGCTGTGTGAAAACACAGAGTTTGTGTAAAACTCAAACTACATTCTTTCTTCATAGAAACAATTTTCTGTTTTAAAAATAAATGTGCAGTTAATGAAAAATATTGTATATAATCAGTGTTCTAATGAGCCATTGCTAATAAAACTCTTAGATATATTTAATTTCTTAATTGTGAGATAGGATCCTAGACTGCCATTATGAGTCATGCAGTATCACATTTAAAATGCAAGGCTGTGTTAAACTAATAGCAAATATGGATGTTGTGATTATGATGCTGATGTTCATTTTTAGTGGAGGATCTCATGACTTCATCAAAGAATATGCAGACATTGAGACCTTCCAGAAAGCAACAGCTGCCTCATCAGTAATGATAGCTCGTGCTGCCATGTGGAACCCATCTATCTTCAGAAAAGAAGGCTTCTTCCCCTTGAAGGAAGTCATGCAAAATTACATCAAATACGTATGTTTTCAGGCAGATCCTACTTGTAGTTAACATTGTTTGGAATGGTTAGCCAAGCATTACTAGTGTCTTAACTCCTCTTCATTTCAAAGGTTTAAAGGCTCCAGGGATATTTTAACTTACTGTACATGCCGCTAGTCTTGCAAATCAACCACTGCTGCTTCTGTTTTGTTTTGTTCAGAAATCTGTATTGTGATCATTCTTTTTCTCATGTTACATGCTCTTTAGCCCTAGTTTCTTGGGAATGTTTGAGTCTCACAAGGCTATCTAAAACATCTAGGAATTTTAAATTGATGGTATGTTGGCCAACTTCTGATGCTACAAATAATGTTGAAACAGAAAAATGAAGGATATTAAGTACTTGGTTGCTGCTAGATTCAATTTTAGAAATTAATTGCTTTTCACAAATACTGTCAAGGATTTTTAACAGCAGGGAAGCAAAGGCAATGATTTGCCAATAAATTGTAGCACTATAGCTTAATTAGATGAGTCATCTATTATGTAAAGAGTTCTCTATTCAAAATACACCATTTCAATGACACAATAGGAAATTAATCAGAAATCTGTGGGTTTTATTATATATATATTATATTATCAATTCAAGATTCTTTGGGGTTTGAAAATTTGAACTGTCATTAATGAGTTGCTAACTAAAATATCACTGCAGTGCTAGTTAGTTCTGTTAATTGGTTAACTCTTTCTTCATAAGTATATGAGTAAATGGAATTTTGTTCATAAAAGCATGCCAAAATAATCAGGTTATACTCACATTCATGAGTAGTCTTGAATGTGTTATTGAGGAAATGGTGCATTGTGGTTTGCCTTTCAGGAATGATTTTGAAATCCATTAGGAAACTTGAGTATTGTATAAGGTAACATTTGGTTTTTTGTGTTTTTATATATTTTGCTTCTCTCCTTCAGGCAGTGAGGTATGATAATCACTATACCAACACAAAATATTGTTTGTGTCAGATGTTAAGAGAGCAGTTGGAAACTACTCAGGGTAAGAAGCTGCATGCTGCACAGTCCACACAGGAGATCTGGTAAGCATCTGCTTTAGAACTACAAGTTGTACTTGAAAACCACTTTTCTGTTTGTAGCACTGCCTGGTATTTCATTTCAGAAGTTAAAAAAAATAAACCAAATAAACAAACCAAAATAAAACCCAATCCAGTTAGTGGGATGTGAAATAATGACTAAACCTTTCCAGGCATCCTCCATGCTCAGGTGTTAAAGCTTTAACCCTAAAGCTGACTACATATTCAACATACTAATCTGAGTGGTGCTTCACTGAGTGACAGGCATTTGTCCATTATTTGGGTAATGAAAAGAGTTTTAGCATTCTCTGATGTTAGCCTGGAAGTTCATACTGGGGAACATGTCTTCTTCCCAGAGACATTAATTTAAACTATCCCTTTTGCATCTGGGATTTTCAGTGTTATTGGAATATTTATGACAAGCTGTTTGTTTTAAATGAACACTTACAGATAAATAAACACCTACAGATAAACTCAGAACAATGTATGAAGGTAACCTATATGAGGTATTGGGATATTGCAGTGTTTATTGCTTAGAAGTATTTTTAAAACTAAAATTAGAAGAATTGTATTTCCTACTGGGTTTTTTTTTTTCCACTCGTATTCTTGTGGAACTGATGCACCCGGAGTCATTTTCTTTGCTGATTCATCCACCTGTAGGTTATTAATTAAGCTGATAGCTTAAGTGTTGCAGGGCCTGATTCTGCCTGGACTTCCTGGTTGCAAATTGAATAGATGACACTGGAAATAAAAACTCTTTTTTTCCGACTTGCAGCTCAACAGTGTCTGATGTGACTTGAAGGAGAAATAATGTGTTGCTGTGCAGAATATAGCCACACTTTCACATGATTCCTTTGTAGTTACATACTCTATTTAAACACAATTGATTTCCATATTTAGTCTTCTCTAAGAATTCATAATCTGATCTTTTAACACAAAGTAATTCTTTTGGAACAGTGAAGCCTTTGAAATGGCTGACTTCTATGAAGAAACAACAGCTATTTTTGAAGCAAAGAAAACATCTTTAGAAACTGAGTCACAGGATGAAGATGACCAAATGGAAGATCCAGGTGTAATAAAAATGGCTGTTAGGTTTGACAAGTAAGCATATAAATTATGTTTTTCACTGCCCTGAATCTGTAAGTGAAAATGTGAATTTGACAGTGCCTTACACCTTTCTGAAAACAACAGTTTGCATAACAGCACTTACTGGGGTTTTTTATGAAGCAGATCTGTGTACATCATTACCTAAACACAAACATCACCATTCTTTGCATGCCATTTGGATGTTGTAAGATGTTCTTTTGGCCCAGGCGTCCTGGGACTGCTTAATTTTTTCAGTTACCTTATTAGAAGTGCTGAGTGATCATAAAATTCAAACATACATACATAGAAGAACATGAGTCTACAGCAATACGGAGTTTAGTTATCTTTAAATATATTTAACTAAACCAATACTTGAAGAAGTTCAGCACAAATTTCATATTGTTCTTTTGCACTCATAAGTTATTCCTTGAAAAACTAATTCATGGTTATGTGTAGTATTATTTTCTAATTATAACCTATGAAACCTGTGGAATTATGTTACTTTCCACATTATGCCTGTGTTCACCATTTTTGCTCTATTTGCTATCAAGTCAGCTCCAGAAGTGTAATATAAAATGCTCTTCAAATCACTGGTAATGCTTTAACACGTTCAAGTGTCTCAATGTCCTTCTTAAACTGAGGGGCCCAGAACTGGACACAGTACTCAAGGTGTGGCCTAACCAGTGCTGAGTACAGGGCACAATGACCTCCCTCCTCCTGCTGGCCACACTATTCCTGATGTAAGCCAGGATGCCATTTGCCTTCTTGGCCACCTGGGCACACTGCTGGCTCGTGTTTAGCCAGCTGTCAACAAGTACCCCTAGGTCCCTTTCTGTCTGGCTGCTCTCTAACCACTCTGACCCCAGCTGTAGCACTGCATGGGGTTGTTGTGGCCAAAGTGCAGCACCCAGCATGGGAGCTGGGATTGTTTAGCCTGGAGAAGAGGAGGCTCAGGGGAGACCTTCTTGCTGTCTACAACTACCTGAAGGGAGGTTGTAGCCAGGAGGGGGTTGGTCTCTTCTCCCAGGCAATCAGCACCAGAACAAAAGGACACAGTCTCAAACTGCACCAGGGGAAGCTTAGGCTTGAGGTGAGGAGAAAGTTGGAATGTGCTGCTCAGGGAGGTGGCTGAGTCACCGTCCCTGGAGGTGTTCAAGAGGGGATTGGATGTGGCACTTGGAGCCATGGTTTAGTAGTCTTGAGGTCTTGGGTGACAGGTTGGACTTGATGATCCTTGAGGTCTTTTCCAACCTCTTATCAGCTTGTCCTCCAAGGATTGAATACAGTGGTTTTAAAATACTTTTTTTTGTAAAATACAAGATGCTGTGATTCTGCCAGTAAATGAATCAATGCCTACCTTTCCCACCCTTTTTTATTTGTTAATTCCACTGTTTCATGACAGAAGCACCTTCTTTTTTCATGCTTCTAGTGTTTAATCTTGTATTGTTGCTTATAATAAGCAGTGCCCAACTATATATTCTGTATCACACATTTAGTTAGACTCTTCTTTCTGGTAAGTATCTTTTCTCTAGTTGTATTACTAGAGGATGTGAATGTTTGGGAAGAATTAATAGAAAGTTTAGATTTAATTTTAGATGTTGTCAGACACATGACTCCAATTATAAGGAAGCAGCATTTTTCTTAGAGCTGTAAAATTAAACCACAAAGAACCACTGGTAGTAATATAATAAGCAATTTTAAAATAGAGCTCTGCACACAGTTGTTGACCAGAATTTTTTCTGTCTAGGCGAGAATATCCACCACAGATTACTCCAAAAATGTGTCTTCTGGAATGGTGCAGGAAAGAAAAGCATCCTCAGCCTGCTTATGAAACTGTGAGTTAAAGAAGAAGCCCTTTCAAACCACTTCCTCTGCCTTTTCTATGAAATTAAGTGATTTAAGACTCAGGGTAGTGGGAAATTCTGCTTCCCAGGCTCTTGACTAAGCAGTTTCAGAAATGGCAATACACATATGTACGAAAATAGTAGTTTATTTTATTAGAAATGAAAATTTAAAGTCAGACCTTCAGTCTGGTTTTGATTCACATGTGAAAGAAGTTTTTGTCACAACACGTCATTATGTAGGAGTCCATGACTTTGAAGTAAAGAATTTGGGTTCAGAATGTTTTCTCTCTTGTTCCGGACTGTACATTTAGGAACTGTACTGGAGAGGAACATTATTTGATTGGATTTTTGCTAATGAAGAAATACTTGGCATTTGGACGATTTCTTCTTATTATTTAAGCTTAAATATGGAAGGTTATATTTGAGGTGTGAATTACAGTAATTTTAAAGGTTATTACTTGATTGTGGCATAATGACAAGACTACCAAGGAAGCTTGCCAGTGTTGTTGTTCTGTAAATGACATCACTGGGTTTTGACACCCTTTCCATTTTAATTATTTTTTTTTCTTCCAGGTTCAAAGACCACTGGATAGATTATTCTGTTCAGTAGTGACAGTAGCTGAGCAAAAATACAGATCAACACTGTGGTAAGCTGCAGCTGTGTTGTAACTGTTTCTGAAATGTTGCTTAAAACTTGCAGTTGAAGGGTGCTTTAGTTTATTCCAGGTGACCTCGATAAAAGTCAGCTAAAAGGTCCCTTTAAAGCTCCCTCTGAGAGAGAGAAGGATGAAAATTTTCTGAGAATTGGATGTGACAAGAGGAAGTAAGCTGTAGCATAATCAAGCAACCCATTGCAGGTTTTAATTCACTTACTACACTAGTCCACAAATTGTATTGGAAGGAGAGCATACAGGTGATCAGATTCAATTTCATCTATGAAGAGTTCAGAAACTAACCAGGAGAGGCAGAGGGGAACCTCTGCACAGTTAATGTCTTCTGCCACTGCAGCTGATTCATTCTCAGTAACAAGTCAGGATTAAGTGTCTATATACAATGAAGCAGAGGACTGTTTGGTGGTTCTCAGAAATCATACTTAATCAACAGTTGCATCCAGAGTGGCTCTGAAGTTCTGTGGCATCTTGTGTATGATTATCTATTAATACTTGAGTTGATTTCAGGCATTTGCACCTAAGCTGTTAACAGCAAAGCTAGAGCTCAGCAATGAGTGCTTTAAAGAGGATGAACAAACACAACAGTTTCTGGTGTTTGCAGCATTCCTGTTCAGAGACTTCAGAAAGTTAAGCTCAGCTAGTATGAAACTGAGAAGAAGTCTTTTCAGATATGGAATTTCACAAACAAGTAGTCTGCAATCCCTCTCCGAAGTGACAGAATTTCATACTATTTTTTTAACTTATTATGGGATAGTTCTGCTTTTATCAGTGGCAATGACCTTGTAAGCCTTCTAGAAATTATATATAGGCCTGCTATCTTTCAAGAAAAGTGATCCTTCAAAACTCCATTAGTTTAGTTCGGTGATCATATTTGTAAAAGCTAACCTCCAGAGAATTGCAGCCACTTGGGCCAAACGTGTTGACTTCATACCTTAGAAATGAAGAGTGTCTGAGATACAAGACCTGACAGAAACAGACTTTCTAGGACTATTACATCAGGAGTGATGCGTCAACATCAACACTTAGCAACTGAAATAGTTTCTGGAACTGACGGACTTTGTTGTTCTGCTGTGAGAAGACTACAAATGCTCCTTATTTCATGTTGTTGCATCAGAGGCAGGAAATTGTTGTCTCTTGGCAGTGTAGAGATTTGACTTTCCACTTTTACCTCTCTGCTCTCTCTGCTTACTCTTCAGGGACAAGTCAAAGAAACTAGCAGAACAGTCTGCAGCTATTGTCTGTCTGAGAACATTGGGTGTCCCTGAGGGAAAGCTGTGCGAGGGAGAAAATCAACTGATTAACAAACGCAAGAGGGAAGACCAGGAGCGCTTGAATAACAGAGACCATGGAGAAGATCCTGCTGAACCTTCCCAGAAAAAAGCTAATTTTATTGAAGAAACTTCTGACATGAAATTGCCTAAGATGCCACGATAGCATGGAAATTGGTGGTTTCACACCTATGCAGCTACAAATTAGCTTCTGTTTGTATATCTTGCTGTTCCCATTTCATTTGGATTCTCTTGGAGACAGATAAATTCCCCAGTTGTGAAAAATGCCAACGAGATGTTTACTGTTCACCGGTGTCCCTATGGTGCCTTTCAGACAGGATCACTTAGCAACTTGATTTTAAAGAACACTGAGAAGGTTATCCCAAATAATAATTATTTTTCTTTTAACATCAGCTATTTTCAAAGCAATTTTGTCATTGGTTTTATTACTTGTTTTTTATTTGTAAGACATCTACAGTGTGGTGGTAAGAGATGTTTGAGGACATCATCCATAAGCAGATGAATTCATTATAAAACTGTGTAGTTAATCAGAAAAATTAATGTAGAAGAATGCTGGTAGCCAGGTAGACATAGTTTTGTCAAAAGAGTTTTATTCATGTCTTGCAGACTTTACTTACATCCACCTTATGCCTAAAGAAAGTTTTTACAAAAAGGACTTAGAAATTATAACACTAAGCATGAAAATAACATTGTTTCATAATTTCTACTACATTTTAACCTCCAGAAATATGACAGTAGAATTAACCATTGTTTCCAGCTCTTAGGTGTTACATTAGTGCCTTTCCAGTAAGAAATAGTGGAGTTAAGTCTGGTAGCCATGAATTTGTTGTATGAAGGCTCTTTGAGATTTTGTACTGTTGGAACTGGAACTTCTAGTAAAGGTCTGCATGTACATTACTTGCAGTGATGGGCATCCATATATGGCTTTATGTGTTCATTCTTGAAATGCTGACCAAGTTTGCCTCAGTATTTAGCTGTTGGTGATACTGGTGGCCTTAATCAAAGGCACATAATGTTCTCTTCTTAATTTGCCATCATCATAACTTCCTATTAAAAGTAAAGTACAAGTAGATGTTATATGCCAAGAGAATATACAGACCCAGTCTGATTTGATGAAAATCTAGCTGAACTCGTCTGCTTTGAGTTAGTAAAATGCCCAAAAGAATATCATAATAGATTAAGAGAAGTCAGGGATTACAGTTATTAATAATGTATTAAAATGCTGGTTTAGTTTCCCTCAACAGTGTGAGGGATCTTCAGATTTGCAGTTCTGGTCTGAAAACAAAATGACAGGGATATCATGCCATGATCTTTAAGTATAAAACCCATACAGAATATTAATCATTTTAATGTAATTAATAATTCATGTAATTAATAATTAATCTTCCTGTTCAGAAGTTTGCATCTTTTTCCTCAGGTAATAGTGCCAGTCTTGAACTATTCTATTACACCAGAAGAACAGTATCTCACCAGATAACATTCAGACCTGTGAATTTAAATACAGGTGTATTCGTATTTAAAATACCTCCTCTTTAAATGAGAGTAATTTGTATTAAATCTCTGATGTCTTAGAAGGAAGTTTTTCTTGTTCATTTTATATATTGTAGTTAATACAGTTAAATAGATCTGATATAATTTCAGTGGTAGGGTTTTACTCTGGAGCAGTGAAAGAATTTGCTGTATTAGTCAGAAATTTCAGAAGTCACCATTTTCCTGTTGTGAGTGCTACCTGGATATCTTGTCTTTCTCAGGACTATTTGGAGCCACCCTAGAAAACTAGAGAAAAAAACATTTTGAGGTCCTGCTAGCAGTGTGGCTTGCAAGATATGATACCATAGAAGCAGAGAATGTTAGAGATTCATAGAATATTTGGAGGTCATCTGGTCCAGCCCCCCTGCTCAAAGCAAAGTCAACTAGACAAGTTTCCCACCTAGACAAGTTTCCCATGGCTGTATCTATCTGGGTTTTGCTTACTGACAGGGATTGAGACTCCACCCACAGCTCTTTTTGGCAACCTGTTCCAGTGTTTGATCAGCCTTATGGTACAAAAAAGGGAAAAAAAAGTGACCTTCTGTTCTTCATGTGTACATGAAATATCCTGTATTTCAGTTTGTGCCTATTGTCTCATCCCACAACTTAGAAGAAGCTGGCTTCATTTCTTGTCAGCATCGATGACAAAACCTAAAACTGAATCTTTGGATAAGCCCCAGTTGTTATAGGTAATGATGCCTAAATAAGATTAGTCATTGTAGGAGCCAAGATCTTTATAACAGCATTTTGTTGAGTGATGTGAACCCATGCATCTTTCTGCCTCCTTAGTGAGGTGTAGACTGTGCAGACTTTTCACATTTTTCCCCTCCAGCAATTGACTTAAGTGCAGTTCAGAGCATGTGGTTGTGGTGAGAGATTAGTGACTCCAATGGCAGTGGAGAACATGTAAAATTTGGTTTTCTATTGACCAGATGTGAACAGATGTGATTTCTGCAGCATGCTGTCAAAAATTCACACGGAACTGTAGTTGAAGATAGGCACCTTAAGAGAGGCTGTGGGAATACCCTGGCACTAGTCACAGTGTGTGTGCCTTTGGTTGATGGAGAGATGTGGTTAATACTTCCTTGATCAGCTGAAACAAATACTATGTCACCACCAGTCTTCAAAGGATACATTTTGTATTTATTTTAAATCAGATGGGTGCTAAAAGTTTTGGGGGATGTATTTCTCCTCTTTCCCAAGTGCTTGTTTTCAAAGCTTTACTGAAATTATTCTCTGGTCAGCAATACTTAGCTTAGTTCTCTTAATTCCTGGTAATAGTTGTATACATTAATGTGATTGTCTGTGCTGTAATTACAGCTGGCCACAGCCAGGCATATGTGAAAAGGAGAGTGAGGAGTCATTCTGTTGGAATGGGCATCAATGCTAAGTATAGAAGGGCTATAAATTCTGGCAGATGGCTAGAAAGCATAACGTGTTTGGTGTCCTTCATCAGTTCCAAAATGAACTAGAAAGATTTGCAACTGTTTATACATAGGTGTGTGCATGTCAAGAGTGTTTTAATGTAAGGACTTTGTTACATGCTTTCCTTCCTCTTAACACTGTCACAACTCGTGTGACTTCCTATCCTACTTTGATCATACGATTCATCCTTAAGCAGTTCTGCAGATAGGATGATTGTATTTACCGTGTATCTTCCCTTCTCAGCGCTGACTTTAAAGTATTTCAGTGACCAGCGTTTTTCTCCCAAAACATGTTCTGTTCACATAGGCTTTAAAGAGTGAACTGCACTGGTGATGCCTGTCGGAGTTCCTCCTATGCTTCTCTTTTCTGCTGTACCTTCCTTAAACAGAAGGTGGCAGATTTTTGTTGTGGTGTGGTTTTTTTTCCCCTTCTTCCAGAAAAATTGCTGACTTCTGCAGTATTTAATGATTCAGCCATTGCTCTTGCATTCTTGCATGGGGTGGCAATTGAGACCACAGTTGTGTTGGAGCGTGTTCAGCGTCACTTTTCAGAAATCTTGTGGGGTTTTTTAATTTTACTGTGGAGAGCATCTGATCCTTGGTCCAGACTAACCAAAGCTGTGCTCTATTTTAAGTATTTGCCTAGTGAAAATGTTTCACTGTTAATCCCATGGAACTCTGTCACAAGGCTACAGCAAGCAAACAAAAAAACAGTTGTGTTTTGTTTCTTGATGCCAATGCTGCAGAAACTGTTTGTACTAATAGCTGCCAAAGTGTGATCCATGGGATTGGGGAGAACTGTAACTTGTATTCCCCTGTTGCCTGCATGTGCTGTCCTTGTTAGAAACGCGAATGGGAATGCAAAGATATTTTTACTAGCCTTTTAGCATGGATGTGCTCACTGTGGGGCTACCTCCAGGGCCTTGCTGGCTGGAATGCTTTTTGGAATGTCCCGGGCTATGAGCCCAGCCCCACCCTGGAATGCGAGGTGAAATGTTGGCGGTGCAAATACAGAGTCTGAGTATCAAAATCCTAGAGTTCCCCACTCCTGCAATTTCAGAAAGCTGGCCACTGAACCACATGTCAGTTCAGCTGCTCTCCCATTCAATGTAGTAAGCACGCCTTGGGTTGCTGGGCAAGAGGGGGAAGTAGCATGGGTTTTGTTTTGGTTTGTTTTTCACTTACCCCTTCTGACCTGCAGAAGGGCATGCTTTTCAAAGACACAAGCAGGCAAGACTGCAAGAGGTACCAAACAGGTGTTAGCTAGAAGGAAGTTTTCATTCACAGAAGCATTTTATCATTGCTTCTTTAATCAAATCTGGAAGCTCTACATACTTCAGAGATGTTGCCTTATTAAACAGAAGTCTGCTTCTGTTTGGACTTCAAGAAGTTCTGTTGACGAGCCTGTAAGGCTTAAGTTTCCTTCCATACCACAGGGCCAGAGGCTTGATGTTTGAGGCTTCTCTTGAGAGTTTCTGATGGCAAAGCTGATAAAAAACATTAAAAGCAAGATGCAAACCTTTTGGTGGAGAGGGAATGCCTCATGTAGTGTTAAACAACAGTTGCTAGGTTAGTTAAGGAGGAGAATTGATGAGCTCCAGAGGGAGTCTAGTCCAGTTCTCCTTACTGAAAGGATTAGTCTCCGTGTTTTTATGAGAGCAGGCTTAAAAAAATACAGTTTTATGGTATAACTCCCAAATTAAACTGTGTTATAGAAGTTAATGTGAATCTGTCTGTTAACAATCAGATGAATAAATATTATTCCCTTGCCCTAGTATGGCAGGAGAGTCTGTTTTCCATTTTTAGAAAGTTACTGTCTGCAAGATACCCTCTCATGAGAGTTTACAATGCGCTGCAGTACAGATCTGACACTACTCATTTTAACTTTCCTTGATGGTCTTCATATATTTGGTAATACTTCAGAGTGTCATGGTGTTTGGTATGAAAAATGAACTTCCCGCTAAACTGCCTTTAAAAATCATTGCTTGGTGATTGTAACCGAAATGGTTATAATCTACCTATAATTGTAGACATGGAAGTAGTATTCTCTTCCACAAAACTAGATTTGAATACAGATCTTCAATCTGTACTTTTTTAGCTGGTTTAAAACTATAAACATTTTACCTGTCCTAAGATATTTTTTTTTGTTGTTGTTGATCTGTAAAATGATCTATGCAGTGTTAGGATGCTGCATGTGCCATGCATGCCTGTGTCCTTGCCACTCTCTGTTCTGTGCACAGGTGTTAGCAAGGACTGTTAGCATTTGATCATAGGTCGTTATGTGAAACTTGTTGAACAGAAACTAGTAAAATGGTTTCCTTCATTGTGGTCTGAGAAAAGCAAGATTCTAAAAGATACTAGTTTAAAGGCTAGTACTTTTTAATTCATTTCAAGCAACATTCTTCTTTTGAGTTAGAAAAAAAAATAGGCTCTAATCAAACTTAATTGGGAAGCTTCTCAGTGATTTACCTGATTTGATTCAGTGCACACTTATTGATTTAAGAAATTAACTACTGCAGTTATCTTTAAAGCTTCTCAGGCAGCAAAGACATGAATGCCATTTAGTACTTCACTGTTTCATAGCTCTCTGAATCATAAAATGTCAAGAAAATTTCCTGGCCATGCTTGTATCTGCATTAGTTGCATACTTTTCTAAGTTTGAGGCAACAAACAACTTAAAAACTGAAATCATTGCAAGTGTTTTCTTCTCACTGTGCTGACATAAAGCCAAATCCTGGACATCAGACAGAGCACAAGTAAACATGTCTGGGCAGAGGTACCTATGTGAACCACAAAACCCATGAGATCTTAAGAGTGTTAAAAACAGTGTGGGACAGTTTCACTTCAGCAGAAATGTTCATTTATTTCTCTGTATGGCGTACGATGCTGCTATTTTTATGGGGGTTTTGTCGAAGTTAATTGAACATTCAGTATTCAGGTCCTTAGGTGAGAGGAAAGGGCAGAGGGAATGTTTGCAGGGGTATCAGAATGGTATGGTTTTAGAAAGCTGGAACATTGAGACTACAGGATCAATCATATACAGTTAGACTACGATGCCTACCTGTCACTTATCAGTGACATGGTAATTCTCATTTACTGTCTTAGTGGCCTGTTACAACTAATACCAGCTTTCATATTTTGCTCTGCTTTAGCATGGAAAAGAGTTTGTAGAACTTAAAATGTTTATAGCTTTTAGGCTATATAAATACTTCATTATGAATACTGAATTAATAGGGATTTATTAAATTATCTTCTCTCCCATTAACATTCATCAGCAAGCCAAATGTTGCAATGTAGACTGTAAAATCAGTGGGAAGTCACTCACTAGTGTAGCTAACACGCAAGACTATGCAGAGTGAGCCAAGAGGTGTAGGTATCCTATAATAGCAGTGATGCTGAGGTGGAAGGATAACTAGAGATGGGGGGGAGGGGGGAAGACAACTAGACACCACAATCTTTCTGTACAGTAGTACCAGTTCAGTATTTACCCACAGAGTCAGCATTTACCCATTTTCCTCATGTTTGTATTGAGTGTTTAGACTCTTGTGAGTCCATACTAGAGGGATTCTCTACACTTTGGTTCTAACAAAGAATATAATACACCATTTATTTGAAATTATGCCCTATGCTGCTGCAGTTTCCGTTTCATTTCTTCTTGTGGGGAAACGCACTGAAGACAAACAGATTTGTTCCACCCCCACTTTGTTATTTTTTTATACATCTTAATTAAAAAAAAAGAAAAAAGGTAATTTAGATGAAAAAGAGATTTTCCAGAAAGGGCTGATGTATTTCCATGAAAGGAAGAGCTAACCTCATCCTGTTAAAACACATCTCACATCTTCACGTATCACTGCTAGACTGACATTATGGGTACCATCTGCCCCTCAGCACAGCCCATGAATTCACCTGATCACCCGATCGGAGAGAACATTTCGCCCACACAGTTCACTCTTCTCACTTCCCTTGTGCTTTAGAACCTCACATGTATGCTGGCATTGTGCTGACGTTCTACATGGCCCAACAAAACAACAATAATGATGTTTCTGTCTGAATGCATATACAAAAAGTGAACGCTCCCCTTTACAAATGTTAGATTTATGGAAGCTATACCTGATCCTCAAGCCATGAAAACTTCCCCGCTGGGAAAATGAGGGAGGCAATGTAGTAGCTGTCTTGTTTTAGGATATTTTAGTCCTCTAATTGTATTCTTAGAAACTGAGTACCTGGGGCCACCAGAAAATGTTGCTGTTCCCAGGCCAGAATTCTCATGCAGGTCTCTATAGTTTACTCCTTCTGGTTGCAAAGATAAAAGTGCCTATCAGAAACAGGAGGGACATTCCTCAGTTTAGTTTACAGTGATATGCTTTCTTATTTTATGTTTTACAGTTCTAGGTCCTGGATTCACAGAAAGCAGCATTAGTAAGTTTGGTTGGCCTTTCTATAACTGTGACAAACTGATTTTCACAAAATGGAGCTTGGCCTTTAGAGAAGCTGTCTGTAACTTTAACAGATTATGGGATACTGGCAAGAGCTAATCTTAGTTTACTGAGGTTGTTCTTCATTCAGGTCAGTGTGGGTGGGGTTTCAAACGGTAGTCCAGAATGGTTTCTGCTCAGTTGTTTTCTTAGCCTCACTAAGCTAAAGTTAGCTTTTGTAAATGTCATTCTTTGCTTTCACCTGAATATTTAGAGTAGGCATGTCAAGGTGACCAATCTTTTTATCTGAACTAAATTACCGTGTTAATGCCTGCATTTCCATTGCAAGCCTTTGTGCAAATCTGGGTGATGCAGCTGTTACATCTGAGTTACAAGGACAGTATTGTGCAGGTGTTGACTACCATTCAAGAAGGAAGGGATGACAGGTATATCTGTTGTCTTCCTACCTTTGCTTGCAATGATTGCTTCTGTAGGTAGAGACCCTTAAACAGCACAAATGCTTCTTCCTTGACTTGAGTAGTGCGCAGCTGAGAGCATTCAACTGATGTCAGTGTTGGTTTTCATTAGGTTACTTCCTTGTGCTGTCACTGGGACTTTCAAGATCAGGCATGTATCCCTTCAGTGTAGGCATCTAGTATAGGGGCAGAACAGACAGCTGATAGTGGCCTAAACAAAATTTGCCAACACACATCAGTCACCTCAAGTGCCTTGCTTGATAAGTAAAGACTGGGTAGAATAGCAGTGTAGTGAGACTACCTCAGATGAGTTATGAAGATGGCTAACACTCCTGGATAGGGAGTTTGTTGCTCTAGCAACCTGTACTCATGATAATACCAATGCAGGCAGTAAGGATGTTTTAACTAAAGTGGAATGAGCTGCTGGTTACAGCTCAATTCTGTATGAAACATCCTGTTGACAACCTCAGCACAAACATCAGTAACAGAAAAAGAAAAGGGCAATTCAAATACTTTTCAGTCCTTTCAAGTACAGTACCTCCAGATCAAGACTCACGGTCAGTGGTATGGGCTTCTGTGGAGTTTGTACTGTTACTGACTGTGATGTAGCTGATCTCCTAAAAGAATGTAACCTTTTTCATTCTTTGGCACTTCTGTGCAAATTAGCACAGAAATTTGTGCCATGAGAAGATGGAGACCAACTGGGTGTGCATGGATGTGCAGTGTTCCTTGTGATTCAAGAAGTGGAAATTATCTGGTGTATTTCTGTCCAAGACACTTACCATCTCTTGACTGCTCGGTATTTTGTAGACATGTTCATGACCTTTGCACAGCAGATAAAAAACTATAATATTTCTTCTGCTAATTTGTATATATTAGTCAATTAACAGTGTACGGTACTGAGCTCTATCAACAACATGTGTATATGTATTATAAATATACCCAGAATGCACTATGAGCTGCAGTAGTTTAACATAAAACTAGCACCAAGAGGATCTTCCTTGATAAGTGAGGAAGTGGCATGATCTGTCATTAGTTTCCTCCTAACGAGAAACAAGTATCTTCAACCACATCTTTAGACTCCCACGCTGTTGTGGATATCAAGATGTTAAGCTCGGTTTACTTTAAAGGTCATCCTGTGAGATCTAACATGCGATTTCTGAACTATAAACCAAACAGAACTCCACAAAATGAAAATGCAGATTGTCAAAAGTGAGTGAATCTTAACACAATGTCTAAAAATAGATCCCAGCATTACTTCTATGACTTAAAAATATTAACAATTATGCACCAGGCTTGGACTTTCTTTTGTTGTGAGATGAAGTTCAAGTCCGTGTGGAATATAGTTTGATTGTATGTATTATGGCAACATCCAAACTAGGCCAAGAGTTAGGAGCATCTGCTATGAAGAATTTACCGTCTAAGTAACGGACATTAAAGGTAGGGCAGACAAGATATAACTGTGTACAAAGGGTGGAAGGTAGGGAGGAGTACACAAAGCTGACTGACCCATTTTGCACCAGAGAAGTTGGAGTACATCTTTTCATGCTTTTTATGCTGTCACAACGATGGATGTGGTAAAGGAGCAGGAAGGCAAGGGACTCAGAGAGTAGGCTCATGTCATAACCAAGACCTTAAAATATAAAGCAGCTTAAAGAATGTGTTGTTGGACAAAGCAGTGAGAGGAAAATTTAAATAGTCAGCGATCTGGAACTGGGGTTACATGAAGTCATGTCAATGTCAGAGTAAAATGATTCAGTGTTTTCCTAAGTGCCTTTATTGGTGATTTAGATATGGTTCTGAGATGCTAGATAATGCCCTGAATTCAGATCAACCCATGACAAATATGGGAAGCAGTGACAAACTTTCTCATGTGTGGTTCTTGACAGATTATTTACAGTGGAGATTACCATTGTTTCAAGTTTTCACTAGTTAACTATAAAACTTTAGCCTGAACTGCTTATAAAGGATGAAATGCTGGGTAAATTAGATGGATTAAAGCAACATATTTTAGTCCTAAGTTCTCACAAACTTAAAAGCTGTTTAGGCAAGGAATTTTGCCTCAAGCCCTCTTCTCTTTGAAATTTTTAAATTGTCAGCTTTAAAAGAAGGATCTGGTATCCAGTACTTCATGGGGACTGCATGGGATTTCTTGTGGAATGTGTTTTATTTTACTGAGATGGGAGGTCAGCTCAAGAATGGCAGAAGGGGGTATTGACTGACCATCAGTTAATGAATTTGTTACCTATCCTTGAGTCTCACAGTGTATTGGAATCCTGTGTTTGAACTGTGTTGCCAATATACTCTTGGGACTGTTCCTGAAACAATACACAAATCTTGGAGGTACTTAAAGCTTCTCAATAAATTGGTGTAGCATTAAATTGAAACACATTAAACACTTTCTTCCTTGGGAAGTATGGAGATGTATCTAAGTCCAGGGACTGTGAAAGCTGACTTGACATCTGTTCTGAGTTCTTTCCTTGAGCTATTCAGTGATTTCATCCCTTTACAGTTACAGTTCCTCTGTTAGCGCAGAGACATTTTAGGTTATCAAGGCTATGGTTCAAACCAAGTTATCAAGTCTTTGCCTCCTGCTTCTTGTTGCAACCTCTCTCACTTACTGCCTCTTTTGCTGTGCCAGCACACACACTTGCTTATGGTTGCTTTTATTTTTCAGGTGAATCAGTTCCCTCATCTGATTTGCTCGGGAACTACACAAGTATTAGTGGTGGCACCACAGCAAGGATGGCACCCAGGCAAGAAAGGGTGCCTGGGAAGGAAGAATGCCTAAGGAGTGCAAATGGGGGCTGCTGAAGTATTCATCACCTGGGAGAGGCTGGTGTAGCCATTAACATCAGGCCCAGGGAAACACCTCCTGGCAGCCTAACCTTTGCATTTGTGGGTCTTGTTTATGAACAGGGTTCATATTAGTCAGATGGGAGTTGTAATTTTTTGGCATCAAATTATCCCTCAAATTAGCCCTCCTGAATAAGAACACTGGACTCTGGGAAACAGTTGACTTTGCAAGTTCTGCAATTTCTGAGAGCAGCTCAGACAAATGTTACTGCCATGTAATTGAAGTTGTATTGTTAAAATACCAGTTAAAATGACTAGCTGCTGGTAGAACAGCCAGATCAAAACAGATCTCAATGCTGGCTAAACTTCTCAAGTATTTATTCAGTTTTATAGAACATCATGCAACTTTGCAATGAAATCTGTGCTGCAAGAGTTCGGTTAGCAACAGCTAACACAGCTGCTTTATGGCCAGGCTGGCTCTGCCTGCATGAGTAGTAGCTCTAAAAACGTCTCCAGTGTTCATACATTCTCAGTCACAATGGGAGAAGTTGGCACGGTAGGATCTACGTTAATGGTAAAATAGTTGTGATTCTAATGCATTACCCATTGATTTTGATGCATATGGCAGCAATGCAAGCTTGTGATGGAATCTCCATTTCTGAGCATAGATTGTGATTTTAGGGAAGACCGTACTGTTAAGCCCTAGATATTTTGTAGCATCTTGCTAGTTCATAATGGGAATCATGGCAACTCATAAAAAATTCAGTCTACTCTAGAATCTGAAATTTAATACCTTATTTTATCTCTTTTGATCTCCCATTATTGTTTCTTGAAGATGAGGAATATTTAAAAATAATTATTGGATCCACAGCACATTTCTGTATGTTTGTCTAGAGAATTTGTGCTTTCAAAAAGGTTTGGATTAGTGTCTGTATAGGCTGAAGTCCTCTGCATATGGTTTGTGAAGTCAGTTCTAGAAGAGTAATCCTGGACATCCTTTCCTGCCCTTGCATTTCCCTCTCAGTTCTGCAAGTGCAACTATGTGTGTGCAACCACTGGGCTAACTAGACTGGGGTAAAAAACAAACCAGCAAAACAGAGTGGCTTTATTGGGTAGAATTCTTTGATAACCAGGATCACAGGATGGTATGGGTTGGAAGGGACCTCTGGACATCTTTGAGTCCAACCCCCTTGCCAGAGCAGGACGATATAATCATGTAACCAAAGCTACTGCTGCCAGAAGAACTGCTCATTAAATACTCTTATTCTCATCTAGGATGATTTTTAACCAGGCTAGATAGTTCCTGGGCTATGCAGGGCCCCACAGTTCACATTACCAGATGCTTTGGACAGTGTCTCACTCCTAAATGAAAGATGGAAATAGATCTCTCTTTTTCAACACAGGAGTGGCAGCTGTAAGTATTTAAAGAGTAGATACTGGCAACTACAAATGAGCTGAAATGGAAGCTAAGTGGATTCTTGCATGGCTAACAGACAAACAGCATTCTTACACAAAGTGAGTTGTCATTCCTGGCAGCAAGGCAATCAGAGTTGTTTCTTGACTGGGTAACAGATGCTTCTTCTGTATGCATACAAAGTAACAGCATTTAATATTTGGAGGGGGGTGAGTCTACAGCAATTCAAAATGTGGACTAGAGATCAAATATATTTCATCTCACAGCAGTTTCTGAGTTAACTAGTTTTAATTGGAAAAGGATTTTGTCTTTTTTTTCTTTAATAGAACTGCCAGAGGCTAAACTTTACAGATCATTAAAATATATACTTTTTTTTTTCCAGATGGTCATCAGTTTCTTTCTTTAAAGAAACTGCTATACTGTTCCCTACTGCTATGGTAGTCCTAGGGGTTCTTAATGAGATTTTGCTCCTTTTTTCTAAATTATGGCATTCATTCACTTTGTTTCAGGGTATTAATAGCCATGGTAACCAGCTGTCAGTGAGAGCCTTGTCCAGTCCCTAGAGTAACAGAAGCCAAGGTTTGCAGAGAGATTCTCCATACTGGGCTGGTCCCAAAGAGCATAAGGCATGGAAAAACATAAGGAGAAGGCCAAGGTCAGAGGAAATAATTGAAATAAAACTTGTTCCAGGATACATGCTAATCCTTTTTCAATACTCTTTGGTGCTGCTTCTGAAAATCTATGCTTTTCTAAATTAATGAGGTGATGACATTTTCTACAAGATGTCTTTCTGATGGGTCCAGGTACTTCTTACAGCTGCTGAGACAGGTGACAGACAAACAAGACATTGTTATCTGTGAACCATATAATGGCTATCTGGAAAAGCATATAAACTTTTTGACATTATTCACTGTTGAACTTTAAGGCAGATTGGCAAAACTAGTATGAGTGGCTCCAGTCTCCATGTTCCTGCCACATCTGTATAAGCTTAGGTAGGATAAAAGTTCCTTTAAAAAGATTGATACTCCTGGCTCCATATTTTTGTCTTAGATTAAACCCCCCCGAAACAAGCAGGATTACCAAGAATCATTTCTAAAGGGAAAGATTGGAGAGGAGAGGAGCAAAATGCAAATGTCTCTCTGTTCCCTAAAACAAAAGCATATTCTTTGGAATCTCTATAAAGAGAGCATATACACTGGTCAGTATGTGAAGGGTACACAGTCTAGTCCTACAGCCCTTCAGAAAATTTACCAGGCTCCAGCAGTATCACTGAGAAGGCAGATCTGACCTGTAAACAGACTAAGCATTAGGGATTACCTCCTAACTTATGCCAAAACAAGTAATGTATTATAGGGAGTAATAACTCAGCCCTGGATTCATAAAAGCAGCTGCTTAACAAGTTATTTTCTGAGTGTTATAAAGCCTTTAAAAAGCTGTCTACGAATTTTTCCTTACAAACGCCTGTATTGTGTAATCTGGTTTGGGAATAGGCAAACATACTGGATCTTAGAAGTTTGTAGATTTATGTGTGGTTATAAAATAGTCTGCATATTTTAATTTTTAATTTTCCAATAAATGGCAAGAGTCAGTAACAAGAAGCTTGTTCATATAAAGGCAATATGCAGCTGCAACAGTGTCTGCGGTGAGAGCCCCCCTTGAAGACTAAGCAGCGTGAGTTTCTTACAATGTGATCTTGACTGTGTGTGACCCTTTTTAAGTGGCTATCTTACAATGCGAGTGTGAATTATAGGTAGATGTTCTTTTTTTGGAAGAAAAGGGCTATGTCATGTAGTTTGTGCACGGACAAAATGCCAGCTGAGCTACGAGTGCTGAATACGTAACATTGAGCAATATGACCCTGTAATAATTTTAAAATTTGCTAAGAACTGTTTCTGCCACACAGGCCCTGTGTAAACAAGCCTAGTTTTGCATATTTTGTAAATGTGCTATAATATGGAACTGCAAAACAGCAGCTAAAAGTGCAGATACGCAAGGAAGTCACTGAATCCAACTCAGACTATTTAAATGGCACCCCTATGGTTTCAGTTTAAAAGAGAGTTTTATTACTTAAATGACGAGTTTTGTTGCCATGTTTAACTGACACCTTTCTGCTTTCCAAGAATTCTCCCTTAATTGGCTGCCTGGATAAGTAGAAACATCTTAGGCTCAGACAGGATGGCTGCTGTAGTTTAATGAACACCTATTTTTGTGTCAGTACTCCTCAATCCTCAAGTGTTCGTTCCCCACATCTTTATCACTGTCTCTGTTGTGGCAGTAAAATTGTTCATGGAATTTTGTGGTAAAACAGAGTAGGGAATGGATATAGGTTAAAAACAGCCTCTTCTCCAGACCCCTTTCACCAGGCTTCCAAACTTGTTTGGGAGCAACAAGGGAGAAATAAAAGGAGGGGAACAAGGAGTCTCAAGGGAGGGTGGTTTAAGTCAGCACTGCTGACAAAAGCAGTATGTGTCAGACTGTAGATATTAGCTACCTGTTTGTCATGGATGCCTGTGACATCAGATGTCCTACTGCTGTGTGTAGCCCAGCTTCATCTCAAGGCACTGCGGTAAGAAACTTGGTGGTTGTCAGAGTTATTTTTCAAGTTAATTAACGGAGGCATTTTTGATTTAGTACTATGTAACTAAAAATCAGGAGTTGTCTTTCAAGTTTGAATATGTGGGGCCTTAATTTTAACTTGTAAAATGAAAACAATAATTTCTTCTTTAACTGCATACAAGTTTTCTGTTTTCACCAAAATTTTACCCTCCCTTTGTCTCTTATAGTAACAAGAGCAAAAGTCAGTTTGCATAGGAGAAGAGTCTCACCGTGATTTTCTAATTTTAGAAATGAACTTTTCCCCCACAACTCTTGAAGACAAAACACCATGTGAGAAGTTGACTACTCTCATCATATTCCAGCTGAGAACAGAAATAAAAGTGCCAGCAACATCACAAATAAGCCTTTTTCTCATGAGACTTACAGCACATTTTTTTCTGACAGAAGGCATTCAGATGAATTTCCAAACTCTTAGACATTTATCTGAACTATACCCACATTCTTTAACCTTTTGTAGCTCTTATTTATATTTGAGACTGAAAACTATATTCACCAGAGCCATGGCTTAGAACAACAATCATCACTAGGGAATAGATTGTTCTCAGGTACTGGTATGAATTGTGGGGAGTAGGATGATTTGATGAATTGTTGTCTAAGTGCTTTAAAGATTTTCTCTTTCTTGAAGTCTCAGTCCATTTTTCCTGATAGTTCATTACTGTTTATCACTCATTTCTGACAATGATTCCTTGAAGTAATGATCCTGAATGCAAAATATATATGTAAAACTAAGGTTAACAAGAGAAAATCTTACAGTAAATAGTTCAGTAGCCCTTGAACCCTTCAGTTATCATTGCATTAAACTTAATTGTTTACTTTTCAGACTCACTTCTGCAAGTTCCACTATTTATTGATCAGTCTCATCACAGGTTTTCTTCTAAAGTGACTCTACAGCAATGTACTCACAACATTTATCCTGAGATGCCATCTGTTCATTTATGTACTTGTTTACAGGTTTTTCACTGGCATTTGTAAAGAACATCGATATGATGGCACTGCATTAGTGTTTCTCCAGAGCTATTGCCCCTTGCAGGCATGCTCAGTGACTAGTACTGTTCCTGCCCTTTTGTCTCATGACACAAAGCATTTGGCAGCATTACTAACTTAGGATATCCTTGCTCTGCATTGCTTACCGCCGCCACCACACTGTCCCTGAACATTTGTGCTGACACAGCTTTTTTGTGGGGCCCCACTGTGGATCAGATCAGGGAACTTATCTGACTTGAACAATCCTCCCCCACTCCCCCCATATAAAGAATTAAGCTTGGTCAGTTTCCTTGGTCTGGCTCACGGGGTGGTCTCACAACTGGCTGTGCCAAAACAGCTGAGCAGATGGCATGCTTCTGCAGTGCAGAGGGAGAGAAGAAAACATTAAGCTGGTATTGCCTAACACTATATTCTTATTAGTCTCAAAGTACAAACAGATGTAAATATTAAATTTATTTCCCAGTACTTCTTGTTATGACTGTAATTTACCTAAGTGGCTAGGTTGCTGGTTTTAAGAATAAGTGAGTAAAGGAGAGGATTTTGAGACTTAGCTGCTCTAATTTATTGTGTAGCCTAAGTTAATTTATTCCAGTTGATTAAAATATTGTTAGAGCAAGATCTATATTTAATATACCCAGTCAGCATTAATAGCTGGCTGACTAACTTGTGTGGATCAAAGTATTGCTTCTTTTGCTAATTATTATTTAATTGCTAAGTTAATATCATCTTTGGTTTGTTATCTGGCACACTAAAGATACATGTTTAAAACAGCAACAAAGGTCCTGCAAATGGGGTCAGGTCTGGCTCTGTTCCCTGGATGAGAGCGTGCTCTGGCGTTCAGTCAAATTGAACTGATTCCAGTGAGTTCTGCACCATACCTGACTGGGGCTGGCTTTTCCTGCCAGTCTTGTAGGTCAGAAACTTGCAGTTGTGTGTTTGTTGCCTTGTATTTATTCTCTACAGATTGTTCTTTGATCCAACCTGGTTTTAAGGTGTGGGGTTTTTTTTTTTTCTTTTCTTCTTTTCCCCTTTCTCTTCACTTTGGCACAAGGCAAGCAATTGACAACTTATGCTGAGGCAGCAGGTTCATCCTTATCGGTACCTTATTTTTTTTGAAACTGGGTAGGTCAGTTGGTACAAATTCCTTTCTTTTTCCTTTGTAGAAGGCACAACAACAGAGGAACAGGAAAGGGCTATATGCAAAGCTCTGTCTTTCTCACTACTGTTGTGTCCTGCTTGCAAAATAGGTGCATAATGGGAGAGCTCCAGTACACACCTGTAAGATATCTTGAAGAACTCTCTGGGGCATGGGCAGGTGGGTTGCTTGTGAAGAAAACTAAGGTCATTACTAAGATACAGGTGCCATAATGATTTTCAAAGGCAGTTAAGGAAGATAGATCTGCTGTTCAAGCTGTGTGGGCTACGTGGCTTATTTTAACTGTAACTGAAGTGGGAGCGTTCACTGCTTTGCTGTGTGAGCTGTGTAGGCTAGGAGAGGTAACTTCTTCATGGAACCCAGCAGGACTCAGACCAGAACGTACATCCATAGCCTTGGAGGCAAAGGCAGCAAGCCGAGCTGAGCAGAGATGAAACAACTTGCTGCTTCCAAATGAAAGTAAGTCCATTCCCACTTGATACTGCCCCAGGCAGAGAATTAGCACAGCAAAAGTGAGTGAGATGTTTCCATCTGGTTTAGTGAGTTCAGTGAGTTCTCTGAGGGTCACGTGATTGAAGATATGCAGAAACCCTCCTTTCCCTAACAGGGAAGTATCAGACCAGTGCAGCTATCACATTGCATTTTTATTGAGTTGATTCTAGCTAACAATTTATAATTAGCCATGCTGGATGATTTGTGGCATTCTGCTGAAAGATGTTACTCTTCCCGTGTCAGATCTAGCGAAGTTCCATCCATTTAATTTACTAGCTCTTGTATTAGTGGAACCAAAAGCTAATTATAGTTTAAGTCGCTACTTAGACTATGAACTTTGGGGCTCATAACAAGATAGTTAGCCACTGACTGTTGGACAGCAAATGGTCCCAGGTCTCTAGGACCTTCTATCAAATGTGCATGAAACTGAGCTAGCTAAGGTCCAACCCTTGTGCCACTCATGCTACAATTTAATGAGCCAGTTTAAGGAGCTGAGACAAAAAGTTGCTTTCTTTGGAGAGCTTGTTTTTAACTGGCTCAAATCCCTGAGCTGACTTGCTGCACAGTGCTCACATCATCAAAAATCACTAAGCAACTGAGGATAGGTGGAGGGCCAGGCTATGGCAACTGTAAATTAGGTTGACTTAAGGTGTTAGAGAAATACACCCTAAACTGAAGCACAAAAAGTATAAAAGCTTCCCTTTAGGAATACTGTTATTCTTGAGCAATCTAGCCAGAGATTGCAGAGGTATCAAGTACAAAGGAATTGAAATCCTACACAATTGTAATTTTAATTTTTAATTTAGAGTCATATTTGGTCCAGTTATGTTATAAATATTGAAGTAGATTTCCCAAAAAGGAATTATTCCTAGCCTTTTACTTAAATACCTGTCATTCTGGTGACTTCATGGGTTAATTAGTTCATTTTCTGAAATGTATTTCTGGGATATTTTCCCCTTAAGTACTTCGACCCATAACCTCATGTTCTGAGAGTAACTTAACCTTTGGCCTTGTACAATTTACTGGCAACCATTCCTTTCCTTTTAGGATCTTTTCTTATTTGTGATTCTTAGCAATATAAACCACATATAGCTACTATTTCCTAACATGAAGCCTCACACAGTGAATTGATGTTACACTTAATTAATATAAAGTTTTAGATATTTCACAAAGTTCCTGACCCCAGGAACACTGTACATTAATACCAAATGTTTCACATCATTTACTGTAATAAGAGATTGTAATCCCAGATTAAAATCATATTAAAAGCTGGATCAAATTTCTTTTCCAGCTAAAGGGCTGTTATAGGAAAGAGTTAACTTTGCTCAGATATACTATATGAAGTTCTACGCCTTAGCAAGTTTGGATTTCATTCAAGTTTTACTCTTAACATTTCTTGGCTTGCAATTGTTTTCTAATTTTAAAGCTTAATTTTAAACTTTACAACCAATTTTATAACGGCCTCAGTGTAATTTGTTAGGGCATTCCCAATGAGAAAAAGCCCAAGAAATCCAGTAAGGCTGTTTTTAATCCTCTGAAGGTATATAAATACTGGTGGTGAAACTATTTTTAGTTTGGTCTTTTGTCTGATTCACTGGTACATACCAATTGTTTTGTACCAAGCACAGTCAGAGCCTGGTAGCCAGTTGAACTGGGTTTACAACTTTGGAAGCTGCTAGACTAATAGCTTTCATGTACTGTCTTGACTGGAAGAGATTAATTTCCAGTTTATGGCCATACTGGAGCAGACGTACCCCTCCCTTTATGATAACAAATACAAAATAGCGTTCTGTGATAGGCATCTTTAATATATGGACTGGGCTTGGAAGCTGCTACTGTAAAAATGCTAAAAGCCCAAAATACACTTTTTCTTAATATAGCTAAAACTGAGATCAAGTAATTTCCCATTTGGTGCCTCTGGCACTTTAGAAGGCTTTTCCTTTTAGTGTTTCTTGAACAACTGTATAAACCCAGAGGATTAGAGTCTGCCTGTAGGAGAGCACCCAGAAGGGCAGCTGTTGTTCTCTTCAGCATATTTTTGCTGAGCAAAAAGCATGTCAAAACCATCAGGACAGCTTAATGCTACTACCTACTAAAAAAGTCATGCATTATAGTGATTGTGGGTACATACAGTCCTGCTGACTTCTTCCTGCTGAATCCCTGCCCAGCAGAAACCACTACATGGCTGATTGATTGTTTCTTCTTTTTCAATTGAGCAAAACTGGAAAAGATGTATATGTTTTAATTCAAATGGAAACCAAGTAGCTGAGTCCAGAGGCTTTGCCTTTTCTTGCCTGTGAGTATATTTTTTTCAACAAATGGGTTTATTAAGGTAATGGAGACATTTTAATGAAGTACTAGGGCTTCTCTGTATTTTATCATTTTGTCTTATTTATAAATATTTAAAAAACCCAAACAAACATGTAGTTCCATCCTTTTATTTAGCAACCTGTCATTTTGGTGGGTTTATGGATTTTTTTTTTTCAACTGTATTTATGAGGTATTTTCCCTTCAAACTGTTTCAACCCATAACTTCCTGCTCTAAGAGGAACTTAGCCCAATGCACGTTAGTGCTGTGCACACTATTGCTAAAACAGGGGTTATTACTCAGGATCCTCACCCTGATTAAAATATTTTTCGTTACATGTTTCAGAAGACATCTTGGACTATTCAGTTTCAGACTGACCAAGACTTGGAAAAGAGGCAGGTTTGGTTTGATTTAAATGGGAAATAGGTTGGTATCTATTATCACCAGCTAGTGTGCCATGAATATACATTTACAGTGACAGTGTTTCAGTCATGCTGCTTGTCAGCCACTGCCCAGTCAGTTCATGAGCAGCAGCCCAGGGAAACTTTCCCCCCAGTTTACATACTGGGAGTGACACCATAAGGTATGGAATATCCTTTTGGCCAGTTTGGGTCAGCTGCCCTGGCTATGTCCCCTCTCATCTCCTTGTGTCCCCCCAGCCTACTTGCTGGTGGGGTGGTATGAGAAGCTGAAGAGTCCTTGAGTTAGTGTAAACACTGCTTAGCAACAGCTAAAACATCAGGGTGTTATCAACATTATTCTCACCCGCAATCCAAACCACAGCACTATACTAGCTACCAGGAAAAATGTTAACTCTATCCCAGCCAACCATGACACTATGGCAGTCTTTTGAAAGTGTCCCCTTTGTTGTCCTACTTGGATTTCAGTCTTCTACCTTCTAGACCTGCTAATGGCTGACTAGGAGTCTGTACACATAGCACCTATTCACACTGGTTTATTTGTTGTGGTTCTGTGGAGGGCACTCTCAGTGGTGCCTATGTTTACTCATCTCTTTACAATATTCCCTGTTACAACATCTTCCTTTTCTAGATGTTTACATTAAAACTCTCATACGGTTTGCTTATTTTCTTTGTTTATAATAGCATAAAATTCAGATGCCATATGAGCAGTGGATATTTTACCTGGAAAAATTACCCATCTTTCTTATAATGTTTTATTTGGCTTTTAGTCTATAAAAATAGGGTGAAGGGAAACTGAAGAGACAAAGCAATAGTCTTCAATATTTTCCTTCCTTGTAGTTGGGGAATTTCCTAGTTGGAATATCTTTCTCCCTGTTTTCATGATTATTTTTTCATTCTCAGATGGTCATCACACTTTCTCCTTTGGTGAATTTTTCTGTTGTATTCCTTTTATCAAAAATGTATCTTTAAAACCTCATTATGTCTCTGACAGAACACTTTGTGCCATGCATTCACAGATCACAGAATGTTAGAGGTTGCAAAGGACCTCCAGAGATCAAGTCCAAGCCCCCTGCCAAAAGCAGGATCACCTAGGGTAGTCTCCACAGGAATGCATCCAGGCAGGTTTTGAAAGAGACTCCACAACTCCCCTGAGCAGTATTAGTTCTGACTTTTGTTAGACCTTCAGGAGTTTTGCATTTTATCATCCAGATAGTTGTTTCATAGCAGTCATTGCTAAAACTCTGGTTTGCTTTAGTCTTCCATCTGTGGAAAAGGCCTTGAAGGTAGTTTGCAGAAATATATGGCATCTTTTAATCTTCAGAATATTGGTTGAAGCTGTACCAAATCAGTTCTGAGCAGAATCTGTTTCCAACCAATTCTTTAGCAGTGTTAGTCTGCAGGTATCAATAGACACCTCCCTCTCTGGTATCATTATGGCAAGTGCCAGTCTTCATGCTATGGAGAGATCACTGAAGTGTCTTCATTGGAGTTCACTGTATAAGGCACTGCTTTGTTTACAATTTGCTACCTAAACTGGGTTTTGTGCTTACCACTTTGGTTTGGTGTTGTCAATTCAACATCTTTTACAAATCTTGCCTCCCTCTTGGTTTTGTTTAAGGAACTTAATTTTTCAAGGACAAAATACTTTGCTGTGTTTCTGCTACTTTGTGGGTTATACTTACATATAGAATAGAGAGGTTTTCCATTCTACTTTCTCTCTAATAGTGCTTTTGATTTATGGATATTAGCTTACTTTTTACCAATCACCTTTATCATGGAGGTGACCAGTTTCCATTATCTAATATTCTTTGCCTCCCAGTTGTTACTACCGTGGTGGATGTAACTACTATGACATTTTTCATAAAAATGACAGGAGGTAGATGTAAATGAGAAGGCAGAGTAGCCTTCATGCTGAGCAATTCTCTAATGGCACATCTTGCAATTGCTGGCTGCTTTCTGATGAATGAGTATGTTGTGAATTTTGGTATCAGCAAATGCTCTCTCTAACCAAATAAGAATAAAAATGAATAGTTGTTGGTTATTTTTTTTACCACTAACAATGCACCTACAATTTGTTTTTACCACAACCATTGAACACCTACAATTTTACCTAGTTTGCATTTAAAGGTGGTAAAGGTACATAACCTGTTGTACACATAACCATATCTTCAGTCTATCAAACCCAAGCAATTTTAATACTACAAAAGGACATTATGCAATGAAGTGCATGGGAAAACATTTTGACCACTCAAAAGTCTGTATGATCCTACAGAATGGATGTATTCTTTATTTTAACATGAATCACCATTAATGTCATGGTTTATACAATTGTTTCAGACAATTTTCATTTTTTAATGGGAAGATAATCTATTTAACTATGGTAAGGACCTCACAGAATGATTTACTGATCAAATAATATTATAATGTTGAATTTAACAAGTTTAGCATTTTGTCTTACCTGTTTTCTTAATCTGAAAATATTTCTTTTCAGCTATTACTAGTTACCTTCTTACAGCTTATTGGTATTATTTCTTCTTAACATATGGGAGCACTAGGCCCTGGTTTCCAAAGGAGTAAGCAGCAGGTCAGGCTTTTATTTTGCATTTGCAGACAGAGGATTTGTGCCTAATCAGACACCTGTGACGTTTTGATAAAGGACTGATGATATGATTTGGTTTTGGTCACTGACTAGATGACATGAATCCTTGTGACAAGATTGCTAGTTTGAATACATGTTAAAAATCCATTTTATGTGAGCATTCATTGAAACTAGTGTTTTGTTCAATATAAATCAACAGCTAAATTATTCTTTATACATATCTGGTGAATTAATATATAGGATATGCAACTACAACAAAAATAAATTGGTGTAAATGGGCGAGCCTTTACTGAGTAATGAGATCACTTCATTGATTGAACAGCTCATTCTTCAGCTTGAAAGAACACTGAGACAATATTTAACCAGTTAATTTCTTCCTGTGTTGTGTTGTTTTTGCTTTCCATAAATGTGTAATAAACAGCAGTACCTTTATCCCAATCCAATTTGACGTACAAGGACCCAGAGGATCCCGCTAAGGCTATTCCTAGGGAAAGGATTAGAATAGAAAGATAAGGATTTGGACCAGCAGCATAATATCAGATGACTGACTGTAGTGAAAATTGATTCTGTGGCCAAATCAAATAAATGAACCTCCCAGCTCTTGCTCTGTCAAAGAAGAATCAACCCTCTTACATGCAATCTGCACAGCAAGCCAGGCAGAAACACAGTCAACTGAAAACCTGAAAGGCAAGAGCTGCTAATAAAAACTACTGCCTCCATTCCAATGCAAAGGGAAAAAATAACTGTAAACCACCTGGCTGGCCTCTTTGACTTTATACTGGAATGGATCACAGCAAGAAAGGCACACGGGCACCTGCCACAGCTGGGATGGCAATCATGTTCAACACCTGTTAAAGCAGGCTTCAGCTGAAAGGAATCTAAATTGAGATGTTGCGTCAGAAAGCTCGTTAGACACAGATGAAGCAAGCTGTGTAAGCACATGTGGTCTGAGGACTGCAGAATGGATCCAGTTCCACAGAACAAAAGGTAGAAGTCCAAGATGCAAACTACCAGGCAGCCTTTGAAGATTTCCACAGCATTGGAACCTTTTGTTTTTTGTCAACTTAGTCCAATCTGAGTCAAAGAAAAAAGGATGATTTGCTCAAGGCTAGCAGTCCTCACTAAGAGTAAGCCCATCAGACTTCCTACAGAAGCCTGGGAATATACATATCAAGAAAAGATTAGTAATACTTTTAATCTGGTTGATCATTATGAGTTACAGTGAACATCTGTAATGATGGGAAATATTCTTTTGCAACCCTTGAAGACAAGTAATATACTGATAAAGAAACCTGAATTTAATGAGAAGCAAAGGCTATATGTCATTTGTTAAATTATAGTATATAAGGAGGAATGACTGAAGCACACTGTGGTTTTATCTCAGTTAATCAAAAGACAGCAAATATACATACAGAATACAAAAAACCTGGCACACCTTACACTACACATGCATTACAGCTGAAAAAATAGAACTACATCATAGGATTATCATGGTACGTATACATCCCAGAATAGAACAGCTAAAGGCTGAGACACTGGAGTTCCAATTTGCTACAACAGTGTTCAAGAGGGGATTGGTGTTCAAGAGGGGATTGGATGTGGCACTTGGTGCCATATGGGGTCTAGTCATGAGGTCTGTGGTGGCAGGCTGGACTCGATGATCTTTGAGGTCTCTTCCAACCTTGGTGATACTGTGATACTTCTCCTTTTGCAGTAGAAAGAGAAATATTATCCCAAATCTTCTACCCAGGCTGTTTTACTGTTCCAACACTATGTATAAGAAATATTCCAGACTTTAGAGTTGTTAATTAGAAGCATTTGCAATCTAAGTGGAAAGTGGAACAACAGAAGTGGTGTTATCCTCACTTTAGAGGGAAACTAAGTCTGTGTTTTGTGTCTACATAAATAGCAAGTTATTTGTGCCACTTTGAAAAAGTCTGAAAATGAAACTACAAGAAACTGGAAGCTTGGGACAGAACTGCTATTTTGTATATCCCAATCCTGTACAAGAGGACTGCTGGGTAATGAACAGTCAAAACTATGGAAAAATAAGTAAAATGCCGCCAGACTATTTTGTATCAACCCTGAGAGCTTCTATGAAGCATCATTTGATTTTCTGCAAATATTTATCTTATGCAAACATCCCTGTGCATTAAAGGAGATTGTTCTTGTTCCGGTATCAATCTGAGTTGCCATCTGATTTCACTTACAAACCACTTTAGGCTTTGTAATAAGACTTTAAGGTATCTGTAAAAGCAATCATTTCAGAAGCAAACACTCATGCCTGGAGTGTCCTTATATATTGATATCAGTAACAATGCGGCCAGTAATTTTCCTTTGCTTCTACTTGATGATCTGAGAGCAAATTACTGTGGATCTGAAGTCTGTGAAGAGAGCCATGCAGTTAAGTGCCAGGTTTCCAGACCTTCTAGTCTTTTTAACACACCTGATTGTAACTTCCAAATGGGAGGATTCCAAACTGCTCCATAAAACTATAGAAATGTATAGTAGCAGCAAACTTCATGAAGTAATGTCTGCTCTACATTGCAGAATGTTAAACAAACAAGAAAGCAAAGCAATGATTGTTTAATGCAAAAATATATTGAAGAAAAAAAATAAAGGGCACTAATATGACTGCAGTAAGTTTAGGAGAGCGATGAAACTTCTTGGGGAAAATTGTAAAATGGTTAAATGAGACTGACCTCATTCAGGTTTTATGTAGGTGTGTTTTTGTCAACACACCTCGTAAGCATTATTTATTTTATTTTAGCCTTTGTAATCTTGCTGTTACAAATGCCCCATTGATCAAGGGCTGAGCACAAGATCCAGATAGGAGTGATGTAATGAACAACCATAGCATAGGGGGTCTTGAAAGGATGATGGCAAAGTTTCATTGAAATCTTAAAAGTGTATCCAAGTTCATTCAAATGACTCCCTTTTACTCTATCTTCCTCCACCATGTATTCTAATGCCTGAATGAGGACAAGTCCTAATTTTCCTACAAAATTTCTGTATGCTATACCACTTTAGGTTTTGTTTTCCTTTTAATTCCCTGATGGCTGAAGTTTCACATTTCACCCAGGCGCTGGTAATTACCTATGGAAATTATTTTAAATGCCAGATGCAACACACTCACTATAAACAACCTATAGCCTTGTGCACAGAATGAAAGCCCCTTTCCTGTATGACTGACGAATTTGACTTTCTTGAACATAGCTTCTCTCCTGGAATGGTATCCTCCTCCTGGATAACAGCATTCTGCATGCTTAAAAAATGGATGTGCCTTGTTAGCTGTAAGAGACACAAAGGCTGTGATATTTGCAAATGGCATGCAAACAAAATTAACTTTTAAATGTATAACTATGCTTTCACACTGATCCAAAAATCACCCTTCTTGTCCTCATGGTTTTTCCAATTGCAGCTGTAAAAGGAATAACCACAGATGCAGTCAAGAAATGCTATCCGCTGATTCCAGGAGTCTTTCTCTGTGCATTCTCTTCTGCCCTTTCTGTATCATGCTGGTGTGTATGGCTTCTAAACAGGTCCTGATTCAACCGCAAATGGGAACAAGATCAAGCACATGAAATACAAACTTATGCGTTATACTCTTAATTCGAGGCTGTTTGGTTTATTGAATCATGCGGAACGAATGCCTGGCCCTGCTTCTTCCAAAGCCTGCTCTGGCTACAACTGCACAGCTGGGTTTGATTTGCTGCCCATAGGAAGGGGGGAGGAATCCCTATTTCTCCAACACAAATACAGATCTGGGATGTGGCTGCAGATCCAGAATTCCTAGCTATCCAGCATCGGATGATGTGTGGAAAATAAAACACAGCACAATGTAGCCCTCAGGTTTTTGGAGCTGGAAGTCACAACACGCCTAGAAAATAGTCCCAGTTTGGAAAGAATTCAAATACCACAGGAAGCGTGTTCCTTCCTTCTCAAGGCACATGCAATAACTCCAGCTTCTGACCAGATCAAGGTATATCCCCATCTGGATGCAATAACACAGCCTAAAAGCAACAAGGACAGAAACCACCTATGCATACTAAATAAATCAATAAATAAAAGCACCCCCTTCTCACAAAACCACAAGTGAAATAAAGTTGGCCTCGTTTACTGCCACTGTTTCATCTCTCAATAGCAAGCAAAAGGCAAATCAGCCATCCATGCTGTGGACCTCAAGCACAGAGGCTGACATAAGTCCCTGGAAATTGATGTAAGCCCACGTCAGTCGTTTTAGGGCTTCTGCCAACTCACTCTCAGTCACGCCCCAATTACTCTTTAGCTGTATAGAAAGGGCTTGAAGGTGTTTTTCTTTTTGCAAATTTGACTTCAGAAAGGATGTACATTTTGGTGCAGTAGGAGAGAGACAGCAAAATGAAAAATATGGTGAAGACAAACCAAAAAAAAAAAAAAGGATATTGCTGTGGAGAAATGGAAGTTCTGAACTCAAATTCAGATATATCTGATTTTTATGTAAAAAGCTTTGTGAATATTACCACAAAAAAAACCCAAACTGCTTACTATGCCACCTTACCTTCTACATATGCTGTAAATTCTTGTTAGGTAGATGACACAAGCGATTAGCATAGTTTATTTTAGGATATATAGTCCTTTTTAGGTGGCAGCTGTAGGTAGGACTAAAAGCACTGCCTAATGACCTGCATATTTTATGGCTGATGAATGCACACTGTCTCAAACAGGGGACAAAATATTTGGTTTACAGTAAAGGAATGGAACATACATATATATGTATTTTAATTTAGCCTACTCATTAGAAATGCACTGTGAGCATCTTATCAAGGAACACATATCAAATACTTGTTGCTGGTCTAATTTCCCCTTATGGGAAGTTTGGTTGTATTTTTTCTCCAGGGACATGCATAATGAATAATCTACTGGTGTCGCAGAAAAGGAAACTGCTATGGTTACTTCACATGCTGTAACCTGACACAACAATTATTTAACAGTAAGACAAATTCTTATATACCTGCTCTGAAAGTGTGAAAGACTACTCAGAAGTTTTCAGACAAAAAATTAGCTGCTAAGAGCCATTTTATATATAGTATATTTTACTGAACTGTTTATCATAGACCTGTTTTCATTCAAGAACACACAAAGGTTTTTCTTAACCACGGTTAATCCAATTAACACATTCTTTTCTTGTCTTGCTACGTGAGCCTGGATTTAGAGGTAAAAAGAGGCTACAGGCCAACTGGGTTTGAGCTTCTTATAAAGGTTTGGGCTTCCTTCTGAAGAGGGGACTGGCTACCCTGAGAGGAGCATCAACCTTTGGTTTAAGTGTTGTGGAAACAGTAGCTGTAGTTGCTCATGCATTTTAGGTAAAGAAATAGGGAGGGTGTGGGAAGTGACAATAGAAAGGACAGTGTGTTAGAAGATCAACTACAAGATGAACACACAGCTGCTTCCCCCTTTTACTTGGGCAAACTCCTGTCCCAAGTTCTATGTAGGATTTTTTAATATGATGCTGCCTGTTTCCACTAGAATTGTAAGGTGACAAAATAGCTTTTCATTAGGCATGCCTTCTTCAGCATAGATTTCTCATCTTCCCTATGAGAGCACAGACAGAATTAAGTGAACTTTTGTAACAACACCCTGCTGGACTGTAGCCAGTTCCCTTCAGGTTAGCTGCCTTGTTCTCACTTTCATTCAGTCTGTAAAGAGTCCATTTAGATACCAGTGGGTAGGGTATGATATGTCTGCTTGGACAAACAGCAACAAACATACAAAAATTCCTATGCATAGAAACTATTAGGATTGGTTATTTATGAAAAGAAGCATGGCCAGCAGGTTGAGAGAGGTGGTTCTACCCCTCTCCTCTGCTGAGGCCTCACCCAGAGTGGCCAGTGCTGGGCCCCCCAAGAGAGACATGGACCTGCTGGAGCATGTCCAGAGAGAGGCCACGAACTAAGGTGCGAGGCTGGAGCACCTCTCCTATGAAGACAGGCTGAGGCAGTTGGAGAAGGCTCCAGGGAGACCTTATAGCTACATTTCCATATCTGAAGGGGACCTACAGAAAGGCTGGGAAGAACTTTAAAAGAACTTGCAGCAATAGGATGAGGGGCAATGGTTTGAAACTGGAGCAGGGTACATTTAGTTTGGACATAAAGAGGAAGTTCTTTACAATGGGAGTGGTACAATACTGGAACAAGCTGCCCAGGGATGTGGTTGAGGAACCATAAATTGGAGACATTAAAGATCAGACTCGATGAGGCCATGGGCAACCTGATCTAGTTGGAAGTGTCCCTGCTGACTGCAGGGATGTTGGACAAGATAACCTTTGAGGGTCCTTTCCAACTCAATGCAATCTGTTAATCTAACAATATTAACAGATAAACTCATGATTTCCACATGGGCATGGAGTCATGACACACTAACACTCATTCAGTAAACTTTTCAAGTAATGAAACCTGCTCCTTTAGTGTTTAAAAGGCATTACCATGGAATGTCTGGCTAATAATAGTTTCACAGTACATAAGATCAAGAAAACTGAAAATGTCCCATAACATGCTATAGCCTTAGTTCCCATTAATGCCCTTTTCAGCACAAGCCTAAAATCTCCCTAGATCACATCTGTTAAGAATTAATCTTTTACTAACTCCACAGCACCCAGTGACAGCTTCATTAAGTTGTTCCAGGATTTCTTAAGACTCAAATTCCAGACACATCACGCTAGTTTCTACACTGCCATCCACTGCTGGGATCAGGCTTCTGCTGCAAAAGCAACTTAAAATTCTCCTTTCCTCCCCCCCACCCCTTTTATTTGTGTTTCAACCTTAACGCGAGGCAAAACAATAACTGATGGTATGTTACTGTGCAGGCAGAGCATTCTGAAACTTCTGTGCTCTTCCTAATGACAACTTGACTCCCTTGATTGATGGCATACATTGGTGAAAGCATTTTAATTGGGTTCCTTACAGTTGCTTCATCGCTACTGTTTCCAAGTAGCCTGGAAGGTAAGTGGCTAACAGCTCGGAGTCCTTCAGCCGACATTCGTTACCCAAGCCACATTCCTCAGCTTGTATCAACCTACCCAGTCAAGAACAGCACCTATCTACAGGTAGGTTTCTGAAGTCTCTACCGCAGAATCTGCATCCTCGGGGGGACTCTACTCCCAAACGCGGCAGTCCACGCCTTGTAGAGAGGCTCAGCCGCGGGGTCCCGTGGCCTCGCCGAGAGCAAGCGCAGCGCAACGCAGCGCAGCACACTGCTCCGCAGCTGCTGCTAGGCGGCGGGGGCGACACGTGGCAGCGCGAAGCCACCCCACCCCGTTCCGCTCAGCTGGCTCCCCCGGATTGGGCGCCCGCTCAAGCACGGCCAACCAACTACAACCCCCGGCAGCCCGCGCGGCGCGACCGCGATGAAGGTGGGGGGAGTGTGAGGATAGCAAAAAAGGAGCGGCGGGAGGCAGACTCTTGGCGCCACGTGACCTGCCGCGCGGCGTCCCTCCTCTCTGAGGAGCCCTGGTGCGGGTCACGAGGCGCTGTCGGTACCACCGACGTCACGGCGTCAGAGAGAGACCAACTGTGGGAAACGCCGGCGAGGGGCAGGGCGAGTGGGTGGCTCTGCCCGGGGGCACGGCGCAGGGGGCAGGGCCGTTAGGCGCTCGAGCTGGGGCGGGGCTAGTCGCGGCCCGTAGTAGGCGCCCTCCCCCTTCCCCCTCCTCCCCCCCTACTGACAGAAGGCGCCCGGGCACGGGAGCTCGCGCTGGGGCAGGAGCAGCTGCTCGCGCTGCCGCCTGCCCGCGCGCTCCCCTTCTTCGCTCGCCCTCTCTCCCGCTCTCTTCCAGGCGCCATTCGGTGTTATGAGGCGGCCCTGAGGGGCAGCGGTGGCGGGGAGCGCAGCCCGGCAGGAGCCCGGCGCGGCCCGGCAGGGTGACGGGGTCTCCCTTTGCTTCGCCGGCCAAACCCATGACTACGGCAAACTGCGGCGCCACCGACGAGTTCGACTTCAGGCTGATATTCGGGGAGGACGGGCAGCCCGGCCCCGGGCCGCCGCTGGGGCCTGCAGGTGCGCTCCTCCGTTGCTTTCTCGCCGCGCCGGGGCCGGGACGGGGGTGTCGGCTTCCTGTTTTCCTCCGAGTAAGGCGGGGAGGGGGGCTGCTGCCGCCTGCCCCGCCGCTGCGGGAGGTGGAAGACTGGGGCGGGAAGTGGCACCGACCCTCCTCCCTCAGGCCCCTTCAGGGCTCAGCTCCCCTCCCCTCGGTCGCGGGACGTGGGATCTGAGGGGGATGATGCCGCTAGCAGGGCCGGGCCGGGACTCATTGGGCCTCTCGCCGCCGTTACAACTTTCTTTGGGAAAAGAAATCCAAGAACTCGCGTCGTGCGGGAGGAGCCTTCCCCAGGGCGCGGTGGCTCGAGGGGGAAAGGCCCCGGCTCTTGCCGAGGCGGGGGGCGGTTGGGATCTGGTGGGCCTGGTCTTCTCCCTGGTCCGCGGGCATTCCGCTGTCGCCTCTGGCGCAGGTAGCGCGGGCAGGGGCGCGGCTGCGATCGCCTTCGCTGCGGGGAGGCTGATCGGTTGGGGTGTCCCGGCGAGGTACAGCGAGCCGTCAAATTCGGCACGGGGCAGTGAGCAACAGAATACTGATGGGGCTGCTTGGCTGGGGCTTCTGCCGTGAAAAGTTTCAACCTAACTGTTCCCCGTATGTAAGCATAATCGTTACTTCAGTGTGTGCCTATAAACTTTGTATACGTGCGTCTGGATGGGCAAAACGCTCTGTGTTGAGATCTGACGGCTCTTTTGGTCCGTCTGTACGGATATATACACACGCCTCGGAGTGCTTCCATTTTATTCAGTTTTTTAGTATTTGAGTCTGAAAAATCTCTTTCAGAACCCCTCGTATTTCTTTAAACTGCAGAAAATACACTGTTCCCTGTAAATGGTGATGTGGGGAATCAATAAGAGCCAGCTGTGCTGTGTGGCTGTACCAGAGTTCGATAGCTGCATGCCTCTTTTTCTGACCTACTTGAAATAAGTACTAGTTGGTAATACAGTGTCTTAAGTCTAACTGGGTAGATGATAAGATAACCCTGAAACACAACTGGATCCAGGCCATGTTGTTTTAGTCTGTGACTTGGGTTGTCTCCATAAGTTGATTAGAAATAAAAAGTTTGGTACAGTCTGTATGTCATCCCTTGTGGACACTTAGGATTAGTTTATTAATTTCTACCTATATTGACGCTGAGATTCACTTCAGAGATTTTTTCAGGTAGAAGAAGATTCTTTGCTTATTTCCCAACTTAGTAGAATAGCAGATGGTGCTTTTGGGAAGGGAGCCTAAGTTCTGTTAGCCAAATAAATGCATTACTGTCCCATATGAAAACAGTGGAGAATGTTGAGTATAACAAAAATAATTATGACATCTTTGTTTCTATTCTTTTTACATAAAATTGATAGTCTAAACTCTGCTCCTCTGTCAGTGATGGAAGAAAAGGAGGTTACAGATTGCTCATAAAATTGGAAATGCTAGTGGTGCTCAACTCACTTTTGTAATATTTGTACTTTGGCAGCATTCCTTAAGAAGCAGTTCAGATTTTACTCTGAATATAGATCATTTTCATGCTTAATTTTTTTAAGGCAGATTTAAGACTGATATGCAGACCATGAACTTGTTTGCTGTAGCTTTCAATAAGGAATCTTGCATTTGTAGCTTGGTAATTTGCTTATTTTGTAAAATACCAGAGGTGAGCTTGCCTGCTGTGCACAGATGTGGCATTCAGGGAAAGGGTTTGAATAGGTCGCTGCCTTCAAGTAATCTATTAAAAGGGTTGCACCAGAGTTTGGCCATTAGTTCTGTCCATGTATTCTATATAGGAAGAACACCTGGATTTTGTAGAAGAGAGGACCCATATTGGAAATCTTACTTTTTTTTCCCTCCCTCCTTGTCCAAGTATATGAGATAACTAAACAAAAAATCATTAGATCTCCCTACAGCATATATTTTATAATTTCATATGTAATTTCTTTCAGTGATGTTGTTGCTGCGAAGTGCATCAAAGCAAGTGTTAAAGGTGTTTGATTTTCTAATTTACGCTAATAATTAAACATGTAGGTCACAGGGAAATTTGCCTAATTTGAAATAAATCATATCAAAATTACTAAGTTTTCCATGAAGATGGAGAATGCTCAAAAACATATTCTCACACTTCATGCCATATCTTTAGAAGTTTGGGAAAGATGTGTCTGGAACTAAGTTCTTGTGTAAAGAACATGGAAATGCACATTAATGTTTTCTCTTACACTGACACTACTGTAGTGGTATGAAGATTTTGTTATTTCATATAGGTACTTATATAAGTATATGTATTTATACATTTTATCTCAAACTTGTTTTTTTTTTTTTTTTAATCAAAAGTGAGCCATTTTTACATTTCCTGTAAACTTTTGATTTCTGAACAACTAAGAAAATGCTAGTCCCAGGCAGTAGGTTGCCTTTTTTATGACATTAAAAAGACAGTAGGAGAAATTAAATCAGCAGGAATTCTGAGTTACTAAACAGAAAAAATTCAGTGGCATGCAGGACAGTAGAACTAACATAGTTTTGTGCTAAGTGGCAGGAATTGAGGCAAAACGTTCTGCAGTAGTGCTTGCATGCTTGATGGGAAAGTTATAGTTTCTGCCACAGAGGGAAATACAGGAAAGATGGTTTAAAGATGCTTAAAAGCGTCTAGATGAACACTACAGTCTTTGCAACATACTTCACTTAATCCAAGGGATAGCCCATTTCATATAACCTGTGAACTGAAGTAAAAATTAGCTCCAGTGGTTGCCAAACAGATTGTCAAAAGCTCTTCATCTGCTTTTAAGTGGAAGTTGGGTGTCAAGCACCTTCTGCAAAAATCCTTTTTGGTGGTAGTTAGGTGTCTAAAAGAAGAAAGAAATAATCTCTTTGATCTTACAATGTTCAGCACTCAAAATGGGTGGTACAGTGCTAGGCGCTAAGAAGCTTCACTTTTTCTGGCAATATAATTAGGGACTCCGGTGCCCAAAGATAATGGTATAGAGCACTCTGAAGCGAACCAAATCTCTTTGGTGTACTCTTTCTTGCGGAACTGTTTGGTTAGTTACAGTAGCATCTGATTGCATCTTGCCACCTTGTATCAGTTGCATTTAAAATGCTTAAGTAGGCATTTGAATTACAGTATCCTTCAGGTCCTGTACATCCTCCAAAATGGATTGTCATATAACTAAGTCTATCAGTTACTTTGAGATGCCATCATGTTTGGTCTTCTTAATGAAGAGATTTTTGAGATATAATATGCAACACTTGAATAATTGACTTTAACTTGAATACTTCTCTGATGATGCCCTCATCGTCTTCACCCCCACCCCCAGTTTTGTAATGCTATTCAGTATTGGGAAGTTGCCTAGAACTTCTTAAGCATTAAACAAATAAGCTGCATTAAGATCTCCTCACTGCAGTTAAAAACTGCTGAGGATGCAGTATACTGTTTAAATGCCAGACTGTGCAAAAGGGGAGCAAAGACAAGTTGCTATGATTGCTTCTTTAGCTGAATTTTTATTTTAAGAGTTCACCTTCTGTTTTAAGGAATGAGGTTTTTACAAGGTAAGAGCCTTTAAAGATCTTGGTGTATGTAGAGCTAAGTTGTGAATTCTACATCTTTTTTGGTTCTGTAACAAAATTATTTCTTGTTGATATGTCAGATAGGCATGCTTAAAAGTAGAGGCTGCACACTGTTAAATATCCAGAAAATTACTTATCCAGTTACTTATGAAATTCTGGCAGATGAGTTATTGGTACAGTTGTTCAGAATCCTTTCTAAAATGTTCCTGTTATTTCTGATAGTCGTCTTAAAACAAAAGAAGGGTTAAGGTTTTGTTACCCAGTAAAACACAGTATTATGTGGAATTTCACCCTCACATCTCCCTTTTTTTCTTGGGCTGTAAAGTAGGTGAGGAAAAAGTCATCATTCATATTATCTTCCAGTATTAGTGATCATCCTTGGTTTGTTTTATCCCCCCACCCCCAAAGGGGGAGGGGGGGAGATAAAAAGGTTGGGGGTGGGGGGAAAGGAAGATCTGAAAATATTGGTAAAACTATCCTTCTTGGCTCTTTAATTATTAGCATCTGTTTTGGATTCTTTAAAACTACGGAACAATCTGAAAAGAGGTTCTTCATATATCCTTTCACTTTATATTTGGTTAAGTAATGCTATTGAGTAATCTTTTTACAGATATATCTTAAAATTTCTCTTACTTTTCTCCTGAAAAGTGTGTTATGAAAAGTGTGGAAAAAATGTCTGTTCTGTGATGAATTCAGTGAATTTCAAAACAACTTTATCAGTTGCATCCTCACTCTGGATAAGGACACTGTATCTGGAATTGAATCTTTAGTTTGTCTGAAAACCTCTACATTCATGTTCTCCTTGTGAGTTGTTTCCCCCTAGCTTAGAGCTATTAGCGTATTGGTTTGAGACTCTTACTACATATCATGGCTGAAACACTTTGACAATCACAATGTCAAAGTGTGTAACACCTGACCTTTTCTTCTGAAGGTTTCAATGTCTGAAGTTTGTGAGCTCCTCTGGCTGCTCAGCAGTTACCCCCTGTCCATGGGTTGAGTGCTCTGAAGTTGTAGCAGGCACTGAATTTTTCCACAGTAGCTAGGCTGGGTTCTCTGTAGTAAAAACTGGCACTATATATGTGTAATTTAACTTAGTGAAAGTCTTGTAACCAACGATTTGTGCTGAAACCCTACTGTAGCACTAGTCCTTATAGCTTTTACCTTGATCATTGATATGCAAAGTATTCATTTTCATGTCTTGGTGTTTATTTGTGACAGGTATTGCTGTCAGGGATTGTTGGTAGAGAGCAGGAAACTGCCAAAGCTCTTTAGAGAAGTTTGCAGTGTGCTCAAGCTTCTTGCTCTTTTCCCTAAGATGGTGATTAAGGTAAGCAGTTGAGTTGTGGTAGGAAAGAGTAGTCTCATAATTAGATTGAGTGGAAAATAAGGATGCTGGCAATAATTTCAAACTTGAGGTGTGAGCTGATTGAGGGTTGCTGTTGGTTAAATTCTTTTTTGTCATCACATACTTCTGATCCAGAACTGACACAAAGTTTGTTTTCCTTAGCTGAATAAGAGAAATTCATAACACATGATCTTATTAAGTCTCTTTAACAGACTACCTTATGTACCTATATGCTTCACCTGAAATTCGCTTCATTTTTAAACTTCTTTTGTTCTGTTTAGATTTAGTTGCCTGTATAAACTGATAGGAGTGAAAGTCTTTCACAAGATGGTAGCCCTGTGGTTATATGGATGGCTCAAATTATACGTAATAAATCCAGCTGTCTCTGCTGGTTTGTAACCATTTGCTATACAAAATAGTGCTCATGTGGATTAAGAGCAGGGTCAACTGGTGCAACTTTAAGGAATGAATGGACAAGTTGCTTGAGTCCATTTATTTTTTGCTTCTCCCTTAGATGCTTTTTAACAGAAATGTTTAATTATTAGTTATTGAGCATTAAATATATTGTGATAGGAATCACCAGTTATTTGAAACTATAATTTTATTTTACAAGGTGGTGTCTATGCATGTAAAAGATTGACAAGCAGGGACACAATGCAAATCAGTTATAAACTGTGGTTATATAATCTTGTGATGCAGGGGAGGAGAGAAAACTAAACAGCTGCATCTGACCAAAAATAGAGGGTCTGTGACAAGAACCTTGTGACTTCTTAATAATTTAGAGAGACATTGAGGAAGAACCAAAGAAAAATGTATAATAAAGTCAGATCTAGTATTGATGGAGCCAGAGCATCATGGTCATTGAGTAACAGATTAATCTCTTAAATGTGCCAGCCTCCCAGGAATGAGTGTGTTGTAGCTTTTCACAGTGTGCTGGCTAAATGAAGTCTTGTTCTTTTAGAATAGAATTAACCAGGTTGGAAAAGATCTTCGAGATCATTGAGTCCAACCTATCACCCAACACCATCTAATCAACTAAACCATGGCACCAAATGCCTCATCCAGTCCCTTCCTAAACACTTCCAGTGATGTTGACTCCACCACCTCCCTGGGCAGCCCATTCCAATGACCAATCACTCTTTCTGTGAAGAACATTCTCCTCACCTTGAGCCTAAACTTCCCCTGGTGCAGTTTGAGACTGTCCTCTTGTTCTGTTGGTGGTTGCCTGGGAGAAGAGACCAACCCCCTCCTGGCTACAACCTCCCTTCAGGTAGTTGTAAATGGTAATAAAGTCTCCCCTGAGCCTCCTCTTCTTCAGGCAAAACAATCCCAGTTCCCTCAGCCTCTCCTCACAGGGCTTGTGCTTGAGGCCTCTCACTAGCCTTGTTACACCTCTCTGGACACAGTGAAGAGTCTCAATGTCCTTCTTAAATTGGGGGGCCCAGAACTGGACACAGTACTCAAGGTGTGGCCTAACCACTGCTGAGTACAGGGGCACAATGCCTTCCCTGCTCCTGCTGGCTATACTGCTCCTGATACAGGCTAGGATGCCATTGGGTGCCAGTGTTCCACCTGGGCACACTGCTGGCTCATGTTCAGCCTACTATCCCCAGGTCCCTTTCTGCCTGGCCACTCTCTGGTTGCTCTCCAGCCACTCTCACACCAGCCTGTAGCACTGCATGGGGTTGTTGTGGGCAATGTGTAGAACTTGGCACTTAGATGTGTTCAATCTCATGCAGTTGGACTCTGACCATCTGTTCAGCCTGTCAAGGTCCCTCTGCAGAGCTCTCCTACCCACTAACAGATCAACACCTGCCCCCAGCTTGGTGTCATCTGCAAATTTACTGACAATGGACTCAATCCCCTTGTCCAGATCATCAGTAAAGATATTGAACAGGATGGGGCCCAGCACTGATCTCTGGGGGACACCACTAGTGACTGGCTGCCAGCTGGATGTGACACCATTCACTACCACTCTCTGTGCTCGGCCCTCCACCCAGTTCCTAACCCAGCGCAAAGTGCTGGGGTCCAAGCCACGGGCTGACAGCTTGGCCAGGAGTTTTCTGTGGGGGATGGTATCAAAGGCCTTGCTGAAGTCCAGATAGACTACATCCACAGCCTTCCCCACATCCACCAGGTGGGTTACCTGATCACAGAAGCAGATCAGGTTGGTCAGGCAGGACCTGCCCTTCCTAAATCCATGCTGGCTGGCCTGATCCCTTGGCCATCCTGTAAGTGCTGTGTGATTGCACTCAAGATGACCTGTTCCATAATCTTGCCTGGCACTGAGGTCAGGCTGACAGGCCTGCAATTCTCTGCTTCCTCCTTCCATCCCTTCTTGTGGATGGGCATCACATTGGCCAGCTTCCAGTCATCTGGGACCTCTCTAATGAGCCAGGACTGTTGAAAAATGATGGAGAGTGGCTTGGCTAGCTCATCTGCCAGCTCTCTCAGCACCCTAGGATGGATCCCATCTGATCCCATGGACTTGGTGGGGGTCCAAGCAGGTAAGCAGGTCTCTAACTACTTCCTCCTGGACTACAGGGGAACTGTACTGCTCCCTGGCTCCATCTGCCAGCTCAGGAGGCCAGTTGTCTGGAAGACAACCTATCCTGCTATTAAAATTTGAAACAAAGAAGGTGTTAAGTACCTCTGCCTTTTCCTTATCTGTAGTTACAATATTCCCTTCTGTGTCCACTAAGGAGTGGAAGTTGTCCTTGCCCCTCCTCTTGCCATATATATATTTGTAAAAGCATTTTTTGTTGTCCTTCACAGCAGTGGCCAGTCTAAGCTCTGAATGGCCTTTTTCCTCTGTAATTTTTTTCCTGCATGACCTAGCAACATCCTTAAACATTTTATGGATTACCTCTCCTTACTTCCAAAGATGATACACCCTCTTTTTTTAACCCTTAATTTGCTCAGAAGTTCATTGCCCAACCAAGCTGGCCATATGCTCTGGTGGCTCATCTTCCAGCACATTGGCACAGCCTGTTCCTGTGCCTTCAAGATTACTTTCTTGAAGTAGGTCCAGCCCTCCTGGACCCTTTTGTTTTTAAGGGCTGTTTCCCAAGGTACCTTCTGAGTTAGTTCCTCAAGTAACCTGAAGTCCAGAGTGGAGGTTTATTTGATGCCCCTCTTAGCTTGACTGCATATTGAAAACTCAATTATTTCATGGTCACTGGACCCCAGACAGCCTCCAGCCACCACATCTCCCACCAGCCCCTCTCTGTTTGTAAAAAGGTCAAGCAAAGCCTTCCCCCTGGTAGGCTCACACAGCAGCTGGGGTAAGAAGCTGTCCTCCATACACTCTAAGAACCTTCTAGACTGCCTCCTCTCTGCTATGTTAAGTTCCCAGCAGATATGGATAAAGCTTGACCAGGATGAGACTGCTTCAAAAAATTCCAAACTATCTCATGTGCTGTTGTGAAGCAGTTGTATCTACACCTGGGATAATTCCATAACTTTTATGGTTTAGCATGTGGTTCTTGGATCACTACATAGTGCATTGAAAATCACTATGTATGTAGTGAGTCACTGTGTAGTGCACGGATTTGAAAAAGATCCCATTTGAGAAAATGTCACTTATTTTGTGTGTGAATTCATGGTAGCACCTCACACTCTGTCCCTTCCCTCGCATTTAATTGTGGGCACAGCACAAGTGAAAATAAATCCTGAGAGCTAGGATGTGGGAGATGGGCAAGGTACAAATGCATTTGTGCTAATGCTTTTATCCTTCAGATCTCTGAAAATTGGAAATGAGCTCTTTCTTAAAAGTAGTCCTCTGCTTAGAACATGATCATCTTCCTCCTTTTGTACAACTTTAAGCAGTTTATTGTATCCCTCCTGAAGTGTAGTGAAATAAGCGACATGGCTGTGAATGAGTGAAAATGAGGCAGACTAGGCCTGAGTCACTAGTAAGCAGCAGTATGACTGTTCATAAATATGGGAGTTTTTGCCTAAAGCTGCCTTAGTGGGCCAGGGAAGTGCATGGAGCAGACTTGGCAGACAGCCCAGCCTGTAAAACAACATCCAAGTCCTTGCATTTGTCCAGGCATGCCATGTGGGGTTCGGATGTCAGTGGAATTTAAGATGAGTGAAACTATCAGTAAGGCTAAGCAAAATTGCAAGATAGGAGCAGGCTTATTAACAAGCCAACATTCTCCTCTGCCTTTAGTATGCCCATCTGTGAGTATTTGCCTGAAATACTGGTGAAATAGAACATTAAAAAAAATGAAGCTGTTCAAAGTCGTGCAGGGAGGCGAATTTAAATCTGAAGAACTGTACCACTGGTTCATAAACAAGCTCTCTGGGGCTGTCCTGTGGCCTGCATGTCTTGTGAGTTAACCAAACAGCTGAACCTCAGCATTTATGTGATGCTTCTGATTAAATGTCACTGAATGCTTATGGTTACTTATGAGACAAAGGATGATAGGTGTTGATAGAAGAGAAGATACTTTTGTCTGTTTTCTTTTGGAGGCTCAGAACTCATTTTTATGTACCTGGGGTAAGGAGAGAATAATAAATTTTCTAGGGATCTGACTAGAAACCCATGATCTTTTATCAACACATTAATATAAATAGAACTCCAGGTTTGGTTTGAGTTTGTGTTGTGCTTTTGGTGTTTCTTCAAAGCAGAAACAAAAGCTTCATTTAAGGCTGGATAAAAGACATTAGTAGGTAGAGACATGAAGAGATACTTATTGCTAATTTATGACTCCTAGAAATGTGGAATCATTCATTAGTAATAGCAAATAGGTATTTTTAAAATGGCTTCTCAGACTGCATTTTATTGATTAGTCATCACTTCTAAAAGTAAGACACTTTTAATATAGCAAAAGTACTAGGTGTATTTGAGTGTATTTTGGTGTTTGTTGTTTTGTTTGGGGAGGGTGGGGGTGCATTTTGTTGGTTTAACAGGTTGGTGGAGAGGGCTACTTTCAAAATCTTGTAAGTATTTCTCTTTGGACCTAGGTCCTGCCAAACTGAGACCTTTCAATTTTCTTATATATGAGGTTATCCAAGAGTTCAAGAGGCAAGTAACTTCAAATTCACTGCTTAAAGAGAGTCTTCATGTTTTAGAGGCTGCTCACTCTGCTTTTTAGGAATGAATGTTGGGAGAAATGCTCTTTTTTAACCCCAGATTTTATTTTATTTGTAATAGTTTTGGTAAATAGAACAAAAAAGAAGAGTACTTAAAAACTCAGGGTTAAACAACATTTGTACTATACTGGAGAGGGAATGGAATTGTGACTGGACACAAACTGTTACCTTCTAACTAAAGCTGTTTTACAGAGTAACCCAAAATACAAACATGCTGTAAAGATAACATAGTCACAGTGCCTTTATTAACCATTAGTGACAGTGATTTCACTGCTTTTGATGGCTACATAATGGGCTATAACAGTGTCTACAATAGTTTATAGCTACTTGTGTACCTTGGATACTTTCTAGTAGTTGTTCCCTAAACCAAGAACACAAAGGTGATGAGGAGCTGGTGTAACTGTATGGTTGGACTCAATGATGTTAAAGGCCTTGACTCAACCTAAATGATTCTATGATTACTGAAGGTTTTAACAGTGTCATTTAGGATAACTGTACTCGAGTGACAGGGCTACAAGAGAATGTATAGTTTAGTCCAAAGAACAACCAAGAAAATCTGTCAACATTTTGTTTCTCATAGCTTCTTTAAATTAGCTCTGGGTCTCTGTATTTCATCAGTGTAATTTGTCAAAATTAGGCTTTTGAGAGCAAATTCTAACATCTGTGAAATTGTCTAGCTTGTTTGGTTGTGGGTAGGCGGTTAGGCTGATTAGGTACAGTGTGTAGTGAAAAATCCACTCCTGCTGGCTTAAATGCAAGTTGAAGGGATGCAGGTTTCAGGGCTTGCACATGGCAGTTTTGAAGCATGCTAAAATATGGTCTTCCTTGTGTTTTGGGGCATCGTTCTGAAAGTTGCTGAACAAATGGCATTTGTGCTCAGCTTCAGGCTCTCTTTTCTCATTTGGCTGTTTGATTACTGTTTCTGCTTGTTTTGCTTACTGTGTCAATCAGCCAAGTGAATTCAAGGTGTTTCTGATTCTAGGTTCATGTGAACAGCTGGAAAAACAGGAAAGTTTCCGATTGTCATTCTGGCTCATTTCAGACCTTACATGTACAGTGCACTTGAGTTTTGTGCACCTGGAGTCTACATTAAAGATGTATTGTAAAATACATTGGTGAAAAACTGTAATGTTACCTCTGTGGCGTTCTGGGGCATGGTTTGCCCTGTCATGTTGCAGGTCAGCTGCAGAAATACAGTGTAACTTTGCTAAGGTGTGAAGAGTTCCCAAACTAGTTTGTTCAGATGCTATCAATACCGGTTCTCAGCCTCTGGGCCATGTTCTGTTTAATAAACAGAAGAGATGTCCCCATTTTGCTCACTCTTCCTTACTGTGTAACCTTTCCCCACTCTTAACTTCTTGCCTTAGCTTGTTGCATTCCTTTTCTAACAATCTTCTCAAAGACCTTTGTCACCATACCCTCCTATAAACTAAAATACCCATTTTCTTGCATGTTCCTGTCTTGCTTTATTTGCTGTGGATCTACTTACACATTCTGATCTTGGAAACTTGGGTTCTGCTCAGTGATGGGCTCAGGACTGGAGACAACTGTAAACCTGGAGGTGTCTATATAAAGCAGCAGGTTGTTAGCAGCAGTCCAGTTGGTGTTGGAAGTTGATCAATGGTATCCGTGTAGATAGGTGAGGATTTCAGTTTATAAGTACAGCATAAATCAGAACTTTGAATAATAGGAGTCCATTAGTTTTTCCCTCACAAAGGAAGAGTTAGGTTGTGGATAATAAACTGGCCTGAGTACCAAGGATGTAGAAAAACCTTTGGCTGGGGACTAAAGTATGTAATTTGCTTATTCTATTCAATCTGTATTTGCATAATGTCCTCACTTTTCTTTACAATTGGTGTTCTTGTGGTGTGTCAGACACATCACACTCATCCCGGAGTGCTCAGTCTTCTCTCAGCTCCCATGTCTGCACATGCCAGATGCTCTGGGATTGCAGGACTACAGATCCTTCACAAACTCTAGCAAATAATCATCTAGACTAACGTGCTTCATCATCAGAACACCTGTGACAGGCTGTAGGTACTGTTTGCTAGTATACTGCTCCATGTATGTATATTGGGTCATTTTAGGAATCTTTCTGAAGGCCATAGTGTTTCGGTTTTTTTAATTTCTCTGAACTGTTGGGTAGTGTTAAGCTGGATTTCTAACACTGAATGACAAATGAAGCTTTCATCAGACTGGAGTGCAACAGCTTCTGTTATGTCTAGCAGGGCATTGCGCAATAAAATACCATGCACTCTTGAATGACGTACCCACAGAGAGAAAAGAAGCAAGGAGAAACCTATACGTTTTAGAGATTTTTAAAACAAAAAGCAAATAGTTTTCTTTAACTTGCTATGAGTATTAATTAATAATTCTTCAATACTGAGTCACATACTCATAAAGTTTTCATTTAAGGACATGGTTCATAATTTACCAGAAATGCCAGGAGAGCTGGAGAAGGCACAGGTACAAACACTGCATGGTGCTTCTGTCTGCCCTTTTGGGATGATTTTGCTATTGTAACTGAACTTGGAATGACTAATTCTTGTTGAACCTTAGATACAAGTGGATTCTTTACCTGATTTGTATATCACTTTTGATCAGCATATCTCAAAGCACTCTACTATGAACAGTTATCAGAAATTATTTTTTTTGGGGGGGGGGGGAGAGCGGAAGGGAGGAAAAACCTCAACTATTTGTTGCAATAGAAGTACATGATTTTCTGAGATGTGCTTATGGTTGAAGCAGATGTATTTGACTTTCTTGTTTATATAGGCTGGTTTTCTTATAAGTCAAATAAAATTTCATCACCATTATTTCCCTATTTGAAAGCTAATTCTGTTGCATCAGGGTGAAGTGGGGTGTACACTAAGACAGCTATTACAGTGCATCCCAGCCTGTGGCCTAAAGGTTTAGTTGCATGTTACATTTGTAGTGAGAACACCTGCAGTTTCTGACCTGATTGCTGGCTTCTCCCCTGTCCGAAAGCTTGCCATCCTGTCAGGTTTTTATATATACGCACACACACAGGTGTTTGCGTTAGTGCACTGCAAAGCTGATTGCCAAAATCATCTGGGTTAAAAATACCTCATTTCCCTTCCCCCCCCTTGGTGAGTGAGTGTGTGTGGGAGGTTAAGGGGCGGAGTTGCTGCTCAAAAAAACATAACATGTAGTTACACCCTGAGAGCCAGCATGCACTTTTTTTATTCCACATCAGTTGTAAACATTTGATATGTTGTATTATTGTCTTGCTTAAACTAGTGCAACTTCATTATTTTTCTGTATTTCTACTTAATTATCAAAATAATTAATTTTCATCTGGTCTAGAATTTGAAAAGGTCTGCAGAGGAGCTCCTGCTGTTGAGAAGACTGTTTTTCTTGTATATTCTCACTATTTTCACTTAACACAAGAGGAGTGGAATTCTGATTGGCATGACAGATCTCCCTGTAGCATACATGACTGACTAAAAAAATGAATTTTTGTCCATTTTCAGTAATCTGATATGACAATCGAACAGCACAAAATCATTAAAGAGGGAGAACTGCTTCATAAAACAACATTTGCTGCAAAACATCTTTTTTTTGAAAGTTTAATTGCACTACTGTTTTTTGTGTTGGTCTGTAAGGATGTCTTTCCCCTGCTACCTTAATTGTTTTGACAGGTCTTACTTAGTGCCATACTCAGTGCCTTAACTAGTCAGTCATACTCCTAATGCATTGCTGTATTTTTTAGGATTTTTTGGGGGTTGTTTAAGTTGGTGTTTAAGCTTGTACGAAAGGTCTCTGGAGAGCTTAGAGCTTTCAGTGGAAAACTAGAGTTAAATGACCAGTTGTAGAGCTTTAGTGTAGTAGTTTATCAACAAGAACTCTGATCAATGTCTTTCTGAGTGTACAAAAAAGACTATGACTATTGTGTATTCTGGCTTTTGTGAAGATTAAGACTCCTTTTTGACCCCAAGAACTATATAAACTGCTGTAAATTAGTAGGGTAATGAAACTTTAAAATTAATCTGCATATGCTTTTTGTTCCTATTTTCAGCCATTTCTATGCTGTTCTTCATGATACCTGTTGTTCAGAAAGAGATAATGGTAACTGTCATGGCAGAACCGAGAAACAGAAGAGGCTCTTGTTCTTTTTAAAGTTTGGGAGTGGAGACAGATTATATGACTTGCCTGAGAACACACATGATCTCTGTGGCAATGCTCAAGTCTTTCCTCATGCTATTTAAAGGACTTGATTACTGATCCTTTTTTCACAGTAGTATTTTTATAAGACCTAGGTCATGTTGCACTTTCGTACTACCTTACAACAACTTCTATTGTCTGAACCTGTGTATGTGCTTACAAATCTTGAATAAAAAGGTGTTTTGGATAATTTTGGCACAGGGCTTGTGTTCAGACATTTGATAGTAATTGACCGACCTTCTGTGGAGAAATCTGTCTCTCTGTACAGCTGCACATGTGCATGTGCCAGGATATGGCTGAGGAGTGGGAAAGCATTACTCGTCCTGAATGTGCAGTCTGATAAGGCAGAGAACAAGCAAAATGTATCTTAGGAGCATTTGTTCTAGGTGTTATTTACTTATATTCTCCAGTTAGCTTATGCGGAAGTGTTCTTAGCAGTTGAGTAAGGGTTGAACCACCATCGTTTTAATAGAAGAGCTTCTGTAAACCAGTCTGTTTCCAGACAGTAGCACATGCACATTAAAAAATGACAGACCTTCTGCATCTCATTGATAACGGATGACACAGAGGTCTGATGTAAGATTGTATCAGAAGCCTGCAGCTTTACATAACTTGTGTACACTACATGAAAATAGACCATCTACATCTGTGATCCCCTAGTAGCCAATCTGATCTCACTGGGGTGGGGAAGGCAGCCTCACTAAATTTCTAAACAATTGAGTGGCTTCTCCATAATGATTGAGTGACTTCTCTATGCCTGGTAGTGCTAAAAGCTGCAATAAGTTAAACCAAAGCTGAGTTTATTTCTTTGCTAGTTGTCCAGAAGACCTCCCTTGATAGTAAAACAAAACTTGTCTGACGCAGTTTTGTTCTTAGCAAACACCAAATTTTTGTTTTGTTTTTCTGTCTCCTTTTAAATGCTTACTGGAACAAATAAACTACTAATGCTACTTCTAAAATTGAAGTTAAACTTACTGGACTGTGATTCTTCAAGTGCTTTTTAACCTTTTGTTTAACCCAGTTTTCTTTGCATTGCTGTTGGTTTGTTAGCAATTTACTCAGTGGAATTTTTCCTAAAGAAAAAGCGTTTAGCACACCTGCCTTTTCAGGGTCATGGCAGGCTTTTGATGTGAAGGGCTCTGTTTCTCTTAGTCTTTTTATTTTGCTGTCTCTATCCTATCTAGCATCACACCCCTCTGTACTTGTGGTAGTTTTCATGCTCTATCTTAGTAATCTGACCTAAGTTGTTTGTGTATTGAATGCTTCTTTTTTATATTTTATGGTCAATGAAGGCCTCATGGCTTGGCCAGCCTCACTTCTCACTTCACTGTCTTTGCTCCCCCAAAAGGATTGTTTGAATGTAATAACTCTCTTAAGTAACCACATTTCCATAACTCCTTTTTTTGTCTTGGGGTTCTCCATAACTTTTTTTTTTTTTCCTTGCACTTCCCTTTTGTGAGTCTTCCCTCCATTTGTTTACCCTCTGCTTTCATGAAGCATGGTTTTGGGTTTTGTTTGTTTGGTTTTTGTTTTGTTTGGAGTTATTTTTTTTTTAGCGCTTCTCACCTCTTTCCATCTTAAAATTGTTAGTTGGGGTTTGGTTTTGTTTCTTTTTGTTGGTTTTTTTTCCCATTTCTTTTGCCCAAGTGATATTAATTTTGTATATTTACTAGTGCCTTCAAATTATTTAGAGGGATCTTCCAGACTGTATTCTCCATGGAGTCTTTAATCAGACACAAGTAGTCATGGACAAATAGCCTAGTAGAATTAATGACACAATTCGTAAAGGTCTTAGTAGTTAGTGTTGTCCTTTTTACGAGCAACTAATGGGTTATTTTATCACATGAATGTAAGGGGGAGGGGTTTGTGTGCAAGCTGAAATAGATCTAACCGCTTATTGATTGTGTCTGAAAATGGTTTGGGTGATTTAGACTTTACAATATATTGCTTCCACAGTATTAAAGCATTCTTTGGGGATTTGGTATTCATTAGATGTATAGTTCTTACTCTGGGTTTCTAGCATCCTGTTTTTTGAGTGTGCACTGGGGAGGGGTAATGAGAGAGTAGGGTGCCAAACTCATTAGAAGTTGTTTGTCATGGGGAAGGACAAAAGAGACCTGAGTAAGAAGAATTTTCTCCTGCCTTGTCTATCTCTTCCCCTTTTCTTTCCAGCTGTCTTTTTTTGTGCTAGTCTGATCTTTCCATGAAACTTAAATGTTGAATTTACTTGTGTTTTTTGTAACGGCGCTGAAATTGAACAGTGTCTCAAATATTTCAAGATTTTATTATTGCTGCAAGAGAAATAAGGCTTTTGCAATAGGGTTTTGGCACAAATAGTGTTCCTAAAGCCATTAATGGTGGTGAATGCACAGACATGAAACTTCCAACCATTGCTTTCCTGTGACATTTTCATTATTATTTCAATTTCTGTATCTGCAGCTGTTTTATTTCTAACTTTTCAGTAGCTGGATAATTGAAATTTTTTTAGGATTGCCTTTTTTGTCTTCCTTGAGTTACATTTCTGATACTAATAATGATCTGGGAAATGTAGGCATCTGATCTTGCACATGAATATGCTGATAGGTGTGGAAAACTAACTGCTCTCTGCATTTCCTGTGTTGAAAACACATGTGTATATAAAATCACATAGTGCTCACAGAACCCCTTAGGACTAGTCTTAAACATGATTTTGTACATTCTTTAATAGGCAAATTACCAATAGAGCTGCTCTCTGCCTGTGAATCTTCAGCCATGTATTTTCTTACATCTGAGAAACATGGCCCATTCCTTGGTAATGTTACACTTTCTCTCCACTTGACAGTGTTTACTGCTTGTATCTGAAGAGATGCTTTTTTTGGTTTAGTTAATTTTAAGGCGATGGCTATTATTCAAACTGATAATAGAATGACTACTCAACATATTGATTTTTTTTTTTTAATCATAGAAAGGCCCAAAATATGTGGTTTCCTGTCTGTGTATTTTATAGGATTGTGAGAGAGAGTAGATTTATTTCAAAACAAGCATTAATAGTCTATTGATATTCAAGATTCAGCATTGAGACAAATTACTCAGGTTGTAGAAGCAATAATGTTAACAGATTGTAAGATTAGTTTGTGTTAAGTGGGTATGTTCCAAATTCATTTAATTTCATCTGTTAAGAGATGATAGACTGTTGAACTACCTGAGGTCTCCTATATACCTCCTTTCTGTGATAGAAGGCTCTGTTTCACAAGAAGAAAAAAATCAGACCAGATGCACAGGGGTTACAAAATGCCAAAATAGCTGTGTTTTCTACTTTTGCTTCAGAGAAGTGTCTCAGATGGACAGTTAATTCAGTATTGAGAAGCAGGGCAAGAAAGTCTGTTTCAGTTCTGTCAGACAAAATTGCTGATTTTGTGAACTGGACTCCCTCTCAACTGCTTGTTTTTCTTTGGAATACTTCCTGTGTTTTGGATAAATTAGAGAGATCTGAGAATATTTTGGTTTGCCTTTTTTATACTGAACAACTTGTGCTTAAACTTTGTGAGACTGCCCTTGAAAAATGCTGTTCTGTGAGATGGGCACTGAAGAGTTTTCTAAGCCATCAGAAATGATATTAGGAGTAAGAGACTTCACAATATCTTCAATTTTTTCCTGTTGGGCCTCTTTTGAATATTTTGAGTTGTTTATAAGCTTCATTGAAGTTTGAGTCACTATAAGATGCTTCCTATTGTGGAAGGGGATAAATATTACATAGGAGCTATTCTGGTGCTTGTAATTAATGATTAGTGGGCTTGCAGAATGTATCACAGTCCTATTAATGTCAAAAAGATTAATTTGTAATGGATTATGATTTTTAAAATGTTTAATTACTAAAAGATTGTAGCTGTGAAAGATAAGGTGTTGAATTGAGTCTTCTACCTTAGATACTGTCAATACAGAGAAAAATTAGTTTAAAATCTTACATTGTCAATCACTGAAGATGCATATAAACTGTGGAATCTGATTGAAAACAAGATTTATAACAGAAAACTATGCTGTAGTCCCATTTAGCTGTAAATATGGCTGAGGAGAATAAGAATCAGCTTTTATTTTCTGTGGCTAGCATAATGATGAATGTCTAGGGTGTTGTAAAGAGGCCATACCTGGGAAATTGTTTATGGCATTTTTCAAGTGTTGCATTCTGACTTTGTTCCTCTTCTTTTTTATTCTGTTCTCAGATCTTGAGTCAGATGATTGTGCATCCATATACATCTTTAATGTAGACCAACCATCATCCTCTGTAAATCAGCCAATTTGTATTCCTCGCCATGGACTGCAGTCACACTCCTCTCCTCTGTCACCACCTACGAGACTTCAGAGTCATAAGAACTATGAAGGAACTTGTGAGGTACCAGAATCCAAATACAGTCCACTAGGTGGACCCAAACCCTTTGAGTGCCCTAGTATTCAAATCACATCAATTTCACCTAACTGTCACCATGGGATTGAAGCCAATGAAGATGAATTGCACACAAATGGCACAGAAAATGAGTATATGGAAAGGCCTTCACGGGACCATCTCTATCTTCCTCTTGAGCCATCATACAGGGAATCATCCCTTAGTCCTAGCCCTGCCAGCAGCATTTCGTCCAGAAGCTGGTTTTCAGATGCTTCCTCTTGTGAATCCATTTCCCATGTTTATGATGATGTAGACTCAGAGTTAAATGAAGCAGCTGCTCGATTTACCCTTGGCTCTCCTTTGGCATCTCCCGGTGGTTCTCCGAGAGGTCCCAGCGATGAATCTTGGCAGCAGCCTTATGGATTTGGGCATACCTTATCACCTAGACAGTCTCCCTGTCATTCTCCTAGAACTAGTATTACAGATGAAAATTGGCTAAGCCCTAGACCAACATCAAGACCCTCGTCAAGACCTACATCTCCCTGTGGGAAACGACGACACTCCAGTGCTGAGATTTGCTATGCTGGTTCTCTCTCCCCTCACCATTCTCCAACTCCATCACCTGGCCATTCTCCCAGAGGAAGCATAACAGAAGATACATGGCTAAATACTTCCATCCATAATGTACAAGGCCTTAATTCTGGCCTTTCACCATTTCAGTGTTGTACAGAGACTGATATTCCTCTAAAAACGAGAAAGACCTCAGATGATCAGACTGCCACTTTATCTGGAAAAATAGATCTCTGTCCTGAAGATCAGGGTAACTTATCAGCACCCCTTGAAGCTGCAGTAGATGACTGCTCTGGATCTCAGCACACCTTGAAAAAAGATTTGCCTGGAGACCAATTTCTTTCTGTTCCTTCGCACTTTACCTGGAACAAACCAAAACCTGGTCACACTCCCATATTTCGGTAAGCCATTAGGAACTTTCTCTCTCATTATTCCCCACCTATGCATTTTAAATAAAGCATCACCGGGATAAGCACATTTACATGTTTAAGACTTTTTAAGTGAAACTCACAGACAGGGAGATGATAAAGTTAGGAAAAACTAAGTTGACGCACCAAACAGTCATCATCTTTTAAAAATACAATAGATGCACACCACAGTTGTGACATAGGATTAATTTGAATTAAATACTTTGTTTGTATGCAAACATGCACAGAGTGCAGCTGAATCAAATGTGTGCAGATTTTGTTCATGTCTTGCAGTTCCATCTAATCTGACCAGTTAATGTTTTAATATAGCTAAAGAAACCTGACTTACATATTTTCATAAAACTGAGACCACAAAAGAGGCAGGGAGTTTATTTGCTTTTGGTTTTACTTGCTTCTTTGAGCTGATAGCATCCTAGAAACAGAACTTTTAAAAATAATTGCATGCTGCACTGTAATCTTCCAGAGGAATTGATTTCTGAGCTGTAATACCAAAGGTATTTGCACCATTGTGGTACTGCATTAATTCATGCTTTTCCTAACAGGATGATTGGTGAGGGCTTCGAAGAGGGAGCTAGTTTGCCTGGGGTAAAAAATCACCTTCCTTTCTACTCTGTTGATTTTCAGACAGAGCATTTCTGTGACCTTTCAACTTTATAGGTACTGGAATCACTTTGCCAGTACCATGCAGTGGGTGCAGCATTGCTACTGGATGGATACGGTGTTTATCAGCTCAAGTTACCCTCTGATTCGTAACCTTTTAACTTGATTTACTAGGTTTTAAAAATAAAGGGTAGCAAGGTACTAGGAGGAAGAACGTTTTGTGTGGACATTCAGTAAGAAAAGTACGTTTAAATTAGTATCTGTAAAGCACAAGTATCCATATGAATGTCATATTACTGATTTATGTGTCAGTGTTTCCATGCTACTATGCATTGATTTTAAAATAACTTTGATTAAAATAGTATCATTCTGTCCACAGGCAGTGCTTAGGATTTGCTCTTTAAGGATCTAGTGGGTGAAGCAACTCTTCTTTGTTAAAGGGAGGAAGATAGGGTAGGGTTCTCTACATATTTGTTTTATTTTGAAAAAAAGGCAAAGCTTAAGGCCTAAAAGTTAATGGCAAAATATGGTATTCCTCTCGTTGCAGAGTTGCCTTTGCAAAGGACTTCTTGTTTTCACACTCTGTTTTTTAATTTTAGAAAGAATGACTTAGAAAATATTAATGGCTTTACTATTTTTGTCCCCGCTACCACTTCCTCCCCCAAAGTAAGTGAAGCAAATAAAAATTTTGAAAAATTTAAAAAAAATAAAGAAAAAGGGTTAAAAAAAAAAGAAAAATAAAAGAAAAATGGTTAAAATTTAAAAAGAAAAGGAAATAAATGTTCCTGACCAAGCTACAGACAGAGGTCCACTATACGAAGATTTTTATTTCCCTGCCTGGCAGAGTATGATATTCTTAGCAGAAGAATTTAATAATAGCAAAATAACAGAACTATTGTCCAGTAAGCCAAGCTTACTGAAGAAGTAGTCTTTTAGGGACCTCCTTGTTGAAAACTGGATGCTGCCTTTCATGGCAACATGGTAGTTTTTGTATAATCCCCCCTTTCCGGTGGTTCTTTCCAAATTCGCATGTCATTCTTGTATCATTTCAACATCTTGATTTATTAATTCTTCTTGACTTACCAGTTGAAGGAGCCTGTTGAAACCATCTTTTAGAATACTTGCTCTCTTTTTGGTACATGGATGTGCTCAGGAGTGTCTATCTTGTGGAATACAGGAGCACTCAGTCATTTAAAGATTGATACTGCTGACCCTTCCCATGTGTTAAAACACAGAACTAGTGGATAAAATTAATCTGTAACTTTTACTGCTGAGTACCTACAAAGAAAGTTATAAATATAAATGGGTGAAATATAAAGCAATATTTTCATGGAACAGTGCAATGTCCTTGAAATAAACAGAAGTGAATCATAATGTTAAGAGCTTCCTGAGGAGTTGCTTCTAATGGGTGCTATCAGATAGACTTCAGTGTTCATAAGAGTAATCATAGAATGGTCTGGCTTGGAACAGACATCCAAAGGGCATCTAGTCCAACATTCTCTGCAATAAGCAGAGGCAGCCTCAATGACATCATGTTACCCAGAGCCCTGTCAAGCCTCACCTTGAATATCAGCAAGAATGGGCCCAAACAACCTCCATGGGCAACTTTGTTCCAATGTTCCACTACCCTCATGGTAAAGAACTTGTTCCTAACATCCAGTCTAAATTTTTTCTTGTGTAGTTTGAAGCCATTGGCCCTCATCCTATCACTGCACACCTTTGTAAACAGTCTCCATCTTTCTTGTAGGCCCCCTTCAGGTACTGGAAGGTTGTTATTAGGTCTCCCTAGAGCCTCCTCTTCTCTAGGCTGGACAACCCCAGCTCCTTCAGCTTGTCATTGTAGCAGAAGTGCTCCAACCTTCTGATCATTTTCATGGCCCTCTTCTGGACCTGCTCCATCAGATCCATGTCCTTCCTGTACTGAGGGCTCCAGACATGGGTGCAGTACCCCAGGTCAGGGCAAAGTGGCAGAATCATCTCACTCAATCTGCTGGGCATGCATCTTTTGGTGCAGCCTGGGATGCAACAGGCCTTCTGGGCTACACGTGCACACTGTCTGCTCATGTCCAGCTTCTTTTCCATCAGCACCTCAAGTCCTTTTCTGCAGGGCTGCTTCCTATGACCTCATCCCCCAGTCTGTATTGATAGTGAGGATTGTTCTGGCCCAGGTGCAAAACCCTGTACTTGTTCCTGTTGAGCTTCATGAAGTTTACCTTGGGCCTACCTCTCCAGCCTGTCCAGGTCACTGTGGATGACATCCTGTCCCTCTGGCACATCTACAGCACTGCTTAGCATGGTGTCATTTGCAAACTTGCTGATGGTGTGCTTGATCCCCCTGTCCATATCATTGATAAAAACATTAACAGCACAGGTCCTAGTACAGACCCCTGAGGGACACCACTTGTCACTGCTCTCCTTCTGGACTTCAACCTATTGAACACTATCCTCTGAATGTGACCATCCAGCCAGTTTCTTATCCACTGAACAGTCCACCCATCAAATCCATATCCCTCCAACTCAGTGAGCAGGATGTTGTGGGGGATCATGTCAGAGGCCTTGCAGAAATCCAGACAGATCACATCCATAGGTTGTCTCTTATCCACTGACATAGTCACTTTATCACAGAAAGCCACTGGGTTGGTCGGGCAGGATTTGCCCATAGTAAAGCCATGCTGGCTTTGTTGTAACAGTGAACTTCTCTGTTTTACTGCTGGATATATTCCTGTGTGTTGGTTTCTAGATCAGTGTCACACAGAAAGCACATTTTTATTAATAGAAAACTTCTACTATTTATGTGCAGCACAGGTTTAAAATTTCTTTAGAGGTTGTTAACCTCCTTAGATTGTTAATGTCTGAATGTATTTAAACAGTGTTTATTTAGCCATGTGGTCATTTCTGCATAACTGTATAAACACTGATTTTAATTTCTCTTCTACTCAGAAATCTGTATAGCTTCCATATAGCTGTTTATGAATGTGAAATTTAACAGGAAAGATACAAACCTGCTAGCCGGAAAATTGTTACCAGATCTGAAACCACTGAGGTGATAGATACCTTACCTGGCTTGAAGTGTTGGGGGTTTCTTTAATTCTGTTCCAGTCTGCTCGTCTGGTTCTAAAAGATCCTCAGTCTATTACTGGAATCTTTTCATTCTAGCTAAAACAGTAACTATTTTTACTTAGATGTGTGTTTTGGAATTGTATTTGTGTTATACTCAGCAGGCCAAACTTGGCTCTTTTGTTAGCTTGCAGGCTAGCATAGTTCATGAAAGGTGAGCACTACTGAAAGGTAAAAGCACAATGAATAGAGAGGCATGGTAGATCTATGGTGCTTTTGTGGGATGACCAAGAATAAATACTCAGATAAACCTGCTTCCTCTCGTAGTGAGGAGAACTGAGCAGAACTGAAGAAAAATCAAATTTACTGCTTTCATTAGAAAGTAGGCTGCACCTATTTGCAAGTAAAGTAGATAAAACATGCTGAATTACTTAACAGTTATAGCCTGCTCTGTGAGTGCTGTGAGACACTGCATCTTAAGGATGTTAAAATACTGAGTTCTGTCTATTTTGGTGTTTATAAAAGTAGGGGAGCTAACTTCTGTGCTTTCTGATTAGAAATTAAATGCAAGATCCACTGCTTCTTAAATAGTTCAGGACAGTGACCAAAACTGAGCACCTCATTTGTCATGAGGTGTTGGATAGTAATTGCAGTTTATCTTTATTACATTTTATATATAGAAATATATTAATTGTAATATAAATTACAACATATTACAACTAATAGGATTTTAAAATGTCTTAATGATATTGTCAAGTACAAAGTGGTGCATGAAGTGCATCTGAAGTGACTGTGAGCAGCGTGCAAAATAAGCCCACAGTAAGCTGAGCCCTGGTAGGAGTAACTCACCTCCCATGTGACATGGTGTGTAATGTGCAAATAGCACCTTCTGCTTTGAATGCATCTGAAATTTTGGAAATCTAGTTCATCTGGCAGGTCCTAACTGTGTTTTCCTTCTTTCTTCTCTGCTCAGTAAATGTGCAGCAATAACCAAAATTCAAAAGCATGTAACATGCTTTTGAGCATGTAACATGCTTTTGAGCATTTCACTTGTTTCATCAGATGGGCAGAATCCAACAGCATGAGATTGAACACATCCAAGTGCCGGGTTCTGCACATTGGCCACAACAGCCCCATGCAGTGCTACAGGCTGGGGTCAGAGTGGCTGGAGAGCGGCCAGGCAGAGAGGGACCTGGGGGTGCTGGTTGATGGTAGACTGAACATGAGCCTGCAGTGTGCCCAGGCAGCCAGGAGGGCCAATGGCATCCTGGCCTGCATCAGGAACAGTATGGCCAGCAGGAACAGGGAGGTCATTCTGCCCCTGTACACTGCACTGGTTAGGCTGCACCTCGAGTCCTGTGTCCAGTTCTGGGCCCCTCAGTTTAGGAAGGATGTTGGCTTGCTGGAGCGTGTCCAGAGAAGGGCAACAAAGTTGGTGATAGATAACAACCATCACAGAAGTGTCCAGCACCAATATCAGCAACATGGGGTATTTTGTTAGAAAATTGGTCAGTGATGATGCAATTAAAAATCATGAGGATTCTGTTAGTTTTCCTTTTAGGTTTGTGGGGTGTTTTTTTGTGGGTGTTTTGTTGGTGGTTGGCTGGGGGTTTTGTTGTTTGTTTTTTTTTCTTTAAGCTTCTGATTTTTAACATGAATGGCTGGTGGGACAATACAGTTTATGTTCTGTAAAGTGGATCTTGAGAATCTAATTTGTTTCTCAAGTATATAGATACTTTGCAGGGTAGTAAACTTAAATAGTAATTTATTTTTCCTTTCTTTAATCCCTGAAGTATTTGGTGGGAACATCTGATGTATTTTGTGTCTGGTAAATAACCAGGCAAATATTCATTAATGATAAAAAGTCTTGAAACAAAACCTAGTTTTACTGTGTCTTCCCTCATGAAATTCTTAGACACTGAAGTAAAAACTACTATATAAACTGATACTGTCTTCCTGCTACTGTCACAAATTTAATCTAGAGCACTGAGAAGTGATGGGATATCAAGTAGTTCCTTTGTTCCAGTGGTGATGAACTAAATGGCTTTGACAGATGTATTTACAGCTCAGGAATCTCTGTAGTGCTGAATATTTAATGGCAACTTGAGACAATTTTACCTGCAGTTACCATTGGAAACTAGAATTGCTGACAGTTTTGCTTTCTCTCTCAGGAGGAAAAAAAAAACGGTATTTCAAATACAGTAGTAGATGGACAAATGTTTGAGAAATTACTTTTCTTGCCTGAATGCTTCTCTTGAAAGTCTGGGGATTAGTGAAGAACAGATTTATGTTCTAACATAAATATTGTGACTTTGGTCTTAAGAATATGTATTTCAATGTGAGCAGCCCATAGGCAAACTTGGTCTGCTGAGCACTTATCTTATTTTGATAAATAGAAATAACACCAGCTATGCTACGTTAGCAAGACTTCAAAGTGAAAATAGTTGCAAATCAATGACTTTGAAGATAAGGATGCACTTAGGTGAGATAGGCAAAGAGAACTTTGAACCTCCTTGGATTTTAATAAGCTAGGCTATTGCTGTAATGTTTACACACCATTAATGAATCCAGAGAAATTCAGGTAGTGTTTGATATGTACCCTTTGTGCTGTACCATGTGATTCAGCTATACTTTGGTCTGAAATGACAGAACATACATTTTATTTGGCAGTATCCTGCATCAGTACTCTGAAACCATAGTTAAATACGGGTCTGCTAGTAGTAGAACAGTAACATTTTGAATGTAGATGGTATTTTTAAAGTCTGTTGATAAGCCACTGTGGCAACTGGAATGGCCTCAAGATTCTTAACTCCAAAATCACTCCCTCAGAGGAAAAAAAACTTGCTTTTTTCTAGGTGGTGGAGAGCAAACCAGTATTTTCGCTCTACAAGCACTCTTGACAAGGACTGTAGTGTTGGGTCAGTTATGACTGGGGATTCTCAGACGTTTGCTGTGTTGTAACATTGCCTTGGTCACAGGATATGCTGTTAGTTAATCTCTGCAAAAACTTGGGATGAGGAAAAGATGTGGAATATCCATTGTGTGGTCAGTGAGCTTTTTCCCTTTTGATGTGGTGGGAGGAACTCTAAGTGAAAATGTTATTTTTCCTGCAACTAAGAAATAACAGAACAGTTGTTCTAGGTGATCTGTGAATCTCAACCTATGAAGGAAGTAAGAACTTTCACAAGCATTTTGATGTTCTACCTCTGAAGTTGTTACTGGAATTGGTGATTACAGAGAGGGGGAACCTGTTCATACAGAGTGGCTAAATCGAGTTCTTGTGTCAATTCCATCTGTGTTCAGAAACTTTTTAACAAAGAGTCCAGGAGCACATTACACTGCACCTAAGCCAATCAATCACACATGTGCTTCAGCTGAGGCACCAGCATTAGCAGTTTGTTTGCACAGAGCCCCAACTATCTGTCCAAGGAATTACCCAGCAAGAGTGCTATAGATGGAAGGTAAATGGTTTAGGTTTTTAACTGGATTATTTTTAGTGGCTGTCATAGGCATTATTCTTCCTTCTGTCCCACATGTACTGTGGCAGGGCCACAGTCAAATGCAAATAAGCAGTCTTGTTCCTGGGGCTTCTTTCTTGCTGTTTGAGAGGTACAGTCAGCCCATGAACTGGGCCAGTGTCTACAGTTCTGAATACTGAAGGCCATATGGACACATTTGGCTGTCCCTATGCTGTACATCAGATACTTCCTCATCAGTTTGTGCAGCCTGAATCAGTTCTGTTGTAGAGATAATGATTGCAGAGGAGGAACAAATCAGTTAATAAAATTATCACCACTGAAGTGGTAATTTTAAATGCAGTGGCTTCTGCTTCTCCTTCTTTACCTCCAAGTTTCCTTTAATAGCTGCTGTACTCTGAAGCCTTTAATCTTGATGTGATAGCAGTATGTGCTCTTGGAGGCTTGCATTAATCAGACTCTTGGTATTACTGGAAGTACGTTTGTAGGTTTACAGATTGGTACTGTTTCAACAACATGCTAAGATTTTATTTAATAAAAATTTTAGAATGACAGTTATTTCCATTTCCTGACATGTGATGTGGTGCTTCACTTTGTTAATAAGGTTTTAACTCATTTAAAGAAAACAAAGGATTAGAGAAACTTCTGTAAAAGATTGTCGCAAGCTACCCAGTTAATAGTGTAACACTCATCCTCATGTAATAATGCTGACTGAACAGTATTCTCTTGAGAACAGATCCTTAAATGCAGTAAAGCCATTGGCTTCACATTTACTATCCCATATCCAACACTTGGTACAAAACAAATGTTGGTTCATATTATAAAGTCTTCAAAATATATGCATGCTTGTTAGCTCTTGCTTCCCAAATACTGTTTTGAATCTTCTGGTTTGATACTGATTTCTAAAGAGTATTTTAAAACCCCAAGAGTTTGTCAGCTGTATTCTGCTATTTTTTAAAATTTACTTGGTGTCCAAGCTTGTAGGTCCATCTGACTTTGAGAAGGTGACATTTCTGGCTAGGAAGTTCCCATTGTGCTTTTCTCCCACTAGTTCTCTTTGAAGAAGCTGTATGGACAGCTGGGGCTTGGTAAATTAGCAGGATAATGGTAGTCTGATACAGCTTGTGTCATTTTTATTAGTTAATTGCAGAAGGGAGTAAACCTTTCTTAGAGGCTGTATAAAGAGTGGTCACAAACAAATACTTGTTTTTATTGACTGAGATTAATGATAAACATCCAGTAAGGGTTATGTAGCTTGTAGCATGCTTGCTATACCAAGTTCTCCTAAGAATTTCATCTGTTTGAAGTGTACACCGTGTCCCCCCCCCCCCTTTTTTTTTAATGTATTCTGTTATATGGGGGAAAAGATTCTCAGAAACACTTCTCACATGCTACATGTCTTTTTAAACTCTTCAGTGTCCTCTAATCATGACTTTTTCTTTAATTTTTCAGTCTGAAGACTTGAGTCCCCTTCTCTGTCAGTAGCTAAAAAAATGAATGGCAAGGTCTAGTTGATAGCCACTAGTAGTAGCATTTAGGCAATGCATCTTAGCCTGTGTATCTGGAAGGACTGGGCTTATACTGCATCTCTGTCAGTTCCCTTCACTCATTGCTGACATCTCCAGTCCTCTCCTACCCAATAAATACTATTGCTGTGGAAAGGACCAGTCAACAGACCTCCTTACTGGGGGATGAAGAGTCTTTATGCTGAATGCTTTTGGAGGTGATTTATTACTCACATCTCTTCCTTTCAGTAAGAAGGGAAATTCTTTCCACTGCTCTCAGAATGGTACTTCAGGAGATAAGGCTTATGTTATAACATGGTGTTACAACATGAGCTTGCTCCTGGAGTGCACAGTAAGAGGCACTTCATGAAGCAGCAAGTCAGCCGGCTTGTAGGTTGCTCTCCTGTATGAGGAGTTCGGTCAGCCAGCGGTGCCCTTTCTTCAACTTTTCCATGCCTAGTGACGGTGATTTTTACAGTAAAAAGTAGATGTGTGGTGCTGCAGGCTGAGCCCAAATCCATCCAGATACTTGCTAAAGACAGAACTTCCCTTTTCTTTTTTGTTCAGTACAGATATTATCCTCTTTCTCAACAGTGGATATGTTTCATAGGTCTTAGCCAAATTCTCCAGAAGATAGTGTTTGTCTTCCTGGGACCTGTGGCTATTCATGTCTGTGGAATTCTGCATGGCTTTGGATTGGTGGTGGGATTTGCTGTAAAGTGAAAAGAAATGGAGTCAAGCTTTCTCAGATGATGACAGCATGATTGGTCTCTTTATAAACCCAATTTGCTTTCCTTGTTGGTCGAAGTAAGGTAGTACAAAAAATATTTTAACAGACGCTTGTTTCTATGTAAGTGTTACTGTTTGGTACACAATGCTATAAACAGTGACTTTTAAATGTTCGTAAATTAATTTACGCTACTGGGTAGTTTCCGATTTGAATCTGGCTGTTTGCCTTACTAGACTTGTAAGCCTATAAATCTGTGCAGGTAAAAGGGTAGGTGTGAAAACATTGGTGACATCATGTGGCTTGCTTCCCTTTGAGGTTCTTCCATATTACTTCTATTACTGCATTTTTTGTCCTTCTTCCCTGGAGTGACTTTACTGCAGTGTGTAAGGGCATCTATAATCTGTGGGGAAGATGAGTGTGTACTTGAAGTGTCTGTTGCAGTAAGTCTTTATGCTTAGACTACTAGCTTTAAAATTTTAGATCATCAAAGAGTGTTCATTTCAATGATGGTTAGCAAAGTGCAGTACTTAGCAGTTTTAGAAAAAACAAACAAGCTGTAAGATAATGCAGAGTGTTAACATTTAATGACTTAGAGAGTGAATTTAGTCTGTTCCCTCTAAACAATGCTTGAACTTGTTTGCTGATATCCTTGAGGATAAATTATTAGCATAAAGGCAATATAGAACAGCACTGGTAATGTGGGGCTGGGGGGACTTGTACAGGACTCTTCTTTTAATATGGTATTGGAAGGAAGAAATTCCACTCAACCACAAAAGAAACAGAATTGAAGATTTTAATAGATGAGTAAAATGTTGGCATTTCCAAGTAACATTTTTAGGCTACTAGCTATTTGGTGGTCATTTGTCAGGAAAGTGGCATAATTACCTTTGAGTGAAGCTTCTTTGTGTTGTAGCCAAACTGCATAGTTCATGTAACCATGGTGTGCTTATTTTGATTCCAGCACATCTTCATTGCCGCCTCTTGACTGGCCTTTACCAAGTCATTATGGACAGTGTGAATTGAAAATAGAAGTCCAGCCTAAAACTCATCACAGAGCTCACTATGAAACAGAAGGAAGCAGAGGAGCTGTAAAAGCATCTACTGGAGGACACCCTGTAGTGAAGGTAGGAAGTCTGGTTTTTTGAAGATGATTTAAAATTTGTTGTTGGTGCCTATAGTAATGTGAATTGTTTCCTTGTGTGAAGCTTACAGTCCTTCCTAGGTACAGTTTTCTCCCTGAAATGTAATTTATTCAATACAAAATCTGGTTTAAAATGTTTAAAGATTTAGTTTGCTACAGTAACAGTGCATGTTTGTACTTGTGAAAGGATTCACAGTACACTGGTGTATAATTTAGCCTATTCAACATGAACTTTGAGGAGCATGGTGTGTGCATGGGGGCAGGTAAGAAAAGTCACAATAGCAGGTTACTTGGGCCTACACTGAAATACAGTATCTATATACTGAAATACAGTATAGATTCATTTGAATTGGAAGTCATCTTTCTTTGGTGTTGAGACAGCTTTCTGAACACTGTAAATGCCTCTTACTTGTGTTTGTATTATGTTATTTCTGTGAAATTGTACCCACAAATTCTGATAATTTTCATTGAAATGTTTGAAGCAAATTTAAACCTGACTTCCTTCTTCAGCATGAACCAAAGCTTATAATTCACAGTTCAGTGGTAGGTATCTCCTTAAAGTAAGGCATTGCCTAGTTTCATTAGAATTTGACTGGTTATCTGTAAGGGCAAGACTTGTTTCTTGCTTTCTTTTTTCTGGCATGATTTCCATTGTCTTAAGAGAATCACACAAACTGTCTCTTACAACAGTAGCGAAGGCAGCAGGCCTCTGCTGGCTGAGAAAGGGTGATGATATTGACAGCAGCTACTGTCAGACATACTAGATTTCTCATCACACAGAGGCAGGGATCAAGTCTGTGCTGCACACTAGAGAAAACTGAGGATGCCTGGAGTAGGCTGGAATCTGAAAGTTAACTGGGCACATTGCTTCACAGGGAGTGTTGTGTTGCTTTAGTGGAGAACAAGGAGACTCACCTTTCACATGCCAAGGTGCTGGCAGTGGAATCTAACACATCATTAATGAGGTCAGAGACTTGAGCGATTTTTAGCTGACAAAAGTCTCCGCTAAGGTTTTGTGTACTGCATTTAAATTACTTTTTTTGTTTCTTTTTAACCTGGGTACTCGTCTTGCACTAATACTTGCATTAAGGGAACTTGTTTTGCTGCTGTTTATAAGATTTGACAAATATATGTAGGATTTCTTCTGCTTACAGAACTAGATGCTTACAGTACTAAATGAAAGTTATTAAAATCAGGTCTGTAATCTATATGACTTACAGCAATGAATTTTAAAGCTATGTGCATTAGGACTGTGGAATACCTTGCTATGATGAGAATGCCATTTCAAAAATGGGGGTAGTATTTGTCTTTCATACTTAAAACAGATGGATTATTCTATTCACTATCACAGTGAATACAAATCAATATTCTGGTTTGCAGTTTGGTCTCTTCCAGCTGGATTAGAAATTAATTGTTGTTTGATGGAAGAGAGGAAGTTATGAAACAAAACATCAATTTGTATTAACTTTTTACTCACTGCTGGGTGAAACAGTATGCTAAGGGCTAAGTTTAAAAGGTAAATACTTAATAGCTGTGAACAGATTAGAATTACTTTATTTAATACAAAAAAGTGAAATATTTTCCAGCATATCTGGAAGCTTATTGTGCAAATCATGTTCATGATACGCATTACTGTTTGTTTCTGACTTTTCTTTCTGATGCTCTTGGCTTTATACCAGTCACTTCTATGTGTGTTCATTGCAATGGAGTACTCAGTGTTTTCTTGTGTGAAATAATTGCATGTTAACCAATGTCAGAGACAAGAAGGGATGTGGGTGAACAGAATATTTCATTTGGAAGGGACCTACCTTGAACATGAAGCCCAGCTGCCACATCTTTGGGTGCCTGAAGGCCTGTGAGCTTCTGCTTCCTACAGAATTTGTTTTGCTCCTTAATGTTATTTTATACAAAGCTAGAATACTTAATTTCCAAACTGAAACCTCTGTAGTTCTGCATCTGCAGTTGATGTATTATTTAAAATGAGAGCACATAGCTTGAAGCCATTAATCTATTAGTGCCTGTCATTAATCTATTACTAATACTGTGCCATACCTGTTGCTAGGAGACTAAGCTTCTGACAAATTTGGCATCGTCTCTTGTGCTTATGTTTAATCAGCTTACTTCCAAATGTGAGGAAATGAAATGAGCAGAGCATCATGCTTTGCTTTGCAGGTTCATTGACTTTAAGGAAGGAAAATCTGTAATGAAATTCTTGTTTCTGGCTTTTTTTTTCTTTTTTTTTTTTTTCATCAGCTGGTTCTAAATACCAGATACCTGTAATTTTAACCTCTTGCTTTCTTGGAAGTGTATGCCAGCTAATCGGTGTCATCTGGAACAGTTTCTTTTGCCTTGGTAGAGAATCTGCAAGATAACAGTTTTCAAAGGGAAGGAATAAGTATCTTGGTGGAAGGGTTGGCAGGGGGAAAGGTGGTATGTTGAGCTTTTGTCATGCACATTACTTGTAAATTGTATTGTCAGTTGACAGTCTGCCTTTTACCCTTCTAATTCAATAGGCTAGAGTATTTACTTTACCCATCTGTGAAACCTTTTAACCAACTAGCTGCCACACTTCATCTGGCTCTAATAAATGATCACCATTGCTTGAATGTTTCACCCTTCCCATAGGTCAAATTGTGCATAATATAATAACATTTACACTTAACATTTGCTAGATGAATTTTTACTGCTAATCAAAAGGGTTAGGGTTGTTCATGAGCCTTCACTTGGTTAACACTTATGTGATCAAAATCACAAGTGTTTTAGGAGCAGTTGGGCATGTGATAAGGATTTCTTTGGAATATGTGGGGTTTTTTACTTTTATTTTAGCTGTCTGATATAAAGTAACTTCCTTTTTTTGAAACAAACTGACTTGTTTTGTATACTATGTTTCTGCTATTTAAGTCAGCTTCTGCAGTTTTCTAACTTTCCTTAACTATTTTAAATTTAGTGATATATTTTGGTACTAAATTCCATAGGCAGGCAAACTTCTTACCGTAGTTGCTTCTGCAGTAGCAGAGATGGGGAAGTATTGTGTGATCCATATGAATAACTCAGCAGTAAGATCAAAAATTAAAGAAGTATTAAATATAACCCAGTTTATTTAAATAGTTATACACTTCTACAAACTGTTTGCTTCTACTAAGCAAACAGTAACTTCCTGTGTGAATTTTAGTGGAGACCTGTGAAAGAGGGACTGAATGTCAGCTCTGTTTGAAGTGACCACAGATCTTGAAGTAATGACTGAAGAGCTGCAGTGGGGTGGGGGGGAAGTAAATAACTGAGCTAAAGTAAACAAAATTTGAACTACTTTGAAAATTCTGAAATGGGAAAGTGTTCTCAAAAAGCCTGTCAAACTCTGCCTGAGTTCTGGTGGGAGAAACTATAACCTACAAGAGAGCTTCTGAGTAATGTCTGATAAAAACAAACTAAAGAAGGATTGTCTCAATGTGTGTGTGTTTGCTGGCCTGGTACTCTGGCTGTCACCTTTGCCTCAGGTCTTCTATGTCACAATTCATGTAACTACTCACTGTAACAGGTATATATCAGAGTTCTTCCTCTTCTCTAAGCCAAACATACAGCACGTTTTCTGTGTTTCATGACCCTTCCCATTCTTCTGATCTTTGATGTTTCAAGAGGAGGCTCTGGGGAGACCTAATAATGACCAGCAGTGAGCCAGCAGTGTGCCCAGGTGGCCAAGAAGGCCAATGGCATCCTGGCCTGCATTAGGAATACTGTGGCCAACAGGAGCAGGGAGGTCATTCTGCCCCTGTACTCTGTATTGGTTAGGCCACACCTTGAGTTCTGTGTCCAGTTCTGGGCCCCTCAGTTTAAGAAGGACATTGAGACACTTGAACGTGTCCAGAGAAGGGCAATGAGGCTGGTGAGAGGCCTTGAGCACAGCCCTGTGAGGAGAGGCTGAGGGAGCTGGGGTTGTTTAGCCTGGAGAAGAGGAGGCTCAGGGGTGACCTCATTGCCCTCTACAGCTACCTGAAAGGTGGTTGTAACCAGGAGGGGGCTGGTCTCTTCTCCAAGGCAATCAACACCAGAACAAGGGGACACAGTCTCAAGATGCACCAGGGGAAGTTTAGGCTGGAGGTGAGGAGAAAGTTCTTCACCGAGAGAGTCATTAGTCATTGGAATGGGCTGCCTGGGGAGGTGGTGGAGTCGCCATCCCTGGAGGTGTTCAAGAGGAGATTGGATGTGGCACTTGGTGCCATGGTCTAGTCATGAGGTCTATGGTGACAGGTTGGACTCGATGATCCGTGAGGTCTCTTCCAGCCTTGGCGATACTGTGATACTATGATGACTTTCCAGAACCTGAAGGGGGCCTAGAAGAAGGATGGAGAAAGACTGTTTACAAAGGTCTGTAGTGATAGGACAAAGGACAGTGATTTCAAACTAGAAAAAAGTAAATCTAGATTGGATGCTAGGACCAATTTCTTTACCATGAGGGTAGTGGAACAATGGAACAGGTTGCCCATGGAGGTAGTTAAGGCCACATACCTGGATGTATCAACATGAGGCTCAACAAGGCCCTGGGCAGACTGATCTAGTTGAGGATGCCCCTGCTTACTGCAGAGGGGGTTGGATTAGATGACTTTCAGAGGTCACTTACAACCCAAACCATTCTATGAATTTGTACTTTTGTCTTAAATTCCTCCCTATTTTGTGCATCAGCACAAGGCAAACTGTGTCCTGGCTCTATCTGCCTACTGTTGTTCGGTGACAAACCCCCCAAAGAACTCTACAGGGCAGCCTGTGTGAACCATGTAGTGGACTGTATTGGGGGAAACACTGAGTTCTGGATGAGATTCTAGAAACACCAATCTTTAAAGAACAGTTTGCCTATTTAGGCATTTTCTTCTACAAAATCCCCAAAACAGAGTAAAAGCAATATTTATAGAGCTAATATATGTTCAAATACTCAGTCTAGAAAATGCAGAAATTAACACAAAAAGTATTGAAAAGGGTACACTGGACAACACAGCAGTCTGCTCTGCTTTTTGTATCATATGTTCATTCATCATATGTTTGAATCATAGAATTGTTAGGGTTGGAAGGGGCCTCAAGAATCATCTAGTCCCAGGGGGCTGCCATGGCCAGGGACACATCATGCTAGACCAGGTTGCTCACATGTGGGAAAGTAGTAAGTTTTTTCAAAAGTAAAACAAATTGTTGGGGGTCTTCTATAGGTTGTGTGGGAATAACCTATTTCTAGCCTGGACATCCTTGCCCAAAACCTGTCCATAGTGTAATTTTGCACTGGGAGTTGGTATGTCAGGAATAGCACATATTTCGCAGACGGATTGTGTATGGTGATGGTTAATTAGATGGGACTTGCAGTTCTGCAGCGTGAAGTGGTACTATTTAGCCTGGAGAAGAGGAGGCTCAGGGGAGACCTCATTGCTGTCTACAACTACCTGAAGGGTGGTTGTAACCAGGAGGGGCCTGGTCTCTTCTCCCAGGCAATCAACACCAGAACAAGAGGGGACAGTCTCAAACTGCACCGGGGGAGGTTTAGGCTGGAGGTGAGGACAAAGTTCTTCACAGAGAGAGTCATTCACCATTGGGATGTGCTGCCCAGGGCAGTGGTGGAGTCACCATCCCTGGAGGTGTTCAAGAGGGGATTGGATGTGGCACTTGGTGCCATGGTCTAGTCATGAGGTCTATGGTGACAGGTTGGACTCGATGATCTTTGAGATCTCTTCCAGCCTTATTGATTCTATTAGCCTGACAGTGCTTGAACTATGAATTGATGTCCTTTTTAGGGTAGCACAGAATGGGACAGGACTCTGAGCTAAAACATGCTTCAAAATATGCCTGAAATGAGTATTTCAAACACTTAAATTCTGTCTGCAAGCAGTCAGTGACTATGTGGAAGTGTGAGATTTCAGAAACAGAAATTCAGGTTTTTAAAACCTGAAGGGATGTTCTGTATGCCCTATGTTTACAGTGTCATGACCAAGAAAGCACTGATAATATTTGCCATTACTGTTTGCTTTAGTCCTTTGCAGGACCAGCACCCAGTTGTCTTTGGGATGACCTTTAAAATGTTTTTTTTTTTATTTGGATTTGTGCCACTACCTAATAGTTTATTGAAGTCTGTTCCTTTTGTGTCTCACTATTACTATTTTTTTTTTTTGGACTTAAAGGTCTGTACTGTTTTGAGGACTTCAAGTCACTCTAGTTGATAAGCTTATTTAGCTAAGGATGAAGGAAGATGTTTATTGGATGTGCATGCTTTTTCTTCTCAGTTAAAGGAAAGGTACATCAAATAATCAAGTGACAGAAAATAGTGCTGCACTTCAGGAAGGGGAAGATGATCTTGTTTTGGTCTAACATATTTAATTGTAAAAGCAGACATTTCACTTTTGGTACCATTGCAGCCCCTGTAGAATCAGAATGAAATAATAAAAATAATTCCCATGTGCTGTTAAGATTTTTCCAAACCAGTTGCAGCAGTATTGCCTAATAGATCTGAATGGGGGTTTCTTCTATGAATTTCTCCAGTTTGCTTTAAACACTCCATTGAAGATTATAGGTCAGCACTCACTGTACCTTTGCGAGGCCACAATGGGTGGCTGTGGTCACTCTGTTTTTCAGCAACTTTCCTGAACTCTAGTTTCTTGAGTTTATATATATGGATTGTTTCAAGGTTTTCAGAGTGCAGCTGTTGATATGTTGGTGATAAATTGTGCTGCTGGTGTTAGTCATTGTGTGCCTTTCATTTCAAATGACTGTTACCTTCATGGCTCTGGGTCTTTGTCATCCCTTGCTGTTACTCCTGGGTTGCTGCTAATAGGTGTGGTCTGCAACCCAGCAGCGTAGCCCTTCAATGTTTAAAGCACCAGGCCTTACAGTTCTTTACAATCACTGTGCACCACTCAAATTTGAAATTCCTGTGGAGAAATGACTGAAATAAAATGTTTGGTTCTTCAGAGCCCTGCACCCATGACTCTCTGATACTGCTGTCCAGAGATTCCAGGCTTGTGGATCACCTCTCTGTCTTAGAGGGCAAAACATGTCAAAGGTGTGCTTTCTTCCTTTAAATGAAACTTGTAAATTCAAAATATTTTACTTGGGAAATTACTAAAATGGAGACCAGCAAAAGTTCTTTTCTATGTAGGACTGTTTAGATTTCCTGGTGTTTTAGGTTCACTATGTATACATCTACAGTCTTCCAAAGTAAAAGAACCTGATTCAAGAGAACATCGTGGTCCTTCACCTGCCTATCATGTGACCTCCATTTTTCTCTCTTGCCCTCCTTACCTTGTAACTTTATGGGGTGTTCTAAGACTACAGAAGTCATTGAAATGTATCCAGTTGCCATGGGACTGTGGAGGAGGAAATAACTAGTTACAACCTGTTTCCTAGGCATTGAAAAGCCTAGGAAATCTCCATCTGGAGGAAATGCTTAGTAAGTGCTCATAGTGCTTTACACAGCTGTTTCCTTCCCCTTCTTCATGTTTGAACTGGGGATTTTTACATGGATACTGGTGTGTTTGGTGAAGATAAAGGTGTTAATCCAGTTGCCCGTTCACTGAAGTTATCCCAGATGTTTCCCCATACATATCTTGTATTTCAAGACTATGCCATATTTTTAGGGAGGCCTCTTTGCATGTCAGAGGGTTTATTCTCCTCAAGTCTGCTTTACAGATCCATGAGCAATGCCATGAGCATTTAATTGTGAAGTGTTGATAGACTCTTCATCTTCAATTAGCAAGTAAAGGCACATCAAACTTAAAACATGAGTATGAATGTCCAGTGAAAGTTTGGTTAAACATGGCAATTTCCTAATAAATGCTGGAAAGTTTTGCAGGGTAATTGCTTTAAAAATACAATCAAATGGGTTTTGGCAGTGTCTGAATGTCACTGGTATCGTAGTAGTGCTTGACTGCTGAGCATAAACTTAGCTAATGAAATTACTTTTCTACCTTCCCCTCCAAGTTTTATTTCTATTGGAATTTAATGTTTTGTTTGGTTTTTTCCTTTTGGTTTTCAGTCAGAAAGAGTAGGCATGTGGAATCCTGCCATCACTTCAGGAGTGAGTGACACTATTAGGTATTGGGTTTTTTGGTAAATAACCAAAGGGGATTTTGGTTCACAAAGCCAGCCTGTTTCAAAGTATGCTGCTGTTGTCTGAGTCCCTGTTTACTGTGAAGTGTGTATTTGCTGTTGGGTATTTGTCTCAAGTCTTGTTACCGGTTTTAAGAAATCACATCTGGTGGATAAATAACATTTACATTTCAATGAACAGAAACTTGTCATATTTGGGCAGCCTCAATAAATGGAAAAGACAGAGCCTACTTGTTTGAAAAAGGTGGGGAGGTAAAACTTGTAAATATTAGAGACTAAAAAAGTCTTCTCACAAGATTGAGTGTGGAAAGCTTTCCTTTAGATCAGAGCATGGAACAGATGACATGTGAGCCAGATACAGTCCTACTATAATCTGCATGTAATCTGGAGAAATACTAACTTCTTTTTTTCCAGGTTGATGCCTGTTATTGTGGACTTGTTTGCTTTCCTCAGCAAGAAAAAGGTTCTCACCACTAGCACAAAATTGCAAGTTTAAATGCTGCTGTCCTCAGTGATCAAATTAATCTATATAGTCTCTAATGTTCCACTTTTTAAAAGGATTTTCCATATGTGTATTAAGAACATACGAATGTTGTTTTCCAATGTAAAATACAACTTCTTGATGGTCCAAAAATTCTCTCATTAACTTAATGTCTTTGTAGTTACTTGGGCAAAATTATAAACTAAGTATTGACATGCATGCATGAGCTTACTGCCTGCAGTATAGTAACAGGGCTGGAAGTGCTTTGGCAGGGAGCCCTTGTGGCTTATCCTGTAGTGACCTTCAGTCTTTAGCCTTCCAGCTTTAGTTTAACTTACGCATGCACTGACCTTTGCTATGGAAACGATATAGAAACACAAAAACAACTTGGCTGAGTTTCCTGCAAAGCAGTGGGTGGTGTATCAGTATTCTGTTACAGAGGAGGGTTGCTAGAGGTCAGTAGTGACAGCCTACAATAACTTACTAGTTGTCTGCAGCACACTGTTGGCTACTCCTGGGAAAGTGGTGGTGTTTTGTTTTTTTTTAAAGTCAGATTAGTAACTTTTTTCATAGTGTGCAGCTCTATGATTGCACACGGAGTAAATGCTGGAAGAAGTATTTCAAAGTACACCTGGTGCTCAACCATCAGCTTAAGTTACTGTCTTTGTGTAAATGACCCATGACTGAATCTTGGGCAGGCTGATACTGTGGCAATTTATAACCTGTCTTCATCACAGTGACTCTGCAGCACATACCAGCAGGCTGTTAAATTTGTGTTAAATACTTAAAGCCTGTATAGAGACACTGTTGTTATTTGTATGCTTTACTAAGGTGAACTAAAGGTACAGGTACCATGGCTTCCTGAGGTATTAGAGCAGAACATCTTTCATTCAAGTTAATTATGTAGGTATCATTTAAAAACAATTAGGAATATATTTTTTTATACTGACTTAAGTGCTTGGACTGTTCAACATACAGAATAGTGTGTAAAGTAGAGAAGGTAATAAGCAAGTGTCTTCCTGCTGTCTAGAACACTTAAGAACAGTCGACTTTTTAACGAGAACAGAACTTTAAAAGGTTGTGGAGTCTCTTTCTCTGAAGACTTTCAAAACCCACCTGGATGTGTTCCTTTGTGACCTGCCCTAGGTGATCCTGCTCTGTCAAGTGGGTTGGACTCAATCTCTGGAGGTTCCTTCCAACCTGTAACATTCTGTGATTCTGTAATGCATTTCAAATTCAAAGATATGTAATTCTTCTTGAGTGGAGTTATTTGGAACAGTTAAGTCTCCTTCATTATTGTCAGTACAGGTGTTGCATCAGTAATGACAATTCAGGCTCTAAATATCAATGTTTCTGAGGAGATTAAGGTAGTGCAAACTTCCTGATGATTCTGGCTCTTGACAGGGATGAAGTGTGATGGGCAGGAAGTTCTGCTGAGCTAGTGGGAAGGAACAGTGAAAGAAAAGATGGTTGATCCCATTCTTGTTCAGAATCCAGGTCTAGCTCAAAGTCCCAATATAGAAGGAAAAGATCACGCTCAAAACACGTCAGCACAGTTTTTATTCTGGACTAAGATCATTCAAGATCAGGCTCAGTGTGGCCCTGCGCAGCCTGATGTAGTTGGAGGTATCCCTGCTTACTGTGGGGGGGTTGGACAATATGACCTTTGAGAGTCCCTTCCAACCTAATGCAATCTGTAAATCTGTAAAGGTGTTGTGTAGGGAGAAATACCAAAGCTTCCTGTTAGCAGGATTAGTCATATAATGGATTCAGAATTGTTCCCGACTCTTCCGAAAACTGCAGACTGCACCTGCAGTTAGATAAGGTAGGATTACTAGCAGGAAAGCTAACAGTGATCTAGCACTGTCCCTGCTTCTCAGTTATGGTGAGACATAGGCTGTCTTTAATAATGTGGTGCTAGGTAACAGCATGTGGGTTTCACTAAAGGCTTAGAACGCTTTTGTAATAGAAATGACAGGGAATGTGCAGGCATCCTTGCCACAAGCCATGGGATAGTTTTCTACCTGCCCCTTGGCTCACTGGCCTGCACAGAGTCCTCTTTGATTGCAGACATGCTGTAAATTTTCTGTTTCACTCTTGCAGAATCCATGTCATGCCTGGAGTTGTCAGCTCATTTAGGCAGGCAAGATTTAGAATTGGCATTCTCCCCTTAAGGCACAAATTTGTGTAATAAAGCCTGGGGGCTTTTGGTTGGTTGGGGCTTTTTTAGTTGCTATGTTTTTGACAATCTGTCCCCCTGCCTCCAAGTTTTTGCTAGCACATAAGACTGTCTTGTCAGCATCCATTGCCTATGAAGCTTGCTGGTTTTTTTTGCTGTATGTGGCTGTTGGAAGCACAAGGACTCTCTGCAGTCTTCTCAGGGCTTGTCTAAGTCTCTTGTTTCCTTTATGTGTGCCTGTTACAGTGCTCAGGCCCAGCATTGCGCCCTGTCACCTGGGAGACAGGTTTATTGTTTTGTCTCACCTTCCAGCTTACTTCACTGCCACGCTTGCTTGCACACATTGGCTATCTTTGTAGTTTGACATTGGTTTTGTTCTATGCTGTTCTCAGTTTATTTTACTTTGCAGAACATGTTGTTATTGCCTTTTTTCAAAGTATAAATTCATGAGGTCTCTGTTACCTTGCCAGCCTGTTAGTACTGCACAAATATATGTATATTCCTGTACCTTGAACAGGACTTCATTGCAGATCCTTTTCAGCAGTTCATTTGAGACAAAGCGATAGGGTAAGCAGCTAAATGACATAGTTGGGGGCAGAGGGGGCAGCTCGTTGGCTTGTTCGTTTTGAAACTGGTTTGTGCTATGTGGCTTTTAAATACGCATGAACTTCTCAGGGTTTTGTCTGATGTTGTTGCAGACCATTTTTAACTATGAGATGTTTTGTTTATATTATTGCACCATGCAGAGATTTTTTCTAAATTACTATATGGAATTTAGAACTGTTCTGTTGCATTATTGTAGTTTCCTTGGGGCATTGCATTTCTCCTATTAATTTAACATATGAACCAGAGGGGAAGTGACTAAAGGTAAATACTACCCTGTGGGGTCTTGTTGTGGGACTTCTATTTCTTCTGAAGCTGTAGTACCATAGTTTGACATTTCCGTGTTGGTATGGCTTGTGCACTGCAGCCATGTGAGCCAGTTGACAAGCACATGAGTTTGACAGCTCATGGATATATAACTTCTCTAATGGGATGGGCATTTTATGCCACATGTTCCCACTCCATTCCCCTCCCACAACATGCATGGCAGAAACCAGGCCCATATCTTGGTGTGCACAGAGAGTGAACTTTGCTCAATGGAGGCAAAACCTGGTGTCAGACTTGGCCTTGAGCCTTTCTAATGTAGTGTATGGCCAGCATCTCACAGGCAGTACCACTGCAACTGCTGGCATGGGGGTTTTTGCTTCACTAAGTTAAGTTCTTGCTTTGTATAGGCTTCTGTAGAGGACAGTATCTCCACTGACTGTTGGCAGACCAGCATAGCTTTTTGAGTATGCCTCCCTCCTGCACCCCTCTGCTTCTCTTTCTTATCACCAGGATCTCCAGAACTGTTGTGTACGTGGCCATTGTTAAGGGAGGGGAGGATAGCTTTAATTGGAAATTGGCTTTTGTCACAGTGACCCCATTTGGAACTTATTCAAGTTTTTTTAATAGGTCTGGCTTGTAATTTATATAATTTCCAGTATGAGAGTGAACACATGTAACCAATGTCACATTTAGGCTGTATTCCATTGTGTTAAGATTTAATTTTAACTCTGAGGAAAATAAATGATGGAGTCAGTGTCGAGAACTTGGGACAAGATGGCTGCTGTAAATGCTAAACTAACACATGTGCATACATTTTCTTTTAGAACTCTTAAAATAATTCAGACTCAGAAAATATGAAAACCTTATTTTGGTATTAAAAAAAAATCACATATAAAAAGGAATTGTGTGTTCATGCTCCACGATCAACACACCAGTAGCCAAGAGTAAAGGTTGTCTGGCCCTCCCTCCGGGTTGAGCAGAAATTGGCATCCAGATGGATGGCATGTAAATCTGCTGTATTGCTGCTCAGATGTTATCTCACTTGCAGTGTGCCTCAGTCTGCCAGTTGCAGGAAGGTGAAGTGAACTTCATGGACTTAAAACATACTTTTGTAGGCTTTGAATTTAGAATGGCAGTGGCTAAAGGAAACCTGCAGATTAAATTTGTTTCATTAAATATTTTGGATAGTATGTTGCCAGTGTCCTATGATGAAAACAGCCTTGCCTTTTAGAGTGGGGCTTGGTTGGTTGGTTGGGGTTTTTTTTGATGTTTCAGTGTGGTTTGTGCATTGAATTACTGCTGTTAGGTAAGTAACAGGTGGTTGTGTGACAGCAGTCTGGTGGTGGTGAGTCATATCTAAGGAAAGATACGTGAATTAACATTTTTCACATTTCAGTTTTTTAAACCACCTTTGCCAAAAATAAACTGTACTTAACTTTTCTAGCTATGAATGAAATTTTCTTTGTCCTAACAGAAGAGATTCATAAATTCCCTGAAGATTATTAAAACTCACCACTGCATTCTATAGTAGAAAAACTATGTTTATTATTCCTAGGTTTACTAGGAGTATCTTGGTGAAACTGACAACTTGGCTTTGCTTAAAAATGCTATCAAAAATGCACCTCTGATATACCATAGCTATGATGTAGAACTGCTGTAGCTAAAAGGATTCTTTCCTCTCTGAGACATTCAAAAGTGATAAAGCTATTTTAACATCCATTTGTTCTGGTAAATGTATTTGCTCCTACTTGTATTGGGAGGCAAATACCTGTACTCAGTTTCCTGGTTTCTGAGGAGAGGGAAGAAGTGTGTTACTGAGTAATACTCTGTGACTCTTGTATCTTTATCCTGGTTGTGAATTTTAACTATGCACACACAAACACAGTAAAAGTCAGCCAATTTTATTATTACATCTACTGTTTCCATCAGCTCCTGGGCTACAGCGAGAAGCCAGTAAACTTACAAATGTTCATCGGGACGGCAGATGATCGCTACTTAAGACCTCATGCATTCTACCAGGTGCACCGAATCACTGGAAAAACAGTTGCGACAGCTAGTCAAGAGATAATCATTGCCAGCACAAAGGTGCTGGAAATACCACTTCTTCCTGAAAACAACATGTCAGCCAGGTACAGCACACCTTAAAGTAACTGCTAAGTTGCTGACTTTTTATTTGTGTGAAGGTGAAAGAAAAACTGTGTAGAAAGCATAGTTCCCACAAGCAAGGCTTCTGAGTGAGACACATCTCTTTAAACATGCCAGTGTTCAGGCAGTCAGAAGTAAGAGTGGAGAGCAGGGCAGCTCACAAGACTGATGAGGAGGTAGATAAAAGCTTCTTGGATTGTACTTGCCCATATAGAGATGGGACTCCACAGCTGTAGAATTGCACGTGGGTTACAGTCATAAATCATAAGCTTCCATTGATTGTTTCTTAATTTAATGTGGTGGTTTGGCTCCAAGTATCTTGGTAAATGTTTTCCTTATTTACATATTTTTTCATTATGATTTTTAGCAGTTGCATTTTCCTGAGTTTTCAGGTCTTGCCAGATAGAACATAATAATAGTATAACGGTTAGTTATAGCAACAATTAAACTGCTCTGCTCTAGCTGGAGCAGAGAGCAGAGCACAATTGTTTACATACATAGCACATTTATTTCTTACGTAGATTTCTGAAAGCTTAAATTTTCCTCGTTGTGGACTTCATACTAGTTTTGTTGGACACTGAATCCATGTTGATGTGCAAGACAGCACTCCTCACAAGGTGGTGTTACCTGATTAAAGTGTGTGTTATGAATAATGGATAACACTGTTGAAGGGTAGCTGGGATTGATGACCACACTTTTGTCACTCTTGTCCTCCCTAAGGCAGAACTACATACAGGTCTCTTGCTCCTCGTAAGTTATGTTTACTATGTTTAACAACTGCCGTTGAAGGTTAAACAATGTGCAATAACAATCTTTGGAAGGTTCAAAAAAGCAGCAGCTAGACACTTAGAGGACAGAATGTTTCAAGAGTACTTGCTGCCATTTTTTACACTAACAGGTCTTTAAAACAGCAGGCATTTAAAATAACATTTAAAAGAGCCTAATGTGAAAAAATAGAAGGCTCTTCATTCCTTCACAAAAGAAAGGCTGACAGTATACTTTGGCAATAGTCTGATCAACTTTGTTCCACTTCTCTTCCAATCTATCCATCCTCCCGTCTGCAGTATTGATTGTGCAGGTATTTTGAAGCTTCGCAATTCAGACATAGAGCTCCGCAAAGGAGAGACCGATATTGGAAGAAAGAACACCAGAGTGCGGCTGGTATTTCGTGTGCACATCCCACAGCCCAGTGGAAAAGTCTTATCTCTGCAGACTGCTTCCATACCTGTGGAATGCTGTAAGATCGCTTTAACCCAATTTATGCTTGTGCATGTGTCAGCAGTGTGGTCATTCTGATAATATTGATTGTGGGTGTAAAAGCATTGTATGTAAGGATGTAAACTGCCCAAATCGTCTTTATTTAAAGATGGTCCTTGGCAAGTGGCTGCCTGAAGGACTGAAGGAAAAACAATGCTTTAGGCTTTAAACCTAATACTGCAGTCACACAGCTGCAGCAGCTTGTGTTGTCAGCAGAGGCAGCTGATAGATCTCAGTGAAAATAAAATTCCTTTGAGGAAGATCTAATACCCCATTTAATTTACATGAGTCTATACTGTTACTTGTCTGTATACAGTGTTGTCTAATCAACAGGTGAGCTTCTAGAGAGTTCAATTATTAAATGCTAGCACTAAGGAATTAAAACATGACCTGAAACAATCTGAATTTCTTCTATAATTTATTTTGTCTATAAATGCCATAGTAACTTTTAAACCAGTATTCCTAAACTAAGGTACTCTATTTTTTGCTCTTTGGGATTCACAGACTTCTGGTGTTTCCTTTCTCTAATGACATAATTTTAAAAACAAAGGAATCTGACACAAATACGATCTATGTATGTGAAAGCTGGTTGTGCTAGTTTAACCCCTGATTCTTAAAGTCAGTGATATTTCTTGCATGATCCTATGATTAAAATTGTAATTGCTATGTTGGTTTTTCACCTTGATTGATTGTTTTGGTGTGGTGGTGTGTGCTTGTTTTTAAAGCTCAGCGATCTGCTCAAGAACTTCCTCAGATTGAGAAGTACAGCATCAGTAGTTGCTCGGTAAATGGAGGCCATGAAATGGTGGTGACTGGATCCAATTTTCTTCCAGAATCCAAGATTATATTTTTTGAAAAAGGACAAGGTAAATACTGTGTTATAGAGGTGTTTTAAAATCAACCCAAAACCACTGCCTGAGCTTCATTTTAGGAAATAAGGATGTGTGAAGTCACAAGCAGTAATCTGAAAGTTCAGTTTGGGCACTGATCTGTATGCTGGCTGGCAATTGGTAATTAAATAGTACTGCTGATTCAGGAAGACAATTCCAGGCCAGCTAACTTGGAATCATGTGTATTTGAAAGATGACAGATCAGACCATATATTTTCTCCTTATTATAAAAGAAAGTAGAAATGGGAATCAATAAAAACCTACTGTTTGGCATTGGTGTTGTTACACCTGGTTTAATCATGGCTTGGGAACTGAATTAGTCCTAAGGCAATGAAGTAATTATTAGTTAGAAAGCACTATTGGTTATTTTTCCCCATATAAATGCATAAGTTTTTCTGTAGAAGCTACTCTTATGGGACCTATTTTTTTAGTCTTAAGATGTGGCTCAGGTTTCATGTGCAGTGTTTGCAGCCCTGTTTGTGCCCCTTTTGTATCTGTGACCAGGTAGGAGTACATGGGGTCAGATAACTGGCAAGAAGCTGTGCAAATACAGCCACCTTTCTTACAAATGTGATACAGCTGTTGGCTTGACACACCAGTCAAGTGTTTCATTGCTGTAAGAAATGTACTAGCCACCTAATGATAACCTCAACAAAGCTCAGCAATGGAGAGCTGAGAGGTAGGTTAAGGATAACGGGTTATGCTAGGTCAGAGCAAAGAAAGGTTCATCAAGGTGACTGATTTCCCTCCCAACAGAGCCTGCCCTGTAGTTGAACAGTCTCTTGGTTCAGGAAAGGGTGTTTGTTTTCAGTGTATAACCTGTGGGTATGTGCATGAAGATATGGCCTGTGTTATCTCTCACATGCTGAATTACAGATGAAGTCATGAGCCTGTTTGAATAGTCAGAAGTTTGAGTCATAGTTGAATTACCTGTCAAAAATGGGGTTTGGATTTTTTGTTTCCCTGTGTTTCTGTCAGTAGCCTTAGAGCAGAAACTGCCTCGTTTTGGGTAAGGCGTAATGATATGGCAGCAGCAGCTTGTGTTAATGTACAAAGTGCTACACAGGGAAACCTGTGTAGTGTTGAAACTCCCAAAGCAGCTCTGTAGAATTTGCTTACAATCTGTCCACTGAATGGCCTCTTTGACTGAAAAGATATTAAGAATTTCTAAGATGAAGTTTCTAAGTGTTTTAGGAAAATATATTTCTCTTGACTTATTTCTAAATTTCTCTCCACAGATGGACGACCTCAGTGGGAGGTAGAAGGGAAAATAATTAGGGAGAAGTGTCAAGGGGTGAGAAACCTTTTTTTTTTTCTTCTTATTTAAAACAGAAAGCTTTCTAAAGCAAGGTAGACATTTTGCTTCTGAAATTTAGACTTCATTTAGTAAAGCAGCTCAGTGTCTGATTCAGATGACAGGAGACTTCTGAAATTGGTTTAATAGTACATAGCAGCCATTAAGATGATGGTTTGAAGGAACTGGAAATAGTGCTTGTTGTGAGTTCTTTTATTGCTGCGAACTGGAAAAGAAAACGGAAACTAATTTTGCTAAGATGACAAATAATTTCAAGTGCCTTATTTATTTTTGCACCATTAAGCTAATTAAAAACCTTCTGTGGTTATTTTTTTAATGTTCTGGCAGCTTAACAAAGCATTCTTTAGATGATGTGTCTTTAAAAGCATTTCCTTCAGAACACCTATGTTTAAATGAAGCAAAAGGTCTCCAAATAATTTTGCTTATAATACTTTTACTATATCATATGCAGCAAATTCATGTTTCCCAATTTCAGAGTATTAGTTTCTTAGTTCTGCAATAAGTGTTTAGCTTTTATGTAATTAAGTTTCATTTGCATTTGAGATGTTAAACTCTTTTGTTTCAACTCTCATATAGGCAAACATCATACTTGAAGTTCCTCCATACCATAACAAAACCATTACGGCTGCAGTTCAGGTGCAGTTTTATCTCTGCAATGGCAAGAGGAAAAAAAGTCAGTCTCAACGTTTTACTTACACACCAGGTATTGAATGCAAAAACTTTAAAAGTAACATTTTATTCTGTTTTTTTAAGTAGACATTGAAAATTAATCTTGTATTTTTGACAAGTATATAGGACTAGCTTTGAGTTGTTTGTGTAACAACTTCCTTAACCTTGCTTAAAGCTGAAAGGTAGAGTAATAAGCTACAGTGGTAAAAATACAGTTTCTGTGGAGTAATTTTGCATTCTTCTTTGAGAACGATGGTGATTCTCCAAAGCTGCACTGCTAAATAACCCTGGTAATGACAGAGAATAGCAGGATCATAGGAGAACAGGTTTAGGCATTCCCCCTCCTACCCCCAAATGTCAAATCTCCACCTCCAGATACAAGGAGAATTTTTAAAAAAAATAAATACTGCAATGTGTCCAGAAGGGATTGATGATTTGAGAGAAAACATTTTGTAGCAGCGCCAGAAGCGAAATCTCTCCATATTAACCACACCTGTAGTTAAACCAGCAGAATCCCTTCCCTTTTGTGTGAAGCAGTGGTCACTGCAAGATCTGCAATGGCCCCTGCTTTGCCTGCTACTAACTTCTTTCAGGAAAGCAGGGTGTGTATTTATTCTGGATACAAAGGGGTTGGGATTGTAATGCAGCATTTTACTTTTTCTAGTTATAATGAAGCAAGAGCACAGAGACGAGGTGGATTTGTCTGCTGTACCTTCCTTGGCCCTGCCTCACACAAGCAACGTCCAGGGCCTGCATTCTATCCGATCTCAACTGCCTTCACCAGAGCAAGGGCATCCACATGATAATTTACTATCTACATCACCCAGGAGCCTTGTGTGTCCAGTTCAGCCACCATACACAGCAATGGTGACCTCAGCAGTATCCCACATGCCACATATGCAAGGTAGAAACCTTAGTCCAAGTGAAGAGTGTCATGTTTTGCCTCCTGCTGTGGTTCAGTCTTTTCAGGTAACATCAACACCTCCTGTGAGGCCTTCGTACCAGCCTATGCAGTCTAATGATGTGTATAATGGACAGTCTTGTCTTCCTATGAACTCTGCCTCCAGCCAAGGGTTTGATGCTATTTCATTTCAGCAAGACACGGCTGTACCTCATTTGATAAACCTTAGCTGCCAAGCTCTACCACCAATGCAGTTTCATTCTACTAATCCAGGTTCTGTGTCAACATCAAGTACAGCAGGGCACCCACTGGCACAGCCAGCTCATTCAGGACAGTCATCTTCTCACCTGCCGTCGATGGGATACCACTGCCCAAGCACTGCGCAGGGCTCCATCTCCCCTGCAATGAATCGATCCCTTGGGCAGTCTTCTCCCCAGCTGCAGCAGGTCCCATACCATTCTACCAATCCAGCATCCGCTTCATCCCCATCCCCAACAGCTTCCCACCCTTTGGTCCATTCACCATTGTCTGGGCCTTCCTCACCACAGCTTCAGCCCATGCCTTACCAATCTAGCTCAGGACCTGCCTCATCGCCACCACCAGCCACGGCCAGTCACTCGGGCCAGCACTCCCCTCAGGCACACAGCCCAGTGCTGGCAGCTCTCACCACAGCACCGGCCCTCATGCACCACACTGTGTGCGACTCATCTCCCTTCTCAGCAGATGGGGCAGCTGTTAGCATCAAACCAGAACCTGAAGACAGAGAATTGAATTTCCAAACAATAGGACTGCAGGACATCACACTAGATGATGGTAAGTGGATTTTAATACTGGGATATAACATACTTTTAACTACAGAGTAGGTTTGGGAGGGTTGCTTTGTTCAGAACACACCCCACAGAAGTAAGTTTGTAAATCATCAAAACAAAGTCATATTTTGGTGGCCAAAGCGGTGACTTATTTAAAACTAATTATATCTACAAACTGCAGCTGATATAAAGTTCATCAGTCTAATTTCCCCTAGACTTTGTTTTTGTCATAAAATAGGGCACCTTTATATACAAGGAATTAACTTTCAGTCTTTCTGGTTGTCTTGTTAGTGTATTTTAGTGAAAGTCATGGTAATAGATCCAGAATTGCATCAAATGTAGTTTGGAGCCTTGTCTCTTGGGCTGTCCCAGTTTTGAAGGTCAGGTTAGATTTTTAAAACCACATTCCATGAACATTGGCACTGTCTTAGCTGCTTCACAGATGTCCTGTAGACCATGCTGTCATCATTCAGCTCCTCTGCTCACAGTAGCTGTTTGCTTTCTCCTTGTCCCTCTGGCTACCTTTGAGAAATTCACTTGTTTATAACATGAACAGAACAAGGACATTCTACTGCTAAATACCAGGCCATAACATTCTCTACTTGAAATACTTAGTGTTAATTTACAAAACCTGTCCAACTAAGTGAAAAGAAAGATCTCCCAGACCCTAAACTTCGGCTATATGAGGACAGATGCAAAGCAAAGTAAACTTGTCATGTTACTAAGATTTTAAGGTCAGGCTGCCTGTTCTTAAAAGGTGTGCAGAGGGTGTTTGGTATTGATGATGGAAATCATCTCTTTTCTACAGCAGCCTTAACTGTTGCAGTTCATTGCTTTAAAAAAATCATCTCTAGCAATTCCTTAATTGCATCCGCAGTAGTGTAAAGGCTTAAGCATAGGCCATCTGTGAATTGTCCATGTCAGTCCCTGTTCCCTGCATAAAGGGAGCTTTGCAATTGTTCCCTCCAGGCAGTAGTAAAAAGATGTAGTAAGAAACACCTCTAAAAACACAGCATACTAGGAAGAACATAAGAGAAACTGATAATACAGTTGGGCTTCCAGTCAAATGGCCACTCTCTAATTAAACAAAGCTCTCTTTTTAGAAACACTGTTTATCCATCAACTTAACTTTATTTAGAAAGAGAGGAAGAGGCTGATGCTATCAAGGGCTTGGTGAGAGAAGAGCAGGGCTTTATGAAACAGAATACAACCAAAAGATAGCATTTTCTACACCTGTACTAATGGAGGGAGAAATCAAACAACTATTTCAATAGCTATCATAACCTGCTTTTTCCTCATCTTCCTTCCCTCCACACCCACAGAGATGTAGAAATGAGGAAACTAGTAAAACTTTTCAGCTGTTAATTGGTTAAAGTGTTGAGTGTTTCTGAGCATCCTGGCAGTTTGCTCATGCTTGTTCAGAAATGCAAACGAACGCACAGTAGAAGGAAAGCAATTATTCCCTCCATATCACAATTTCTTAAAGCTACCACTACTTATTTCTGTTACTTAAGTGAAACTACTGAGTTGTTTCTGTGCTGACAAAGACATGGAATTGCTGGAAAAGCTGCAGGATCCACATTTAAAGTGCACCCACTTGCCAGTAGTTTAGAGGAGCATAATCAATGTAGACAAGTCAAATGGCCACAGCTTTATTAATTTCCTTTTTAAATAAAGCTTGATGTAGAAATCTAAAGAAGTTCTGATAGCTGGTAAACTGTAGGCACTTCCTCTGTGGAAAATTGAACATGGTTTTAAATCTTAAACTAGCACATTTCAACAACAATCCATTTGCAAGCACAGACACTACCTTCAGCTTGGTTTCATATTACTGCCATTTGACAATTGCTTGAGGGCTTCAGTGTTTTCTTGGTGTCCAATCTGCAAAACCAAATTGGATGTCTAGTCTGAAACATGCTGTTACAGAAATCTTGAAGCAGCTGAGCTCTCTTAACGTGAGTAGATAATTCCTCTGCTTAATCAGCTTTAAATAATAAAACCAGCATGCTTAGACAGAAACATTTTTTATAATGTGTCTACAATATTACTGTGCTTTAAGAAATTATTTCAATTTCTCTTTTGTGTATAATTCAATTTTAGCTCCTGCACAAAAGGAGCTAGACATAAATATCAAATCAGTTATTCTGGTAACAAAGGAAAAATATCCTAACACAATTGCATGTATAAGTGTGGATAAAGTATGTTCTTCCAGATAATATTTAGTTGGTAACTCCTAGAAACACGTTTCCCAAACAAGGCAATTAAAGATCACCAAATAAAACATGGGAGTAGAGAAAATTGAAAATTTTACAAATCATGACTGGATTACTAAGTCAGTAGTCTTAAAAAAGTAAACAACACACCTCAAAAAGTCCTGACAGCATAACTAATCTTCTTTCTTCTAAGTAACTATTCCTGGCCAAGCTATCAGCCCATGGCTTGGATGGGAGCACACTGTGTTGGGTTAGGAACTGGCTGGAGGGCCAAACCCAGAGAGTGGTGGTGAATGGTGCCACATCCAGCTCGTGGCCAGTGCTGGGCCCCATGTTCTTTAACATCTTTATTGATGATCTGGATGAGGACATTGAGTCCATCATCAGTAAATTTGCAGATGACACCAAGCTGGGGGCAGGTGTTGATCTGCTGGAGGGTAAAGGGGCTTTGCAGAGGGACCTGGACAGATGGGCAGAGGCCAATGGCATGAGATTTAACACATCCAAGTGCCGGGTTCTGCACATTGGCCACAACAGCCCCATGCAGTGCTACAGGCTGGGGTCAGAGTGGCTGGAGAGCAGCCAGGCAGCAGAGGACCTAGAGGTACTGGTTGATGGTAGGCTGAACATGAGCCTGCAGTGTGCCCAGGCAGCCAAGAGGGCCAATGACATCCTGGCCTGCATCAGGAACAGTATGGCCAGCAGGAGCAGGGAGGTCATTCTGCCCCTGTACACTGCACTGGTTAGGCCACACCTCGAGTCCTGTGTCCAGTTCTGGGCCCCTCAGTTTAGGAAGGATGTTGACTTGCTGGAGCGTGTCCACAGATGGGTAACAAAGTTGGTGAGGGGTTTGGAACACAAGGCCTACGAGGAGAGACTGAGGGAGCTGGGGTTGCTTAGCCTGGAGAAAAGGAGACTCAGGGATGACCTTATTGCTCTCTACAACTACCTGAAGGGGGGTTGTAGACAGGCAGAGGTTGGTCTCTTCTCCCAGGCAACCAGCACCAGAACAGGACGACACAGTCTCAGGCTGTGCTGGGGAGGTTTAGGCTGGAGGTTAGGAGGAAGTTCTACACAGAGAGAGTGACTGCCCATTGGAATGGGCTGCCCAGGGAGGTGCTGGAGTCACTATCACTGGAGGTGTTTCAGGAGGAGACTTGATAGGGTGCTTGGTGCCATGGTTTAGTTGATTAGGTGGTGTTGGATGATAGGTTGGACACGATGATCTAGAAGGTCTCTTCCAACCTGGTTTATTCTATTCTCTTTCAAAATTAGCATAGTAGATGGTATCTTTGCTACAAAAAATAAAATTTTAAGCAATTTTAACAAGATTTGAGTGCAGTGTGGAAGTGCCTACCTTATGACAAATGTAGTCCTAGAATTACTAAGGTGGTTCACTTGAGACAGTATCTTTTTTTTTTTTTCAAGCAACCAACCATCCAAAAATAAAACTCCCCAAACAAGACAACTAAAATACACAAACAAAAAACCCCATCCCTCCTAGGAAAGTGGCAGTCCAGATAGTAGTTCCTATATTCCTCATTAAAGTGAATCTTGGTGCCTCTTCAGCCAATATTCAGGCTTATTCTTCAAAACACACTAAATCCCCCCCAATACAGTTCTTAACTCAGAACTACACAGCCAATGAAGCTTGTGTGGCTATTCATTTTCTCATTTATTCAATAGGCTGATTGATGTCCTTAGGCTTTTCTAATCTCCACCTTGATTTTGCTCTTTTGTTTGTCTTCCCCTGTTCTCATCCTTGCTTCCTACAGAAAATATTTTCTAATCCACTTTGAGAAACAAAATACAGAAGGACACCTAGGTATGAAATTCCAATGATACTACAGAAAACATTTCAAACATAAGACAGTTTCCAAGTAATATGTACTGTGTGCTGCTGCAGTGGTGCTCTGAAAAACACCACTACTGCTGCTTAGAGCTTGGCACTGTCAATCTACATAAACTGGTAAACTTTTGGACTGGAACTACAGAAAAGCAGCTCTTGGTCTCTGTCCCTTCTACTTTTCCTCCTATTCCCTAGGTCTTTTGAACATTGTTTTTCCCCCTAGCATCCTTCAGCAAGTCAGCTTAACTCCTCAAGCTAATGTTTTCCTGTTTAGACAGTGGAAAGTTTAAGGCTGTGAGTACATGTAAACCAAAGAGTTAAATGACAAGAAACTGGCAGGGGGTTATTTGCATGCTTTCCCATATCTTGGGAATCTGTCTTATACTCTTCAAATGAAACTCCCCTTTCTACCCCACTTGGAAACCAAGCTAGCCAAAGGTAGACTCAATCTAGTTGTATGCTGAGGCCTTGGTTATTGCCACACACCGTTTTTAAAAGTGCCCCATGTGTGGTGGTCAAGTGTTAGATTTAAAACTATTCTAATACTGCTGAGGGAGAATTTAATCTCTTGAGGTTTGCAGTTTAGGAGCGAGTTTGCCTTGGATTTCATGGCTTTGTCCAGCAATGAGACTTCTAATACAGAAGTGTTTAACCATTTTAAAGATATTATGATAGGGTGTTCAGCAAATTGGGATGACCTTCTACTAATCCTCTTACACTTTACTACTCATTGCATCTCCATTACATAAAGCTGGAGATTAGAGAATCCAGTATGTGGATTTACTATAAATCATAACTGAAATCTTCTAACCACTTTGTGTACATAAAGCAGTAAGTCTGCTTTGTTAGACACATTCCATGGAGAATTCCAAACCCTTTCCATTCATTCATCTTAATAGTTCTGTGACAACTCTCTAGTTGATACATTCTCTTGCTGGGAAGTTCAGAGATTTTTCTGATCTTAGCTAGCAAGTGTGCATGTCCTTACAGGTAGCTTTTTACTGTAGCTTCAGCTTAAATTCTGGAGAATCACAGTAGGAACTCGTAAGAAGGTATTGAAGAATGACCATATTTTGTATTTCTCAATATATTTACCATTTGAGTCATTCTGAGTTGAGGCAGAGTCCTGCCAAACAGCATCCATAAACGTCCATAAGCATACATAAACACTAAAAAAACTGAATACTATGGTCCATCTTAGTTTTTTTAGCTGCTCTCCTGCACACTGTCTTCTTGCTGGTGCAACTCAAGTTTGAGTTGCACCTGAGATGTACATCCCAAACTCAGGGGTTTTTTACTGTCTTCCAAGCACAGAACAAAATATTGCATCTTGCAGCACATCCAGTGTGAATTTGTGTGACACTAATGCATTGTACATGGAACTCTCAGAATATTCCCACTGATAAAAGGCATTTTGAAAATTCTGTTAGTATAAATGGTTTCATAAGGTTGAGTTCCAACTCCTATCTAATATTCTGTGTATTAAGGTTATATTGCCAAGCAGTATCGAGATAATAAAGCAGTTTACAATTCCAAATTTTTCTCATAAGCTTATGGGCTCCTGCAATGAGATTTTTGAAGTTGAGTAAGGAGATAAAGTAGAACCTCGAGTATATTGAAAGAGAATGGGCATCTACTTGTAGAAATGGGTGTTAAGAATAAAATAGAGAGAAAGCCAGACTGAGCAATTGATGGAAAGGAAGAGCCTGGAACAGTGAAAAAAGGTGGGTAATGTTATTCCACTAGGGTTGTCAACGGCAAAAGGATGATCTTCTAGAGGATTCAATCACTGTGTTCATAGAATCTGTGCCAGCCAACAAGGCAAGCATCTATTGAGAAAGATGTTACAGACTGCTGGGGTGTAAAGAACTAAAGAAATTTTCAGGTACCTATGACCACCTAATGTGTGAAACTCCCTACATCCTTCTGAGAGCCACAGAACACCTTGTAACTACTTCAAAGTAAGCTCAGCTAGTTGCACAAAAAGATTCCCATGTAAGAACGAAATAGGTTAGGAACTGACTCTGAATGCAAGTGGCACATCTACAGCACAGTGCAGGCACTGGCAACAGCAGTGGAGCTGGAAGGAGTTAGGCATGCCCTTGTGACACTGGCAAAAATACACTGAGGCGCTTTGACACTGCTTTCCACCGTGCAACACCTCCAGCTCCAAGGTTCATGCTTCATCCTTACTATGTGAGACTCATCTGTACTCTTGGGTGAGAGAAAGGTGTCAACACAGGACTTCAGTGAAGTAGTTTCATGCAGAGAGCATGACATAACAGTGACAGGTTTGTTACTATACCAAGAAAATGCAGAACTTGTGCTGCAAGCACAATTCAGACTGTATAGCTATAAACATAATGTGCACAAGAAAACTCTGCTCTCCCTAACATTTTATACAATCAATTTTTATCAGTTAATCAAGTACCAAGTAAAGTTGGCATTGAATGCCAATACTAGCAGAAGTAAGCCTGTCCTACAGCTTGAAATGGTACCTTGCAAGGCAGCCCACCATGTCCTCCGTAGTTTGCCATTGGAGATAGAGCCTGCCATATGACTGGTTTTGATCATATATCAACAGAATCAGCTGTCTGCTCCACACCAGAGAAGACTGAGGCTTAATTATAGCCTGGCAGCTTTTTGTTTTCAGGGAAAGTTGACACTGCTACTTGCTGGTCATGTGGAGTCAAAACTAGGCTAAATATACTGCACTAACCAATAGGATGTAGCTGCAGGGATTCTTCACATAAATGCAGCTGGTAAGTCTATCTGGAGTTGACAGAAGGCCTGCACCTGAGGAACTGCAGTATTTCCATAACATTCTTTGAGGTGTACTGATTCTCATCACCTCTGTAAATACAGTAGTTCACTCATCTGTCCCGTGAAACATGGAAATTAAGAGGTGGATGGTGCAGTCCTACCAAATCTAGACAGCTCATACCATCTCCTGTACAATTACAGCAAGCTTCTCTCTGCAGAACCTGTTCCAAAGCTTCCCTGTGTGCCAAGTACTCTAATGTCACCATAAACACTCTTGCATTCTAGAATATTTTGGGGACCTCCTGTTCTAAAACCAGTACATCCTCTAGTTTAAGAGCTGTTACCCACACATCCTTTTTCAGTCCAGTAGAGTAGTACAGGATACACAGAATGAACTTATAGTTGGATAGAATGACATGGGAAAATCAAAAATTTTTTAAAAAGGTTAAAAAAAAACCCACCTGACTCCTTGTGGAAAGAGATCCTAGAAACCTAATAGCACAACTCCAGTAGCTTTCTGATCCACCTGTACCCATAAGAGAACTCCCATTTTAAGTTGACTTGCTGCATTGACCTACATCTGGTGCAGATAATTGAGGGTTTAAAGTTTTTCGTAACCTTTCTTTATTTAAAGCAGCGAGGTGGTTCCTAAAAGTATAAATTTTTGATCAGTTAAACAGACCTGTAGGATGTAAGTGTTGGGTTTTTTTACTCTAGTTTAATAGTTTCAATCATAGCTTTATATCCTTTGGGTACTAAAACGTGTGTTGAATTGCTTAAGGAAGTAAAAACCTCTCAAATGTTTATGAAATTGAGGTAGAAAGGCATTTTTAATATACATTTAGCTGGTACCCCAAGTTAAACTTAAAGCGTGCACTGAACAAAATCTCCATGCTAAACTACACTTTTTCAAGGCTGTTGTTTTATCTGCCATGTTTCACAAGTAACAAGTACTGTGTGCCCAAAGCAATTGCATGCTCCATTCCAGAAGGTGCTGGTTGGAGCCACATTGTATGTTCTACACATGACATATCTTATCAGGGATTTATAAAAGCAAACCCTTAGTCCTGGCAGCAGCTTTATTAGGACATGCAAGAACTTCAGAATCCCTCTGTATGACATACATTAGAGTAATAGCTCAGAATTGTATTTCCCTGCTGAAGTGACAGAGAATCCTTACTGTATAAACTATGCAGACTTTATGATGTAGAGACTTGCTTAAAAGAGTTAATTAATGCCAGTGCTCTCTGGAGGCCTTTTTGTCAGTGTGTTTGTTGTCTGCTCCTTTGAAAGCCTGAGCTTTAAAGAGGATTGCCAGTAAAAGCTAATGTGTTTCATCCCTAGGTTGTTTTCTGCCCTGGATTCATTATACCTTTATTTAAATGTCACTTTTTTTTCCTGTTTCTATTTAGTTTGGGGGATAAAATACATATCCTTTCCTTAATCTCCTATTATTTCACAAGAACTTGTCCTTCATCTACTCCTTTCCTTCAAAATGACAGTGAACACTTTCAGTAAAAGCCAACTAACGTTTTCCCCTTCCTGCTGAAATCCACGCAACATTATGCTTTATACAACCAAGTGTAAAAAGTCATCCAAAGAACTCATTTGAACTGCTTGAATTTCAGGAGGAAGTAAGAATAGACTGTTTCATTCTCCCAGGAGTCATCTCCAAGCAGGGCTTAGAAATCATGTTGGCAAAGGAAATGTGTGGCTCTAGCCAGAAGGCAGAAAGTAGCCAGTTTCCAGAGTAATTTTGTTAATTGTATTAAAGTCCCCTTTACTAAACTCTGTCTTTGCAGGGAGACAACAAAATTCAACCAAACCCAACCTAGTATAGCCTTGTAAGCTTTGTGTAGTTACCATCCACAACTGGACAAACAGGCCCTTGCTGGGTCAAGTATGAAACACACTATTCCGCATTCATTTTTCCTGCAGGAAAAACGGTTCAGTGGAATACTGCTCTGCACCTTCTTGTGATGTGTCACGTTGCTTTTGTCTGATGGAGCGATCCCTACTAAGAGAATATTTTGTGTTCCAATGCTTCACACTGTGTGTGGCCTGACTGCAGTTCAGTACCTTGGGCAAATTATAGATAACCTGACAAGGGGAAGCCAACAGCTGTTTACAGCAACAGTTTCCTGTGCTTAAAAGAGAAATAAAAATAAAGGTTTATTTATTAGTACTCTTTTGCCTACCTTGTTCAGTAGAGGTGCTGTCAAGGAGCACAAAACTTAATTTGACCACAGTAAGTGACATGGATTGAGAAAAGGGCAGGAGGAATGTTCTAAACTAATACAAATACTAAAATGAGATTTATGTTGTATAACGTCCATGATGGTACAACAGGGCAGACAGACAAAAATCCTAACCATTACCTTTATGGCTCTGGCTACTAGCTGAAAAGTAACTAAATACACAAGATAAGGTATATTGTTTTTAATAGTCACTCTTGATAATTTATAAATAGTTACTTATGTCAACATATGTAGTAGCTGTGAATGAAACTGGGTATTTGAAGTTAGTGCTATTAAAAGACAATTAAAAGTCACTTCCTGGTTGAGTGAACTGTAACTTCTTGGTTTAGTCCAGTCAGTAGTTATGTCTGTCTTCTTCTCTGACACAGACAGTTTTATCTCTGACCTGGAATACCAGCCATCAGGTTCAACAGAGAAATGGACTCAACATTCAGCACTCATGTCCAACTCCTATGTGGAAAATCTAGAGGGTGAGTCTGCTTACTGAAATGCTTCAATGTTTGAAATTGGAGCATGAAGCAAAGGGGAAACTGTTTGAATAGTCTTAATAACTACAAGTGAAAGGTGCTATGTAAAAGCTCAGTGTTGCTGTAACTAGACACCTGCTTGTTCTGGAGTAGCTGTAAGCTCAGAAGTGGGGAACCAGATGTGCACTCACTCAGTGAAGACCTCCATGTAAAGCATATAGAGCTGCCACTGAACTACCTGAGTGCTGTAGGATCTAGCAACAACAACAGAAGACTGTATTAAAATCTTAAACCCAAGAGGGGCAAAGCTGTAGAGTGACCAGTTTAGGTAACACTGAGAAATTCCAAATGTTTCTCCTTTCTTAAAAAGATGAAAGAGTGCAAGTTTAACCAACTGTATACAGTGGTGTGCACTGCCAGTCTAAGTACTAGCAATATGGATTCATAAACCCATTTGTAGTTCAATGTACACTAATTGGGAAAGATTATCTGGATTTTAAGATGCTTTCAGCTTCTGTGTGTCAGATATAAGGAAGATAATTATGCATTATGACTATGTTCAATAGCAAGGATACGAGAAACTGACACACGGTATATTGGTCCTGTTTGTGTTTATACTCCTCCTTTTTGTTTTTCCTCTGTACTACAAATGTGCCTAAAGTGTCAGAACACTATACTGTGTCTCCCACTTCCCCCCCCGCCAATGTGTGTCTACATATATAAGACATTTTGCTTTCCCTGTAGTTTTTTTTTAAAGGGGAATAGCTACAAGTGATGTAGGATTGTTGACACTAAAGTAATCAAGTTCTGTGTACAGCCCCTATAGTATAGTGTAAACTGATCTTTATTTTGCCCATGAAACTACAAAGAAATCACAATATTGGTCAAAAAAATTGACTCCATTCTGCTTTTCTTACCTTAGTAATAAACATTTGGATAAGTAAGTAGGTACTATTTAGAATGGCAAAACTAGGCAAAGGACTCCACATTGAACTGATGTTCCTGGATCCTGAAACAGTAAATGAATTGGTAAAATCCCAGCTATGACTTAGACTACTTCTGTGTTCTAAACTGTGTAACTCAGGATCCAGTAGCTACTGAATAATTGTTGAAAGAGTTCTTGAAAGATGAAAACTCAGTTGTAATACTAAACGTAACTCCCAAATACCAGTATTATCAACTAACCACCACAGTTGAAATTACAGGACTTACACCAGCAACCTTTTTAAAAGGCACACAAACAGAAAGCCAGGTCCAGACAGAAATGTTTACACACAACTGCTAGCATCAGAGCAACACAACTGAAACACATGACTACTTTTTTATTATTTAAAATGGGCATTTGGTATAAGAAAGATTGTTCTTACATTAGTACCTGGCTATGTTTACACAGGAAGACATGCTAATGTAGCACTGCATGCTTACAGACTGAACTGCCAGGCTTAAATTAGCTTCTAAATTGTACTTCTGAACAGGAGAGCCACAGTGTGCAAAGGCAGGAAATACACTAATGGAACACTGCAGCCATCCTTTACAGAAGTCTAAGTGTGGTGACTGCTTTGTAGAGCACTAAGTCATGGGAAGAACCCACAAGGGGAAACATCTCTTTATTTGGTCCAAAGGAACATATAGGAACTGCTTCCAAAAAGATTTCAAAGGGAAACCTATGGAAAAATAACAACATTTAAGAAAAAATAGGTGGCCAAAAGAGTAAAATAGTTGTACGCAGTCTGCAAACAATGAAGGCTCAGATGAAGTGTACAACCACTCTGTAGTGAGACAGGCTACAAGCTGCTTCCAAGTGCAGAAAACAAAAGAGCATGAAAATGATTAGGTGAAATGTGAAACTCTGCCAACAGACAGCAAATTAGGAGTTCAATTAAAATAAGTGAACTTTGAAAAGGTTTTTGTGTTGATGTCTAGAGTTGAGGAACTAGAGAGTTATGCCATAGTCCTTTGGAAAAGGGAGATGTTGCAAGACTGGTCGCAAGTTGAAGTGTCAGTTAAAAGGTTTCAGAACAGACAAAGAAGCAGACAGTGACAATTCACCTCAACTAGAAATTGTGCCAGAGAACAGCTCAGAAAGAGTAAGCAACAGATGAACTATTAACTGTAATGTATAACCTGTTGCTCAAGACCAATTTGGAGCCAGGGGACTGGAAGGGTAAATGTGAGGCTGTAACTGCTCAGATATTCAGAGCAGTGATAAAAACTGTTTGGAAACCTCTACAGGAAGGCCTTATGATTAAAGAAAATCAATTAAAGAAGCATAAATTATGGTACAGGAAGGAAAAGAATAATGCATGAATTCCATATATATAATGACAAGCTCTCTGCCCTATTTCATTTAGAGTCCTCTTGAATTGAAAATGAACAGCTGTATGAGGACTTGCTCAGTACTGTTTAAAAGTAGTCTTAAACAGGTGAATAAGTGTTAGGAATATTTAGTAAACGAGCAGAGAAGGAACAAATGGTATTGTATAGATTAGTTATGTGCCCAGGAGGAAGGTGTTTTGATTCAGGAGAACTAACATCACCCAAGACTTGGAACAGAAGTCATGCTGAATCAGGTAGTACTCTCCAGCCAGAAAAATGAATGAGCAGAACATGCTAACTATAATAAAATGGTGGCAGAGATGTACTGATTGACTGATAAATTATGAGTGGACTGACCCTGAGAGACTAAGTTAAGGTGATCTTGGAGAACTGATTAAACCAGTGGTGAAAAAAAAGCAGTGATCCTACAACGGTATCATACAGAATCACAGAATGTTAGGGGCTCCAGAGATCAAGTCCAAACTGCCTGCCAAAGCGGGATCACCTAGGGGAAGAGGAGACTCAGAGGTGACCTTATTGCTCTCTACAACTACCTTAAGGGAGGTTGTAGACAGGCAGAGGTTGGTCTCTCCTCCCAGGCAACCAGCACCAGAACAAGACGACACAGTCTCAAGCTGCACCAGGGGAGGTTTAGGCTGGAGATTAGGAGGAAGTTCTACACAGAGTGATTGCCCATTAGAATGGGCTGCCCAGGGAGGTGGCAGAGTCACCATCATTGGAGTTATTTAGGAGGAGACTTGATAAGGTGCTTGGTTGCATGGTTTAGTTGTTAGGTGGGTTGGATGATAGGTTGGACTTGATAATCTAGGTGGTCTCTTCCAACCTGGTTTGTTCTATTCTAACCCCTTTATCTCAGCCAGGGCAGCGTGCATCTGAACCTCCCCTTGGGAGAAGAGACCATGACTAAAAAGCCCTAGCTCTGTCTTCCTTCATAGGAGAGATGTTCAAGGCCCTTCATCTCCCTCAGAGCTCTCCATTGGACACTATCCAGGAGATCCCCAAACTGGATACAGTATTCTAGGTGTGGTCTCACCAGGGCAGAGTAGAGTATCCAAGGACCAGTTCCTGTTCTATCAACCTATTACTCTAAATCAGTCATTTAAAGAAAATTAGCCAAACCACTCAGCAACTTATTAATAGCACCAGTTTTCATGATGATCTCATTCTTCATAACAAGAGCTTTGTACTGTTCAACTGGCTACCATGGTTACCTTTCTGTACATAAGGATGTCTCCTGAGGAGTTGGCTAGCAGTACTCAGAGGACATCTCCATTGGGACAACTGATAAAATTAGTTAGCGCCCTTGGTTCATTGTCACTCACCATACAGATGGCTGAGCTGCTCATCCTCATTTGACTTTAACTTAAAACTCTGGACTGTAAATTGCAGCAGTTTTAGGAGATCTTCATGAACAGTCTTATCTGCTCATGCAGCAGACAGCTGGAACAGTAACTTTAGTATGCTACTTAATTTTATATTTTTTTTAAAGGCTATAGGGACTTGAGCCTCTAGATCCCTTGCAGTGCTTTTTAAATACAGCACAGATGGGGATGAAGAAAATAAAACACCTAAACACCATAAAACCAAGCAAACACCACCACCAACGAAACACCACCACACAAAAATCATTGCAATACAAAACTACAGTACCACCCAAACTGACAGGTCCAACCTAATCTAGCTGTGGCAGAAAGTTCTCTCCCCACCATGTTAAAAACAGTTAAATTCTCTTCTGCACAATCTATTAGTATAAATTTATCAGCCAGTTTACACTGTATAAATATTAGGGATTGAAAAGGTGAACTATTGCAAATGAAGTAACAGATGACATTTGGAAATCAGGGATAGGTGCCAAAGAGATCAAATAGACACAGGAAAGTTGTTAAAATAATTTCCACTTGAGAGCCCAATTTGCAGAATAAAAAAGCACAATAAGAACACCTGTATTACATTGTGATCCATGCTGTATCTGACATACAAGTTGTCAAAAGGCAGTTAGTGCTTCTGTAGTGGAGGAACTGACCCCATTTCTATGAGGTGCCCTGTGTGCAACCCCCTCTTCTTTTAATCTGATCCAGTCATGTTTTTGACATTAGCTACCTGGATTGTTGGTACATAAACCATTAGGTAACACTTTTGATTATCCAAAATAATCGTAGGTGGTCAGTGGGTACTGAAGAGCACTAAATATCATCTAGACCTCTGATTATTATGTAAGCTATTTCTGGTTCACCTCTTGACAATAAACATCCAGGTTATGGAATTAGTAGTCAGAACACAGCACCAGATATACCAAACAGGCACAGATTTAACCTGGGGGGTAGAAGGGACAAAGAAGGTGGCGATAGGTTGGAACGGTTGTAGTCCTACTCACATGACTGTTCTTAAGTTTCCCATCTTAAGTCTCAAGAAATGTTCTCTTTTCAAAGAGGCAACAGAAGCATAAACTGTAACAACACAAATGAACCTGGCACCCAAACCACAGCCAGCCATTAAACATACTTGAGATCTGCATTACTGAATCCTGAACAAGATCCGCAGCCTTCTCTAGAAACTTGTGCTGAAGGAAGAAAGGAAATGTTATAAAATGCCATGCATCTTAACTTCCCACTATCTAGTTAACTGGGTGGCTTTCAAGGTTAAACTTAAAGGCATGTGAAATCTTTCTAGCTGTATTTCTAGGAGAGCTTAGTCACATTACCCCATAGTTGAAAACAGGAAAGGTGGAATAAAAGGTTCACTGGAAGTAGAGAAAAGAATATTTGTTTGTTTGTAAAGCATCTTCAGCATAGCCTGAGCTCATCCTCTCAGGACTGAGAGAGGAAGTCAGTGTGAACAATCTGTCACCTAAGAACATGGATTTTGCTAGACAACATAGAAAACCTGTGTTTAAGCTCATGAATTAAGTTTTCAGTTCTGAGTACAGACCACTGAATGTTCTGTGAGTGGTCCTGTGTGGAAGGTGCTGATACGCGTTCAAACACTATCCTTTGGGTTTCTGTTGTAGTCTTTAAAGTAATATGATTTTCTCCACCACAAATAATTACAAAAAAGGAAAAAAACATATGATTTCACCTTCAGCCCTGTACATTTCTACACAGGATTTTTAATGACTGTATGATTTACCCTTTAGACTTTATTTTATACAACTCCACTGTCAGAAAGATACAATAAATGCTGATAAATGTCAATTTAGATATATGCAGGCATCTCACTATTCGATGCCTTAAAACCAAGCTGTACATAGCTGCAGTGAGCTGTTCCAAGGGACTTCTGCACAGCCTAACTTAGGGAAATACTCAACATGGTTGTTCTACATTTTTTTATTTCAGGTTTTAAGAGACCAGCCTTCTGTAGAAAAGTTGTTTTCCTGGTTTAAATTTGCTCATTTGTTCTCCACCCACTAGCTTGCATCCTAGCAGGGTACTATCCCTATTCGTCCCTTGCATGGCTCATAAGCATGCTGGGCAGTCAGCAGGCCACTGAGCCTGTTACCCAGTAATTCCCAGTACCACCCTACCCCATGGTCTCAAACCTGGCAGCCAGACTATTGAACCACAGAAGGATAGAACACTTTGATCTCAGCTGCAAGCTTCTGCAGATCCTGCTTTCTTTGAAGCATTTTTATCACTATCTGTACATAATCTAAACCAATGTATGTTTTCTGGAGTCTGCAGGCTTCCCCCGCCCCTTGGTTGCTTAAAGATTTCCAGACAGCTGAAATGGGCACTCTTGGCAAATACCAGATAGGAAGATGAGTTAGTCACGAAGCTGTGGTATGCAAAGAAGTGACACCACTTTTGCCAGACACAGTAGGAACAAGGATTATGGACTTTTACATAGGCCTGCTTGGCACTCTAACAAAACACTGATACAGATACTGGGGGCTAGGGTGGTGGTAGACAATAATAATTTTTTTAAAGGGTACATTTGAATAGTGGTTGGATTTAAAGAATTAGCAATCCAAACAAAGTCACTGTGGCAAGTAAAATGACTCCAGTAAAGTTTTCTGTTGGGAAGAAGACACACTATTGCGTTTCCTTTAAACGCAGTAGATGTGTACTAGCCACATGCGAACAGTACTGCCAAGAGTTCTTCAATAGCAAAATGAAAGGTATGACAGAGCTGTTGCACTTAGCTATCAAACAACTCCCTGTAAACTAAACATTCATTATTGAGGAAATATAAACAAGCACACCACAAACTAACCTATAACTTCAATATTTTATGTAATAAATTATGCAGAACTTCAGCAAATACCCCCCCCCATGACCAGCTGTTGTGTTCACAGTGCAGTGTGATGTGTTATGCCACATGGGTACATGCTGTCAGTTAAGCACCTTTGCCTGTGGGACCTGCAAAGCGTTGCAGCAGTGCAGAGCAGTTTGTTCTGATGTTGCCAGTACAGAGAGAGATATGTCAGAACTTGAAGTAATAACAATGCTGAAATACAGAAGGTATTTAGCTGTGTCACTTTTTATTATACCTCTCAGCAAAGTTTCAGTAGTACTGAACATCAGCAATACTTTATTTGCATGAAGCAACTGCTGGGTAGCATACAATAGATAATAAAGGTCCTAGGGTTATAGCAAGCTAATAAGTGCCCTGACAGAAATTGACAGAACAAAGTTCTTAGCTAGCTAAATTGTGGTTGGTTTGGGTTTGTTTTTAAAAAAAGGTCTTGCTTTTGAACAGCTGTTTACTTTTGCATTGTGTTGGGAGAATAAATAACTTGAAAAAGTATCCTACCTGCAGTCATGCCACTTTCAGTGTCATAGTGCCAGTTAAGTTCATTGCAGTAAAGATGTTTTTGAAGCCCAGTAAATTGCAAGTCTTGTGATGCTGGAGGGAGTTGGTTATGACATAGCTCATTTGAACAGTTTGACCCTCTGGGCTGCATTAATATGTATTCTTAACAGGCTGTCCTTGCATTCATGCAAGAGAGACCCATTGCCAGCGATGGACTGTTAGATAAGACAGATGTCCTCCATGGTTACATGCGGGTGTATGACAGAAGAGCATTTTAAAGATTTCCAAAGTAAACTGAAATAAGAGACAAAACTTGTTTGAGTTGAATTTTATATCCATTCACAGTAGTACTGCATTGTCTTTCAAACTCACTTATGCTCTGCTGCAGGCACTCCATAAACAGACAGCAAATTATGCTACCTGTAGACTGACCTTGTTATGCTTCTACTAGACAGAAATAGTTCATAGGAAGCTAAATCCTGCTATGGAAAATTAAGGAAGCATTAAGAAAAGTGGTGAAGTACATCAGTATTGTTCTGTGAAGTTACCCAATGGAGAACAAAAGAGTAAAAACCTAGGTTCCAAATGTGTTAACATTTTCAGTAGAAGCAGCTTACCAGCTAAACAAGAGAGTCTAGGAATGGTCCTAACTCAACGAAAGTACCCCATTAAATGCCTGTTTATAAAAGGTCTAAATAAATTCATGCCAGAGGCTTTTCTTTTATTACTGTAATTCAGCATATTCAAAGTCTTGATGAAAAAGATGCTGTATACCTCCTGCCATGCAGTCATGGACAACAACATGCCTGCCTGCCGCTTCTATTAAATAATTTATATTGTAGTTATAATATTTCTCTAGCATTTGCCATTACTATTCATTGGGGTGTTTTTCATCTCCACAGCTAACGATTTTTTGCTGAATGTGACAGACACAAAATGATGTGATTCTTCACTCTAGAAAAGCTAAAGGAAGATCTTGCTAGTGGATTTTTAGAAATGCAAGTATTCAGAAAACTGACCAATTAAATAGATACATACTATTAAAAAGAATATTCTATTACCCCAAATCCAAGTTCTGAGGAAGTTCTTCAAGTAGATTTAAAGAGTTGTTTGTTGTGACAGTAACACTCTTACCAGAAAGAGTTCTGTGGGGGAATCTGACCTCTGCTGTGCTTTTCAGTTACCTGATTGTCAGGAATAGGTATGTGCCTTATTTTCCTCAAGTGTGTTTGGGATTCTCCAACATGGATTATGGTAAGTACAAAATGCAATTTTAAGAGAAATTTGGGTTATGTTTTTGTTGCCTTGCTCAAGTGTTACTGAAATTAGGTTACTCATTCATCCTCTGAAACTTAACTGCTTCAAGTCTTAGCATAGAAATAGTTCTTTTATACACTGATGAGTTCTGCCTTTTGGAAAGCAGAAAGAGTCACTTTTAGATTTTTATGTAATTTTGTGTGGTGTCCCCCCCCTTTTTTTTTCCTTGTAGTGAATGAGATCATAGGAAGAGATATGTCACAGATCTCAGTGTCACATGGAATGGCAGTGGCCAGCCAGTCTGCACATACATGTCCTGGATCTCTGGAGACAAGAATATCTGATGGAATCCAGTAAGGGATAAGCTTACAACTGAACATCCATGTACATGTAACAGTTTCTCTGAATATTTCTTCATCTTCTTCCTCTTTAGACTTCCTGTGCTTCCAACTCTGTGGCCTTTATGAACTGGAACAGTGGATCCTTGCAAAGCCCTTTTAGTGGGTTACATTTTTGATGTAGAGACAGAGCATTTTAATTCTAGTTCCTCAGATGCTGTAAAGAGACTTCTTGAAATGGACACAGAATCTACACCAGATATTTTAACTGTTTTAAAGTTACAAACAAGCTTTGCTTTTTTGCATTTAAATAGAATCCTTTTATATTGTAAGTGCTTCAGATGTGTGGAGATGTTAGTTTGCTCTTATAATATTCACAGTACTGAATGTGGGAAAAGATTTAATACACAACTTCAGTGTCCTGTTTTCCCTTAGAGATAGTCTAGTTTGTAACACCTTTTGGTCATTTTGGAAAGCCTTTAAAGCTTCTATTGTTTAATCCTTTTTTAATATGATCTTCCAGTGGCAAATCATGCTTGTCATCTGAAGCCAATGCCATGGAAGCTGTTGTGTATACAAATACTGTAGTGTTTTCTTAGATTCATAGGAAGCAAAGCCAAATGTAGAGCTGCACTCGTTTATAAACTGAAAAATGTTACTTGATAGGCTGCAAAAAGACCATTCCATCATGAAAGTGTTGGGATAGAAATGACATTCCAAAAATTTAACTTTTATAACTTTGTGGATAATCTTCCTGTTCTTTCTTAGCACAGGCTCCTTCTCGAAATAGCTTTTTCTTAGGAAGTTACATTTGTAATCCAGTTTGAGCCATAGGCTTTTAGATTAAAGAACAGCAACATCCATCAAAGCCATGTTAGATACAGGAGAAATTGTGGTATTTGCTAAGGATCTAAATGTTCCTGTTATCCCTGCAGAATACAGTTCTGAAATCATCAGTTCAGTGGCAAACAAGTTTTCCATGCAATAACTCATTTGATCACTTCTCTTTTATATGCTGTATGCCTGACCATGCCACTTGGAGGTCCTGAGGAGAAGACAGTTACAGTTCCTGAAACTTAAGCTGTCCATAAACATCAGTTGGCTGAAAAGGAATTGGCTGTGAATTAGTGATGAGGGTGGAATATGGTGCTCATGCTTAATTGTAAAGGTGCAAAGCAGAAGCTACCAAAGAAATACACAAGATGTACTCAAAGGATGCATTTCTCTTACCCACAGAATCTGATACATTTGAAACAGCCTCTATACAAGGGCTATAAACAATGTCAGGCCTCTATAATTAGAAACCTAGGAGAGGATCTGAAACTGCTTGCTTGGGCCAGACACATGTTCCTCCCCAAGAAGACATGGTCATTTATAAAGCCTTCTGGTGTGGAGCACACAGAGTACAACAGTAAATGGCAGAAGAGGATCAGAACTTCACTCCAAACATTTAAGATGTTAGTTTTAGTTCCACATTTGGGTGAGCTGTGATGCTCCAATGAAAATTAAGAGCACATACACTCAAAAATGGTGAAATACATGGTGTCGTTTCACTGGAATTAATTTAGTCAATTATAGGCATTTCAGTGGTCTAAGGCTTCAGCTGGAAGGTAAACTGTGAAACCAAGACAGGAGCACAGGCCTCTTTCTATAGGCAGTTACTGCAGACTGAAAAGTACAGCAAAATGGTCTGAAAGAGACTATCATGGCTTATTGAATTAATACCTGTAGGATTGAACACATTGTGATGTGTTTTTGCAGACAGTTACAGAGAAAAATTTCTATTGAGCCTTTTGTAGGCAAAGCATCAGGTAAATGTAAGTCAGCATCCAAGCCATACCATTACAGTAGCCACAATCACATATTAGCAACAGCTGAATCACGGACTTTGAAAGACACTCTAAATGAAACAGTTGCAGTGAGAACTCTGTATCATGTACTTCTCCTTTTTTGAGTGGAACCTGAGAGTATCATCTTGATGTTTCACAACTACTTCAAACAACTGAATGCAAGGCCACCACGTGCATGCTGGGAACCTGAAGCATCATTTTTGTGAATGTATCGGTCAGCAGTGCAGATCTTTAAATGTGCAAGGAAAAAAAGTGTGATACTGTAGTTGCCCCATAGCAATGGTGCTTTACTTTGTCCTCTACTCACTGACATTAAAGATCCAAGAAAAGGATTCACATGCTCAGAAATAGTAAATCTTTTAACACTTCTTAAACTACAAACAAAACTCCCAAAAAAGACAGCACTCTCTAAAATGTATAATTGTCTTGAGTGAGTGGTGCTGGCCAGGCATGTTCCAATTTTCATTCACATATTGGGTCTTTTGCATTAACCATTGTTTATAGGAGGATTCTAACTGAAAAGCTTTTCATACTCCATGTTGATTTCTGCTCCTTTAACCTACTGGTACAGACTTCTCCTGTCAAGTTCTCCAAGTAGCTGGAATTCACACTGTACCTAAAATATAGGAGCCCAAACAATCCAGAATTGCTATGCACTAAATTTTCTGATGCCTTTAAATACCTTGATGCCTGTAGAGATAGAGACGCTTTCCTATTTAAAAATAAAAGTTAAAAATATAGCTTTGGATACTAAAGCAGTTTTGTATTTGCCTTGTAAAAGCTTTAATACAAGGGTCTTAATTTTATTGTAGCTTGTGTGATAATGTAGGTAAAGACTGTTAATCTTGTGTAACATTAGTGATATAAAAAGCACACAATCTCTATTGGACTATGCAAATTGAATTCTACAACAGATATGTGATATTTTGTTGGCATCCACTTCCTTGCCCTTAAGTCCTTTCTTCTCCCTGAAGTAGTTTTCCAAAACTGTGTAATAATGTATATTATCCTGAAGGAAAGCCTTAACGATGATGTAACTTACTATAAGGAGAGAGAAAGATCAATGGTAAAACCAAGAAATTAAGTGGCGGTATATTAATGCAAGGGGTAGGTGGGGCGGGGTGATTTCTGAAAGTACTAGAACATGGCAATCAATTTCTGTAGAAAAACTGTTATGTTATCAGGGGAACTGCCATCCTTTTGAAACCAAAGAATGAAAAGAACCTGACAGATTTGTTCTGATAGAAAAACAAAGCTTTGAAACTCTATTTTTGATACTCATGATGGATGTCATTCCTTGAGCTTTGGAAACTGTTCAAATTGAAGTTTTATATTTAAAAATGTGGGACAATAAAGAATAAGTTCTAGATGTTTACAGAGCCTTGTATTGTAATTTCATGTACATTTTGTATTTTAAACAGTTTTGTAAGTTATGATTGCAGTGCTACTTGCAGAAATAAAGGGAAAAACTTGCATTTAGGCTCCGAAATCTTAGTGTTTGAATAAAGGGAAGGAATGGAAATGCATGATGATGTGCTCATACTGCAGAGTTGGGAGACAGCCTGAATCAGCACTGCTCTCTTACAACGTAATGCTGAAGCTGTATCTGACTTTGCAGCCTGGATCTTCCCTTTTCTTTTTCTGTTTCTTCCTTGAAAGGCATACAGCTGAGACTTTGTGAGCCTCCCAAAGGTGCAGACATTTGCCATAAACTGAGAAATTCATGACACTCCACTTTTACTCCTTATTTCCAACCATCAGGATGACATAGTTTGAATTACTTCTTCCCCTTTGTATACTTTTGAGTTACTTTATTCTCACTACAACATCCACAAAATAAACATCAGCAAGCAAGAATAGTACATGAAATCTCACATGCAGATGGGTCTGAGGAAGACAGTTTTGTCCTGCCTGCACTGAACAAAACAGGTGGTAAGAAGGTACACAACTTCTACACTTCCTCTGCACCAAGCTGCAGTGAAGTCATTGCTGCTTCTGTTTCTAATTAACTAATGGACTAGTTTATATATTTTCCTAACCATAAATGCTGATAGAAAATAGCCTGGCCCAGAAACCGCTAACAAAATGACAGATTACCAAGACAGATTGCCTCCAGCAGAAGCTGAAGTCCCTATTTCTGCTACCACTGCTAATACATCAGTTACACATATACTTCACCTCAGGGCTGAGCAGAATGCACAAGGGTCTAGTTGAGAGTAGCTTTGTGACAGACAAAATGCTAGGAAGCCTATGAAAGAAAAAAAGTAGGAAATCTGCTACCCTTAAATAGAATAGAAATAACCAGGGCAGAAAAGACCTTCAAGATCATTGAGTACAACCTATCACCCAACACCATCTAATCAACTAAACCATGGCACCAAATGCCCCATGCAGTCTCTTCTTAAACACTTCCAGTGATGACAACTCCACCACCTCCCTGAACAGCCCATTCCAATGGCCAATCTCTCTTTCTGCAAAGAACTTCTTCCTAACATCCAGCCTAATCCTCCCTTGGGGCAGTTTGAGACTGTGGCCTCTTGTTCTGGTGCTGGTTGCCTGGGAAAAGAGACCAACCCCTACCTGGCTGCAATCTCCCTTCAGGTAGTTGTAGATAGCAAGAAGGTCTCCCCTGAGCCTCCTCCAGGCTAAGCAACCCCAGCTCCCTCAGCTTCTCCTCACAGGGCTGTGCTCCAAACCCCTCACCAGCTTTGTGGCCCTTCTCTGGACATGTTCTAGCAAGTCAACATCTTTGCTAAACTGAGGGGCCCCAAACTAGACACAGGACTCAAGGTGTGGCCTAAGCAGTGCTGAGTACAGGGGCACAATGACTTCTCTGCTCCTGCTGGCCACACTATTCCTGATGCAGGCCAGGATGCCATTGGCGTTCTTGGCCACCTGCGCACACTGCTGACTCATGTTCGGCTGCTGTCAATCAGTACCCCCAGGTGCCTCTCTGCCTGGCTACTCTGCAGCCACTCTGACCCCAGCCTGTAGCACTGCATTCAGGTGGTTGGGGCCAATGTATAGAACCGAGCACTTGGATGTGTTCAATCTCATGCCTTTGGACTCTGACCATCTGTTCAGCCTGTCAAGGTCCCTCTGCAGAGCTCTCCTACCCACTAACAGGTCAACACCTGCCCCCAGCTTGGTGTCATCTGCAAATTTACTGATAATGGACTCAATCCCCTTGTCCAGATCATCAGTAAAGATATTGAACAGGATGGGGCCCAGCACTGATCTCTGGGGGACACCACTAGTGACTGGCTGCCAGCTGGATGTGGCACCATTCACCACCCCTCTCTGGGCTTGGCCCTCCAGCCAGTTCCTAACCCAGCAGAGTGTGCTGGGGTCCAAGCCATGGGCTGACAGCTTGATCAGGAGTTTGCTATGGGGGATGGTATCAAAAGGCCCTGCTGAAGTCCAGGTAGACTACATCCATAGCTTTCCCCACATCCACCAGGCAGGTCACCTGACCATAGAAGGAGATCAGGTTAGTGAGGCAGGACCTGCCCTTCCTAAATCCATGCTAGCTGGGCCTGATCCCTTGGCCATCCTGTAAGTGTTGTGTGATTGCACTCAAGATGACCATAATCTTGCCTGGCACTTAGGTCAGGCTGACAGGCCTGCAATTCTCTGCTTCCTCCTTCCATCCCTTCTTGTGGATGGGCATCACATTGGCCAGCTTCCAGTCATCTGGGACCTCTCTAGTGAGCCAGGACTGTTGAAAAATGATGGAGAGTGGCTTGGCCAGCTCATCTGCCAGCTCTCTCAGCACCCTAGGATGGATCCCATCCGATCCCATGGACTTGTGGAGATCCAAGCAGATCTCTAACTACTTCCTCCTGGACTACAGGGGAACTATACTGCTCCCTGGCTCCATCTGCCAGCTCAGGAGGCCAGTTGTCTGGAAGACAACCTACCCTGCTATTAAAATTTGAGGCAGAGAAGGTGTTGAGTATCTCTGCCTTTTCCTCATCTTTAGTTACAATATTCCCCTCCATATCCACTAAGTAGCACTAAGGAGGTTGTCTTTGCCCCTCCTCTTGCTATTAATATATAGAAGGATTTTTTGTTGTCTTTCACAGCAGTGGCCAGTCTAAGCTCTGAATGGGCTTTTGCCTCTGTAATTTTTTTCCTGCATGACCTGGCAACATGCTTAAACATTTTAATAGTTACCTCTCCTTCCTTCCAAAGATGATACACCCTATTTTTTCCCCTTAATTTGCTCAGAAGTTCATTGCCCAGCCAAGCTGGCCATATGCTCTGGTGGCTCATCTTCCAGTACATTGGGAAAGCCTGTTCTTGCACCTTCAAGAATTCTTTCTTGAAGTAGGTCCAGCCCTCCCTGACCCCTTTGTTTTTAAGGGCTGTTTCCCAAGGTATCTGCTGAGTTAGTTCCTTGAGTAACCTGAAGTCTGCCCTCTGGAAGTCCAGAGTAGAATTTTTGTTGATACTCCTCTTAGCTTGACTGTACATTGAAAACCCAAACACTTGAATGCAGGCTAGTGCCTAGTCTCCTTCAAGAGCCAGTAGTAAACTACATTAAGAAACATCACAGGAAGTTGTACTACAAATGAGTTTCAAGCTGGTGTTGTATAATTATCAGTGTTCAAGCAGACCACTAGATAAATGTTCGAATTTGAATTCCATAAAGTTTTTTCACTCTTCCACAGAGTTAACATCAAATCACTATTAAGTACTGTGACTTCCAGAACTCAATGTACATTTTAGTTGATGTTTCAGGTCATGTATATACAGCATTTTAGAGTTCTTATAATGCGCTTATATTATCACTTATAACGTGTACCTTTTAGTCTGTGTGTCAGCATACCACATATTGATCATGAATTATTCCCTCACTAGTCTTTCCCATAACTCAAGCAGTTCAACCATTCACAGCTTTATCAATTTCCCTCCCTACCCACACACATTTACCATTTACAGACAGTTCCAAACCAGAGGAAATTTAAGGTGTTATTGGAAGGATAATGGCTTCTTTCCTCCTACATACCACTCGGCAAATCCATATCAGATTCTGCTTGGTAGAACAAAAGTACCAGCAACACAGATCCTCCTATTTAGGAACCCTAATTCAGAAGCCAGAACTACACAGATGGTGCATTCACAATAGCTCCCCAGTTCTCGCCATACTTGGGAAGGAACCTTGCAAGCCGCTAAGCAGCAAGTGCTTAGCCGCCTGAAGGGCGGCTGGGACAGTGCTACTCAAGTACTTGTAGTATCTGCAACCTACTTCTGCAATGGCACCAGGGCCTCCTGTCAGCTCTTTGGTTACAAAGGCTGATCTCACTCCATTCTGTTGCTGTTATTTCATATTTACAACCCTCCTTTTCAACTCCAGAACTCTATTACTAAAAGATACTCAGGCTCACCTAATGTCTTATTTATGCCCCAACATCAAATTCACTGAAGTAACAGATGGCATTTGCTGAAGCTTGGAAATCTTTAACATGTGTTTTCTGCTTCTGAATTATTAAAACTGAGAAATAAATAATTTATAGATAAACAATTCAACATCCCCCATTCCTACAACAATACAGAACCACCCAAACCACATGAAAATTACCTCAAACACTAGGCATGCTAAACAACTGCTCAGAAGTCTTCACTCTCCTCCTGCCACAAAAGATAGCTACCTGAAATAGTGTTTCACAACTGTCTTTTTTCCACAGACACAAAAATAAATTAAAAAATGCACAACTCAAGAAGAGGACACAGGAAGGTGTATTTATGAAAGGTGGTATTAAAACTTGCAAAGCACATTCTTGCTATCCCAAACATACTACAGTTCATGTCACAAAAAAACAAAACAAAAATTTATCCCCCCACCCTCTACAGCCTTATGTGTCTCCAGAGTAGTGCAAAACTTTGCATGGAGAAATCTCCCTTTCCAAGCAAGAAGCAGCTTGGCAAAGGGAAATGGATTCAGAGCCACAGCCAGATAGGATTAACGAATAGGTAACAGCTCACATGAAGAGAAGCCATTCTGCAGGGAAAAAGCTTGTTCTCCAGAAAGAGAGCTTCCTGCTAGAGTAGGGTTAAGAGGAAATCTTTGTTTGCTCAGCTTTGGAGACATTTAAGTTATTTTCTCTAAAAATTCTGCATCATTAAGGCTGGCCTTGGTTGGCCCTCTAGCAACTACTGCAGCCACTCCACTGGCTTCACACAGCTGGAGCAATGTTTACAACAGTTGAAGAGCTGAGCTCTTCTCAGAACATGATGGGTGGGCTGGGAACAGTAGGCACAAAGTGTGCTCACACTGCACAGCACACCCTCCTCACTGCTCTGAGCTCTGACTCAAAAGCCAAATCATGCACCTCAGTTTGTCAGGCACCCCTTCATATTTCCTATAAATATCTCCCCACCAGCATGTCCTCCCAGAAACATCCATTAAATTATAGAAAATCCTTCCTGCACTGCTGCAACAGTAAAGCTCTACATTAGCAATCTTTCACGGAACGCCGCAGGAGGAGAAATGCAAAGGCAGATTTTGAAAGGGAAGAATGCTTTCCCATCACAAAGCACTATCAAGAGAACATTATCTTCAGTACCTGAGTCAAAAGGCTGTATGTGTGGTTTGACTATTGGTCTAAAATGGACTGCATTTACTGTATCCACCTACAAAATCACATTTCTTTAAAAAGCTCTTTGTGCTTCTAAATGATGGTCTGAACACTTTGGGGGTATACATATCCTAAGTTACTGATCATATTCACTGCTGAGATACTATGTGGGGAACAAAAGCAAATTTAAGCTAGACATTCCCATCATGCTTTAAATGTACCCAAATATAACCAAAATTAGATAAGCTCCTTTCAGAAATGAAGTCTAGATTTAGCAATCAGAGAGAGCCTGGACAGGGATGGCTGGTGCTTTGGGCAGACTGCTCGCCTATGCTACTTGTGCAATTCATTCTGAGAAAGGTTCAAGAAAAATCACACATAAAAGGTTCACTAAGCAGAGGTTACAAACTGCCCATCATACAGAAGCAAGGCATGTTCGGGGAGGGGGGGGGGGGATATACAAAAAACAGGCCACAGGAATGCCAAACTCCTAAATGTGAAACCATCTAGATGTTCTGAAAGCACAATTTGAGGAGCTACTCATGAGCAAAACCTTGGATAAAAGCTTTCCTGTCACACTAATTTTATTATACAATCCTTGGTATAAATTACCACTTTCATATTTCCTAGAACTGCAAAGCCACTGGAGTGACAGGGAGCACTTTGGACTATTTTCCTTATTACCCATAGTTACTTGTTTGCAACTCCTGCGATTGGTGAAGGAGTGGTTGAGTGTAAGATCTTAGATATTTATTAGTAATTCACACACACAAAAAAGAGGCAAAATCCTCAACACACACAGAAACACCCACAACAAACACCCAACGTGTTACAAATCTATGAGATTCGGAGTGAAGAGCAGCAAGTGTGAAACTACTATGAAATTCCAAAAGCACATCAGCAGAACTCTTTTAAGAGAGAAGAGGGGCTAAGTGGTGTTCTCTGCAACATTCCATCTTCCAGTGAAGCACCAGTTACCACCCTGCACAGCTATTCACTCACAATGCCACATAACCAATGTGTATCAACAAAGCACTGTTTCTTACATCAAGAAAAATACTGGACAACTACTCTCTTAGGTATCAGTGGAACACTGTTGATTTAAAGAATGAAGGATGGAGTGTTTTTAATAAGGAAACTCAAAAAACAGCCTGTGGTTTATGTGGGTAAAAAAATATAAATTATAAACCACAGATTCTTATTTTTCCTGGGTACACTGAACAATAGAGAAAAACATTCAAGTGGGGGTGGGGAGGGCAGTGGTTTTGAGCATTCAGGAAAAAATGTAAGTCCTCTTACACAAGGAGTTTGTAGACTTTGAGTGGCAGGGCCTGTTAAACAGCAACCATATTTTTCTTGTACACCTCAAAAATGTTATATCTATAGCTAATATGAAACTATTCCTGAAATCAATAACACATGAGATAGTGTGCCTGCTAAACACAATTCAAGAGTTACTGAATAAGACCTTTTCTGCCAAATTTCTGTCGCAAACGCTAGAGTTACAAATTCAAGGGTTCACTACCAGCTATATAATTATACCTCAAAGCTATGTGCTTTTTACAGAGGTATGGATACAAATAGTACACATGGCCTCTTCCTAAATCAGCCTTGTTTTACATGGATAAAAACTGCTGGCACAAGAAAAGCTGTGCCTTGGCTCTTCCTTCTCATTTCAAATCCAATTTCCTACTCTAGATCTTGAGGCTAAACTTTCATTTATGCCAAGTGACAGGCATGCAACCTTTCCCCCACTTGGGTTTATCTTAATTGTCTCTGAAATATCTACAGTCCATTTTATAATCAGTTGTGACTACAGCTCATGGGATTACCAACATAAGCAGAAAGACCTCTGGGTTGTTAACTGCACTGTCCAGCTTTTTGCTCTAACTACACTCCATGGTGCCATGGCTGTGTTCCTGGCAGCATGGGACTCCCCAGCTCAAATATGGTTTGGTGAAATACACAAAGTGCTTTTATTTTTCTCCTCAGCTTAACTGCTTCATTTCCAGTTTATCCAGAGTAACCCAAGAACAGCCTGTCAGCAGTAAAGTCCTTAGCCTCCATCCCATCCTATTCACAATATTGGCTAATACTGCAGGCTGCCATATTTCCAACCTGCTTTTCCTGTTCAAAAGATGTCAGAAAGTCATACCACCCTTGCAAGGGTGATGTTCATCTCTATGCCACTAGACACAATAGCCTAGTCATTACAAACTCTCTGAAAGCCACAATACCCAGCACTGCACTTGCTCAGTAGATGGAAGGTCTTCAGGCTCACTATGCTCTAACACCACTGTGCTATTTCATCAGGGTAGCTAACTTGAAAAATTAACAAATATGTAGTCTCCTGGTTCCAGTGAGCAGAAGAGGGGGGGTGGGGAAGCAAACAACCAAAACAAAAAAAACAACACACAAACAAGACAAAAACAAATCCTCCCTAATGCCTTCACTGCAGTCAAAATTCCCCCTGCAGTTAGCACTCTGATGTCATCAGTGTCTAGGCCCACAGCATTATAATTTGCTTTCTTTTCCAATTCAGCTCAAAAACTGTCTGCATAACAGGGAAAAAATAGCCTTTTTTTTTTTTTTGGGGGGGGCTTTATCCTTACAAAGGAAGATCAGGGTTCTCAAAAAAAAAAAAAAAAAAAAATCACTGACATGCTGTTATCTCTCAGTCATCAACATCTTTTACATCAGCAAGTGGATTAAATGAAGACAAGCAGACATCACTTTTAATTGAAAGCATGAAAGCTGCCATCCCTATAAGGCTTTTCCTCTTCACAAGCAAGAACACTAACAGGTATAAATTATAACTATTTACTGCTGGGCTAGGATATATCTACCTATTCCCTGCAGATCACCAGCTAGCCTGTGCTCCAGGTGTTATCAGGAACACCATGTATTTGACTCTTTTCAGAAGGATTTAAGAGGTAAAAGTCATACACAAAACATACAGCATTTTAGTGATCCTAAAACTTATATTCATCTGGTATAGAGGACTTCAGGTCAGTAACAAGCTAAATTCATTGTATTTTTAAGTTCCTGTATTGCTTTTCAAACACAGTTGTCCCAACCTTTTAAGGACATATAAAATTAATACTATTACTACAAGGAATATTCAATGCAGTTTGTGTGAAGTGTCACAGTAAAAAGTCATGATTGCTCAAAGACTGCATTTCATCAACCCACAGAAAGACACACCTAATCCAACAGGAACCAGACCCACATTTTCAGAGCATTCTTAAACAAGAATCCATTGGATTAAGTTGTAGCAATGCATGTTAAACTCGAGGAGACTCAGATTAGTCAGGGCAGGAGAGGTGAAGTGATGCAAGGACAGAGTCAGGGCAGCATCTATTGGTCACCTGTCTTTCTGCTCTTCAGCTACAGCACACCTTCCCTTTGCTCCCACAGCAGGTCTTTGTGTATCTGCCATCCATATCAAAGGCAGTCAACAGACAGACTTACAAAGGCAGATCCTCCCAACAGCAAAACACTACAGAAAACATCTGAGGAAGTTCCTGACACAATGTGGGTTGCATTCTCAGAAGAGTAGATCTTTTATTCTATTGGTATTAGCTCAGCCTTGTCAACTTTCCTCTATAATCCCCCTTGTTTCTAATAATTTCTTAGCACTTTCTGCTACCTGGACACCCTTAGTACAGGGTCAGAAGTCTGACTAAAACACTCACTGTGCTTATGGGGAGGGGAAGAAAAAAAGGAATCAGAAGTACTGCAGGATTTTAATACCAGAATTTGTAATGTCAAAAAAATTAAATAATTTGGATTTATCTGCTTCAACTTAAAAATATACCTTGCAAATGAGCTTCTTGCAGTCTTGTATACTCTTCTCTAATGAAACACATCTCATATAAATACCTCACTTCAAGAGCTAATGATTTTTTTTTATTGTTACATTTACATTTTGAATTACTTAAAAAACACTCCACTTCCACATGACCTGTGTGGAAAACATCACAAAATTCAATACAAGGGAATGCTTCAAAGCAACAAAAGTCTACAAAGTGTTTGAAGATTAAGGGTTGTAGAACAGAGAATTTGGTTAATTTTTTTTTTAGTAGCTGAACTACAGATGCACAACTCCAGCCTCCCAATCACACCTAATGTCACAGAACTCTCTCTTGAACAAATGAGGCAGTACCAAAATGTGGCAAATACTACAACACAAGACTATCAAATAAAGATCAAAAATCCCTCCCCATTTTTAGGGAGCTTCAGTCTGTACTACATACACACTATAGCTCAAGCATTTAACATGAAAGAGATCCTCTACAATTTCTTAAGTTCATGGTGCTCACCAATGACCAAATTAAAATTACCTGAGAGCTAGCACAAAGTCCAAAAACCAAAAAAAACACATCATCAATTTAGCTTTTTCTTTACAAGGGAAATTAATACACAGAGGGTGATTTGTAACAGAGTTGTCAGATGGAAACAGTGTCAAGCGTGGTTCCCCTGATGTCTAGCTCAAACTTCTCTTGAGCTACATACACAGCCTGCTGTACAAAGGCAGCTTCAGGGGGGAAAGTACAGTACTCCTGTGTATCTGACCACTGTGCTAGGATACCCAGCAGCTGTGGATCTGCAGGTGGCTGGAAACAAGCACAGCAAATTTGCCAACAGTGGTTTACAATACCCAGCAATGAAAAGCTGAACGAGCAGCTTAAGAAAGTCACTGCTTCTTTGAGAGAAACCCTGCCAATACTGAGGCCATCACACTGCACAAGGAAACCAAGAACCAGCCACAAGGCCAACAGCAAGTAAATCAGTCAAAGAATAAACACCACACTCAGATCTACCAGCTGGGGGCACAAAGCCAGCACAATCACACACACATCCAGCTTAGGCTGCAGCCATGTATTTTGCCACCGAATTCAGTCGGTCTTAAACTCTTATGCTATTGGTATAACTAATTTTTACTTTCTTCAAGCCAGGAGATTAAAGAGTCATTTTCCTTTCATTTCTCAGTCCCTTAGTTTCTGATATTCAAACATCTTAGGCTCACAACTGGGTCACATTTAAAGGGCTCTTGTGATCCAACCATTTCTACTGAATTTCTGTTAGAGATTTTAATGATTTCTTTTTGTAGGGCATTTTTTAAAAGTCTGGTTTTCCAACTAGAATCACATTACTGTAATTCTCACCATTTCAAATAAGTTTTTACATTTCAAAGCAACTTGAGCCAATATCAATGAATATACCACTTCACATGGAAAACATTCAAAACAGAAAAGCAAGAACAAAGTAAAAATAAATTAGATCAACTGCACACATAATGACCTCCCACGCTAAGACTAACAGGCACCAGACTATTTACTGACATTTGTAAGCAGAAGCTCCTACTGCCGCTGCTAACAACCAAACCCACAGGTCCCTAAGCAGTTGTATTTCAAGTATGCTACCTGTAAATCCTGATCGAAAGGGGACATCTGCCGTTAGCACAGATTAGTGCAGGCAGGAAACGCCAAACAAAATTGCAACGCTGAACTAAAAAGCCACTGATGCCTCTAATAAATCTACAACTCCTACTCCCACCTCTAAATAAAGATTACTTTAACCAAAACAGAGAACAGCCCACAGAAAAAACACACCCTGTAGCAAACGGCATTACCTCAAAGACCCAACTAACATTACATAAAATTATAACAGTACTTACACAAAGAATTATTTCAGCTCTACTCTTTCTTCAGCAAGCACACAGAAACCAACATCAGCAAGCCAGTTTGTTTTTTTTTTTTAATGATCACATGAAAAAGTAAAACGAAAAAGGTATGTAACAAGACACCAAAATAAGAACAGACAGCAGAAGGAAATTCTTCACCATGAGGGTAGTGAGACACTGGGACAGGATGTGCAGAGAAGTTGTGGAGGCTCTGACTCTGGAATTGGTCAAGGTCAAGCTGGATAGGCCTTGAGCAACCTCGTCTGGTGGATAGCATCCCTGCCCATAGTGGAGACTTAGAATTAAATGACCTTCCAAACCACTCCAGGATATGGTAAAAAACCAGGTATCACAGAGTCTAGACTGACATCCTATCATCTTTATTTCAATATCCGGATGTTCAAGTAATTAACATAGCGGCTCTCACCTGATTGTATAAAAACAGCAACAACAACAAAAAGCCCTCCAGGCCTCTCATTTATTTTGAGTTTGCTTTTTAAAACCCCCTACATCCAGTAAATCTAAAAAGGCGGAGTTTTGAACTGATTACAGTGGCAGATAGCAGGAGAGTTTTAGCAGGAGTATGGTATTTCAGGTTATCTTTAGATGCAGTCAGAGATACTCTAAGTGGCAGACTCAAAATTCATTACCCTGGACTTTGCTCAATACAGCTCTATACAAAACAGGATGCAAGCAGTTCAACAGCAAGCCTTATGATCAACTGACTGAAATTAAATAAATATTCTTTAAAAGATAAAGATGTTGAAATACTTCATTGAAAAAAAACACAAAAAAAAACCAAACTCAGAGATTGAGCTTCACTAATATAAGTTCCTTGAAAATGTCTTAGCTCACAAACAAGCAAAACTTCAAGCCTTTGTAGGGCAGGTCTGCTCTGCAGATGAAATTCCAACCCAAAACACCTGATCTGGAAGCACAGCTGTAACTATTAAAACCAGACAAGGACCTTTTCAAACTCTCCCACCTCACCCCATCTCAAAAGTAATAAGCTCTGGTCTCTAAATAGGAAATGCCCCATGTAGCATAAACCACAATATTACTAATTCTGAGATAAAATTATTAGTAGCAAGACAATGAGAACAGCAATACCTGAGTGAGGATATCATCTTCAGACTAACTGGATCAGAAGCACAAAACTAGGAAACACAATACAGATGACACTAAATCTGTTCTTCAGTTACACAATAAACAATACAAGTGCAGGTAAGGAACATTGCTGACTGTGAGCGCAGAGTAAGCTTCTTGAGGAACAAAGTTTGTAGCTGACAATAGTCTGAAGACCCTTCTGTAACAACAGTCAAATCACAGTTCTTCCCAAATTTAATTTCTTTTATGTAAAAGTTAATGCTCAGCATTTTCTGTATTTAGTGTTCTTCTACCATTAAACCAATTGCATGGAAAGGCAGCAATTGCTTTATTTAGACTTCTGCAAAACAGCACAGTCAAAAAAAAAACAAAACCAAACCAACCAATCACAAGAAACAAATATACACATAAAAATAAGAAAAACAATACTCAGGCCTTACCTCAAGTTCCAGCCTTCTCCAGCGATGCAAGCCATCATTCAAAGATGCACGACCCAAGTGTTGATGTTCTAGCTGTGAAGGACGTGGAGACTGGAAAGCCAGCTCACCAGCTATAAAGCCTCTGCTGTCACAATGCACATCAGTAACTCCATACTGACATCACCCCAGTTCCATGCTGCTTCCAGAAGCACAGCTAAGATACAACATGCAAACCCCCTTTCAAGAGTTGTCTGCCATACCTGAGCTCTCTCAAAGTATTTGTACGCCTCACCACAACCCCTCCCCCGGCCCCGGAGCAGCCTGCCCCTCGCACAGCTGAGCCACAGAAGCCCTCAGGGCCAGGTGAGCCCTATCAACCAGGCCGACGTCGTGGTGAAGCGAAGTTTGCTGCTTGGCTCACTACAAGGAAACTTGGAACGCTAACTGCAAACGCGGCCTGGCTGTAGTAAAAACTGTTCTGCCTGTCCGATGCCAGGTCTCGGCCGTGCAGGCACTCCGGCGTCCGCCTCAGGGCCAGGGCAGAGCGGGTGAGGCTGGAGAGGCAATGAAGGAGCTGAGGGGTGCAGGGCCCTGAGGAGAGCAGGCCCGCGCGAGCCTAACGGCTGCGGGCAGCACGAGCCCTGGGCCCAGCCCCGCCAGCAGAGGGCGGCGCGAGCTGGGGACAGCCGCGGCCCTGCCGGGCCCTCGGATCCCTCTGCAGCCGAGCAGGGCCAGCAGCGGGGCGGCCAGCTCGCGGAGGGGCCGGAGCTGGCATCCTTGTTACTGCGACTGTTATGCTGTATTCGGAACGCTGCAGCACGATGCATTGAAGTGGCCTGCTCCACTGAATATTCTCTTACTATTGTGGGTGGGGGGTTTATGGTTGTTTTTGGTTTGTTTGTGGTGTTTTGTGGATTTTGGTTGGTTGGTTGGTTTTGGTGTTTTTTTTTTATACTACTTTTAGGCAAGACCACAGCTTTCAATATAAACAAGAAAGTTCAGAGTAAGAGTATCTCCAGACCTGATGTGCTATCAGATCCCCAGACCTGAGGGTCTCTGGTCTAACCAAAATACTGTCACCGCCCTTGCAGTCACTTTGCAAATATGCCTAAACAATGTATGCTGCTCACATGTCACTGCATCCAAGAATGGTGGGGTTTAAAAGTGACCTCTGGAGATCATCTAGTCCAGCCCCTCTGCTAAAGCAGGGTCACCCACTGCAGGTTGCCCAGGATCACAAGGTCGAGGTATGTTTGGAATCTCTCCCAAGGAGACTCCATAATCTCTCTAGGCAGCCTGCTCCAGCACTCTGCCACCCTCCCAGGAAATAATATTTTCCTTTTGTTCAGACAGAACCTCCTGTGTTCCAGTTTGCACTCATTGCCCCTTGCAGTATCTCTGGGCACCACTGAAAAGGGTCTGGCCTCATTGCCTTGATCTCCACCCTTTAGCTACTGCTGAGCATTGAGATGATTCTTTCTCAGTTCACTCTTCTCCAAGCTAAACCAGCTCCATGTCTCTCAGCCTTCACTACTCAGATTCTCCAGTCCCATCATCATCTTCCTAGCTTCCACTAGACTCTCTCCAGTAGTTGTCACTCTTGTACTGGGGAGCCCAGAACTGGACCCAGGATTCCAGATGTGGCCTCAACAGCCACAGAAGAACCTCCCTTAACCTGCGGGACACACTCTTCTTAGTGCACTCCAAGTCACCATTGCCCTTATTGGCCACAAGGATGTGTTGCTAGCTCATGAGCAGCTTGCTGTCCAGCAGCATAGCCCTGTTCTTCTGCTTGAGGCTGTTTTCCAGCATCCAAGCCCTCATCGCTACTGTTACATGAGATTATTTCTCCCCAGGTGCAAGACTCCACACTTGCTCTTGCTGAACTTTATCAGGTTCCCCTAGACACACGTTTGGTTTTGCACACCCAAACACACACACTGAAATGTCCCATTTCAATTTCTGTAACTAGAAGGACAGAACAACAGTGGGAATAGCTAAAGCCTCTTTAACAGACACATAAGAACATTCTTTCCCTATGGCGAAATGTTAGTGTTTTCAGTTTCCGTTAGCATGGGACTGCATTTTAAACTGCAATTATTGTTGACTAAGCCACAGAGGTGTTAAAAAGGTTAACTTGGGTTACCAAGGGTTACTTGGAGTGGTCCATTCCAGCCTCACGTGGCTTAGCCTGTCCAACTTGCCAAGAAAGGAGCAGAGCACATATAACATATTTTAGAATCATAGAATCAATAAGGTTGGAAAAGACCTCAAAGATTGAGTCCAACCTGTCACCCAAGACCTCATGACTACTAAACCATGGCACCACATGCCATGTCCAATCCCCTACTGAACACCTCCAGGGATGGTGACTCCACCACCTCCCTGGGCAGCCCATTCCAGTGGCCAACAACTCTCTCTGGGAAGAACTTTCTCCTCACCTCAAGCCTAAACTTCCCCTGGTGCAGCTTGAGACTGCATCCTCTTGTTCTGGTGCTGGTTGTGTGGGAGAAGAGACCAACCTCCTCCTGGCTACAACCATCCTTCAGGTACTTGTAGACAGCAATAAGGTCTCCCCTGAGTCTCCTCTTCTCCAGGCTAAGCAATCCCAGCTCCTTCAGTCTCTCCTCGCGGGGCTTGTGCTCGATGCCTCTCCCCAGCCTCGTTGCCCTTCTCTGGACACATTCAAGAGTCTCAATGTCCCTCCTAAACTGAGGGGCCCAGAACTGGACACAGGACTCAAGGTGTGGCCTAACCACTGCTGAGTACAGGGTACAATGACTTCCCTGCTCCTGCTGGCAACACTATTCTTGATGCAGGCCAGGATGCCATTGGCCGTCTTTAGCTAACAAAAGTACCAATTCCATACAGGCTATGAAGAGAAAAATAAGATGTTTCCAAGGCTGAGAGACCTGAGGCTGGGGAAAAAAAAAAAAAAAAAAAAAAGAAAAAAAAAAAAAAAAAAAAAAAAAAAAAAAAAGACTGAAAAGGGATCCTAACATCTAAAGGATGAAGGGCAAGTAGACCGAGCCAGACTCTTTTCAGTGATGTCCAGAAACAGGATAAAGGGCACAAACTAGAACCTAGTAAGTTCCATCTAAAGAGGAGGAACTTCTGTGTGAGGGTGCTGGAGCCCTGGAACAGGCTGCCCAGGGTGTCTATTGAATCTCCTTTTCTGAAGTATTCCAAATGCATCTGGAACACCTGGATATTGTGACCCTGAGCAACCTGCTGTGGCTGACCCTGCTTTAGCAGGGGGCCTGCACTGGATAATCTCTTCCAACCCTCCCCATTCTGGGATTCTGTGAGTGCAAAGCCATAATCAACAGATGACCAGCTGCACCACAGCAAAATGTAATGGTGTAATAAATGGACTGGTAGCTACAAAGTACAGGTACTGTATTCCTCAGGACAGAGAATCCCACAGCTTTTCAAAGGGAGAAACATCCTCCTCGAAGGCACAATGGGAACCTTAATTGTAATGGTGCAGTCCTCTCTAGTATTCAAATTACTTTAAAAGTCAGATTTTTGGTAGACTTCAAAAAGACAAATATTGGAAACAAGTTAATTCCAACAGTCACACATTAAGATAATGGAAAATATTTATATCCAGTCCCACCTGATTGGAATAAAACTGCAACTGGGAAGTTTTAATAATGAGATGGTATCCAGCATAGGATGCTTCTGACTAGAGAGAAACAAGCCTTGTTGTCTTAATATGACTGTCCCCCTTCCCATACACTCCCCTACACACTAGATGATCCTTGAGGTCCCTTCTAACCCTAATGATTCTGTGATTCTTACAGAAAGGTGATGACTCCTTTGTGACATAACCATAGCTTTTTGCATTGCACAGAAAAGCCAGTGACACAATTTCAAGTTCAATACTTCATAATAACAGCACTAAGCCTGTAAAGAGTTACATCACATCACCTAAAAAGTGTTCCACTACCTGGGGAATATGTATGATGCATCTTTCTGGCTTGACAGTGTGTGAAGAAAGAAAGAAGGGGAAAGAAGGGGGGGGGGGGGGGAGGGGAAATAAAGAAAAACCAATCACACCACTCTTGCAAGGTATGTGTGCTTACCTAAACCTAGGAGAAAGAAAAATGAGTACAAGGTTATTTATCACAGAGTCATGCCCCATGAAAACACATTATAGCAAAGCCTAAGTTACTTTCAAAAGCCAAAACACCTCGTAAGCATCTCTTTTATTTGTTGTAATATAAAGAAGCATACATCATTCAGTTCCTTTAAGTACAACTCAAATTGTACACTAACAAAAAAAAGATCAATTCAGACATCCATGAACACGTCACAACGGGATTCATTACATTTTGCTCTGCTGGTATTGCACTTGGAATGGTTTTGAAGTAAGGCACAGTAAAAACAAAGTAATTTAGTGCTTCTACAGCAGATGTCTTTTTTTAAACACATGCTACATGACGTAAAAGTACTTCTAGCTTATGTATATACACACACAGGGAAAAAAGAAAAAAAAAGCATGCACTAGAGGATTCAGATTCCAACACATCTTGTTGTTTCATAATATACAAATAAAGTAGTTTAAAGATGTAAACAAATTGCATGCACATAAACTAGAGCAAAATCTTTAATACAGTATCTGAAAGCTATTATGCTTAAATAAAAAAATATAACTTATTAGTACTCAGGTTTATGTGCCATTTTTGTCCTGTAGAGATTAGAAGTTTGGGGCTAGGGGCTGGGAGGATTTTTCTGGGTTTGCTGTTGTTTTTATTATTTTGCTTTACACCTTGGCAGCAGAACATTGGGAAGAAAGACAAATATGGCTTTTGCAAAACAATGTATAATGAAAACAGGAGAAAGCACAATTGCATTTGGGGTCCAGCAGCCTGGCATTTTCTAGTCAAGAACAAAACAAAACAACACAACAACAACAACAAAATACATCTATCAGTATGGTCTAGGCTTTGAACTAGGAAAGCTATGCATTCCAAAAGACCTTTCTAAAGACATTTAAACTCTACAAAAAAAAAAAAAAAGATATTTTGTCAAGCGTAAATGCTTAAAAACTAAACACAGAAGAATCTGAATGACTCCAGCTTCACTTTCCACTTCAAATGCTACTGAACAGGTTCCTTTCTCCATGGCCATGATAGCTGAAGTGCTATTAGACTGTCTTCAAAATTAACTAGATGCCAGGAGCAGGTTTGCTTCGTTTTAAACAAGTACATTAGAAATTAAGTAAATTAACAGCATAATTTCTGGTTTCACTATCTTTGGCATAGGACACACCATTTTTCAAAAACACAAGACATGTACCACTCCACATTCCAACATATTATGCTGAAAAGGCACATTTGCTGCTGCCTGGGCAGCAAGGGAAGACTTCTTATTTTGCAAAAGGCACGGTGTCTAGTGCAACGTTCTTTCCCCAGCCCCAAAAGAGTGTTTAGTTAGACCAGGTACAGTTCTACACAGTGGTTTCCCAGGAGCTGTCCGTTTTTCTCAGCCACTGCTTTCTTAGCTAGGTCCAGGCTTGGAAAAGTCACCAAGGCCTCTCCACTGGGCTGCCCACTAAAGTTGTACAACACAAGGATGGAATCTGCATGGAGCTGCAATGATAGAAGATGACAAGAAGAGAAAAAAAAAAAATAAGAAACAAAAACCAAAACACTTAAGACAAGAGACCACACCTGGAGATGCAATTTCTAATGCTCTGCATCTGGCTTGCTCCATTTCTGTGTCTGTGGCAAAAAGATTTTGGATCTAAGAATGGGAAGGAGGGAAAGGGACCAAAATAATTCAGCCTTCAGCTTGGCAAACAGCAGCAGCTCTTACTCTGCTGGTGTGCTGAACAGGATGAAGAAGACATGTAAAGATTTTGCTAAAGAAGTCATTCAGATTAAAGGTTCATATGAAAATAAAGACTGAGATGCTAATACAGGGTAGATGGAACAAGCAAGTCCAGGCATTCACTGAATAATTCTTGTACTATGTAGAATACTGGCCAAGCGACAAAGGTTATAAGGCTTGTGAGTGCTCACACTCCAAGTGTGTGAGTTGTGTGTTGGAAGGATGAGCTGAGCTTTATACACATATACAGTGCAAGAAAGATTGATAAAGCCAAGTAAAATTTGGCTCAGCCCAACTGAAATAAAGAAATCTTTATTGTACCTTTTTACAAGGCCAAAAGGGAAAAATAAAACCAAACACACAGAGAACACAAAGTGAGATTTAGTTGGAGTTGATTTTACTTTGGAGTGGATCTTCCCTCCTGAATTCTTAAAAGGCAGTTCCAAACTGCTGAGTTTAAAGCAGACATCTCTGTCTGCCCTGTGGTACCCCAACCATTTCTTATAACATGCTGAAAGTCTTTCCCAAGAAAGTTTGGGAGTCCTATTTGTTGGACAGAAATGGATCTCAGTGAAGTTTTGAAACCACAGGTTGAAGAAGCAAAGCTCCGAACACAAGGTTAGTTTGTTGGAGACACCAGTGCCAGACAAAACATACGTCCAATGCTGGAAAAGAAACAGTTTTATGAGTATTACTAACTCAATTCCATTCAAGTTCATGTGACATGTCCTGTGAAAATACTTAAGGGTTTCACTTTTTGTAGAACTGTTACATGCCTGGTATGCTGCAAGAAACATCAGACTTCTCAGTTATTACAAGTAGCAGTTTCTCAACAGCTTCAGATTCAAACTTACAAAAAGAAAGCAAGTACATGTCAGAGCTTCACTCACCCAAACACTTAGCAGGTGGCAAAAGCATTCTTAAGATATAAGCAACAGCAAGCTTTAGAAATTAAAAGCATGTACAAGACAGTTGGTACAGACTTGATGTCAGAACTGAAGTTAGTAATGAAACAGCATGCAGAAAAATTAAAAGGCAAATAAACTCCATCATATCTGAAGCCCAGGTCAGATTCAGAAGTAATTATTTCAGATCAATGCTGTGCTCAAAGAGAAAGCTCTACAGAGTTTGTGTTGAGCTGCAAATCTGAGCTAAAAGATGGTGTGCTCTAAACCAGCTCTTTAACCCACACAGCATCAAGTAATTTAGCATCAGTCCTGAGTATAAGTTTAATATTGCAGTTCAGAGTCGGCTAAAAACACACATAGGGAACAGTCAGACCTCTGAGCACAGAGGAGAGCTTTAGAAAGTAATTCTCAGGATCTTCTCAGGATCTCAGGTAGTGATAGGACTAGGGGGAATGGAATGAAGCTAGAGGTGGGGAGATTCAGGCTAGACGTGAGGAGGAGGTTCTTCACTGTGAGAGTGGTGAGACCCTGGAACGGGTTGTCCGGGGAGGTGGTCGAGGCCCCGTCCCTGGGGGCGTTTAAGAGCAGGCTGGATGAGGCTCTGGCCAGCCTGATCTAGTGCAGGGTGTCCCTGCCCATGGCAGGGGGGTTGGAACTAGATGATCCTTGTGGTCCCTTCCAACCCTAAATGAAACTATGAAACTAATTCAAATAGCTGCATTGGTGCAATACCAATTAAAGGATCTGGAAATTCATGGTATAGGAGTCGCATGTAAATATACCAGGGAAATCCACACATTCGGTAGGCAATACAATTAAGCACTACATCGAATTCTTGAGTTTCATTTTGAGACACACTAGTTTTACATTCTTATTAACATAGATTTGTAGATTTTATAAGTTTGGAGGGTTTGGGGTTTGAGGGTTTTTTTGGGTGTTTTGTTGTGTGGTTTTCAAATATAGATTAAAATCAGGACAAATAATTTTTTTTTTCCCCCTGACGTTCTGTTCCAAACAGAATGGTATCTGCTTGATACTACTTTGGACTGCTTAGAATTCAAGATGAGCTACTCCATGAATTATCTTCTCATCACAGACTGTTTCCATGTCATACAGAGTAGACCCCTATTGCTGATCTGGTTTTCCAGTTACCCTGGATAAAATGAGCCAGACAAGATTGTCCAACCTCGCATAAACATGGAAATGCTCAGAGTAATAGTGGGTGGTCTGTACACCACCAGGCCACACAGCCTCCAGTCTCTTCTCCCTAGCAGGTCTAACACTATCATGAGAAATCAATTAATTAGAAAACAACTGAGTTGATAGTGATCACATGAAGGTAGCTTTATCTATGCAGATAATTCTATCAAGGCAAGTATTTGATTGCCTTTATTTTTTACTGAAAGTTTTGGTGGTTTTTTTTTTAAGAGAAGGAAAAAAAAAAAACCCTGTAGTAACTAATCAGTAGCATTTTGAATGGAATACAATAGCATTGGGACATCACAAACTCCACAGGTCACAATAAAATGTCTTTAAGAATTACATTAGTGCTAAAAACACAGGGAAGTTTACCATCACCATTTAGTTGGATAAGCATGCCACTACACCAAACAAACCTCTCCTTAAAAACAGTAATAGCTCACATTATGTTAGGAAGCTCAAGACACAAATAAGTTAATCTCTAGACAGCTTTTTCATACAGAAAAGAGAGAGCCAGAGGTCTGAGGTTTTTTGCACACTCAATGTGTGTGTACTCTAGTAGCCGAGTCAAGGAAAAAAAAATCATTTTCTACTGCTGTGATAAAAATAAGATATTGGACTGAAAGCTTCACATGAGGAACAAGCACTAGCTGGAAGTTTAACATCATCTGAGCTCATCTGAGCAGAACCAACACATCATACTACCTCTGCCACTGCTATCCCACTGGCTACAGATCACAGTTGACCAGTTTCTTTAGGTTAGTTGATTTTTTTTAATGGGACAGAAGCAGAAAAATTAAAGCAAGAATCCCAACACAAACTAGGAAGGGGAAAAGCGGTAAGCAAAACTATCACCAAGCCCTTCTTTCCCTTCCCATTCACCACTGGAGATGCAGTTTCTGCCAGTCACATCTTACCTTCTTCAGAAGTTACAAAGAGTTACAAACAGACCCACTCTTTCGGTGCTTGTAACACACTCCTTGCTTGATCGCTCAGCTGAATAAGGCCATTGTAGTCATCAGGTGCATACTACAGTACAAGTGTGACATATGATAATCAGCAAGAGAAGGAACAGTTCTGGTACAGCAAGCCACACAGATGATCATTTGCAACCATAAGTAAGAGCATCAACTATAACTGGCAGGAGACAGTAAATTTGACAGTTTCAGGCAGGTTCAAAAAAAATAACAACACATCAACTGATGGGTTTTACTGGTTTTAGCAATAGACTTCAGGTAAACACAAGTGGGCAATATTCTAAACTTGTATTTGAACTGTGCCTTATCAAGGGAGGAAAACAGTTCAGACCATGAAGTGTTCCTTTTTGTCATTCTGTATGAGACAGCAGCATCTGGTAACAAAACTCTTCAGCTTGCATACTCATTCTTCTAGTAAGGACTCTCACTGGGACAGAATACCACCCTCCAGCATGCACACTGAAGTGGAGGATTAGAAGCAGCATACAGATCTCATTCAGGTCTTTTATGCAGTCATGAAAAGAAACTGCAGCTTCTCCAGGGCCGAGTGATAAACACTTCAGTTGCATACAATACTTGCACTACGTAGGCTACACCAGTGTAGTTACAGAAAACATGTTTTTGAATGAACACACTTGAAGTAGCATTTACACCACTACAGCATATTTCCATACAGAAAAAATTAAACTGTCCAGTGTAACTGCATCATGATAGATCTGCAGCAGAAGAATATTAAAATTAAAAGTGCCTGTCCAGTACAGCCACACCCATAAATTAAAACAAAAATGCCCAATGTGGATCAGATCTAAGAAATATATGAGATCCTGAACCCAAGCAATAAGCATACTGTTGGAGGGCCAGCTACCAACATGGAATCAACAGTCAGAAAACAAATCTTGAGGAACATCTCCAACTTTCCAAATTGCATGTCCTGGAAAGGGACTAAACATTCTTGTACATGCTAAAGAGGCTACTGGAGTGCTTCCTATAATCCAGGAGGCAACATGTTTAGCATAACCCAAGCTATAGAATATCCTTTCAGTGGCAAGAAGAGTTTCCTGTCTCCCACAAAATTGGCTCTTTTGTACTAATGTTTTAGACAATTGCCAAATGCACACAACGTAAACATACTATGCTGCATTCCTTTGGTATTTGCAGAATACAAAAAGTCTCCTGCCAGCTTAAGGAGAAAAATGCCTATTTGGTCATTGTCTCCATCCAAAGTGAAGTTGAAAAGAAAAGAAAAAGAAAAGAAAACAAAAAAAACCCAACAACACAACCATCACAGCATGGACCTTCCATAGAGAACAACCACCAGGAGCCCAGAGAATGTAAGAAAAGAACCTCCCAGCATAGTTACTACTGAATTCTAGTCACCTTCACATCTAGACCCATGCCATTAATAAAATACAAATATAAGAAGTGTTTTCTAGTCTCTGCCAGAGCTACCAGACCGTGCAAATATTAGATTTATCAGTTCCCAGACCTGCCCTTGAAACAAATCTACAAAATGTATGTTTACTCTTTGGGAGGACCGTCTCAAGATAGTACATACTTTAGATTATTAGTAGATGTACAGTAGGTAAAGATCTATAATCTCTTGGGAGGGATAATGTTTAAAAGTTTACACTTGAAATGCAGAAATAACATGGAAAACATCAAAGTTTAGGCCTAGGCCTAAGGAGAGAAAGAAAAAAAAAAAGTCAAAATACCTAGCAATAGAAGCTGCTCCTGATCACAAGACATTGGTAAGAGACTGCCGTTAATTAAGGCAGAAGTTGTGGAACAGTAAACTCTTCAAGCTTTCACATTTCAGAAAGTACTACTGCAAATCAAGATAGGAAATAAAGTGGGAAAATTCTTATTCCCTGTGAATGACATGAAAACTATCCTAACTTGCCTGAGGATGTCGTACTTGATCATAAATATTTCTGATTTGCACTCCATTTCAGAAACCTATGAGAAAAACATCCAATTGCACAAGACAAACTGTGTAAAGCCAAGGGTAAACTCATTGCTCAAAAGGGAAATACAGCTTTGCTAGCTTTACCTGCAGTACAAAAGGTCAAACTCTGCTTCCATTTAGATCTGAAAGATACCACCTAGCGATTTAGCCCCCTAGTACAACCAAGAGCAAGTTCACTGAGCTACCTCCTAGCAGTTTGTTTCCTGTATAAATGTTAGTGAGACCTCAGACAGTATGACCATACTGAGGTAACATGAAACTTCATGTATTGTCAAATACCTAACCTTAATGCACAAATAACTGGTATAAGTTACCAAGTACGGCAATAGCGCCCTTTCATTTTAAGTGAAATAAAATAAAAAGCTGATGTCACTTTCAGTGCTTTCACTACCCTCTTCTTGTCCCACTATCTTCTCTCTCCTGACTTCCTTGCTTCTCTGAACTGAAACAGCCCCCATCCTCAAAGCTGCTGCCTTGCTCCCTCTTCCCTTTGAGCTCACAGCTCTTGTGGGGTTGAACTTGCCTTCTGAACTAAAAGATTCTGTTATTCCAGTATGGTAGCATGTCCCCAACAGACTACCTGCTATTCTTACTGCAGTGTAAAGCTTTTTAAGATTACAAAAATCAAAGACATATTGGTTAATAAAAAGATACTACACTACATTTTATCTTTCTACCTGTTCTTTGTTGTTTTGTTTGGATTTTTCTGTGAGCTATTTGTTTCAGAAACACTTGCTGTGTTGAGAGGAATATGAGATTGTTCTTGTCTCCTCACACACTGTACACGGATTTAACCAGGTCACTAACTAGAGAGACATTGATTTCCATTTAATTTTGCAATTCCTACAAATAGACATTCAAAGATCAGTCTAAAACCAGCATATGCAGAGCAATCTAGTGGGGAAAAAAAATAAAATCCATGGATAAAAACAAAATTGTAATTGGAAAGTATATTTAAACATGCCCCAGCTGGGCAAAAAGCAAAGGGAAATGACAGAAATGGAAAACATCAGAGGCAAAATGGCCATTGCAGGACTGCAGTTGTAGTTCTAGCCTAAAAGACCAATAAACCCTGTCACAGAACAGTTCCCAAAAGGAAAGAATCCATCGCTTGGACTTTGGGAAAATGTCTAGATAATGTACGTCTGGAACACAGAATCAGTTTTAATGTGCCTCTGGCAAAAGAGTCAGAAGAAATGCCCTAAACTGGCTTTGCCACTGAAGTGTATCAGTTGTACCTTAAGAGTGCCAATATAAGTGCCAGAAACCATCAGAATGCTCTGTAGAGCAGACACTACCTGAATATTTTGTGGACCAGACAGTGAACTATCTAATGCTTGTTCCCAAAAACACAGCTCAAAGACAGTTCCCTTTTAGCCTCTTGTTTTAAGTGTGGGAGGCCACAGCCAGAAACAGTAACTACTCATTTAGCAGTCACAGTCTCACAAGTGCTTTCTCCACAAAGGCAACATTTCCAGGTGGAAGATAAATTTAGACAAGCAAAACAAGCCTCTATTCTGAGAGCACGGGGGAGAGCATATAACAACATATATATTGCCAGATGACTTCAAATAACCAGCAAACAGGAATTTTTCAGCTACTATGTCCTCTTTTGCTTCCCTGGTCAGAAGGTGCTATGCCTGGAATTGGCACACAGAATGGGGTGTCCCTCTGACTCCAAAGCATCAGATTTCAAAAGGAATCCATAGGAAAGAGAATACTTCTTTGTTTAAGCATGCATGTCAGAGAAAAAAAAACCCTAATCCTTAAAGTCAGTAACAATGAAGGCTGCTGTCCTGATACAAGAGAGAAATGTTGTTAATGCCGTTGGAATTCAGCCATCCACTTTCCTTCACGTCCTTATTACTGTTTTAAGCACAAGCCACCCCTCCACCCCCTACAACAATGAGCCTTGAATTCTTTGAAGACTGGAGGATTAATATACTGCAAAAGCTCTCTTCAGGCACAGATAAAAGGCACCTAACCCCAGTACAGGTTTAAAGAACAGTATTTATTTTAAGCTTCCATTACATAAAAACACGTACACAAAGAAGTCCCTACATGTCCATCCTGACCTTTTCCAGCTAAATCAGGAGGCTCTAAATAAAGCTCAGATGGTGACCATGGCCCCTGAATCTTAGTGCTCATCTAGTTTATTTTACTAATTCTGAATGAAACATTCTACTATACTTAGACACAATTTACCTAAATAGTAAGTCTACTTTCTAAGAATTAATCCACGTGGTCTTTTCCAGGCAGAGATGACTTCACTTTACATTTATGCCAACTTCCAATAAACTGGGCAACTGCTACTAAATCCTAACTAAGATGATGGATGTGACCAAGCTTTGCATCAGCTAAGACCATGAGCACAGTTAAATTACATCTAATTGCACATAAACCTAGCAGTTCTTGCAGAACACCAACATTGGCAATAAACCTGCATTCTCATAAGAAAAAACAACCAACCACTAAAAACAACCCACCAAAACAAACAAACAACACCCCCCCCCCAAAAAAAAAACAAACCACAAACACCAACTAGAAATATTTCTCATTGCTTCATTTAATGGCTAAAGAGTAAAATCCACAGAGGATTTAGCCAGTAAATAAATGCCTTAGTGTAACCCAAACAATTTTATGTAACTCCATCACCCAACTATTATACTTGTTCCTTCCTTTGTTACTTGGTTTCTCTCAGTGTTTCTACAGCTATACAGAGTGATGGCCTAAAGTCTGCTACATACAGTAGCTGTTTCTGCATCTCTTCCTCAGGCTTTCCCCCACAGGATCTGAAACACAAGTAATTTTTCTTAGTTCTAGAAGGATCTCTTCACAATCGTGTATTTTTCATATTGTAACGGGAAGTTTCCTACAAGTAATACCTCAAGACAATCATCTGCTGAGCAGCTGGTGTTTCAGCACCTGTCAAAGCAACCACTGTCATCCCACTGTCCCACCTGAATTGTGAGGTGGAGATTATTATCGTGGTTTTGGTTAAGTATCACTTAGCTATGCACACAGTGCATGAGTGGAGTCAAATGGATGGCCCTGCTGCGTTACAGTAGAACCTAAAAGCAGTGTAACATGAATTAGTTACTGAATCAAAGACTATTGATATCACCTCTCTGGAAGATTACAGTACACTACAATATTATACAGGAAGGTAATGGGGAAGTTTACCATCTCCAAGATTAACTATTAAAATTGTTCACAGGTTTTTCAAGAGTGTTTCATGTAAGACACATTAAACACATGCAAGCTGGAAAAAAACGTTCAGCAATGAAAAGGAGAAAGCAGAACTACAAGAAGAAATCAAGCTGCTGTACTACTGAACAAGAGCCTAGTGCTGATACAACTAAACTAAAACGCTGATCCACTGACTTGCACATTATTTATTACTAGAAGCATGTACTGATGTTGAGACCAGTTTGTTGAAGCCCATGATAAGCCAAGTCTCTCTCTTAAGAGGCAGGTCTGGTATGAAAGGTGCTTTCACTTAAGTAGCAACATGAGCACACATGCAATATACAGAGCCCGTGAAGACTGAAGGAAGAAAACAGAAAATAAAGCAAGAACTAAAACTTAAACCCTGTTCCTTTTAGATAAGCACACACCAAGACAAAAATCAGCCTTGAATCTCAGCATCTCCAACCTGGTTCCCAGAATACCAACACTGAAGCCCACTGAAGACCAACATCAAATAGTTATAGAGAAATTAAAACCATGCCCCAACCACTGATGATTATTAGAGGCTCACTTGATAAACAAGCAGAAGCATCATGTAATAAATCCTTGGGCATCAGCAGAAAATGGAAAAAATAATGTGAGGAGTGAGGAAAAGGGAGGGAAGAAGAAAAACAATATTAGTTATTGCTCCAGAGACTAAATATTGTCCCAATACAATAAGTCATCACCTCTTTTTTTCCCTGAAGGAATGAGCAAGTATAAAACTAGCATTACCACATGCAGGGTTCCTTGGCTCCTTTATAAGACAATGAACCCCATCTCATTTGGACAACATCTTCTAAAAAAATCAGAGGTGATGAATTTAATAACAGTAACTGGTGACCAGAAGAGATTGCAGCAGAAGAACGAAGTTTTCACCTTGAGCAGAAATTTTGTCACATTTGAAGCATTTAACTGTGCAATACAAACTGCTCTTCAGATGCAGAAACCAAGACTAAGGCAAATTCAGCACCACACTCAAAGATTCAGTAAAAAAAAAAATGAAGATTTAATGCAAGACAGGCCTACCAGACATTCTCACTGACCTAATCCATGCACAGACAGGGTCAGGTCACATTTCCAAAGGTGCACTTAACACTGTCTGAATTTCAGTTTCCCCAGTCAAGGTTTCAATATATCCACCCACCAAAACCCCCAGTCAGCTGGCACAAACAAACAAAAAGTAAAATCTCAATAGTTAAAATTCATCACACTTTTTATAAGACAATCCTCAAATATTTCCACTGAAAAACCAAGAATGTGAAACTACTTCTAGTAACTTTCAGTAGTTTCATCCAAAAAAAAGCCACAACAGGTTTTCCAAATACTCAAAACTTGCAAGACAGACATTTAAGCACCAGTTCTCAGTCTATGTTAATTTACACAGCAGACAACAGGCTCTGAAACCTGTTGTCCTTTAGGAACCTTGAAGAAAACACACCATGCCTGACTGTTTTGTATAAACTGCTGCCATGCATTGAGAAGAATCCTTCTGCATCTTGTACACCACTGTTGTTCTACTGACAGAATTTTGAAAGACAGACCAAAATGGCCATCTTTTCACACACACCACTTGAACAGTGGTTTGAGGCCCACTAGGAGGATTTTAAGTCCAACCAGTATCAAAACGGCAGACTTGGTAGTCTATGTGATGTTATCCACAGAAGTTAAATACTCACCAGAACATAAGATACTCAATCATCTTTCCTTTTAGCAAACACTGATGGTGAGAGGCAGAAGACATGGAAATAATAATTCCATGAGTAATAAGTGCCACTAGGGAAAAAAAGTGTTTGTACATGGTGCACTTCCCCCCCATGATATTCCTCAAGACGAGAAGTTTCTATGTATTTGCTCACTGTATCAGTACACACTGACTACAGCATTTAGAATATTTACTGCCAGTATAAAACAGTATGGAAAACAGAGGGAGTTTTTAGATTGCAGTGTAATGCATTTTTAATAGAAAATGTTCCTGCAGTAAGTCCTTGAAAGAGTGTCCAACAAAGGCACCTGGCTCTCTCCTCTTCCAAGCAAGTCACCACACCTAGGTCACAGCCTCTTCTGTACTAGAAATTTGCTCCAGGCAGACTTAAACACTGAAGTCTTGAAGGTCAAACAGTGACCCTCCCTAGGGTTCCCACCAAAAAGTGGCAAGGGCTGAAAACTTTTGGCAGTCCTCACCTTCTTTTGGCAGCCCCTTCACACCCCCACTATCACTGAGGCTTTGCACTTTCTCACTTTTCAAACTTAAACTTAAACCTAACCCCAGGCACTAAATCTTTGCTTTCAAATTAGGATATGCTTTGTATATAAGAAATAAGACAAACTGCATATTACACTTAGCTCTGCCAGCTCAATACAGCACACTGTATTGAATTGCTTCAGCAATTTCCAAAAGCACTCACTTGCTCAGTTTGAGCTTCACTGATCATTACTTGGAGGTCCAAATACCCTATTGAGAAGGGCTGCATACTAACCTGGTACCCCTGGAAGAAACTGAGTATCTCCTTCATTCCTGTGTTATATGGCAAGCCCTGCATACGGACTAATGCTCCAGGCTGAGGCAGAAGCGGAGTGTGGGTGGCAGTGGCGGCAGCAGCAGCAGCTACAGCTCCTGGAGCAGCTGCAATGTACCCCACTGTGGTAGGGGATACTGGAGGACTGAAAGAGAAAGAAGGGCAAAATCATTATGAAAACCAATAACTGCTTTTAGTGCTCAGAACAGGCAAAGATGAAACCGAAAAGTTTGAGAATAAGCCCAAAACCACAGAACAAGAAGCAGCCCTGGTGTAGACTGCTTTGTGGGCTTTTTTCTTCAGCATATGATAATTTATTTTTAGAGAACAAAGGAAAAAAAACAGCTATTTCCCAGGGGAGAAGAAAAATAGTAGCTGCAGATGACTTGTTCTAATATTGTTAATAAAGCCACAAGGGGGGGGAACAAAAAAACCCCCAACCAACACACACAAAAACAATACTGTTGAGGGCAATCAGAGTGAAAAGCAGACAAAGACCCAAATCTGGTATTTCTGAGCCACAAAACAGTAAGTAAAGCATCATCTCTGGTCAGGGCCTATCTAGCAATTTACCAGCACTCAGACTAATTTCAGTGTCACAAGCCTAGGAACTTTAATGGACAAGCTATTTCCCCACCAACCCAAGCACCAGAACAATGAATCCATCTGGTCTCACTGATATCAGAAATCAAACCTAGTACACACCTAAGAGAGCTTCCATACTGAAAGACTCATCGTAAGTACAAGAGGTAAGGAATGAGGGTAGAGCCATTTGGCCAAGAAATAGGACTGACTTGATGACATTGCCCTGGTGCCAAAACCACTGTTAAATATTAGACCAACATTATCACAAGATTCAGATGAAAGCTATAGATAAGCCAGACTCCATTACAAGTCCACAGAAATTCAGTTAAAATAGCTACTGCCTCTGGTGATGAACATCAAGTTCCCGGGAATATCTAAAGCAAAAAAACAAATTTAAGAGCTGTTCACAGGAGACCACACAGTTGCCTGCTCCATTGAGATGAAACATCAAGAAGCAGCTAAACCTTGGGGTTACCTGGGATAGTAAGCTGTGTAATTCATATAAAGTTGAGCAGCTTGAGCTGGATAGTAGGTAACTGCTGGAGGAGCAGCTGTGGAGGCCTGAGGAGTCCTGGTGGTTGGCAAGAGGGCTTGTGGCTGGTAAAGCGCTGCCTCTGCTGGGATCACAGCTGCTGTTTGGAAAGCAGCATAAGCTGGTGGAGATAGACCTGAAAACAAAGCAGGACACAGAAAACCAATTAGAATGGCTATCTCTGCTACAGGAAAGGAAATCCGCATGCCAATGTAATTAACAGTATCTGGGCATGATGAATGAGCACTTGTGCAAAGACTGCTTTCTGGTCTTTCCCTTGGAAACCCCTGCTGAATCATCACGAAATGACAACTGAGGCATTCAAAATCAGCAATTCCTAAGAGTACCTAACTCCTAAAGCTGAGCAGCCTTGTGTGTATGCAAACAGAGAGTAGGGAACTTCAGAATTATTCAAGGAAAGCATAAAGCCATGTGCAGAGAAAGCAGGAGTGCACACCAACACACCCTCTGTTGTTTCTAACAGAAGTTGTACTCTGTGGGACAACAGTATGTAATATGAGCTACAAACAGGCATCCACAACTGCTGACTGTGAGTCTTCATATATAAGCGTCCACCAACTTCAAAAAGTATTTTTAGGTCACAGCAAGTGGAAAAAAGAAAACCTCACTAGATCATCAGTCTGATGCAACACCTGATTTGTGCAGTTTGGTTTGGTGTGCAGTGAAACTGTTTTTATTCATCAGCTTTTTACTCTTTTGCAAATACACATCAGTATCTGCTCATGACTTGCTAGTGAGATGAATTAGAGCAGCACAGTGAAGTTCCAGTATAGTCCCACAGTAAGATTCTCTGTTATTCTGAATAAAATGAACATATAAAAATCCACCTAACTTCACCACTCTATGGTCTGTTAAAACATTATCCCCGTGGGTGTTTTCTTCAAAAATAAACCCATAGAGTACCTTCTCAATGCTCTAAAGCAAGACAGCAAGAGCACTCATTGGCAGCTAGAATACAGAAATTTTCCCCCTTTTAAAAATCCCTCTAATTCCAAGTAAGTTTCACTACAGGCAAGTCTACCGCAGAGCTCAGAAGAACAGTACACCCATAAAAAAGCAGTGTGCGCAACAATTTCACTGGCGAGGCTTTGCTGCCCTCTACTCACCACCGAAACACAATAAAAATGCCTTTGATCAGTCCCATTATTGCCCAAAGGGAACAATTCCAATCTCAGCATGTATACAGACGGATGATTACTGATCATCGCAAAACCCAAGTCAAAAGGTGAAAGGCCACAAAGCTTCAGCACCTACCACATATCAGCCTTTAGCAGCAGAGAGCGGAAGAATTGGAGACTTACATGGTAACTTACATGGCGGTGGGGATAAGCCACTACGATTTAAAGTGCCACCCATTAAAACAAAGTTCATCTCCTCTCCTGAACACTGGAATACTTCCACATAACGGTCCTTCATCATTTTTTTGTGACATTTTTGAGCCACCATAAAGGCTTTATCAGCAGATTTCATTTGGATAAAAGCATCACCTGATGGTCGTCCCTAGGGGAAGGGGGGAAATAATCACGTTAATCACATCAATCTGTTATTAAAACACCTCAGGCACAAGAGGTGCAGGGAGTACTAAGATCAAGTGTCTGCTGAAAATCTGTATTGTTCCTTCTCATCCAGCACCGATGACTAACAACACAACTATGGTTTTCAGAAGCTGAAAGGCAAGACCCAGGCAATCAGCACCCAGTTAACACAACACTATTTCTGTCTTCTGCAAAAAGAAAGAAAGAAAAATTTAGCATGGAAACAAAGTTTGCAGACCTGTAATTCAAATGTTGTTCAAGGCAGGGCTAACTTTCAAATTATATGAGGCCACTCCTGGCCTTCTCCACTTGAAATCAGAGCATCTCCAGCAGTGGAGATTCCACAGCATCTCTGAGAACCCATTCAGCTGCTTGACTAATTATAACATAAGATGACAGGGAACAAATATCCCTATAATTATGTTATTAAAACATATCTGAAACTATGTTTAATTATCTACTTCCTTTAAAGCCAGAGAGATCTCTAACCAAGTTAAAAGCTTAGAAAACCCAAGTCTTTTTCCACAAGTATCACTCAAACCCCACAGTTATCACTGAGCAGAAAGCCTGAATCTGACAGAGCAGCTATCACCTAATATGAGACATCACCTAATGTCATCTAACATGAGACATTCGTGCCTTGTATTTCCAGCACTTGACTGAAACACATGGGCCTATTTAAGAGAGCCTCCAGGACAAAACTGTTTTTAGAAAAACAAGCTTCATCCTCCCCAGTCTTACATAAACATACATAGAAAGAAAACCAAGTGCTTGTGTAAGCGGGGAGGAGAAATGAGGAGAAGGAAAGAAGGAAGGGGAATACTGGAAAACAGCCAGAAAGAGGCAGGACACTGTGACTTTTAGCCCTGTTCAGGAACTGGAAGGTTAACCCAAATGCTGTTACCTGTTGATTAAGGACCATGTGAACTCCATGGGGCTTGATATCAGCTGTGGCGTCTCCCATGAATTCCAAGATGTCATCGATGCCTGCGGTGTAAGGAAGGCCTCGGAGTCGGACACAGTCACGTATGCTACCCGTGGCAATGGTGTACGGTGGGGGTATGACAGGAATGATGGGAGTTGGAAGAGTGGGAATGAGAGGTGTGGACATATATCTATTAAGCACCTGTTGGCAAAAAAAAAAAAAAGCACATTGAGAGAGAGCTACACAAAATCCGTCTGAGCACAAACCAAGTCTCACAATATTATTGCCCACATTTAAATAAAACCATTCCCTACAATAAAAAAAAAAAAAAGAAAAATCCCTTCTTAACCCAAACCATTGTCCTGGAGTCATAGAATGCACTGGTTTGGAAAGGACCTCTAGAGGCCATTTAGTCCAACCCCCCTGCAGTAAGCAGGGACATCCCAAACTACATCATGCCACTCAGAGCCCCATCAAGCCTGACCTTAAATGAATGTCAATAGCTTGCTAGGGAGTATTCAAAAGTTTCAGACTCAGAAGCAGACACTGGAAGCCTAACAAGTTTCATTTGCTAAGACCCTTATAACAGACTTTTGTAATGTCATTATTAAGAAAAGCAGATTAATGTCCAGTTTAAAATATCTCAAAAAGGAACATCTGGAAACCACATCTGTGCTAATAAACCAATATTGTCACAGAGTTCTTACTTTGGGCAAAGTTCTTAATTGGAGTAAATAAAAGAGAGCAACTTTTGAAGATATGAGACCTGAAATATATAACAAGTTAAAAAACAAACAACTAACTCTAGTTCCTTCATAAAGCCAAGCCCAGGACAATAAGAAATAAACACATTCCACTGAAAGAAGTACTAAATAAGAGCTTAAGTTTTGTCAAGAATAATTCAGCCTCAGCAGCCTGTCTCAACAGAAGCCTTTTCCTGTGGATCTACTTGTAGCACCTTTCAGGATAGAAATCTACTCCCTCAGTTGTGTGTAGAATATTGCAATCACTTTTTCTGGACTCTAGTAAGATGAGAGCTGGCTTTAACCTCTTGTAATTACTCAAATAAGCAGCATGGAATTCTCCTCCTTTATTCCCCCAACTCCTCCCCACCCCCCCAAAAAAGAGTGTGTCATCCTAGACATCTATCATAAAGGAAGAAGTAATGACATACTGATAGAATATAATTATACATGTTTTATCCAGGTCTCCCAAATAAAAGTTAGATGCATCCTGGTAATTCTTTGTTTCCAATAAAGCAGTTATAGGAAAAGCTGTTTTAACACATCCAAATTTGAATTTAATGCCAGAAATTCTGTACAGGGAGACCAGAATTTAAAGACAAATTTGCTGATTTTCAAGAAACATTGCTACAGTGCTAGCTATCTAGTGTCATTTTATATATTTGTATCAGTATGGTTGGAAGAGACCTCAAAGATCATCGAGTCCAACCTGTCCACACAGACCTCATGACTAGAGTAGGGAGTACCCTACTGCCCACTGCAGGCTTGAACTCACAACCTTCCCATTAAGGGTCTTGTGTGCTACCAACTGAGCCACAACTTTGTTTTTTTCATTGCAGTCAACCTTTAAGTAGAAGAAAATTATCCAATGATTTTTACTTTGTAATCTGAGGAATGTTGACAGTAAAAAAAAAAAAAAACAACTTAAAAAATCCCCAAACCCAATGCTGCACAATCTTCCATGCCCATCAGGGCAAGTGGTGTCCTTTCAAGAAAGTGGCATCTTTAATATTATAGATTTTCCTGGTTGTTTAGAACATGTTTGCTTGCAAGAGTTAGAAGAAGTGTTTTAACTGTTAAGTCTCAAGTTTCACAATCCAAAGTTACAACCTGTTGGACTTCTGCTGCTGTGCTCCTGAAGAGTTCAATGTAACGTTTTCCAAGTATTTCTTTGTGCTTTTTAAGTGCATTCTGTGCATATTCTTCACAGGAAAATAACACAAATGCATCTCCTGTGGGCCTGCCATCTGGGTACTTGACAAAGAGAAGTCCCTCTTTCCCTCCTGTTACTGGGCACTCTGGCCCCAGGAACCCCAAGACATCCTCCTGAGTAGCAGTGAATGGAAGGCCTCTCATCCGGATGATAACTTGATTCTCCTTAGATAGGAACTGGGCCACTTCATTGGAAGTGCCTGGTGGGAAAACAACAACATATGTTCAGCCCAAAACATATGGTCATGCTAGTCTGTTAATTCTGTAGGATGCAGGAGCAGCAAAAGCATTAAAGAGCAATATAGGAGCAAGTGGCTAGCAACAAACCCACAGAAGACATGAGATGCCACTGCCTCCTCACATTAATCTATTTTAAAGTGAAAATGCCTTACCCTGAAAGTGTTTCATGTATTAATGAAACTGGGACAAAGATTATATTAGTGTGAACTTATACAGGGCACAGAGAAGCTTCCACCAGAAAGGCTCATCTTCCTTCCAAACAACAAGACCTATCTGAACATCACATCCCAAATGCTCACAGCTCAAATTTAGCCACGTAAAATCAGAACTTGACAGGGTCAGGCACTCTTGGAAGGCAAAACAGGAAAAGCTACTTCATTATCCATTTATGTCCTCAGGAAAAAAAAAGGGAACTAGAACACCACTCCTATGGACTTAGGTAATCACACTGACATCCTGTAGCACTCACCTCCTGCAATTTTTAGAAACTCTTCCCCCGTTGCTTTGTAAACCTTAAAAAGAAAAAAGCCAGACATAAACATTATAACTCGTAATCACACACACACCAGAGAACTGTATTTTGGTACTCTGAGCAAAACAAAAGTTTATTCTCATTTACAACTCTAGTCTAAAAGATTCAGGTTGGTATCCACAGATTTGTTTCAAGTCACTACTTTTTACCTCAATGTATCTGCTACCCATGTGATGCTTATGTCTTTCCAGTGCAAGGTCTCTCTGCTCAGAATTGACAAACCGAACCAATGCCTCCCCGTTTCTTCTTCCTTGAGCATTTAGACAAAGAGCCACACCACCTCTGAAAGGTAAAACCAAAGAAAATGAAGTTGCTAACGTCCCCAGTTTAATTTCATTTTTCACCTAACACTGCGGGATCCACTTCAGTGAGATCCTGGACCTCATGCTGTTCCCCACTTTCTCGACTTCCATGCAGAAGTAATTTTGCAAGCCCTTCCTATTATATCTCAGAGATGCAGATTTTAATTTACTCATACATGTAATTCCACCACCACCCCCCCAGTGCTGAGAATCTGGAACATGTATTAAGTGACAGGTATGGTAAACTAAGTTCATCTTCTCCCTCTGTATATACAGGCATATATAGAGAGTTGCACACAGATCAGCCACATGCAAATTTCTTCCTCTTGGATGTTTCTGAATCTGAACTATGTAGGAGGCATAGCAGAATACTGAAAAGTTGGCACAAAATTAAATCTTCTGTTGTATCTTAGACTCTGCCTTAATTACTGCAGTTGGAGTTTCACCCTTTAGCTACTAGAACTAAACAAATGCATGCTGGATTTCCCTTGGTAAGTCTTTTCTTCACACACTTCAAAACTCTTGTACACCTAAGGCTGGTAAATCTGTTCAGTTATGACCATGGGGTGGGAAGGGGCCTGGCTGTGAGGTATGTGTGTAAAACAAGTATTAAAAGAACTTGCTATTAAAGACAAGTGATAAAACACGATGTATTCTTGCTATCTTACTTGGCAATGTTGAGTCCTTTGAAAAATCGAGCAATATCTTGGTCTGAAGACTGCCATGGCAAACCTCTGGCACGTATTACTGTCTCACTGTCTACTGTTTCAGACTTGCTACTGCATTGAAATGAGGAAAATAAAAAGCCAAAGTAAGCTTTAATTTAAGTTTTCTGTTTTCATACCAAATTTCAGTTTTCAACTAATTTGACTTGTAAATCAAGAGTATGTTTGCTGTCGAGGCTGTTCTGTTATTCACTTCAATCATGGAAAAATAATCCTTTTATATATACAACACCTATGATGCACTATGTTGTCACCACATTGCAGCTCTTTAAAAAGAATAAAATAGGAATACTGTCTCAAATGGAAGTAATAAGGAACTGGATTCATTTATCTGAAACATCTAACAATCCAATATAGATGACTGCAAGGCAGGCCTAAATATGAGTATATACCACTTACGCTGAAGATGTTTTGGTCTCCAGTCACTGCAACATATTTGAAAACAAAGAACTACTCTGCTCCTTCTCTAAACCCAATAAGCAATACAGCATATCCAACCCCACTTCAGAAGCAACACATAGTTAGGCTGCATATAGGGTGCACTAGCCAGCAGCCCTGTTGACTTAGGGAAAGTTCACAAACATTTCCTCACCACTGGGTAAGATAAGTCAGCCACACTGCTATGCAAAACAGAAGCTAGAGAACAAAGAGCATTTAACTTGAAGTGACTTTAAAGAAGCAGACTAAATTACAGCATTCAACCTATCAGCTATAGTCTGTCCACACTAGACTACTGAATACACTGTTACTGTGTCCAGGAACCAACTCACTTTCGCAAGATTTTCTTACTGTATATGAGACTCATCGTCGGTTGTAAACAACTATGACAAGGGCACTTACCAAGGACCTGTTTCATACTTGTATTTCACAGTTTCAGGCTCAGTAAATACATGATCTGCAACAAAACAAGAAGTTTATATATAACTAGGGCTAGAGATTACTGAAGAATGACAGCACCGCTGCCAGGTCTTACAAAAAGGAAGGCTTCAGCATCTATGTGAATAGTACACTTACTACAACCTTCAGAGAGCATGCTGAAAATGATAGCCACCATGGTTTTCACTTGCCACACGCCAAAGTCCTCCTCTGTTTCATCTGTAGCTAAGCCTAGATCTAAACAGGTGATTATAGAAAACAACAGACTTGCACAATCATTTGTGAACAAATCATAAGGCTTTCCTGTTATTTATACAGAACTGGTAATCAAATGTACTGTTCTTAGGAGGGACACATGACCATTAGATGTTTGTTACTCTGCTCATAAACCAGTTCATATTCACTTTAATACTCAACAGTCCGCAGACTATTGATAGCTTATATCATATCAGCGTTGACAGTTGCAAAAAAACCCCACAAACAGCAAACTATCACTTCAGTTAGAACTGAACTTTAAACACATTCAGGTGGGCCACAACAATCCTCTTAAAATTTACATGTAGGGTGTCGGGTTTGTTCTTGGGTTGCCTTTTTGTTTGTTTGTGCTTTGTTGTTGTTTGGCTAGCATATTTTTTTCCCCTGTTTTAAACTCTGTTCAGTCAGCCTTACACAACAGAACTATTACTATTTGCAGATAGTAGAAGCTTGAAGGCCACCTGGTGCCGAAAAGGCCCACTGATACCTAAACATTTCCTTTAAGATCAGGTATCAGTGCAAGTGATGTTTTTTTTCAGTGGATTTACTAAATTTGATTAAAATTCGGTGTTAGAAGCAAATTGAAAAGAACAAAAGCAGCAGCAGCACCACTCCTTTCAACACACACTTAAGCAAACATATCTTCCATTTCACCTGTGAATTTTTACAATCCAAATATTAGTTTAGAAGAACAAAACCTGTAACACTGATAGAGATAAAACCCAAGGAAGCATAACTGATTCTGGTGTAAAAGCTGCATCAAAAGGATACATTCTGCCATGGTCTTGATAGTCTGATCTTTCACGGCGGCTGAACTAGGGTAACAAGTGTGAAATTCTTTGCGCAGATCATAAAAGGAATAGAAACAGTCCGACAGCAGAAAGTTCTACAAGGAAGGCAAAAAGTTTTTGTACACACCAATCCTTTAAATTCCAATTCATATTTTTGGACTGAGAGAGGCAGTTTTAAAAACCACATAGATGCATGTCATCAGCTTGTCTACAAGAGACCAGTTTAGTTCCTTTGCAACATTCAAATTCCATAGCCTTACAGAATTAGATATCTAGAGGAGCAAACCCAAAGAGCTTCTGAGAAGCAGACCTATGCAAGACAGCTAGAGAAAATGGACAGGGAAAGAAAAACAGCGATAATACAAAGAGGACCTAGGTTTTACTCCTTTATAAATACTCCCAATTTAAGACACTGTATTTCTTCATTTATGACTACACTGCCAAACAACATTGTACCAAAACATGGTAACAAAAAGTTTAAATAAATGTTGTTGAAATGTACAAAATATCATTTTCAAGCAACTTAGAGACATTATTTCATTACTGTTGTGTACTGAACAAGAACTTTAATGACATAATTATCTCGCTAATGTATGCGTGATTTCTTTATTATTTTTTTTCTTCAATAAATAAACCTAATTCTGGTTTAATTCCTCACTCTTTCCAATTGTTTCACTATATAGAACTTTGACTTTAGCCTAGCCATAAAGCACTAATCTTGGTAAATAAAGAATTAAGAAAAGTCACAAGGTAATGCTTCCCAGAATGGTAGGAACAACAAAATCCAGTATCTGAGGCTTACTAACATTTAGTGTGCAGGGGAAAAAAAAGCTTTCACAAATGAAAAAGTATCAGAAGAGGGGAAAAAAGAGAAAGAAATGCAATGTTAAGAGACTCAGAACTTGTTCAGGTCCATTCCTCCATTCAGTATGGACAACTATTTCTCCCACCACATTACTTGGGTTTAGCCCATTAGTTTCAAGGAGGATACAGAAACAATTACCTACAAAACACAAAAGTACTGTCACTTCTCAACACTCAACATCATCCCTGTCTCCTTCCTTGCTTCATCCCTGCATATACAGGCACTTTTCATAAAAAACTACAGTGTTATGTTTTAATATAACACAAATGCCAAACAACTATTTGTAGAAATTCATCATGAGCCAATACCCTTATATAGAGAAGAAAAAAAAATGATCAGCCCCTTCCATGTCAGCTGCTCCCATTCCTGTGGTGCTCCTGAAGGCCCTGCCAAGCAGGCTAACTCAAGAGCCACCACCCTGCACAAAGGCAAGATTCTTCTTTCTGTGCAAGACAGCCTGTTTATGCCCTTTCAGGAACTTGGGGAGGAAGCTCCTTCTTCATGCAGGAGGAGCAAATAAGCTGCAACACTACTTCCTGCTGAATTTGCAGATGGCGAACCATTGCCAGGGCAAGTCACTGCCTGCATGTTTACTCTCTACAGGACATTGACACTTGGTAGAAACCCATGGAACCTGTGGTTTAACTCAAGCTTAGTCAAAGTTTCTCCATCACCTTGGTGAGGTTAGACCGGTACCTTTGCTTCCACTTCTTGAGACACAGAAATTCCTGTCTTTCCCTACTTTCCTCTTCATCACGTTCATCTGACAGTCATGAAGTACTGGAATTTATTTCCAAAATCAAGTTCCAAGGTCTCCTCTCCTACTCAGGGTTGAAATAGGGAGGGGATCAATTTAAATAATCTTGGAACACTGTAGTTCCCATGGTTAAATTGTGTTCTCATCTCAAACTTATCTAAGACACTTTCTTTGATGTCCTTAAAACACAGTACTGCCCTTCCACATGAGTTGTGATTTCATACCTTCTTAGATGTTTCTGGGTGGAGGACTTGTCGAATGAGTAACTGGCCATCACTGCAGAGTGTGTAAGAGCTCCTTCCAAGTACTTTCAGATCACTGGATACCAGCTGACTAAACTGAAAAAGAGAGTGATACAGGTAATTGCATAAAATGAGCATGTACCATTATTATAACACTTCATGGCATCTTTGGCCTCTGTTATGTCCTTAATTTTCTATTTTTAATTTGAATTTCAAAAAGAAAAAAACCTACCCAAGCTACCCATCACAATTTACTTATGTTTCAGAAGTTAAGTGCTTAAAGAGAAGACAAACAAATTATGGTCTAATGCCTTCAACAGTGAAATGGTAATCAAATTGGACCTAAGCCAGCTCTTGGTAGGGATAGTGTTACAAACACTACATAAAATGATTCCCCGTGTGTAAGGTGAAGACTTTTCCTCTTGTGAACTGATGTATTGGGGATTATTCATGTGTCTTGTTCAATATTATTTTCCATCCTTATACATTTTTCTTGCCATTTATAACTCTACACAAGTGTTAAATTCCTTACTCCTAATAGTCAGATAACATATTATGCTACCTACACGTGTGACTTCATGTAAACAGTAGTTTGTTAGCCAACTTTCAAGGGGACAAATACAATTATTCTAAGCTTTCCCCTTGATGCTACTGCCTCCCAGGAAAACATCAGCTCACAAACAAAGCAATAATTAACACCTTGATGCACTAGCCACCCACTGCTCTCAGCAATACCTTACAACTCCAAAGTGGGTATCTCCAAAAGCAAACTATAAGCTGGCTTGAAATTCAGATAATATCTTCATGCTGTCTTTTGACCTCTCTATGAGGAGCTTCATCATTGACACGTAACATTTTACATGGTTAGAGATGGCTCAGGAAAGATGACATTCTCATGATTGCACCCCAAACCAATGAAGTACTTGCAGTAAAAACAAATGCTGCAGAACAACTGCTCAAACCCAATTCAGGCCCTTTTCTAGGCCTGGACAGCTAGCAGGGTTCCACTGCTGCTGCGTTTAGAAATGTTATAGTAATGCCTACTACATAAGAAAAGAGAGAACTGAGGAGCAGAGCTGGGTAAGAAACATCAGCATCTTGTGTAAGTTGCATGTATATAGATACAATTATACCAACATAATTTAGTTATTAAAAAACAGAAGACAGTTGAAACTTTAGGAAGAGTGAAACATCCCTCTCACAGCCACCTTTATATTGCAGCTCTTTGCATGCTATTAAAACACACAAAAGCACACAGAGAAATTAAAAATAAATAATATAAAAAATGATCACACAACCAACCTAACTGACCCTTGCATTTTCAGATAGTCAGTTTCTTCCTGATTTCTAGTTCAAGTTGTGTTCCTACCACAAACAGAAGTCTTGAAGAACCTGAGGCTATACAGCAAGTCATTGTTTAAGGATGATTTCAAGTCAGGAAACTGAGATTTGAGAGTACTCAAAATACCTCAGTTGGAGTGTAAACATGAGAAAAAAAGAAGAAAATTCCAGAGGACTCAAAAGGAACCATTTCAGAAATGCAGTTCTGGGTACTGCCACAGTCACAGATCAACAACAGATATTCTCACTACAATAACAGACACAAGAACTGTGTTCTTACTAAACACAGCGCTTTATTACTTCTTTTTAACTTTTGGGCACAGTAAATATTTGTAAAAAGGGATTGGAAATTGTGATAGGAATTAGGCTCCAGAAGGTGTATAGGGATTCTTGCCAAAAGGAAGCAGAGTCTTACTGAACAGTAATAAAACACTCCCCAAACCTTCAACTTTGGACTCTGCATTTCTGAAGATGTAGAAGATCCTATATATAAAGAGTGCAGTTAGGGAGCTAATTTGATCAGATACAAGAGGAAATCCAACACACACCATTTGAGGGAAGCAGTAAATGTATACACCCTCCTGCTTTACAAATGAAACATAGGAACTACAGTTCAAAAAGACTTCATCAAGACAGAAAACAAAGAGAAAAATGTTTGGTCAAGGGAGGAAATGCTCAGGTCAAATGGTACATGTTGAACCAGTAAAGCCCATGACTGTGCACTGACAAATTCACATTGTTTTCAGATAGCATTTCCCACACATACAGCTGAAAGGACAGACACACAGCAGCTATTTTGACAAGCCCGTGTTGAGAAGACATCCAGAAAAACTAAATACTACATAAGACCACCAAGAGGCCAAATATTCTGGGTGTACTAAGTTTTAAAGAAAGCAGCATTTGTTTTAATTTTTAACTAAGCCTAAGTATTTGCACTGCATATTTATTAAATGTCAGTGATAACATTCAACATCACAAGCTTCTTTCTAATGGGACAATTGACATGTCAAAACAATTCTCTGTTTTTCTTACTAGAGGCTAGCAGCTTAAAGTTCTTTAGATAAAATGCCATGACGTTGGCAGGCCTTGCTGTGTACTTATTTAGAAACTTCTATTTTAAAAACAGCCTTTCTCAAACTTTGGGGTGTACTGCTCCAGAATAGGGCAAAAGGAGTGTGGGAAGAACAGGCAAGAGCCATAGCAATCCCTCCTATCCAGAAGCGATAAGCTCTTGCATGGGTTAAAGGAGAAGAGGAATGGGGTAGCAGAGTGTCAGTGGGAAGATGTACCCAGGAGAAGGAGCATGGGTTAAAATAGCAAGCCTAGCCACAGAGGAAGGGCAGATAGTTGAGATTAGTCTGAGCTGGGTTCTTTCATCTATGTGAGATGCCTTCAAATCCTGCAAAGGTCAAGTGTGAAAGCGTAGCTGGGGACCAATACTACAGATCATGCTGGACCCTTAAGTCTTTGTATTGTCCATCACATGTATCAAAAGGAGTTAAAGCAACCGGTGTAGATGTGTCTATAAAGCCACACTAAGGTAAGTGCTCCTGTGGAAAAGCCATCTTCTGCTTGCTTTTACTCACTAAAAATTTCAGACAGCATCTCAGGAAACAACCTCAAGCCAGCATACACCCAAATATAGCAAGCTAAGGGCAAGTTAAGACCAGTGCCAGATTTACATTACATTTCTGTTGCACATATTGAACAACCTGTCCACAGCTCTGTCATTTCGTAAATTCCATCCACAGCTCCCTCAATCCACTAATAAAAACCATCTCAACTATTTACCTCCTGTCATTCATCTTCGTGCTGCCCTCCAAAGCACTCCCTCACTTTAGGATGCAAAGCTGCCCCACCTTAAGGCTTCCTCCCCCAAGCTCACACACCCTGTGGCTCCCTTGTTAATCTGCTCATTTCATAGCAACAGAGTTCTAGAGCATTAATTACCAGTGTTTGCATCTTGCAACTAGCCCTCATTTCAACTGCAAGAACCACAATGCATTGGCATCACCCTCCACCCTGTACAACTTATTCCACCAGCTCAGTCTCTGTAGTAGACCTGTGATGAATCATTCTGTATTTATGGAATATGGTTAATAATTCAATAGTGAGATTAAAAACTGAACAGAGAAGACAACAACTCAAACAAGCTGCTGTGTACATTTACCTTCATGAAATCTTTTTAAAAGAGTTCCTGGAGAAAGGGTGGTGAGAGGGAAAGACAGAGTTGGAGCACCAGTCTGAAAAACTGGCTAAACAGGATTTTGGTCATGTAGCCGAGAGTATAAAGAGAGCGAAGAGGCATGTTTCACCAGAAGCAAAGCTGGATGAAAGCCAGCCTGAGCCGCTGTGTTTTCTGCAAATGAATCCCAAGTGGCTGAAAAGACACAGCCCCCTTCATGTTGCCTTAACTGTAACTGAACAAAGCTGAGGAGGAGAGGAACCAGAATATCCCTCATTAAGCTCTTTCTGAAGCTATGATGCACAAAGCACTAAAATAGATCTCTGGCTATTTGGATATTCCCATTTCCCTAAATAAAAATAGCTCTCATCCTTGAGAAAGGCCACTGCATCTGTGCCTGGCATGGCAGTGAAATGCTGAGATAATTCAGTAGCAGAACACATCCATGGTGGCAAGTGAATCATTTCTGAAACACCAAGATACTCTGGGGGATTATCTCATTAATTCAGCTCTGAGAAACAGCAAAACATTTAGCTGCTTCTCATTCATCAGACCTCCACTAACAGCTACCGGTCTTGAAAATGGAATCTCTCTCTTTAGCAATGCACAAAATTTCTCAGCTTTGCTTCATTTAGCCCTACTGATCCATCAGTGCAAACAGCACCAGACAAGCTTTGTGAATTAAAGGCATCCATGCAGTTTAACCAGGTCTGGAATGTTATACTAAAGCGTAACATGAGTATCAAGAAAGAAGCTTAGCTTAAGGTAGACGCACAGCTATACTCAAGTGTTTGGACCTGATTACAAATCAGTGCCATTTACAGGCATGTTACTAAATAACCCAGAGATAATATGGTGATGGCACATGAATACATAATCAAGTTTCTAGCAAATTAGCATCTGGGGAAAAAAATAAAGTGGTCATCATGACTTCAATGTCATCTTTAGCCTTAGGGAGGAGGACAAATCACATCTGGTCGGTTCAAAAATTAGGACACAAGACAGAAGATGATACTTAATTTGGAAAAAAGTCTGTCGAAACTAGAACAGGCTTAGCATTCTAGAGCAGACTTTGGGGAACAAAACAACCACCACCATGAAAACTTACTGAGGAGTGACATCTTTTGGTCACTATTAAAAGGAAAACTTTCAGGAATAAGTTAGAAGATAAGTTTTTTTTTGGCTCCCCTAGGCTCATATATTCCAACATATTCCCTTGACCTTAAAGGACTCCTATTACTAATGTGTGTCTGTCCTAGAGAAAGTAACAATATACTCCACAGAGCTGCAAAACACACCATTTAAGATGAAGAAAAAGAAAAACCTACCTAAGGCCCACAAATGTGAACTGCTTACAGGTCTTTTGCTCAAACCTGAAAAACAAGCTAAATGAGTTTTGGGGTGGAGTTTTTTTGTTTGTTTGTTTTGTTGCTGTTGTTTCTTGGGGGGGGAGGGGGGATGGATTGTTTGGTTTTGGTTTTTTAATCAAGAATAAATTTCCACTCTGACCAGCACAGATCTCCATGTAAAGCAGAAGCTAGAGACCTATTTCAGATCTCCTTTGCAAATAATTTTACCTAGATAAGAAACTTCCTCCAGTAATGAATGATTAGAAAAAGAGAGAGAGCAATATAGACACCACTAAAAGCAGGAAGCTCTAATCTAAAAACACAAAAATACCTGTGCATGCAATCATGTCTTTAGGCATAGAATTATATATGACACAAACTATAGTATTAAAAATCTCACCACATCAACTGAACTTCCAGGTTTGCATGTCTATTCAGACTTTCCAAACTTATTTCTACATTTCAATTTAATTTCTCAAGATTTTAAGTTCTGAAATTTGTTCTATTTTATTAGCATGCTGACAACTACAGCTGGTTTCTATTGGAATATCAAATAGAGTTTACCAAGGTAAATCAGTAATGCCCTAAGATCTACACAGTTTTAAGCAGATACAGCAGTGATTTATGTTGTAGAAACAACTCAGGGAGCAACTGTTTCTTTTCCAATCTAGGAATATCAGAGTTCACTCTTATGCATACTCTCACACTTTGCCACATGTGAGCTGTCAGTTGAAAAAAAGACATGAAGCTTTCCTAACTGCAGCTCTCCTAGCAGTGAAACCACACACTTTTAAATATCATCTATGCTACCTCTTTGCCACAAACATCACATAACCTTTGACTAAAGCCATGCTGTTTATAACCATGTACGATATCCAACCTTACTTGTGTTAAAAAGCAATCATCATTAGATATTACTCTGATTTACTACACCAGAGCTTTAGACTGTTGTTTATGCTTTTGGTGTGGTTCATTCTTCACTTGTAGCATAGAGCATGTAACAACGGTCCGTCTTCTTGCAGATAGATGAAGCATAGAAAACAGTGACAAGCTCCAAAAAGGGGTGTCTGAAGGTTCTCTTCTCCAAGCTCTGCTGTAACAGGCAAAGATATTGCAGTTCTTTCCTCAGAGCCTGGTTTTACAGGAAGTCCTCTGCAACTTTTTTGCCAGAGCGCACACAAAATCTATTATACAGTTGCAGGTATGGTTCCTGGAAGGAGATCTCCAGTGGCTCAACACTGAAATAGGCTGCCCAGAGAAGTTGCAGTCTCCATTCTTGGAGATATTCATAAGCAAGACTGAAGCACCACTGGGAAAAAAAAAAAGGAAAACAAAACAAAGCCACAACAAACCACACCCTTGCAACCCTGAAGTTTCCCATAAGACTTCAAGGATATAAACACCACATTAGAAATCTCAAGCCTTGGCTTTAGTATACAAAGCTTTAGCACACACACGCCCCATACAGAGTGACATATCAACTTTGGGAAATATTTTCACTTGGACTTTGTGCCTTAGACCCTGCACCCATGTGGGTTTCACATTTATTTACAATACTCTCCATGGGCACTTTTCTGCTCCTTCACTCTTCAAATCTGGGTGATAATGTCAGTCTTATCCATGCAATGGAGGAATTTAAAGCATGTCAATACTAGTGGGAGGTGCACAGCCTGCATTTCAGCAGTATTTACAAGTATGATAACCCTTTATTGTGCCAGGTAACTTTTTAAACAGAGAATCCTATAGTAAGTCCTTGCCTTTGTTCATCTGTTAACTGCTATTCCACATGGCTGATAATGGATACATGGTGACCTTGTACTGAAATTTCTGTATGGAAAAGAAAAAAAGAGAGAGAATTGCAAGCCACAGCACAGCCCCAAGCAGCAGCTAACTACTTTTTTTTCCCCTTCCAGCAAAACAGTTAAAAAGAATCCTGTATTTAGACACTAGTCAGACACATGAAAAAGAAATGTCCCTTGGTTGTACTTCCTTGCAGGGGAAACTTGCAGGAGATGACAGAGGCAGCCCAGGTCTACTCACCAGAAATGTTCAAAAGCAATATTGCCAGTCTGATTTCTCCTATTAGGAGGAAAGCAATTTTTTGCTCTAGTGAACACTAATGCCCAAGATTATTCAGTGACTGAAGACTAGCCTGGACAAAAGCATGGTTTTCGTTTCCAGCATGCCACAGACAATATAGCTGTGCTCAGTATGATCAGTCAAATTACATATCACCTTATGATTCCTGAGGTACTAGGAACTATATTAAATAACTGAATGAGTGAACAGTCACAAGAGAGATGTATATTCCACCCAAAAGTCAGTTTCTATCCAACTTTGGCATTTGCAAGTGTGAAAGGAGGTTTGCTTTCTTCACTCTCAGGGAGACTCAGGACAAGGCACAGAGCTTGTTCAAGTATCATAGACTGTCTTCTCCTCAAGTTACTTCCTACTACCAACTAATCTTGTTATAATTTCTTATTCTTTCTTGAACAGAAGCCCAACAACAGCAAACCAAATACAACACATCCTGGTGCTTCTGACACTGTTCCAAAACAGGTTAAACTGCGCAGGGTGTCCATACAGACATAACTCATATTTTCTACACATGGCATGAGCTAACAAAGGTAACAGAGCTAAGGTCTCAACTACTCTATGGTTGAGGTTCTGCCATAAAATTCCAGACATCACAAACCTTCAAATGAAGTTGTTAAAAAAAAAAAAACAACCCACACACAAACAAACAAATATATATTTAAATCTATTTATAAGATATCCACTTTCATCTTTCATTTTGTTGGGAAGCTGAAGTTCCAGGCAGTAATACCACCCTGTTGTCCTCCTCCTGGTGTCATCACACAGGTCAATATGGCTTTCTCAGGTCAGAAAGGCACCCAGCCTATATACACCTCTTATAGTGACTATACAAGTTCAAGGGAGAAAAATGGAAGGTGCTCTTCAAGTGTATCACATCCTTCCATTCAACAAAACATTGAAAAGTACTTTGAAATTCATCATACTCCTTCAGAACGACATTGAGAGCCTGAAAAATTGTAGCTTAGGTGAGGGTAGCCTATATTTATTTTCTGCATAGAAATAAGTTGATTTAGTATGGTTCAGTAACAGGTAGAGCATGAAATACATAAAGAGAGCAACAGTTGTTACACTTTGTCTGTCCAGCAGCAGTTTGCAGAGCATAGAGAACAGACCACTGTGGTTCAGGACTGTGATAAGTTGACTTAAAGATGAGATTTCCACATTATTTCTTATTTTGGTTCACTCCATTGGCCTGGGTCTTTGTACAACAAAGTAAACAGTAGCTAACTGAAAGTTTTAATTCTTCCAAGGAAAGAATGAGCATTTTATGACCATTTTTGATTAATTATTTCTTAGATGGAAGCTTGCAATACCAGATTATTTGCATGCTTTCTGGCTATGGTATCTACAGCATCTAATTCAGGTAATGCATTAAGCATAAAAGGCTACACCATGGTTCAGGCCATCTAAATGTCACAGCAATCAGTCACAGCTTTTATCTTCAAAAGCACAATCTGTTTTAATAAGAGAGTGCTGAAATATGCAGAGTACTCCACAATAAGCTACTTGAAGTTAGCCTTGTGTAAGATAAAGCACCCCAGTCCAGCAACTTAAGAATTTCAGTTTCTGGACTTACTTCACTATTATTTCGTGTGTCAGGAAACTGTTTAATCAGGAAACACAGATAAAATAAGTTTCCACCTTTATACTAACCTGTATGAAAGAAGCCACTCACTAACAAAAATCACAATAAAATGCAACAAAGATGCATATATTGCAGAACACCTTGGAATTTGTTGGCATAGATTGTTGTCAAGTCTGTCTTTAAGCAAAAGGAAACTGAACATTAGTAAAGAGAGAAAAAAAAAATCTATAGTCTGTCAACCTTTTACCTACATTTCAAGCAAGATTACAATAGGGCCTCACACTCCTCTCAGGCTGCTTGCTATCAGCTCAACTCACAGAACAAGTCATTACAGCCTGAAACACAAGGTTGAGCATACTTTCCAAACTCCAATTTTTAATTAATGCCATGACTGCAATATTTCCTGAAGACTTGATTTAAGCACCAGCTCTCTCCCTCAGTGCTCTATACCTCCCCCACTTCCACTTACCTGTGTTTCAAGGACAAACTTTCATTAGCAATGTGATCTTTAGCACTGGCTCTATTGACTGTAATGCATGGTACTTCTCTATTTACTCAACACTACCTCATTGTTTGTAGTGCAATCTTAACCAGTTGTAGAACAGACAATATTTGCAAAATTAAAGCTTTTCTTTCTATAGAGTTGTATTCCAGATTATTTTTGTAGCAATATCCAGGGAAAGTAAAAAGAAGAGACAAAGAGAAAGAAGACATACACAGTATCCATGATTCAATTTCCTTCAAAACTCTCTCATAACCCTCCTCCTCCTCTTCCTCAAAACTTACACTGTAAGAGGATCATAGGCATGGACTTTTCTGAATAACAGCCTTGAGATCCAGGAGTATCTTGGCTTATATAAGAACCCAAGCAATTCTTGCTCAGACCTAATATCAGCAAAAAGGGCAAACTTTTAGAAACTGGATCTGCTCTGCTTCAGAAATGTGGAGGTTTTGCTTGTTTGACATGATTTTACAAAACATAAAAGAGAAGTGGAAGTAGATCCTTAAATCATCTTGCCTTCAGACTCTGCAATTTTAAATTCAGAGATTAGGGCAGCAACCCCATGCATCAGCAATTATGTTTGATAAAGACATTATTATCTCTAAGATATTAACAATTCACAACATAGCAGAATTTACACTTCACCTTCCAAGCAATTCGGACCAGCCCCAATACAGAACAAGAACATAGGTGGTGACATTGAGATGTTGCTTCCTCTTACAGAACTACCTCCTCTCTTTCAAGTATCTTCTTTTCAGTCATGAAACCACTTGGGAAACAAGACTTCATGTGTTACTTCAAATATGAAGCAAGTCACATAGCTTCTTGTGATCAGTTCTCAGCATTTTAGGTTTACAAGAAGGGGAGCCTGATTTACACTTTCATTTGTTTCTTAAAGCATACCACAAGAGCAGCAGTTTTCTTCTCCTGTACTACCACTTTACATGGTGCCACTTCACATCCTTTACAATGAGCAAAAGTTTATCATGTACCAGTTGCATTCTTCTGCAAGAAATAACATCAGCTAATACACTCGAGAATCAATTAAGCAAACCGTACAACTCTGTCACTCATATTGTGACTACTATGTGTTTTCTAGTTCTCATCTCATGCATCCCCATCTATCCAGTAGTTATCTGAGTCAAGAGGTTTGATGTTTCATATACTGCTGCAAAGGACTCCTGAATTAACTTCCAGGCTTCCAGGTACACAGCTACAGCAAGGTCTGCTTACAAAATAAAACCTCCACAGTGGTCTTCACAATTTTGTTTTCCAAGATGCATACTATAGCTCTACTTTAATCTTAAGTAATTCTGTTGCAGTAAATCGCACTATCAGGAAAGTAATTCTGCCATAGTTTCTGTAAAGACATTTCATTTCACACACTGCCAAGATCTACACAATTCATTAGAATATTAAAGCACATGCTTAAACTTCTCAAGAACTAGAGCCAAAGAATGGAAGTACTACTAATTAAGTGTTGATTTCAATTTAGTACAAATGATAACACAATTCAGGGACAGCCCTAAAACTACAGAAAAATAAACTTTTCTTATAAGCTAACAGGTGTTCAAAATCATCACAAGAGCTCTTTTTTGCAAAAGAGAATGTAACTGTTTCTCAGCACTTATCCTCCAGCTCTGCCCACTGCAGGTCTGCAAAGAAAGGTAGCAAAGGGAAAGAAAAACTAAAATATTTTGAAATGGAAGAACGGGAGAAATGTCAGGGTGTTTGGGGCTTTTTTTTGGGTCACTCATCACAGGTGGCGAGTAGTTAGACTTCAATACCTTTTGCATAATATTTCTTTTATAACTGGCAGCTACCCTCACAGCACATAGATTTAACTGAGGGACAGATTAGTAAAGCACTTGTTCAGAAACAAAGCAAAACCAGAGGCTGTTGTGAAGTAAGTTGTGAAGAGGTTAAAGAACAGCAACACAGACTTATCAGAGCAAAGCACTAAAAATCTGTTAGTAGTGCAAACGTGACTTCTGATTCAGTACCTTCTCGGGACACACACACAAAGCTGCCTTTCAGAGGATCAATATCTGACTCCTTTCTGGAAATAAAATTGTAGCTAGCATAAACTGATCATGATCATGGGGGAAAAAAAAAGAATAAAAAGCAAGCTTTGCCAGAACACACATTAGATGGCAAGGACACAAATGTAAGAGGGAGAATTACTGTTTATGTTTCTAATTAAAAGACACAAAAGCTTCAGTATTAACTATAGAAATTATAAAATAAAACAGGGCTAACATAATATTGTTTGGGGCTTTTTATTTTATTAATCTCCAAACAAGACTTAGTTTTGGCCACAGCATCGCTTAGCTAGCAATATCAATTCCAGCATCTATGCGTCATTCTTAAACCTAACTGTTCAGCAAAGAAGTGCTGCAACACGCTGACAAAAGATGTTGCCTTTTTTTGGCAGCACTCAGCCACCCAAGGCCTTCTGCATATAACTGAAGGGTGGTTGGTTTAAAAAAAGAAAGAGAAGGAAAGAAATTCCAAGCAAACCAACACAAATGCAAAAACTGGGCAACTTCTTGAAAAGCTGTGACAAGAACCAGCTAACATGCTACCAGAGGAAGAAGGAAACAATGAAGGTTTACAGACAATCCAGAGTATCCACAAAGGTTTCCAAGCTGTTTCCATGTTAACATGCAAGAACTGGTGCAAGCACTGCACATATACTTATTGTCAAAACAAAGAATAAAGGATTTGTATTCTGTATTTACCATTCCTCAGGCACATCTGAAAACCATGAGAATAGTCCATTAACACATTTCCAGTGTCTTTCTTAGTAGCTGCCTACAGAAATTAGCGGAAAGAAGTTCAGTGGCTCTGAGGATCATGTAATCCAGCAATCTTTGAATTAAAAGGTTCCTAACCTGGCTTTTATCTCTCTATTCTGGACAGGTCATCGTAAAATTTATTTTCCTATATATGCTAATCCCCCCTCACTTGGTAAGAAATTTGATGTTGCCATTAAACGTCACCAGAAGCAGCAACAGCATCTGCTATCATTATTATAAACAAATAAATAAATCTGTTTAGGCATATCCTCAGACCACTGGGACAAATTATTCACTTCTAGTGATTATTGCCATTTCTAAATTTAAGACAAGATAGCCCAGCTAACCAAGACAACCACACTGGTATGCTTGCAAAGAAAAGAATACACAGGTTTTGACAAAATCCTTTATCTAATTCTCTGCCTATTTTGAAGTGAAATGTACCTAAACGTAGGAGCAAAGCAAGGTATAAAGTGAATACTCAGATGAAAGTATTGCAGCCATGAGAAGCTAAGGTTATTGTTTTTCCACAAAACCTAACAGAACAGAAATGCTGCCAATAAGAAATGCATTGACATCATCCACATATGATTATTCATGCATACATACATATGTACGTAACAGAAGAACTGTGTCTGCTATTAACACTTCTGGTTTTGAAAGAGCAAAAGTTAGTGTTTCCATGATGATGTAGTATGAGCTAGGTAGTACAGAGGCTTTGTCAAGGGAAAAATAGTTTACCTGTAGCATCCGCAGGAGAATTACAAGCAGACTTCTGTAATAAGAGTTAACCATCAATTTTCACTGATAAAGAGAAAAAACCAACTCCCTTACTGTCACAGCCTGCAGCTACAGGAAGCATTCCCCACAATGAAGGCTGATGATATTCCAATATAAGGTATCAGATGTAATTTAACCAATGTTCATCTAAGTTAATCAACAGAAAGAGGGAACTATTAGATGCTAATATATAGTAAAAATCCTGCACCAGACTACATACACACAGAGCAGGAGTTTAATCACCTGTGTGCCCAGACAACCTGAAGGGCACCCTTGTGTCAATAAGAAAAATCCTTACCACTTACTGCCAATACGAACACAAGGCCACAGTTTCACAACACAAACTGCCTGGTGGCCAGCCTGTCTGAAAACATCTCTCACCCACACTGCTTGTCCACACCTTGGTGTAATGACTGCCCTCAGATTAACTACCTAACCAGCAACACTGCACATCAGACGGAACCACTCCAAACAGACCTGGTTTTAACCCAGAATAGTGCCCTGATCCAGTTTAAAATGCAGCCTCAAAAACTTCTGTAATGGCTGAATGTAGGTGAGAGAGGCCAGAATGGCAGCACCTAAATTAAAGGTGCCACTAACAAGTTTTCATACAACTACTACTTGAGAGTATGATGCGGGGGAAGAAATACCTTATACTGGTATCGCCGTCAAACATGTTGGATCATGAAAATACAACCAAAGGGTGTAGTTTCATGGGACATGAGCTTGGACAGCAAAGCAGATCAGCAGCTCCCACCCTATTTGCTCATTTCAGTGATCCTGTTTACAGCACAGCCTCACAAAGAGTTTTACTGACACAACAAAAAGATGGCAAAGTATAGTGCAGGGGCCAGAAAGAAGCTGGCTTCACTGCTGAAGCCAAACTTATTAAACCACCCTAAGCATTTGCTGTGGAGAAAGCAGCCTGCTCAGTAACACTTGCCAAAGCTTTGCAAAAAACACCTGCTCCAGTACTTCAGATCTCAGACCCAGCAAACATTCCAAAATACAGACTCTGTTAGGAGCTTTACTGCGAAGATGCAGTCATGAAATCATCTGGAGTTGGAAAATTAACCATGAGACTTCAAAACAAACACACATGCACACATGAAACCACCAACAAACCAGAAAACAATCACTTTGCACATACAGGCTTTTTTCTGCAGTCTGAAGATTCAGAGGTGTAAAAATAAAAATTATCCAAAATGAAGGTGTGACAGCTGGAAAATGAGCCAAGAAAACGTTCTGCTAGTGCTTTGTGAAGAAGAGGCTGTAGAACAAGTTTCTCTTAAAAAGAAAAATTGCAACCGGTTTATCAAGTTAGAGGAATTCACTGGTTCTTCTGCCTCTCCCTCCAGCCCATTTGTTTCCATGGGCTCATCTAACCAGCTTGTTTCTTGCTGAATATGTTGATATGTAAGAAAATAAATAGCACCTGCAGCTCAGCTGGATGATCAATACGATGAGAGCTGGCAATTTGCTATGACCTAATCAAATGGCAACCCCTCAATGTTTGCAGTTTGTGCGTAGGTTAGGAGGGGGAGGGAAATTACTGCACTTTATCTTCTCTATGTTTAAGAAGATGAACAGAATGTGTCAATGGATTCAACATACAATGCAATGAAAGATCAGCAAGGCCAGCACAGACTTTCAGGCAATATTTTAATACTGAAATGCCCATTCATAAATGAAATTTAGGTTCTTTCAATATGTCCCAAAGTAGATTCAGGTCTCATGAGAACCTTTTCCTCTTTATGTGTATTGTTCAAAGTAAGATGTTAATTACAGCTAAATACTGCAGACAGCTCTCCAAAATTATTAGCTCTTCTGAGACTTATCCTTTGACAGGGAGACATGCAAATATTGCTTTCCAAAAGGAAAGCAGCATGTCTTAAGGCAAGTCATGCTGATTGGGCCAGGTTTTCTGTGTGGGGAGGATTAAGAAATCCACAACACTTTCAACTTAGAAACATCTTTAACTAAGAAGCCCCATACCTAGAATCAGAGAAGCACATTAAGATATCAGCTTTTTAATTGGAGTGCAACAAGGCTTTGAGAAAGGTAAAGTTCATTTTGGTTTTGCTCCTCAGAAGAGCCTTCCATTCCTGCAAGGTTTCAGAGACCAACCTGAAAATAATTTTTGCCTTAAAAGCGTGGAAACTGGAAAACCGTAGAGTAGCAGCAGTAATTTAGGAAAAAAATTATACATAGCAAGCTAAATAAGTCAGTCCTCTGATTTGAGGTCCTGAACAATGAAACCTTGCAAGAATTTCCCAGTAATGCAGGAAGCAACATAGGACACTATTCCCTTTTGTAAGTAGTATAGGTAATGCATGTTTAGAGGTCTCTATCACCGGCTCAAAACAGTTCCAAACACACATTGTTTAAAAAAAAAGAAAAAATTCCTATTTTTCTACTCAGCAGCATTCTGCAACCACAACACCACATCTCAGACAGCAGCTCCAATTTCACCCTTATGGGTCTAACAACAGAGAGAAGTTATTCATGCCATTTTGAATTAAACGCATGAAGCAGACTGCTTCCAAAGGGCACATATTTTATGACTTCAGGTAACTATTTCCCTAGTATTCATACATTATCAGGAGCTCCCCTACTCACCCAAACCATAAGTGATGTGCAATGTTTGGATAGCTGTCAGAAAACATAGTTGGGTCCCATAAATGCATTAGCACCGGTACAATCAAAAGCTCATTACTCTGGACAAGTACTTTAAAACTTGCAGCAACGTTAACATATAGAACACACGGTGTATCAAACAGCTCAGTTATTCAGGGGCATCGTGCTGCAGAACCTCACTTTGTAAAATTACACATCAAAAACATACTGGTGTATTTTAGACTATTTCTCAAGACAAACTCCAATAGTATAGGGTGTGAGATGTAACACTATAACAATATGCCTCATGAAATAACGCATCATTTGTTGACGTGCCTTGTTGCAAGCAGAGCAAAGAAGTAACCACAGATTACAAGCTTTTGGTACACGGTATCATTGGTGAAAAGTGAACTAAATAGCAATGGGAGGCTTTCTGTGGTGAAGGGGAAGTGTCTAGATCCACAGCGGCTATTCTATTTACCAGTTACAAATCAGAGAATGGTTGAGGTTGGGAGAAACCTCTGAAAAGCAGATAGAAGTTAGAATGGATTTGTGCTTAGTGATTCCCTCTACATGCAGAGACTGGAAACCCAGGGCAAAAGCCAGAAGCAGGCACTGAAACTTTGATTTACCTGACTGAGATGTGTGCTGAAGTGTGTGATTTTCAGCCACATCATCAATTTTTCTACCACAATCCAAGTAGGGTGTGGAAAGCTAATTTCACATACCCTCTAACATTACCTCAAATTAAGGTACAAGTCTATTTCCTTTTCAAATAATCACTTCACCCACCTGCTTTTTCTACTCACAACACTTAACTGGGCAAAAGAATGAAGCATCTGTGTGTGTTGACCAATACCTGATTAATTCTTAACACACCTAATTCATGACACAATTAACATATTTAATGGAGTTATCATCAAAAATACAGAAAAGTACCTACTATTAAAGAACGTGGAACTTTGCATTATGCCACCGTTACAAGTGACTTAATTCCCTCCTAACTCCCACAGTCAGGACACATGGAGGAGCAGGGAGACAAGCTTAGGTAAAACGAATTCCAGAAGACCGATGATGGAACTGGAACTGGCCACATCACAACTGGCATCCAACAATTATCAGCAAAAAATCATTATTTAGTTGCATATATGTGCCAAACAAAAAGCAAAAAAATTATTGTTTTTCAAGAGTCTTTACCCACCTACACACAAAGGTAGTATTTCCTTTTACTTGCTAAAGCAGATCCACCTACAGTGCAATTTATGGCAATAAGATACAATCTTTCAAAAAGTATTGAGTCTAATTAAAGTGTGTCTGTTATAAAGGTAAACAGAGTGTACTAGGCTAAGCTGTTCCAGATGTCTTTAGTGCAATATCTGGGACAAGATCAAACCTGCAGCTGCACATTTTCTCAGGGGTTATTCTGAAGCTCTTTTTTTTTTTTCCCCTTTAAATAAATAAATAAATAAATACAATTCTTCTTTTGGACTCCAGTCAAACCAGTACAAGCAGAATAAATGGCATATGCAACTAGTGCTGCCAGATTTTAAGAGACATTACATTCTATTCTCAAAGCTACTTGCTCCAGAGTGAAGTCTTAACCATTCAGTATCAGAGGGTTAGGACCTAGTCTGCCAAGTTATCTGTGTCACCAGAAGTTACAGCAACACGAACCTGTTCTACTGCCTAAACAAGTTTCTTGCTGAAACACACCTACGAGTGATTCAGACAAGGTGTGGAAAGCCAGTTTTGTATGTTACACAAAAATGCACCATTGTATTTTTCCATTCAAGCACATTTCACATAGAATACACAGTGAAAGCAAGTAAGCTTCCAGCAACTACAAAAGTACACAGTACTGAATTAACATTTTTGAGGTAATTTTGGGTCTCTACAACCACACGGATCATACAAATGTACAGATTTACTTTCTTGGTGTGCGCTAAAGAGCAAAACAGAAACAGCAGGGGGGAAAAAAAAAATCCAGTTGCTGTATAATCCACTAAACTACTTAAGCTCATCTACAAAAGAGTGATACACAAGAAGCACAGATGTGTTTTATGAAAGTATAGTTTTGAGAATTTCAACTAACTTTAATAATAATAATAAAAGAGGTCAGGTTTTTCAATACACATTACAGTAGTGAACCTGTAGGTTAAAACACACCACTTGAGTTTTGAAAGTTTGATGAGCACTCCTAAATTAAGTAGTACTCTTATTAGCCTGCACTTTAACGCTTAGAGTAAGGGAAATCTGAAATAAAAGAAGACCCAGCAAAATAATCTGAAGCCAGATCTCCCAAGGACTACAGCATCAGAGCAAATACTCAGGCATTATGTGTAACTGTTTCAGAACCACAAGTTTTCTGTTTCATATGGTTCAAATGTTACCAAGTGAAAAGCAAAATTCAAGTCTATTTTCTTTTAGCAGATCAGCTGAATCTTGTCTCCAGGCTTCACCCAGAGCAGCCCATGCTCCCAAGATCAGCATCTCACCTGTTGAAGAACCCCGTCCAGTGGTTCAGCTTTGCCCAGTCCCTCTGGTGTCAAGCCACTCACTTCGCGACACTGGTCACTTAGGTCCAAGTTGTCTGCTTTCACCAGGGATTTGTGTAGTGTCCCTACCTAAAACATTTAATAAAATACGGACAAAAGTGAGGCATAACCGAGTTGGCCCTTTGTAACAATGCGTTCAGACTGCAGAAAAATCAGCAAGGTGCAGTGTCGCGTGCCCGATAACAATCGCAACGAGAAAAAGCATTTGTCGATTTCACAAATCGAAACCTTTGGCCTCAGTTTCTTTCCCTCCCACCCAGGAGGGCCACGCTCTCCGCTTGGGTGAATCCCAGCCGCTTTTCATGTGACGCCTTTTGCTGTTTAGCAAAGGGACCATCAAATCATGCTGAAGCAGTTTACTGAATCTAGTCATGAAATTATTAAAGCCCTTCATCTCTAAGGGGTTCGTGTTTATGAGAGGGCTTTTGGAGGCGGGAGGAAATAATCAGAGCATGTTTTCAGATTAACTAAAAAATCAAGGGAGACAATATTTTCTTAAAGGTTATCCAAATATTGGCTAAACAAATAAAAAAAAAAGTCTCCCGCAGCAGGCCGCAAAGAGTCCAAGGGTTCCCCTGAACCAGCTCCCACGAAAGCGTGCACGGCAGGAGCCTACTGAGCACAGCTTTTTGTTGTAAAGCTTCACAAGTCCGTAGACATCTTCAAATTTGAAGCTACAGATGTTTTAAGGAAAACGGAGAAGGGGGTGGAAGCGGCCAAGCTTGCTTTAAAAGTGCGTTCTTCCCTTCAAACGGAGCAAAAAGGGCCCTCTTAAGTGCCTAGCCCGAGGAGTGAATGACCCCCGGGCAGGGGGCCCCGCTCCCTCCCCTTCCCTCGGTGCATTTGTGAAATGAACAAACGGCTCCGGGGAGGCGGCGAGTGGCCGGGCGAGCCTCCTCGCCCTGCGCCCCGAGAACGCGCCTCGCACCGGGGGTCGAAGCCATACCTTCTTGCTGTGTAGATCCACAACTTGCCACACCAAGAGAATTAGTTCCCTCTCATCCGAACCCAGTTTAGCCCCATATGCACCAGCTGTTGCCCCAAACAACACCACCAAAGAGTCACTGTGCGAAGCCGTCATGACCACAGGGGGAAACAACTACAATCAAAAGCAGAGGTCAAAAAAGAGAGAAGAAAAAAAAAAAAAGAGAGAGAGACACACAAACAAAAAGAGAAAAAAATTCTTACAGGGCTCACCCCCTACCTCCCAGTGATTAAAGGGAAAAGGAGCAAACGAGGAGTCACGGTATCAAGATGAGAGAAAAAGCTCTTTAGGAGGTAGGGTATTTGAGACACACACAAAAAAAATAAAAAATGGAGAAGCTTGCATCCCTACCTGTTCCCGGTGATCTCCTTCTTCCTAGGGCTGATTGGGAGGTGAAATTAGCAAGCTGTGGGTTCCTTTCCCTCTGACATCATGGCAGAAGCCCAGCCTGACTCTGGGCTTTTTTTTTTTTTTTTTTTTTTTTTTTTTTTTTTTTTTTTTCCCCCTTCCCCTCTCCTGAGTTACCTGCCCTTGGTAAAGCTCATGTGACTCTAGTCAATCTCTCAGAGGGACGAGACCATTGGGCCTCTGGAAAAGGTGTAGGAGGGACGGAGGGAGAATCAACGCCTGGCTGATCTGGCCTGATTGGTTTTTGAGAAAGATCAGAGGAAAACTCCCTTTCTCTCCCTCTCTCCAATTCTGCCTACAGGAAGTGCTTCTACCTGCTTTCAGTTTTGCGGGGTCCCGTCGGGCACTGGGTGCGGGCACTGCGTGCGGGCACTGCGCGCCCTGTTCCGCGCCTGTGGAGATGTGTAGTGGTCCTGCTCCCGATGTGCTGTGCCGGGATGGGGGTCTGGGTGCTCCGACTAGATCCTTGTTTTTTGTTGTTGGCAATCTAAAGAGAAGTACACGAGAACGTGACCAAGCAGAATCTCCCGAGTTAGCTTTGCAATGCACAGCGTCAAGGCCTTAACCTGCTGCCCTTCCTGCCCGGTGCTGGGCACAGACTGCGTTACCCGTGCCGGCCTTAAGGCATCCTACCGGCGTTACATTATCCCACTCGGAATGCTGAGAGATATTAAGGTAGAAAGTACTTAGTAATTTAGGCCCAGTTCTACATGTGGTTCGTGAAGGTAGGTCCTAGTAAAATAATTGTTGGTTTTCGGAAAGGATGTATCCAGGGTGTTTGGCAAAGTCCTGTATTTTCTACCCTATAACTGCTCAGTAAAGAACTATCTCCTGGGCAATCCAATACCGACAATATTTCTCTGTACCTCTTTTCTATCTCACATGTGAGACTCTACAAACACATCTACTTTAGCTCCTATAAAAATACTCCTCTAAGCATTTCTGCTCAGTGGGAACAGCAATGTAACATTGTGGGCTGAGACTATTTTTGGAGGTTTTTCCAAAGTCAGATTTATTTTAAAACAGAAATTTAAAAAGCCTCTAAACGGTTTCAACTCTTATTATTTTTCCTAGTTCCACCACTGATCAATTACTATCTATTTTTAAAGGCCAAATATTGCAAATTAGACTGGTCATTACTTTTCTTTTGCTTTAGTGTTAGTGTTGTATGGAAATAGAGACGTCACTCAAGGAAAAATGGTGCTGGTGCTTAGCTACTGATATTTATCACAGGAAAGTGCAGAGCTGGACATTTAGCTGTGAATATCTGATGGTTTAAATATTAACATTGAATATTCCCTTCTTCCATTCACATGCTAATTTTATAATGGGTTAATTATAGCAGTTATGGGGCTTCTTTGGCCAATATCGATTCATATGCTAACACCATCACCAAGACTGTTTTTATTTTAATGAAAATAAATTATAGATTAGGGATGCTGTCTCATGTGAATTACCTTAGAACTCTTGTCTTGCAAGTCTTTACACGGCAGAGGCCACACAAAGAACTCAGCAGCACACAGGTGCATCTCAGTGAAGACACAAGGTAGCTGTTAAATGCCTCTCAGCTGCTGTCTCTGCTGCTCACAGTACAGCTGCTTGAAAAGCAGTCCTGAAGAGAGGTCATTGCTACAGAAAGGGCAGATCCCCAAGCACTGACAGATGAAAACTTGGATCTGTAACATATTTACACATTCAAAATGCTTTCAGCAGTTTAATTTTTTGTAATAAGGAATTTACACAGCAACTATCTTTTCCACTGTCAATACATCTCTATAAGTCCTTGGTAGAATAAAATCCCATGCGTATTCCATTTGGTTAGTTTTATCCTTTGGATATAGTGGTAATGAAGTAGCACAACAACCTTGTTAAGGATGATTCTTACCCCTTAAGCCTGTAATGAGAATCACAAAAATACACTGACTTAGGTGTGAGAACTGTTCCTCTATCCAAACTTGTCCCTATATGATGGGGATGTTGGGGGGAGGCAGTGAGTGTATGCCTGAATCTAAATACAGATTTTACCTGTAGCTATGTTCACAGAGAAAAAGTACCTGTCTGCTATGATTTAGCTGTCTTCATGAGGGTGGCATTTCATAGCCCTAATATGTAACTACCTCAGACAGAATGGGATTATAATGAGCAGATTTCTATGGAAGGTGATACATATGATACATTCTTGGCCAGCCTGACACATATTTATAGGTTTCAGTGAGCAGGTACAGAAAATTCCAATCCACGCATAATTCTCTCTCAGGATCTTGTGTGAAAAAGGATCTTATGTAAAAAAATATCATAATTCACTTACAGCAATATGTCAAATTAAAGAAGGCCTGCTCACATCAATGCCAAAGATCCCTTTTTTGTAATCTGTGCATGGTATCAAAGGCTAGGGAGCCCCAAAGCTTGTATGCTTTTCACAATTAGCTCATCTAATAACATGCTGTACCTCTTCCAGAGAACCCATCTGGTTTCTACATTTAGACTATCCTGACTCATCTAATTTTGTTGTTACTAATTTGAACTATTCTAGCTAAACACACTTCAAATATCTTCTAAAATGTGAGAAGAAAAAATGTAAAGAAACTGGCCTGTGATTTCAGACATTTTCCAGGATCAGATTATGCAATTGGTTTCCCATTCTCCTTCTCTCCGTGACCCTCCATCTCCCTGTGTGCAGCCCTCTATAATACCAGTTTCTGCAACATTATGGGCCTAAAAAGATTCAAAAGAATGGCATCACAGGTCTTCACAGAACAGCAACAGGATCCGCTTCCTGAAACAACATGTGGGACAAGCCCTTGTACACTGAGCATTAGCAAAGTTAATTTTTAACCAAGATCTTGCTGAAATAAAGAGTTATTGCTCACCTTTAGCTTTAATCCTGGCAGGCATATCTATAGAAGTTCTTGTTTGTAGGCTCTGTATGAGCATAAAGTCTCATAAATGTAACTAGGTTGAAAACACAAGTTTTAGAGATGGACATTCATTGTCATGCTAGCTCAGAACTGTGTTTATTTTGTTTGCTTCTTTTTAATCAAACAAGACTGGAAACTACAACAGTTTTACAGTTGGATCACACGAGAATACAGAACAAACTTCTTAAGTGCATTGTGCTTGCAATGCATATATCTGTAGTGACAACTTACTGTACACACAACACTATTTCATGGATTATGACAAGGAGAAAAATAGAGAAGAAAACACCCCCACCTCCTTATACCTTTAATACATGAATATTAACTACTCCTGTGGACTGGATGTCCTGATCACTGAAGTAATTTTGTTATAGCTGATAAAAAGAGTATGAAACTTGGAGACATGAGATCTGGAGTAATACCCTCACCACATTCACATCTACAGCAACTTCAGTTTTTCTGTTCCAAACCTGTCTAATTTTGAGAAGCTACTTGTCCTCTTTATGAATATTTTACTCATCAGTTAAAAGGAAGACAAAGATTACAATATTTAACCCTGCAAAATATGAGAAAAGTGAACTAACTTTAAATTTGGGTCTAACTTCAAAATTGGCCATGCTGATGGGGCAGGGAGATTGGATATAATGACTTGCAGAGGTCTCTTCTAGAAAAAATTATTCTGTCATTCTGAGAAAAAGAGATGCTAAATTAAATAAGTACTCTTCAGGATAGTAGTAAATTCTCTCTGTGCCCCAGCATCTCTAAACTGAATCGGCACAGGAAGTAAAACATCTCTAAGTAATCTGTAAATAAATGTGAAAAGACATTTAGATTTCATAGCCATTCAGCCCCTGAGTTCCTGGGTGGGATTATAAGCAATTGTAGCAATATTTTCTGAAGGAAGAGCCTAATGTAATTCCTGAAACATAACCCCATATGTAAAGAATTTCCTGGCATCTTTTCTTTAACAGCAAATGAGTGGGAAAGGGCATGGGAACAACTGCTTAACACTGTTCTTTGATTGCTGTCCAGATGTTTGGAGAGATCTGATTTTTTGGTCTGCCAGGTAGGTCTGTCATGATAATAACCCAGTGTACAAGCTTTGAAATAATTTCCATTGGGATATTCACAGAAGCTTGGCAATATGCAAAAGTGCTTCACAAAGGTGGTTTCCAGTGGATTGTTACCCTTTTAATATTCACCCCATCAAGCCATACTGAAAACATTCACTTAGAGTACTATATTAGTTGGAATTTAATTTCTGTTGGCTCAGAGGTAAATTAAAACAACATTGGTGACTAGGCAAGAAAACATAACTGAAATTACTTTTGCTATTCTTTTACATAGCTTCTTTCCTTTATGGGATGACAATCAATCTAGTGTTTTATAGGTGCTCAGCTCCCATTGGAGTGTAGGTGTCTGCTGTTTAGTCAGATTTCTCAAGATTACAGGTGTCAGGCTTTTGAAGATCTAAGCATTTACTTTTCTACCAAACACGCATGCCCCAGTAGTGTCTTTCATTAATATTATTATAGATTTACATTAAAGTTAACAGTTTACAAGAAATACACACTGAATTTAGATGTTTCCCTCATTGGAAATAATGTGTTCCTTCAAATAAATTACTACAGTTATTTGGAACTAGAATCACTGAAATGTTAGCTAGTGGGGACATCTGGAAGTCCTCTTGCTCAACACTGTGCCCACAGCAGGACTGCTGCCAACACTAGAGTGAACCAACCAATACTTTGTCTAGTTGTGTTGAAAACCTCCAGGGATGACCTGCTCCAATGCTGCACTAAAGCTGCTGCTGAGAAACCTTCTTCTGGTGGCCAATCTGATCTCACTGCTGAATTTCTAAATAATTCACTGCAACTAGTTGAGACAGGATATCTAAGCTGTGGTAAGTCAGACAAGCCATGTGATACAATTTCTGTTACCTAATGAGATGAATATGCAAGTACTTCCAGAATCTTTCAGTCTGCTCCACCTGTGATTGAAATTCACCTTGTGTGTAGCTTTCTTGCCTCTAGAATCTGCCTAAATAAATGTTCATTGCAACTGATCACTTTCTTTACTAGTCTCATGTGTAATATGAAAGTGGAAATTCAATAGGAAATAGTATTTCCGTGAGGTTTTTAAGCAACCTGATGTTCAACCTCAGATTAAAACACTTCTGACCCATCCTCTCTTTGACCATTGAAAGGATATAGCAGTTTAGAATAGAATAGAATAGAATAGAATAGAATAGAATAGAATAGAATAGAATAGAATAGAATAGAATAGAATAGAATAGAATAGACCAGGTTGGAAGATAACTTCAAGATCATTGCGTCCAACCTATCATCCAACACCACCTAATCAACTAACCCATGCAACCAAGCACCCTGTCAAGTCTCCTCCTGAACACCTCCAGTGATGGTGACTCCACCACCTCCCCGGGCAGCCCATTACAATGGCCAATCACTCTCTCTGTGTAAAACTTCCTCCTGACCTCCAGCCTGAACCTCCCCTGGTGCAGCCTGAGACTGTGTCCTCTTGTTCTGGTGCTGGTTGCCTGGGAGAAGAGACCAAGCTCGGCCTGTCTACAACCCCCCTTCACGTAGTTGTAGAGAGCAATAAGGTCACCCCTGAGTCTCCTCCTCTCCAGTCTAAGCAGCCCCAGCTCCCTCAGCCTCTCCTCATAGGGCTTGTGTTCCAAGCCCCTCACCAACTTTGTTGCCCTTCTCTGGACTCGTTCCAGCAAGTCAATGTCCTTCCTAAACTGAAGGGCCCAGAACTGGACACAGTACTCGAGGTGTGGCCTAACCAGTGCAGTGTACAGGGGCAGAATGACCTCCCTGCTCCTGCTGGCCACACTGTTCTTAATACAGGCCAGGATGCCATTGGCCCTCCTGGCTGCCTGGGCACACTGCAGGCTCATGTTCATCCTACCATCAACCAGCACCCCCAGGTCCCTCTCTGCCTGGCCGCTCTCCAGCCACTCTGACCCCAGCCTGTAGCACTGCATGGGGTTGTTGTGGCCGATGTGCAGAACCCAGCACTTGGATGTGTTCAATCTCATGCCGTTGGACTCTGCCCATCTGTCCAGCCTGTCAAGCAGTGTGACTGCATATCCAGTGGTAAAAAGTTTTCTTTTGATAATGAGGTTTAATATACTGAAATGTTTGTTACATCAATTATTAATGGGGAAAAAACCACAACCACTGTCTTTGCTATCACCACTAACACACCTCAGCAAAAAAGAATAAATGCTGAAATTGGTAACAATTCACTGCAACAGCTCAAAGCCAAAATGTTGGCTTTCATTCACTACTATTTATGTGCAATTAAATAGAATCATCTTATTAATTTATAAGCAATATAATTTAAAATTATTTCACAAATTTAAAGTGTGACAGGATAAACCTTATATATTCTTGTGAAAAGACCAAGTGGTTAACTCCTCATGACAGAAATGTATGCATGAAGCCTTTAATTTGGGCCATCAGAGGCTTCCAGTCATAGGAACAGCAGCACAGGAAACCCTCCAACTTTTTACAAAAGAATTTTTGCATTTGCTCCTTCCGTGAATTGATGCTACTCAGCCTGCCATGGTCCCATATAGAAATGGATTCACACACTGTAGATCTAGAAAGTTTTCAGTTCACTGAAACATGAAATCACTGATATTTCAAAGTGAGACAGCTGAAGCCACCTGGAACTTTGGATATCCAGCTCCCACTGCCTTGTATGCAAACACAGAAAACCCAATTAGATACCATAAGAGATGCAAATGTCACTACCTACATCAAAAGATCTGCATGCTCTCACTTACTAAGAGCTGATAATCAGTTCTAAAGTATAGTAGTGATGAAAGAACTGACCATCGAGTGAAAACCAAAGACTGCACATTGCAAGTCCAAATTGCACAATGAAAACCAACTGTACAAATTACACAATTAATGATGAATTAATGCAATTTACATTTTCTCAAGGTTTACTTGACAACTAGCTGATACTGGCCTCATGAGAATACCTTGGCAGAAATTACTAAGGTCTGCCTTTTTATTCAGATTGTATCACAAGCTCTCAGCTGACTTCAAAACCCTGATTAAAAAATGAGGGTGTGTTCCCATAATATTTAATTCCCATTGGATTTAGCTGCTCTGATATTTAACCTGTTTCTGCACTATAATTTAATTAAACTTATTCTACATACAGATATGCTAATACACAGCATTTTCTCACCACAGTATAACTAGAAGTGAAATGCAAATGTAAAACTTAAGCAAAACTTAACCACCTGTTGAAGCACTTAGGCTTCATCAAAGTATTTTGGAAAATAAACTGATGAAAGCAATCATGTGCATCCAAAACAGACATGGTAGGAGATTTATCATTCAATGGTTTCTTGTTCTTTTGTTTTGATTATGTTTATTTTCCTCCACTTCACTTCTTCCAACAATTATTCCATAATTAGGATATGACAGGGTTTTCAATCATGTTCTATGTCCTATCCAATTACAAAGATGGAACAACTTCCCCAGAAAATCAGACCTTTGCTACAACTTCTGTATTTTTCTTTTTACCATCTTTGTCTTAGAAGTATGTGGTCTTTATTAAGTCTTGTCTGACCTGTTACTACCAAACTCTAGCAGACTAACATGGAAATTTCTAGGAAGATTAGATGAGTTCATTTTCTAATCAACCATTTATAACTTCACAACTACTGGTTTTGCAAAGGTATTTAATTTTTTTTTCTACATCACAGAATTGCTTTATAAACATAGATAATAACTAAGCACATGGCAAGCAGGTGCAATGAGTTCTGCCCTTTCCCTTTCCAATATGCTGGAGCTATGATAACATACCATGGCGGAGCTGTTTTATAAGTTCCAGTAACACCACACCTCCTCTCCACAACTCTCTGCAAATGTGGCACACCCTTGTTTGACCGGAAATGTCACCTTGAGCTCAGTCATTCCATGGTTTTCCCAAGTAATTGTTTCTGTCATAGTGTGACACAATTGACATACGTTAAGATTTTGCCTTTTCTGTGGTGGTGAGGAAAAATAAAAGAGCCCTGGGGCACACACGAGAGAAAGTAGCCTGGAACCTCCTGAGAGTGGCTACACAGTGATTAGAGTGAATGCTCTGGGTGAAGTAGATGTCTAGGACATAACTAACTTTCAACCACTCCTTTCTACACTCTACTGCTCTGCTTTGTATGAGTAGGGAAGCACTGTCTACTATCACTATCTAATGTACTCTATTATTTTTCAGATAGATTAAATCGTAGTATGCACTACAAACAAACAAAACTGGCATAGTTAGGAGTTGGTTGGGCCTCCCACGTGTGATAAACTGTGATTTTAAGCTGTAGGTTTAATAATAAAATGTTTGTCATGGCTTTCAGGCATGTCTTGTTCATCTGGCCTCAGCTATTCATTCTCATCCCACCCTTGGCTCATTGTCCCCTCTGATTCTTCATGACTAGTCTTTGTGGGACTACAGTGTGTATCAGCTCTGAAATATTGATCCAGTTTCCAAAAGCTGGATCTGATTCAGGTGAAATCAAACAGAATGCCACACTAACTCATTTTTGTATTCTTTAAGATGGATCCATTCCCTCATTTGGTTCAGAGACCAAACAATTATCCTTACAAAACGAGAGAGTGACTCACGGGGATGTGAAAACAGGAGCAGTACTACTACCTTAAAGTGTCCTGAATCCATGACTTTAGGGCACATCAAGCTTTGCTATGGCCAGCTCTTACTGAATGCCTGCAGCTGTCACTACAGGCAGCCAGGCTGGCTATCACTGCTGTGGATGAGTCATGTTGGGTAGCATTTTACACCTACTTTGTGTAGACATAAGTTGTAATAAGGTGAAGATCAGGTCTTGTTGTCTCTTCAGATCTCTGGATTATTTTAGCTATGCAGGAATCCCTGTCTGAGGGTGTATCCACAGTAGGATAAAAGTGTGCTTTTGCCACATAGATTCCTGGAGAACTTGAACCCTTGTCTGTAAATTAAAATCTTGCTAGCCAGATGAAAGCACCAGCAATTTTCATTGTCTTGTGTAAGAGCTGACCTTATGCTGTTTAACTTCTGGTAGGAACATGCTGTTTCCCTTCGGGAAGAAGAGGCAAAAGGACTCAATAACAAAGGGTTGGGAGGTTTTTTCTGTACTATGGGTTCTTCTCTGTCTTTCTCAGTGTAAAATGAGCCATTCTGATGATGTTAATAAATGATACCGGGCTTCTCCTCTTCTCCAGTTTGTCATAAAATCATGTGCCAGTTTCATCACTTTTTCTCACAAGACACATTGCAAAAATTACTTTTAAAACATTCCTTTGCATTGGTATTGAAAGCACAAGACTTGATCTGTTCAACTCTTGTGAATCTGTTTGGTGTAGGGGAACAAGGTGGATGTTACCACCTTCAATCAAAGATTAGCTGCTTTAATCAAAGATGTGAACAGCATGCTCAACTTCTGATTTCCACAAAGCCTGTTTGTTTTACTTAAGGCTAGTTTACTACGCCCCTGTTACTATGGAATTGCTAGGTTGCTAAGCCACACCTTTATGAGCATACTTAGCACTTCCTGCAGAGTGCAGCCTTAGGAGCCTTCTTCTATACTCCAGAGAGATCATTGGAGGTAAAAGAGCATAAACAGCCACATAGCCACATCTTAAGATCTTGGCTGGCTGGCAAAGCTGGTACACATCACCTCTCTCTGTGCTACTGTTTGACAGTTCACACAAGGTTTTGGGAAGCATTTACCCTGTGGTGTACTTTTCAAAAGTATTCAATGCTTAGGATACTGGTAATAAGCTTCCTACCCTTTCACTGGTTGAATCCAGCTCTTCCACTGGTGGCTGCTTTGTGACTAGAAGATAATGAATTGGAGGGTTCCTCTCAAATCCTTCTGGGCTGATATATATATATACTGTATTGGAGTAATGGGAGGTTGACTGCCATTTCCAGCAGACAGGGTAAAGGTTCATTACACATAAACAACCCTTTCAGTGCTCTGAGGCAGCATCATGGTATAATTGCTAGATCACATGCATCCTACTTTTCCTGGTTCATCTGTAATTTAAATTACCATTTAAAAATATTTGTCAGTCCTGCTGATGCTGAACATTTAGATGAATTTTAGGGAGTTTGTTAGTTGTTGGGTTTTAACAAGAAACAATTTTTAAAACATACATTCGGTGCTAAACCAACCAACCAAAACTAACCAAAGAAAACCCCCACAAAAACAAATCCCCAAAACCCCTAAAGTACAGAACTCAGTGCTGAAACCTAAGCTGCTTGAATGTCCACAGCACACTGAACATTCATATTAGAAACTTCTTACTGATGAGTCATTTGGGTAGTTTCACAGTTTTGCCCTTCCCTCTGATTCAGGATCTAACACCATCTTTTGTTTTATGGCCACTGAATGTTGCAAATGGGACTTCAGGTTACCACTAAGTATTTCTTACAGTTTTTATAACGTTGCAAATTATTCCAGCTTCTAAGGCTTGGGTGGATATTAAGGATGATTAATAAGATATTGTTACTAGCACAGCAGTAAGGTGGAGTAGGCGTGAGTAATTGTATTCTGTGGGAACTTAATCAGAATCCTCCAGCTCATGGGCATGAAAGTGTTTTGTAATCACAACAATTAAAAGAAATGATAGAAAATCAACAGCATTTTAATGCAAGTTTCCTTCAGGATTTCTTTAAAGAGAAAGCTATAGAAAATTAAAAATTGGGAATCAGTTACTGTACTGTAACTTTTACTTGTCTGAGAATGAAACCTGTGGTAGACTTTAGGATGATGTAGGCTCAAATGCAATGGGAAAGGATTCATACTTTAAGAATTAACTTGGCTGCACAGGGCTAAAAGGAGTAGAGGAGACAGACAATGCATTTGAGAATGCATCCTCATTGCTTCAAAGGAACAGCTGTCACCCTAAGTCACAGTATCCTACAGGAGCATAAGAAGGAGATTGTGAGCACACATGTAATGAAACAGAACTAGTGGGTGTATAATAACAGCCAGTTTCATTTATTGGCATAGTTTAGCTGCAGTAGCAACCAAAGCCCCAGTGAGCAAACAGCCTGGTGGAGGAATGTGTTCCACAGCTCTGCAAAGATTTCATATGAGGCAATACCTTTTCACTGGGATTAGTTGCCTCTCCCAAGAGTAGGTTCAAAGGGATTTACAAAACCACTATATGCACAGAGTCATAGAGTAAGTTCTGCATAGTTGTATGGATAGTATCCTGCATAAACCAGACTTTTTTTGTCTCCTGTAGAAGAGAAAATATCCCTTTCTTAGAGGAATTCTATGGGACTGTGGTAATACTGGGTAAAGCAGGCAGGATTTTACAGTCTCAGCAAAATAAAACCCCAAAGCATTGTTATGACCACCGACAAAAAGTCTGAAGGAACAGGGATAATTAAGCCAACAGTTCTGCAAGTCAGAACCTCAGGTCCAGGTTCTTGGACAACAAATAGTCACGGTCAAATGCTGCCATTTATACACAAAGGAAAATCAGAGATCAGGGATCTACTTGTTTTGTTTCTTTAGCCCTTTAGAGGATAAAGGCGTGTACAAAGCCTATTTACATACTGTGTGAATCACTTCAGTGACTTCAGCATCAAATTTCAAACAATCAAAACATTACAGTTCCATTTCCTAGACCAAAATGCATCTTATTTCCAACAAGGTAACAACGAGAATGTTTGGAAGGCAAGCTGACGAAAATACATGATCCCATATTGTAGACAAACATGTATGTCTACCTACATGCATATATACAGAGACCCTTTGTTACACATTCATTTTCATTCCTCACCTTTCTGTTCTTTCAGTTTTCAAGTTTGAGCCAGAGGCAGACACCTCATCTGTTGCCTTTTAGCATTTCTGGCTTCTTCGGTCTTTCTGTAGTTTATATATGTCAGTAGTTTCTGTCAAGTATCTGAAAATACAGAGTATTAGCTGAGCATATTGCAACTGGTGCCTGTGGAGATCATCACTTTCTCACAATAGCATTACAAGTGTAAATTTAACACATCAATCACAACATATAGTCATTACTGTCCCTCCTTCCTCAAAATGAAAAGAAGTGACACTTCAAAGTAAAACTGCCTTACTAGTGTGAAATTCACACCTGCTATAATGTCATTGTACATTTAATATTTTTACATCTGATTTGAATGCAAATCTCTCCTTTTTCTATAAGCAGCACACGGGACCTTTTTCAGAATCACTGCCTTGGAGAGACATGCTCCTTCCATAGACATGCTTCATTTTGATACCTTTCCTCCACCCCTCCCAGCAATGCCTTCATGTTGAAAGCAATTTCGCTCTGAAGTTGCTATACTTATGCAAGTGTTGCTTCTTGCAGAGCCATTAATAATTGTTTTCCATCTGGATTATGCCATTAGGTACTCTGCATAAGGCTGCACCTACAAAAACTAATAAAATTAAGTTCACGTCTGTACAGCAAGTACTACTTCCGATCTGCTGGACTTAAAGCAATTTTTTTAATTAATATATGTTGGGTATGAACTGCAAGTATTAAAAAAGGTGTCTCCTTTTTTCATTACTCCTTCCTCTGTGTACACGCTTGCCAACACATGGACACAGTTTCATTACATGTGTCTCTCTGATATCTTTGTATAACAAAATGCGTGACTGGCAGAATTCTCTCTGAGGATTCAGAAGTTCAGGATATCTGCTCCTACTTGTAAAGAGTGTGAAATTATATTTTAGCCACAATTAAAAAGACATCTGCTTAGCAGGGCTCTTGGAAGTGGGTGAGGATATGCTACCATTGATCAATGACACACACACACACACAAAAAGAACTCCATACATATCAAGTCAACTCCAATGGCAGGCTTCAGTCCAAAGCTGGATACATCAAGTCAACTCCAATGGCAGGCTTCAGTCCAAAGCTGGATCATGAGTGAATTTTCCCTAGGCCATGTAATGTAAACCACATTTCTGCAAAAGATCTCATACTTCTTACCATTTGCACAGTTTCTCAAAAAGTTTCTTTGCGACATGACAGATGTCAGTTGTGAAGGCTGCATTCAGCACAGAACTAACTTGTTGCCTTCAGGTTCAGCTATGGCTTCCTGCTAAGCAGACTCAATAGAAGTCTCCAGTGGGCCCTGTAAAAACTCATTTACTAGTCTTGAATAGTACATGAGTGAATTCCTGTTGAAAGGTAAAGCAAGAAAGGAAAAGCTTTAATGCCATCACTTTTGTTGTAAATCAGTTACACTGTACTTTCTGGACTCTGGATCCATTTTGAATAAAGAAATCGTTGCTACTGTCATGATTGGTATACTCTATGCCTTTGTGCTCTCTAGATGCATTTATTCCACTGTAGTAAGATATGCAGTGAATGCAGGGTTTAAGGTTATTTGTAGTACTTGCCTTCATTTTAATTCTGAACATTCCAAAACTCTGTCCTTTGCCCATGGCTAAAGCATAGAATTATATTAATAGAACATAACTGGCATTTAATCTCTGCAAGACCACACACTGGCTTAGGCAGGCAGTGAAGTATGCTTTAAAAAACTGAAATTAGTGTGGGAGGCCTTTAAGTACACATAATAACGTGATGCTTTTGTGTTTGGCCATGGAACTATGAATCTCCTAGAAGAACTGCTCTGGAAGATGGTATCGGCACAATATCCCATCACAGCGCTCTGCAGTCACTGTCCTATCTTCAAATCAAATGGTAAGTGCCATCAACTGAACCAACATCTCTTTGTGGATTTTCTTCCATGAATTCATTCAAATAATAATTCATATTAATTTGTATGTTGGTCAGGAAACAGAAAGAAGCAACATTGAGCTGTGCCTAGACTACTTTTATGATTGGATCACTGTGCTGATCAAACACCATTCAGATTTGCACAGGCAGTCTTAAATGACTAACTTCACATGAAGAGACTCTTGATTTTGTTTTACAAAGCATTTCTAAGAAAGCTCTGCTCAACAGTTGCACAACATCTGCTGCCTTTTATTTTTGCTTCCTTCAACTGAATTCTAATAGTTCTCCTTAATGTCTTGGGAAGATGACAGTCATGTTCTACCCAATGATTAAGACTCTTCCCCGAGGTTTGTGTGTTCTCTGATTCAATTTGAATTTTTTTTACCCTGAAGAAAAGTATCAAGCCAAGTAGATGTATCTAAAGAATATAAGGGGCATGTTTAAACAGTAGTAAGTCTCACAGTTCATATGCACTACAAAGAAAACCACAGGATAACAGGCACATCCCATTTTAAATAGAAAATATGTATGTTTATACATATAATAATGACGTGGGAATCGGATACGAGACTTTCATAATATTGAGGTGATAGAACCCTTGAAGACTCCATGTATATTCTTTCCCTTTTCAAACATGCATTTTTCTTCACAGCCCACCTAGAATTAGGTCACCTTTGAAAATGGTCCTAGTCAGTGGCTGTAATACACCCAATACACCCAACATATTGCTATTGCAGTTGCACTGCTGTACAGTTTGTCTCAATGAGGCAGGAGGAGAAAAAAAAATGTATTTCAGCTTGTTAGAAAAAAAAATATGACTCTTTTGTCTTGAATTATGGCTCCAAAAAAACAAAAGGAAAATCAACAGCCCATAAAAACACTTAGCAGCAGTAGTGTTTGTTAATAGAAGCACTACATTGCCTGTGTTAAATGGTAAATGTCCATTTATTTGCCCAGCTCAGCTTTCAACATTACTACATTAACCCTTACAGTGGAGTAATATGGCATTCTCTGCTTGAACATTTTCTGCTGTGTAGATAAGGGCAGTCAAGCTATAACACAACAGTCAAGCACAATTCACAACTAATACAACTCTCATGTGGCCTACAGTGAAAAAAAATTTCATATTTTTGTGTGAAATTTAGCTAGTTAGCATAGGTGTGTGTACTAATAGTTGGCCTGCCAAAAGCACTTCAAAGATCTGTTCAGCCTCAGAGTAAGGCAAATGTTTCCAGATTTGGTATAAAGTTTACCTTGTGAACAGCTTTGTCAGCTAAACCCAGTAATACATCCCATTTACCTCTCAGAGTTTCTACAGCAGAAACCTCAGCCTTCTTGTGTCTACTGTCAGAAGAGGCAGGTACACACTCTCTAATTTCCTTCACAGTCATCTGCTTAAGTGTAAACAGCCAACAAAGACATTTTTTGGCATTTGAGATGGTCTTGCCCATAGAGTACTAGGGAGCATTCATTCAATCCTTTCCACTGACAGAACTGCTCCAAAGTTTTCCCAGAGCCGCTCCAGATGACAGGAACAAAAAAGCAGATTGAGTGATGGCATATTCAATAGACTCAGCAGCACTGCTAAGAGAATTCTGATCTAGAGTATAAGAAACTGCTAAAATCACAGGAAAATGATACATCACTCTGCTACTTTTCAATTCAGTAGGCATGGTGATTACTGCACAACTGGCTGAAGGTTTCTGCATGCTTTATTTCATTATATTGTGTTACCAAGGGAAAATTAAAAAACTTTAATATAGAGATGACATCTATGTCTAAGACTTTAATTAATGGTTTTAAGAGTTATCAGACAACAGGTTCATGTGACCACCTGCACATTTGAATTGAATTTTCAACTTAAATGCTGTTCAGAAAAATCTTTGACCCTTGCCTTTTCAAGCTAAACTTCTGAACACAACTTGAGGTTCAATACTACAGCTAAGCTGGTTTGACAGCTTGCCACTGCCAGAAGTGGGAGGTCCTTCCCATTTCCCCACTCTTCTCTTTCCCAGCTTCATATATCCCATCTCTTTGTACCTGATGTGGTTGTGGTCAGACTCCAGCTGAGCCAAAACAACTTGTTAATCCACCAGTAAAACACCTTTTAGTTGCTAGGCTGATTTTGTTCTGTGCTGCCAGAGTGAGAGGAAACAGTCTCTCCCTTTCAGCAAACTGTAATGCTGGCCAAAGCCATGATGCAATATTCCTCTCATTACTTACTGGAAAAAACAGATTTTGTGTTTGTAACCAGGAGTATGGAACTTGTTTCGGCAAGTAAATTTTCAGAGGCTTTGACTCCCTCACTATCCTTCAGGTATCTCTCAGGTATCCTTCAGGTTGCAGTTTCACAATCTTTTTCTTTCGCAGGGTAGGTTGAGGCTGGAAATGCTGTTTTAACTGTAAGTGACTTTGGCAAGTACTGCCACAAAGACAAATGAACATGATATTATGCCCTTATAGTGTCCTTCAAACAAATATAACATCAGTATGAGAGGTGACTTGAGAACAGATTCCTTAAGGCGTCATAAATAAAATGTTATTGCATACACCCTCATCAGCTTACTACGGACCATACTGACTTAAAGACATAACAGTTATTTACTTCAGATGCATGTATAGTTGACAAAGCAATAAAGAGAGAGTAATCAGTAAGCAGCCAAACTCTTCATTAGTTAATGGGTCATGCACTCATAGCTACTATTTTGAAATATCCACAGCAAGTGTTTCAGCCTCTGGATCTTTCAACTTCTGGAATTTTACATTTACTAATCTTTTTAGAGTGACAGCTAAAGCACAGATGAGAAAAAGAGATAATACAGCACTGTCCTTAAATGTTATATACCATCAATGTATGCGATATAAACTGATATTGGACTAGTATGTCCCTGTTTCCCAGAATACAAACCTGATGGTATGAAGGACAAATCTTTTCAACATATCACATGCACACCCCTATGTATTTTGAATGTTCCCTGTAGTTCTACAGCAGTACACTCAGACATACCCTTTTGAATGGTTGCTTTCTTTAAGTATAATTTTAGTCTGCTGCAAAGTAACTCAGACTTTCAAGAGGGACTCCAGTCTGAAGGCTGGAATAATCACTTTAGAAACACCTTGTGAATAGATACTATGCAACCAGCTTTATTTGTCTCCATCCCACCTTTTAATAACAAAAAGCAGCCTCAGGCCATTGAGCCTTCCCCATCACCTGTTAATCTCCAGGAAACAGCTTCTTTCTCAATTGTTGTTGCTTAACTGATGCAACCTTAACATCCCCAGATGAATCAGCACTGAGTTACTAGCAAGCTTCTGACTCTACTGTCCCTTCCCCTCCTTGTACTTCATTTACTGAGGAACGTGTCAAGATTCACATTTGGGAGGTCATTCTAGAGCCCACGTTTGCCTCTGAGACTATTTTACTTCTTTTTCCTTGGAATATCTGTCTAGAGTCCAGTAAATGCAATTAATTTCTATTCACAGATTGCAATTGAGTTGGAAGGGACCCTCAAAGGTCATCTTGTCCAATCCTTCAGCAGTAAGCAGGGACTTCTCCAACTAGATCAGGCTACCCAGGGTCATATCCTGTCTGATCTTGTATGTCTCCAGGGATGGCGCCTCAACCTGTTCCAATATTTTATCACTGTCATTGTAAAGAACTTCTTCCCTAAATTATTTTCTATTATATAGCTCATTCTGTTTATGAGAACTCCTGATATCTATACAGTTTTTGTTCTTCTTAGCTGGAAAGGTCCTAAATGATGTTTTTGAAATTTAGGGATTAAGGTTTTAGTACCATCAAAACAAAGTACTCTGTTGACAAAGCCACTGATGAGAGAGCCGTTGCAGTGAGCAGAAAACAATTTCTCTTTCTCATCTGAGAACTAGAAACTCCAGTGAATGATGGAACTTCAAGGATAGAAGGATCAATAGATTTATCAGTAACCTTTTACTCAATAACCTGCATGTGCTTTTATAAATGCATACAAATAGATATTTAAATTGTTTATTATATAAACATACTATTTTTTTTCCCTTAAGCAGTTATTCAGAAGGCTGGTCAAGGATGCTGGTGTTTTAACTTGTTCCCGTGAAGACTCTTTTGTTTTCCCCTCAGTTTCATTGAGCAGAATGGCCTGCATGTAATAGAGATAGCATTAGGAATAGCAAGACCTTATTTTCAGCTTTTAACACTTCTAACCAGTAAATAAAACGAGGCAGAAATCAGAAAAGGAAATTTCTTTAGTTTTTCCAACTTCTATTCTTGTAACTCCTCACTAGCCCAACCAGAAAGGATGGGTTGTCTACTTCAGTAACGTTCCTGAGTCGTACACACGACCTCATTCACCCTTCACGGGGTGTGGCTGTTGGCTGTGTTTATCGAGCAGCCTCTAGCGGTTCACCACAGGAGCTACCCTAGGCTAGAACTTCATGGGCTGCAGTTACAGCTGCGCAGGTCGCTTTTGACCACATGCTGGCTTATGAACAAGGATGAAGACAGGCAGTAGAAAGATAACATGCAAGCAACATTGAACTCTGTGCCATAAAAATTGATTTGATCCTCAAACATTTATGTTGTGGTAATGGCTAACAGGACATGCAGAAAACCACAGGAAGAAAAAAAGGGTGGTGGTGGTGGGAAATAGGTGTTTGATTTATCCCAAGGGCAGTAAGTGAAGAAAAAATAAACCAAACCATCAAACAATCCTGACAGTGATATTTATCTTGAGCCTTATGTTTTCTTTCTTCAAAGATGCTACAAATTTCCCATATTAAATAGCTGCAAAATTTCCAAGATGCAGCAATTGCTGACAGGAAAACCAGTGCCTTATGCAGAGCTTTTTAGCTGTTCTTTCATTTCAGTCAGAAAAATTAAGTATTGGATATGCCAGAATCACAAGGCTAGCTAGACTACATTTTCAAATCTCTAGGAGACATTAAGTGAAAGGATGGAGGCTTAAGGTATGCTCTGAAGATCAAAATTGAGCTTATTGCTGGGAATAAGCTTCAGTTGCTTATCTTCTAATTGCACACTACTAGGAGTTAATTTGTGATAATGTCAGACCTAGTAAGTGAAACATTATCTGGCCCATGTAAGGTGGAGACAAAGTATTGAACAGCACCTTGCAGAGAATAAAATTGCAAGGGTAATAACTGAACTCTGAGCCATCCACATTCAGAGACCAGGTAATCAATTAGTCCTATTGCTAATCTTTTACAGATACATCAGTAGTGCAGTGGCTGATGCTTCCCTGAAGGAAGAATATTGTATATGTGAGCAGGATGAGGCAGCACATAAGAAAACAGCCAGTGAAATAACTCCTATGATTCAGTTCAGAACTTTTATCACTGCTTCTTAGTGCAGGAAGTGCAGCACTGACATATTCACACAGTAATAATTAATCTCATAGATGGCCAATAGAGAACATGGCAGCAGAAAGAAGACCAAATCAAAGTACACAGATTTCAACCCCAATCTGGTTTTTAGCATATAGACTCCACTTTTGTCAGGACAATGTCATTTACCTACCATTTTACCCAGCCAGGAGATTAACTGTGGCAAGGTACATCAGAAAGGCTTTTTTAACTTTCTGCCTGTTACATTCACTGTCAGTGCCCCAAATACACTAGTAGGCCTTATATGACCACACACAACTAAGTTGGATTTTCTATCTACACACCATGCCTACAGGCCCAAGAGCCCCTTTCATCTCAGCCCCAAGACATTTCCATAGCCATGCTGTATATGTATCTGTGTCATAGATCACTTGCCTCTGTCCAGTGTGATCTCTGGCCCCACTTCCTCCTCCTGCTCATTTGGGCTCCCAAAGTAGACCCTGTCTTGCTAATTTGCTTCATCTGTGACTGTTGAAAAACCACAACCTCTGCACACCCAGTTCCGGTATTGCAGGACCAGCACCTGCCCAACAAAAAGGCAGCCTGTGCAACAGTCACCCCTGTTTCTAGGGCTGCTGCTACTGCTGCCCCCTCCCAAATACGTGGAGCAGCCCCACTCTGCCTGCTCCTTGACAAGAAGCTCAGGCCAGGAATGCATTCTCAGGCCTGAGTTAAAATAGAGCTTCTGGAGCAATTGGCTAAGGGTGTGGGTGGAGGTCCCAGGTGATGCTGGTCTGAAGGCCTGTCAGTGCAGCCAGTAGTCTGCAAATAGGTTCCATGTATAACTTACCTTCATTCTGCACAGTTGGTATCTTCCTCAGTAACACTAAATACTGTATTTTAAAATTAAATAGAAAAACATCAGCTGAATTGCAGTTAATCCTGAGGGACAATGCTCTTCTTCAAAAATAGGCATTTTAACAACCAAGCTCGAGTAGTTTTGGAAAGCTCCCTCTCTTCTGTGAGGGAGCCAAGCAAATTTCAGTGTAAGTCTTGAAGAACTTCTGTCACAGGCACTCAGACACTGAAATAAATATAAGTAATAAAAAAGTCAAAATGACAGCTTCACAGGGATGACCTTTCAATGGGAGTAATGCATCTTTCAGTTTCCTAAGCTTTAGGCTTCCCCTTCTAGAGATGTAACTGAAGTATCAAGATACAGGGAATCCAAGGCAGTCACTTGATCTTGCTTGTAATTGAGGCTGACCCTGGTAACTTCTCTACTTTGAGGAACCTTTCATAAATCGTGGCTTTTGTTTACATGTTTGGAATGTACACAGTAAAGAAAAAAAAACAAACATAACATTTTTTGGAGGCTAGGAAAGTAAAGATGGGGACATCAAATATACAAGCTACCTTCAGAGACACTAAAGTGAGTTCTCATGATGAGGCCAACAAAACCTGTATTCTGTATTCTTGTCAAATACTACCAACACTCTTTATGTCATAAAAAGCAATCCTCAGACTCCCTAAACCTCTTGCTACTATAAAACACCAGCTACTATAAACGTGTTACTGTATCATATTTACGCTGCGCAATTCTGGGCAAGCTTTATGGTGGAATATATTTTATATGAGAGTCTTCACCTGAGGTTTCCTTGAACCTCAGGGAAATTACAGAAGAGATTGACAGACATTTCCCTTATCTGACTAGGAAAGGAAACAAACCAATCTGCATAGACCCCAGGTACTGGTACAGGCATCACTCAGTTTGCCTTTGAGCTTCCTAAACCAAAGCTGCATTGTAACTTCTTCTACCTTCCCTCCTGTCTCACTCCCCTCTTTTCATACAAAGCATAGCAAGATCGCTTTACCATTTCCTTCACCAGCCTAAGGACAGAGCTATTTCCTGTACTGGTGGTAGAGGAACAAGCCCTCTGGGTATCCAGATAGGTGATAGTGCAGTAATTGGAGACAAGGCCACTGAATAGCAAGGCAGTGCCGCAAACTGCACTGATAACAGCACTCTCCAAGCTTAACAGTCATCCATCTCAGATATCTCTAGGTTTTAACTGAACTGTATAGGAAAAGAGTTTCCACTTGATTTCAGATTCCCTGGACAATACTGATAAGTACAGAAGAACAGAGATTCACAATCCTGAGTACTCATCTATATATGGTTTTGAGTATAACAAAATCAGTGTAACCAAGTGTGCTATTTGGTCTTCATTATGGGTAAGAACTTAATTACTTTGCAATTACCCTTGTGGCTTTCCGAGTGGTTTAGAACCCTGAAGACTGACAGAGCAGCTGTGTGTACACATAGATAGGCCTTCTGTGATGTTCTCACATTTATTTTTCTGGTTCTGATCTTCTGAGATTCTTCCATATCAAGTCTAGGATTTAAAAAGCAAGTCTTTTTTCTCAGAGTATTACCCAGTGTAATACTGATTGATTTTCAAAACTTCCCATAGTCCAGTTCATCCACACTTTGACAAAGAAGGAAACAATGCTCTTAACTATCTCGAGTACCTTATATTTAGCTTTTTCTCCTGGTTAATTTCTTATCTCCTGGATAATCACACCCCAAAAGTGCTGTCCTTCACATTCTGCTTCTGTTTATAACAGCATAATCTCCCCTTTCCATTGCTTTCTATTTCCACAGCCCAGACCCAGAGGAAGTTTAACAAAGCAATTACAAGGCACACACTGTTAACAGGATCTGCCTGTGCCATGCTGAAATGCGGTCACCCTTGAAGTGTGAAGTCAGCTCACTGAAGAGAGGGAACCAGTAACACAGCCAACACTGCAAGTGGAGAAAACCTTGTCTAATTGAAATGAGAGGGAAGAATTTAGGTAGAAATGTAATTATCATACTGGAATTTGGCAACAACATCTAGACTGACATTCTTCTTCATAGGGAATAAGGGGGTTTTGATGACTGTAGACAGGAAAAATCTTGGCTTTGCCTTTTTCCAAAAAACATACCACTTTCATCAAAAGACTGTTCCAGTATTGTCAGAAAGATTTTTTACCTCCAAACTAAAAATCACATGCAAATAGAAAAACAAAACAATTGATTTTTTTTCATTAAGATGCAAATCTGAAACAGTAAGTCTATGTAATTCTACCAAAGTCATTGATTGAAAATCTACAAACCTTCACTTTTCACTTTGCTTTGCATACAGGTAAAGTAGTTTAGAACAGTTCTTTCCACAAAAATGTTTTAGTAAAAAATTGTTTTTCACTAAAGTTCTTTTATAAAGCTTGTAAGCATTGATTAGCTTTAACAGAGGCCAACACTTAAAACTGAATAAATTTATACATTTCTTGTATATTACAGGAAAAGAGCCACTGACTGGAACAAGTCTTCTTTTAAACATCTAGACAGCTCCTGGAAGTTCTCTTTCCACTTATCAGATCACTTCATTACTGAAATCTGCTTTAGTATCAACCATCAAAACTTCTCTTTCTCCAGAGAATTACTGTTTTGTAAAAAGATTACTTGAATAGTTACAGCAAGAAGTCAATGATAATGATGTAAGAAAATCTGACTCAGTGGACTCTGACAGGGTCAGATAAAAGTAAATACAACCCCCAAATCAGGCGGTGAAAGGATGTAGTTGATGGGCAGGGAATGTGTGTGGTGGCAGGGGATGGATGATATCTCACTATTCTGAGAGATATCATCCTGATCATTTGAAATTGCTGTGAAACTGGCCCCTGACTGAGGATTGCCAGGCAACCCAAGAGACCTGCACCCTGACCCAGGGTAACGAATAAGCTGCTCAGTCTGCAGAAGAGAAGGCTCCGAGGTGACCTAATTGTGGCCTTCCAGTATCTGAAGGGGGCCTACAGGAAGGCTGGGGAAGGACTTCTCAGGATCTCAGGTAGTGATAGGACTAGGGGGAATGGAATGAAGCTGGAGGTGGGGAGATTCAGGCTGGATGTGAGGAGGAGGTTCTTCACCATGAGAGTGGTGAGACCCTGGAATGTCTTGTCCAGGTAGGTGGTTGAGGCCCCGTCCCTGGGGGTGTTTAAGAGCAGGCTGGATGAGGCTCTGTCCAGCCTGGTCTAGTGCGGGGTGTCCCTGCCCATGGCAGGGGGGTTGGAACTAGATGATCCTTGTGGTCCCTTCCAACCCTGAATGAAACTATGAAACTATGAAACTATGAATCACCTCAGGAAGGAAGGATCTCAATTAGTGTTTTATAGAACACGAAGTCATACACTTTTACAGCACAGTTAACATACAAGCAATATTCAACATATGAAAGAACACATAGATATTAATCTTGTGAAAAACATAACAAATTATAAGGACCTTTTAATTGTTGCCACTATTTATAATTACAAAATTAATTATAAGGGCCTTTTAATTGCTGCCACTGTTTATGTTTACATGTGTAAACTTGGCACTCTAACTTTTTCTTATACTAACTTGGAAATTTAATATAAAGGACTACATAGAAATTTTGAGTTATGAAACTTACAGAACTATGATGTCTAATTATTTTGTGATGATGAACTGATATAAATGAACACAACTCAACTTTTAGCTCCTTTTTTTCCTAGTGAAGAGCAAGAAAACCAGAGTCCAGCAGCAGGTTTTTGGGCTCAAGGGCAGGCTTTACATTCTGTTCTGCACTGTTCAGGGATGTACAGATCCCCATGTATGGCTGAAAGAATAAGGATCTTGTCTTTTAGTGCCATATGTAAACTGTCATTATTTGCTTAGGAAAAAAAAAATTAGTTATGCAAAGTAGAGAGCATATTTACTTGGGAATTTCCTTGCTTTGAACATCCCACTAACACTGATGTTACTCCTGTATTACCTTAGTGCCACAATGAGAGAATGAAACTCAGCACCATCACAGAATCATGATTACCTGTGTAATTCTCTCTTATAAATTGAGACAAAAATAATATCACTTTTAAGCTCTGAGTATCCTAATGTCTTTATATTACTCTTTATATACACCTGCCATTAAATTTATTGGGTGACACATACTTTTTAATGTGAGTATGCAGAGCTGGTGTTATTTTCTAATCAAAATGATTTAGGCATGATTCTTTCCTATGCCCATGGCTCAGATGAGACTCCTGAGTTTAACTGACTTACTAGAAGGCAACTAAACAGCCACAGGGATGCAAGAAATTCAGATGCTGATGAAAATAAGGCCTTTAGGTATATACCTCACTTCTGCTTCACAGAGATTCAGCTGCCTGTGGATCAGCCCCTGACCTCCCATAGTTTCAGGACACCTTGTTAGAAACTGCAGTCTAGGGGGTGATTTGAGAATGGCCTTGCAGATCTGACTAATAAAAAAACTAAGTTTGATGTGCATCCTGTCTCTGTGTTTGTAGATGTTCATCACAGAACATCACAGATGTTCTGCTTATGAAGCAGATGTTAAGCTTGTGAAACAGTAGCTGTACTGCTGCAATAAACAATCCAACACACTGAAGGTAAATATAGTGAAAAAGGAAAGCTGTATTTTAAGTATCTACTTCATAATTCTTCCGGTGACCTGAAACTTCAAACTCTCAAAAGCACCAATAATTTTGTTGTCTGGTTAGGACTCTGGCAAAAGATTTTTCATCTGATGCTCTTAATTTGCATCCTAAATTGACACAAAGGAAAGAAACAGCTTCATTGCTAGTCCAACTAACACTATTGTTGAAGCAAGCTCTTCCCAGCAGCAATTACTCATTGCAACAGACATGTTTTTACTTACAACCTGAGATCCACCAACCCTGCCCCAAGGGAGAATAGCTACCCCACCTGTCAGCATGCAAATATGTTTGGTATGTTCAGTCACATTCAATGGAAAATTGTGATCCCCGGAACAGAAAGATAAGGTTTCTTATTACTTTGAGATATTTTCAAAATATCAAAACAGTGGACCAAAGAGATACTCTAAAACTAGCAAACCAAACTTGCAAGATTTTACACTCTATAAAGGATACAAAGAGCCTTTAAAAAAAAAAATCACAATGCCTTTTTTTGAGCTTCTGAATGCCAGTGCAGCCTCAGGCTGCTAACTGTGACATAGGTTTCATGTTTTTAGATAATTTCATAATGTTCTGAAATAATCTCTCATAAATTCATAATCATTAAATAATTTCAAAAGGATTGCTTGTGCTAAATTAAAGAATATTTCTGTTGTCTTTGCTTTGTTCTTATCTGATATCTTGGGCTGGGATATTCTTACATGACAGGAAGTGTTAGGAAAGTCTGTCATCTGGTGAAATGAAATGATTAAATAGCTGGACTCTTAATAAGTGGAATTCAAATGAGATCACAGAACAGAAAAATGTTCAATAGTCTTTTCTATAGAGTGCCGTTACCAAGGTTTTCCACCCTTCTAATCCGAGTAATGCAAGAGTTCACTGACCAGAACTGTATGGTCTGGAACAGCAAACAAATGAGCCCGATTCTGGGGTGGGGCTTTTTGTTGTTGTTGCTGTGTGTTGTGTTTGGTTTTTTTTAATTATTATTTAGCAATGTTAAATTTCCCTTTTAAAGGTTTTTTCTTATTTGCTATTTACCCCCAGTAAAACTGCATGTCATCTCCATTCTTCTCCCTTTCTTCCCAAGAAAAGACAAAGGGGTGCAGCAGTGGGGTAAGACAGTGCCTGCTGTGACTGCAGCCATTAGTGTTGTTCTTAGTATAATAGAGTAATCCTGCCTCCCAGCTATGGCAAAGCTTACTTAGTGTATACAGGCACCCTTCACCATCAAAAGAATACAATGTCATTTAACTTTATCAGACATATTTTTGATCCTACCCCGGAGACCTAACAAAAAAAAGTTATTTTGAAAGGTGTAAAATTACATTCTTAAAAGCTGAAGGTGTCTACAGAGAAATAAGACATAACCTGCAATAGCCCAGGCTAGACCTAACTTCCACATCCTTCAAGATCCACCTCTCTGCTGATTCTAAAAATCAAAGGTCCAGCTCAGACAAATTTATTTTCAGCAAGAACACTTGAGGATAAGCAATATCTATGAAAATTTTTTAGTGACACAAATCAGATTGTAATCTACTTCCTACTTTAAGATTCACTGACAAACTTTCAGTTAGAGAAACTATCTCACTAGCAATGATTTGTTCCTATGCCTCCTGCCTTTCAAATTGGTGAACTGCTATTTGCAATGATGATTAAGCACTTGCTTAAATTTGTGAACAGACTAGATATCATTTTGAAGGTCACTGAAAAGTAATAACTTGTAGAACTACACTTGAAAATGTGTACTGTCTATTGGCAATGATTGCAAGAAAACAAGCTGAATGTATCTGTAAGAAAATCAGGCAAGTAGTGTCTCAGTTCTGCTTCTTTCACTATAGTTATCTGAGATCACCTTGATAGTAATTTACCAGTTACATCCACAACCAATCACTCTTGAAATATTCACTGCTCTCTTGTGGCTTCCATCAGAGAACTAAAGCACATTCATACACTGCAAAAATGTGAAAACATAAATTTTCTTTTCAAACACTTGAAGGAAGGGACTTTCTTGATATTCTGAGCTATCTGTAGCAAAGTCTGTTTAAAGAGTTCCCTTGTCCCCATTCTAAGGTTTAGTACAATGATTCAAACAACTGCTTGTGAGGCTGCATGATGAAACATACCAGGTATTTGATAAATAACCCTTTTTCTTAGTATATTAAGAATTAAGGCAACTTTAAGAAAAAAGATTATTTTTAACATGCTTCATCATGTAGGTTCACAAACAATTGTACTATCACCACCAAGGACCACACATGAAGATAGATGTATAAGGTGAGCAAACTTTGTAAATTGCCTTTGTCTCTAAGAGAAAAAAACCTGACCAAATTCCTCACTACTTACACAGTCCTGCAGACTGACTGCACAACTAGCTCTTGCTCTGGCAGTAACGGGAACACTACCAGAAATAATCAGAAGGTATGCAAAACTAATTTATACACTAGTCATACACATACTCTGTTTTAACTTAAATCTTTAAAAAAGGCTATAAAATCACTCAGAGGTTCTGCTAGCTTCTTTCATTTTTTGCCCCCGCCTCATCTTACATACACCAGGTTGGTCTTCCATGCTTTTTTTTAACTGTCTTCCCAGTATTTCCATCTAGATACCAGCTTTTGCTGTTAGTTTATATATTTATGTCAAGCCCAGCCCTTTACACTACCCCTTAAACCTTCAAACCCCACTCAAATTAATCAGGAAAATCCAACCTCACGACATGTTTTCACTTTGATGCTTACAGTAAAGTGCCAATTAATGGTGGAGAGGAGGATTGCATGAAGGGAATTTTGATACCATAATGACTGTTTACTTCCAACTTCAGGAAGTCTACTAAGTATGCAAATAGCTAGACTTGGTGCTCTGTGTTGTTTCTAATTTCTTCCATTATATTAACCTGCTACAGCTATTGCAATAGAGTAAATGAAAGAAATCTTAGTGCAATGGATTAAGGACATGAGATAGAAAGCTGGCTATTGCTGTTATCTCTTCTGTTTGATACTGGGATTGTATTGAGTAGCATTCATGTGTCAAGAGAGAAGGTGCCTAGTTTTAATTTATACTTATGACAGTGATGTGCACAATTTATCTCTGGGTTTTTAGATCCATACTCATTTAATGAAATTCAGAAGCAAAGTTGTTCTTTCCTTAAAGCTGTTCATCAGATGCAGTAAATTTTGATTTTATTTGCCTTACTTTGGGAAAGGAGTTCTCTTACTTCACTTCTCACTTCATATCCCCAGGGAAAAAAATCAATCATCTGTAAAACAGGAAAAGAAATGTAATACACCAAACTCTATCAGATCAACTAAACTTCACCATAATAAACTAATCTGATTGTATATTATACCATGCAAGAAGGAAAGTCACCAATTCCTGAATTTTATAAGGAGCAACTCAATTTATTCCTGATTTCTAATACATTTTTTTGTGCACAGATATACACTGCTTCTCATCCTGTGAACGTGTGCCATTTCTGTGTATTTTTAGGGGACTCTTATCAGCAAATTAAAACTCACCTAAATATTCACAGACCAAAGCAACTCTTTTAGCGCTGCTATTTTAATGATTAACAATGGAAGCATTATTTATGTACACAGGCCCAGAAAACACTGGCCCAGAAAAGAAAGTAACTCTGTATGGTTTTTTACATGAATAATATCGTGATAAACCTTTGGAATTCCCACCTTAGTATGTCAGTGCTGCACAGGGTCAATAGACATGAAAGCTTCCATAACTTTTCCAAAAGTGCTTATGTTATGCTCAGCAATAGGTTGAGACATAGTTTACAGGAAGCAAACGTTATTATTGCAGGAGTAGCTCACACAGTGCTCAAGGACAATCGACAAGCTGTCACAAAGCAATTTGTTTTGTAGTTAGAAAGACTATTCAATTTATGCTTGAGCTCATGCATTTAGGAGGGTGAAAGGCAAGAAAAATGACATACAAAAAACTGAGCAAAATGAATCAGTTCTGTTTTATCAGTGTAGCCTTTGCTGTAAAATACTGAATTTGCTTTCATGTGCAAGTTAGGACAAAAGGAAAATTTGTGGAATTGTTTTACAAGACACAGGCTTAGCAGAACTTCTATTAATGCCTCACTGACACAATAGCTTAATTCTATCTTTTTTATCCCTCTTCCGATATTTTATATTGTAGGCTTCCTTCTTTCAGCATCAACATGACAAAGGTGCTGTAAAGCCTCTCAGAGGGGGGACCTGAATTTCTGGAAGATGCAGCTAAAGAAACAAGGAAGAGAGCAAACAATGAAGAGAGCAAACATGAGGGTGGTTGTCAGAGAAAAAAATAACACAAGAGTTTTTAAAATCATTATGCATGTTGTAACTATCAGGGGAAACTGTGGGGAGAGATATATAAAGACATTACAATGAACAAGTACACCAAAAGCATCAGTGTAGCAGCATGATGTACATGAGAAAGACAATCTAATGGGAGGAGAGCTGCCATAGAATCAGAAAGTCTTGATTCTGTTTCCAAATTGCCAACCACGGTTCTAAAAAATCCTAAAGAGGTTTCTTAATCTACTACACTTTCTGCCTGTAAATTCAGAAAGAATTCTTATCTGAGAGGCAACGTAGGAATATACAAGGCTGTAAGTCATCTTCAGACCTATTAAGTTTCATGCACTGGGAGTTAACCAATTGCTTCCATACAGCCAGCTCTCTCTACATTCACTAAGAAGTACAGTAGCTTCCCTTTTCTTCCCACATCTCACTGAAGACAGAAACCTCTTGGTCCTAGTCCCAGCCTGAAATCCTCCAAACTACAGCCCCAACCCTTTCACACAACATGGAATTGAGGTCCCTGTGCTACCTGGTCTATAGCATGAAGACATGCTGTTGTTCATCTGAGGGTGTCTCCTGTTCGTTGAGATACAGATGTAAGATGCTATAGAACTGGAGAAGTTTAAATACTTAGGCTGACAGAAGCACCTTCTGAACCAAATATTTGGCTAGATCTGTGACACCAGGAAGAAGACAAATCTCTGACTCAGTCTATTCAACAAGAATTTTAAAAAATCAGTGAAGAAGTTTGGCTGTTAAAAAATGCTGTCTCTTACTTTATTCCTGAGGCTTTTTTTCCCATGGTCACCAGTGCTGTCTTGCTTTTTTCCATTTTTCTTTCTGGGGGAGGAAAAAAAGAGAGGAAAAAAAAATGTAACTGGAAAAATACTCCAAATTAAATGTTATTGAGAAAGTAAGCAAATATAGACAGAACTGTGTTGTCCAATAGCAAACATCATTCATAACAGAGAATTCAAACATTGTAGCCCAAGATGCAGCCAAAGCAACTACAGAAGGCAGCAAACACAATTATAGAGCTACACGAGGAATGGCAATGAGAACAAAAGATATATTGTTAATAAAAATGATGGAGTGGGAAGACTTATTAACAGTCACACACTGAAGGAAAACATCAAAGCAAGTATTGAGTGAATTGAGTTCAATACAAAATAAATTAGCTGTAATACCTTACATTATGGAAAGTGATCAGAATCTGCATTTTCAATTTTTAATTGATCAGTGGCATTCACCATTTTCTTGTTTATGGAGACTTTGGTTATATATTAAAAATCCCCCTGCTTCTTTGATATACCTTGTTTGTACTTTGATATACCTCAGTCACAAAGGCTTTGTATGGTATTCAGTCCAAACAATAAATTTAGCCAATTTAATATTATTTTTTTAAAAATTCTACTGTCATGGCTACTTGCACCTATCAAATAAAGTTTGAGCAAAAGGTGAAATAAGGATTCTGTTGCCTTTAGGCACAGATGTATAAACAAGTTACTACAGGGCATGCTAGGATGTGAACATGCAGCACATCACATGCTCTGCAGGAGCTGTCTGCAACCTGCTCTTTCTCTAGTTTATGATGTGCCCCGTCCCATGTGTGACTACTGTAGGTTATAAAAGAAATAAATGCTAGAGGCAATGAGATAGGTGTGTACCTAAAACTGAAAGCTCAGTGAAACAGCTGTGTGTCATCTGCAGCATCCACCCAGTTCAACATACTGAGCAACAGGCTGAAAAAAGCAGAGCCGTGAAGGCGTGAGTAACTTGTCAGCACAGCCAGCTTCCCATTGGGTTCTTTATTCTACATGCAATGATTCCTAATGGGCAGTCCAACTTGGAGACAATGTCTAAGCTCCTGAAGAAAGCTGTCCATGATAAATACCTGAAACTAATGTAATACCATAGATAAATATGTGATAGACTGAAAAGGAAATTGATTTAGATCACAGAATCACAGAATCACAGAATATTAGGGGTTGGAAGGGACCTCAAAAGACCATTGAGTCCCACACCCCTGCCAGAGCAGGGTCACCTAGAGTAGGTCACACAGGAACACATCCAGGCAGGTTTTGAATACCTCCAGAGAAGGAGACACTAGGTATATAAACAACGTAGCCTTCACCTCCTTTGGCTTCTCTGAAGTACAACTTGCCCCAAATGAAATTAATCTACAAGAAAATCTGTCCTGTACTATTGTGCTCTTTATTTCTAAATGGAACATATACAAGCAATGTGAAACATAATTTTAGAGGTCTGATATTAAAACAACAAATCATGACACAACATACCAGAAGACGTACTTTCCGAGAGTAAAAATTAGGGATGATACAGCAGAGTTCTTTAATGGTATTAAATATTAAAGACTGTATTAGTGAAAAAGTGCATTCCTAATTTGTTACAAGTCTGAGTCTACAATGGTTTTTGGTTCTAGTCTGAAACTAGAACAAAAAACACTCCTTTTGTTCCATGGGCTTCTAAAGCATTTAAGACAGCCTCTGGGCTCATTTCTGAAATGAGGGATTATATGTGATGGGCATAACCCACTACTTATGTATGATCTTCTCTGTAAATACAAGAATAATAACATAGGATTGCAGTCTGACCTCTGAGAGATGCTGAAATCAAATGTGTAAAGAGTAGGTGGTCACTCTGAGACTGTTATTTTTTTTAGTTCAAGCAAAATGGTTTTTCCAGATAAAAACTGCTGTTTGAGATTGCTTTGTGACTACACAGCCCTTGCTTTTGTATAAAACATCTTTAGAGACTTTTGCAATCAAAAGCTAAAACTTCTGCTTTCCTTAAGATGTGGGAAGCTTTGCCTGCAAAGGCAATTTTTCATATACTTAATATATACTTTGTATACATAACTATTTGTTAATTCTAACTATACTCCGAAAAAATGTTAGCACTTCAACTTTAGTGCATCATTTTAATGGAACTTTCTCTGTTATTGTTTCTCTTTTATTCTCAAACCAGGATGCCACTTGCAAACCCCTGCTAAATTTTATTACACATCAGTTTAAGGACTCTACCTTCCTGAAATGCCAATTCAATAAAAAAACCAGCAAAGTCTTTTAACAATGACATTTTGGAAGTATTTTTCCTACCTGTGCTGCATTGTTGATACTTTTGTTAGACCTAGAGTTAACTATGGTAGCATATTATTACACTTTTCTAATTCTTACCCCAAGACTTGTGTCGCCTTGAATACCTCCCTCCACCTTCCATTTTCCTGGCTATTAACTGGAGCAATGCTAGCACAGACTTGTATCACAAACAGCACAGGCCCTCTCTGCTGCGCAGAGGGCTTTGCTTGTGTGCAGGTCATCAAGCCAGCAGAGGATCACAAATCCACTTTTACTTTGCATTTTGACCATGATGGAATTTTTACAGAAAAGTTTTACATTAAATACAAAACTAAGCTCTTTGTCCAGGATCATCAACCATCTAAAGTTTCTAGGAATGTGAATTCTACTCAGAAAACAAAACAAAACAAAACAAAAATCTTCTGAGATACAGGTAACGTTGAGGCATTAAAACGAGTGCCCTCCTGACCCCCAGCTCATATCCTGAGGCAGTAGATAGGGTTACTCCATGCCATTGCCTTAGCTTGTATAACAGGTCATAAAATTAAAGCATTTTCAAATTCCTGCAACACTACTTATTTCCATGAACACCTGCAGCCCTGGCTTCCATAGGCCAGTTATAAATTCAGAAGAGAACTATTCCTTCATTTTCATTGCCTTTCTTACTATGGCAACCTCCTGTTTTCTTTTTGATTCAATGTAGTCTCTTTAACTTTCTGGCCACTGCAAAGAAGCAATTTCACATTTTCTGAGATACTTATACAGGTTAAAATCCTTCTTCCTTAAAGAAAAAAGTATTTTTATGCTGTATAGCTGTATTTGCTATCATGTAATCATTCATTACACATACTAGAGCTAGATAATTAACAGTTCAAAGCAATTCACGGTGTTCTAGAAAAAGAGATAAATTCCAAGGTTTTCCTGCCACTGAATTTTTCAGTAATTACTATTTCTTTAATGTAGCTCTTTGGAGAAGTGGGAAGTTGCTAGCTCAAGAGGTTTATCTTGTGATTCAGATATTTTTTTTGGGGGGGTCCAATTTACAGCAAAATGCTGATGTAAGGCAAGTTTCCAAATCACAGTTTCTCACGAGATCAGAGACACCATTGTACTTCTCCTTAAACAGGAGTGATGGTGAGCTACTTCATGTCTGCAAAGGGGAAGCAGAAAGAAAAGGAAGTGGTTTTAGCTAAGACAGTTAAGGGGAAAAATAAGCCTGTGTTTACACTTAGCCTGAAAGTATGAAACTTCGCTTCTCATGTTTATCTATGCCATACTCTGTGTGTTTAATTTTGCCTGTAAGCATAGAAAACACAAAGGCATTTCTTTGGTATACAAAACATGATGGCAAGGTGAGACATTTGGGGTTGTATCTATTCACCATAGTCTCACTGTACTACTCTGATGTGCTGAAAAACAACTAGAAATGAGTGCATCTGAAATCAAACTCACCACTGCAGCACTGGGAGGTCTGGCACAGTGTGAAGCCATATGGGCAGCTCCCTGGCCTGCCCTAGTAGGGTCCCAGCTCCTTCAGAAAAAGTGTTTCCAAGCTCTCCCAAACATTTAGGAACTAAGCAACTACAACAGCAGTAGAAGCACATATCCCCTAATGTGAATGTCTGTGTGAGGAAAGTGTAAAACAGAGCATGCTGTCAGGTCAGTTCAGGCTGCTCACCTGCCGCATCTCCCTCATCTACCAGTGAAAAAGGCAAGAAAATGCTCTGTGGGTTCCTCCAGCAGCTTCATTCTCTTTGATATAGTTTAATACTTGTGGATAGCACCATTAAAATAACATCACTACCTCTCTGTAAAACTATCGGTGTGCCTAAGGCTAACTATATAGCAGCACAAAAAGAAGTATTTTATAGCTAATGCAATATGAAATTGTTGCTTGTTGCTTGGGAAATGAATCATTATGTTTTTAAACACATACCAAGCATTTTTTTTCATTTGCTATTGTGCTCTGGACACAATTTAAATTTATTTAACCAATGGCATTCATCAAAATGAAATGAAAGATCATATCACAGAGCCAATCCATCAGTTACACTGGGCTATTTAATCATCTGGTTAACTCCAGCTGAAGTTCAATGATCCAGAGGTGAAATTCTCAGAGCGGTCTGTGGTAACATCTTTGTGATTATCACAGTGTAGGCTCTCTTAGCTCCTCTGCTCACAGAACTTCCATCTGTTTCCAGTGGTGAAAAGCTAAGACTTAATTTTTCATATCTCAAAAGCAGCAAAGTTTCTTCCTAGGCTCCAAACAGAGAAACTGGGACAAGACTTGAAAACTTAAGGAAAGAAAAAGTGGTAGAGGTAGGAAAAAGAATCTGAAGTTCTCATATTAAAAGCCTTCTTCAGGTGTAAGAATAAATTTACAAGGACCATAAACATCAGTGAAAAAGTGGCTACTTTGAAATGTTAAAAGGCAAAGCCAACATCATGTTTTGAGGCTCCTGTTTATACAAAGCTGCCCAACTTAAGTCATTACATAAAATGGCAACTGAGGCTTGTGGGCATTATTCCATGAATAATTTGCATATACTCATGGATAATTCCCTGAATAATCTTTTCTTTGGAGTTTCTACTGCCTCTGAGAATCTAGCAGGTCCCTGAGTGCACTAATAACCCTTAATGACCCTGAGCAACTACAGCTGAGGTCTCCATTCCACAGTCCCTGCCCATAGGTCCTGGAGCCCATATAAACTGAGGGCCCCCTTCTCTCCTTTCTCTTTGGCTATGTTGATACAGGCCCTGAATGACCACTGTAGGCCTGTTTGGTGGTTGCTGGGGTGTGTCTGATTCTGGTTAGTCTCACTGGATTTGACCTTGACCATGACATACAGATTTGACTTCTCAGCTTGACCCTTGGACCAATCCTGTCTACAGAACAAAAACCAGGAGCCCTGAGTGAACTTACAGAGAAAGAAAATCTTCAGTTTTTGTATTGTTTTGATCATGACAGTACAAAGAAAGTTAGGTAATGTAAAAAGGCCAGATTTTAGTCTAATATGCAATGCAATTCTTACAATAGAAAGAATATTATAGGTCAGATGTGGGTAAAACCCTTCAATTCATGAACTTTTTTTTCTAGAATTGTTTATGAGAACTTCAGCAAAATAAATTTCTTCTCATTCTGATCTTTTAAAAAGTAGGAGGGAAGGGAGGCCATCCAGAGGGACCTGGACAGGCTGGAGAGGTGGGCACAGGCCAACCTCATGAAGTTCAATAAGAGCAAGTGCAGGGTCCTGCATCTGGGTCGAGGCAATCCCAGGCACAAATACAGGCTGGGCAGTGACTGGCTGGAGGATAGCCCTGAGGAGAGAGACTTGGGGGTGCTGGTGGACAAAAAGCTCAACATGAGCTCTCAGTGTGCACTTGCAGCCCGCAAAGCCAATCAGATCCTGGGCTGCATCAGGAGAAGTGTGGCTAGCAGGTCGAGGGAGGTGATCCTCCCCCTCTACTCAGCCCTGGTGAGACCCCACCTGGAATACTGTGTCCAGTTCTGGAGCCCCTATTACAAGAGGGATGTGGAGGTGCTGGAACGTGTCCAGAGAAGGGCCACAAGGATGATCAGAGGGCTGGAGCACCTCTCCTATGAGGACAGACTGAAGGAGTTGGGGCTGTTCAGTCTGCAGAAGAGAAGGCTCCGAGGTGACCTAATTGTCGCCTTCCAGTATCTGAAGGGGGCCTACAGGAAGGCAGGGGAAGGACTTCTCAGGATATCAGGTAGTGATAGGACTAGGGGGAATGGAATGAAGCTGGAGGTGGGGAGATTCAGGCTAGATGTGAGGAGGAGGTTCTTCCCCATGAGAGTGGTGAAACCCTGGAATGGGTTGTCCAGGGAGGTGGTCGAGGCCCCGTCCCTGGGGGTGTTTAAGAGCAGGCTGGATGAGGCTCTGTCCAGCCTGATCTAGTGTGGGGTGTCCCTGCCCATGGCAGGGGGGTTGGAACTAGATGATCCTTGTGGTCCCTTCCAACCCTGAATGATACTATGATACTATGATACTATGAAAAAGGGAAATAAAAGAGGATTAAACCAAGCCTTGTTCATACAGGTACTCTAAAGGCATTGCATACAGAAACTAAACATTGCAGCAGAGAAAAAGGGAATTTGGAACCAAATTGCTTTTGAGTCTGCTTTCTGATTTAATTTTAACATGTCTGGGTGTTTTGGTTCTTTTTGAGGGGGCGTTTTTGTGGTTTTGTTTGGTTTGGTTTTGGTTTTTTTTTAAGGCAAAACTTTTGTTTCTTTTTTTTTTATCATGGACATACTTAAGACTGCAAAAACTATTCCTACTTTTATCACAATGAAATAAAGACCTTTTGCAACTTTTTGAGAGCACCTCAAAACTACCACAAGCCTAGCATTCAGTACTCCTTCCTGGGATGAGATATGAGCTATTTATGTTCAAGAGGCAAGGGCTAGTTCAACATGCTTATTGATGGTTTTGGTAGTAAAAAAGAAGTCACTTTTGGCATAGGCTTTTCACAAACTGACATGAGGTAATTATGCTCTGCCAAAAATTCTCAGCCTGCCTAATATGAAATAGGCTTGGCTTCCTAAAGAGTAAGAAAAGAACCAAGTCCATTCTGAAATGGTCTTAGATACTTAATATACTGTTGTGGGGGCTTATAAACCTTTGTCTCAAAGACCTCAAAACTACAGTGCACAACTCAAACAATGAATAAAGCACCTCAGCGTTTGTTTCAGTGACTTTGTCTAGTAATGAGCCCAAACTTTTTTATATGGAAGAGCCACATGGTGGCAGGAGAGAACCACAAGGCATACATATTGCTCTGCTAAATGCTGTCTACAGTGTAGCTGAAGGTTTGTGGCTTTACCTTTAAATCTCATGGATGAGCAGAATTCGTTAGTTACAATGTTTAAAGAAATGTTAGTGACTTCTAAGTTTCTGATGCTACTCACCAAGTTCAATAGGGTATTATACAGTGAATAATACAGTAGCTGCTGAAGTTATGTAGTACAGTTAAGATACAGAATCTGCAGCATGATGTTAGATTGTCTGCAACACCACATCTTAACATCGCATGAGGAGTCGATGACTAGAAGTGATTTTCACAGAGCTGTTCTCCAACTGTTACTCTGTTAGTGACACCACCAGGTTAACAACTGGCCATAAATGATTCTTCAAATCCATAATTCTCAGAAAATTAATTATTTAGCTTTTTTATTTATTTATTTAATTTTATTTTTATGAAATGTGCTACATCCAGAGCAGGTCTGCTATACACAAGTGAAAAGAGAATTTTTTTCCCACATTGTGATCTACTAAGAGCAGTTCTAACTACTAATCCTATTTAAGGAGGACATACAACTCACTTTATGGACATCCATAATTGCAAGGCACTAATGTTTCTAGACGTCCCTGTACAGTCAGTGCCAATGGAAACAGTGATGGACTTAGCTGTACACACTGCTAGTGGCTAGAGAATTGCAGCCAGAACTGGAGCATAACTAGTTACCTTCACAATCAAGATGCAGTTCAGGAAGCTGATTTCTATTAAATTTAAGTGGATTTTACAGTTGTAGCAGATATGTAATCTTCCTAATTTGTTCAGTCTGTCCCTGAAGACACTGTAGCATCCTTTCCTTTAATTCCATCACTTAAATCACTGGTCATGCATTCCATAATAATAATTTTCTTTCAACTTGGACGAATCCAGTTTAAATTGTTGAAACCTTGCTGAGAACCACTAGCATGACTTTTAAAATAATTGATTTAAGGGGAAAGAAGACTCTAAGGAATCAAATAGCATGTGATTCCATTATCTCCATAGCAATCAGTGCAAGAATTTTCTTACTACTGTAAACAGTGTTGTAAAGTTTCTGAAATCACAGGGGCCACCACAGCGCTGGTCACACCCTTCTCTTAATACTAAGAGGAGCAGCACAATCTACTTGCCCTCTCAGAGGACAGGCTTACATCTCTCCAAACTGTTTTATTGGATTTTTTTTTCCCTTTAACTTATTAACAACCAGCAGAAATCATGTCAAGAAGTTTTCTAATAGCAAACTGGTTTAGTGATCATCTGACCTGATGTAAAAAAAAAAGCCTTTACAAAAATTGAAACTCCCTTGCAACAGCATAGTTCTCATTTCCCTCTCCCTTTGGTTGGTTGTGTTTTGTTGGTTTTTTTTTTTTTTAATTATACTCAGCTTTCACAGCTGAACTTCTCAATTTCATTCTAAGGCTGTATCCTTCTTAATCTTCACTGACTTCACATGCTTTTTCACTTGTTAATATAGCATGAATTTGCTTTATGCAGCATGATCCTACTAGAGCAAATGGGATAAATTCTTGATGTATACTCACAGAAGGTTCACAGTGAGCTTCAGGCTGTGTAAGACCTTAGAGATTCATGTTAGGGGATTATTAATTTTTATGAACATGAGAAATTCAAACCATTTGGTCACCTCCTAGTACTCAGTGTTCTAAGCAGTGTTGCATTGATTCCACATAATGTTCTCTGTACTTCAGTGTAATCTGAGGTGATTTCACTCAGGTGACTGGATCAGTCCTCTTGGTTCACCCTTTCTCCTTGCTGTGTCATGAGAAATAGCTGGGCGTTGCAACCATCAAGACAGACTTCAAAAACAAGCCCTGAAGAGTTACCAGGTAAGAAGGGTCTGAGTATCAACAGCACTTCTCTCACCTCTGGGTCACTGCTTTGAACTAGACTGAACAATCAAGCAAAGTCTTTGCTTTCTATCAGTCTTCAAGTATAATCTTTAAGATGGCTATGTAATGCAGTCAACAAAAAGCATTAAGTATCGGTATCGTAAGAGGCAGCATTTTGGACCAAGTCTATATCAAGCCTTGGGTCTGGCTGGGATTCAGTACTTTAGAACACAAGAATATCTGCTATCCATCGGCCAAATGGGTCTCTGGGGATCCCTGTAGTTTTATGATGGCACACATTGGTGCAGTAGTAAAGCTCCCTACACTTACAAGCCTGATGTACATCTGGTAAAGGAATCACAGAATCACCAAGGCTGGAAGAGACCTCAAAGATCACCAAGTCCAACCTGTCACCACAGACCTCATGACTAAACCATGGCATCAAGTGCCACATCCAATCTCCTCTTGAACACCTCCAGGGATGGTGACTCCACCACCTCCCTGGACAGCCCATTCCAATGGCTAATGACTCTCTCAGTGAAGAACTTTCTCCTCACCTCCAGCCTAAACCTCCCCTGGTGCATCTTGAGACTGTGTCCTCTTGTTCTGGTGCTGGTTGTCTGGGAGAAGAGACCGACCCCCTCCTGGCTACAACCACCCTTCAGGTACTTATAGACAGCAATAAGGTCTCCTCTGAGTCTCCTCTTCTCCAGGCTAAACAATCCCAGCTCCCTCAGCCTCTCCTTGTAGGGCTTGTGCTTGAGGCCTCTCCCCAGCCTCGTTGCCCTTCTCTGAACATGTTCAAGTGTCTCAGTGTCCTTCTTAAACTGAGGGGCCCAGAATTGGACACAGGAGTCAAGGTGTGGCCCATCCAGTGCTAAGTACAGGGCAAAATGACTTCCCTGCTCCTGCTGGCCACATTATTCTTGATGCAGGTGAGGATGCCATTGGCCTTCTTGGCCACCTGGGCACACTGCTGGCTCATGTTCAGCCAGCTGTCAATCACTACCCCCAGGTCCCTCTCTGTCTGGCAGCTTTCCAGCCACTCTGACCCCAGCCTGTAGCTCTGCATGGGGTTGCTGTGGCCAAAGTGCAGCACCCGGCACTTGGATTTGTTGAATGCCATCATGTTGGACTCTGCCCATCTGTCCAGTTGGTTGAGGTTCCTCTGCAAAGCCTTACTACCCTCTAACAGATCAACACCTGCTCCAAACTTGGTGTCATCTGCAAATTTGCTGATGACTGACTCAATCCCCTCATCCAGATCATCCATGAAGATATTAAAGAGGATGGGGCCCAGCACTGATCCCTGGGGGACACCACTAGTGACTGGCCGCCAGCTGGATGTGGCACCATTCACCACCACTCTCTGGGCTTGGCCCTCCAGCCAGTTCCTAACCCAGCACAGAGTGTTGCTGTCCAAGCCATGAGCTGACAGCTTGGCCAGCAGTTTTCTGTGGGGGATGGTGTCAAAGGCCTTGCTGAAGTCCAGGGAGACCACATCCACAGGCCTCCCCACATCCACCAGGTGGGTCACCTGATCACAGAAGGAGAGGCAGGATTTGCCCTTCCTAAATCCATGTTGGCTGGACCTGATCCCTTGGCCATCCTTCAGGTGTGCAGTTATTGCTGCCAATATGATCTGCTCCATAATTTTCCCTGGCACTGAGGTCAGGGTGACAGGCCTGGAGTTTCTAGGTTCTTCCATCTGACCCTTCTTGTGGATGGAAGAAGCAGTCAACCATGTCATCAGCTTATAGTTCTACGTTCACTCTTATGGACCAAATCACATCCTGGCTGTGTTACCAGAAACATGAAATCTGTGCATATTGGTGTTTTCTAGAATTAACTCTATTGAAAAAAATGTGAGAATTCAATCTTAAGGCAGGGAATTAATGCTATCTGCTATCAAAGCACAGAAGTGAAAAAAATAGCTGACATACTACTTCTGGTCTGTTGATCGGAACAAACAGTCTCATTTTTCAGTTAACTTAGGTCAGGTTTCCATGCTAGATACTGTAATTTCAGTGGAAGAGCAGCACTTGGTAGTAAGGGATTCTGAATCTTCAGAGTAACAGCTCTCAATTCAAACCTGCCCTAACTACCATTTCACTATTCCTTAGGATGTATTCACTGATCTATGGCTGCTCCTAGTTTCCCTGTTAAGGTTTCTGGATGCTGGGCAGGATGCAGCCTGAGCAGAAAAGTTCACTTGTCTGTGAGGATAAAAAGGAAAGGGGAGGGGAGGGGGGGGGAAAGTCTGACTTACCCATTGATTTTAAAAAGCAACAAAACCAAAACCTAAACACCACTGCAGTAGACAGCATTGTACAGACTATGTATCTGGCTGCTGAACTCTATTTATAGTCTGTACTGGGTTTGGCATATCTGGGCACTTTGCATGCAGCCAGTACTCCCCAAAGGATTCCTGAATAACACATTGCACCAACAAAAGAAGACTACTTAATTCATGAGGTAGATGATGAACATGGTTAAGGGCTTAACTCAATTCCTACAAAGATCAACTATAGCTAGGTATAAGGCACAGAGCTCTAGAAAGAAAAAATCTGGTCAGGTAGCTTGTGCTGGGGTCCTTTCCCAACCTGTCAATTGTGAAATTCTCAGCTCCCTGTGGCTTAAAACTCTAGTTCAGTTGCAGTTCTCATGTGCTTATCACCTCATCTGTTCTGTGGTGGTGTTGAACAGTGAGTGACTCCTATCTAAAGAACATATTGGGAAATACATCTTCACTTTTTTATGCAGTAGATAACTAAAGTTGCTCCTTTTATCATGAGGTAATGTCACATGGCTCTACTGAATATACTAATGGCAATTAAAGAGACATTTCTGGGGTGAAATCCAGAGGATTTCATCTGCTGCTTAATCTTTGCTGCAGCTGGTATGGACTTTTCTTCTGTTGAGAAGAAAAAAATAGTTTTTTGTAATAAGCAGGAATAACAAACACAAGTCCACAGTTTAGAGAAGTAGTATTCTGTTAACGAGTAAGGATTTTACTTCCCCATATTTATTTCTTTTTACAAGCTACACTAATACAACTCAAATATCCTTAGTTGCTGCATGCTCATTTTGGCAATGAAGTTCTAGTTAATATTTGCAATTTCTTTATAAGAGATACATGACATGGCTATTTAGCATCTGCACAGGAAATTACAATGTTTCTTAGTAATCAGCAGTTATCTTGATCTTATTACAACTTTCCCACTCAAAATTACGCAAGTGTAAGCATGAAAAGTGTTAGGCACTACTGAAATAAACACTTCAAAAGCAAACACTTGATGTCATGCCATTTTTCCAGTGAGTTTGCACACATTCACAAAACTAAAATAAGGTCCTTGCAAGCACTAAATGTATTTATTTCTTAGGGCAAAGTGAAGTTCTTACGATACTGGACAACTTTGTACTGCTACCATACTTACACGAAAAAATAGTACCAAGGACCTCTTCTGTCACCAGAACTTGATCTAATTTCTCTGTAATTTAACAGATATCTTGGAAGCTTAACTGAATCAAACATTTTGAGGGTACTCACAGTGCATGTATTTAATATATCAATAGTTTAATTACCACTGGAGTATGCAAGGTATTTGACATCAAATACAGCATGAAGTCTCTAACTGCTTGCCATACAACACAGAAGTCTTGTGCCTCTTGGGTTTTGTTTCTCAAGAGGCACGTAACAGTTCACATTTAACCTGGTCAAACCTATTAACAGAAGATAATTCAACAAATGAGCTTGCCTGTAAATAGCTTATTACTTTCAAAACAAAATAAAGCACTGAAAAAAGATAGCTTTAGATTTTCCATCTACCCAAGAGCTTTACGTCATATTAAAAATTTTCTTGCTCATATCAAGAATTTAAGTATGCTTACTTAAAACCTTAGATTATAGAAGGATCTTTGAGCATTGAACACTTTTTTTTTTTTTCAGAAGGAAAACTTAGTCTTAGCTTTCCAAGCCTCCATTTTCCACATACAGTCATTATCTGTTTTCTGCACTCAGATTTTATAGAACTCACAAGTCATTTTAATGGAAAAGAAAAATGCTGTATCTCTTACAGCATGAGCTTTTAGCCACCTTGTTGAGGTTCTTGGCACCACAGTGCTAATCTCATGATGTGCACACTAACTTTAGAACTGAACTAGGTTGTCCATGGCAATTCTTTCATAACAAACAAAACCAACCCAAACTGCTTAATAAATGAAATGGAGAACACAAGGAGAAAAGACTACTGAAGGAATTACACAAAACCACACTATTTATCAAATGTATATTCCTTGTTAGAGATTTTCTGTGCTTCCCAAAGACTCTTCTTGTTTGGTCTCAGACAAACTTTTTTTCTTGCCTTCCTCTGTTACAGTATGACTCATCTGTTCAAACAGCTTTGATATCTTGCCAAATCTCAGGTGATTCTGAAATCTTCGTGCCGCAAAAGCATAAAGTAGAGGGTTAATACAGCTACTGATGAATCCAAGCGCTCCAGAGATGTACACTCCTCTGCCTACGATTTCATCCAGCGCCAAAGACATTTCCTCGTTAGAGAGTTCTATTTGGACTGAAATAATATCTAGGATGTTAAAGAGATGATGAGGGAACCAGCATAAAATGAATGCCACCACAATGCTGGCAATGAGGCGTTCTGATCGCTGCTTTGATTGGTAAGTCATTCTGGTTATTCTTCTTGCAACACACACATAACAAGTGCAAATAATTAAAAAAGGGATTGCAAATCCTGCAAGAGTCTCCAGCAAAAGATGGGACACTTTCTGTCTACTAGAAGAGTAGTTGCGACATGTGCACTGTAGGCTGCCGTTCATTTCTTCTGTCTCTTGAAATGGAATGATAGATGTGCCAAAAGCAATAGACAGGAACCAAATGAGGAACACAATTATTGAAACCTTTTCTTTTGTTTTGTACCTCTGAATTGTGAAAGGGTAAAACACAGCCATTAACCGCTCCAAGCTCAGTGCTGTAATTAGAAATATACTTGCATACATGCTGCAGTAAATAATGAAAACCAGTATTTTGCAGAAGACTACTCCAAAAACCCATGAGTCAGCAAAGGAGTAAATCCAGATTGGTAAAGTAATCAGTACAAGGACATCTGCAATGGCCAGGTTCAAAATCAACAGGACCGAAGGAGATACTTTCTTCATCTTTGTACAAATAGTCCAGATGACGATGCAATTTCCAGGGGCCCCAATAATAAATGACAAGCTCAGTATTATGCAGGCTACTGACCTCACAATATTCCATGTTGAATAGACACTGCTTTCCTCAGCTTGGCTCATTCTGGGAGTTCTTCAGTTTGGCTTGGTTGCAAATATCCCCAGTGCTTTGCACTCTGCTTTTGAGGGTCTGAATGAACTACCCAAGACGAAGTTCTATAACTTAATCTCTGCAGACTACCACGGCAAATGAGCTCATATCCTAATGTTCACTCTTAACAGGAACTGCCATACATGGTCAGATGTCTTGTTTAGGAAGCCTAGGCATTTTTGCACATCAAGCAAAAAATGCAGTGCAGCACCTGTTTTTGCTTTTAGTTACAGATCCATCAGCAGATTTTAAAGCATGTTGGTGGTCTTTAATAGGGGTGGTGCCCCTGTTAAAGTGACTTGCTACTTTGTAAAAGTTACTGATCAGCAAGTGAGAAGAAAGAAACCTTTTTTTATGTTGTTCTACTCCTGTTTGTATAAATAACTCAACATTTTATTTTATGGAAGTGGCAGATAAACCACAGATCTGCACTGTATGTTTGATGTGAATTTCCAAACATTAATGTACTTACTGCCTTCATGTAATTATTTTTGTTTTAAATTAAGCAGTAAAGTTGATTGTGCTTTAGAAACGTGATGGCATAAAGGAAATCAACATTTGCCCTATTGTAAGAATGTACTGGTACAACAAAGTGGATGGGAATTGTATTTGCAGTGCCCTGGGAAACTGCAGTCTTGCAGCCTGGCCAAACATTCCCCATGAGAATAATTTGGATATAGGGTTATAGGACAAAATACTCAGGTAATGTATTAAATTGTCCTCCTGCTGTGCCAGCAATAGGCTATGACATGATAACCTAGAAAACTTGTAGTCAGTGCAGTGTTTCAGTCCTGTGGTAACCCAAAGTTCTCCAGTGTCTTGCTGAAGAATACAGAAGAATTTAGTTATCCTTATGTCAAAACATTTTCTTTTGAAGTTAGTTTCTAAAAAGTTGGAGGAACTAAAATAGCAGCACCCACAGAAGTGTTCAAGAGTCACAGAAGTGAAACTGGAAGGGTTATTTTCCATGAAAAGAATGCACAGAAAAAGGGGTTATGAATGACTCAAATTCAAGACTGTGATACAGATTATTTCCTTAAGTGCTGAGGTAGAATTTTACAGGACTGGCAAATGTAGTGAATAATATTAAATTGAAAAGTATGTTTCACCACAGAAAAAGGATTGCAACACCACCCCCAAATCAGCTTAGCTGTTTTTGATCTCATAATAGTGTAATGAGATCAAATGCAAATCCAAAATAACTCCACTGAAGTCAAGTATTATGTTTTCAAAATGCTATTTATGTAATAAAGATTTTCATTTGGACATAATCTGATACTTGATTCCAGTTCCTTTTATTTTTAACTACATTGAGTGTAAAATGGGCTGGAGAAAAACCCAAGCCAGTTGTTTGTATTCTAAAGGGAACTTCTGGAAACCACTTGTAAAAATCCACTTATGAGAAAAAGTGCTGGGCAATGTCTCTTCCTCTAGTGAAATCACCATTGCATGAATCATTTCTCTAGAACTTTGGAAGGGCTTGCTTTATTTCCAGTGCCATATGTAGGGTGAACTAAGTTGCAGGCTTTTACTGAGGGGAAAAAATAAATTGAAGAAGAGATGCACAGTACCTCTTGTCATATGATGCCACACAGACAGGTAGGTTCTTTCAGGTAAAGCCTGAATCTAGATGATTATTCATGTATCACATACTGAATATTAAGAATTTGACCTGATCTGCAGAGGGCCAAGATTGACTAAAAAAGCCTGGGTAACTAAAGACTCTAAACAGCAGGAAAGTTCTACTGGTAGCTAAATATTCTGCTTAACTGAATGCTATGATAATTGTTGATAATTCTGTAACAAAAACCAAACTAACCATAAGAAATTTGAGGTAACAATAAGCTATGCTGATACTTAAAATTATGTCATAATTAAGCTCTAATTGTAACTACAACCCTGTGCCCAGTCCTCATTCTGACAAAGACTCCTGAAAGAACCTGTGTGCTCCTCGTGTAATGCCTCTCTCAGACTCTCCTCCTTAAAACTTTACTTTTGGTGGCACAAAGCAGTTGTTTGTACTACTGGTATCAGTGTTAGTACAGTTCTAATACAGTGGCTGAACATCTGAAGTTTCTGTCCTTACACTTTTCAGAAACAAGTCTTTCCACTTCAGCCAAAGTCTTGTTTGTTAAATGGCCTCTGCCCCTGGCTGCATTTTTCATTTAAACATAAAAACAAAAGAATCTCAGAATTGCAGCAACAGCCTGGGAATTCTCTTTCAAAAAAGATCCCAGACAGGTGTTGAAATGCAAGACCTCCTTGAGTAAGACTGTGAAGACATGCTACTATACTTAATATCACAGAAATTACTTAGTATTAGAAGGGGAGCATGCTTCTGAAGAGCTACGCACAACTGTGAAAACCTGAGTGCTTGTAAGATGTCTTGAATAGTCTCCAGAAGTGTCTGTTACTTGTCAAATCTATACCAGTAGTATACAAACTTAAAAGGAAATTTAAGAAATATTTCCATTAACCAGGGGAGCAGTGTGGCATGTTCCATAACATGGTAAACACAACAGCAGCTAAACAACTCCGTATCTTATAGTGATGAAATGCAGGTGGGGCTTTTAATGCATGAGCATGCAGCTGGACTTTGGACCTCATGAGCTCTGGTCTAATTTGGTCTAATTCTATTAAGAGCAGGGATATTAGGCTGCATCTCTGTGGTTTGTTTTTTTTTTTTTTATTTAAAGAAAGGTCTTTATCTGTGAATTGTTGTGTGCATGCTTATTATACATAGTGCAACAATTCTACCACCAACATGGGAGGCTTTCTGTTAAATATCACCTGTAGATTGGCAAATAATTTCCAAAAGCATTCCAAGATCAAGAACTCTGTTATTGCTATGAAATGTTTTGAACACAATTTGCTTTAGATTAAACGTTAGGAGGATGTCTCAATCCTTCAAAGTATTTGTTTCATTGGATGCATGCATGAGCTTCCCTCTAGTGGATGGTCTGTAAGTTACACTGCCACCACATTTTCAGACAGCTGTGTTTGGACCACTAAATGTAAAATGGATATTTATAGCTTTTGCAGATTTATTCTGAGAATTGGAATTTTACTTCAAACTGCTGAGAGTCCCTGGGCAAGCATCCACCCCTCTGTGCAGTAAGAGCCTGCCTGTAACAATTACAGAGTGGTGGTGCTGAGGAAATCCACATTTTGTAACTTGTGTGAATAACTGTACCAAAAAGACATTTTACATCTTCTCTAAATGTTGTCTTCAGAAGGATTGATGGATGTTTGGCTAGTATGTGGTTGTACATTAATGATTAGCAAGTATCATGTATCTGCTGTGGTGCCAGAAACTGATGTTATTAACCTTGTTTGCCTGCCAATGCAGAAGGGAAAAAGTTATTAGTCTAAACCCCTTAGTCCTGCAGCTACTGAAACAAGGCAGGTATCCACAGGACTGCAATAGCTGTCCAACAACAAATTCAAAACAAACATTAACAAACTGTTAATGACAGTGTGGATGCAGCACACTTTGCCTCGATTAGAGAACTATGGGCTAGTTGATGGCAATCCGAATGTTGTTTTCTTGACTACAGGAGGATTTCTACAGAAACAGAATCTTATGGTGGTGTGCAGCAGCCAATAATGCCTCTGCTCTGCAATTACTGCAAAGGAAAGTGCAATGTAGGAGAAGACATGTACCAGACACTTCTAAGCTCTTGAACTGTTTGTGACAGCAGCCCATGAGGTAGTAAATACAAATGAGAACACTCTTAGTGCTTCTTTATCACCAGGGAAAATAACTTAGTGAAGAGCTGCCCTGAGATCAGTTCCAGAAGGTAATAAAAGATGTGTACCTTGCATTACAAATAGAAAGTTTGAAATATTCTGTGCCGTGTGCACTGCTGTTAATTAGTCTTCTAGTACTGTTACAAAAATGATATCTCTTTCACAGCTGAGTAGCAAATAACAATAGTTTTATAAGACTATCCAGAGAAAAGATTCTCTCTCTGTTCTGTTCAGGGAAAACTGCATTATAACTTGCACTTGTTATATGTGCATCGATACAAGTTTACCTGTTGGTACTCTTGTCACCAAAACAGAAAGAACATGGGCAATCAGAACGCATTTGCAGCAGCTGTGAAACTATTCAAATATATGGTGAAACATTTTCCTCATACAGACATACCAGGTTCATGAGAGAGCAGAGGTGCTAATTAAGATAGTGGAGATCTGTATTTATCATTCTGACTATAAGCAGGTATATGAATAATAATTATGCAGAGATTATGGAAAAAAAACCCCGCCTTTTCTCAACATTATTCAGAATGTATGTAGTTGTAATTATTCACAGTACAAGCTTTCAAACAGTAATTGTATTATTTATGTTACAATTTAAGGTGACAGTTTGGCCTGTTCTACATCAGCTAGCACTAAGCTGCTATTTGTACGTAGACAAACTGTTAGTCAAAATCCTTATCTACACTGGTACATCTGACATCACAATTGCTACTGGGTAAATCAAATACATTGCTTATATATTCTTCCTTTTGAGTAATAAACTAGTGATGTCAAATACTGCCTTGATGATTTGCTACCAAATATTACTTGATTTTCCTTTATTGTTTAGCTAAACCTACTGCTACTCTCCCCCCATTTGCTTGGGTTGCATCTGTAAGTTGTATTACTATAGGATCACTGTCTAATTGTTATTCAACAGTGCAATGGGAGTCAATCCTTATCTGTGTATCTCTTAGTGAAGGACCTGTGATTAAAAGAACCAAACCTGTGTGCATGTGCTGCAGACAGATGGCAGCTGTGGCTCTGCATGTAAACGTGGCATACAGCATTTCCTATAGCGTACTCTTGCGTAAAACGATCTGTCCGTGTAGTTATGCGTTTTCAACACAGGGTGGCACTGGGGAACCATCTCCACCACCTCCCTGGCCAGGCAGGTGTAGCATTTCTCTGCACGTGGGGCAGTTTTCAAGGCTGAGACCCACAAAATTGATTCTTTTGCATGTGAAGGTTAGATGATCGTGACTTCAATTTCAGTGTTGTTTCTAATTTATTCATATAGACAAAAATCACGATATCTTTTCTGTCTTGCACATCATGTTATTTCTTAACACTTCTATATCTAGCTCCCTTATTCTATGTCCACTTGCAAAGTTACATTCTGCTGTAACTAATACAATAAAGGCAGCTCCCTCTGCAACAGAAATAACTTGGAACCTTTTTTTTTTCCTGTGTCTCTGAAGTAACAAAGTTTGGCAATTATATTAATTGCTCCTTCAGTGTAGTTTCCATTGCTGCGTTCTTGTAGTCTCTTTAAAAAGCAGATCAAATTGCAAACTCATGCTGTGAAACAACCCTGCTAAGCGGATTTGAACAACTTCCTAGTCATTTAATTCCTTTAATACACAAGCGTTGAGCTTGAGCTCTTGGTTTTGTGATCTTGCATCAGAAGGCTGGTTAGCTGTGCTGAGAGTAGAGAGACTGTACTGATTTCATAGAGATGTTAGCTAAAGAACTTGCAGAGGAACACTTGCACACTCACCATTCAGTATTCAGCACACCTAGTAGGTTGTCTTGAATATCTAGAGAAGCTAGCACCTTGTACCACACTGCTCTTCAGAATGATCTTGTCCAAGCATTCTTAATCTGAAATACAAAGTAGAGAGGATTGATTCTGAGACGCCACACAGAGCTACAACAGACATGTACAGAGCACAGACATAATGCACTGTACAGAAAGTGTAAGAGATGCAATCTTCAGGCACAGGTAATTTTCTCTCTCTGTGTAATGTGATCTATTGCTTCTCCAAAATTTTAATTTAATATTAGAAATGGCTGTGAATGATGATGACATCTCCATTAATTGAAGAAGAACTTTTCACTGGCAGAAAGTGTTAGCACCATTTAACTTAGTTGAAATTCCAATTATTTATGGATTTTAATAGAATGTAAGGCTAATAGACTCTAAATCATCTGATCTCCTACTATTCTTAAATTTGACTCTTGAGCCTAACAACATGATCTAGGTTTAAGCACTCTTATTTCAGATATTCTAGTGCTGAGTCAGACCAAAAAGTCCTCTTAACCCAGTATCTTGTCAGTGGTGGCAGCCAAAAGCAGTCGCCTAGAGAAGAATGTAAGAACAAGCCATGTGTAAATATACTTGTCCCACATATTCTCTGGCATGTGGACAATGACAGCTGAGGAGCTTCCTGAGTCAGGTATGGTTACTCTAATAAAGCTTTGTGGACATTTACTCTATAGACTTCCTAGGTCTATCCTTGAACTCATATACACTATTAGCACTGCAGCTTTCACACCTGCTGTTTGAAGATCCACCTCCTTTTGTTTATTTGCTGGCCTCATCTGGATCCCCACAGCTCACATGTTGGAACAAACAGTGAATAGTTGATCCCTGGTCATCCTTTCCATAGTCCTTATTTGATTAAACCCTACATTTGTCAGTTATTTCTTATTTCCAGACTGAAGAGTTCTTGCATACAGGATCACTCCCTACATAGAAATGATTCCACTGTCACCTTTCTCCCTTCATTCACTTTTTTAATATTATCTTTGAGACAGAGGAGCACAAGTTCTCAAGTTCGAGTTCAATTAACTGCAGTGTGTGGCAGATGGAGAAAGAGGGAAACCAAGTTACAGGGAGGCTAAGATCCCTCATCTTGTCTTTTTGTCTGCTACAGTGTAAAAATGAGGGCTTGGTTCTGTCAAATGTAACTTTATATATATATATATATATATATTTGGATTAGTTTAAACTCAAACCACAAATATAATAATTAGTTTTTATTTTCCTCAATATCAGTTTATGCTCTAGCATTCAGAAGACTTGGTTCAAAAGGTCACTGTGATGTGTTGCTCTTTCTTCATTTACTCCAGATGCTCCACAACCATAGAAATCCTCATGTGATGCAATTAACTTGTAATCCTTAAACCATAGGTTGTCCTCTATGTAGCAGAGCTCCGTGTCTGTTTGCTGGGTGTCTTATTCTGTGCTTAAACTGTTGCAAGTCAAGTCTTGTTTAAATGCACCGTTATCTGGTGCTGCATGAAGGACAGTTTTAAAAACTCTGTATGTTATTTTTTTCTTGGCAGCTTTGTGTTTTGTTACACTTATCTGTGTGGGAAGCAGTTAGTTCTCACTGGTATTGAAGGTTATCTCTTTAATATCAGTTCTTCCCCTGCACAGCAAATGTGTATTTTTTTTTTCATGACTGATGTTTTTCTATCTTTTGAGTGGCTACATCTTAACCAAGTTGTGTGGCATCCAACCACAATATCACAACAGTTATTTCTCTAGCTCTGCTGCTGTGGCTCTTCACTGGATGGGCTTCATGTTAGAATGGCACAATGTTTGCTCTGTGCAGCATCTCCTGATACTGAGCAATGAGTTTGTTACCCAGTGAAAAACAGACTACATGGTAGGGCAAGCATGGCTAGACACTGCTGATGAGCATCATCTGATGAAATTATTAAAGGTCCCCCTCATGATAAATTACAGATCCTGTCACAAATTTTACCCATGATCTAGTTCTCTGATTCAGGTGTTGAACAATGTTGTGCTGAATCTGTAGTTCAGGAGGTTTGCTAGGTTATTTTGTCATCATTTAATACTGTTCTCTATACAAGGTTATACAGATATCAAGAGCATGACTCTAAAGCACACTTACATGAACTTAAATTTGGAACATCGTTAGCCTTTTCGTTACCTGAGCACTGTCACTTGTAAGCACACCAGAATAAATCAGTGCTGTCTGGCAGCTTGCCAAAATGAGGAAATACCTAATAAACCAGTAGGAGACAGGATCTTTGACAGAATTGGCTTCTACTAAGCAAGGCATCATTGCCACAGCAAAACTGTTCTCACAAGTTGTGTTAGGATGAAATCCAAGTGGAAGAGTTGAAATTGCCTCATGATGCTATATCCTTTAACAGGAAACCATGAGACCAATTTATCTGCCCCAGCAAAGCTCATATGTTTCTTGCTTTCAGCAGCAAATTTGTCTTCATGTCATATGATAGCCCGTTCTTCAGCTTGTAATCTGAGCAGCTTTGCTCCCAAACATTGATAGCCAAATGATTCTTACCACACCATGAAGAAACTCTTCTGAGTGTTATTCTAGAATCATACTGATGAAGCACAGTAGCAAGATTTAAAGCATCTCAAGCCATTTATATCCTGTCATTTAAAAACAAAACAACCCAAACTTGTTCTGCTAAATCCCTTCTCTCGAAGTAGTATGTCTAGTCCCTGGCAAGCTTCCCCTTTCTAATATGTCCACAAACACCTCTAAAGTACTCTTTTTCAGTCCAAAATGTGACCAGTTAGTTCACTGCCTCTTGTTTAAAACTCGGGTGTTAATCCCAGAAATGAGTTAAATAAAATGGTGAAAAAATGTTAAAATTGTCATTTTACATTCTGCTTGTATTATTTGCCTAACAGAACTATCAGAATAACTGTCCTGATTTAAGTCTCATGCTGGCTGTGATTTGAACACAATGATTAGAATAACAACCTTCAGAAGTCCCTTCCTATAGTTTTGCCCTGACTTGTTTCACACAGGCTGATGCAACACTACTCATGATGCTACCGATTAAACCATTTTCCCATGATTAACCATTTCCAACTGCTTGTGTCCCTCAGCTTAGGAGGGAACTACGTCCTTACAGGAATCATCAAGCAACACTTTTTAACTGAACATGCCCAGGGGATGGAATAGTGTGTGTCTGTTGATAATTCAGGTGCATTAGTAAATTATCTCTCTCTTTAGAAAGTGGCATTAGCCAAATAGTGTATCAGGCATTTATTTTTTACACGCACTGACAGCAGAAATTCACATCTGAGCAATTAATTTTGCTAATCTGCTCTGCTTTTTTTTCAAGAGTAATTAAGAAAGCTCAGTAGAAATTGGGTCACTCTTATTTAGTTCTGAACAGCAGTCAGTTTTCCTACTCATATCTAGTTTTTAATGTGATATGTGGATCTGAAGCATAGAAAATAAATATTTGGTCTATTACTACATCTCTACATCCAAGATAACTACATCTCAGTGGGATTGCATACTCCAAAGAGCCATAATTATAAAATGAAGGGGAAGAAAAATCTTTACATATCCTTTAAACAGTTAAGCTCCCATCAGTTATTTTTTCAATGCACCCACTAAAGAGGAATTCTCAGGTTGTTTCTCACAGGCTGAAGTGAAATCTCTCACCAAATATGATCAGTCAGCTGCTTTTCTGTCCTTCAGTGTTTGAACTGAAAATGAGTGAGTGAAACCTTTGTGAGACTAGACAAAGACCAACATTCTCCTCAAAAACTTTCTAAATGATTGACATAATTTTCAGTTCTTCTGGACACATGTTTCCATAAATGGATTCACTTTTGTCGGTAGTTGCTTGGCTCTGGTCTTTGCAGCATTGTATCTTCTCAGCAGTAATTTTCAGCTAGCAAATTTCCTAAGCCCAGTATTTCTCAGCCACTTCCCTGACAGTCTGCCCAACTAGGGTACCAAACAAGGTGTGACACTGGATGAAGCTGCTTATTAAACACCAGAACAGTGGTCTCCTTGCCCTTTCATTACAGGTGCCTACAATCCTGAAATGCTGCTGTTTGACTCATACCACATGACAAACAAGATTTTTGCTGCTTTCCTTGACAAGTATGTCACTGTGCTCTAGCCACTCTTACACTCTTGTAAGACATGCTAGCCTTAAAATAACAGTATGCTGAATTCTGCTTTTCTCTAAATCTTCTCTTCACCTGAAAAGTGCCTTGCCTGCAGATCAAAACCACCTTGTTAGCTTTTTGCCTCAGAGGGCACAAACAGTTTCTCTGCACAGCAAAAAATTTCAGGTTCTACCATTCACGCAACATGCTGGGAAATTGTTGCAATTTATGGGAACTTGTGCAAGACATAATCTGTCCCTGAGGGTTCAGCCTACTCAGTTTTCATGACATAAATATATTTCCAAGTCTTTTCCTCATATATTCATCCCACAGAAAATTCTATCTCCTCTTTCCATCTTCCTGTGATGCCTTTTATTATCTTTTTTAATTCCTTATTTTGCTTAGCTTCAATTTGAAAATTCTTCAGTGGTCCAGCCCACAACACCCACTCTGAGTAAATCTTGAACCAAACTCCCAGTTCATAAGTATTAGCATTCTGGCTAATAATTCCTTATTCCTAGATTCTAACAAAATTATCTTTGAGTAGGAATTCTGCAATTCAGTATATCAGTCATTAGATAAACACAGTTTACTATCAAGCCCTATTACATGGATGACTTAAAAAGATCAACTGACTTGCATTAGCACATCATGAGCCAAGAGAGTAATATGATCTGTGTCATACAGATTAAAGTTTTGAAGATAAGATCAATGATAGTGATATGCTGATTATGGATATCCTACCTTGGCTAATGGCTAGGCCCTGATATTTAACACTGATATTCATATGAGCCTGCATTTCCATCTTCCCTCTTCCCTTTTTTCTATCTCTGTTCTGTAACCAAATATAGCCTGAAAAGCATGGAGGAACCTACATCAGGTCTTGTTTATAGTCCTGCTGCTAGTGAGCAGCAGTGTTGGAACAATATGGAGGTGAACATGATGTGCTGAGGAAGCAGGGAGAAGGTAAAGGAAGGGAAAGTATCTTTGCAACCCTGGTTCAAATGCATGGCAAATTGTGTTCTGTGACTATGCTACAGTGCTTATACACAATTACTGCTTGAGTTTAACAAGTGCTGTTTAACAAACACTAAAAACCATTTAAATCTGTCCAGTAGGGGATTTAAAAAAACCCCAAACATCTTTGCTAAAGGTAAAAAAATCAAACATCTCTTTAGGCAGCCCAGAGGTGGAATTCTCCTCCAGCTAATTTAACAAAACTGAGCTATAAATTGAACTTAATCTGGCATATTTATGGAATCATCTATATTTAAAGTTTTACTGCTAAGAAACATTATTACATAACCCAGTATAGCTATTTAAAGAAAAACAAACAAGCAAACCAACCAACCAAAACCCTAAAGAACAACCAAAACAAACCCAGCATCCTCCCAGGGCACACTCAGCTGTTACAAAAAAATAGATGTTTGTGACTGCCCACCTTTCAGGTCAGCTGCAACATATGTTATTACAGGGCAGTTACAACTGTACTAAAATCAAAATACATTGTATAGGTCTGACTGACTGAATGCAACTGGGCCTCAAGCCAGCTTTGGGAAGGAAATGATTAAACTTACTTTCTGCCTCCTGAGTGGAGTCTAAAGGCTGATGATTATTTAAACAAAACCTGAAGAATTACCTTGACCTGCAGACAGTGAAGGAAGACCATATTGTTGCTGTATGGTTTTGTTTTGGTGTTGCTTTTTCAAAACAAAATCACATTTAAGCAATGGCCAGGATTCCTGATGATGTAGGAAAATTTAGAAGCACAAATCTGTTGTATCAAGCAGCACTGGAAATCATTGGGGCACAGACAGAATTATAAAGGGATAGAAAAATCCCAGCTTCTTTAAAACAATCTGTATTCACTAATGAATAGAATAGAATAGAATAGAATAGAATAGAATAGAATAGAATAGAATAGAATAGAATAGAATTAAACAGGCTGGAAAAGACCTTTGAGATCATCAAGTCCAACCTATCACCCAACACCATCTAATCAACTAAACCATGGCACCAAGCACCCCATCCAGTCTCTTCCTAAACACCTCCAGTGATGTTGACTCCACCACCTCCCTGGGCAGCATATTCCAATGGCCAATCTCTCTTTCTATAATGAACTTCCTCCTAATATCCAGCCTAAACCTCCCCTGGCACAGCTTGAGACTGTGTCCTCTTGCTCTGGGTGCCTGGGAGAAGAGACCAACCCCACCTGGCTACAACCTGCCTTCAGGTAGCTGTAGACAGCAATAAGGTCTCCCCTGAGCCTTCTCTCCTCCAGGCTAAGCAACCCCAGCTCCCTCAGCCTCTCCTCACAGGGATGTGCTCCAAACCCCTCCCCAGCTTTGTTGACCTTCTCTGGACACCTTCCAGCAACTCAACATCTTTCCTAAACTGAGGGGCCCAGAACTGGACACAGGACTCAAGGTGTGGCCTAACCAGTGCAAGTACAGGGGCAGAATGACCTCTCTGCTCCTGCTGGCCACAATGTTCATGATACAGGCCAGGATGCCATTGGTCATCTTGGCTACCTGGGCACACTGTTGGCTCATGTTCAGCCTACTATTGGCCAGTACCCCCAGGTCCCTTTCTGCCTGGTCTGGTGTTCTACATAATGGCTCCTTTTGTGCTGTTCTGAATGCAAACTTGATGGAATCAGACTACTTATAGCAAACTAAAACTGCCTTCCTAAGTTCCTTATGCCTCTGCATATGTCAAGTTTTATCAATGCATTGGTTTATGGAGGTTTCTGGGTAGGCCTGACAACTTCTCACCAGGCTATTCCCTCCTGGTCTTGGACACGAGTTCAGAATTGTGCAGATGAAAATAACCTACTAAAGCTGAATACTTGGGCTGGTTTGTGATGCTTGGTGGTTGGAAGGAAAGAAATGTCACATATCTGTATTACAACACTTTCCAAAGACAAAGAGAATTTTGGGGAATCCAAGAAGAGATGTCATACTGATGTCTGCAGGAAAAAAACTGAATGGACAGCAGATGCTATCTATACGCTCAGTCACAAGATGGTGAAAGCAAACCACTGCAAATTGACCCAGATGTCACTCTTTGTATACACAATAGTAAACATTAAATCTTTTGCCTCCTTTCTCGTTAAAGAGGCTTCTGCAAGTGTCTGTATTTCACAGTTCTCGTGTTCATGAAGGCCGATTTATGGTTCTCAGGAATAATTTGTGTTGGTGCAAACTCAGAAATAAAATTAGGATAGCTGGTAAAATCTTGTGAGGTGATAAAGTTAAGACAGCATGTTTCTGAAAGATATGACTGAAGATGATTGTTAAACTTTTAAAAACTTGTTAAATCCCCAAGTGAACCACAGTAATAACAGGGAATGTGCTGACACGGGCTTCTGCCTACAGAGATCTGTGCCATCCCAGGTTGCCTTTACATCTTTGAAATGTGCTGGTTTTATACCAGTATGTCTAGCTCAGTACAATTGTGTTTTGGGGTCATTTGAGCTGATATAAACACTACTTAAAAGGCAAGGACCAGAAGCAAGCAGAATTCTGTGCAATCAAATAAAAGATATTTAAGTAAATATCAGGTTTCTGTAAGGTTTGTTTCTTTCAAATAATCAGTGAGCAAACTCACATTCAATTCATGGTTCAAGTTGCCAGTGTAAGCCCTCAGGGAGTCTTAAGTAAAGATAATGCTACTGATATTCTAGTTTCTGGTGTTTAATACAGTTTATTTCTGGGAATGTTTTTTGAAAGAAATAAAGAATATTTTCTTACAAGACTGATTATGCACATTAAACAAAATCTCCACAGGGGTAATAAACTGGAGAATGGATCTGATTTTTTTCTCATATGCAAGTGAAGAAGGTGCAGTATGGCTTTCATCAGTAGTTTCAACTGTAACAACTTCCTTTTTTATTCCTAGCCAGCTTTTGGATACAAAACATGTGAAGGCAGTAGTATATAGAATGTACTTTGTATAATAAGGTTCCTGGCATTTCACTGGCAGTTTAGACTTGTAGTTACAGAAAGAACTGTTGAGGCTGGAGGAGACCTTTGAGATCACATCCAAATGCTTGCCTAGACCTTGCAATCCCACCACTCATTGCTAAATGATTACCACTAAACCATGCCCCTAATCACCAAGCACCACATTCATGTGTCTTCTAAATACCTCCAGGGATGGTGACTCTACCACCTCCCTGGACAGACTGATCCAATGCTTGACGAAGCAGCATTGAGGAAGAAGTGAAGAAATTTTTCCTAATACCCAGCCTGAACCTCCCTTGGCACAACTTAAGGCTGTTGGTTCTGTTATTCCTTACATTTGCCTTGGAAGATGACTGGTAGAATTCTGTCATGTGTCTACAAGTGGTTGTGTTCCCAAATTGCTGTTAATCTACAAATGCCCTGCTGTCAAGTCATTCTTTGTGGAGAGCTGGATTGCTCCTCTAACAAAAGAGCACTTAGAAACAGCTACAGTGACTCAATTAAGAGCACTCTATCATCAACTGTAACTCAATGCTAAGGGACTCTTCAGTGTGTGAAGTTTCCCGTGTTTGTTGGTGTGACAGTAGGACCAGACAATGTGAAAATAGAAATTTGCTGTGTATATTTAAACAACCTTACAAAAAGTTTAATTAACATTTTCACAGAATCACAGCATGGTGGAGGTCGGAAGGAATCTCTGGAGATCATCTAGTCCAATCCACCTGCTAATACAGGCTTGCCTAGATCAGGCTGCACAGGTCCAGGAAGGCTTCGAGTCTTCACAGAAGGAAACTGCATAATCTCTCTGGGCAGCCTACTCCAGTGCTACAGCACCCTCACAGGAAATAAACATTTCCTTAAGTTCAAGTGAAACCTCCTGTGTTCTAGTTGGTACCTGCTGCCCTTGTCCTACAATTTGCCACCACTGAAAAGAGCCCAGCCTCATCCTCATAATTCCCACCCTTTAGTTAATTGATCAGCATTGATCAGATCTCAGTCTGTTCTTTCCCAGGCTAAAGAGCCCCAGGTGTCTCAGTCTCTCCTCATAAGAGAACCTGAATGGTCCTGATGTCCCAAAAGCTGACAACAAAAGAAATAACTCACTATAACAACTATTTGATTCATCAGCAGAAAAGGAGAGATAGCAATTATGTGCTTAGCAGACTTTCCCTGGAGAAGAGTAAGATGGCAAGGTTTTAGTGAGGTGTGAAGATATTCCCAGCTGTCAGAACAGCACAGATATTGATAAAAGAAGTATTAAGATTAGTTTCAACTGAGTATGGAACTGTTTCTATGTGATAACTTTAGTAGAACCAATAAGGCAATGGTAACAAAAAATTAGATATGATAATCAAGGACACAAATAAGTGCAGTCAAACTGGTAAAGGCTGACAAATGTAGTGTTTACATCCAGCCTGTGCTCTGAGAGGCCTACAGCAGAAATGCCTTATCAGCAGAAGGTCTGCCTTCCAGTAACAGGAGGATAGCAACAAGTTCACAGCAAGTCATATGGCCATTCCTATTTTTTGTCAGCTTAGCAGGAGGATACTAAAACAGGGAACAAAGACAACAGGCAGTGAGCTTGCCCAAAAGTTACAGAGGGTGAAATAAAAAAAAAAACACCCACCCAACAAAACACCAAAACAAAACCACCACCAAAAAAACATCAAAAACAAACCAGAATAGCTCACTCCTGAAAGGCATAGAAGGTATGACTATAAACTGCTTTGATACTGCCCTAAGGAACTCAAGAGATGTTGTGAGGACTTGACAGCTGCCATTCCTTGGACATGTGTGTTTCAGGGCTTTTGAGTATAGAGACATGAGAGAATAACTGTGAGTGACTGAAATCAATTGCCTTTAAATATGATTTTATCCTTCCTTAAGGTCCTTTGCTGCATTTTGTAGCATTTAATTCCTGTACCAGAATCAGTGTTGCAATCAAGTCAGTCATACTTGCATACCTGGTAGTTTTAGTAGGAGGTCATTTCAAGTCAAGGCTTGCATGATGACTAAGCACCTGTCCTTGGAACAGGCCTTTGGGTTTATTGGATGTTGACACCTTTCCACTCTTAAATATACAAGGTGTTGGCAGTTTCCTTGAAAAAGGCATTCCAGATTTAGACCTAGTCTTAGCTTCCTTGATTGCATTTTTCTTCCTCTGCCTTATTTCAGGAAGATGTGTTCTCCTCCTTCCATGTCAATGCCAAGCCACCTCCATCATTTTCTAAACTCCTGTCAATAGGCTGTTCTCTGCCTTCATGTACAGATCTTTTTGACAAGATCTTTCTGCAAGAATTACAAATATTAAATGCTAAAGTCAGTGAGGCAACCATAGCTTCAGTTTGTACTTTAAAGTGCATATAGCCAATAGGAGCAACCAGTAGTTTTCTATTTGTCTCTCACTCCCATGTCTTTCTTTGTAATAGTGTTCATGCTGTGTATTAATCATTCAAGGTAGGAATATTTCTGAAATTTAGCAGACACATGGAGGGATGTAGGGAGCTGTGATACTTAGTTGCAAAGTAACTCTATCAGAAATAGCTTGGCCCTGAAGGTAAATTGGTAACATGGCTAGCAGGAATAAATATGTGAACCTAAGGAACCTTGTCTTGCTCATCAGCACAACCCAAACTGATGAGGAGAGGTGATGACATTGGTTCCAAGCTTCTGTTTCTGTGGATACCCTTGATCAGTCCCCATTCCCAGCCAGACACCAACCAATGTGTACTCCAAACTGAGCACGTAACTCCTACTAACTGGTACTGCTGAGGCACAAAGGCTTATACCTCTCCTGGTTTTCAATTATGCTAATTACAAGTTTACCTGTTCTTGTTACATGCTTGAAGTTCTAATGGTTTTTTTTTCGGTATTGCCAAACGCCAGACCTCAGTGACGCTCTGTACCAATTCGCTGCCACATTAGTCAGGCACTGCCTGAAGCACAGCTGGGCCACTATCTTTTACAGTAGACGCCCAGCCCCTTGACTATGCAATACTAAAATTCCTGGCTTTTCCAAGTATTTGTGGTTTTCCTTAAACCATTCTGACAGTGACACCTATAGGTACCTATTTTTACGCATAAATTTTGCGGGAAAGCCCCTCAATTTACTTTTAGAAAACATCATCAGGATCCTGCAACCGTAGATGCAGCCCTGTGCGACAGACGAACTCACCCCTCTCCGAATGCCTCCTGACAGCGGGGACCTGAGGCCCCAGAACAGCCCTGTGGGGTGCCCTCCCTACCTACCTACCTGTCCGCTTTGCCTCACACGGCCTGGGCCGGGACAGGACCGCGGCAGCCGAGGCCATCACCCAGTAAGGTTTTTGCGCGGCGGGTCACGGAGCGGGGCCGCCTAAGGGAACGCAGGTTCCCCACGACGCCGCCTGAGGAGAGACGGCGCGAGCAGCCCGCCCACAGCTCGCGCTCTCCACGATCGGCTGCTGAGGCCTGCGGGGGCGGGGCGGACCCTGCTGTCGGCCAGGTGGGCGGAGCGGGGCGGGCCCTTTTCTGGCCGTGCCGGGCGGCGGGTCCGCACTCTGGCGGCGGCCGCGGCGCGTCCGGCGCGGGGTGGCTCCTGGCTTAGGGTTATGCACTGGGGTGATGGTCTCGCCGGCTGGTGCTAGGCTTCTCCCGCACCGGGGAGGGAGCCCCTTCCTCAGTCTCCTCCTCCTGCTGTTGCTCTGCCCCGGCGGTGGGTGCCTGCCGCGCCGCCGGTCCGCGGGGCCGCCCGTGGTCTTGGGTAAGAGCTGGGGGGGAAGCGGCTCGTGCGTCTGGCGCTGTGGACCCTGGTGGATCCCGCTGTCTCTGTTGTCGCACTCTGGTCAGGGAGGCGGAGAGAGGCCTGGGGGCGCTGCCCGGGTGCGCGCCCCGCCCGGCCGCTGCCCGCGGTCTCCAGGGCGTCTCGCTAAGCGACCCCGCTCTATGACAGCCCCGGTTGCTGCGCTACCGTGGTCTCCCGGAATTGGGCACGGAGCGGTTTCTCCCTAACAGTGTCCCGGCGTTGTAGCCCGTCCCTGGCCCGGCTGCTACAGCGACAAACGCAGGCCTGAGTCGAGGTGGCCGGGCTGGGGGCAGAGGGGGTGGGCAGCTCATCTCATATGGGGGCACGGCCATGCTGGGAATGCTTGTCGGCGGGTGCGGGGGAAAAAGGCAAGCATCACTTCGAAACGTTAACAGCTCACTAACCAACCCAGACCCTCGCTTTTCGAGTCTTCACTCCATATGGACCTTTCATAACAGAGGTTGGAGTTAGTGAGGGCTACAGCAGTCAAAGGACTAGCATTTAACAAAGAACAGGCTTATTTTCATTACACAACATGGAAAATTAATATTGGTTATTGTATCACTTGTTGGCACACGATAGTATGACACGAAAGTATTCATATTATAGCTGCTAAGTAATGTGTGTTAAATGCTTTCTGTATCAATTGATAAGAATTGTAAGTAAATTTTAAATATTTTACTAGGCTGTGTACTGAAATCACAATTCCTCAGCATTCCAATGCATTAAATGCATTTGGTGATATTCATGTCAGCAGTCAGTCCTGTGAATGTACTTAGTATGCTATATGTTCTTATTATGCAATTAACCTTGACAGTGAAGTGGGAAGAAAAAGAAAAACTGGGGATGATAGAAAAAGGATGGTGAGTGGCATCCTATTCAGTTGAAGCTCCATTTGTTTATAGTGGTTTAGGCTCTGCTGTTGACTGTCTTACTACTGTTACAAGCTTCTGACTTGAAAGGATAAAGGCTACACAAGAACACTTTTAAAGCTGCTGTGTGTCTGGAGGGTCATCATGTATAAATTCCCAGTTCTGAATAGGTGGCTGAACCAGCTGGGAGGATGTAGACTTGCAAAGAGCAACTGCAGAAGGATGTCCGAAGAGGCTGATGTTAAACCATGAACAAAAGTTCTTTAAGTTCTGCCTGAAGGTTAGAAACAATCTTCTATCCTGTCCCTCTGCCCTGTGATGCTGGGCTTTAGCAGGAAGCTTTAGCACTTGTTCCAGTGCAAGCTTCTTGATGACAAAGGTAATAGTGTCTTAGTTGCTGATCTAATATTTAACTCTAGCTATGAAGGAATCAAAGAAGATTTAGAAACAGTTGGGATAAAGGGATACTTACTGTGGGAGCTTGGACAAATTACTGATGAATCTATTGTAAGTATGGATGGTCCCTAAGGATGCTTTTAACCATGGCTGACCTATAGGTTATTTTCTTAAAAGATGTTCTAGGAAATACCATGTGGCCAAGCACATGTTCATCACTGAGTGCCTTAACACACAGACACTGTTGCTGTGTATTTTCATCAATGACTGTAGAACTTTTGTCTCACCACTCTAGCCAGTGTCCAAATTTTAAAGTCTGCCGTGTTCTGCTGCCCAGTCCTGACCTGCCCTGAAAGTGAAGATTCAGTGGGATTTAGAATCCATAATTTTTTTTTCTGGGTTGTCTGTGAAAGTAGATGCTCTTAGGGAGTGATTAGCTGTAATTTCCTATTGTAAAATACCATGGGTTTTGATGTACAGAAGCAATTGTTGCTGTAAAAACACCTGCACTAAGAGCTTAGCTTCAATTAGCCATGACATGGGTAGTGAAGGTCAAACAAATAAAGGAGAGGATGGGGTGACTGTCGGTCATTCACTGGTTTTGTATGAAGTGTTCTCATCTTGATTCTGGTTAACTTTTCATGACCTTTTCTTCACCCTTCTTGCAGATATGACATGTTAAGATAAGCTTTTCAGGAACACCTGTGATGAGGATGGTAGAAGGGTATAAGAGAATGACTTATAGAAGCATTCTGAGTGCTAGCTTCACACAGGTGTTGGGGAGAGGGGACAAAACCCACATTGCACTGGAGTCACAACTACAAAAGGAGACTGTAAGGTGTATGCAGGGCTGCATTATACAGACCTCTACAAGTCCGAGGTGGTTTTGAAGCCCAGACAAGAAGGGGATACAGAGCTGATACTCCTGATTTATCAGGCTGGCATCTAGTCCCTTGCTTCTTCATATGTGTTCAGTTTTTCAAGTACGTTTTTATCTTGTAGTAAATGTGGTCTTGTGACATAAGTGTTCACTTGTGGTGTTTGGAAGTCAAAACCCTTAAGTAGAAAGGGGAGTTAACAAGTTTAGTCTTACTCTGTGCATGCAAGTTGGTCATCTGATCTTAAAAAATAAAGAAGGAATATTGTCAATATAATGATCGCTTCATAAATGTTTTAGACCAGTGATGGTCACAAGACTCAGTGTAACTTGCTCTCAAATTGTCACATAAAGGCCCCACTTGCAGTTTGCAAGCTGTGCTTGCACAAGTAATGGAGGAGGAAGTAGAATGGTACAGTTTGCAAGTATGGGGCATTGATTATATATGGATAACTGTTCTGCTCCCGAGGTACTAACACAAACACTGCTTCTAGGAACCTCAAATCTCAAAAGGGTTGAGCTGCTTAAACGCACCCTTGTAACTATTGGCTGTAGTTGTGGTAGCAACAGATCTGGGATTTGTGGAGCTCCCTAACTGGCTCAGGTGAAGTATGGGTCTGTGAAACAGCTAAACCAATTGAATAGCTCATTAGCACTCCCCACTGCCCTGCTTGCCCTGTGCCTGCTTATTGCCACTTAAATTAGCCATTTACTGTCCTGCTAAAGCATGAGAAAATTAGCCTGCTGTGCAAGAAGTGATTAATTTTGTGGTTGAATTATCTTAATGGAGGAGCAGAATGAGGAACATGGAAGCCAATAGCAACACCCTTTGGCTTAGGCTATTTTTTAAGATCTGTGCATCATCAAATGGTGCTTTAGTAGCAGGAGCCACTATGCCAGAAGATCATGTTTGCACCTACTGAGGGAGCAAGACTGGGGGCCAAACTAATGTGGGCAGTAACTGACAGTAAAATGTTGCAGTACTACTGCTCAGCTTTCCCAGAGATGTAAATAAAGCATCAAATGGTATTCCTATAATAGTGGCACTGGAGATGAGGTACATGAGGTGAGAATCAAAACATTATTTGTGAAGTCCTGCCTGAAGGCTTGATATTAAAGAGACAGTGCTCATTAAAATGTAAGGTGATTGTCCTGGAGTTCCTCTCAAGCCTATTTTTGGGGAAAAGGGACTACTTAAGGTGCTGCACTGATTTCCTTTTTGTCAGAGTTTTCTGTCCATCCAGGACAATATATTCACACAGGAACATCTCATGGGAGAACTAGGATAACTTACTGAATTTCTCTGCTCTACTGACAATACTCAACATATATTCTGAGCAAGTACTTCTGGGTATCTGCTTCATGTTTACACACAATTATGATATTTTTTTGCAAGTCTCAGTTTGATTATATATTCAACATGCTTGTCTTTTAATGTTTCCAGTAAGAATTTTTGTTTCATTTTGTGGCTGTTCTTCCTTTTCACATACAGCCCATCAATAATCACTGTGTGCTACCTCATGTCTTATCAATTTCTGGAAGGTGATAACCTGTCCTTACAAGATCAGCAGTAGATTCATGGAACTCTTTACCTTTTAAAGCTGACTCAACGCAATTACTATATCAATGTTCTGATACCGTACGCAAACAACTTGTTAGGCTCTTGGCTAAAGTTTTCTAGAAAGACATCTAAATGAAGCTTGTTAATAATTCACTTACATGCAAACGAGGTTTGTCTGAATTCCTGCTGACTGCTACTTGAGGGGTGTATGTTTGTATGGTCAGCTGGCTAGATGTCAGGAGTGATTTAAATGTTTGTGCCTCATGTGATCTGAGGTATCTAGAAGTATCATGTGAGATGTTGTTTGCTTTCTTGTTCCTAATTTTGTGCATGAGCCTTTACCGTGGCAGTCTGTGAGCCACTTCCAGACATTCTCCTTATAGAGAACTGTGTTCAGAGTTTAAAATGAATTTTCCAGGAAATATGGCTCATTCTGAAAGATGGCAAAAAGATGAGTTATTTGAGGATATGACACTAGGTAAAACGTTAGAATAGTTGGGATATATCCAGAGGTATTTGCATTTCAAATAGAAATAGTAAAAATGTATTAATGGATGGTCTCTCTGCCACACAAGCAACAGGTTTTCTTTCCCCCTCAATTTAGGATATAGGTACTACTTTCTGTTTGTTTGGTGTTAATGAAATTTAAGATCCCTCTATTTATGGCTCTTGTTGAATGTCCTTTTCTCTGTTTCCTGAGCAGTATTAAGGTGATTTACTGTCCAGGGTAAAACTTGCTTATTACCTTTGTATCAGTCATTAAGACTTAAAGATACTGATAGGCCATGTATCCTAAAGAGGGCTGTAATAGTTTGCAGATTTGGAAAAGTCTGCAACCTCTTTTAGCCTCTTAGATCAATTAGTAAATGTGCTTCCCATAAAGCTTAATCAGATTAGATCAGATCCAAGGAGATATGCTAGTTGTGGCAGGGCAATTGAGATAAGAAAACAGCAAAGGATACTACCGTATCAGCAGTGATTTGGGCTCATTGAGGTATTGGAATGAGTTCTGCATTGAATTACTAACTGTGAAAAATGGGAATATGCTAGAACAAACAGATCATCAATATGATGAAAATGCTTTTTTCTGCTGAATATGAAATTTTTATTTCCAAACATAGCAGTTCAAAAGCCAATACATGTATTGCACAACTGCAGGCTAGGGAAGTTGGGGTGCTGCTTGAGGTCTTTTCTTGGACATCCCATTTTAACTAGTGCTGATTTTGCAGAACTTACTTGCCCATTTCATACATTTATGGGGTCGGTTTGGAGGCTTCAAAAAGTAAGAATTTCCTACAATGCTTCCAGCAAAAAAGGCTTAGAAACTACAGAAATTGATAGATGAGAACATGAGAAGAAAAAGTGCTTTTGGATTACTCTGGCTATAGATGCTTTCTGTTTGTGCTCTGAAAGCAAAGACTAATGTGTTTGTTGTGGGTTTTTGTGGGTTTTCTTTGCTACTGCTTTCCAATTCCATCACAAAACTCAAAAAGGTATGTCCTTATCCTACAGAAATCTTCAGATATTTTTTTTTAACCTGTTACTTATCAAAAAGCCACTAAGTAGATTTCCAGCTGAAGTGTAAATCATTAACACTGTTAAATTGTGTGGGGAGAGGACTGAAGAGCTTGCATATTTCTTTCCTCATCAAAATGAGCCTTTTTTTTTTTTCTTTCCTTATGGTTTCTTCATGAACCCTTTTCAGCCTGAGGATGATACTTCAGAAATTAAAACATGAGTTGTGAATTACAGTGACTAGCAGTTTCACTGTTAATATGGCAATATAAACCTGAAAATAATCTGTGTTTTTGCAAATCCCTACTTCACAAACAAACAAGCATCACACCTGGATATGAGACTTATTTTTGAGCGCCAGGATTTGAATCTTGGCACAGGTGGGATTTGCCCCTTATCTACTGTTTAGAGTTGAATAAATTTACCACTTATTCAACTTGTTCCTTGTCATCCTTTGAGTAAAAATTACTGTGATTGTTTTTCCATCATCTGCTCTAAATTGGACAGAGGAGTTCAGCCTCTGTGCTGAAGACGTTCAAGGATTAAAATACCTTCACCACATTGAACCTGAATTTAATCTAAGATCACACCGTTAAGTTCCGACTGAGACTTTGTACCGTTTGCTTTCAGTATTGTTGTTGATAAATATATCTTGATGATAAACTTCAGTTGTTAGTCTTCCCACACTGAGAGGCAGTGCTTACAAATACTGAAGTGCTGCTTGGAAGCCTCAGGAAGTTCTTAAAGCTGATACTTCAGATGTTTGTCTTGGTCTTTGAAAGCTATCTTTGCTGGGAGATTCCAGGGTAACAAGAGTGGCAGTCTTCACTTAGTTTTGCACAGAAACTAATGTAACCTGAACCTGTTCTGCCCTTGCTGAAACTGGCCAGCCATGAATGATTGATATAAATAGAATTATGTTCTGTTCATTTTCTAATTATAAGCACTGATGTAGCACAGGCATGAGACTGTGGAACAAGCTGTTGTAGTTCTCTAAGAAATTACTAAGCAGTATTTTGTGAGGTTCCAAGACTGAACTTCAGTAAACTCTTTCTAGGAGGTGCTGCAATACTATAATCTCCTTCACTATGTTTTTCAGTATGAGAGTCCTTGAAATATGACCTAGAGTAACCTGTGCTCAGCTACTGGGACTTTTACTGTTTCACTTGATGCAGATATAAAACCACAAAAAACCTGTTGAGAAAGTGAGAACAGTTAATAAAGAAGTCCTGATGTATACCTGTTGTAGTGGGGCACAACTTGTGGTAGTTAAAGGATATAAGTGGTTGTCCAGGTCTATAGTCTGAAGTTCTGTCCTTTTTTATCTCTCCAGTGTTTCTCTGAAAGCTGTTCAGTGAAATTGTGTTCCACTAAGAGATATGTTCTCTTTCTTTAAACCATTGCTAAAGATCAGTGTTCTATAGAACTTAACTCATTTAATTAAAAAAGCCTATAAGAAGGATGGAGAGTGACTGCTTACAAAGTGATAGGACAAGGGGCAATGGCTTCAAAATAGGGAAGAGCAGATTTAGATTGGATGTTAGGAACAGGTTCTTTACTATGAGAGTGGTGGAACAGGTTGCCCAGAGAGGTAGTTGGGACCCCATCCCTGGAGATATTCCAAGTGAGGCTCAACAGAGCTCTAGACAGACTGATTTAGTTGAGGATGCCCCTGGTGACTGCAGAGAGGGTTGGACTAGATGACCTTTGGAGGTCTCTTCCAACCCAGACCATTCTAGGATTCTATGATTAAATTTACTGAAGTGAGGGGAATAAAAATTGTATGGGTAGGTCTACATTAAAAAACTTCAAACATTGTTGGGTAATAGGATTCAGTTATGCACAACTCAAAAAGGTATGGGGGGTGTGGTGCTCAAGAAGGTGGAGGCAAACCTTAAGAAGTGCTTAACTCTAAGATTTTTCTAACACAGAGAAACTTTTCAATAACTGAAGTATCTTTGCCTTTCTGGTTCTTGAGGAAAAATGATTAAGCAGAATGACAGAATGTAAGAAGTTTCTCTGGAAAGCTGCTGATGATTTTTTTCCCCATTAAGTTCTAATTCAGAAATAATATTCTTGTTTCCATTTAATGCTTAAAAGGAATAAAGGAAAATAAAACTTCATCAAAGGATTGCCAGCATTTAGTATATGCCTTAAGAACAGTGCTCTTCAGCGAAAAGTACAAATACAAGACCCTTCTCTTCCACTGTTACTGATGTATTGTGTCAAGAACCCCAAGGAAAACCGAAACTCATTGCATCCAAACCTGAATGTAAATGATATGAAATTACATATTTGGTTTATTCTGCTAGACAACTAAATATTGTGTAGTAAAAGTGAAGGCAGAGGTAAAGTTAAAATAAAGCCCCCAGAAATGGAGCAGCTTTTGCTTTTCACATTTTTCTTTTCAATATTTCAATTGATAGCTTGCAGGCAGCTGTTTAAAGAGAACAAAAACTTGTGTGCAGTTCTTATACTGTATAGAAAAAGTTCTTCCAGAAAGATTTGTTTTGCAGTTTAAAACACAGGTAACTTTGATTACAGCTGAGACCAGATATTTTTCATATCCATGGCCTAATATGACCTGTTCCTATATAGTCTGCTCTTTGCTAGTTCCTAACTTCATGAGTTATTGGTCCAGAATTATTCTGCATGGTGAGACTCCAAATTGTTTTCTGTGAAAAATGTGTAGTACTTTGTTCTGGCATAGTATTTCTTATCCAGTTAAACTTAATGGTATGTCTGGATGTAGTGATATAAAGGCTATGGTATTAAGACATGTATATGATAATATAAAATGTTGTACACTTAATTTTTTATGTCTCTCTTTATATCTTTCAGTTCCCGGGGACTTGGGTAATCAGTTGGAAGCAAAGTTAGATAAGCCATCGGTGGTGCATTATCTCTGTTCTAAGAAGACAGACAGTTATTTTACACTCTGGCTGAATTTGGAATTGCTTCTGCCTGTCATCATTGACTGCTGGATTGATAATATCAGGTAAGACCAGAAATGCTGTTCTTTGCAGTTATCTCCTTCCCTTAGATTGACAAATTTTGTACCTTAAACTTTCTTTTCCAATTCAAGATCAGCGAGAGAAATTACATGGAACTCTGCTGGGACAAGTAATAGGATGAATCAGCAGATATAGCCTTGTCATATCTGAGGCTCATCACTCATCTCTTAGTTCCTTGTACTTATTTTCTGACCAGTTACCCAGTGTTGGTTTGGGCACTTACTAAACAGTTCTGTAGGCTTATCTAAAGCAGAAGACTTTCTGTTTCTTTGAGGCAAGGGGGAAGGAGGTACATTGGGCAGCTCAGATGGTACAGGCAAGGAGAAATGTCATCTTGGATGTTTCCTGGCATTGAGTGATTATAGACTGGTCTCATGGGTAGCTGAGGCACATAAGGTCCTTCAGGGACAGTCTGGAGTCTCTTTCCAGAATTATTTTGGTTTATAAGCCTTAAGTCTTGTTCTATGCCTTACAGACTAGAGATATTTTTGGTGTGTGAAGATTTACATGAATATCAGTTCAGTTTCTAAAATTCCTGCTAGGGGTAAAAGCTTGCATTCAGAAATAACAATTGTATTGATATGGTATTAAAATGACATAAACAAACCCCCAACAACAGCAGTTAAAAGATCCATATTCTTTGTATCTCAAGTTGATTTGAGAAGTTTATACAAAACACTCAACATCTGTTTGTTTCCTGAGGTACCAATTGTTATTAGTCAAGAGATAAAGTACTCCTTTATGTTGGTAAAGGTGTTCTAGTTAAACAGAAATGAACTCTCCGTCTGGAATTTTCTGGTATCTGATTCTACAGCTATGTTATCTCCTACTGCCACATTCTTATGTTCTTCACAACTTTGCTCCATGATCACAGTATCACCAAGGTTGGAAGAGACCTCAAAGATCATTGAGTCCAACCTGTCACCACAGACCTCCTGACTTGACCATGGCACCAAGTGCCACGTCCAATCCCCTCTTGAACACCTCCAGGGATGGTGACTCCACCACCTCCCTGATCAGCCCGTTCCAATGACGAATGACTCTCTCAGTGAAGAACTTCCTCCTCACCTCAAGCCCAAACTACCCCTGCCACAGCTTGAGACTGTGTCCTCTTGTTCTGGTGCTGATTGCTAGAGAGAAGAGACCGACCCCTTCCTGGCTACTGACCCCTTCAAGGTAGTTGTAGAGAGCAATGAGGTCTCCCCTGAGTCTCCTCTTTTCCAGGCTAAACAATCCCAGCTCTCTCAGCCTCTCATAGGGCTTGAGCTCAAGGCCTCTCAACAGCCTTGTTGCCCTTCTCAGGACACATTCAAGTGCCTCGATGTCCTCCCTAAATTGAGGGGCCCAGCACTGGACACAGGACTCAAGGTGTGGCCTAACTAGTGCTGAGTACAGGGCACAATGACTTCCCCGCTCCTGCTGGCCACACTATTCCTAATGCAGGCCAGGATGTCGTTGGCCTTCTTGGCCACCTGGGCACACTGCTGGCTCATGTTTAGGCAGCTGTCAATCAGCACCCCCAGGTCCCTCTCTGTTTGGCAGCTCTCCAGCCACTCCAACCCCAGCCTGTAGCTCTGCATGGGGTTGCTGTGGCCAAAGTGCAGCGCCTGGCACTTGGATTTGTTGAATACCATCAATGTGGCTTTGTGCAAAGTGAAATGATACATAGCTATAGAAGTTAGCTTATTTTCTGAAGCTGAAATTCAGACACCATTTTCAGTTCTGTAGAGAAGCTCTGATTCTGCATACAAAGCGTTAAACTAATTAAAATAATTGTTTGCATTGTATAACCTCTTAGCCATTAGAGCACTCTTGTCCTGTCTGCCTGTGTGGTTTCTTTTAACCTTCTGGGTAATAGCACTTGAAGTTCTTGTTACTGCACTCAATGTAGACCCAATGTAGCTGAGAGTTGTCGTGTGTCAATATGACATGTTTCATGTTTTTCTTTCTTTTTTTTTCCCTCCTTCCCAGGCTGGTCTATAATAGAACACGAAAGATTACAGAGCCACCAGATGGAGTGGATATCAGAGTCCCAGGTTTTGGGCAGACGTTTTCTTTGGAGTTCCTTGACCCGAGTAAAAGGAGTGTTGGTATGTACAAGCTCTCCAAAGTGCTTCCACGCTTGTAGGATTGTTTCAGCTACTGAAATGTGATTTCAAATTACAGCTCTGTTCAGAAATGGATTTTTTTTTTTTTAATATACATAGATTTGGTGGTAGGGTAGCACATGGCTCATTTTGCTTTAAAGCCTTTTCATTGCATTGTGCATTGTCTGTTGTTTGGTGTGATAGATTGAGACAAGAAGATTCCATGTTATTCAATATTGTGCCAAATGTAAGGTTTCTGGATGCAATTTCAGGAGGTGCTTTGAATACAGGCACCTTTGGAAGATGAGATGGGTTGAGTAGAAAATTCTGTGACTGAAGCTTTACAAGCAAAACCAAACCAAAAGCATTTCAGCATGCTTCTGAGCAAAATGTTCTTTAGTCTTAGGAATGAATTTGTGCTGGGGGGATAGGGCACCACACTGTGTAGCTCCCTGTCATTTGTTAGTGTCAGAATAATTATCATTACATTTTGTGCTGCAAAAGATTTCTGCATGAATGTGTTCAAAGGTTTGGGTTTTTTGTTTTGTGTTCATCTTTCAGAAAAGACTAATCTGATAAGCTTTTGTAGTTGTTCACTGTGGCTGAAGACTTAGGTAATTTAAAGCTCAGTACATTACTGATGATTCACATGCTTCATAGGGTGGGTCTCTTTCTTTAGGGAGCAATCTCCAAAAGGGCAGTAATGTGCTTAATGATCTCCACTAGATGACTCTTGCAACTGGAACAGAACCATATTTAAAACTGCCTTTGTTCACTTCAGGGTCTATATAATAAGCATTCAAGACTGAGTGAGGTTCTCAAAACCTCAATATAACTGATACTCAGTAGGATGTTGTGACATTCTTTTTTTTCAGACTGCTAATAGGTATATTTAATTGTGGCAATACTTAAATCCTATGTGTCAAAGCATGTAACGTGTTAACATCTTACAGTATGTAACATCGGCCAGTCTGCAAATGTTTCCCTTCTTTGCTATTAAAGCTCAGTCACTTAAGTCTACTGATAGATGGTTTTGGGGTAGTTTCTTTTGCCCTGGGATACACTGTAAGCGTTTGTTTCCAAGAATAAATGTTAGTGAAGTCCAGGCCAACCTTTATGGATGCATTATATACCCTACCTGAAATTAATTTTCAATCAGCAAAAGCTAACTGTAATGCAGAACTTCCTGAGGTGTATTCTTTACAGTTCAAGAGGAAAACACATTTCTGCTGAGGGAAGTTTGTCTGTTCTGTATATACAGCATCTGACAGATCACAAACCAGTAAGAAGTTTTAATAATGGTATTCTCTCACTTTTGGGGAGCAGTGAGCTCCCCATTCTGTTAATATGCAGTTTTCTAGATTGTTAATGATTAAGACTGCAGTTTCACTGTCTCTATATGGTATCAGAGAGAATGCCTCCAGAACCTGGCTTGCTTTGTGGTAGTGTCTGATGGCTGCTTCTAATGCTAATCTTTTTACTGATCTTTTTCTCTCTTACCTGATATCTACAGGCAGTTACTTTTACATGCTGGTGCAGAGCTTAGTAGACTGGGGCTACAAACGTGATGAAGATGTAAGAGGAGCACCTTATGACTGGCGAAAGGCACCAAGTAAATAACTTACTGTTGTTTGAACAAGATGTTTACCAGTCAGCAAATGATGTTTTGTCTCTTCTCCCATCCCACCACTACAATTATACTTCAACCAAATTTTTACTAGATTTTGGGGCCTGGGTACCCCTGGACCCAGAAGAAATCTCTGGTGTAATTTTCTCTCCCCCCCGCATTGTTGTTTTCTTTTTGAAGAACTTGCTACTTAAGACCTGCTTAAACAGAACAGCAAAAACCCTTCACTAACAAAACTCATTCCCACAATGACATCCACCCCTCTCATTAATACTGGGATTTCAGAGCTCTGCATCATTAATTCCACAGGCAGTTAAAAATACCCCAAACTTCTAAAGAATTCATGAAGTTCTACATTCACAACTAGTAATTTTAACTGTGTAACCTGTGTATGTTTACTTCAGATGAGAATGAAGACTATTTTGTGGCACTTCGCAAGATGATCGAGTTGATGTATGAGCAGTATGGAAGTCCTGTTGTCTTGATTGCCCACAGCATGGGTAATATGTACACCCTCTACTTCCTCAACCATCAGACTCAGGATTGGAAAGACAAGTACATAAAGGATTATGTGTCATTAGGCGCTCCATGGGGAGGAGTGGCTAAAACTCTCCGTGTGCTGGCTTCAGGTAGGTAATTTGGGGCTTTGCATTGTGTTTTCTTTGTGCTACAAGATAGTAACTGGACTGTTAGCTGCAAGACTGGCAGTGAGCTTAAGGTAATATTTTTAAGTGATGGCAACTTGATGTTTCAAGCCCTGTCACTGTACTGTCATTATTTATGTTCATGGGAGTGAACGGAACTTGTTTACACCCCTTAATCAGGAACTGCGTCCCCTTTTGCACTCTCCTAACTGCTTCTCAGAGGATTGCTGTGTCATCTACTGTTTGGTCTGGTGTCTTCTATTTTTGTTACTTCTGCCTCCCCCTTGATTGCTCTCTGTTCAGCATTGCAAAGCTAACAAGGACTCCAGAGCATTCAGTAGTTCCTTTTGATTAAAGATCATACAATGGCTTGAGGTTAGCATTACAGAAAGCTTGTAGAAATGGTAATGAAATGTTGCCTGCAGCACAAATGCCTGACCAGAGATACGACAAGCAAATCTTTGAGATCTTTGGTCTGGCATGCTGGGTAAGCCTGAGACAGGAAAAAAAGATTGAATGAAGCAGCATAACATATTACACTAAGTAACTGCAAATGAGTTGTGGAAAAAATTCACTTATGCCATCATGTGAGTCCATAATTATTAAATATTTTGGCTTTTAATTTGTGGTGTTTCTGGCTCTTGTCTGTTTAGCTCATTTCTGACCTGTTAGCTTTGGATATCAATATCTTCCTAAACAAAGCTGACGTCAGAAACTGGACTTCATCAAAATGCAGAACCCAGGGCAAGTGCCAGCCATGCATAGAAAGATCAAAGTATGCTTTGCTAGGCAAAGGCATTTGATTCTGAATAGGAGTGCACAGCTCAGTTATTAATTAGAAAACTTACACTGGATGTTTGTGTTAAGTTATAAATCTTTAAGTCTATTTCAGTGGCACTAAAAATTAATTGGCCTCTTCTCTCAGGCTTCATCCAACAAGTCTGCATGTTACAGAAATGGCAGGAAAGGAGGACTGTTAATATCGCCATCATAAAATTCCACATGACTACATAAAACTCAAGTCTCAGATTTCTGACGCTTTAAACTCTTGTGCTTTGTACCTTGTTTACAAAGCATCCCATCCAAAATGGGTAGAAATACAAATGCATAATGGTTAGTTACACTTCTACTTAAATGTAGTAATTGCTTAGCCTTTGTCTGTTGTACTGAGCTCTTAAGTTTTAGAGCAGAAATATACAAATTATGTAGGAAGGTTAAATGGGCAGAACAGAAGAACATCAGAGCACTTTAAGTTCCATCTCAGATATCCAGAGTAAATGGCCACCATCATGCATTAACACTTGGATTTCATCAGTCTGTTAGTTTCCAAAGTCAACATTAATGGGGTGTTAGTGTGCAGAAGAATAATTGATTTAAAGAAAAATGCTGCAGGAAAAACAAGGCAAGCTGTGAATGCATTCTTTCTGCTCCCATTCCTCTTTATAGTATGGTACTGGCTAGGGACTTTATGTGAAATCCACAGCTGTGTTATCAAAATGGTAAACAGTACCCTGGTGGAATTATTCTCTCTAGATTTTCTGTGGTGTTTCTTGCTACTTACTCATGTGCTTTGCAAAGATCAACACTTACATAATTACAATTCCAGTACCCATAAAGTGGAAATGCTCTTCTCACTACAGGGAGCAAAGTTTGTAGTGGTTGGTTGGTTTGTTTTGTAAGACTGAGATGCTGGGACTGCCTTCCTTAAACCTAATATTTTGGTCACTGTAATGCCATGAGTGCTGTGCCTGCTGACTTCAGCATGGTATGGGCCATACAGTACTTCTGCACTTCAGAAAAAGAGTATAGGATTTGATAAGTATTTTGTGACAGCTCCATGAGAGAAAGCTGCAACAGTCGGGTTCTGTGTTTGATTATTCTACTGGAAATTTGTACACATTCCATTCATTGTTCAATTGAGAACTCGGGCTTCCTTTGCTGAAAGCTGCCATGTAGCATTCAGTAGCTTAGTGGTGAGTGTGCACAGTTAAGTATTTATACCACACAGATGAAACACTTTTTTTTCAGGGCCTTTGATTCTTGCTGCACTCCTGGGATTTTTGTCTGTTTCAGATAAAATTGCCTCCCAAAGATGGCATTAAAGCCTGTGCTTTAGGTCTCCTTGCTGAAGCAACAGTGCCACCTTATGGATTAGAAAACCAGGCTTTGCTATTTCAGGAGTGGCAGTTTCAGTATTTTAGTTTTTATGGTGTGTTTGACCGGGACACTAGATGCTGTAACCATGCTGGAAAGTCTGATTGGAAGTTGAGCTCAGAAAAGAATTGAGGTGTGCCAGCCAGTGTGACAATGGAAAATAGATCTGATCAGATGGCCACCATGAAAATAAATTCAGGTCTCACTCAGGGTTTGGTTTTAAATACAAAATTCGTTTCTATTTATTAAGTTTTGAGTTTTGTGAGATGCAAGAACAGTGGTAAAAACATGAAGGAATATGCATAAAAATTAAACTTAATCATCTATTAGTTTGAGCTATATTTGGAAGAAACTGCTAAGAAAGCAATGGCTATCAAAACTTGTTCATGTTTTGGTCAGGCACTAATTCTGTATTAAGAGTAAATCTTCAATTTGGTAAAAATGTTTAATTTAATGTTGTGGTTTATTGGATGCCAGGTAATTTAAGCTCTTCATCAATAAATACGTTCAAGCTCTCTAGATTTGTATTGTATTAAGAGAATGTAATGCTTTGGAAAAGCTTGACCAGCTAAAGACATTTCCTAAGTGTAATAGTGATCAGCGGGTCTTTCAAAACTTGTTGGCTTGCTTTACCCTCCTGGCAAAGATGTAGTTTAGGTTACCAAAGGAGCCAGGCAATTAGTGCTACATTAGAAAGAACCTGTGTATGAGAGATGGAATTGCTCATTGAGTGCAGCATTAGCAGAGAGAGTAATAGTTGCTTCTGTTTCCCTATATGACAGCTACCCTTTTAGGTAACTCTTAAAGAGCCTGACATTTTCTTTCAATTGTAGACCAAGTCATGTAGGCTTCATTAGGGAGTGCATGAACTCCTACAACACCATGCCAAATAGCAACAATACCATATAGCAGTTTTTGTATCTCTACTGAAGGAAATACTGCTACTGTGCTTGTTCTAAATGTATGAACATCTTGTTAAGCTTATAAAGCCTCCTCGTGAGTTTTTACATGTGCATGGATAGTAGTATTTACCTGTTCTTTCAGGGATAAAACAAAACAACACATGGTCTAGATAATAAAATCATTGTAAAACACATTTCCAGTAAAGCATCTAAAAGAAAACTTGCATATAATCTAAATAATGCATAATAAAAGCTGATTTCTTACTTGGCTCACATAGGAAATGATTTTCACCTTTTAAAAGGAGCATATTGAAAAGGCAGCATTAGTCTTGGCTTGTCAGCCATTCATTTCTCAACTTGTATTTCAATTTAAGTTCTTAGAAGTTAGTCTGCAGGAGTTAATTACCAAGACAATCATAAATGAGGACAACTTCTCCAGTTGTCACTAAATGAAGGGAATAATCCGCTTGTTGTTGCTGTGAGTGGTAGTAATTGCTGCTGGTAGAGATTCATGCTTTGCTTTGATAATGAAGTTCCCCCCCTTTTTTTTAGGTGACAACAACAGAATACCTGTTATCAGCTCCCTCAAGATCAGAGACCAGCAGAGATCAGCAGTTTCCACAAACTGGATGCTCCCCTACAACTACACATGGCCTCCAGATAAGGTCTTTGTAAGCACACCTACAGCTAACTACACTCTTCGGGATTACCAAAAATTCTACAGGGACATCAATTTTGAAGATGGCTGGCTGATGAGACAGGACACTGAACCCCTGGTCTACCAGATGACACCGCCTGGTGTGCGTATACACTGTCTGTATGGCACCGGCGTGGAAACACCTGACTCCTTCCACTATGAAAGCTTTCCTGACAGAGAGCCCAAGATTCTTTACAGCGATGGGGACGGAACAGTAAACTTGCAGAGTGCCTTGCAGTGTCGGAAGTGGGTGGACAGGCAAAAACAGGAAGTGGTGATGTTTGAGCTTTCAGGAAATGAGCACATTCAAATGCTCTCTAATGATACTACTATCTCTTATGTGAAAAAGCTGCTTTATGGTTTGTAATACCTTGTGTTGAGAGTTATTTTCCTCACCTGTGATGCCTTCCCTTAAATATGGGAAAATGCCTTTTAATCCCTTTATCTGAATTATTTATTTTGAGTTTTGGTTCTTCCTTTTTTTTTTTTAAAAGAAGTTGTTTGGTGTCCTAAATGATCATATGTCTCTTGATTTGTGTTGATGATGCTTCATGGTATTTTCACTTTCTGCAAATTTGGTCAAATATGCATTTTGGTGCCTCTGGTGTTGTGTCCAATATTCATACTGACTGTCATTAAGGGACTGTGCAGCCCCTTGCACATACTGCATAGTATCATAGGTACCTGAGTTCCTTTGCATGGAGTGGGAGGGCTAGGAGGAACTGTGGTTGCAGATGCCCATAAAACAACAGAAGGATAGCAACAATTTATCAACACAGTGAACTTGATCTAGCATATTCTGATCTGCAGGTCCCTGTACCTTGGTATGTAAATATGTGTGTCTTCTAGGTAAGATAGGGAAGAGGTCTGCCTGGTTCTGTACTACCTTTCTTGTGATCCAGCCTTTATTTTATTAGAGCATTTGGAGAAAGAAGGTAGATGTGTGAATTACCTGAAGCTTTGTATTATGTGCATTTTTGGTCTTTCTTTAAGAGAAGGTATTGTTTGCTCATCAACTTCTAGAACCTGTTACATATCATCTGGAGTCTGAGGAATTCTCACCTTGTGCTTTATTTATCAGAGGGAAAGAAGCTAAGCAGTGGCTAGTGCTTGCAATAAGCATAGCTGTGGTGGAGTAGCACATCAATTAAAGCTAACTGAATACTGGCGAACAATCCATACAGTGCAGAACTGCATTTTGGGGTGAAAAATGATCTCTGATAGAGGAAATAGTAATGGATGGGCAGCATTATTACAAAACTGAAAGTAAGCTTTATAGAATGGAATAGGGTATGCAAGCCAGCATAATATTACAGTATGAAGTATAACCTTGTTCTCAGTCAAATACTTAAGCTCCAATCCAGTTACTCACCAAGTAGTGACTAGATCCACATTGTGTTCAGCTGAGAAGAAACTTTAAGTCTAAAACTAACTTTGTGCAGACAAGTTTCATTATTGCTGTTTCAAGAAGCTGGGATACATAGTTCCTTAAATGTTTCTATAAACTGCTGAACATGCAGCTCTGATTTCCTACAGTATTGTTTTACTCAGTGTTTAAAACAAAAATTCAACTCTGAGCTCCACAGAAATGATAGCCTGAAGGCCGCTGTAGTTACAGCCTTGCTGACAGAAGTCCTGTTGGAGAAATAGTTTCACTCAAAGATTCTCTTTTGCTTGCTTTAAAACCAGTCACCCAGTTAAGACTGCACTTAGTTTTCTGAAAACACCATTTTGAATGCTTTCAAAATGCTAGGTCCTCCCAAGAAAAATGTTTTAAGAGTTTCAGAAACTCATCAGAACTATTGAGTATTCATTATGTAAGAAAATGCAGCTGTTTAAATGATAAGATTTTTTTAAACTGTTGTGGTAGCACACATGAAATGTTTGCTGCCATTAAATGTATGAATAAGATGGTTTGAAATAACCAGCTTGAACTCTTGTTACTATAGAATGCAAATATTTTGACACAGGAGAGAGGTTTGGGGCTTTAAGTTTTAATTCAGAAATTATCTGTAAGTCCAGAACAATCTGAGCAGGGTAATGGACAAACTACATTTCTTCCTGGGCTTGAAATTCTGTATGTAGCCTTATTTCCCCCTATGTTTTCCCTGTTATTTTTGTTGAGGGAGCACACATTATACTGATTTTAAAAATGGAATACTTATTTTGTCCTCACTTGCCCAGGAACCTACAGTTCAGCAGCAATATTGCCTAGACTTTCTGGAAGCACTGAGTTGCCCCAAGTCTTTTGGACCTGGTAACTGTTGAAATTAAATAAACAAAACCCCAAAACCAACAAAACAAAGATAAGTCCTTTAGCCAAGTGTTCTATTTTATGCAGGGCTGCCAGCAGGGATAAGCTTCAGGCTTGTGTTCCAAGACTGCTCAATGATGACAAAAGCTCTTCCTGTGGTCTGACTCAATTTTTTAATAAATTGCTGTGCTACTGGTTTAAAACTGAAGAACTGCAGCAAACAGCTTATGATCTGTATTTCTTGCTGAAGTAGAATGCCTGTTACTAAGCACTGGAATGAGTGGAGCTGAAGGCTGTATTGCAAGATACCAACATGGGTAACAAAGGCTGAAACAACAACAAAAAAAGAATGTAGGTAAAGTCTTCTTAACCTGACTTGGTTTCTAAGCTTTGTTTACATCCTTACCCAATAATTGTTAGCATTTTCAGTCTCGTATCAAGCTTCAGAGCATTTCTGATTTGAAGTTCCAAAATACATGATTCCAAAAGACTCTTTTCTTTTTTTATACTGTTTTTAATACTACTTTTTGTGTCTCCCCAATAATATCTTATTCTTTTGTCATTTCTCGTCTCTAAGATCAGTTGACTGAATCTTTAAACCTACAGATCTGTGAATCAGCTTTCCATTAGTAGACCAAGCCTTGAGGTTGTCTGTGTAAGGAATCTTGTAGTCAGCCTAGTAAGATGAAGCCGAAAGCTTTTCAGGGTGCTTTTTGCTTTTTTGTTTGTTTGGGTTTTGTCTCTGTAAAGCCTTGTTGCATGACTGTGGGTGCCCAAGTTCTGTGCTTGCTTTCACACAGTACTTCTGGTGAGACTGATTGGATGTGATGGTTTTGCAGACTATAGTTCTGGTTTATGTCCAGGAGTTGTGATTTCTATTTTTATTTTTTCTACCAAATTATCTTCAGCCTCTTCAGTTTTTGCATATTAGGATGGAGTTCTCACCAAGAAGTGAATGCAGTCAGCAAACTAAAACAGGTCTCTGTACTGCTTCGCCCAGCATGGTGAGAAGTGCTCAGTCACTAGGGTATGTTCCTCTACAAGGCAAGAGTTTTTAGCATTAGTATTACAAGCCTGCCAGAGCCATGTGCACTTGAGCATTCTACATTCTTGAGGAGAGGGGACTGAAAAAATAAATCTTCAAGGGGAGGAGAATGTGACACTTCCTTAAAAGGAGGAACTCAGGTGCTTTGCCACAATGCACAGCTGAAATATTTGAATTTACTGACATATCTTTGTTATACCTGACACACAATCATATCTGTCTTCCCATTACTTCTACTTGGTTTTATTCTTCTAGGATAATTTGAGAAACCAAAAAGTCTTGAGGACCAAATGTGTATCTTGTTTTTGACAAAATGTACAGAAAATGCTGAAGAAGCTTTCACTTGCCATTGTAGTATTTCTGAAGAGGTTCAGAGTCACTATGTGATTCTGTTTAAAAACAGAAGGCTTCAATAACTAGCAATAATTGCAAAGGACTTGCAGACTAAAGGAAGGAATGTTTGGTATTAAGGTAGTTCTTGGAGCACAGTGTGTTCAAAGCCCTCTAAAATTCAGGGAATGTTTGGCAATGACTTTGCTGCTCTACACATAAACAGTATTTCGTATGGAACATTGAGACCTAGCATTTTATATGCTCTTTTTGTGTATGAATGTGTTCAATAGATTTTTGAATATTTTATTGTCAAACTTTGATAACATAATAAAGTTGATCTAATACAGCTTGTGTCCTGTTCTGAATAATGTGTTGTCTCACTACTCAGATGGGGTGTCAACTTGCTGCTTCCCCCTCCCCAGATTCTGGGTGTTTCATTTTCTCACAGTAATTGCTATTTGGTTTGCCTTCAAAGTGCACCTACCATGTTGTTCCCTGTTCTTAAATTTATGGAGATATGGGACTGAGATTTAATTTTTGTTTGCTTCTTTCTTATGGGGGAAAAAAACAACCAGGGTTTGGGATGACTTGTGCTTCTGTTGAGGCAAACAATTTGAAACTAGTCCCTCACCGTCCTAAATGCTTGTAGTTGCCTCTATACTATTGATTTTCAAATGATCTACAAACCCAGGGGGGGTTGTTCTCCTGGTTCAGACATGGTTGTTTTCTTTCCCAGCACCTCAAATACTCTTTTTATAGCTTTGCTGTGCAGGTGAGATGGTTGAATGATGTGAATGATCTTCATAAACCTGACAAGAATTGTTACTTGTCTGGTTTAAGTTGCTTTTATGCATGCTCTTAAGATCTCTATTAAAAATACAGCAGAGGGCAGTAGTATGTAAGTTACAGAGGGCTTCCTGGTAACTTTGAATGGCAACTGTGTTAATTTCACCTGTGAAATCTAGAATTACATGAAAATGAAGACCTAAACTTGATATCCACAAACGATTTCCTGTCCTGAAGCAATTGTTTATATGCAGATTCTGCTTTTTTGAGGCAAAGATTGTTCTACCAGACATAAAAAGCAAAAACTTCAGTTTGATTCAAATTCTGCATAAAAGACTAATGAATTATGTATCCACTCCCTTCTACATGCTCAGATTAAAGCATGAATTAGATATTGCTCTCAGAAGTCTTGAGCATTAAGCATTGTGGCTGTGCACCAACAATGAAGCATGTTTCTGCTGAATTTCACAGCTGGGTAACCTGTCATTTGGCTGTGTTCTAACATCTATAGGGAGCAGGTGTATAACTATGCTCAGTGTACAGCACTATGATGCACAAACCACAATGCATTATTAAAGAAGCTCCTCAAATGCTTCTGGGTCTGCTTTCTTATTGCGCTGCTGAACAAAGGATAAATTTTGTACCACAATATTTTCACTTTGCTTGTAAATACTGGTCTACCCTTAGCAACCTTTTTGGGCAGGCAGAATTACTGACCTAGCTGCAATTGGATCTGTAACTAAAAATGTCACCTTATGTGGGTAAAGCATAAGTATCCATGGCATCATCAAGCCACATAGTAAATTCAGCTGTGTGAAAATCCTGTGCCTGCAAGCTGAGTATTTTCATCATTATTATTATTTTGACACTGCTGTGTTTCAAGTCATTGAAGAAGGATTCTAGTATGGGTCTAAGTAGTTTGATTTAGATGAGCTAGGAATACTGCTGCTAGCTTCACTGTGCTAGCAGGTTCTTTGTACTGCATTTAAAAAAAAAAAAAGGCATGAGAGAATAGAGGAAATCTCACTAACAGCCTAAATAATTATGACCAAAGCAGATTAATGATGACAGTAGAATCTGAAACCAGATCTGAGAGACAAGGCTGCCAAGGGGCAGTAATACGGGGTCCCTGCTAATCCATGTGGTGAAGGCATATATGCTTTCATGGCCCAACCCAAAACATGTACCTGTATGTCCTGAAACCTACAGGTTCTCAAAACCTGGACTCATCACCCCTGCTTTACCCCAGGTGTTTGAAAGCCTCTTTAGAATGGTGTACTGAAGTGTTGGAGAGGTTTGAGTGGGGTAAAATGATAAAGCAAAGAATATAATCTCTGGTACATGTCTGAAAGCCTCACCTCTGTTGCACCTGCTTTGGTCATGAGCTCTCAGGATATTTCTAGACAAAGACAAGTGTCCCTGTTTGACACACAGAGACAGGTAACTTGTTCAGATTTCTTCAAGCAGAATCTAATCATGTATCTTTTAACTCCAGGGTTAGTGTTCTTGCTACTTAAACCATCTTCAGGCTACAGAACAAATAATTTGCTGGAGAGGAAGGGCAAAGCTTGCATGTTACCCTTTGATAAAGAATGCTTGAGAAAAATATAGTGTGTGAATGAATGCACTTTCTGCATAACACATTCCTTGTTAGTAATTTCATTGTGCTGAACTAGCTCTAGATTGAAGAGCAGTTAATCCTATGTGAGGATAATGCATCCTTGACTTTTCATCTACTGGTAAGTATTGCAGTGCACGTCACTTCATATTTTTTGTTTCTATTATGTCTATTTGCACTTGTAAGACAGATCATGATACAATGAAGAAAAACATCAACTAAAATATAGAGCACTGGAATATAATATAGATCATAAAACAGGCCCCCATCTTATTCAAAATTTCTCCATCTAGTTTTGGCTTCTAAACCAGTGACTCCAAATATTCCCCTCTTTGCCTTTGATTCAAACCATTTCCACCTGGTTCTTGTTCACTGACCCAAGCTTTTTTTCCTTGCTTAACTAGTTAGAACCATTTCATCACTTGAGGTTCAAATAAACCTTCCAAAGCCATGCACTGCATAAAAATCTTCTATGCAGTAGCAAATTGGTAACAATCAAACGTTATGCACAGTTTCCTTTTGGAGAGAGACCAAATGCTTCGATAATAGCAAATGAAGTATAAGAAATCCATGTCTTCTTAGCAGGAATGCCTATGCAAATTCAGGATTTACATCAGAGCTTAAAGGTGTCAGGAAATCAGAGAAGAATGAACTGAAATGTCAGAAAGGCAGCAGGAGGAAGTGGGATGTTGAGCTGATATAATGATGTTTGTAGGGCTATTATGTATTTGTCTTTGCTTTTAAAACCTACTTCTTCAAAGCAGAGGGAAAAATCTGACTCTGGGGAAGATGGGGAAAAAAACCAAATAGCTGGCTAGACTGCAGTTGGTGTTTGACTATCCTCCATCACAATCTGCTTATCAAGTGTCAGTTTAAAGCTCCCTGGGCTTGCAGCTAGACAGCCCTGTACAGCAGAAACAGATGTTGGATTGCTGAACAGTGCACTGCAGCTATCTGGGAATCCTGAAGTTATCAAATATTTGCACAAGATATTTGTGTAGGTCATGTATCTTAAAAGCAGATTTCTTGTGAGAAGCAGCAAAGAATCTGGATTTGGCTTTACATGTGCAGAAAGAGAAGCTTAATGAGACAATGTTTGCTATCTCCACCTAGCTACAACTAATTTTAATAGAAGGTCCTGAACTGTCTGTGATTTCCACGCTTCAGAGACCTGTAGTACTTATGGTGGCTAATTTGCCTAGCTCTAGTCTCTAGGCTGCAGCTCTGAAGGTCAAATTTGATGGGGCCCTGAGCAACCTGGAGATGTCTGTGCTCACAGCACGGGGTGTTGGACAAGATGACCTCTGAGGGTCCCTTTCAACCTGACACATTCTCTGATTCTGTTTCAGGCTCCTAAATACGGCATTGCTATTCACGAAGGTACATATGCTTCAGTGTGTTTTGCCCTTTTTTTTTTCAGGTCTTCCATTTTAAGAGTACAGACCACTTTATTACATCATTCAGACCCATTCTATCTCCTGTTTATTATCAATTTATAAGGATTTAATTAAAGTACAATTCCTATCCTATAGTGCTTAGGTGAGGAAATGGCTTGATCCACAGCAAAAGTTAGAGCTAGTTTTAGCCAAACTGCTTCTAAGAAAAATCCCAGGTTTCATTAGTCCAGGAAATGATTCTGTTTTTCCAATGTAACAATGACATCTGCCATATGCATGCCCATGCCTGACAAAACAGTAGTAACATGTGTGTTGTCTTCAAAAGCACAAACTGGTCAGGTGCAGGGGAAGAAATACCAGTGCTGTGATTCTCCAGCCTTTGTCAGGTAGATCACAAATGTATTTAGTTTCTCAATATGACTTCTTAAGGTTTTAAATCCCCCATATTCCTGTACAACAGAGCAGCCAGAACTTGGGATCAAAGTGTTGATCTACTTGAAAAAGTCATTCTTGATTTATATGGGGCTGTTCTTGGGCATAAGTATTTAGGATCAGGCCTTTAAGAAGTAAACTCCATTAATGGAACAGAGTAAGGTACTATACATGTATTCCTTTCAGAACTGCTAAGTGTATGTTCAGTTGGATTTTTTTTTTCTGAATGTTTCAGGTCAATAGACAAAACAATTTAATTTGTTAGCATTTCTTGTTTGTTTCTATTTCCTGCCCTCCAGTTAGTAAATTAACAAATTAAATTGATATGTCTGGTTTCACTCGTTAATGGAAGGTATGGGCTGACTTCTCAGAAATGTACAAACATGCCCCTAATAAAACATTTTTTGCTTAGAAGCAGCAGGTTGGAAACAGGAAATGCTGTATTTATCTGCTGAAATTAGTCAAATTGTAATAAATAATAAGAGCTGTAGGGTTCAGACCTGACTTTGCAGTCCATCTGTTTTACTCTAACAGCTCCAAGTCATGACCCAGGAATCTTACACCAAAAGAGACTGGAAAGCTTTGGCTGCCTTCACCAGGCAGAGTAGAATATGTCAGCTTCCTGTGAGACACAAAGCTGACTGAGGCAGCCTAAAGCATGCATGTCATAGAAAGCTGATCAGACTTGTCACTAAGTTTTACTGATAAACTGTTAATTTCTACTTTGGTTTTGACTTATGACACCTTTATTACTGTTATGAAGTAGTGGCAGAGAAATTACTCTTTTCTTCTGAGCTCTGTGTGTGTCATCAGTGCAAGCACTGAGTCAGTATTGGAGCACCTTTACCTTCATGGGACAGCATCCTTTGAAAGTGCTTGCTTCAGGATGCAGCATCTAGCTCTCCAGTCTTCGGCACAGCACCACCCTTCTCCATGTTACTGAATGCTCAGAGCTGGTGCACTAACTTGTCTCAGCAATGAAGTTAAAACTACGAAATTCCAAGTAGTTCAAAATGGATCTAACAGGTAATTTTCAACCCACTGCACTTGTAGTTTAGGACATAGCTATAATACTCATTAGCTTTTCTAAATAAGGGACCGTATTTCAAAAGGTGTGTGGGAAGCTATGCACAAATGCAGTCAGCAGGAATTTGTATGCTAACCTCCCACGTGTCATTAAAATGTCCTGCACCACAGGAGGTGGTATGTAGGAGTGGGTAGGCAAACTTCAGAACAGAGGAAGGTATTGAAACACTTGAAAAATTTTTTCTTGCTCTTTATGTATTTGATGATTTGTTCCAGTTTTTACCTCCTAGGCACTCTTACTTCACAGGGTTATTTGAAGGCTGAATAGAAGAACTATATTCTTGATGCAAACCTGTCTTTACTCCCACTTCCTTTTCTCTTTAAACTTAACACGGAAAACTTTACTGAAAGATGTCCTAAAGCAAGTTCCAAACCTAGCTTGCAGCTTTCAGTTACTCTCCAGGATTCACAAAGACATTTATATTTTACAGTAGAGTAACAAGTACTGCTATGATACAGATCATACAAAACAGAAGAGATAACCAAGCATGGGGGGCTTATAAGTTTTAAAGCCAAGAAAAAATGAGATGAGCCAATGTAGAAAATGGAATTAAAGATAGAAAAATGAACATGGCTTTTTTTGTTAAAACCAGGAGTTCAAAAATCTCTAGTTGTGATGAAGAGGGCTGAAATGAGTACTACAGCAAGGGTGGTTGGACTTTATCAGGGAGTTTTTCCTATGCATAAGGGCAAGAGCACAGTGCAGAGCTTTAGAAATCACACCTTTCTCTTAGAAAAACAGCAACAAATGATCATCTTCCCTAATGTATGAAAGATTGCAGCACTATTTCAGCCACTTTTGCCCAATTGTTCTAGCTAACTGCTATTCATAAGAATTTATAGTGTAATTTAGATACCATACAGACAGTACATACTGCAATAGAAGTTTTCAATTCTTTCAGTTGACAAGGCAAGAAATGCAACTTTTCTTCTTAGTTCATTCAGGTGTTAGACCTGCTCAGGAGGTGGCAAGTGAATTGTTTATCAGTTAAAAAGCTTTCCTAACAAAAATAGAAGTGTTTGAATTCTTTGCATTTTTAGGCAGTCACAGTTGATTCCAAATTTGTGTTTACACTTTTCTTTTTCTACATGAAATTCAAACCTGAGCTTACTATGCATAACGGTTTCATCAGCTTTACTGTCAGCTCTGCTCTCTGAGTTGGATTTGCACTGAAATAACAGGCCAAGTATAGAAGAAAGCAGGTCTTGTAATTTGTTACTGGATTCTCTGTTTCTCGTAATCTGCCTGAAAAAATGAAATTTATTCCAGAGACTTATTAGATGAGATTTTAAAAATAGCTTGTGGTTTCTAATTGCAGTTCTAAAATGGCAGGATTTCATTATAAATGCTTCCAAAACTAGCAATTACCCTCTTAATGAACCCTTGATGATATTGTTTATGTTCATAATTAGATTTACTGGGGAGAGTCAATTAGTTCAAATACAGTTGGGTGCATGTATGCTGGCTGAAGCAGTCAATTGATTTGAATGTCCAGTCAGACACAACCAACAGAGATCATTGACCACAAAGTACTGAAATCTGCAAAGCTAAAGAGAATAATGCTACTTTTCATATTCCACTATGTAATCATCTGCTAGAGGGAAGTGGGTTTTGTTGTTGCTTTGTTGTTGTTTAAATCAAGCTGTCCTTCAATTGTGTTGCTGCTGAGCATAAAAGTTAGGATTTTGGGGGACGGTGGCATCTTTACTGGGAAAAAACACTCACTGAGGTACTTAGCCCTAGAGGAGACTACATGAAATTTTTCATTTCTTTCATTCAGAATTGTTAGAACCAGGCACATGAGGTCATGATAGGGGACAGTGTAGAACCAACCAAACACAAAACAGAAAAGAGTGACTGAGGAATTCCAGCTAGTTCATTTCTATATTGCTAATAACATGCAATGTCTTTGACTCTTCACAATTAAAATCCAGAGAGGTTAAGAAGAAATATTGATCTCTCTCATGTGATTTGGACAATAACTTGGTCCTTGTATAAGTATTTACTTTCAAAGTGCTTAGTGTTAAATATTTTTCAGTTTAATTTCTTCTTCAAATCTTTTTACAGAGCTTTTCTGCTCCCCATTTATTTCAGTGCTCCTTTTCTACCTGCAGTACAGTTCTAACCTGCAAATGTGTCCAAAAAGACTAGCGTAGCTCCATGGAAACGAAGGTATTCCTTTTCAGAGTGACTAATTTTTCCTCATGCATCTGTCAACTAGAAGATGATCTGACATAGCTAAGACATTGATTAAGGCAGGTTGGATATACAGACAAGAGGTATTTACAAAGATTGATGCATGCTACTTTGCTTTACAAATTATCTTCCATATTTAAGTGTTACTATTATCCTCTGCAGTTAGAAACTAAATCAGGAAGGCTATATATTGTATTTTTTTCTGTTACAGTGAACATACTTATCAAACACACAAGCTTACTGCTTTTGCTGCAGACAAGAAAGCAAAGTCAATAAATTCCTAATAATGTTCTAACTGACTCTAGAAGTATGCCTAAGGTTGAGTGAAGGTCAGATTCTTCCTTTCATTTTAAGACTAAAAAGATGGGGTTTTATGAAAAAAAAAAATTTCAAACCTGCTCCCACTAGCAAAGCTCCAAAAGATAAAAATTACTAGTAAAGCATCTGAGAATGACATGAGTGAGAAGACCTGGATCTCTCTAAACTCAGTCCCAAATTCCAAACCTTTGATAAAACAGGCTTCAGTTAGATAAAGTCTAGGCTCACCTTCAGAAAATTTGTATTCCTAAGTAAGTGAATTACTTCACAAATACTAGGTAAGTGAAGAAATTTAATTTTCCATTAATTAAATAGGTTGCTGAAAGAAGTTTGATATCTGAGTGATGTCAGTTCCCCATACCATGCAGTTAACTGTGTATTAAGCAAATAATTTTTGGAATGTCTGCTTGCTTGCTTCTTTAAAATCTTGCAAGATCACTGGAAAACTCTGAGACCAAAAAAGTATTTTAAGAAATAGTTTAAGAAGGACATTGAGACACTTGAACATGTCCAGAGAAGGGCAATGAGGCTGGTGAGAGGCCTTGAGCACAAGCCCTATGAGGAGCGGCTGAGGGAGCTGGGATTGTTTAGCCTGGAGAGGAGCAGGCTCAGGGGTGACCTCATTGCCCTCTACAACTACCTGAAGGGTGGTTGTAGCCAAGAAGGGGTTGGTCTCTTCTCCCAGGCAACCAGCATCAGAACAAGGGGACACAGTCTCAAGCTGCACCAGGGGAAGTTTAGGCTCGAGGTGAGGAGAAAGTTCTTCACTGAGAGAGTCATTAGTCATTGGAATGGGCTGCCCAGGGAGGTGCTGGAGTCACCATCCCTGGAGGTGTTCAAGAGGAGATTGGACGTGGCACTTGGTGCCATGGTCTAGTCATGGGTCTGTGGTGACAGGTTGGACTTGATGATCCTTGAGGTCTCTTCCAACCTCGGCAATACTGTGATACTGTGATATTGATGAAAATTTTGCATAGGAAGGAGGGAAACTTTTCTTCCATTTACAAGGCCACAGAAACTCCCAGATTGATACACACTGAAAGCATAAAATGTAAATGTAAAAAATAAATTATAATTTTTTTAGTATGAAGTGAATTTCCAACTGTCACTGACAGACACCCCAACAGTTTGAGTCATGCACTGTGGCAAAGACCTTTGAGACACAGGAATATATTCATTTTGCAGCAAAATTGTTGAAGGTATGCTCTAAAGGAAATTCAGAAATCCAACAGTTTCTATAGTAATTGTGTGGTATAATTAATTTGGGGGAAGTGAGTAATGCTGTCTCTAGTCATCATGTCTATTAAACCCAAATCATACCAACTGTTCCTAGAAAACAAAACCAGTGTATATGATACACTTTACACAACAGCAAGGTAAAATCTGTAGAACTTGCCACATTTAAGCACAGCCCTTTTTCCAGTAATATACTCTTGGAGTAAGAAATCACTATTTATAAACTTCAGTTGTCCTACATCAGTGCTGACAGCAAAGTCATGGTAACTAATATCATTATGGCCTTTTTGCTCTTGATGGTTTAAAAAGTAATCCCTGAAAACACATCTGGAAAATTGATCTTTAACCAACCTGCCAAAGATTTATGAGACCACGTGAAGCTGACACAAATACAGCTCTAGTCAGAACCAAAAATCTGCCTAGCCCCTTTTGGGCCTTTTGAGGAACATCTTTTTAGTGGGGCATGAGCAATAGTTGTAGAAACAGATGTTTTCCTTGTGGGTGCTTATTATACATATATCCCCTGAGGGAAGCAGGTGTGTGGTGGGATTCATGCATGGACAATGAAAAAATTCTGTAGCATTTGGGAAATGAGTTGTCACAAAATCAAAAATGAATAGCAGGGAAAGAGGGAGAAAAAACCCAAGTATTTAATCTCCTTTTCAGAGCAAACAATGGAGCATATATTTCTGAGAGTACAAAGAGTCAAGATTCTTTGTACAGAATCAAGCAAATACATCTTGCAGAAAGGCCTACAAAGCAAAGTTGTCCACTGAAATCCAATTTATTTGCAGTAGAATGGTGGAGGTAAAAGGAACTGTGATATTCAGATACCAAAAGCCATCCATTTTTCTCCTTAACACAGATATGCAAGGACAGTGTTTAAGAAAGAATATACTCAAAAGCTCAAAGAGCATTTACAACAGCTTTCAGTGGATAGATATTGTGTAGGACTGGTGTCCAAAACTTCCTGCCTTTCTAGACATATCTAACAACACTGGCAGGGTGAAAAAGCCCTGAAGTATATGCTTCACTTATGTGATGGTAATGTTAATTTTTTCTCTACCACACACTGAAGTTATTTTGTTTTTAAGAATTATTTATGAAGACATGCAAAGGATGAAACAAATAAGCTAACTTGAAAGAGACGGCTCACTGCATATAGACTTGAATACAAGCAGATAGCACAGCTTACAGACATGCCTTTTTATTACTTCAGTACAAACTTCCTTATTGTAAAGCCAACTTTGCTGCCTTTTACCATCAGTTATACAAAAAATGTTATTAAAACTGTTCATGAAATAGTATATAAGCTTTGAGTATTTCATGGCAGCATTAATAAACCCACAACCTGTAAAACACTGTATTTTTCGGTAGTTTTAGTTATGAACACACTGTAGGCAAGTTTGAAGGTTGTCAAAGTGAACTTGCAACCAATGACAATAGTGGAATAAAAAGAAATGGTTTATTGCTGTTGAATGTTTAAGGAAAATTACAGCAGAAACATTTTTAAAAATTAAAATCACAGACCTTTGGTTTTACATTTGTCACATAGCTGAAGCAGTGTGTTAGCCATTCAACAATCCCCATCGCCATAGCAACACATGCTTGTCACATCAGGGCTGATCTGATGCAGGCAACTCCCTGCAGAAATAATCTGCTAACCCTTAAATATGCAGCTTTAGAATTCAGTAAGATCATCAGGTAATTTCTCTTAGAAAGACAAAACTGTTACACAGTACGAGGTTTACACTTCAAGATAACCTACCTGAATCTGTGCAGCTTGCTTTTTACTAAACCAAAGTTCTGAGATACTAAATGCAGCTGGACATGGAGACGGATGATGCAGGTTACCAAGTTTTCATGTAGGAAATGGTGTGTGGAAATAATAAGATTTAGGTGTCTATTTAGCATTTATATAATAGTACAGCAACACTGGATACCATCCTCTTCCCTTTAGAGTCTACAGAGACCACTCCTACCTTCATTTCATCAAACAAAAAGTATGTTCAATTTTGATCTACCATCATAAGACGCTCAAGTAGCATTGTCATCAAATACAGTGTGATTAAGGGAGGGAAAGGTGCAGAGCTGAATTATTTGTGCAAGCTTACATTAAAAGTTGGCACGAAAAATACTATTTTGCAGCTTTGGATCAGCTATTACTACATTATTACATATGCTACCATTTATATTTTCATCAGTACCTGATTTGTAGAAAAAAAGAGTAATAAAAAACCATATGTCAGTTAACACTGCACACTTTACTTGCCTCTGGGAATTCATCACACAGATGTTTCCACTGTGATATGCTGTGGTTTAGAACCTTAGTATATTTTTGATCAATCAGGTGTTGCTACACTCAAGAAAGCATGCTTCTTGAAATGTTAATGTCTCTAGAAATCTGCTGATGGGTAACCACAAAGACTCCTTTGGTAAGTTAAAAATACCCCACCTCCTGCAGCAATTTTTTTCTGAGCCACTAGTACATGTTTGTTAGGAGTCATTTACACTCTAAGACATACTGCACAGACAATGGCAAACAGCAGCTTAGTAACTCCCAGTATCTGGTAGGTCCTTTTGACTTTACACTAAGTAGCACAAATTGCTTTATATGTATTTTAATTATTACAAGAAGGCTCATGATGTGCTTCTGACTATAAAAACTTGTCCACATTTTCTCCTATCAGGCAGTTTACAGACTCTCCTAAGTTATAGTTGCTCAGGACAAAAAAAGATTCCAGTAACATCAGAGTAAATCCCACATCTACTTTTTTCTGTATCACACTACAATAAAATCAGCCAGCCATATATTCTTTTCTTTTAAACAAGGCACTAGGCAGAAGCACAATTCACAGTAACCATGCATTTTAGTCTAAATTAACTGTTTTATAAATCTGGGCTAACATTTAAATCAGCAGTTGCTCAAATATTTCCATTTGTGACCCAACTTCAGCAACTAAAAATCTGTTGGATGTATGAATCTAAAAGTAAGTTCATTATATTCCATCGCTTTGGAAAGAAGCTGTTAGAGAGGGAGTCTCATACCATAATTGACAGTTACATATCTTTTAGAAATGTTGATAAATTACTTAGAAAAGAGTTTCCAACATATCAGTCAACTCCTCTGCCTTTTTTTTCCATATTTCTGGTATGTTCCAACTCATGTTTTCTCGTTGTCAATGGCTAAAAACCAAACGGAATTTATATCTATATCTAATTAATAAAACCCATCACCCCCATGTAATTCTCCTCGATCAAGTGATAATTCTTTCTAGGAAAAGGACATGAATGAAAAAGTTATTATCTCCTTACCTTCTGCACTTAATTGCAGAGTGATATTACAACAGCAGCCATTTTTATTGGCTTTAGAATGTAGTGTTTGGAGACAGTTTGAAACTGCTGTTGTAATGTTCAGTTAGGAAGAAAGGAAAAGCCTGATACCCAGCCCATGCCTAACTGCTACAAAAGGACACAGAAATTATCTCCTCTTCAGCAGATAGATAAAACCAATCCATCACTATTGCCTTGTGCATGCCAAGAGCGTTAGTGCAGCGTCTAAGGCTTGAAGCAACAGACAATTGTTTGCTATTTTCTGTTCATTTTTTTTTTTTTTAATGACAGTGCAGATCCTTAAACAATACTGATGATGAGGAAAAGAGTAAGAGTACAAGTCAGGGAGCTGCTTAATCTGCTAAATATGTATTAGCGTGACTGTTGTCAGTCAGAACACTCAGCACTGAGTGGATGCAGAAAGCCTTAAGCCTTAATAATCTCATACCTACTGTGAGTCTGTAATTGTATCCTACTCTTCTACAAATGCAACACACAGTATATTTCAAAGTACTGTATAAGGTAAGGAACATTTAAGGCATCCAAAGCTGTGCTGTAAGATGACCTAGAAGGCACATTAACAATTACTATATTCACCTGCAGGATAACAAAGCATTCTTTTTGCTGCAGATCCTAATAAACACCTGTCTCTTTTGCATGGTAAAACTGAGACTTCCTAGAGCGAAGCTGTTCTGGGCAGCTGCTAATACTTCCATGAAAGCACTCATGAGCTTTTTGAGAGAGCTGGAAAACGATGTGGAACTACAGCTGCACTGTATGAGATGGCTGCAGACCACTATTGCTACTACTGCATACTACCATTACATTTCCCACTAATATGTGCAGGAAGAGAACGAATACAAATTTTTTCTTTTGTTCCCTAAGCTTACTGTGTATTTTACTTTATTACTTGCTCATTTGCTGCTTTTGCACTCTAGTATTTGGAGCAGGAATTGTTAAGCACATTTTGCTTTGTCAGTAACAGCAAAACCTTTCATTAGAATTCTAGCTCTACCGCCCAGCCACTAATTAACTTTTCAAATATCCAACTGAACTCTCTCAGTTAGGTGAAGAACAATGGTTTCTATACCTACCAGAGAGAGAACCCTGATTAGATTAATTAGAAAAAAAGCACAATTAAGCTGTTTACAAGGCGTGATCACAGAACAGTGCACTCTCCATTAAAGCAATCTGGGATGTAGAACTGTACGAAGCTGAAACTGGCTTATCACATTTGTAACTCAAGATGTAACATATATATATATAAGCAAATTAAGTGTAAATCTTTCAAACAGACAGAATCTCAGGGTTGCCATACACACAATATTTATTCTCATCAGAAGTACGTTTTCAAACCTTTCAAAATATACATCCTATTATGAAATTAATGTATAAGTTTAGGTCTTCCAGGTCTGTGGTATTATTTAAACATAATTCTTCACTGACCTACAGTACACATCTATTTCTGCATAAGAAAAGCTCCAACCAGTGTCCTGGGCTCTGAATACCCACCCAGCATATGTGTGTGCTTATTCAGGGAAACCCACCATTTGTGCACATACAAATGTAGATTTAATTTGCTATACTTACATACCCAGGCTACAATGCTTTAGCAGTGTTACTATGGGAACAGGTTCTCAACAAAATTCATTGCTCACACATGACAGGCAGCACATTTTTGGATGGTTTTTGAACATGTTAGGGTAGACAGCAAACATACCAAAGCATAAGGCAAACAAAGTGTTATATGTGGCAGAGTAACTGCAGCAGTTATCAGCTGGGCTAACCTCACTGCCATTGATTTTGCAGGGAATTAGACATTCTCTAAATCCAGATGAGCAAAGGTGACATCATAGTGTCTGTCTGAGGCATGTCACAGTATTTGGCCAAAAGTACATCTAAAACAAGCGGACACAGTCTCAGGCTGCACCAGGGGAAATTTAGGCTTGAGGTGAGGAGAAAATTCTTCACAGAAAGAGTTGCTGGCCATTGGAATGTGCTGCCCAGGGAGTCACCATCCGTGGGGGTGTTCAAAAAGGGATTGGACGTGGCACTTGAAGCCATGGTTTAGTAGTCATGAGGTGCTGGGTGACAGGTTGGACTTGGTGATCTTTGAGGTCTTTTCCAACCTTATTGATTCTGTGAGCAATACTGAGGGTCCATTGGTAATTCTGCATTACACTGTTGATTTTTATAAGGATTCTGTAAAGCACAAGAATTTGTTTCCAGGTGTGTAAGAACTCCTTTCCTTCATGTTTATATTCTTTAAATTTTATTTGCAATTTCCTATGCTGTTTTCAGGTCTCTCCTTTTGCTTTGTTTTCCCCGAAATGTATTCATGCTGCTCATTTCTCGTTCATCCTTCCTCTCCACTGGAAACCTCCTTCTCTTTCTTTCCCTCTCTGTACACTTTTTTTTCAGGACTTTTGAATCCTCTTCTGTGTATTTTGCTGTCTGCCTTCTCTCTCACTGACAGAACACACAGTGCTAGACACATTTCCTCCAACAGAACCAACATTCATACAGAGCCATAGGAACAATGCTTGCAGTGGTATTTTTTTCATTCAACAAAAGTGAATATTTACCTCTCCCTCCCATTTCCTCAAAAGGCAACTTAATGGATAGAGTCACTTCTCATATGGAAAGTGGCCTCTGGGAATCCTCCAGCAAAATGCACCCATAAGAGTTTATTCTACTCTCCGTGGTTCAGTTTCTGCATGGCTGGCAGAGGGGAGATGACTGCCTGTGAAACTAAATTACTTCACTACTTGGTAAATAAGAGCAGATGGCATATACAATTATATGCAAATAATTTGAGGCAATCTACAAATGAAGTAAAACTAAAATATGCAATGATGATAACCTAACCTCAGTTTGGTTTGGGATACATGTACATGACTTGGAAGCTAGTTCTGTCACTTTAATCTGCATGTCAGGTGAAAACCAACACAAAGATGTGACCTGGGTATTAACCCAAGCCCTTAAACATACCTGTACTGAAGACTGCAGGCATGGCTTTAGCATTCCCAAATCATGTTACAAAGCTATATTCAACACTCTGTATTATTTTTCTAAATAGACACCATCACTGCTTTTTGGTTTATACAGTAAAAGAACAAATCAAAGTAAGGTACATTTCCATTTGCTCTTTCAAAACCTCTCAACACATCCAGTTTCCAGGACTTGTTCCTACTGTGTACGGTAGGAGATACAATGTTTTCTGCAAACAGCTATGATGTAACCTGCTATGTAACCTTTATATCCTAACATACTGTTTCAAAACCTTTGAAACTAGAAGGTCACAGGCAGCCAGGTTAAGAAGTAGGCAAAGGCAGTGCAGCAGGGTTCCGGAAACCTGTTTTGTCTACTCCTTTTCACATGTCCATGAAAATGTTATTAAAGAATTCTGTAGGTCTTGACAGAAGTAAAAATCTTCAAATCTTAATAAGACTTAATATGCACTGAAGAACTCTACAAACTACTAACTGGCATGAATAGCATCCTGTCCTTAGATATGGAAGAAATATTGTACTCTGACATTTCCAACTGTTAGTCAGACATCAAGCAGCGTCAAGGAAATGTTATCTGAAGGGGAAGGTAATATATTCAGCTTGGTTCTACTTTTCCAGTTTTCTGATTTCTTTTCATTCCATGATTATTTCTCTGCATCAACATTTGCAGGAATTTGTAAGTCAAATATAGAATTTTTAAACTGCCAGCAGCTCAAGTTCCATCTGGGGTCTGAACAGTCAAGCTGAGCTCCTTCTGCAACACACAATACTTACACCATGACTACCGATAAATACTGTGAAATTAGGATTCTGCAGACAGATTCTCTAATGATTTACAGGCAGAACAGAACAATTTGCTCTTTCACACTCTTAACTATTACCCTAATTATAATTCCCCATAAAAACTAATACTGTGAGGCAACATTTTTAAATCTCAATAAATCAGAATTTTAGACAGGAAACTCTAAATTCATGTGCATACTTAATAAATACCTAAAAACTCAGAGTGTGAGTGGAATGTCTATATGAATATCTGCTGAGCATGTGCAGAACTCCAGGTTGGTTGATAGTCAGTTGGATGATTCACTTTTTGGCTTTGCTCTAAGAAGCAAATAATACCTTTTCATACAATAGTAAAATTCACTTTTCAGTGACTTACAGACACTCAGTTCTCAGTGCCTCTCTGGGCTGGTATGGTCTACAAGTGACACATCACCTTCCTCTTAAAGGGAAGAGTCACGGTCATTTTTATGTAAGGGGGTAAAGTATATGACTTTCAGGGAGGTTTGTCAGGGCTACCTTTAGCCTGCAATTATGAAATGCCTCAACTGGATCAGTGAAAATGAATGTCACAGATTCACATCCAGCTGTGGACAAAGGTCTACTAATGGGCATATAGTTTGCAGAAATACAGAAAATAATTCAAGTTTTTACAAAATGCAGCATGCAACCACAGTAGTGTTGTAAGTGGCTTCTACATTTACAGACAGAATTCTTAATCTGTATGAACTGAATTCATTCAATTGGTTAAGAAAAACAGTATCTGCAGTTTTCTACTCTAGTTCAACTGAAATTACACTTCAAATACAATAGTGCATTATAATAATCTTTTGCATTTATACTCCATTACTGCTGCTAACTTGTAAATATAGTGACTGTGAAGTTTGCCATCACAGTCAGATTTCCAGCAATAAAAGCCATTTCCCTTCTTCAGCTAGAAGCAAGAGGAAGCTATAGTTGCCCGACAAGTACTTTAAATAGTCCCCATCTCAGATTAGATGACTGCCAGACCACAAAGCAAGCTGCTTCTTTATTGTTAAAAACTGGAACTGTTGAAAAATTAGGCTGAGACAACTGACACAACACAGAAGATTAATATCAGAAACACAAAAAGCATGGATATAGGGAGTTTCTTCATTTCCCCCCTCTTGTTTTGATCAAAAAGAATGCCATATCCTTAGGGGAGTTATTATGTGAGGAGGGGGGAAAAAAGTACCACATCATAATAGAACCAACTTTGTAAAAGTCCGACTCTTCAAGAAGTGCTAATTTTGGGGTTTTTTTTGGTGGTTGTTTTGAAGACCAAGTGTACCAGTCAAGAAGACATTCCTTTTTAAATGCCAATGTTTTACTTAATTTTCTCAAAATAACAGCTTTGGAAAATATCATTCAATTTATGCCTTCCTTTTACCAGTGTTATTTCAGAAGCTCATATGAGCGTTCAACCCGAAACTTCTAGTTTAACATTACTTATACACCAGTGCAGCCCTTTTAGAATGAAGATTTGTTTCTTTTCAAAGAAAGAATGGCTTGAAGATGGACATTAAGTTCTTTTCCAGGTTTAATCAGAATCCTAAGACTACTGCAGAACATCACTACAGTGGTGCACTTCAATCCATCTTTCCTGAATACAGCAATATGCAATCTCTTCAAACCATTATCCTTGCTTGTTAGAACTGAAATTCATACATAATTTCAAATGGATGCTCACCAAATTACATTTTTTTTAGTTAAATCTGTGATGTGGATTGGTTACAAAATCTATACATTATGGCTCTTTACTGAACCCTTTGAGGATATACAGCATAGCATCCAGTAAAACAGACACTTGATGGCTCAAATTGGTCTCTTCTCCCAGGCAAATTAATGGGGGAGGACACAGTCTCAAGCTGTGCCAGGGGAGGTTCAGGAGGGATGTTAGGATGAAATTCTTCACAGAAAGAGAGATTGGCCATTAGAATGGACTGCCCAGGGAGATGGTGGAGTCATCATCACTGGAAGTGTTTCAAAAGAGACTGGGTGAGGCACTTGGTGCCATGGTTTAGTTGATTAGATGGTGTTGTGTGACAGGTTGGATTTGATGGTCTCCCAGGTCTTTTCCAACCTGGTTAATTCTGTATTCTAATTCAGCAAAGCAAATAAACACATTTAAAAGATGTAATGAAATAAGACTTGAAACTATTCTTTTAATTTTCCTCTTGCTGGGGGACAGAACCATGGCCCCAGTTTTTGCTGAATTGTTCAGAGAAAAGAACTCATCTGTATAATTTACTCCTGAGTTTTGAATGTTTAATTCCAAACACTGGGATAATATATTTGAGCATAATATTTTTGTAATTTAAGTACGGAAAGTAAAGAAAACTGCTCACTGTGGCACTGCTAGACTTAGTTTTTCACATTTTTTACATCCCTTCCTCCCCCCCAAAGCCCCCTTAACCACAGAAGCCTTTTCCCCCTCCCCAGAAAAACATGCTTTTTAAGCAATATTCTACTTGGGTGCATGCTTCTATGACAGAAGCAGAGTAAGTCAATGTTGTCATATTCAGCTTGCTAAAAGAATATTCCACTACATTACAAAATGAATGTTCCTTACAAAATCTCTGGGGGTACTGAATGTTTTCCTTATCCAGCTAGATGTCATTTAGAAGCCTTCAGAAAACAGTTTCTCCTTGTAGTTTAACTTCTTTGTAAATATAACAGAGTGTACTCTTACAAAGGACACTGCAGGTATCAACGTTACCTAGGGCATAAACATCAAACTGCAGGACTGTAGCTGGGAAGACAGTTTTTGAATAGATATGTATCCATGGAATACAAGGATGAACAGAGCACTAGGTGGCAAATATTAAAGCAAACGCTCAGTAAAATGAGAAGTGAGCATTGTCTCTTCACTCTACTGCACATACACAATACATTCCTGAACACCTAACAGCTCAGAAAGCCCACTAACTCTGGGTGTGCTGCTGAGGAAGCTACCATAAGCATTACGCAGTGCTTTGCTCCTTTGGGGGAATTTAACACTAGATGGCATAGCGCACCACGAAATACGTATGAAGTGTGAGCAAATACTGCTTGCGCTAGACCACAGCAGTCATTTAAAAAGCTCCTTAAATTAATAGAGCAACACTTCCATATCAGCTCCTTCTCTAACTCTTATATGGTATGCTTAGATTCAGGTGGCTGGAGGATACAGTGCTGATACAACAGTATTAAATGTTAGGTTGTCTTCTGAAAAAGGTCCTTGAAGAATAAACATTGTGCAGTGTTGACAGTTAGATGTTTCTCATTAATTTACTACTAAATTAATCCTATCATATTTTATTATATATTAAACCTCTATTATATTAGCTGCTGATAAAATACAGGTCAATGTCTACAGGAGAGTCATAAATATTGTTATGCTTTTCTTTCACTACTTTTCCAAAAGAATATCACTCTGGTTTAGTTTCATTACTGAGGCATCCCTGGATAAAAAAATTAATCATTTAACTCCACCATTTATAGCATCAATTACAATTACCCAATTTGGAACTCAGAACTGATAGGAATGCAGTGGGGTTTTTGATATGGTTTAGTTGTTTGGGCGGGTTGGATTGGTTGATGGGTTGGACGCGATGATCTTGAAGGTCTCTTCCAACCTGGTTTATTATTATTATTATTCTTATATTAAAAATTAGTTAAGACTATAAAGCTGAGCTGTACCTCTCTAAGCCTTATTTTTCCCTAAGTAGTATCAGATCACTTACAGGCAAATTAAACCATGAAACTCAGAAGCTAAGCAAGCTGTGTTTTCAACTGACACTTCAATCCAGCCACATAATATAAACAGTCACAAACGTACAGCAGGCATGGAAACAAAAATAATTATCAACTAAGTAAAAGTTTCTATATACCCTTAACACATTAATTTTTGTCCACACAAACTAAGTTTTTCCCTTAACTGAATGCAAAACGTATTAGAAACTATTTCTATTTTATGAATCTGTAACAAGTTTTTCCTTGCTTCTCAGAGAAATGCAATTATTTCTAAAGATGTTCCTTACTTCAGAGGGATTGTATTACACTGGAGCTATTTACATCATGCCTTATGTGCCTTGGTATTAGTTTTATGATTCTGCAAGATTATTTTTTTCCTTCAAAATACAACTGCTTGGAGAATTTCTGTATATTTTTATGTGAGAGAGACAGTTATCAAAGGAAGAATTTATACAAAAATAAAAATAAGCCTTCACTCTATCACACAGTCTTCATTGACTGGCTTCTCCACAGTCCAGTTAGATTTCATGACTATGGCAAAAAAAAATTACTATAAAGATAATTATGAACTCTGGCTTAAGGATATCTTAATATAATGAGTTTTACTTTTGCATGATTAGTCCTTAATGAGTTTTGAGCTTGTCTTGCTCTCCACTCAAGACCACTGGACCGACCAATGAAGGCAAGCAAGAGACACAAAGGTACCACTAAACTATAGTGAACTTAAACACTGTTCCCACACACATGAGATCAATGTCCTTTGAAAACTCAGAAATCACCCAACATCTGCCTCAAATACTGAGATGTTTTACTGCCTTTTGTCCTTTACACAGTTCATACTACTATACACTGTACTCCCAAAACTGCAGTGCAAGACACAACTTAAATATTTAAACATTTATCTGCATAACCAAATGTTATGATCAGACATATCACTGAAATGCACCAGACCTGGATCATAGTAAACAACAGTGATTATTCCCACTAGGTTACCAAGTATGTAAACTCCTTAATTTATTGTTTTTGTCTCTCCTTCACCTTCATTCTCTGTTAAAGAGCCATGATTTGAGTACAGAAAACTAAAATTTATTTGTTCAGTTGTACTCCCCATGTCACAGCTGTGCACTCCAAGCCAACCTCATGAAGTTCAATAAGAGCAAGTGCAGGGTCCTGCATCTGGATCGAGGCAATCCCAGGCACAAATACAGGCTGGGCAGTAACTGGCTGGAAAGCAGCCCTGAGGAGAGAGACTTGGGGGTGCTGGTGGACAAAAAGCTCAACATGAGCTCTCACTGTGCACTTGCAGCCCGCAAAGCCAATCAGATCCTGGGCTGCATCAAGAGAAGTGTGGCCAGCAGGTCGAGGGAGGTGATCCTCCCCCTCTACTCAGCCCTGGTGAGACCCCACCTGGAGTACTGTGTCCAGTTCTGGAGCCCCTATTACAAGAGGGATGTGGAGGTGCTGGAGCGTGTCCAGAGAAGGGCCACGAGGATGATCAGAGGGCTGGAGCACCTCTCCTATGAGGACAGACTGAAGGAGTTGGGGCTGTTCAGTCTGGAGCAGAGAAGGCTCTGAGGTGACCTAATTGTGGCCTTCCAGTATCTGAAGGGGGCCTACAGGAGGGCTGGGGAAGGACTTCTCAGGATCTCAGGTAGTGATAGGACTAGGGGGAATGGAATGAAGCTGGAGGTGGGGAGATTCAGGCTAGATGTGAGGAGGAAGTTCTTCCCCGTGAGAGTGGTGAAACCCTGGAATGGGCTGTCCAGGGAGGTGGTTGAGGCCCCGTCCCTGGGGGTGTTTAAGAGCAGGCTGGATGAGGCTGTGGCCAGCCTGATCTAGTGTGGGGTGTCCCTGCCCATGGCAGGGGGGTTGGAACTAGATGATCCTTGTGGTCCCTTCCAACCCTGAATGATACTATGATAATTTTTATCCTTTTCTAATCACACTGGATTCCATGGTGGAAACTTTACTGCTCAAGGTTTGGAGCTTTCTAGGCAACCAGTGTATTTTATTCACAAGGCAACCACTATGTGTATTTTTAGATCTGTAAATAAGTATCTATGATTCACCTAGGTATTATGTTAATGAGGCATGGTTGCCCAGACCTCTTTAAATTAGGCCTGTATTTTATATGCCTGGTAACAGCTCGAAGACATTTAAGAAGGAATCTAGCTGGCAGACTGTTTTTAAGCTACACTAATGTCTGGTATATGAATCCTGTAATAAAACATGAAATAATCTTTGTTTAAGAATTGGCATGCACTTCTTTCAAACTCTGCCCCTAACAATGAAAAAAAAAACCCAACAAAAAAGAGACCCTCTCAAGACAGGAGACATAACAAGATCTTGTAGGAAAATGATTCAGTCAGTGGAAAACAATGCCTTCATATAAAGGCAGGGAAATGAGGTAGGACATAGGTAGGACATAGGACAAAATGTAGGGTTTTTTTTCTCCAAAAGAAAAATTATGTTTAGAATCCCATTTCATTTACACTGAGACCAAAACCTAAAATGTTTTAAATGACAATGTAATTGCAAGAGAGATAAATTATATGGTTGCCATGGCTGCCTTCAAATGCCTTCCCATCTTCATATTTCATCTCAACTCTGAACTAACTCTGTTGCTGCCTTATCAGCCATTTTTCTTCAGAAGTCTATTCCTCTGATTCATCTCAAACTGATGTGGTCAGAAATCTCACTGTTCAGCATGCCAATTCAATATTTTACATGTTAAAAGCAAGACTGAAAAGAGTTCTTTAACATGTAGCTTCTTTGCTATGCAAAAATAACTGTGAATAAGCAGCTCTGGCTTTATTGATTTTCTTTGCATGACTCGTTTTCTGTCTGGGTAGATACCCAGCCTAGAATTAGACTCTCTAGCTGTATAACATGATTTTCCCCAGTGACACAGGAGAAAAAACCACCATGTTGCTAAGTACAGTTGGGCAACCAACATACTAACCATAGTTATTTTGGTAGCAACAGCATCTTAGAAAGATGTGGGCTCCACAAAGATAATATGGTTAAAACTCAAGGAGGTCAGACTGTCAAAAATAGCTTCCCCTCAAAGACAGTAATCAGGCTTGTATTTGTATGTTGAAATTATAGGCAGGTTTGCACTGCAAACAACTTTGTGGCACACCAGGCATACAGGGTTTTTTTACATTCTCAGTACACACATGCTAATGTATGATATCCTTTCAGCAGAAAGAAATTTCATCTGACTTTAAAATAAACCAATCCCTAAGTAAAATGTGTTTGGACTCTGAAATGACAAAATAGTAGCTGAGATAGTGTCATCTAAAGATAACCTCTCTCCTGTCATACTGCTGTGGCTATAACCAGCATGATCCCTTGAATTCCACTGTTTTAAAGAAAGATGCTAGCCTGTACTACCCATCAATGGGGTTCAATTTCCAGCAAAATTACTCCTATTTGGATAGTTTGGTGTATATCATTTTCTCCTTGTAACCTAAGGGATAAAATGGAAGTGGGAAGACTGGTCTGCTTCTTCATCAGCAACTGATGCTAACAGATTATGAATTGAAATAGGCATCTTTGTTGTTGTCAGTGTTAGGGTGCTCTTAACATAGTTCAGATACAAATGAGGTTTTAATTGTACTGTTATATACTAGGATTGGACAAATCAAATGCAAATAGTATGTATTAGGGGGATCAATCTCTAATCTTAGCATCCAGATCCATATGGCTACATAAGCTGGCAATTCCCGATCATTTTAGGAAGACTTCATTTTACTTGTGTTACTCTGGTTAGTGATTGTGCTATAGGCAGAAAATCTAGGGATGCAAAAAGATTCAGAGATAATAACAGCTCTGAACTAATGACATACTCCTGTACTATAAGGATAGGAGTCTAGGCTTTGAGGATAACTACCACTAACTATTCTAAAGTCACAGTAGAATCATACGGTAACACAACCATATGTGCAAACTTTAAATAGGCAAGAACAAAGAGCATGAAACCAAATAACCAGAATTAAAAGCTACTCTTTCGAAAATCACTGAAACCATGTGCTTTGTACTTTACCATTTCAAGCCCAGATTTTCATCCTTCTGTTAGCGGGCAAAGTATGCAATTATAGAGAGATATTTTTCAAAGGAATCAGCAGTTTCCATTTAGGATAGGAGTAGCTAAGTTTCCTGAAATGCTGATCAACCAGCAAGTTGCAAGCAGTTTATGCATTTTAAAAATACCATTGTTTCATTTCAGGGACTAAATAGGAACTAAGTTGTTGTGAAATAACAATCCTTGATGCAGCGTGGAGAACAGCTATTTGAGCAACATTCTCCTTTAAAACAGCTGTAAAACATTAGAATCACTTTGAGCAAGCTCCCATCTAGTCTCTTACTGCAACTGCAGTACTGCCGTATTGGCAGCAACAAAAGCCCTATAGATTTGCCAACATAAAAGCTGAGATTTGTGGCATGCCAATCAGGTGCACATATTAGCTTTGCATCCTGAATAAATACTAGGTAGCTAAAGATCTGGTGGATTTATTCTGACAACACTGAGTTCTGTCTTTCATTGTAAAAGATGTGTTTCCTTTTAACATTCCAAGTGCATAAATCAGGGAAAAGCAAAAGCTGTAATGCTGATCATAGTGCAAAGCTGATTGAAAAGGAAATAAAGACAATGTAATTAAGAAACTGTTCATAGCAGTAGATAGAATATTTTCAATGAATAAGCCCCAAATGCCCCAAACTGACCCTTATGCAACATCCATTCTTAGCACAATAAACTTAAATAAACCTTAATTTCAAAATGCTATGGAACAAAAAAGCAGATCTTAGGTGAATACATTTTCAGCAGCTGTATGCATGACCATTAGGTGAACAATTGGTATTTGGATAAATACCTAAACCTCTAGTTGGAGATGTCAGACAAGATTCTATGATCCTGTGATGAATAGTATAAATTCATCACCTTTTAAAGGAAAGTGTTATAAAGCACTACATATACTGCAAAGAAATTAACCCCAAAACAATTGCACTTACCAGAGAATAAAAGTGAGTCAGATATGGGCCTGTATACCCAACTTGAAGTACAACCTGCAGTTTCCCAAAATGAGCTCCTGCAAAGCCTTTTCCTATATCCCACTCTAAGGATGCAGAGTACTCTAAGATTTTATCTATAAAAGCACACTTCCAACTCATGGTATTAGTTCAAGCTTCTCACTAATCCTGTGCTGAACAACGCAGTTTTAATTTGAACAGCTCTCCTCCACCTTATCTGAATTTATCTTACTTTTCTGAGGGAATAAAGTGAAGAGCATAAGACTACTGTCACTCAAGAGCCTAGTTCATGCAGCTACAAAATTACTGGCAACTTTCCTTTAGGGTGTTTCAATTGAACTTTACAAATGGTGATCTCCATTTTCTGCACTCACTGCAGACTACATATTTAAAAAACATTATACACACCCACTAAAGAATTACTTGTTCTTATTCCTTTGCCTAAAATAAAATCCAGTTAAAGTACATTGTTATTAAGCATGTCTAGAAAAGCAGAACATGTAGATCTAGAACTTTAAAGTGCTCTTTCCCTAATTAAGTTATTCAGATTAAGTGAAAAACTTTTACATAAGAATTTGCAGAGTGGTATTGCTATGGCAACATTAGAGAAGTGGCTCCAATTTTTGGAAAGCTTTGTTATGCAGACTTTTTGCAGCATGACAAACCAGCAGTTCTGTTCAGGCACCTTGCATTAGCTTTTCACAATCGAGAATGAAGGATTAAAACAACTATGCAATGTGCTCTGCTGGACACTATGGATGTTCATATGTTTAATATAGAGATATAAACAAACTAGAATTCAAAGGTAAAGCATTTAAGACTACAATGAACAGGCTACTGGTATCTTTATCAAACAAAGAACAGTGACCTGCCTCAGTACAGAACAGCAATGACAGCAGAAGAGGGAGACATCGGAATGTCTGGCATTCTTTGAGATGTTGTAACCATATGGACCAGCACCTACGAAACTAAAAGTCTGGTGAAAATCACCACAGTAAGTCAGACTTGACTCCAGTTTATTGCAAATCGAATTTACTACCAATAGTAGAGATGTGACACTTTCATTCTGCACAGCAAGAATGTGCCAGTAATTTTCTTGAAAGGTTTAAATAAGCCAGAAACACTTGTTTAAGAAAAATGGTATCTCTCTAAGTACCATAAATGCCCAGTATCATCTTATCCACGGCAAAATGCAGATGAATTAATTTAAACACCTAATACTAGCAAGACACTTTACTTCAATATATGTCAACCATACCAGGCTTAACTGAATACCATATGCCACAAAGACATGACTTGCATTCATATGCACACACACATTTTGCTTTTATACCAAATAAATATTTTCAAGGATGTTGAAGTGTTGAAAGGTGAAAGAGTTTTGCTGATGACTTTCTGACTCTCCAACTGACAAATCAGATTCTGAATGGGCAAAAAAAGAGTCCCTTTCTTAAAGGCACAGCCTCAAACGGTCACATGAAGAAACGGTGGAGCAATGGTAAGAACCAGATTATTAATTAGATGAGCCTTTGGCATTCTCATTACTTGAATTTTAAAATATTTTCCTCTTTTATTGGTTGTATAATTTAAGAATATTTTTTATGAGGAACAGAGTGCAAGAGTACAGGTAAACAAAGGTATATCACGAAGATCCAGAAATAGATTCCATTTAATATAGTCCTGCCAAATCAAAGCCACCCCAGATGTAATTTGAAATTCATACATTTAAAACCACAGAATGGAAGCTTCCAGTTACATTGGAAACCACACTATCCAGTAGCTACTGGGACTCAAAGGAGGCTGCAAATTTCAGCTCCTCTAATTTTCTAGAAGCTGGTGCAGCTGCCTTTCATAGAGCCTTTCTCTCCTGTACTTTTGGAAACTGGAACCACAACCTTGCATTTCATGTACTGAACCTTCTCTGTGCTTGCTCATCACTGAGGGCTGTCATTATAGGCTCTCTCAGTTCCACACCAAAAGGCTGCACTATGTACAAATCTTTGTAGCAGCAGAGGTTAAACCGGGATAGCAACAGGAGGAGTTCAAAGCATGTGTTAACATTCAGGATCTTGGACAGAATTCTTCAGGCAAACAAAGCGGCAAACAAGAACCGCAAATACTATGTTAGTCCTAGATGACAATATCTAGCAGAATGAAATGAGCTGTGATTAATTTACACCTCTTTTTTTTTTTTTTTCCCCCCTTTTTTTTCATTTTAATTTCCAAATGGACACCTAGTTTGGAAAGGATCCTGTTCCCCAATCCTCTCTCTGATTTTCCAAAACTAAAAGAGTTCTTGAGGTACTTTCCTGAAGAGAAGTGTAGATTAATGTTTTCACTGATGTTTGTTTTTGAAGGGTCAGCAAATATCCATCAGTTTGGGAAAAAAAAACCCACCCTGGTATATGTATTAATGACAGTATTGTAGCTGTGATGATGCAGGGATTAAGAAAAAAAATCTTACAGTCTAAAGATTGAATGAACAAAAAGATGGTATCACTAAAATATGAAGTCAATCTGGTATGGGCTAGCTAAAGTGCTAACTAAAATCAGACATATTCAGCTATTAATTTTGCCTTGGAAGATTAGCAAGAGAATTTGCGTGGAATGGGGGCAGAATACAGGTTGCTTATGATGTTCCTGGACTTCCAACAAGAGGATAATGTTTTCATAGTTACATAGTTATTTCACTTATAAGTCTCTTTACTCTCCTACTCAAAACACACAGTATTCCCCAGTTACTCTGGTGTTTAACTTCTAGAGTTGACTGCCTGAAAACAGACATGTGGGTCCAAAAGGAGAATTTTGTGAATGATGAGTTAAAGTTCAAATTGGCACCCAAGTACTATAGAAACCTTCCAAATTCCAATTAAATTTAGAATTTAGCAAAGCAAAGTGTAGCTTACTGTTGCAAGAGCCTTGGACGAATGGATGAGATGAAACAGTTAACCTGAGAATGCTCCTGAGTACACATTTCCTTTTAAGCCAGGTATTTTCCTACCATAAAAAGCTGAAGGATCATAACAACGGTTAACCATCAGAGTGTTCCCACACACAGCCATGCATCAATAAAATACTGGAGAAAGATTTATTGCTTTACAGTAATGAAGAGTGTATAGAAATAAGCAGTGAACTCAAGAAGAGCTACCGGAAGGGTAGGCAATTGCTGAGTGCTATCTAGAGATGAAGTGTCACAGGAGTACAGAACACTCATACATAAGAATCATCAAAATCAGAATGAAGAATGTACAGCTGGACTGACCAGATTTCTCCAGTTTCAGGCCACAGTCAATCTCACCAAGTCAGAAAGTGAAATGCCATTCTGTGCCTCAGAGTTCATTACTCCATTTGTGCTTCAGCAGAGGAACTGTGTTAGGTAGATTTAAATACTGATCTTTTCACATAAACAAGAGCAGTTTTCATTCTTACTGTTCTATTTATGTAGTTTCCTTTCTTGCTCTGGTGACACTCACATAATCTCCTAATTCACATGTGATATGTGATCTGTCTTATAAACGACAAGGTTTATTTTGATATAGCTGCTATATATTTAATGTGTTAATTCAGCTGCTAGGAATATTCAGCATTTTTACTCTTAACCTTTCTGATAAGCTCAGTTGAATCCTCTTAGAAATGGAGATAACATTACTTAAATATTTCAGGCTTTGAACAAAACATTTGCTTATCATCTAAAATGAAATTATTTGCAGTTTTAAAAGAAAAGTGTCTGTGTTTATCACTCCAACTGCAGGTAGAGAAAAGCCCTATTTCTAAGTTTGGGATGCATAATATAAAAAAATTAAACATCCATACAGATTAAAAAAATACAGTTAAATTGGTACCTTAAGCCTGAGCTTAGAAAAGGATGTTAAGATACAGTACAATGTCAGATTTTATACTTTACTGCAGAGAAATGAATTTTAAAAATGAGCTGGAGGTTAAAAACTTCTCTAAAACACATGGCTACAGACACCCATGGAATTGTGATCAATGATAAGAATTAAACTTGATTTAAAAAAGCCTATAAAGTCAAGATAATAATTAGTTACTACCTCTAGAGAGAGAATACCAAGTGACTAAACAGGGTATTTTCACACAGAGATAGAATTAAATTCTTGTTTCTCTATCTGATCATCTTTGCTACATGCAAGGAAAGACCACCAGGCATGGATTATTACTGTCATGCTCCTGAAGCTTTAGGTAACTTGAAGAGTTATGCCATAATCCTTTTCTCATAGCAAAGATGATCCTAGCCCTGGAGTGGCTCACAGAAGCCACTGAGTATATTTAGCATGTAATGAGGAAAGAGGTTTTGGGTGAGACAAGTATGTAGGGAGGGGAAAGGTTGTAAATTATTCAATGCTTCAAGAATTATGCCTGTTACTAAATGACATCCTCTGTCCTTTGTAAATGGAGGTGATTTTGAAACAAAGCAATATTAAAACAGAACACTGAAATCAGTCTAAAGAACTCAGAAACTGTGCACCCTAGACAGGTTTATTCTACAATATTCTGCTTGGTAAGTATCAATAAAGATACATAACTGTGGATCCTAGCTAGGATTGTTCAGCATTTTGCCACAGCTTCCTGCTACTAATAAACTAACTAGATTAATGCTAGCTTGCATAGGCTTAAAAACAGTGCAATATAACAAACATATCCACAAAGTAATTTCTTACATAGTTTTGATACCTCAATGTTCTTATGAAGACAAAAGCTTAGAATGTACAAGTGGGGCTTTTTTATAAGATACTTCAAGTCAGTCCAGACAGCAAAACAACATAAAAATTTTACTTACTAAAGCTCTTGCTTTATTTTCTCTATTACTCTTGATTTTTTGGGGGTAAATGTTCCATTTACATTATTTGTAATAAACAGAAAACGAAGAATCTACTTCAAGCAGAACTAAATTGGGTATGTCTCTATGTGACAGAACACTTAAAAAGTCAAAATCAACATTCCAACTTGAATGGATGGTGTGCATCTTCTTTTTACTGGTAAAGCAAATCTTACCTTTATTTTTCTCAATTATGTGCATCAGCTTAAACATTATTTTCTCTGTGAATTGCTGCTCCTTGTAAAACTGCAAAAATAATAAAAGAATGGTCACTTTCTAGTTTCTTAAAGTCATAATATATATTGCCACTCCAGTTGCTATAGAAACAGAGTGGCTTTCATCATTCTAATGCATGCCGTGATAATTGTTTTTATTTCAGTCTGTGGATAGGTAGTTAATGGTGCCAGCTGCAGTTAGCACAGACACAGACTATTGTCATCTAAGCACAAAGCTGCTGTCTCCTGGTCTGTCACAGTGAGCTTTCCTAACCATCAGCAATTCACAGGGGAACATTCATGCAGAAAGAAGAGCTGTTCACAGGGCTTCCTTCTGTGGATGAAACAGAATTCCCTGCAGAAATAATGCTTTCATATGAAAAACCCAAAACCAAAAAAACCCCAAACAACAAATAAATAAGGCACAGCACAGAGTGTTCCTTTGGATTGTCCTGTCAGATCACTGACTGATGGATTATATCAAACCTGAGCTCTGTTTCAATTTAGGGAGTGTACCACACTTTTAGTTCCTCTGGATATTTATTTCACAGAACCACAAAACAGTTGATGTTGGAAAGGACTTCAGGAGGTCATCATGTCCAACTCCTGCTCAAGCAGATTCATGTAGAGCACACCATGTTCAGATGTCTTTTGAGTTATCTGGCCAAGTTTTTCTGGTGCTCAGTCACCTACAGTGAAAAAAAGTTTCAGTTTACACTCACTGCCCTCCACCATATCACTGATATGAGCTTGGTTCTACCTTCTTTACATCCTCCCTTCAGAGATTTATGCACATTGATGAGGTCCCCGCAGAGCCTCCTCTCTTCTAGGTGAAGCAGTCCCATCTCTCTCTGCCTTTCCTCACAGAAGAGATGCTCCAGTCCCTCATGCTGAACTCTCTCCAGTGGCTTCATCTCCCTCTTGCTGAAGAAATGAGCTTTCAAGCACCTCATGAAGTTCAGCAAATGCAAATGCAACAATTCAGATTGTGGAATGACTGGACCGAAAGCAGCTTTACAGTGAAGACCTCAGTAAGTGGGGCAAGTGAACTACGACAGTTGCATATTAAGCAAAAGCATAGCCAGGAAAGTGATTACTTCCCCCTTTGCTTGCCGCTTCTGTGACTATTGCGACAGCACTGTGCCCTATTTTTGGCAACTCGGTATTGAGAGACGTGAAAGATTGTAGAAAGCTCAGTGGGGACCACTGGGATGATCAAGGGGCTGAAGCACTTGACATACAAAGAGAAGGTCAGAGTACAGGATTTGTCCACCTTTGAGAAGGCTCAGAGGAGACTTCAATTATCCAATGACAAGGTACAGAGAAAATGGAGCCAGACTCTTCTTGGAGGCAAAAGGGTAACAGACTTGGCTTGGAACATGAAAAGCTTCAGGCAGATCAAAACTTCTCTTTTTTTTTTTTTTTTTTCAGCACAAAGGTGGTTGAACAGTAGAAGAGGAATTTTTTTACCTTCCTTCCCCCCTCCTCCCCCACCCCCTTCACTGAGAAGGTGACCAAGCACTGGAAGAAGTTGAATCTCCATTTGTGAAGATCAACGGAAATTTTCTGCAGATGATCTAGGTGACCCTGCCTGAACAGAGGGCTGGACACGATGACCCCCAAACCTAAACACCCTACGATTCTCTGACAGTTTGGTTTGACATACTAGCACAATTTTAGATTGATCCAGTAAGTATTTGCCAGAACAAATCCAACCTGAGAAAGTTTAACTTTTCTAACAGGACATTTGAATACTAAGTCTTGTCCAGGTCACTTAAGTTTCACCCAAGCAAGGTCTAAGCATCACATGAAACAACAGCAGAACAGAATCTGCTGTAATCTGTGCTCTCTGGCAGTACGAAAGAATGTTGTTTTTCATAACTTCCTGTTAATTCCCTAAACTAGCTCTTTCAAGGATTACTTGAAGAGCAGGAAATCATGAGTTAACACAGGCACTGGCATTCTGCTAATTCACTTTTTCTTCAGATGTGTTCTACAATTAGCTGAGCTGCACAACATGAACAGAGTGCTCTTACTTAGAGTACAGTTAATAAGGAACAACTATCATAACTGCTACTTACATAAAAAGTACTGTTATCACTTTTACTAAGATGTGGCTTGAACCATGAAAGATTTATTCCAAATCAGTTATCCTCAGTTCATGTTAATTTGGTTATAATTAATGGAAGTTATGGGCAATTTTATCTCCTTGTAAGAGATGCAGCTAATGCACAGTTTAACTATTAATGAGCTTATTCTTTCTAAGGATAACTGCAGTGCTTAATATGGATTAGCCAAGCAGAGAGCTGTTTTTCTTAAATTAAGGTGCTACAAATCAACAGGTTTACAGGTTAACTATAAAGTACCATTTTCTGTACTTAGCCTTCCCTGCTCAACACCATGAAGTACATAAATTGTACACAGGCTTGTCTTTCTCTCTGACATATGTCTGTGCAATTTGGCTCCAAAAATGTCTCAGAAACCAATAATACTATATGAAAAGCAATCGGCTTTTCTTGTCAATTTGCCCAATTTGGAAATGACAGAAATGCTGTAATGAATTAGAGTATATCTCCAAAAATAGACATTTATGCAAAGTACTATGGTAACAGAATGATGATTAGAATTATCCTTGGAAATGTCTGTTTAGAGGTCCCATCTGTGAACACAGCAAATTATAACAGACAAAATGTTGATGGTGGTATAATTTGTGGATAAAAACAATGAATTCAGCAGCTGGTGGACACAGAATAAAGCCATGGTCACCAAGTCATATAACTCATGTGCAGTTCTTTCATTATCATTTCTCCTCAGATTCTAAGGATAGAACACATAAGGTTTTACGTAGCATATGCCTGCACAGACTCATAGAACTATAGAATTTTTTAGGCTAGAAAAGACCTTCAACATTTTTGAGTCATGCCTCTGACTACTGAGGTCTTCCCAGATCCTCTGGGATCCCTCACTCTTATTCATATTTATGTATATACATAGCCTGCTTATTTCATATTTAGGTCACATCACCTACACAGAGTAGCACCAAACAGGTCACCATACATCCAAAAATTCCACATTTGTTATGCCTATAGATTCCAAAATGTATTTGTTTTACTGCAATGAGCATACACAGTTTTTTCAGAAATACATTCTTCACAATTAGAACTTTAACACTAACAGAGCAGCACAGTAAGCACAGTCTTTTGGGGAAGCACTAAACTTACTGCATGTCTGCTCTGCAGTGCATAAACACATACAACTTCCTAGTAAATCTCAGACCTATATATTTTCTGAATCTTTTGTTTTGGCAGACAGCCAGACTGGAAAGATCCTGCTGCAGCCCCATAAGCTATATTTGGCAGTAACTTGCTTCCCAGCAAGTACATATGAAACTATGTCAGAGATAAACAAGGTTCTAACTCTCATCCATTTGAAACAAATCCAGTGGAAAGAAAACCAACAGTGTTCTCTGCAAATGTGACTTGCTGTGTGAAGCTGGAAATCACTGTGACTGTGAGTCCTGTTGGTTGGGGCCTGGCACATTTGCCCACAACCTGCCTAATTTGCTCAGGCCAAGCATTGAGCTGTGACTTGGAACAGAACAAAAGTTTCATCTGTGAAGTCCTGTTGGCTGGTTTGTTTTTTTTCATAAATGTCTGCTTTGAGGAAGTATAGCTAAAATAAATAGATCACAATAGGAAGAAAGTAATTTAGGCCTATGTCAGCAGTCAGCTTGATGCCTGCAATACTTTGTTATGGATAGATATTAAATATTTCATCGTCTTCCATGTACTCACAGAGTATGGCAATATAGTATTTTCTAAAGTGAAGTTAATCAGTATGCACTGTGGCAAAAAGACACAGGAAAACTGGATAAGAACAGACAACACACAGTGATACAAAGCACAGCAGCACATTCAGAATTTAGACAGCAATAACCCATCAGAAGTGGCATTTGTTCCACATTCCAAATATCAAGCAGCGAGATCAGTACCTGAGATCAGTACCTTTTGTTTCCCTAGGGCCCTGGCTACACTGGTAACGAGGCACATACATAGAGTTTACAGCTATCTATCTAAGAACAGCAGGAAAAGGGCCCTTCCTCCACAATGAAGCAAAACTGATGCATGTAAAAACCACTGCGACATTTCGAGATGAAAAATTTAAGCAATTATAGTGAGGGTGTCGATGAACTACATAATCATACAAGAGGGAATGAACTCAAAGACAAATTACATGGAAAAAATTCACTGCAAAATGTGTACATAGGTAATTTTTCAACTACTTACATGGGGCTCATTCACATTAATTTCAGGGAAAGTAGGTGAGTGAATCTTTGTCTTTGACAGAGTTAATCAAATGTGAACTTCAGAGAGATTACTCTGACATACGTTGTTGGATCCATCCCACTACGTGGAACATGCCTCAAAGGTGGGAAGGAACTCTCTTAAACTAGTATCATAGTATCAGTCAGGGTTGGAAGGGACCACAAGGATCATCTAGTTCCAACCCCCTTGCCATGGGCAGGGACACCCCACACCAGATCAGGCTGGCCAGAGCCTCATCCAGCCTGGGCTTAAACACCTCCAGGGACAGGGCCCCAACCACCTCCCTGGACAACCCATTCCAGGGTTTCACCACACTCATGGTGAAGAACCTCCTCTTCACATCCAGCCTGAATCTCCCCACCTCCAGCTTCATTCCATTCCCCCTAGTCCTATCACTACCTGAGATCCTGAGAAGTCCCTCCCCAGCCTTCCTGTAGGCCCCCTTCAGATACTGAATTAGGTCACCTCGGAGCCTTCTCTTCTGCAGACTGAACAGCCCCAACTCCTTCAGTCTGTCCTCACAGGAGAGGTGCTCCAGCCCTCTGATCATCCTCGTGGCCCTTCTCTGGACACCTTCCAGCACATCCATATCCCTCTTGTAATAGAGGCTCCAGAACTGGACACAGTTCTCCAGGTGGGGTCTCACCAGAGCTGAGTAGAGGGGGAGAATCACCTCCCTTGCCCTGCTAGCCACACTTCTCCTGATGCAGCCCAGGATCTGATTGGCTTTGCGGGCTGCAAGTGCACATTGAGAGCTCATGTTGAGTTTCTTGTCCACCAGCACTCCCAAGTCTCTCTCCTCAGGGCTGCTTTCCAGCCAGTCACTGCCCAGCCTGGATTTGTGCCTGGGATTGCCTTGACCCAGGTGCAGGAGCCTGCACTTGCTCTTATTGAAACTCATGAGGTTGGCTTGTGCCCACCTCTCCAGCCTGTCAAGGTCCCTCTGGATGGCCTCCCTTCCCTCCAGCGTGTCTGCTGCACCACACAGCTTGGTGTCATCAGCAAACTTGCTGAGGGTGCACTCAATGCCACTGTCCATGGCACCCACAAAGATGTTGAACAAGACAGGTCCCAGGACTGATCCCTGGGGGACTCTGCTTGTCACTGGCCTCCACTGGGACATGGACCCATTGACTTGACAGCCACTCTTTGGGTGCAGCCATCAAGCCAGTTCCTTATCTCTCCTATCTTTCATGCTTGTATCAGCACAGAGTAGTGATTTAAGGCTCTGACTGGGAAAGAGAAAAAAAAAATATTATTATCAAGACAAACAACTATACACATAGGTGACTACTTGAATTCTTTCTTGAACCTTCTTGGGACTCCAGAGTAAGCCTTCACAGAACAATACCAGGAACGATCCCGCTCACTGTGAAATTCAGGCAGATTTTGCATATGTGAAAAAAATCAGCTTGCTTTCTTATGGTGTCTTTTGTAGGCAGCTGTTAATTTTAATTGATGTCTTCAGTGATTTCATTCTGTTTCACTGTATTTGACACAATAGGGAACACAATAACAAACAGAATCAGCCTCACAGGTACCAAATTTATCTGGAAACACTGCTAGCCTTTTACTTAGGATCTGCTACAACAGCACTGCTCCTGCCCTTGTAACTCCAATACCTTTCAAGCTGTTATCTTTCTTCACTCATCCTCCTACCAATGTTAACAATAGCTGAGCTTTGGTTACCACCATACTTATGTTATATCACTAAGCATGCAAGAGCAACCAGGAGCAACTGTCTGTGACTTCAGTAGATACGTGAATTTAATCTACTAATAACTGGAAACCAACCCAGAAAATTGCACTACAAAGTGGTGTGATTGATTTTCATGGGCCCATGGCTTCAATAAAAACATCACATTTGCAAATCTATCTAAGGATTTTTAGGAAGGGTATGAAGGACCAACTGTTAACCAATCTATTGTACATAGTAAAATATAGCAAAATATAACAAGGAGTCCCACAGACATTCAAGTATGAAGATAAAGGCAGCGTATTCGGATCTTTTTCCACTAAGATGGCAAAAAGTGATTAAGATGGCAATTATAACTGTTTATACAATCAGTCTACACTTCAAAACGGAAAAGAACATTTTTCCACACCATAAATGTAATTGATACTTTAGATCTCTAAACTCAAGTTCACAAGGTCAAGTATGACTTTCCATTTGTTCACAGCTACCTCAGTTACAGCCGATATTTTCAGAACGCCACTGACAAATCGCCTGTGTGGTATATAAAGTAAAACTGAAGGCAGAAAAATCAGAATCTGTTAAACACTGAGTACACATTTGTTGCAGGAAGTGCAGAATTTCAGCCTCAAGTGCCTGAAGTGCTTTATTTTCTTTTTCACAATAAAGCTTTCACTGTAAGTATTCACAAAGAACTTAATCAGGATCAGAGCGTTCCCACATCAGGCACTTCCATACAGTTCCTAGCCCAAATTTTTGCCCCCTGTGAACCATAAAGCTCAGTGAGACACGCTGCCACTACTACACACAACATGCAGAAGTCTTAGTAGATAACAAAATGAGATTGCCTGATGTACAGAAGTTGGCAGTGTATCAGCTTAACTGAGCATGCAACATCACCTGCAACAATCCTAATGGAGAGAGCAGAGAGAAACCTTTAGCTCAGAAAATTAGCGAATGGCTGAGGCTGGAAGGAACCTCTTTGTCATTTTGTCCAACTCTTCTGCTCAGGCAGGGTCACCTATAGCTTGTTGCCCAGGTTTGCATCCAGACAGTTTTGGAGCACTACTATGGATGGAGACTCCACTTCTGGCCAATCTGTTTTGGTGCTCATTCACCTGTACAGTAAAAAAACCATGTTTCCTTATGCTCAGGCAGAACCTCCTGAGTTTTCAGCTTGCAATCACTGCCCCTTGCCATGTCACTGGGCACCACAGGAGAGAGCCTGATTCCACCTTTAAACTCTCCCTTCAGAGAGTTAAGAACATTGGTGAGGTCCCCCTATAGCCTTTTCTCTTCTAGGCTAAACAGTCCCTGCTCTCTTCGCATTTCCTTGCAGCAGATGCTCCAGTCCCTTAACTATCTTCATGACTGTTTGTTGGACTCTCTCCAGTAGCTTAATCTCTCTCTTGTAGCAGGCTGCACAGAAGTGGGCATAGTATACCAGGCACAGCCTCACCAGTGCTGAGAACAAATACTTAGTAATCATTGATTGCTTGACACAGAATTCAATGGGAGATAAATAGTCTACCCATTCTTCCTTCGCCTCTATTCTATAAGTAAATTTCTAGATCTCAAAGCACACTTAATAGAACTTTTTAGACACTAACATGGAATAGTTCCAAGCCACTTTCCCTTAGGATATATGTATAGCTATCAGAGAGGGGTTTGAGAGACAGGATATTATTTATTAACAACATTTTAATGTAGGCTGCCTTGTTCAGCAAAGCAAATTTGATCTGGGCAGAAACCTCTCACCATCAGCTCTTAAAATGATACAGGTAATATTCTGTCTGATCAAAAGACTAGCCAATTTCCTCCTGACCACATCCTTCCCTTTTCTGACAGTGAATGCAATGAAATACAAGCCTGAAGGCACATGCTAGCGTAAAAATATTTTTAGATTTTTTAATCCCCTGGCTGGATACAGCCATATTAAATATAGATTACCTTTTATGACTAGAGATAAAACTGAATTAAAGAAGGAAAAATGACAGAGTAAGAAAGAAGTGTGACAATGACGGTATATCACATACCACAGATAATACAGTATGGAGAAAGCTCATGTACATGTTCATCATACAAAGTAGAACAATGAAGACAGCAGTTCTCATGTACCTAATTTAATATTAACAATTTATAAATGTATTCTTACTCCAATTCTATGACTGTATCATCCTGGAATTTAAAGGGCCTTATTTTTAGAGGTCCTCTATATAAAAAGAGATTCAAGCTCTGCAATCTCCTCCTATAGCCACATCTTGGGAAATAGAGCATATGTAACAATTTCCCATTTAAAACATTTTAAAACACTCTGATATTTGGACTAAACATGAAAAAAATTCACTTCCCTTGGCTAGCTTTTCAAAATGACAGTCCTATTTTGATGAAGGGTTAAAAATACTACTTATTATAAACAGTATGACAAGCTGATCTGTCAATTAGCTTTTCACTCTGCTACTACAGTCCACAAGTTAGTCTTCCTGCTACAATTTAAAATACATTTATTAGGCTTTCCATTGATGCTTCAGGATACCCTTCTTTGTTATGGAGAAATTTACATTTCTCCATAACAAAGAAGTTATTCCAGAAGTGCATTTGCCTTTAATCTGGAATTACAGATCAAGCAAACAATTTAGTCTTACTGGTGAAGTAGCTGCTTAGTCATATGTCATGAGTTAAAGTGAGATTAAATTCTTCAGCTGTAGTGAGTAAGTGATGTGTTGTGAAAATTGTTTGACAACACACTGAACAATTTAGCAGAAGACAGGGAGAAAAACCAACATTAAATCATATGTTTTAAAAGATTAACCCAAATTTATCCTATTTATTCCAAGATTCATAGAGCCAAACATTTCTGTCTGGGGTAGAGTGCATGGGGTAGATGGACTGAGGTAACTGAAGGGGTTCCAAACAATGGCTCACAATATTTGTGCTATTTTCAACAGAAGCAACAAGCCTTTCCTGTGAAAATACTTCTTTCACTGGTCCAGAATCCAAATTTACTGAGCTAATCTGGAAGCTTCCTTTCATTTATAAGCCTAAACCTTGTCTTTAAAAAAAATCTTAATTACATATATTAAAACCCATGGGCAGAGACAAAGGGGGAAAAAAATATAAAATCAACCCTTCATCCTTTGCACACAGTTGTCTGATGTGGTCTGCATAAATCAGTCATCTGTTACAGAAAAAAGAACCAGCACTTTGACTTCCAACACAGCAGTAATAACAAGGTGCTTCAGCAGACAGCCAGTGGGATAGTAAAAGTACTGAATTAAAAAAATATAACAAAACAAACAACACCACCCCCCTCCCAAAAGAAAAAAACCCACCCACCAAAACCAAACAACCAAACCCCAAGCATTCTTTGGGGTTTTTTTTCAAAAGAAACTTATTTTGTGGTTGTTTTGTTTTAACAGAAATAGCTCTTTTCCCAAAATGGTAACGCAGACATCTGAAACACAGATCAACTGGGAGACTGGAAAAGTTCTTAGTGGACACAGCTCTCGGTACAGTTTTTTTACAGAACAAACACTACCACTTAGCAGGGACTGAATTTAAGGGCTTTGCTCCAAAAATAACGTGCAATTCCAGCATTGCCTGTTTCACAGAAGCAAAAAACATTCCATTTCAACCTCTTCAGATGAAAAAGTCCATGCGGATTGAAACTCCCTATTAAAGTGCAATGTTCATTTTTGTAAAGTAGGAATCATTAAGTAGTACTGAAGTATCTATTACTGAAGTCACTAGCACCATAGTGTTTAAAATATTTTTAACTCAGTTCTATTTCTGGGTATTTAAATTCCCTGTTTGAAATTTGGAAATTTTTCATAGCTGAAAGAGGAAACCAAAGCCAGCCTCTAAATAATTTTCTATATAGATGAGAAACTGCTACATTTTGAAGATCTAAGGAGTCGAGAAGAGCATAGTAAGTGTACGAAGCCCGTTTCATTGCAGAGGGTCACACTAGCCTGGGTTTGACCAAGCATTATACATTCTCGTGAAAAAGTCCTTCAAAGTTGTGGAAACTGTTGGTACATTATATAGAATATAGAGTATAATCCTTCACCCCTTACATGGAGCTGCCTTTTCAGAATTCATCTTTCAAAATGTCTTCTTCTGATGCTTTGTATCAACTAAACCAGCACGTTGGAAGAATTTTCCTCATTTCATCACTCTCCCTAAGAAACAGGTCTCAGCACAGTAAAATTGTGTTTCCAATGGCCCCTGCCCAACTCCGAGCTCTTGATTAATTTTCCAAATACTGTTATTTTATCCCTCCTCCTATCATTACACCAACTTCTACCCATGTCTGCCTGAAGTGAGGTTCATTTAAAAACTTTACCAGTTATGAGAGAAATAATTGTGTTCATAATCAACACTGGTTGATAACCCAGCTGTAGTCAGCAGACAGGCAATGGCTTATTCCAGAGGTGAATTTGATACTTAGTGTTTACATTAATTGTTACACCATTTGAAACAAATGTTTATTTAAAGCTGATTGAGGTAAGAGCTGACACAGTGTGCCATTTATATCATCAGTGCCTTTGCCACGCCATCTCAGCAGGTTTTTCTTTGAAGAAGCAAAAATAGCTTCATCAGACATAGAATGAAAATCTTAAAGCTCTGGTTAATCAGCAGCAGTCTGTGAGAAAAACAGCAAAGTAATGAAACCTCCACTTCTGAATAATTTTACTTGGGAAGCAGTGAGATTCCAGCATAAATTAATTCTGAGCATCTGCCTCAGTTTTCAGCTAGAATTAATCAATTAAGTACTGAAGCTAGATTCACAGCCCTTCATGGCATACTCTTTAGGATAGGATGCAGAATGATTAAAAAAAATAAATAGGTTTTTTGTAAGGCACTATATTATTTTTTTCCTACACAGGCAATCTGTTAAATGTACAACAGAAATCAGTTACTGACAGAGAGACTTCTAAGAACCTTATGTTCTTAACATTCCAAACACGGGTAACTGACACACTGGAAGGCACTGTTACTCATACAAGGTTCCTACAGCAGCACTGATTTTAAAACTCAGTCTTTCCAGAAGGATTACTAGTGAACATAAATATACAACCATAATGACCAAACTGTGTTAGGTTGATGGTTGGACTCAGTATTTTCCAATCAAAATACCTCTATGACTCCATGACTCAAACTAACTTAATCCTTTTAAACTACCTAAACCCTGCAAATACACATAGTATTTTCAATGAAACTATTTTGGGAGCTTTTAAACCAGGTATGGCTCTTGTACCACACAAGCATTGTTACTCAGCTGACACACATTACTCAGTGTGGTTTCAAACCCCCATACTTCATGGAAGTATAACAAAGAATTTATGGTACGATTTAACATGTACCATAAAAATTTAGGCCTTCACAAGCTGGGGGTGCTGGGGAGGGAAAGGCTGCAGAAAAAAAATTATCCCAAATAACACCTTGTACTATCTCAAATACCCAGACACAGAAAATGAGGATCAGGTAAAGAGTAAGATGAAGAGTAAGATGAAGAAATAAAAATGACATCCTAGGTTAGAAGCAGGCTGTTAGGAGTGAGCCAAATGTAGCTCTAAGTTCATTCCTCCTTAGCTAATTAGAATTTACAACCTGCTCCAATTTAGGTGACTGAACTGTCTGAGAAGATCTTTTTGTAATTTTATTTCATTGCTCAACACATCTATCTTAAAGAAAGTATGTCCTTAAATCCATGAATATAACATATGCTACTCATTCCATTCCTTTTGGTACTTGACCAGCCTTCCAGAGTCCAATGAAATTTAAAAGACATTAAAAGGATAGCCAGAAATTTCAGACCAATTAAAGAGTTGATAATGCATGAAATTGCTGAGGAGAAATAACCTTCTTGTGACCATTATTAGCTAGAAAATGTCTCCATTATTCTGCTGTATTTCAAAGCAAATGCTTAAACCTCTAAAATCCCTCACCATTTTTTTAAGCAGTTGAACATAGGACTAGGGGGAATGGAATGAAGCTAGAGGTGGGGAGATTCAGGCTAGATGTGAGGAGGAGGTTCTTCACCATGAGAGTGGTGAGACCCTGGAATGGGTTGTCCAGGGAGGTGGTCGAGGCCCCATCCCTGGGGGTGTTTAAGAGCAGGCTGGATGAGGCTCTGGGCAGCCTGATCTAGTGTGGGGTGTCCCTGCCCATGGCAGGGGGGTTGGAACTAGATGATCCTTGTGGTCCCTTCCAACCCTGAATGAAACTATGAAACTATGAAACATCTTGAATTTTGAGAAACTCTTCTGAAGAGGAAAAAGTATGTTGTGTTTTTTTTTTTTTTAATAAGAAAAACATAACTTATTTTATCTGTAAATTGTGTGTCCCTAGAACCTGTAGCATTTTGGCAAAGTGGGATTTTTAACTGAAGAGAGACTTGCTGTACTTTAAATTGAATGATTTCCGCTAAAGGACCTGTAATGGAACTTGGGTCAATTTGTGGTAGGGAATAGCTCACCCTAGAGATCAGTAATATCAAAAATAGTTTATATATATATACTGCCAACCACTAAAAGAGCACCCCAAAAAAGGAACATAAGATGTTCCTTGTTTATCAGGACCATGTTTTCAGGTAGTGAAAAAGGAATTGAAGTTAGAAAGGTTTCAGTTGTCTAAAAATGTTGTCCTTAAAACAATGAGCATTAGAAAATGCTTTCCTTATTACAAGCTGTCCTTTCATACTGGAAAACCATATCATTTCCCATTCTGATCAATGAAAGGACTTCCCACTGCATAGCAATCTGCACCTCAAATAATTTAGCTCAACACTTACCAGCTTACTGAACTAATCCCATATGGTTGACAACAGTATAAAGCCAAGGCATTTGTAAAAAGCTGTGAGCAATTGGCAACCTTTACTCCAGTTTCTTCTGTATTCAGAGTGATTTTTGCAAACTTCTGGTGCATTGCTTCTGAAAGATGGACACAAGGTAGGCATTTTGCAGTTATAAAAATAGATAAATAAATGCCTTTCCACAAAGACACTTATCCTGTATTCTAGACAACCTTCATTACCTCAGACTGGTGAAGCAGTCTCAGCAGGGGAAGATTTGAATTTTGATCTTTTGCTTGTTAAAAGATGAAATCACAGGACTTTAAATGCCTCCACATTTGTATCTTCACACAACTTTCTGAGAGTTTCAACCCAAAAAAAAGAAACAATTCACCTGGGACCAAATCTGAAATTACCACATCAAAGGAACTGATCTGATAGTTAATAGTACAGTATTAGTTGTGGTTTTAGAAAGATAACTGGAGTGACCAATAAATAAGCACCTTTTTACTTCTAAGACAGACACCAGTTGGAAGCTCACTGATACATGAATACTGCTGGAAAGACAGAACACACAGCACATAAACCTGAGAAATATGATGGTTCTGCAACATTAAGAGCAAGAGCCATATTGATAAGCTCTCTTCTGCTCATTTTGATATTGATAGTCTTCTGGGTTTATGTGTTTTAGAAACAGTTACAGCAGAAGGTGACCAAGTATTAGCTGAAAGCTTAATGGTGTAAAACAGAGTGCAGTTTCCTCATTTCACATTGCTTTCTGAAGGATGATGATACTTCTTTCCTCCTGCTTCAGAAGCCCAAAGTTCATTTGTTATGATTTCCCAGGAGATCAAGGGAGACAGAAATTACACTGTCATGACTGCAGCCCTCAGTGTTTTCTTTGTAACTACAGCATCTCAGATTTCAGATTTGTTTTCTAGTGCTTGCTAGTGACCCATATCAGTTCAGTTCAAAGAAAACATAATTATATAAAACTAACTGCAGAGTCCAAATTAAAGATCTCATAATTGATCTGAATGACAGGCCTAACTATAGCAGAAGGCTTGAATTGCAAGGTTTGCTTCTCCTTAAACTAATGCTAGACTTCTCCCTGGTCTCAGTTTCACTCTTTATTGCTTAAATTAGAAGATCAGAATACACTAGTTAGCAAAGATGTTTTGGACATTCATCTCTGAAATTAGAATAGAATAAACCAGGTCAGAAGAGACCTTCAAGATCATCCAATTCAAGATCATTCCAATGATTCAAGATCATTCCAATGGGCAATCACTCTCTCTGTATAGAACTTTTTCCTAACATCCAACCTAAACCTCCCCTGGAGCAGCCTGAGACTGTGTCCTCTTGTTCTGGTACTGGCTGCCTGGGAGAAGAGACCAACATCCGCCTGTCTACAACTTCCCTTCAGGTAGTTGTAGAGAGTAATAAGGTCGCTCCTGAGTCTCCTTTTCTCCAGGCTAAGCAACCCCAGCTCCCTCAGTCTCTCTTCATAGGGTTTGTGTTACTCACCATACCCAAAGAGTAAACACTTCTACTTTAAAGAAAACAGTAATGCTAATGGATTACTATGAGAGGTGTTAGCTGTTACTGCACAGATAGGCAGTAAATTCAGAATTAGAAAAATAAAGCTGCACCAATAGCAAGAAATTAAGGATTTAAACCACTGTTTTGCTGGCTGTACAGATGCCAAAACCCAAAAGGTACAACTGCCTAAAACTAGTACGTGATGGTCACTAGCCTTTAATTTCCAACATTTACAAAACATACTTGCCAAGACAATGATAATGATGGCAAGTAGAGCAGTAAAACTGCTTGTGACAGTTTCAGGCTGTGCCTTTAAGAAAGATAGCTGTTAATGTGAGTGAGTTAAACCATCACACTGCTTTTGAATACTAAAGTAAAATTTTAAAAAGTACCTTAGAAATGTTCTCCTCAGCAGTAGTTAATCACAGGTCAGTTTGTTTCAAGTTTGATTTTGGTGCCTTAAGTATATCAAAGCCACTGCAGTTGTTACTCAAACTCCATTGAATTTCATTGTGGAAATTATTTTAAAAGCTCAATGCCATAACCTAAGCAGAACTTTGGCCCTTCTACTCCAATCATTACTGGACCACATACCACACAAAGAAAGATGTTGGGATATCTCAGCTGTTAGCAGAACAGCTATCGGAAATCCTCTGACAGAGCACACTTTCTGTAGCAGTGGGCCCTGTGATATTACCACAGCAAACAAGAACATAATAAACTTGCTGAAAGAAATTCTTTTGAAGATGCTAATTAATAAAACAATTCCAGATGAAGAAACCAGCTCAGCAAGAAGTGTAGCTCTACTAAGGTTATCCATGCCAACAGGAGGAAAAACTGCTTTACTGTGAAGGTAATGGAGCACTGGAATAAGCTGCCCAGAGAGGCTGTGGAGTCTCCTTCTCTGAAGACTTTCAAAACTTGCCTGAACGCATTCCTGCGTAGCCTGCTCTAGGTGATCCTGTGTTGTCAGTGGGGATTGAACTAGATGATTTCCAGAAATCCCTTGAACCCCTGACATTCTATGATTTGATTTAAATAACATTTTATCTACATAATCCAATGCAGTACATTGCCAAATTGTCTCATCTACCTCAGTTACTTTAAGTTGTGTTAGCTGAAGGAGAACACCATGCTAATTGCAGCTCAACAGCTGGCATTATCCAAGTGAGTCTGAAGAAACCTAGCACTTCTACCCAAGGAAAGCACCTACTTATGCCAAGTGGAACAGAACACAAACGCATAATCCTTAAAGTGATGTGGAAACACACCCTCAAAATGGGCTAAATATGGGCTTCTACGTTCCTGCTATTTCTCTTTTGTAAGGCATGTTTTTTTCAGCCTCTTCCTGTCCACCAGCAGAGGCATGAAAAGTTTACAGAAGTGGGAGTGGAAAACTAAATCTGTGTCTAACAAGGACCAGTTTTCTGAAAAGCACAATCACAGAACTGCCCATGCACGAGTGTCAGATCAGCAGCAGGTTGGAAACTTCTAATCACAGATGGCTAGGCTTTGCTTTCAGCTTCCTAGGATTCCATCTGTATTTTACTGTCCACATGTACTTCAGTAAAACCAAGACCCATTTCTGTGTAGTGCTCTCCATGGCTTTAAAATTCACTAATGAATCCCACAGATTCTCTGTTTGATCATGAAATCTTTTTAATATGTCATGTTTAGTGCATATGAAAATGTGTGTTGCTGATTTGCTAAGCAGATGGATTGGGCAAAGTGTTACTATGAAACCTAACTAAACTGTCTCTGGCTAGTGAAAGCTTAGAACAGTCTACACAAATCCTTTACCTTTATCCTCAAGAACACTGTTGCTGCAGTTCATTTAATCACAATTTTAGCTAGTACAGCTGCTTGTCTGCACATACTTACAGGCCAAGAAATCACATAACACTGAGTCATTACAAAACCTCTTCTGGAAATTACTCTGGCAAACAAAAAGCAAGCAAAAGCCAAAACTCAGTTCTGGATTGTTTAGAATCCTTTCCAAAAAGGCAGCATATAAAGATTAAAAAGAATTATGTGAATGGTTAAAGTAAGAATTCATTTTCTGCCTTATTTTCAGACTGTTGTCAAACAAAGCTTTCTTGCCCTTTGCCAATGAAGATTTCATTGTCTGTAGCTTTGCTGCTGTATTTCATCCTGGTGTCAGCTAGTATATGGAATATACATATCTTCCACACATTAAGAACTGCCACAATTTTGCATTCTCACACATTTAATTTTTTATCTCTACTTGGTTAGAATAGAAAAAAAAATATCATTTCTGTAGGTTTTGGTGCTTTCTCATTTCCATATTATAATCTGAGAGATCAGAACTGATGTGATTTCAGTCCCGTAAGAAAACATAACACTTAGGTCTGACACATTTGATACAGAATTCAGAACTGAAAAGAGAAAGAGGATTATGCATAGCAGCTTTCCAAAGACCACTGGACTTGCTCTCTTTCTTTACACTCTCCTGACCTAGTCAGAGTGTCTACTGTTTTAGCAACTTTTCTTTGAAATTTCTTAGGACTTAAAATACTGTTCAACTTGATATGCTATATACAGAGGATTAGCAACTTCAGTAAAGACTTCAAAGCAAGTATTTCTTACAATATTTTTACTACACTGAGCAAGAAGCTAGAAAGATAGGACCTGTTATAATAGCTTGCCTATGCTTATGTTTAGCCCAGTGTGCCTCCAACACTGGGCAGTATCAAACACTGATGCAAAGAGTAGGAATTTTGAATCCACTTTATGAAAAAGCCAGGGTGGTATTGTGTTATGCTCCAAGTCTTCATTTGCTACATAAGTGAAAGTTGTACAATGCATTCTGTAGTACAACATACAACTGTAGTATAAGCATACTGAGTGTATAAAAAGGCAACATTTAGTTCTGCAGTTAAACCCTTGAACCCCCCCCAAAAAAGCCAATGGCATCTGGCTTGCATTAGAAGCACAGTGACCAGCAGGAATCAGGAGGTGAACATCGCCCTGTAGGCACCACTAGTGAGGCCACATCTTGAGTACTGCATTCAGGTCTGGGCCCTTCGCTACGAAAATGTCATCAAGGTGCTGGAGTGTGTGCAGACAAGGGCAACAAGGCTTATGAAGGGCCTGAAGCACAAGGTCTGTGAGGAGCATCTGAGAGAGCCAGGATTGTTGAGTCTGGAGAAAAGGAAGCTGAGAGGAGACCTCATTGCTCTCTACAACTACCTGAAGGGGGGTTGGAGCAAGGAGGGAACCATCCTCTTCTCCTTAGTGTCAAACAACAGGACTAGAGGAAATGGTTTCAAGATGCACCAGGGGAGGTTCAGGCTGGATGTTAGGAGATATTTCTTCACAGAGAGGGATCTCAAACATTGGGATGGTCTGCCCTAGAGTTGTTTAAGCAGCATGTAGACTTGGTGCTTAGGAATATGGTTTACTGTAGAGTCAACAGTTGGACTGGATGATCTTTGAGATCTCTTATCAAAGACACAGAACACAGATGTGTTCTGTGATTGCAGAGGGCTCAAGTCTACTTCTCTACTATTTACCAACTCTGCTCTTATATACAGGGAGCAATATTTTACAGATCAGAGGACAGACTGGCAGCATACTAAAGACAGAAGTAAAAAGGGTATATAGTATTTGTGGCAGAAGAGAACACCATGGCAGATGTACAGGCTCTGCAGAATCCAGTCTGTCAACAGAAAGGCCATGGCTGAAAAGAACTGAGGAAGGCTCCAGAGAAGACTGCTCATAGGAAGTACATGAATTAGAAAAGGCCTCTCTTAACCAGACAGTGCAGCTGTACAACAAAGTCTGATTTTCTGCATAAGTTTTGAGCCTCTTTAAGCTATAACCACAGTAACACAAAAGCAAAAAGTTCTCAGACCCAACATAGGAGAAAAGTATCTACATTATTGTCTTGGTGAATTTGACACTAGGTGCTCAAATTCCAGGGAGGTAGCTAAGGCCCCATCCCTGGAGATATTCAAGGTGAGGCTCAACAGTGCCCTGCACAACCTGATCTAGTTGAGGATGTCCCTGCTTACTGCTGAGGGGCTTGGACTAGATGACCTTTGGAGGTCCCTTCCAACCCAGATCATTTTACGGGTCTATGATTCTGGAGAAATAATGAGCTCTTTAATTCAGAACTACTTTAAGTGCTACTTTCTGTGAGCCACTGTGCTCTGAAGACTTCAGTCCTCTTTTCCCATGATTCTTGTAGGTTTTTCCCAGTTCCTACACAAGCAAAAGGAGGATAAAGGATAATGTGACAAAGGGGAACATCTTCATTATTTGTAGAAGATATTAGTTCTGCATAATAAAGCAACCACTTAGACCTCTGAAATAGGGTATTTTTCAAGAACTCTTGTGGCAGCCAGGAAGATCCTTGCTGCAGGTCACACAAACGAGTATGAGAAAAAAGGAAACATAACCAAGCATAGCTTGTCCTAGTAAAAGGAGATGGGAACATTTTGCACAGAGATTACATTTTTATTTGATTAAAACTTCAACAGTGCTTATGGCATTTGGCCATTTCATTAATTTACTGGAAGGTTAGTTTCAATGCTATGCCTTTTAATAGGAACTTAACCTGCCAGCCAGAATTTCTGAAATGAGTCAGACAACCAACATATTCCAAATACCAAGTTAACCTATTTAATGAAGCATACACAAGTCTAAAACAATCTTACAAAAATCTCCTGAAAGTCGGAACACTCTGCATTAGTTAACGGAGAAAGCGGAGTTACTGTTTAAAGTAAAGCTGACAGAGTAATGCTTTTCCTGTTCTTTAGTATTCTGACATGGAAAACAAATCCATTGCAGGTCACGATAAAATCAAGACTTTGAAGGTGTTCATGGAAGAATAAGGAGAGGAAACTCTTGTCCCAGAAATAGCTGGTTTACAGGCATGGTATTCACTGAAAATTCAGATGCAAATCCTTGGTTTAGTTAATTCGAACTTACCTCCTGACATCCAAGCTACTGACCAGCCTGACAGCATGTTTGCCTCAGTACTTCTCAATAGGATTTAATACATTAATAGATAAATACCCACGAACCACAAATACTAGAAACTGCACCCCGAAAGCAAATCATTTACAGACCAGAGCTCAAATGCAAACCAGCAAAGCTCAAGAAAGAGATTATATTTGTCCATGTGCTGTTAATAGATCCTTCATTTTTTTCAACTCATAGACAGTAATTTTCAAAAAATAACAAGAACCATGCTGTGCCCCACCATGGCTTTTGCACACAGAAGCTATGCAAAATGCACTGCTGTCAAGACACACACAACAAGAAGATATGAAGAGAAGGGTATATGGCAAAAAGTTTCTCATCTGCAGAAGTTGTGTCCACTTCACATTCTCTCTGTTAATAAACACATACAAAAGGACTTGACAATTATGTAGGGTTCCTTTCCAGTAAATGGAGGGCGTATGAGAACATACACGAGTTTTAAATTTTTTGCCTGTGAAAACATACAGAATATCAAGTATCTGTACTTGCTACTCATTCTTAAAACACAGCTATGTTACAATAGAGTCAGAGGGGAAAAAACCCCATTCATCTCTGTTACGAGGCTGGATAGCACCTGCTTGCAGGAGTTTTGTAGCAACAGATGGAAAATTTCTGTTCTAAAACCCACCTGTAAACTCCTAAAACATTAGACAACATTGTGTCTTTTATTGATGAACTTTACTGGGATGCAGAGACAACAGAAACACACTGTTTCAGTTATTTACCACTGTGTAACCTTTTGTTTAGGTGAGGCTGGGGACACACACACACAAACTCTTTTCTTCCTGGGTGGGTAAACACTGTGCATAAATGTAATCTCCTAGAGCAGTCTGCGAGCGTCTGGTATTTGTATGAAGGTATGCTTGTAGAATGGAAAGTTCTTGTGCTGCCTTTCTTTGCTCTGAACCTATGCTTTCTTAAGCCCTGAGGATGTGACCTGGAAAATATGAACTCGCAAGATATGGGAAATAAGTGTATTTACGATGCAAAACTCACAGCATTAATAAAAGGAAAGCTGTCAGATGATAAATAAGATTAATGAGGAAATCATACATACCTTGACAAAAATCTTTATTAAAACCCCTTAAACTAATTTCAAACTGTGTTCAAATACATGTAAGGATGATCAAAAGAGCATATTTCATTTCTTCATAATCTGCAGAATTCCCTTGATTACTTGGGCATTCTAAGCATTTGAAAATGAAAGATGTATTGCTCATGGGCCGAAATAGGTGATAAAACCTTGACACCGATGATCAAGAAAGGTGCACAGTTTATCTTGGAAAGTAGGATGCACAGAGCTGGTCATTGAGAAGCTACTTAATACTGCATTAAAATCAGAGGTCTTCATTCCAGAAAGCTCTACAGCTACATGACTACCATTAGACCTAGGAAACAGTCAATCAATTGAACAGCAACTTATTTGAAGTGTTGTTGCAAGAGTAACACAGAGGGTAAACTTAAAACACCTGTTAGAACACTTCCCTCAAGTGTATACAGATAAATATCACATCTTCCTATTTGGCTGAATTAGGCAAATTGCTTACTAAAGTAATTACCAAAGGGCATACTTCTTACTACAGTAATTATAAAAGGGTTGACAAGCTGATCTGCCTGTTGAAAGCACAGGGTAAGTAAACACTTTTTCTAAAACTGAAGAATTGATTCATAAAAACTTCCAGATTTTAAATATACAATTAGAGCACTGGAAAGCTCAGCTTTAGCAAGAAACATTCTGATAGCAACGGTGATTAAATGGCTTGCCATTTCTGGCACTTCTGTCCTATTCCCTTGAATTGCTGGCTTGCTACTTTTCCAGAGCATATGCCTTTATGAAAGCCAGTAGTGATGAATCAGGGAAAATGTTCCTTGGAATAACAACCTGCCCCCACTGCCCAGTCCCCCCAGCCCAATTCTTGCTTTAGAATTCAGTGAAGATAGAATTTTAAAAAAGGAAACAGAGCTGAGGAGAAGACATGAGGAGTTATCTAAATGGCTTTAAAGGAAAACACATTTCTGTTCATTCTTGATTTCACAACTAAATGGCTTGGGGCAAATGTTCAGTATAGATAAAAGTTCATAATCCTTTTAATAACAATTTGCCTGCTGTTCAAATCCATTTTATTTTTTGGTTAACTGAAGATATTTCAGAAAATAACAAAGTCATAAGAAACTAATTACATTGTTTTGTTGATGCAATCCATTTTTTATGTCACAGGGTGTAAAACTGCTAAAATACTAAACTTGGAAATTCAAGGAGGATGTCCCACAGGAAAAAAACTCTGAAAAACAAATTATGGCATTCCAAATCATCCTCATACTCATATATTAACATTGAAGACAAGAAGTATTTAGCACAGAAATCTGGCCTGGAACAAGTTTTCAGTCTTCAGTTAGCATTTAACCTCAACAACATTCCACAACTGAGCTGATCTTGTGCTTATTGTACAGTTTGAGATAGTTTTGTCTCTGCCACAGCTAACAAAATAACCAAAAGCACTCAGGTGTCTGCAGGGGATAAAAGAAGGAACCTGACAGTTCATTTGAAAAACAAATCTCTCTCTGTTGCACTGGAAGAGAATACTATGTTATTTCAGAAAAAAATTAACCTCTCAAATTCTGACTCAGCAAATCACTGACATCTTTACTAAAGTCCACCTGATTATCTTGTTGAATTAAGCCTTTAGAGTAATTAAAGACTTGAATAAGTAAGTTTTTAGAACTAAACTTGTACTGGCAACATACTACACAGTATTTGGGTGGTGTAGGACAGCTCATAGTCACTTAGATTTTGTTTTAAATCTTCAATAAACGAACAAATCAACCAAGAAAGCCAACTAACAAGGTCACCCAAAACAAAGAAAGCAAGCCACAAATATCTTCAATTCTTTCCCCATGCCCCATCAAGAAAATCAGAAGGAAATACAGTGGCTGCTCACTTTTAAACTTTCATCTGATTTTTTTATTTTCTTCATTAGGCAATATGTTAATTACTTCTCATCCCTCTAATGTAATTTTCTCAGAAATTTCTGTTTTAGCAGATAACAAGGTTCATGAAACAGACTTGTTTAAAACTTTATTCTAACTTCTTATCACAGCAAAATTTTTTCCACTGGAAAGACAGCATAAGGCTTCAGTATGGACTAATACTTAATGAATCTTGTTTTAAATAGCTTAACCCTTTCTCCTCTCCCTCTACTTGTTAATGGTCTATGCTCAGATCAGATTTTCTTGAAATAACATTATTCAAAATTAACAGGAGAATCAAAGTTAATTTGTTACTAGAACCTAATAAGGCAAACTGTTTATGGCAATTATTCAATATTATGCTAATTTGAATCACAAAGGATTCTGAAATCTCCCAACTTAGATGTCCACATGTAGCCTGATCTATGCCTCTGTATCTAAAATAATGGCCTGGCTTTTCAAATATGCTAAGTAAAATTATTTTATTGCCTAATAAGGCTTAACTAATTAAATCACGCACAGACGTAATATTCTTGAAGGGTTATGAAAGTAGCAGATGCTTGGTTTTCATTTCCCAAATAGCTCACAAAAAGAAGAATGATATTTTAATGTTCTTGTATTAAAAAGCAACACAATAAGGGGCTTTATACTCCAATATAAATAAAACATTAAACAAAACAGTAAAATAACCCATGACATCAACGAAGCTGTCTTCTAAAAACCAAAACATCCAATTCATATGAATAATGAAAGGCTTCAGCACAGTTTTTATGCTTACAGTATTTACTTGTGGATCATCTAATTTCCTCCCAGGGCTAATGTGGAAACTGGAAGCTGCTACCATACACAATCAATAATCCTCCTAGGAGCCTAGTGTGAGATATATAGGAAACATTGCCAAAAGTAGTTTTGTTTCGGGGTTTTGTTTTTATAGGAGAAAGCAATATAAATATTTCCCAGTATCCCTCATTCATCGTACTGCCTTCTCCTTGTGAACGATGATGTTCAAGTCTTCTAAAGATTTGCTCAACTGGCTAGACCTTATTAAGAAAATTTGATCTTGGAGAAAAAGCAACAAAACACTTTGGAATTCATGATTTCTGTGAAGTGTTTGTCACAACGCAGAGGACAAGTTCAGCTCATCAGCTTTTAGCGCTATTAAACGTGTTCTGAGCCCCGAAGAAAGTTCAGTCATTTTGTTTGCAGGACATTAGAAAGAGGAATTCCAATTAAAAAAATCACATCTGATAAAAGATACACACATTCCTCCTAGGAACAGCAAGAACCAGAACAAGAAGATTCAAATATACAAGACACTGTACATTTTAACTGGTGCTATTCTTTGACAACACAATAAACATTCATCTACGTTAAACAATTTAACTGGATCTCTGAAATATGAACTATAGAGTCCCAACAGTATTCTCCAGTTTATGTTCTTGGAGCCAGGCCCAGAGAGCTACTCTTGTAGAATCAAGAGAGCCTGGCTCACTAATAAGAGAATATTTTTAGAGAATGATCACAATGGCCCACCGTAATAAGGGTGCATCAGGCACCCCTGAGAATGAAAGTATCCACAATTCTGAAATTACAACTGGAAACTTAGCTCTACTTCCTGGTTTGTGCATTCAAATAAAAGCAGTTTGCAAAGGTGAAAAAAGTGAAAACAGAAGCAGTTTTCAGAGGTGAAAATAAGTATTCAGACTCAATTCACAGCCTCTGTTAGTGTTAGAGCACTGTTATCTCATAGAAAAACAAAATTTCAGTGCTAACTCCCTGTTATTCTACGGATTAGTTCAGTTCAACAGTGTTAGGCATTTGCCCTTCTAATAGCTAGTGACAGACTAAAACTTCTCTTTGGTACTTTTAGAAGTTGCCTGTAAAATCTTAGAAAATTCTCTTTGGATCTCATGTTGACACAGTATTTGCATAGCGTGCTCCGATTATGCTTGTTCTCCAACAGACAAATCTCTTGTTACACAATCATTAATAACGTTTCATTCAGGAGCCATTTTTCTCCCTTGAAGTATTTGTGTACTCATGGTGCAATTTTTGCTAAATTGTTTAAATAATGTTTTTTTTCCTCCTCTGTGTTCCAAATCAGAGCTTATGTCTAATCAGCATGGCCAGCACTGTGTTATCAGCTGCAGAACTCTGTGTCTTCCCTGTCTGCTCTCCTTTTCTTCTGTTTTGTACTGCAGCGCAAAAGTACGTGCTACACAGATCCAAAAAAACCCAAAAGTAAAGTGCTACAGAGACTTTGGGAAGATGCAAAGTGGGGTAAACCTTTATTTAGAATAAACCAAACCAGGTTGGAAGAGACCTTCAAGATCATTGCGTCCAACCCATCAACCAATCCAACCCACCCAAACAGCTAACCCATGGCACCAAGTACCCCATCAAGTCTCCTCCTGAACACCTCCAATGACGGCGACTCCACCACTTCCCTGGGCAGCCCATTCCAATGGGCAATCACTCTTTCTGTATAGAACTTCTTCCTAACATCCAACCTGAACCTCCCTTGGCGCAGCCTGAGACTATGTCCTCTTGTTCTAGTACTGACTGCCTGGGAGAAGAGACCATCATCTGCCTGTCTACAACCTCCCTTCAGGTAGTTGTAGAGAGTGATAAGGTCACCCCTGAGTCTCCTCTTCTCCAGGCTAAGCAACCCCAGCTCCCTCAGTCTTTCCTCATAGGGCTTGTGTTCCAAACCCCTCACCAACTTTGCTGCCCTTCTCTGGACTCGTTCCAGCAAGTCAACCTCCTTCCTAAACTGAGGGGCCCAGAACTGGACATAGTACTCGAGGTGTGGCCTAACCAGTGCAGTGTAGAGGGGCAGAATGACCTCCCTGCTCCTGCTGGCCACACTGTTCTTAATGCAGGCCAGGATGCCATTGGCCCTCTTGGCTGCCTGGGCACACTGCAGGCTCATGTTCAGCCTACCATCGACCAGTACCCCCAGGTCCCTCTCTGCCTGGCTGCCTGGGTAGAAGTTACAAATTTCATTTACAGGGAAGGACCACTCATTTGGAATAGTTTCAGTGACAAGTCACAAGCTAAATCTTAGTATTTTTCATTTCCCCAAGTAAAAGACATCTTCTGGAGTCCAAACATCTTTCATATTATTCTCAGCTATCAGCAGTATTGAAAACCCTTCATTAAACTGGTCACTCCCTGAGTATAAAGGAAGAGCTCCCCATCTAGATACAGGGTGTCAATTATATTGTACTTTGAGACATTTTAAACATCTTACCTTTGGAATGTCATCTTAAGTAAAACATGTAGGCAGATTTAAAAAAAGAAATAAATCACAAACATTTTATTAAATTATGCCTTATCACTAACTTCTTGAAAGTGACTAAACTTTCATGAAGGATTTTAATGGAGATTTGCTGAACCACTGAAGAAAATAATCTCAGAATGAACGCTCACTATTTCTGTGACAACCCATCATTTACATGATTACCCAGAAAAGTATTTTAAACTTCTCACAGACAGAAGCTGGTAATGTATTCCAAAACAAGGAGCTTTTTACTGATGGCTGGCAGTGAAATGTGTTCCTTGATACCTATTTTAATGTTGGTAAAAATAAATTTTCTGAAATATTCAAGGTAACAATCTGAACTCATCCATCAGTTTCAAAGAATCCAGAACAATTTCTTGGCAGGTTTAAAAAGTTACAGGGGTTCTACCTTATATTAAAACTGCTGACCTGTTAATATACTTCATTCAAAGGAAAAATAAGTAAGTCACATCTTTGTTTTATAACTGAGTTTTACACTTCCTTTACAGTCAGTTAAATGTTCACATTATTAAAGTATACATCCTAAGGACTGAGTGATAGATCTGTAGGCTCATTTAAGTTCCCCCACCACTGAGCTATGCAGAAAAATAAATATTAAGCGTGATTTGCAGAGCTTTAAAGCCAAATGTCAGGACAAAGTCTTAGATTTCCTGGCAAATTATTGCTTTCATGTTATTTTCTCAAGCTTTCAACAGAAGCTGTACACAGCCCTTCCTTCCACAAGGGAAACTCAAACACTATCACAGTATAACTAAGGTTGGAAGAGACCTCGAGGATCATCGAGTCCAACCTATCAACACAGACCTTATGACTAGACCATGGCACCAAGTGCCACGTCCAATCTCCTCTTGAACACCTTCAGGGACGGTGACTCCACCACCTCCCTGGGCAGCCCATTCCAATGATGAATGACTCGCTCGCTGAAGAACTTTCTCCTCACCTCGAGTCTAAACCTCCCCTGGCGCAGCTTGAGACTGTGTCCCCTTGTTCTGGTGCTGGTTGCCTGGGAGAAGAGGCCAACCCCTTCCTGGCTACAACCACCTTTCAGGTAGTTGTAGAGGGCAATGAGCACTAGAAGTGAAACAGATCAATAGAATAATCAAGAAAGCTTCAACCTCAAGAAGAAGGTAGCCTCCTGTCTTCAAAACAACTGAAATCCAAAAAACTCGGCAATACTTACAAGGAGAGAGAACTGCCAAAAATCAAGTTAGGAAAATACACCTAGCACTTAATACTAATTTCAATCCTGATTAAATAGCAAGTCCAAAAATGAAGAAGGGATTAGCATTAAAAAAAAAAAAAAAAGCCAACAACCACAAAACCACAACATAAAGCAGTCCATTATACTTTTGAGTGATTGCTAATCAGAAAAATCTTTAAATTTAGTAACTGAGCTGTAAAGAGTGTTTCATGCCTTGGGCATCTGCTGTTCCTGGTTTGTTTTCTTTGTTGATTTTTATGGGCTTTGATTTTGTTCTTTTTAAATAAAGGGGAATGACGCCCTTCCTGGGGACCTTTACATGCTTTATAAAGCAAATAATGAGGGAATCTGCATTCCCAAGTATGCCAGTGAATGAGAAGGAATACAGACGAGCGTACAGCTCTGAAAAGGAAGATAAAAAAATTGAGCCATTTTTATTTATCCAGTGAAACCAGGTTTGTAATCTCTATTACACTTCATTAAAACTATTCACAGGACAAGAGCATGAGATGCCCTGCTGTTTCTGATTACTAGGACAAGGCTAATAGCTGTCTTCATCTTCTGTTGCTCACTTGGACACTACAATTATCCTGGCCAATAGGACTCTAAAAAGGATATCCATTCTTTGTGAAATCTGAAGCCTACTTATCTGGATAAGTACAATGCTTAAAAATTGAAATATCCAACCATAATTGTTAATTTTCTGAGCAACAAAAAGATCTGAGGACGAAAGTAAACATTTGACTCCTGCTTTACTCTCTTTTGTACACTCTACCAAAACTCTGGATTGTGTGCTCTTAATGTAAGCTTACGTGTTTTCCTATGTGTTTTCTCTACTAAGCTAGAAAGATTCAAGACATTTGTAAGCTGGGCTTTAAAATGAGATTCCTTAAATTTATAATGAACAAGTAAGAGAAACAAAGGTTAAGAGGGAAAAAATTTTAAAAAGAAATATTTCCAATTTCATAACACTTTCCAATACTAAGACAAAAATCAGTGTATCTAGGGAGCCCTAAACATCTTGTTCCCTGAAGTTATCATACAGATACTGGATAAATCACTCACCGTGGTCACCTTATAAGCCTCTTGTGATTTAAAACTTAGTATAATTTTTAGCACTACATATTTGATGATTGCTATTAGCCAGCAAGACAGGTTTTGCTGCCTTGGATATAAACTCAGTTGCTTTAATTATGATATTTTTAACTCTCAGCATATCCTAAGTACAATCTGCTCTATACAGCTGATTTGCCTGCAATCCATAGCAATTAAATATTTCACCAACAACAAAAGAAGCTTTTTAATAAAAAATGGAGCTAAAGAGTTAAAACTGATTAAAATGGCAGAGGCATGAAGAAAGCTCTGTTGGGCTGCCCCCCCATAGTAACACTGAGAGGTGTGGGGATTATTTTCCTTACACTGCAATATAAGTAACCTGCCATGGTAAAGAAACGTTCCTAGATTATAAGTACTGCCTTTTTTTTTTTTTTTTCTTGCTAAAGAAAGGTAATTCCCATCCATATCAATAAAAATTTACCCTCTATAAATCATGGGCAGCCCCAAGCTAACTTCATCTACCATAAATACCAAATGAGAATACTAACTGTCAAGTAGTAGATGTCTTCATGTCTTAATATCTTGCAATTTGCCTCCTGGTTCTATTGTCCAATAAGTGATTTAAAACCAATTTTATAAGGTTGCAGTAGTGGCTTTGTACACCACAGGCCTGCAGTTTTTGATGGTAAGCTGAATTTATAAGCAACTGCTACTCTCTTGTAATGCAAATCCGAGTAATATTTAAAGCCAGGTTTGAGGGTGTATTTTGACTCTGCATTTAGGAAACTGAATTTAATATTTTCATTTTAAAGGATTTGCTGCTTAATCAGCACATAACTTTTATTAATTATAGGCCATGCCATTTTTGCCTGCCTTTCAGAAACTGAGACTTAAAATGCCCCTGCATTTAAGAAGTTAAACTAAACATGCAGCAGAAGATTAAGCAAACTTGCCTTTGGGGGCTTTGCCAGTAAAACATTTTTCTCTATCAGTACACCACTATTAGTGGGAAACCAACCCATCTTTATTTTCTTGATCAGCTTTTACCTCCTAACAGTTTCAGTGAAGTCATTATGAGACCCCTTAACCTTCCTTTGTAACAGCAGGACAGTTAGCATAATCAGATCTCTTTTCTTTATAAAAAGGGCAGATGTCAAGGCATAGGCTTTTCTCTTTTATAAGCAACATTCCTGTCTCAAGTTTTTCCACTCTTCATGTAGGGTCCATACCGAGTGTGTCAGAAAGCACGGCATAAAGTCAGACTGAAGAAAACAATGCCCCACTGTGGATGCTAATAAATGAAAGTATACAATTAAATCATACAACCAAAAAATAGCTTTTCGTAACAGTGACAGACCAGAACTTGCAGGCAATAATTGCAACGCTTGTCTCATCAGCTTAGTCTTCATTACACCTTGCTTTCTCTGCTTTCATTCTCGGCTTTAGTTTCTTTAAGTTTTTTTTAAGGGCAACGAAGTTAGTGAGGGGCTTGGAACACAATCCCTATGAGGAGAGACTGAGGGAGCTGGGGCTGCTTAGCCTGGAGAGGAGGAGATTCAGGGGTGACCTTATTGCTCTCTACAACTACCTGAAGGGGGGTTGTAAACAGGCAGAGGTTGGTCTCTTCTCCCAGGCAGCCAGCACCAGAACAAGAGGACACAGTCTCAGGCTGCGCCAGGGGAAGTTCAGGCTGGAGGTCAGGAGGAAGTTTTACACGGAGAGAGTGATTGTCCATTGGAATGGGCTGCCTGGGGAGGTGGTGGAGTCGCCGTCACTGGAGGTGTTCAGGAGGAGACTTGACAGGGTGCTTGGTTACATGGGTTAGTTGATTGGGTGGTGTTGGGTGATAGGTTGGACGCGATGATCTTGAAGGTCTCTTCCAACCTGGTTTATTCTATTCTATTCTATTTTACCTAACTGTTTTCCTTCATTTTGTCAGTTTATTTCCTTACATGGCAAAGAAAATGTTGGTCTTGTATGGTTATAATTTACTGATGATTAGAAAATGGAGATAGTGAGGATGAATCATGACATCTGCTTTTCTTTCACTTAATAAGAGAAAACCTTTGGAAGCATAATTGGGCAATCCTTAGACAGAATGATCAGTGATCCTTCAGCATATCTAATTAAATGTTTGCTAAGCCCATCAATAAGAATTTGTATGTATAACAAACTAAAAACAAGCAACACATGAGGTATCTGTAGAAAATAGCATTAGTGATCTTTTCTTGCTGCTGAGATCAACACAGGATTTCACTAAAACTAGGAAGAATTTTAATTTTCTGTCTGGATTGCCCTGGATCTGTTTCATGCATGTGGGAAAATGGGAGTCACTGTCTGCAGGGTAAGCAGACTGGTTGCTGCTGACAACAGCACACTACAGCTGCTGTTTAGCAGAAACCAGGATCCATGAATCCAGTTATTCAGCTGAATGGCTGACGACTGCCCACGTAAGATCTTAAAGAACTTTTCCTGCTTGATTTGGTGTTATTCCACTTTTACTTCTGTCTTGAACAAACTTAACCTAGGCAGTCCTAGCTCCAGTTTCAAAGGTAATTCTCAGGAATGTCTTTGTGAATTTTGAAACAAAATGATGTTTGTTTTTCTGGTTTGTTGCCCAAGATGTTATAGTTCAGAACTGGGTAGAAAAGAGAAGAGAAAGCTGCTAGATTGGAAGTTTGGATTAACAAGGCTACCTGTATAAAATTGGTTTAGTTGCTAAACCCTTTAATTGCAAGACAATATGAACTGTGTTACTGTTGAATTAATATATTCAGAACTATTTTGAAAGTATTTTTGATGTGTTTCAGTTTTTCTGCCTTGAAAAGGAGAAAATGGTTATTGCTTTAGCAGGATCCTTTTAGCTAACAAATTTGGCTTCACTAAGATTAATGGGGTGGGGAAACAAAGAACAATGAGTAGGGAGTTGTGTCTTTCCTCAGCATAAGCACCAAAACGTTTGCTTATTTGTGATCTTGTAATTTGGGAGTTTCCTAGTCTCAGATATAGAAAAAAGGAGCTCAAAGAGTGCACCAAAGCCTCAGCTTTGAGTAAGCACATTCTATCACAACTTGACTGTGAAGGAAATGACAAAAGGAAGAGGTTGCTTTCCATGACTTGTCCTTGACTGTATCAAGAACTCACTGCATAATGGTTCTTGAGACTATGATTGAAGTGAAGCATTTCACAAATAGTTCCACAAATACTTTCCACACCTACAATTTGCTTCAGTAAAACAAAAGTTATTTGAAAGTTAGCTACTATATTTTGCTACAAATGTATAATGCTGAAAAATTCAGGCAGGAAACTGAGATTACATAATTTTGATCTAAATGAGTCTTCTGGAAACACCAGGGAAGGTACTTCAAGAAGTAATTTAGTAGTAATCATGTAGCAAAGATTAGAACAATTATCAAACAGCTGTAGGTATTCCACACACTTCACCCCACTGTGATCAAGTTAGTATGCTGGTGGCATATAACGTAGAACCAGAGCTGGCATCCATTGCAACACAAACCTCACTACTTTAGATCCAAGAATCACTAATCAACATGTAATATCAGACTCAGTGTCAAATTCTCACCTTTTTGGAGAGCTGTAGAAGTGAACTTGCACAGCAGGGTGTAGCTGAATTATCCAGTTGCCATCAAGGAAATCTGTTACATTTAAGAACTACCCAAAAAAGTATCTGAAAGGGGATGAGGAATCATTTAATATTTACCCACTGCAAAAAGAGAAGCAGTAAACCTAACTTCTTCTGCATCACTAACTTAGAGTAAACCACACAGGGATGAAGATAACCTAAAGGAAGGTTTTGGTAACATTGTGTAAATAAAACATGCTGCTTAGTCTAACTTGGTAGTCTTAGCTTTCCATCATAATGTTTGCCAGGTTGCATGCAGCACAGTTGCTAAAAACATTCTCCTGGGTGAGGGCTGTGGCTGGATATCAGGAATTCAAAGCAACAATGCAACCCTAACATACAGCATTCTATATGTAAGCCTTCAGCACCTTTCAACACCCTGACATTCAGGGTAAGAAACGGGCTAGTACTCAGACTTCTCCATTAACTTGTTAGCAACAACTCTTGAAAGATTCTCCCATTGTGGTCATTAATAAAAGTGTAAATCACAGAATGTTAGAGGTTGGAAGAGACCTCCAGAGATCACTGAGTCCAACCACACTGTCAAAAGCAGGATCACCTAGGGATCTTCTAATTAAAACTACATTGAAAAATTACTTTTTCTTTAAATGAAAAATTAAATACTGTATCAGTCAATTTGGAAGTTATCTAAAAACTCCCCCTGCTTCATAACCATCTAAAGAGCCCTGTATAAACACTGGCATTAGATATGCCTCTCTGAAGGCCAGCTGTAACTGGGCTACAGTATATTTTGTAGTGCTTTACTTTTCATTAGCATGGCAGAGTCCTCATTGTCCAGCTGTTTACACATAACTCCTAGCTACTGAATCTTGGTGAGAAGGAAGGGGCACAGCTTTCAGTACTTTCTGAGATCCTTAGAACTATTAATATCACTTTTTTCTACCGCCCCCAACACTACGGAAGCACTGTAGTAGACTTCCGATTAAAACAAGGGGTGGAGAGATAGGGAAGACAGCAAACAAGAAAGAACAGTCAAACGTTTTGAAGTCTCCACTACAAGCCCAGGACCAACCAACACCACACCAGGGAGGGGCAGCCTCGGCACCCGAACCGCCTGCTAGGAGGACCTGCGCGGCTCGCAGGGAGCGGAAAATCACGCTGAGCCGACGGATCCCTGCATCTCTTTCCCCAAGAACACACCACGGAGAGGCGCAAGGCTCCAACTGCAGGGGGGCCGAGAGCCAGCCCCCCTTACGGCGCCCGGCGGGAGGCACCGCCCAACTGAGCCCCAACGCCAGTACTCTCCGCCAACATCAGGACTACAAGCCCCGGCTGCCTCCGCCACAGGGGCGGCTGGGAAGTGTGGTCTCTCCCGCCTTTTCGACTCAGCCCCCGCCTGCGGGCCGGGTCCTCGCCTGCAGTTGGAGCGGGGTGGGGCGGCCGCAGCGCCGCGCAGCGAGCCGGAAGGCGGGAGGCGGGCGGCGGCGCGGCCCTCCCGCGCCCAGGGGCGGGGAGCGAGGCGCCGGCCCCGCCTGTGGCGCTCCGTGGAGCTGTTCAGCGCCCAGGTGCTGAGTCTCCCCCCGGCTTACGGAGGCTCCGGCGGCGCTCCCTTTGGCGGCGCTCCCTCCCCGGCGCGGCGATGGCTCCGGCGCCCAGCCACCTTCGCCAGGCACTGTGAGCCCCCGCCCGCCCGCCGCGCCTCGGCGTGGATGCAGCAGCTCCAGGCACCCCTGGCTCCGCGAGGGAACGCGGCAGGTAAAAGCTCTCTCCGCGCCCAGCCGCATTGCATCCCCAACGCCCCCCAGCCCCGAGCTGCCTGGAGGCCCCGGCTCCACAGGAGAGCCGGAGGCTCACGAACACGCGAGTTGTGTGGCGGGGAGCGAGCACCGCGAGGCGGACCGCGGGGAACAAAGCGGTGCAGTGCATATGCTTTTAAAGTAGTTTCATTATTGTAATTTCCAGGGGTAGGGAGGGGAAGAGAAGTGATGGTGGCTGATTAACTGCAAATATCTGTGTTTAGTTACATGTGGAGGAAAAGCCCACCTAAATATATTAATTTGCTCTTGGAATCATGTTCTTATTCTCGTGGTTGAGGTGTGGGAAAGATAAAGGCAGTGTTTGTCATACAGGTAAGGCAGTGCTACAGTCAAGTCTGCAAAATGGTTTCCTGGAGTACCCTCCTTAACTGTAGTGATTGTACAGATTTTGTAAAGAATTAATTTATTATTTATTTCTGTATGGATTACCAGCCCCACCACAGACCTAGGACAAGCAGCAGAAGGTTAGAGACAGACTAGCACACACATTGTTTCCAGGAATAGGTGTCAGAAAAGGGAGGAAAAAAATCTACTATATTTAAGGCCAAATGACAAGTTCCATCCTGCATGAAGCCAGTCATTTTCAGCCAACCACTGTGCTGCTATTCCTGATGCTTCAGGCTTCCTTTTAGTGCTGGGTGATGAATAGGGAACCGAGTAAGCATATTAAACATGCATAATCAAGCAGCAAGTATTCTTAACTGCTAGTATATGTAGTAGCTTCTGTTGTCAAAGGACTGGTGAGTATTCCTTAGCTGTCAAAAAACTGTATGTTCTACCTAGAGAGGAGTAGGCTGCAGCTGGGCTTTTTAAAAAATTATTATTGTCAGTAATACAGGTTGCCTCATAATTTCTCAGAGTGCATAGGAAGGAAGCGGCTAGCAAAACAGAAACTCAGCACTTTTCTTGGGTGTAGAGAGGAAGAAAAGTTTAACCCAGCAGACCTGGATGCAGCCACACCAGGAACTTGCAGTTTTCTATGCTGATTGTGACAAGAAACTGAAGAACTAAGACTACAAAATTGCTTCCCTTAGAGAACCAAATGCAGTCTGATTAGCCTACTTTTAACACTTACACCCTGTACCAAGGAAGAATTTCTTTGTGCATAAGGCATCCCCTGCTTTCCATGTTACTATATCATGTAATAAATGAGAAAGAGGCAGAAAAGCAGCTGCTGGGATCAGTAAAGCAGGTGTTAAAAGTAACTTGATGGGACTTGCATCAGCTCCTCTGTTATTAAAGAGTCTCCAGTCTCAACAGAAACTTAGTCCTTCTCATGTCTGTTTCATTGCCTAGAGTTCATTTTTTAATACTAATGGTTTTAAGGTTTGTGTACGTAACTAATTTCCAGGATAGCACGCATTCAGTTCATCTCACAGAGGCTTCAGTTTATTACAGTAAATCACAGGAACTGTGAAAGTGGAAGAGATTTGGTACCACCTCACAGTCATTGCATATCCAAAAAGTCTCCTTCCAATGGGCACCTTGACAAGCAGGTGCATAACATCAGGCCCTTAAAAGTAGCCTTGTAGAAACTCAGTTAACAATCATAATAGCCTATTATTGTAAAATTAAAAATCCATTTGTGCAAGTGACTGTATGGAAGACAAGCCTCACCCCCCAGGAGCATTAAAAGATTGCCTGCCACAGCTCCTCCCTGCCTCTGCCTTTTAGTCTCAGCACCACAGAAGCCTCAGAGCACGTGATCAGCTATGTGTGATTTAAGCTATGCTATTGAATTTTTTCCACGGGGAACAATTACTATAGAGTGACAAATCAACCATTTTGATCTTAACGGATCTAGCTCTGTTTAGTAACCACAGCATACACTGCTGAACCCAGTATGAATACCTCACTGTGGCAGTTTGCTTCTAATTTAAAAGGACACTGTTAAACCTTAAAATAGGTTCTCATTTTTGAGTGGGAATGAAAGAGGCTTGATACTTGAAGTGCACTGTAGACATTTCAGTTGTATGTTTTCAGTTGCTGCTGCCTGCAACAGCCCTTGAGAAGCCACTAAAATATCAGGAGAGCAAAGCAGCGTGCTCTGACCACACCCCTACCCTGCTATAATTCATAAACCAAGACTCAGTGCTTGCTGCCACATTCCTATTTTCACCTGGTGTTTTAGGACAAAGACAAAGCTGCCTTGTGCCAATGAAGCTAGTGCAGCATACTCTTAACAGAGCCAATGATTTGGTCTGCCCAAAATACTTTAAAAAGGAGGCTTCTGTTACCCCAACATTGTTTATGCTGAAGGCTCTTGCAAATAGAACATTTATGCTAATCACATGTCAGCTTAGGCAATAAACATTATTTTCCTGATGCAGGATCCACAGCAACTTTCCCTGTCTAGTTACCATGCATCCGGCACAGTGCAGTAAATCTCAAGTTGCAATCTCTTTGAGGATATGTTTATTTTAACTTCTATAGTAGACTGCTGAAGTCATAGAAATGTTTCCATTACACTTAAGTAAAAGTCTATTTTTCAGAAAGACATGAACAAAAAACCAACCTGGAAATATTTGTAATATTAGATCCACTGCTATGATTGCTCTATAGAGCAATGCAGCAAGGGTTTCTTCTTTTAAAGATTTTAAAATCCGTAGAAGCACAATCCATACAAAACTGCTATGGTTAAAAATTAACATGCAATTGAGAAGCAGAGACCAGTGCTTTTTTTAGACTTAGCTGTATGAGGGCGAGTGACAAGACATACCTTTATGAAAGAGAACAAAAGTACCCTGAATTATCAAAAAAATCTTGTAATAATGTTAGGCATTGTACAGTGCCAATTTTCTGCTTGAATTCTAGCAAACTGGATTTTACTTATCCCCATAAATGTCTTTAAATTGTTAGTACAATACTCCCAACTCTACCCTTCAAAGAACGTATTTAAATACACAACGCAATAAGCAGTTGCTGAACTGCTTCTTCTTACAAGAGAGGGCCTGCTAACCTAAAAAGAGACTTGCTTCAAGTAGATAGTAATATTCTTGGTAAGTCTGAAGGTATACCTACTCACTTGCAAATACTTAAGCATTTACAGTAAGCTTTCTGCAACATAGAAGAAAAATTGTAGCCACTCTCCAAGCACGATTGCTACAATCAGATACTTTTTCATATTGCAAGTTAAACTCACTGTAAAACAGACTATCATTGAATGGTGCCACTGCTGTAAAAAGGAACAGTCCATAATTTGACTAACCAAACTACACTGACAAAGATTGATGCAGAAATTCACTTTGGTTTTATTTTGCCTTGAAGAACTAGTTTGGGAAAAACATGTAGTTTGGGGACAGTATCTACATGGAATTACAATTAACACAAGATTTTACCTCTTAACTAAGTACTACTCAACTTTGTTTCTAGTGCTTGGGATGGGGTAAGTAAAGGAAGAAGATGGGATAAGCAGGTAAGCCCTGCACATAAAGCTGTATTTACCGGCAAGTCACCAGATTTTGGTGATTCCTGACTTGGATCATGCAAACACTGCTCTTTGGTGGCTACACTGTCAGGGTCATTCAGCTTTTACTCTAAAAGCAGGCAGAATGTTGCCTTACTGGAATGAGGAGACCAGTAAACATCATCTCAAGTCAAAGCAGGAGCAAGTGACTTCATGATTACAGAAAACCTCAGTGAAGGTGAGAGAGACTGAGAAATCTCAGCCTTGAATCTTGTGATACAAGTCTGAGGTTTAGCAAGTATATTTAAAAGACAGCAAGCAAGCCTCTGTGTGTGAGCTGACCTCAGTCTCCTCAACGGCAGTGGAAGCCTGGGCAGCATGCCTGCTGTTCTGTCTGTGTGATGATTATTCCCTCCGGCTGCTGGCATACTAGGCTTCAGGTCAAAGGCTACTTTGTAGTTTGTGCTCCTCACTCATCTGCTATTCTACAGATAGCATAGATGATGTGCCTGGACTAGCACCTATCTGTATGAACTGCACAAAGTTTATACTGTCATTCTTCAGGTTTCTTATTCTGATGCTTGTCTGAAGCTGCTCTCAGAAAGTTACAGTTTGTTGGGGTTGTTTTTTATGTTGTGGTTTTTTTCTCTGTTGCTGTTGTTTCCAGGTCTTTTTTGGTCTTTTTCTTAAACTTCTTGCTACTTGTCCTGAAAGATACAACTTGACAAAGCTTGCAAATACAGCCATTTTAGGTATTTCACGTAAAACATACAAGACTAAATTCTGTAAAATTTCTGAAGCAGACAGAATTTCCATTAGCTTCATTTAGATTTGGACCCATGACATCTCAGATATTATAAAAGAAGAATCCTCTGTATTCACAGATACAGGTATTCACAACTGATATTCAGAGATTGCATCAGTTTAGAATGGACCTTCAAAGGTCATCTTGTCAAACTCCCCCTACAATCAGCAGGGAAACCTCCAAATAGATCAGGCTGCACAGGGCCACATCAAGTCTGATCTTGAATGTCTCCAGGGATGGGACCTCAACCACATCCCTGGGCAACCTGTTCCAGTATTTTACCACTCTCATTGTGTAGAGCTTCCTCCTTATGTTCAACCTAAATCTACCCTGCTCCAGTTTCAAACCATTGCTTCTCATCCTATCACTGCAACTCCTTCTGCAGCCTTCCTGTAGGTCCCCTTCAGGTATTGAAATGCAGCTATAAGGTCTCCCAGAGCCTTCTCTTCTCCAGGCTGAACAGAAGTTCATCCTCTGCTGTCCACTTAGCTTTATGCTTGCAGATAGGGACTATTGCTTGCATTTGCAGGTGAAGAGCAGCTCTGGTGACATGGTTTTGTATCTTTACTTTGGAGGTGCATTAAAATTTCTGCATCACAAGTACAGAGTGGGTGACATTAAACTGGCATCCTGAAAATATGGGAAATGATTCCTAAAGGTGCTCTTTGTTAACATTTCCACAGCATCTATTGAAAATTGCACTTTGGAAACTAGCATGTGACCTATGACACAGATCAAGTACAGAGTTAGAACAAGATTTGACAACTGTTTAGTTTTGAGATCATTCAAAATGCATATTTTTCAGATAATCAAGAAGACATTTACTCCAGAAATGTGCTATCAGAGAATGGGTTCCAATTACATAACGTAAGCAGAGAAGTTCCAACTTAAATATGAGGTACATCCATGTTTACACTTGTATCACTGTCTCACGGGAAAATACCACAACATACACTATGAGTCCAGTGCAAACTGCAAAGAGCGTGTGCCAGGCACTGTTCTGAGCAGCTGAATGCTATCTTAAAGAAAGCATTTATCACACCACACCAAAGTACAATCACGCCACCCTCCACTCTCTGGCTTACTAAAAAGCAGCAACTTGAACAGGATTCTATTACTGTTACATAACTTCAAGGTTTAATCACATACAGCTCCTCAAATTTGATAGCTGAAATAATAAATGCAAGGCAAGTATTTTCCCTGTGGTACTTAAGATTTCTGTCAACTGCTGTAACTCAAGAACAATCTATTTCAGTATTAACAGCAGCAAAAATAACTTCTAAAAAGTGGCAAGCCATATCTGACACCCAAAAGTACACAATCTTTTAATAGATTTTAAAAACTAACTCAAGTTGAAGTGAGAGAATTGCAGGATTCCATCTATCCCTCTTGATTATTTCTAAACAAGTTAACATTTGATTAACAGGTTGTCTTCAACACTGGTCTGGGACTTTTGTTGGTTTTTTGATTTGGTTGGTTGGGTTTTTTTTGGTCATTGTTGCTTTTTTCCCCATCTATACCGTGCTTCGAGTGCAGCAGAAACTGATCACTTTTAAGCAGGATGTCTTGCTTTAATATCCTCTCTGCTAAAAGGAGTTAAGTAGTCACTTTATTCCACTTACTTAAACATTGACAAATCCCTGTTAAAAAAAAGGGGCAAAAAAAAAATCCATGGACTCCTTTAGGGTAACTACAAAAAGGCCAGCAGAAAGATTCATGATCACCCAACAAGAGTTTAATCTTGCCTGGGAAAATATTATTTTTTAAAAAAATTAGCAGCTATCAGTTGAGAGGCTGAAGCTTTCTATTCAGACTACTCCACCCTTCCTGTATTGCTAAGCAGAACTATCGAAATGTCACCGATACCAAAACCAATGAAAAATTCTGTCTCAGAGGGAAATGACAAGTGAAGATCCATTAAACTACTGAGTGTGCCTTGAAATACTTCAAATATCACAGACTGGCAGAAAACTAATCAGTTCCTGACTCCTTCTGTGAAATCAGTACTGCCATGCTGATGAAAGATCAGTTTCAAACTTTGTCTACAGAAATGTTCATCCAGCTCAAAGCTGAAATCCAGCAATGACTCTACCAGCTGAAGGGAAAAAGACAGGGAGAGTCTAGAAGCACAATGTAGGCAGGAGTTTCTTATCCTAAGCTAAAGAACTGGCAACGACCAATGAAGAAAGATAAGAAACTTGTTATATCTGTGTGGGCTTGGATACATTAGTAAATCTATTCAGAGGACAGAGTGAAGTTTGTGTTCTCTTGTCCCTTTGAGTGAGAGCAGTGAAGGACAAAACACATGTTGGAATCCTTTAGTGCCTCTTTGGGAGAGAAAGACAGGAAAAGACCCTGAGAATTAGTGCCCATAATTAATTCCTGAGCATAAGTATGCATATTTTACTGACACACACTGGAGATGAGGATTCTTGCAAGTTGTAGAGGATGCACGTACCATCACCTTTTTTCATGACAAAACAATGCTCTGTAGAGCTCTAACTTTAAGCCTCAAGTACCCTTCAAAAAAGGCAAGACAATGCAAAAGTAAAGATGACTGCGTAGTCTAAAAACAGCACTTCATTGTTTCTAGTCCTGAGGAAACTTTTCTTACTCCCACACCAAAGGTAGAAAAATTACTGAAAAAAGCCTGTCCTGATAAGGTGCAATTATGTAGATTAGTTGCTGCCAGGGTATCAGCTGTATGATAAGCATTCCTTTGAAAGAACAATGACAATGGAAATAAAGCACAAGAAGCTGGCTACCACAGACTGACAGACCTAATTCCAATTGTATAGTGCTGTAAATGGATGGGCATATTTTGGGAATAAAATTGTTTTTATTCACTGTGAACAGGCCCTGAATTTGTCATTTCAGCTTCCTTTTTCAAGTAATATGAGCAACAGAAATAGATAATTACAACTTTATAAAAGCCAGCCTTCTGATCACCTCTCAGAACCTTCATCTTTGGCCTAATACTCATCTTTTTATGTTTTCCAAAGCAAACCAGTAAATTTATCAAAGGTGAAGAGGTATTTGCACAAATAAATATTGAACATGAACTTTCAGTAAAGGTTTCTCTTTGACACACAGCACACAGGCTGTTGATATGCACACCTAATTACATCAGTCTGCATTTTGGTCTGGCAAGAAAAGGCTATGGCACACCAGAGTCAATCCTTAGATGCAGAACACTACCTTATCAGATCACTAGGTCAACATGAAGCAAGTATTGCCTCATATGTTCAGTTTTGTCTTTCCAAGACAGTTGGCACAAGTAATTTACAAGTATGATGAGTTCATCTCTGCCAGCTGATAAAATGCTTGAATTCATCACTTCACAATGGTAAGGTCCATAGTTTAGTTCATACAGATTTTGCACACTAAACTTTCTCAGAAAGAAAAAGGTAAGCCTAGTCCTAAAAGAAATAAACAAAGAATTCCCCACATATGCCTCCATTCAGGTCAAACATTCTCCTCAGCTCTTAATGCTTTTGTCTGTTATTTTCCCCACTATTTTCTCTCACACAAGCTTCAAGCATCACACTGAAGAAGGGAAAAAGATTTTTAATTTCTTTAGTTACTATAAATAACTGTTTCCATTCCACCCACTCACTCCTTTGCCTGGTGGTCTGCCAGCAGCTACCTGCAGTTCTTAGAAAGGGTTCCATAACATATCCACAAAGAAAGCTTTTCTCTGTGCAACCAGTTTCAGATGTATGTATTTCTTTCCCAAAGAAGCTAGGAAAATCCTGACAGATGGAAGAACCAGTAAACAGCTTCAGCTCTGGAAAGGCTGCATATTAACTCTATGTCAAACAGAGATTACAGCTCTTAATTTCATAATCTGCCCCTGAAGAGCTACTTCTGACAGTGCTGCAGGGCCCAGCTCCAGATTTCTTCATTCATTGCTTATGTCTGTGCCACAACAGGAGTTATATCATACCACTCGCTTTTACAGAGTATAGGAATTTACTTAAACTAACTTCTTATTGAACCCATTATAACTAAATGGAACAGACTACCTTAGTTTAGAAAGTATGAACATTAATAAATTCTACACAGTGACATTTATCTTAATTTAGGATGTTGCAGATGAGCATGTCTAGGCAAGTGGAAGCATGACTTACTGAGATAGTTAATAAAATATAAGTTTAATTAGAATACAATGTAAAAAACTAAGAAGCTAAAGCCTATTTTCTATGATGGAAAAATATTGTTAACCTATTGCAAAAGGTAAGGTTTTCTTCACTTACACTTCCTTAATTATATTGGCTCAAATTTTAAGTAGCTTGTAAGCAGGAATTTTCTTTGATAACTGAGATTCAAAGCATAACATTTTTAAAATTTGTGAGGCCTAATGATTTTTTTTCCAATAGGGAATTAATTGGGAGATTCCTTTTAGTTAATAGGATGCTATGTTAATAGTAGCAGCTAGCTCCTTCTAGCCTAGCACGTAAGTGGATTTGGTCTGCTCTTAAAATACCCATCCAATCACATTCTAGTGAATAGTTTTATTCTTCTGTAGCAGGTTTACTGTTATTTCCAGCATAGTAATTTAACATAGTTCATCTAACAATGATGACATTCCTTAATGAGGATACTCCTTAGTTTGAACCCAGGCTACACAGTACATCCCAGTAAAAACGAGTGAGATAAATTGTGGCTCACCAGCTTCTGTCTGAAGCTCTCCCAGGTTTGACTGCTGCATCTTCACTTAAAGAGAGGAAAAGTTTATTAGTTACCAGTTCACAATTGCAGGGTTGTGGACATTTTCCAATTAATCTGCCTCTCATGGTCACAATTGTAAGGGTTGTCCTGACCACACGAGATCTCTCTTAATAAAGTTTTGGAGACAACAAATTCTGCAGCCTCAAATGCTAGCACTATGCCACCTTCCTTTTGGAAATCACAACCTAGGGGAAGGAAGTTGACTTGCCTAAGACTTCTTTCTTAGTTGACTGTTTTCACTTTCTGTACAAACAAACCAACCAACCACAAACCAAAAACAGCCAACCACAAAAAACCCAAACCCAAACAAACGCCTTAGCAATGCCTGAAAGGCACTGTATGACTTGTAGTAGAGACTAAAAGCTTTACTGTACCACTGGAATTATTATACTAGCACAAATTCTTTACCAATATTGCAATACTGCTTTAACTTCCTAGCCCAGAACAGACCAGTCTAGCATGAATAGACTTTTACCAGCATAACAGCACCACAGCGGGAAAAGACCTGTTTAGTTTGGAGACAAACCTTCCTTGCATAGACAGTCCCTTACCTGGAGGTAGATTTATCCTGGAGGTCAGAATTACAGTGTGGAGACAACTAATAATTAGTAAGATGGATTTTTATCACTGTAAGTACACTCAGTTTTCTTCATTGTTAAGAAACAACATATATGAAAGATCCTTAGAAGATGACAAACTTACATCTAACATGCAAATCATTGTCCCAGGAGTTTTACTCTCCTGGGGCCTTCCTCATAAGGACAGCTGCCAGCTACAGATGCCTGGCTGACTAACTGGCACTAGCAATAAACGGTATTTGAATTTGTCCAGGATAGCAGCAGAGGGTCTGAGAAAGGCTTATCAACATGTACTAAAAAAAATCTGGTGTGCCTCTATCTTTATTGAAATTATTACCTGTGTGATTCATTTCTGCCCCTGAAAAATGGACTAACATCAAACAGCTGTTCATAATGCTCTAGAGACTATCTAAATGAACTTTAGCTATTGGCAGATTATAAAGCAGGTATAGTGTGCAAAAATAAAACAAATTGCTACTATAATAAGGGACACTGTACACTTGAGGCTTCATAAAGCAATTTTACATCCAGGCTTGACCAGCTTACAAGCAAATAGAACTTTTCATCAAAAAGATTGCTAGATTGCTTAGCAATAAGCCAGCACCTGAGCTACGAGACAATCTATCCTATCTACAATACTGATACTGCTACAAAGAAGTTGTCCTCTAACTTCATGACAAAAGATACCAATCTCAGGTTTCTCAGGAGCTATTACCTGACTTATGCAATATCTACAAGTATTTAGATGCCTCTTTCAGAGATTTTTAAAAAACAGATTTACCAGGAAACAACAAACAGAACTGGAACAGATTTTCCTTGCATTCAGACCTGCAAATCCTGGTTAGAATTTAGGGCCAAACTAGGCTGTCAAATTGAAGAACATGGAATATTTCAGATAAAGAAAGAAGTAGTAATTCGCGAAAGAACCTAGAAAAAGGAGGACAACTGAAGAAAGCAACTGGAAATGCCAAGAACTGAAGTGAGGAGATTGAAATACAGGATATTGTGTGCAGCAACAAAACAATCCTTTGCATTAAAAGCTTGTGAATAAAAAATTAACAGCTGATGGTGTACTTGCTAAGACTTGCATTTGTCTGAGAAGAAGAGCTGTTAAGATAGTAAGCCAGCAAGACAGATGGCTGGTGAAGGAACTGACACTGCAAGAGCTAGAACATTCAGTAGAGAGGAAAAACAACAGCTATACCCATGAAGGAACTTCTGCCAAGCACATAAGCGAAAAAGGATCAAGCGATTTCAACAATTTCTATAAAAATGTGGATGATGTGCTGAACTGCAGGCAACTTATAAGGCCTCAAGCCTGACAGTTTAGCATAACTGGAGAAGTAAAGAGACAGTGGAATGAGCATTACCCAAAAACCCAGCAGCAAATAGTTCAGAGATGTGTGATTTCACAAGTGAGTACAGAAAATGCTCAATACATATAAACGCTGAAAAGATATATCAATCACTTCGAATTCATTTGTACAAAGCTTGCTCCTAGTATTAGTATGAAAAACAGCATCAGAGGCTAAGACCTGCGAAACCCTGACCCCAGATTCAGAGTCTGTCTACTAAGAAGAAAATAGTTTCCTCAAAGTTTGCATTTCTCACAGCTCCAGATTTACTACCAGTAAGATCCCAGGCATTATGTAAGAGTCAGCTTCAAAACCCGTATCTTGAGACCCACTTATTATTTGCAATCAAGTTTCTGCATGCTTTCAAATATTTTTAGTACAATCCACCACTTTTCACATTTACATAAAAAAACTCTGGTAAATGTGACCATAACATACTCTTGGAAATAAGAGTGACTTAAATGCACAGGAGGTAGAGGATAAAGTGAGAACATGTTCGAGAATTCAGCAGTTTTGCCTTCATAGAGAAGTGTCCTCAGGTCTCATAAAAAGTGATGTCAAATTTGTGAGTGCTCGATACCATCATAAGAAGCAATAGTTCTGAAAAAAACCTGAGCTGCATAATATCAAAATGGGCACCTAAATAAATTTCTATGTTGACTACTGACTATTTCTTACAATTTTTCCAGCCCATTACTGCTGCCAGTCATTGAGAACAAGAGAACTGAATACTTCTGAATCCTGTCATGGCATTTATGTATTATGGATTGCATTACTACACGTATACATGCTTCAGTACATGCTGTACAGTTCCAGAAAAAAGCTCACTGCTGAAGACAGCTCTTCCAACATCCTTTAAGCTATGCTGAGACTTTCACCACTACTGCAGAAGAAAAATGGCTGTGGCATGGATAAGCAGAGTTTTTTTAATCCTGTCAAATTTCTTAGAGAATCAGATTATCTTTCTGGTATTTGGAAAATCAGATTACTTTCCAAGATGCAGAAAGATTTTTAATACACAGGCCAGGCAACCTAATTAAATAAACAGTATGGGATGGCTCCAAAACATTATAGATCACACGTTAATGCAAAAAGCAACATAATTATGAAGTATCCATTCCAGACTTTTGGGTACATAAAATAGACTTAAGCAAATCACTAATATAATAATAAGTATATAAAAAAAAAATCATCAGAATGACAAAAAAAAAAAAAGAGTCAGTGCAGCTGACAAGAATTAATTAATATGCTTACAGTTCACAGAAAGAAAAAAAGAAGTTTAAGAGTCATCCCCAGTAGGATTACCTAAATCTACTTCTAATCAAGTTACTGTAAAAGATGTAGGTAGCACAAGTCTTAGACAAAAGCATTCTCTCTGAAAATTATAGAGATCTAGTCGAGCAGCTGGAAGCCTCTTCCACTGAGGGCAAACAGGCACACAGGCAGCTGACAGCTCAAATTCCCACACCCCACTATCTACCTACCTACAGGTATATTGGCAATTAAAATACACTTTCATAGTATTTCTCCTCTTCTTCAGGCCATCTCAGATTTCCCTTTCCTACCATTTTCTTACACTTCAGTTCTGCTAGAAGGTTGCAACAACGCAAACTATTAGTGGGAGGGCAGGAAAGTTATTGCTGCCACAAGGTGCCAGGAGGGACTAAGCAAACAACAAAAATGCCAGGTGGCCAAGCAGGTAACACGAGCAGCTTTTCTGCATCTCAGAGAGAATGACTATCTCCCTCATGCAGCACTCACTCACAGCGGTCAACCTGTCAGATTTACAATCCTATGATTCCATATCTGAGTCACTTCCCAGTTTAGAAACCGGTAGAAGTAAGCTAATAGTCAGCAACCCAGCCAGATAGATTAGCAGCAATAAAGATGGCAAGGCTATTAATCATTATCAGATGTGACATCAGTTAAGGCACCCTTTTCCTGGTTTAGAAGTGGACTGTGGTGTTAAAAACCTTGCTGCATAGTTACAGCACAGATGCAGGTAAGGTAAAGCAAGGCCACTCCTCGGAAGGCAATGATACTTTACTTCTGAGGCTAACGTTAGATATCTCTAAAGAAGCATAACACTGAGAAGAATAACCTACAGATGGTACTTCATCCGGAGAACACCAGCTGATGGCTCACTCTTCAGCAAAGCGGAGCTGCAGGCTCTCAGCGATAACAGAAGCCTCCTTTCACCAAACGACCACACGTCACAAAACACCGCCTCACGCCCAGCCTCACCACTGACGCACAGCCTTGCCCTCGCCTCTGGTTGGTGTTTTCCCGCCGTGTCCCCCTCTCTGTTGCCGAGCAACCAATCAAAGCGAGGGCGGCGGGAAAGAGGGTTCTCTGCTACCGCGCCTCTTGGAGGGAGCGGTCGCCATTACACCTCCCTCAGAGAGGGCGAGGACCCGGTGCGTTCGTGAACGTGCCATCTCGCCGGGGATAAGTTTGCAGCCAGTAACCAAAATGAACTTCCGTTGTTTAGTTTTTCCCTTGCAGAAGAAGAAAAAAAAAAAAAAAAAAAAAAAGTGGCTAGAGGGAAAAAGCCTGGAGGAGGGCAGGAGTCGCGGCGCTGAGGGAGCAGCTGAGGTGCGCAGGTGTGAGGAGGACCCATGAGGGGAAGGCGTGGCCTGCCATTGCCCGGTTCCTGCGTCACCCTGCTCTTCAGGGGTGGATTTCCTTTGGTAAAGATCTTAGTTCCATTTCTCCAGTGTCAGTTTTAGGAAATTAACCGTGCTAGGCAGCATGGAGCAGAGCTGTTTCAATGGCTCTATTTTTGTTATTTTTTTTTCTTCCTAAATAACCAATTCTTTTATAGGGAGACTGTGAAAAACTGAGGTTTGAGGGTTTTTATTAATGTGCATATCCAGACTGTACCATGCTGAGATTAAAGCAACTTGGTTACTGTTTCAATTTGCTGAAAGTAGGGGGCCTGAGGTGTGAATTGGGACAGATGTGCCCCTTTGCAGGCAGCTCATGAGTGGCCAACCCCCTCACAAAGCGCTGAGTTAGTCAACAGGAGCAACAGATGATAAAGAAGTCTTACAGGGCTATTTATTTCTGCTGAATTTACTGAATGAAGGCTTCAAAATCTATCTGCCATCTTCCCTGCCTTAAGTGGGTGAACCTGCAAGTTGGATAAGTACTTTTGAGGGTAGGCTGGGATGGAGTTCTTCCCTTAATCTTTGCAGCAGATTTTATTGTGATGGTAGATTTTAGGAACTTGGGATCAAATTGATTAACTATTCTGTGCTGTGTTTGCTCAAGGGGCAGGAAGGCAACATTAAATTACACTTACTTGAAGTTACTTGCTAATGAATAATTTAATGATACACTAGGGTATTTAGAAGGTTTTTACATTAAGTCCTTGGTACTTTTGTTGTCTCATAAGAACCATCTATGTTTAGATAAGCTAGAATTAACATTGTCTCTTTAGAATGTTTGTAACTGGGATAAAAGTGTTAAGAAAATAACATGTTTAAATTATCAGGGCAGGTGGTAATAAAAAGCCAACCCCTTCTACATTAGATATCATGCATATCTTTTAAAGGTAAGAGTTCCTTAAAAGATACATTGAGACTTCTAGATCTGACCGCAGTGTGCAAGAAAAAAGTCTGATGATTCTGCATTTTTTATATGGCAGTTCAGGGACCTAATGGAAACTGATTTTCTAGTGTAAAAAGTGTATGAATTAGCCAAAGCTGTCATTTCAGTTTAACATTTGAACAGAAAAGTGTAAGCAACTACTGTACTGCTAAATTCCAGTATCCTTGAAGAAAATCCAATAACAAGACAACGTTGATTCATGTATTTGGGATAAAGAATTGTACTGAAGGCAGAATTTTGGCCTTGGTATTCTGTATTTCATATTAAGGAAGAAAGTTTTGAAATCTTTAAAATGTATAATTAAATCTCATTTTGCTCAGTAGCTTCTTTTAGGAAGTGATTCCTAAATCACATGATAAAGCATGTGTTAAACCTAAGTGAAACTCTCCTAGTCAACTTAAATGGCTGTGTTCTCTTTCAGAACTTTATGCATTATTACTTAGATGAATATTCAATTGTCTTTTTTTTCCATGTCACATAAATTCAGTTCATTTACATAGATTCAACCTGATATGATTACAGAAAAAGAAAGCTGTGAGGAATTTCTGCATTTTCTTTCAAGCCAGTTCATTGATCGGGGTCTCATCTGCTGTCATTGGCAACACCTTAGGCTGACATCAGTGAGGATCTGGTAAAAGGAAGATGTGCTCAATTCTGACACAGAAAGACTAATACATAAAAGGCCTAACCCCAAAAGTGGCTCATGGATACTCTCAGTAAGTGTAGCAGTAGAATAGAAGTAGTAAGCATTGTCATTTAAACCAGGTTTATTCAGTCTGTTCTGAGTTGCTTCTTGCTCTGCTCCTCCCCTGGTAGAAATACATAGTGTCACGAGTCCAAAATCTTTAGTAGCTACAATGTTGGATTTGAACATACGAAAGTATATATTCTTTTAGGAGTTTGGGGACAGGTTTTCAAGTACTTGGCATCTATAATTTGGGACAGATTTTCAAAAGTGGTTAGCACTGACTGTGCTGAGCTCTTGTGAAGATTTGTCCATTTTGATTGTGTGCCATACTGAACTGATCTGTTGAAAATCTGGTCCCTTATAGCTAAGCATGACATTCCTAGAATTCTGTGAAGACAAATAATAACGTGCAAAAAACCCCAAACCCCAACCCTATACAGCAGCTCCAACTCAGTTCAGTGACCTGGAGCTGCCACCCAGCACAGAGCAAGGCAGGACTGAACTTCCTGGTACATGCCAGCAAATGATTTTCTAGGTTGAGTGCAAACTTAACAGTGAAGGTAACTATTGTTTTGATACCTCTATTATGCTATGTGTGTTTATTTAAAGTATTAAGCTTTTGTGAAAAGGAGGCTGCAAGTTCTAGGAGCACAAAATGTCATGCCTTTGGGTAAGTACAAGAGTGTAATTCTTCCATGAAAGTTTTCTTAAAAAACCATTTATAATATTGTGAGTTCTGAGACACTACCACTGCTTCTACAGTTGTGCTACCTTCTGGCCTAGGGGCTAATATAAATACTTTGATTCCCTTTCATAGTAATCAATGGTGCAAATCCTACTGAGCTAATTCAGCAATATTGCGTCCTGTATTTAAATAGTTGCAGGACAAAAAGAACATGTTGGAAAAAACTTCAGTTTTCCATATTTTCTACTGGCAGAACTATTAACAGGGGAGTAAAACCAAATCATGTCGTCTTTCTGTCTGGTTATGCAACTTATTGCAGATTCAGGCATTGTAGAACATGCTTATTTCTGCTTTTGAATAATTGCTTCAATTTACATGAATTTAATTGTCTGTCTGTTGTCAAAAAAAGGACTTTTTTTTTTGCTCAGTGTGCAACAGCCAATATACATACAGAGCCAAGATAATGGCTTTCTAACAAAGCTGTGCAAGTCTGGATGTTAGGCAGTCACAAATCTAGCACACCTTCCAAAATTCCTCTTATACTATAATTTATCACCAAGCTACCCTATTATTTTACAGCTTCTTTGCCTTCAACTATGGCAACAGTGTCTACAGTATTGACAGTGGCCTTGTAGGTAATGGGCTTCTCAACTCGAGAGCATGTGTGGTTTTGTATTATAATGATATGTTAATGGCTGAAGTTCACTCATTGGGTTTGGACAAGATGACAATTGAAGATCCCTTCCATTGTGATGCAGTCTGTGAATTAGGAACATAAATGGCAGTGGTTTTACATCTTCATGTGTAACTGATAAATGTTTCTTCTGTTGACAAATTCTTATATCTTTAGGCTTCATGTCCTTGGTGTGAAGACAGCCTTTATTTTTACAGCCTTTAGTTTTACTTTGGGAGTTTTCAGCACAGGCTAAGCATCATTAATCTGTCTCTTCAAGGACATAGTTTCTAGCAAGGCAGGCATTGTTTATTCGAAGTGAAGAGCTTTATACCATAAAGCCCCTCATCAGTGCTCCTCCTCAGTAGACCAGTGCAGTATGTTTAACTTAGAATAGAGTCATAGAATCAATAAGGTTGGAAAAGCCCTCAAAGATCATCAAGTCCAACCTGTCACCACAGATCTCATGACTACTAAACCATGGCACCAAGTGCCACATCCAATCCCCTCTTGAACACCTCCAGGGATGGGGACACCACCACCTCCCTGGGCAGCACATAGATATTGAGCCATTGACCACCACCCTTTGTATTCAACCATCCAGACAATTCCTTGTGCACTGATATGTTCCTGCTAAATAGGAAGCTAGTAGCTTTTACAAGGCTTTCAGTATTTCTCACAGGGAAAAAAAATAAAGGAAAGGAAAGGAATCACTATAACCTATCACTAGTATCACTATAACCTAGGCATTTACACAGTTTTGTTTGGATAACAAATCTGTGTAGTGTTTTGGCCTTGTCTTTTGTCCCTTTAAAATCACTATAATTAGATATCACATAGTCAAGTAAATTTTATATGGTTGGAGATCAGTCTGCATTAGTAAGAAATATTTACTGTAGTTACATGAATTCTGTGTAAGGACTTAATGTTTCACTTTTATTCAGGACAGAAATTATAGTTATGGATTTGCCAAGTTTTATAGATGGATTTGGAAGTAATGTCTGCTAAGGCAAGCCTTGACCTAAGGCATACTTCTTTTCTTACTTAGTTTGCCATCCTTCAAACTCTGCAATGCTTTATTAGCATGTAGAAGCTGTGCATGATGTGCCTGTTATGCCAAGTGGGAATGCAGTGCGACAGTCCTTGTAAAATTTTTTAGTTCTGCTTGCAAAGATTGATTAACTTTATTTGGTAGAAAATTTAGTTATTCTGGAAAAGTAAATGCTCTATTTTCAATGCAGGAAATACTAGCATGGCTATTTTACAACAATTTAGTGTGCCTTTGGACAGAACTTCCTTTAAGCACAATCTCTATCACTCGGTGCCAGCGTAAACCCTGGGAAAATGAATTACTAATTGTTACAACTGAAGAAAAAAAACCCAATAATATTCTGTGGCCTTCTTGGGCGGGGGGGAAAACCAATAAACCAAATCAAGACTGAGCTGTACTTTTGCATGAACTCCTGTGCTGTGCTTGCACAGTTTAAATATGGATTTGAAATAATCCAGATATTACAGTTTTATAATCTGTTTGCATAGGAAGGATGGGATACCTGTCTACATGCTAGTGTTGTGCTTATAGAATAGCTGAGTGAACCTTGAACTCCAAAGGGCTAATTTTAAGTCAATTATTCTCAGAGCAGTAACATCCAGAAGCATTCAAATAAAGGTGATAAAGGAAAATAATTGTTAAAAGGACTGCTTCATAGACCTTTCAGAAGATTCAGCTGGAGACTTAAGACATCATGCTGTTTCTGACCTGCCAGAGTTAGCTAGAATGAAGTCTAAGCATTAAAAAAATGTAATATAAATACATTTGTGATTAGATGGCAATTGTACAGGTTGAAAAACCTTGAAGAGACCTTTCCATAAACGCCATCATCAATTTGTGCAGCTTTAGATCCTTTAATTTTGCTTCAGAGGCCACATAGTCGAATGGAGACTGTATTTTACTTGCTAGTTAGCTGTGGTAATATGACATTATTCTGTTTTGTTGATGTGACATTCAAGCAAGTTTAATATAAAAAAAAATTGACTGTGAGATGTGAGAAAATTTCTTGTTCATTGCTGTTGTGGACGTAAGAGTATTGAAGTGCCAGTTTTCCTAGTGTTGCATATGTGCAAGCTAATAGACACATGTAATATGTGCTCTGAAGTTGGAGTGAAATAAAGTTTCTAAAGGTATTGATACCAATTTCATGTAGCAGTTGGTAGTGTTCCATCTCATGGTTTGTTTGAGGTTTTTGAACACTGAAAATGCAGCACATATCCTGTATGTGCTCTGTAGATCATAGAATCATAGAATTGTCAGGATTGGAAGTGACCTCAAGGATCATCTAGTTCCAGCCCCCCCCTGCCATGGGCAGCAACACGTAGGTAGTAGTAGTACTAGATCAGGTTGCTCAGAGCCCCATTCAGCCTGGCCTTAAAAATTTTTAGGGAGGAGGCTTCTACCACCTCTGTGGTAGATCAATGAAAGATGTGTTCCCAGACACATCGCTAGGTCTCTGTGCTTTCTTTCTCTCTCTTGTGCTAGGTACACAGTTGTCACAGTGGTAAATACATAAGGTTGGGAAGCAATATGTTTTATTAATCTTTCCTCTTCCATTGGAAAGCTGAATATACTTCAAAATATATATAAAAATATATTAAATCACAGGAGGCTTGAGAAATCTTACAGCAGTCACAAAACCTTGTACTTTGATGCACGCATGAGACTGCTTCCTTTGTCACTCCCCCACTTTTTTTTTTTTGGGGGGGGGGGTAACTTAGCTCTGTTTTATATCTGTATCCCTTGAATGTCCTTCTGCAAATGAAGATTTAATTCAGTAAGGATAATCTAGTGAATTTGATTCAGCTTGCACCTCACTGACTTTGTGAGCCTATTATGACATTATTACTCTCAAATTACAGGCACGAAGGTAAGAAGTGGCCTAGTAATGAAGGGTACACACCCAGAGCAGTGTGGCAAGAATGAGAAATAAGGCAAAAGGAAAAATTATATATCTATTACGGTGATACTTATCAAAAGGCCTTTTTCCATAAGTGGTTGCTGTGAAAGAGTCTCAAAGAGGTGTCAGCGCTAAATATTACTGTGCTGTTCATCCAGGCAACAGACTGGAACTTGTCTTGGATACAGGCATCCACAATGTCTATAGCTCTTTGTGCTGCATTGTACTTGTACTGAAACAAGGTCAAGCAGTTTGCTATGATTTTATTTAATTTGTGAGAATAAGATCTAAGCTACGCTGCAAAAAAAAAAAATCTCAACAAGGAAGCATGTTTTAGTGTTTAATGTGCTCTCACCTTCGAAAATCAAATGTTTAGTGTCAAATGGGTGCCCTGGAAAACACAAATATTTACTAGAATTGGTATTAAATCTATTACTTGTATGGGTTAGGAAAACTGTGCCTTTCCAAAATCTCCTTTGTGTGAGTAGAGTTTTGTAAGACTGACTGAATCTATAAAACACATTTTCGGAGAAACTCTTTCCTCCTGTAGGATCACTTCACTGAGACTGTTTTGAATGTACCACAGTAAACAAAAAAGATTAGAGGAAGGAGAGGGATAGTGACTCTCAATGCAGGACAGTGCCTATATACATTTACATGTGTGTTATCAAATGATTTAATACTGATTCAAAAGTATGAGTATTTCCATACTGAATAAAAAACAGATCCACAGAGGACTAGAGGCCAAAGAAAATGGAAAAAAAACATGAGTAGCAAGCAAATAACTTTTTTTTTGGTGTGGCAACAAGTGAAATCTAAGAAAAATGGCAGAAGCAGAGGCAAAACCTGCACATTCTTTCCAGAGGAGGAGCATCAAACTTGAGGTACTTCTAACAGAAGGGATCCAGTGGAATATAAATAGGAAGACTGCCAGCTGGCAGAACAGCAAGTAATGACAAGTTTCACTTAGATATTCTTTTTGCTCTTTTCACCAATTTATCTACAAATAGTGGCATGAAGATTTTAAAGTTGTCAGCTCTCATGTGACATGCTGGGTTATACTAAAGCACTTTGAAGATGCAGATCCATGCTCAGTCTTAAGACGGTACAAATCAGTGTTGCTACACACAGTTTTTAACTGCATCAGTTTCTTGGTTGAATTGACTGTGCAGGGCTGCTTGAGGTGTTCATATTGGTGCAAAGGTCTTGGTGAAAATGCATATAGCACCAGGGAAAAAGTGCAGAACAATCTTTTCTGGTGGCTGCACAGGTTTACACTGCCTGAGTTAAAATTTTGTGAACATATGAAAATGGATTTGCACATAGTTCCTTCCAATTTGGAGTAGCTTGTTAAATCATAGTATCAGTCAGGGTTGGAAGGGACCACAAGGATCATCTAGTTCCAACCCACCTGCCATGGGGGGGGTTGCATGCCACCTTGCATTTAAATCTGCCTGGTTTTCTGCTCTGATTTGCTTTAAAACTGCGGGGGGGGGGGGGAAATTACTTAAATGTTCTAGGTGCTATGAAGACAGTGCTGATGTCAGAAATGTTTTCAGTGAAGGCCTGGAAAAGGGAAACAGATGGCTGCAGTTACTGTTGAGCATGTTTGGTTGTCAGTGTGTGGCATGGACCAATGGAGTGCAGTACAGAATTGCTGATCTACTTGTGGGTGTGGTAGACTGTTGGGAAGGTAGTAGAGCTTGCAAGGAGGCAGAAGTCATTCACTTACCCCCAACTGCTGGCTTTACAAAACTCACTGTGTCCCATTGCATCCACACAGGGCTGAGCCACACCATATGGATGCATTAGCTTGAACCAATGCCACCTCAGGTGTCTGTATTCTTTGCACACTTGGGATAGATTACACTGCCTATTCAACTCTGGCTTTTCTTGTTCCTTGAAATAAGTGTCTTTCTGGTAGTTAGTTTGTCTTGAGCTTTGTAGAGCTTCTAGGTTTATAAAACTTTCTAGGTAGCTTCTCCATTCACGGGGCTTTTGTAAGAACTGAGGAGTCAGGGGTAAAGCAAAAGTGTAAGTGTAGTTTGAAGTGCCACTGTTAATGAAGTACATGCTTTGGTTTTTTTTACCCATTGAGCTATTGGGTGATATTAAATGCTTTTTCTGTTAATTGTGTGTCACACTATCTTGCACTGAACTGGAGCCAAATCAGAAACTGAACCCTCCCAAAAACTTTACACAGACTTCTCCCTCACTGTGAAAAAACCCTCTTCCTCTCTAAATCCTGAATCCATTTTTCTGTGGTGAGCATCAATGCAGAGCTCTGCTGCTAAGGTCATTTGCTTGATTCTTGAGTTAGCCACCCTGCGTGGTTTTCCTATGCACCTCTTAAGGACACTAGTCTCTTCCAAGCAAGGCTGCTTAGTTGTGGTCTGCCTTACCTTATCTATTGCCTCACTTGCTGTTAGCTTTTATTCTGAACTGCAAATGAGCAGTCCAAGTGTCTTGGTTGTTTACTTATCAAGGTTGCTAACAAGCTGCTTTTGTTTTGCTTTCCATTGTGTTTAGAAGAAGCTGCCTCTAAGTATCCCTTGAGGTCACTCCCTTTCAAGTCAGTCCTTTTGAAACCCTCATTTACTGTGATTCCTATAAAGCCTTTGCAGTGATTAAGCAGTGCTTATCGTGATGTTCAAAATCATCTTGTTACTTGTACTTTCCAGTCACTGTGTGCTTTTGTCTAAAAATAAAATGAAAGTTTCTGTAAGCTCCTCAGTGTAGAGATTGGTCTTTTTTGTACAAGCGTTTAACGCAGCAGGGCCCAGGAATCCAGGCAAAAGCCTTTAATATTGAGAGAGGAGAAAAAAATGTTTCCAAGTATGCATTATTTTCTGATATGAAGGTGAGTGTAAGGTGTCTTCGGGATCATTTCTTCATAAAGAAATGTGCATTAATGCTAACAATATGCAATCATTTTTAATCAGACTGACATGACTACAATGCAGAGAACGAGGTGGGATTTTTTTATTAGTGGAATTTTGACACCAGTATAATTTATGCAAGCTAGAATGGGCTGTATGAGAAAATTGTTCTGTACTCTAAAGCAGCAATTATTCTGAAAACTTCATAATCCAGAATTCAAGATTTGAAGAAGCAGAAAATTTCTGCATTGGACTGGTTGAGGCTGAAAGCTAGAAAAGAAGTGGTTTGGCTTTTATGCATTCTGTCAGCTACAAAAAAGTTAACCAAGGAAAGTGTCATCTCCCTAGAGTCTCTTTTCAGACAGAAATACTGTAGGGCAATAATGAATCTCCGAAGAAATTCATGATTGGAAAAACCAGTGCTTTGCATATAAATGTTTCTAATGCAGCTATGAGCATCACTCTTACACTCTATTACTTTGAAAAATACTAAGTGAATCCCTGTAGCTTTTAGTAATTCAAGATATGAAAGGTGTTGTTTATTTTAATTTGTATTACATTATAAAATGTTAAATAATCCTTTGGCATCAAAAAATTCTACTAGGTCTTTAAGACTGTATTTTATTCATAACTTCCAAAGTTTAAGTTGCTGATGGGTGACGTATAAAAACCCATGATCAGCAGAGAACAATTCCTACTGCTCTTGATAGGAGTATCTACACATATGTAGACTAAAATTTGTAAGAAATACGTATTTCTACCAGTACTATTGACCTGATTGAAATTTTTAAAATAATGTTGCACTTTATAGTCCTAAATAAGTGGCTTAATTAAAAAATATTTATCCTACTCTTTCTCTCTGTATCATGTCGTTAACATTTGGGCCTATACAGCACAAATTGCCAGCATATCTCTTCAGCCATGGGGAGCAGACTCCCTAGCTATTTTTTACTTTAAGATAATTAAGATTCATATAATTAATTGGAACCTTAGAAGAAAAGGGTATGTTAGGGGGTTTTAATCTGAAGTCTGTAAGATCATAATTAAATTAAAAAGAATGTTAGACCATATTGCGTGGGAAGTTGATTACTGTCTTGATCATCCATCTTCCTGCCATAACCATCTCCAAACTCTACCCACAAAGTTTACCATCATAAAAATGAAGCTGTGCTGAGATTACAGTGTAACCTGGGATTGAAACAAAGCTTTCATGTTTCTTGGAAATTTCAGAAGTGTATTTTCAAGCTGAGTTTTGCACACACAGTTTTGGAGCCAACAAAACATTTAGTGGGTTTTGGTTTTCAAATTTTACTGTTAAGAAAAGCTGCTGTAATGCTTTGAGTAAAACAGGAGATAACCTGCACTTTTGTGTCTATAGCTTGTTATCTGTGGTTTTGGAATATTGACAACAAGTAGTTCTATTTCTTCTTGGCCATAACAGTGACTTGGTTGCATTGTGCATAGTAGTGGGTTTTTTTCCCCTGTTTCCAGTTTTTCATTGGAAATAAACTTCTAAAATTTAAGTCACTTAGGAGTCCATGGTACCTGTTACAACAGTGAGGGATTGAGGAACTCAAATAAAAAGGCATTCATTGCTTTCTGTAGTATATTTTTAGTTCACTATCAGAAAGTGCTGTAGTGGTGTCTGCTTTTTTCTAGGCATTGTACTCAGCTGTTCTTTTTCCTGGGGATTGTTGGACTCCAGTGGTGACTGCAAATGTTTTTTTGTATGAAGGTAGAGCTGACTCTAACATGGCTTAGTGCTTATTTTGCTACTGTTTGGCAGCAAGTGCTACCTGATTATTAGGAAGAAAACCAATGCAGAATCCTTTGGGATAATAGAATTGCTTTAAAAGTAAGAAGATTCTGATTTCAAGGTTTAGTACAATTCTGTAAATGGAAAAATTGCATCTGATAGTTAAGATCAGCAGTTAGTTCTGAATAAGCCAACCATATTCTGGGCTGTATCAAAAGAAGTGTGGGCAACAGGTTAGGGGAGGGGATATTCCCTCGGCTCTGGTGAGACTGTCCAGCTATGGAGCCCTCAACACAGAAAGGACATGGAGAAAAGATGATCAGAGGGCTGGAACACCTCTCCTATGAAGACAGGCTGAGAGAGTTGAAGGTAGCCTGGAGAACAGAAGGGCCCAGATAGATGCTGGATTAGCATTCCAGTATTTGAAGGGGCTACAGAAGAGCTAGAGAGCAACTTTTCACACCAGCATGGTGCAATAGGATGAGGGGTAATGGCTTCAAACTGCAAGAAGCTCAATTGAGATTAGACAACAGGATGAAATTCTTCCCCATAAGGGTGGTGAGGCACTGGAAAGTTGTGGAGGCTCCAACCTTGGAAGTGTTCAAAGCCAGGTTGGGTGGGGCCTCGCGCAACCTGATCTAGTAGGAGGTGTCCCTGGACATGGCAGGTGGATTGGAAGTAGATGATCTCTAAGGTTCCTTCCAACCCAAACCATTCTATGGTTTTAGGAATTACTTCAGTGGGCAGATATCATCTGCTTTGCCATGTGCAACCTGGATTCCAAAATAGAGTTTTTCTTGTCTGGGTTTCTCTCCCAGACTATTTTGATGACTTCTCTATATGAAATTTTAAATAAAGGAAATAACAAATTAGCATCTAACCTAAATCTACTTTTTGCTTTCAAATAGCTAACTAATGAAACCCTGTGTATAAGCTGGCATTGCATTCCATCTTCTTTCACAACCAGAAGAATTTACAAAAGATGAATGGTCATAAATACTTGTAAAAGTGTTTGTTGCTAGGCTATAGTTGTGACCTCTAAGTTTTAGGTGTTCTTTGTCTGTGGCTCTCCACTATAATTGGAAGCTACCCTTTCTATGATCAATCTCTTTCATGTTATCTAAAAAATTGAGAGGGAATAGCAAATGCTCTAGAGAGAAGGAAAGAAATGCATGAGGACATAAAACTTAGGTTTAATTTGTACATTGGTGTTTGGTGGTGGTTTGGTTTGGGGTTTTTGTGGCTTGTTTTTCTTTGTCTTCTTGAGTTTAGTTATGGTTTGGTCTCAAACTTTATGAATATTTCACGTTCCTCAGTCAATTTGTTCATCGACAATCATGGTTGTATCTTTCATTCTTTACCACTGCATATTGAAAAAGAGGAATACAGTATAACTGTCTTTATTGGTTCTAGTGTCTTCAGTCTACTGTTTTAGAATGAGAAATTCAAGCATTGCCAAGTGTCAAATCACCAGAAGAGTATTTTTTCCTAAGATATACTGTAACTTCTGTCACATTAAAGGTGCCATCTCATGGAACTGGCAGATTTCTAGTTACTGTTAAGTCTTTATCTGTGGAAAAGTATAATTTACATATGAGCTTCCTAGTTCTAATCCCTATTTGAGATAGCATTCTGTATAGCATGCTTTCTTTTCCATAGTAAATCCTGTTTGAAAGATTTTGCTGGTTTCAGAAATTCATTCTGTTTTACTGTATACTTGACAATTCCTCGTTTTTCTTTGCTAGAAATCCAACTTATTAAAAAAAATATCTCATTTTGCCTCTGAAAAACAATACTTTGTTTTGTTGTTTCCCACCCCACTCTTTCATTTCTGTAGGAATCTCTCCTCTTACTTTCAGTCCTTGGTTTAAGAAATGGTGAAATTTTAATTTTACTTAAGTTGTGTGTGTGTGTGAAATTAACGTAGTTTGGGCTGTTGTCTTAAATTATGGTTCCGAGGGGGAGGAAAGGAGGTTTTATGGACTCCATGTAAGATTTAAGAAGTGGGATATCTGGATTCTTTCCCTGACGTTACTACATGTTTTCTCTGTATGACCTTTTGAAATCTTGTTCTCTCCTGCCTTTAGAAAAGCTGAAGAATTATCTGTGGAAAATCTACCAATTTATAGATGACAGAAAGCATACACACTTTAGTTTTAAATGTTTTAGTTACATGAGGCCTTGTTCTGTCCACTTATATAAAAACTGTTAACTTTGAATACTCTTCACTACCAGTACTTTCTGTGAATATAAAGCTGTTCCAAGTTAGGTATTTGTCTGTCTGTGATAGTGGTTTTCTACAGTTTTAATTGCAGATAAAATTTTAAAACTGTCATGGATTTATTAGTATAAGTGACCTTTTCTGCTAGTTTCTTGAGGAGAACAAGGACAAAGAAACAGGTGTTCTGGCAGAAAGTTCAAAACAGAGTAGTTCAAAGTAGTTTCAAAGGCCAAGGAAAACATACAGGTTACACTTCAGTGAGAGGTATTCAACTTGTCTGGCTTTGTATGGCTACAGTATAAACACAGCATCTGAGCTAATCATCTGCACAGCCTTTATTGTCAGTGGAAAGACATAAGCATTTCCATGTGAAGTCTCTTTCAGCTATGTAAATCGGAGTGAAAATAGCTGCTTCACAGAGATCAGAGCTTGGTGGGAATGAAGAGCACAACACATTTGGCTGTGTGTTGTATCACTTTAGATCATGTTTATGCTCTATGTGTCTGCCCTGAGTATGCTTAAATGCAGAACATTGAATAAGAAACACATTGAATAAGTGTTGCCCAAAAATTAATCTGTCGTAATGGACTGCAATTACTAACATATATTGCAGGTAAATGCCTGTCACCTCCTGTGATAGTGGCAGTCACATAGAGCTGTGGCACCAGTCATGCTTGTTCTATTAAATCCATAACTATTTCATTTTTGAAGTGGAGCATTTGCTTACTGACTGTCTGTATTTACCACTTCTTTGTGATGGCTGGTGGATGTTTGTGTTGTTTTGTTGATCCTAATGCTTGTGCTAAAGACAATAATTAAAGGAGAACAAAAAGAATGTGTGAAGAATGGGCACGTCTAGAGTGCGAGTGAGCTTGTAACATTACTTAAAAATTAAGTTTTCTTTAAGTTACGGCAGGTTGCTCTTGTCTGTTTCTTTTTGATAAGAAGTATGAAATACTAAAGAAATCAGTGGGGTTTTTTAATCCGTAAAGACTGATACCTGTTAGGTTATGAATATTGACATTTAGTGGAATTTTGGTAAGAAATACCATTGCCATTGCTGTGTCCTGCTTATATAGCTACAGTAAATGTCTTAGTATGGATGTCTTTAGCCTTAATCCAACAGCACTGTTTAGTTCTCTGAGATGTCTATTGCCTCCTGACAAAACACATGTGCTTTTGCAGAGGGTAAATGGCCATAGCCACCCTTTTTTTATTACAGTCACTCTTCCATAGGTAGTTAAGCTTATTATCTGAACAGTGTCCAGTGAGAGTGAAGTGTGAAGATGTGAATATCATACTTTTATTTTTCTATTTACATTATGTCAAGATCTTCCTCAAAAAATACATACTTACTGCTCTGTATTTTCTGATTGATAATTACTGTGAAAGTAAAATGACTTCATACATAACTCAGTTTCAATAAGCACTGAAAATGTTAAATTCTTATTTAGAATTTTAATTTTAAAAAATGATAACTTAAATAACTGTGCTCCTACAAAAGAGAACACACTGAAGGGTAAGTGAAGCTCAACATTTTGTGTTGGATAGGATGAAGGGAAAGTATTCCATGAAGGGTGTAAATATATAGTTTGGGTGACAGAGAAGAACAGAAATTGGCAAAGCAGTGCCATCCCATTGATTCTACTGTGATGCTGATTTTTACTCTTTTGGCCCAAAGAATGGGATTTCCCACTTTAAACTTCCACTTTTGGGGAGAATTAACAAGTAATATGCTATGGTTTTGAAGTTTGTTTTATCTTTTCAGAGGCATGGGAGATATGCATGTTCTATATAAACAGTGTGTATGAGAGACTGATTTATGTATACTTATATGGATTATGCATATGCAATCAGATACATAACGGATTAAATTTAGGAGGTTTTTCTTCTTTCAAAAGACCTATTCATATATATTCACTGCAATGAAGTAGTATCTCTCCAATCTTTTTTTAAATCTGCATAACATTCATGCTCATATCCTGTACTACTGTTAATGGCTAAAATGAATTCTGCCTTTAACACTGCAGGAAGGCATGTTTCAGAAGGTAGTTACAGTTGTGTTTATTGGTACGTATGCAGAATTAATCAATAAGGTTTGATTATGCCTAAATAACATGTCAGGTATCTCCATATATGATATGACTCAGAAGCTACTTTAGGAAGTTGGTTTAAAACAAACAAAGTGGTGTAGTCTAGCTAAGCTCCTGGACTTGTGCTTTCACATTCCAAATGATGACTCGGTGATAATGCAGTGTAGAAATGTGCTCTGACACATGGTCATACATCACTGTGTGTCTGTGATCCCATAATAAGAAGTATAGAGATTAATGTTTTAATACAGCAAGGTAGCTTTAAAATTACACATATAAAGACAGAAGAAACAGGGGGATTGTAAAGCCTCCATCTTTCTATAATTAATATGGAACTCAAATGACCTTAAAATGAAGAAGATTATCATCTTAGAAAAACTATCTGTCTTAGGTTTCATTCTCCTCCCATCACAGTTTGTTAATGAGGAAAATCTTTTCCATTGCTATTTTGTACAAAACTATATTCAGCAAGGACAGAGGGTGCTCATTATCTCCTAAATTATACTTAACCCTACCAACTACCATACGGAACAATTTTATCTCTGCAGTGAGATGTATGTAGCTTATGATATGGTTCTTTCACTATGGTTCCTGATGGTGGGCTAATGCCTTTAAATAGATGTTTGTTTGGTTCTTGTATTCTACTCCTGAGAAATAATTTGCAAGATAGAAAGAACAGCACCAGGACTGCTCTCTGTCCTGCACTTGCCTTTCCAAGATTATTTTTGAAGGATAGTACAGATTCACAACCAGAGTTTGGTATAGAGGGTGATTACTCCACAAGTCAATACTGTTTTCATCAGTAATTTGCAGTTAAGAATGGTGGGAAAGTTTTCTTGTAATCTGTTCATTCTCTCAAATTGATTACAGTAAAGGCAGGTGTGGCCTCAAAATGGGGAGAGAGTAAGGTAAGAAAGTCTATCCATAATGAACAGAATCTGTTGTCTGCTTCAAATCCAACAGCAGTTCTTAATGTGACTCAGGGACAGAGCCACTGATTTAGCTGTGTACCCTTTACAACATAGTAGTGGTTTCTTAAAGCTACAGGATAGGATTCTGTATCTGATTATGCTTGTAAAAGTATCATCAATTTTTTAGGACGCAGTGAAACAACTTACAGCCTGCTACACATTATACAGTTGTCTCCTGAAATGTTATAAGACAATAGGTCTGTAAGGTCAGGGATTGAGGCAGTTGAAAAAAGGACAAGAGCAACTTGTATTGAAGAAGTGTGGTGGAAAGGAGGCAGAAGATGATTAGCTACCCAGAATCACAGCTTATCAGGGACACAACACTAAGGCAGCTAATCCACATAAACCTATTATAGCTAGTAAGTAACAAGGGAAATGCTATGCTCCTCAAACCTGGGAGTAAGGAGAATCCACCTAGGTATGGAGTCATTATGAATGGCACTTGGAAATTGGGCATGTTGCTATGAGGTTGAAGGCAAATATTAAGTTTTTTGTTACTAGAGGAAGTCTTTTAAAGGGTTGAGACAGAAGAAGAAACAGAAAATAAAGTAAAGCCTTAGAATGCTGTACAAGCTAAAAGTACTCCATATCTAGGTCGGTATAAGTAGAATCATAGGGTTGGAAGGGACCTCAAGGATCATCTAGTTCCAGCCCCCCTGCCATGGGCAGGGACACCTCACACTAGATCAGGTTGCCCAGAGGCACGTCCATCCTGGCCTTAAAAACCTCCAGGGATGGGGCCTTCACCACCTGTTCCAGTGCCTCACTTCCCTCATGGTGAAGAACTTCTTCCTAACATCCAATCTGAATCTACCCATTTGTATTTTTTTTTCCCATTCCCCTTAGCTCTATCACTCCCTGACACCCTAAAAGTCCCTCCCCAGCTTTCTTGTAGGCCCCTTTAAGATACTGGAAGGCCACAATAAGGTCTCCTCAGAGCCTTCTCTTCTCCAGACTGAATAGCCTCAACTCCTTCAGTCTGTCCTCATAGGAAAGGTGCTCCAGTCCTCTAATCATCCTTGTGGCCCTCCTCTGGACATGCTCCAGCACCTCCAGGTCCTTCCTTTTATAGGATCTCCAAAACTGGATGTAATACTCCAGGTGGGATCTCACCAGAGCAGAGTACTCAACTTGCTGGCTGTGCTCCTCTTGATGCAGCCCAGGATGTGATTTGCTTTCTGGGCTGTAAGTGCACACTGGTGGCTCATGTTGAGCTCCTCATCCACCAGCACCCCCAAGTCCTTCAGGGCTGCTCTCAAGCCAGTTGCTGCCCAGCCTATATTGGTGCCTGCGATTGTCCCAACCCAGGTGCAGGACCTTGCATTTGGTCTTGCTGAACCTCATGAGGTTGTCATGGGCCCAGCTCTGCAGCCTGTCCAGGTCCCTCTGGATGACCTCCCTTCCCTCCAGCATGTCTGCTGCACCACGCAGCTTGGTGTTGTCAGCAAACTTGCTGAGGGTGCACTCAATGCCACTGTCCCATGTTGCCAACAAAGATGTTAAACAAGACATGTCGCAGTACTGATTCCTGAGGGACTCCACTTGTCATTGGCCTCCACTTGGACATGGACTCATTGACCCCTTTGGGTACAGCTGCCAGTTCTTTATCCACTGAATGGTCCATCCATCAAACCCATACTGCACCAGCCTGGAGACCAGGATGTCATGGGGGACAGTGTCAAAGGCTTTGCTCAGGTCCAGGTAAATGATGTCAGCTGCTCAGCCTTCATCTATTAATGTTGTGACTTTGTCATAGAAGGCCACCCGGTTTGTCAGGGAGGACTTGCCCTTGGCGAAGCCATGCTAGTTGTGCCCAATCACCTCTTCATTATTCTTCTGCCTCAGCAGCACCTCCAGGAGGCTCCATGATCTTACCAGGCACAGAGGTGAGACTGACTGGCCTATAGTTCCCTGGGTCATCTCTCTTTCCCTTCCTGAAAATGTGAGTTATGTTTCCCCTTTTTCAGTCAGTGGGGACTTCCCTGGACTGCCCTGACTTTTGGAATATGACTGAGAGCGGCCTTGCAGCCTCATCTGCCAGTTTCCTCAGCACCCATGGGTGTATCCCTTCGGGTCCCATGGACTTGAACACTTTCAGGTTCTTTGGATGGTCACAAACCTGATCTTCATTCACAATGGGCAATTCCTTCTTCCAGTCCCTGCCATTATCTTCCATTATTCTGGGAGTGTGGCTGGAGCCCTTGCCAGTGAAGGCTAAGGTAAAGAAGTCATTGAGAACCTCAGCCTTCTCCATATCACTTGTCACCAGCTCACCTGTTTCCGTTCTGAGGGGGCCCACACCTTCCCTAGTCTTCTTTTTATCATTTATATACCTATAGAAATGTTTACTGTTCCACTTGATCTCCCTGGCTAGATTTAATTCTAACTGAGCTTTCGCTTTTCTAACCAGGTCTCTTGCTGCTCGGGCAAGAGAGCATGTCCCCCATTCCTGCGCTCCTTTCTTTCACTCCTTGTAGAGTTTCTTTTTGTGTGCCAGCATGTGCAGGAGCTCCTTGCTCATCCAGGCAGGTCTCTTAGCATTCTTTCCTGCTTTCTTACTTGAATACTGACCAGCTGTCCTGGGCCCCTCTTCCCTCTAGGGCTTTGTCCCGTGATACTTTGGCCAGCAGTTCCCTGAAGTGATCAAAGTCTGCATGCCTGAAATTCAGGGTTGCAAGCTTGGGATATGTCCTCCTAGTTGCCCTGAGGATCTTAAATTCTATTGCTTCATGATCACTGCAGCCAAGGTTATCCTTGAGCCTCACATTGGTGACTGGCCTTTCCCTATTGGTGAGAACAAGATCCAGCCTAGCACCTTTTCTTGTTGGTTCCTCTACCATTTGGAGGAGAAAGTTGTCATTTATGCATTCCAGGAGCATCCTGGAACGCTGGTACCTAGTTGTGTTGTCCCTCCAGCAGATATCAGGGTGGTTGAAATCCCCCACGAGGACCAGGGCCTGTGAAAGTGAAGCCACTTCTATTTGCCTGTGGAGTGCCTCATCTGCTTAGTTCTGCTGGTCAGGTGGCCTGTAGGAGACCTCTACAGTAACATCACCTTCCCCTGTCTTACCCTTAATCTTCACCCATATCGTCTCAACCAGCTTATCATCCTTGCCCAGGTGAAGTTCCACTGATTCCAGCTGGTCACTGATATAGGGAGCAACTCCTCCTCCCCTGCCTGTCCTTTTATAAAGAGTTTGTACTAACCTATCCCCATGTTCCAGTCATGGGAATCATCCCACCAAGTTTCAGTAATAGCCACTATGTCATATCATCCTAGCAGTGCAGTGGCCCTTAATTCATCCTGTTTGTTGCCCAAGCTGCATGCATTTGCATAGAGACACGTCAGCTGGGCTGGCTGTGCTGCCCTCTTAGGTGAATCCCCCTTGATTCCTTTGGGCTGCCCCAGTGCTTCATCCTTGTCTTGCCTCAGGGCAACAAGTGGAGAGACCTCACTGGCACTCCATCCCTCTGCCTCCAGTGATCTGCCCTGGTGTTTTTCACGGGCAAGCATGAAATTAACATAAAGTATTGTCATTGTGCAGTCTAATAGGAAAGTGAACAGTCCTAAACTTACTGAAATTGATAGATATTTTGTCCATCTACTTTGCACTCAGAGTGAGTCCTGTCCATCCCAGTTTTGTAGAAATTAAACATTCTTGAGCTGTCTGCAAGCTTGTTGCCTTCCCCCATTAAACTGTTGTCAGGAAAAAACCAAGCATAGAGTCTGTTTCTCATTGACAGAATTAATAGAATGCTGACAGGATACAGAACAAGGGTAATTTCAGAACTGCTGTTGTGCATCATTCTTCTCCAGCAATGGAATAGGCAAGTACAACTTGATATCTTTCAACAACCCTCAAGGGGAATTCCTTTAAGTAAAGCTGTCAATTTATTAATTATATCTCAATTTTATATCAGAAGTCCTCACAGAAATATATGCGGCATTTTAAAACTATGTCGAAGTTCCTAGAGTGATGTCACTTAATGTCTCAATTCAGAGACAGCTGCTTATTTGGTCACCTACCTGCTGTTGACTGAGAACTGCAAAGGTGTGTCACATCCTGTGGATGTATGTGCAGGATTTACAGCATCATTTTCTTCCATTCACTGCTTTATTATGATGTGTAAAACACCTAGGAGCCCAGTTTGAACCATCTGTTAAATAGGTTTAATGTTAAATTATAGACCTAACTCAGTGCTCAAACCAGCAGATTCTCTTTTGAATAGGCTCACTAGTGTTTTTCTGGCTCATTTATTGTTTTTCTGGAGTCAGAACCAAACACTGTGGGAGCTGGATAAGGAGCGACTTCCACTTGGTGTTTTATTTGGGTACAGTCTTACCATTCATTATTAAGAAAATGACTGGAGATGCTTAGAGGAATAGGTCCATAAAAATATAACTTAGTATTTACTGTTTTCTTATTAAGAAAATATAATTACTGTCTTGCTATAATACATTAAAATGTTACTTAAAATATATCTTTTTAACCTCTCAGCAATCTTAGATTTTTTTTAGCATAGAAATTAACATTTGTTGAGAGTAAATACAATTTTCAAGTTAGAAAGAGCTTGTAGAGTTAAAGCTGTGCACGATCACTTTTCATCCATTTTTCTTTTTTCCACGGTAATTAGGCACAATGCCAGGCAGCATAATGGAAAATAAATTTTCTTTAATAGAATAGGTTTTTTTCAGGCACTGCTGGACACATACAGACATCTTCTGTATTTTTCTTCCTTGTGAAGCTCTCTTCTGTGGGAAAGACTTTTGGTCTCTAATAAGTTATTTTTTTCTAAGGTACTTCCATACTTTTTGAGGTTTGAGCCATTTTTGTTAGTACAGAGATTGCTCACACTGCCCATAATGTGTTGTGTTGTCTCTTTTCATCCTCAAGGTACCTTGAGGGTATTTGATCTGGAGCAGTGTCAACTAATATGATGCACAAATAATGTTTTGGAAGTAACCTCATGTTGTCATTTATGTTTCTAGTAGAATTAACTGGGGAGTAGAAAACAGGAAAAAAACGTGTTCAGTCCCTTACATCACTAAAAGAAGGTTTCTATGCTCAGATTAGTAACTCAGGCTCCGTTTGATTTCTGGCATGATTCTATGTAAAGTAGTGCTTTACTGCATTGGTTCCTTAAGTTTGTATTTGGTTTTATGATGCTTTTTGTGTCTTTGTGGGACTGTCTGTATTTGACTGGCATGTTAAGAGCTACTAGTAGACAAACAATCTGTAGAGAAGGGTTTTCCTTTGTTCTGTATGGTTTAAAAGTCTGTAACACCATTTAATTCCTGTTACTGGCCTGTGGTACATGAGACTTCTAAAGCCTTCAGTTTGATTTAGATGGTATTTCTGATTTTACTGAAATCTAGTTATGTCTTGTGTGGGTCTGGTAGTGTCCACTTTTCAGTCTGCTGTAGTTCAGCTATTACAATATGACTAATCAAGTTTGGAGTTTAAAAACTCTCTCAGCATCAGCAAGTCACTCAGAAGTGCAAGCATTTTTCTTTAAATACTTTTAAAGGCCCAAGTTAAAGCTTTCAGATAGAAAATTTGAATTGTTTAGAAATAAGGTGGTAGTAAACAAATAATTGAGTTTAATGAGATTGCATTTAATGAGTTTGAAGTGCATGAGCTTGAAAAAAATTTATCCTGTCTTGTCAGCTTTCATCAACACTAGTAAGCTACATGGCAGAAGATAACTCCTTCTCTTCCAAAGCCTATTGTGAAATCAAAAGTCCCCTTTTTAAACTATAGTTCAGTGAGTCACTTAGCAAAAAAATGCCTCTTTCATTGTCTGGGCTGCTATCTTTAAGTTTATCATGTCTGTTAATTTAGACTCTGGTTTGCTTCATGTTGACCTTTCAGGAGGATGAAGTAGTGACAGGGGGGGAAGAAAAAAAAATGTGTGAGGTTTTAAGACTTTATAGGCTTGTTTTGGATTGAGCAAATTTTGTAGTTCCCTTGAGATACTAATTGCAGCCATAGAAACTGTGAAGTGTTAGTTACCTAGAGAGTTCCTTTTTTACCTCCCATTTCTACAAATAAAATACAAACATTTTGCATGATTACTGCTACCTTCTAGAAGATCTATGCTCCTCTGTTTCTGGAGTGAGTTGAGTGGATTTGACTGTTTAATACAAGTTCTAAAGCATTTAAAATCCTTTATGTTTAGCATAGTAATAACTGAAGTTGTAGGCTTGATTTCTGTACAGTCTCTGAATTAACTTATATAATTGGAGTCTGAGCAATGTAAGGAGTGCATATACATATAATGTTATGGAATAATGCATAGTACTAATAATAGTATGTAGCCTCGTGTATAACTTGTCTGGACTACCCTGCTCAGACAGTGGTACCTCTATTTCTGGAGGCATTCAAAGCCCACTTGGGCATGTTCCTGTGTGATTGACACTAGGTGATCCTACTCTAGAAAGGGGTTTGGACTAAATGACCTTGTAACCCCTACCATTCTGTGATATAGGGTGCCCATTTTCCCATCCTACTAAATTGTATATTTGGTCAATTTCTTAACCAATATGCTTTCATTCCTTTACTGTGTGAGGGGCATGGCCTCCAAAAAGATCCACAAAATTATAATAACAAACTGTAATGTTAAGAATAGGAGAACCTCCCTTATAGAGATATGGTGTTTGCAAGTCAGTGTCAACCCTTCTGTGAGCTGCAGCACTAAATGCTTATGGGAGAGGATGGAGTCTGTAATTCCAGCCTGCCTTCAGTTTCTTCCTTTCTAGTTACATGCCAGTTTCAGCTGGTGGACTTAGACCTGGGAGAATGCAATTAAATATATATTTTTCACAACTATCTAATTTAATGATTTGTATTATAGACATGCAGATTCATTTCCATGCATGATTTTTTTATATGTATTAAAATTCAAAGAGAGAAAGTGTGGAAATTTAGGACATTTTTTGAATGTGAAGGGAAGAGACTTTAGTATTATTGTGTGTAAGAGGAGGAAAAAAGGATCTACAATCCAAAATTAATTTGATCTAGAAAAATACATTTGAAGCTGCAGGTAAAGAAGGTGCTTAAGGTTTTGTCAATGGAAAATGTAGTACATCTTCTGCTACTTAACCTCGTGTGTATAATACACAGTCTAGAAGGTCTCTGCTGGGGTGGAACAATTTCTTTTAAAGTATACAAAGCTTAATATTGTCTGGCATATATCCTGCTGAAGGACCTGGGAAGCGTCAGAGATTGGGTTTCTCAGACTGAAATGTCTTCCCTTTCTTGCTTTGTTTGTATAAGGGATCATACAACACATGCTATACCAGCATTTTTGTGTGTGCTATATACCTGCGACATTCTTGATTCTAGTGTTTCGCACCTTTAATCTAAAGTGATCTTAGTGTTTACAGAAAAGTAAAAATAAAATAATATAAAAAAACTAAACGAGCCATGAGTCTTACTACTTTGAGAGAAAAACCCATATGTGCTGTTTTGCAATCTAATCACAAAGGCTTTTCTTCACTAACAAATAGAACTAATACTCAAATATTTGTTGTATTTTATTCCACCCTCCCATTTTAGCATGTTTATGAAAGTATATGTTCTAGGGAGTAGTCATTGGTTGGTTTTAAATCAAGTTCTCTGAACCCTTCCTGGACCACATTCTGTTCTTGTAGATACAGCTAAATGCAAGTTGTAGATACAGCTAGCAAATATATAACAATGGGGGAAAGTTGCTTATAGGCCTCAAATATTTAACTTTTATTTGCCTGGTAATTGGTTAGAAGCCAGGACAGTGGTAAACTTGAGCAGAAATGGTATAATTTTCTTCCATGGTTTCTCCTATGGAGCAGGCAAAAATTGAGCACTGAAGAGATGTACCAACAATAGCAGCAGTTATTATTCTTGTGTCCATTAAAACTGATGGAATTTGTCTTCCATCCCCTTCGACAGGAAAATAGTCATAGCTAATAACTTCTCGTAGTAACTCTTTAGCTTATAGTGAAAGGATGTGTGTAGATATTTAGTCTAAAAATTAAACAGCAATTGAAATTGGAGAGGAGTGTGCTCAGTCTCTATCAGGCAGCTGATGTTCTAGTTCTTTGCTGCTTTTTTGCCCCTGATTTTAAAATGCTGCAGGGAAGGTTCAGAATCTTGGTAGTTTTCCAGCCAGGAGTCTGAAGTAGCAGCTGCACTGAAGCAATTCCTTAGCTGTGGTTTCTGAGCCCATGATTCAGGGTTGGGGGCTTATCTTACTTTGCTGTGTTAAAGTTTTTGTTCAGATTTAGTACAAACAGGAAGGACTTTGCCTGTGTAGTGAAGGTGCTTTCATTATGTACCTGCTTTTATAACTCTTTTCTGTGTGTAATGTAATCACTTTGCAAAATTGCCAGTTGTCTGAAAAAAAATTCCACACAAAGGCACTTAGTTAAAATAACAATGTAATGTACAGTTGGATTCTTTCAGACACATACAAACCAGTTTAAAATAGAAAACTAATAAATGTTTCCCCTTAAAACTATTGATATTTATTGACTGGTAGCTATGTATGAATGTCTACATTTTTAAGGAGAAAAAATATTTTGTGCTTTCATTTATATATAAAAAAAGCTTGATAATCTTTATTTGTTCAACTTTGAATTGGCTCTTTTTATCAGAGATTTGCTGTCGTAAGTCTGAAAAGCCCATTGTTTGCCTTTGAAAGGCTCTTAATAGAGCTTTAACAAGAGGCTAAACTTGAACAGATAGAAATATTTGAGTTTAAAGTTTGCTCATTCTTGCTCTGAATTGCTTAAATTGTAATCTTATGAACTGCAGCAAGAAATTTAAAGATCTATCCCCTCTCCCTCTTCTGCAACTTTAGCCCTTGAATTTATTCCCTACTAGCAAAATCCCCTAAGTGCTACTGATTCTCTATCAGCATAATTATTATTAGTGTACTATACATATCAAAACTTACTTCTGCATCTATTTTAGGAAATCTAATGTCTTTTGACCTGTAGGGAGGAAAAAACCCAATATTTGTATGTTTCATAAATAGACTGTTCTAAAAGTGTTTCAAATATTAGACTGTTATGATTCTTGTATTAGCTTTGAAAATAATGTTTGCTTATTCCTTAGTAATTAATATATTAATTCCATAGTAATTTTGAGTTATATTAATCTAGTTTTGGGTTAAGAAACAATATTCCTACTTATGCAGATAAAAGAGGACTGAATGGAAGCCTGAAACATGAAGCACTAACCTTATATCTTGTTTAGGAATGGGGTTTTTTTGCTCTATTTCATGATCTTTTCATGTAACAGTGCACCAAGAACCAGGCTTGGGAAACAGGCAGAGTTAACTGTTATATTTTCCTGAAGTAACTGCACTTTTGTTTTATTCATAAATTTGAAAAAAATGGGTAAGCCCTTTTCTTGATGGCCCTAGCTAACAGTTTAAGGGAAGAGAAGAGAACACCCAAGCTCAGTGCTCGTTTCCTAGTTTGGCAACCAGGAATATTGTAGTAATTTCATTGTAAACTCTGCTGAAACTTATCAGCTTACAGAGTGTTTACAGAGTAAACCTGTGTCAGGTAGATCCAGCTCAGCTTCCTCTCCACTTATGATCCTGTTACTGAAGTTTGGTTCTACTGTGCTAGTTCAAGGAGTGTTTATATATGTGGGCTAAATACACTTATATTTATTCTTGTTGTCATTAATGAAAGAACTTGAGATTTGCAGGATGTTAGAGGTTGGAAGGGACCTTGAAAGATAATCTATTCCAACTCCCCTGCCATAGCAGAATCACCTAGGGCAGGTCACACAGGAACATGTCCAGGTGGGTTTTGATTGTCTCCAGTGAAGGAGGCACCACAACCTTTCTCGACAACCTGTTTCAGTGCTCTGAGACCTTCACAGTGAAAAGGTTTTTCCTTATGTTCATGTGGAACCTACTCTGCTCCAGCTTGCACCCATTGCCCCTTGTCCTATTATTGCACATCACTGAGAAGTGCCTGGCTCTGTCCTCCTGACACTTGTCCTTCATGTATTTATAAACATGAATGAAGTCACCCCTCAGTCTCCTCCAAGCAAAAGAGATCAAACTCCCTCAGCCTTTCCTTATGAGGGAGAGGTTCCACTCCCTTAATCATCTTTGTGATACTGTACTGTACTCTTTCAAGCAGGTCCCTGAGGCCCTTCTTGAACTGAGGGGCCTAGAACTCGACGCAGTGTTCCAGATGTGGCCTCACCAGGGAAGAGTAGAGCAGGAGGAGAACCTCTGTCAACACACTAGAAACACACCACCTAATACACCCCAGGGTGCCATTGGCCTTCTTGGCCGCAAGGGCACATTGGTGACTCATGGTCGTCCTGTTGTCCACCAGAACTCCCAGGTCCCTTTCCTCAGAGCTGCTTTCCAACAGGTCAGCCCCCAACCTATACTGGTGCATGGGTTGTTCTTTCCTGGATACAACATGTGTCCTTCTATATCACTAAATTTCTTCCTGTTAAATTTCTCTGCAGCCTGTCCAGCTCTCTCTGAATGGCATCACAGCCTTCAGGTGTTTCAGCCACTCTTTCCAGTTTTGGGTCATCAGCAAACTTGCAGACAATGCACTCTGTTCCCTCATCCAGATTGTTGATGAATATATTGAATAGTACTGCCTCCAAGGTACTGTGATTCTCTGGCCATTAATCCTCTGTGGATCTGGTTTTGATGAAACCCTGAATAACCTGGTCTGACCTTATAGCTGACCCACCCAGATCATAGAATCAATCAGGTTGGAAAAGACCTCAGAGATCATAAAGTCCAACATATCACCTATTACCTAACACCTCATAAAAACTAAACCATGACTCCAAGTGCCATGTCCAATCCTTTTTTTGAACACCTCCAGGGATGGTGACTCCACCACCTCCCTGGGCAGCACATTCCACTGGCCAATTACTCTTTCTGTGAAGAACTTTCTCCTCACCTTGAACTTAAACTTCCCCTGACTCAGCTTGAGACTGTGTCCTCTTGTTCTGTTGCTGGGTGCCTAGGAGAAGAGACCAACCCCCACCTGGCTACAACTTCCTTTCAGGTAGTTGTGGACAGCAATAAAGTCTCCCCTGAGCCTCCTCTTCTCCAGGCTAAATAATGTTGGACCACAGACCTCCTGAAGTCCCATCCAATCTGAATTTCCCATGATTTTATGAATATGGAGGGGACTTTGACATTCTAATCTGTAATGAAGTCTGTTTGGGGGACAATTCCTTCATTAATCTGAAAATGAGCTAAGCTTTTTTTTAACCAAATAATTCTTAGGTGACCTATGTAAAGTAAGAAGGTTACTTAATTCAAGCAGGTACTGTGTCTTCTGAATAGAGTTGGTGCTGAACAATAGTGATGCTCAACCTAAATGAAGGTGATTGTGAATAATCAAATTCCAAGAACAGCCAGCAATAATGTGGCTCATTAGTATGTCACAGTTGTTGTTTTATGGTAGTAGTTTGACACATCCATTAAAATGATGATGTGATAACTGTTTACTGCTAGTCCAAGTGGTTGGCAGCTGTAGTATCACCAAATAGTCAGAAGACTGTGGTGCTTACATAATTGAATAAATTAAATTTATTATTGCTTGGTCATGTCAGTTAGCAGTAACCATTTCTCTCTAAATCCAGGTCCTCATCTTGGCCCCAGGTGTTGAAGTCAAATTAATAGAGAGGGGGTGGGAAAGTGCAGACTGAATGACTTTAAGGGTGAGCCAGCTACCAGTAGACCGTGCTTGCCTGGAACACTGGTTGGTTGTCCCTGAGGGTGGTTTTGTGATACACTTTAGCTAATCTAATGGCATACTGCTGCTGTCTATGCAGTCTTGCCTTCGCTTTGAAGTGATCCAACTTGCCATTAACAACAGCACAAAGTAACTAGCAGGAATGCAGGAGGAAGGAGAGGAGACTGCCTTTTCAGGTCCAGCACTGAGCTGTACCCTAACAGAAGTTAGGTTAAGCTAACATGGTAATGTGAAGTCTGTAGTTTCTGCTGATACTCTTCCTACTCAGGACTCTGATTTGAAAGAGGACATGATATTCTTCCTTCAATACCTCACAAACCCCAAAATGTCTGCAATCTGCCACACTGTACTTTTGTATTTGGCAATGATGCAAATTATCATCTAATTCTCATAGCTTGAGGAGGGGTGGGACTTTGGCTGGTGTCCTAATTCTACCCAGAAGCCAGGCATTAGGCCTGAGGATCCTGAGAATGGGCTAAAAGGTGATTGAACTCTGGGTTATTTGCCATGTGTGATTCTTCCACACCAAATTAGTTGTGCATTTAAAAATCCACCTGGAATATTTTTTCCAGTCACCTTCCCCTTTTACCAAGTTGAGCTATGTGCCACAGGTTAAACAGTGTTACGGTTTTTATATCCCTTCTGTATTCCAGGTAAATAATGTTGGTGTGGCTTGGTGTTTTCTCCCCCTCCAAAAGACTGAAACCTCTGTGTAAATTAAAAAGCTGATTATGCAGCTTCTGAAGCATCATCAGTTTCTCCTGAAGAATATTTTAGACAATGGAAACAGACCTTCCTAATGACTTCTCTACATAGCCTACGTATGTCAAACTATGGATTGACAGCAAAGTCATTTGCCAATTCAGATCATTTTCTATTAATCTCCCACCTCAAGGAAAAACAGTTTTAAACCAAAATTAATGTAAGTTTACATTTTTATACTTTCAAAATGAAATATTTAAGGTTGTCATTTAAAATCCACTTTTTCCTCAGTTTTCTTCCTAGAGAAGAAAAGTCCTAAAATCAAAACAAATTATTTCAAATTAAGGTAATGACTTTGAACAAAAATTAAGATGGATGGGATAGACACTCAGTTGAAAATCTTCTACTTTTGGGGAAGTCTTTCAATATTTTAGACTGTTTACTGACCTGAGAAAATAATTTTATATTCAGCTTTTCACGTGACTTCAAAGACGACATTAATCTTGCCTGGTTTAGACTTCTTTTAAAATCTAAACCCACATATATTTTCTGATGACAGTATAGGTGAGATCAGTGTCTACTGCAGTACTGGACCATGCCAAAATCTTGCTTCTGAACACTTTACTAGCAGTTAGATCTTTTGGACACTAGTAATTTTGACTGGTGTGCTGCACAAAAATGCAGGAAGGCAGCATCTGCTGGAAAAAAGTCATCTTGTCAGATTAGGTTGGCAAGAACATGTGGCAAAGTAAGGGGATAGAGAGGGGGAAATGATATGTCAAAATCCCAGAGAGGGCTGTGAGCAAGAGCCACAGACAGAAGCAGAATCTAAACATTAGTCAAGGGACATAACCAAGCCGTTTCATCTAAGTAATTGCCTGACTTGAAGTGGTGGTGGGGAGATAGATCTGCTCTTTCCCACTGCATGGTTTAGCTCTTCTGTCACTTACATGGAAAATTCTCTCAACTTTATTCCATCACTTTTTTTGTGCCCTTTTATTTATTTATTTTTTAATTTGTTTTAGTGCAGACGGTCTTTTAAATCCTAGGGTGGTCAGGGGGCATTGGGAGTGTTGGAGGAAGGATGTGTGTTTTCATTCTTTAGGAAATGATGATGCCTTCTTACAAACTTCTAATTACTTTTGCATTTAATTTCTCTTAGGTTTTGCTTCATTCTTCATTAGATACTACTTAAAAATATTTTGTCTTTTCTCTTTTTTCCCCACTCCCCCTCTCTGAGCCCTCCACCATAATTTGCAGCTGCCATTGGGCTAAAATAATTCCTTTTGATTTTTATAAAGGATGTACAAAAGATAGAGTGTGTTCTAAAAACTTCCCAGTTTGTCTAGGAACCATCAGAACCATCCAAATAGCAAAATTTGAAGCCAAAACCTCATCTTAACCTTGGTGCAGAGGCCCAGCAACTGTAGGAAAAGAAAAGACTGGACTAGAGGCACACAGTGTACTGAGTAGGGTGCTTAGATATTGCCTGGAGGTTGTTTGCCCAGAGAGAAAAGGTTGCATAATGCAGATCAGTCTCTGGACATGTCTGATCCCTTCTGAAATAAAACTTGGAAACTCAAGGACTTACATAAAGCTTTTAGAGCTCCTACTGCTTGCTTTAGTGACAAGAGAAACTGAAAGCCCTTTTCCTGAACATACAGAGAAAGATGAAAACCATTTCTAGATATTTTTATAGATAAACTTGGCTTGCTTATTTATTTTATATTACTTGGGGACATTACTACTAAGTTGTTTTCTTTTTCTATTGGAATTTTCTAGAAATCTTCATAACAAGCTCACAACTTTTAAGGATTTTCTTTTTTTGTTTTGGGAAACCAGAACATTTGTGTATATAGGTTTGTTTTTTTCAGTCTCACAAGAATTCACAGACATTGTGGGCTCAAGTTAAACCAATCATCTCAGCCATACTCGCAGGCAGACTGTAAAATTGTACTTGCAGGTCTTGCCTGTATAGAGCCAAATGTAATTGCTAAAGAAGTCAGCAGGAAAATGGATTCACTTGTATGTGAACCAAGTTCACAAATGGCTGCAGTGATTAGCAGCATGACTTTTGTACGTCCAACTGTTCCCCTGCAAAAAGCCTTAGAATGGTTCTGGAACCTATCATCAAAAATTTGTCCTATTATTGCAAAGGTTGAACTTGTCCCATATAGAACAGTACTTAAATCACAGTCAGTAGTCCCAAGCGTCTTATTTACTTTAAAGTCAGATTTGAATGAAATATTAGCAACTAGCATGGCTTTTTCCTTTGCTGAACCACAGGGTACAAATCTCAGGTGTTTAAATGCTGCTAATCTGTTGCTGAATCCCACGGAGGAAAAAAGGTTGCTGTATGATGGTTTCCAAATAGGTCTTTAAAATGAGAAAGCAATTTGTTTATTGGGGAAAACCACAAAGTTCTTGGTGTCTGATATTAGATGTTAATGTTTTGTGTTACAAGTAGTTTGGTAGAGCATTAGATTTTCTATGCTGTAGTACTCCTTAGAGTCAGAAATTATTGTTTTGGGGGACCAATAGTATAGTTTTCTGAGGACTCACTGAACTTTTAGGATTGGAATGTCATTTGGTTTTGTTTTGCCTTTCAAATCTTCTCAAGAATTTTATAATGGAATGTGTTCTGGAATGTTTGCACATACAAGTAGCTGTGGATCCTTCCTAAAGGTAGGCACTGGGAGGGCTTTTATTTTACTTATACTTGCAGAATTAAGATGCATCTACACAGTTAACTTTTCTGCTTACTCAAAATGTTGAATCAGTGCCTTCGAAAACTAATAAGGAGAAGAGTATGTCTGTCTTTCTGGCTGGCTGCTTCAGAGCAAAGTAGGTCAGAGGCACAATGAAAAGCAGTTATTGTGTTGTCTTATCACTTTTGTGCCATATGTTCATTTACACAATTCAAATGGTGACTGTGTAAGCCTATCAAGGCTTCTGTAGAGGATGGTGTGGAACTATGTAAAGGGTTTTTGACAAGTGTTTGTGATAGCTGTTGAACTTGGAATGCAGTTGAACGTTCCATTTTGCTTGTGACACTTCTTTCACAAGAAGTTTCTAAAGTAATTAGAGCTCATTTTGCTTCAGAAATATTAATTGTAAAACCTTGATCATTATGGACTGTGCATGACCTACTCATTAATTCCATCTAGGTACTCAGTGGCAGAACAAAACCATACAGCTTAAATGTCAAGAATGATGCATTAGTATAAAGTAAAACCTTTGATTACCTGATTACTGAAAACTGCTTTGATAGACTGCTTTGCCATGTACCTTTCTCGTGCTTGGCTTAGCAAAGGAAAATACCTGCAACTCTGAAAATGACCATTCACAGCAGAAATCTGCTATTTCTTTTACAGCTTTCCCCTCCAACAGACGTTGCTGAAACTTGTAAAAGAATAGTAAACATGTCTCATATGAATGGTAGTAAGGCAAGCATATTGGTGGTAAAAAACATTTTTGGTTGGGTTTCTGTTTGGGTTTGGTTTGTGTGTTTGCTTTTTTTTTTAATTATTGTTTTGTGGGTTGGTTTGTTTTAAGAATATTATAACTGAAAGATGCTGAAATGTGAAGTGTCTCAGCTGTGACAGAAACAAATGACAGGGTTGAGCAAGTGATGCAGCTGGAAGTATAAAATAAATATAATGTAATTAATTTGGCGTTTGTGACTTATACTCATCAGGAAAATTTAAGGCATCTATTATGTATGACACATATGCTAGTAAATCCAGGCTTGGAAACATAAGTTTTGATTACTGTTGGGAATACTGTAGTTGATTTGATGGAGAAGTTTTGCCAAGAGCATAATGAAAATTGCCATGCCATTTAATAGAAGCTTAGAAGATGCAGTGGGATTGGACGAGGTGTTGGGGAACTCCATTAGGGAAGTGGTTACTGTAAGACCCACTGATGCTAGACTGCTAATGCCATCTGTTCCTTTATCTTTGGATTGTCTTACTTGCAAAATTTCACTTTACATAGTTTTGGAAGCTGCAGTGCTTGAGTGTGCAGGATCCTATAGCTATAATAGTTTTTTACAGTACGGGTGGGGAAATTATCTGTGTACCATTAGTCATCTGATTTTAAAGCATTGTTAAAAGTTTGGGGTTTTTTTTTGTTGTTTTTGTTCCACCCTCCTCCCCCACCCCCACTATTAATTGTAGTAGAACTCTCTCATTCTATATCTGATATATATTTGCAAACCTGTATGCCTGAATCATATGCTGCCAGTGATAGCATTTTCTGATTATATGCTTTACTTCTGAGGGCTGTATCATTACAAGACAGAGAATGTTTGAACAATGAGTGAGATGTATTCTGGGGATATTTATTAACTTTCATATGTCAGATTCTGAATCTCACTGGTTATCCTTATGTACAGAACACTCTGTATGACAGTTAGCTTTTTTTTTGTTTTGTTTTTTCCTAATAGCATCTGATACACTATGGTCGAGAGACAGCTTCTCTGGTCATGAGTGCAAATCTCAGCATCAAGGTTGTGTCTCAATAGTGTTTTTTGGCTTTGTAGAAGGGAATTGCTTGTCTCATTGCAATTCCCAAAAGAAGTAAGATTTGAATGTTGGTTTCAGTTTAAGAGAAGGGCACCAGTCGAAGGAAGGTGGGCAGTATTTGAAGTCGAAGTAATTGTCTGTAAAGAAGACTCACAGATTACCAAAAGAATGACATGCAGAAAGGTCAAATATATACATAAAAGCCTTAATAAGTTATATAATTAAGCAAGATTAATGGGGATAAAATGTCTGTTATGAAGGACTGGTGGTTTCTTCTAGCCATGTTGGCAATAATTACAAATTTCTCTTGGGGAAGTCTCAGTCTAATTTAGACATTGACAAATAGTGGTGTTCTTCCAAGTAAAATTTGCTAGGTATAGAGGAAAAAAAAATAGTTTATTATTGTAAGCCTAGAGGTCCCCTAACATGTACATGTGGGGGATTGACATATTCTGAGTGATTTTACATCTAAGATGCTTTGAGTTTTCCAGTGTGAAGAATGAACAAATAAAGTCAACATCTATTCATGAGTGAAAAGCATTCTCTATATATTCCAGGTGGTTAATGAGAAGGCTAAAACTGATATGGCCTATTGGCTTTCACAACAAATATCCTTTGTGGAAGAAAGGTGAGGGCACCAGGTGCAGGAGAAAATGGAACTTCTTTTCTTGCTCTGACTGTTTAGCAATGAATGGTGACAGACATAGAAAATTTGGATACAAAACTGACGTCAGAAACCTGTTGTTGTGATGGTCTGGTATTTCAGTGGTAGAAATGCCATCTCCTTACAGTATTTGAAAATAATTCAGGACCTGTGTATTTAGTTTGCTGTCTCAGTATCCCAATTTTTAGTGTGGCACATTGTTATCCACTTATGAGGGTGGACTTCCTGGTAATTTTGTCTGAGTCAAAGATATAAGTTCTGGAAAAGAGCAGCTCTTTCCAGCTTGTTGTATCTGACCTTTCAGAAGTTGAGATTACAATTTCCTGATCCAGATGGTAGAGGAAATCTTTCTAATAGAGTAAATCTCTACAGATGCAAACAGTTCATTAATAATTCAAATTGCCTGAATTAAGACAGTCATTCCATTCTTTATTCAGTGTTTGAATTAGTTTAATCTTATTTCCCTTATTTCCTGTACTGCCTTTGCCAAATCTTATTTTGATATAGCATATGAGTAGGCCATGCTATGAAATAACATGTTTTAAGGGGTTCTATGACTTTGCTCACAGTAGTTTAGACAGAGAAGCCAAGCATGTATCTATAAACCCCAGAAATATTTACAAATACCTTGTGGTATTGTATCATTACAGCCAGTCAGATATCAGTGTGACGATCAATCTGGTCTAACAGTAATTCAGATAAGAAACTTCTAGAGTTAGCTAGGCCATTTATTCAGTGTTTTCCTTTCAGTTTTACCTAATTTGAGCTCTTCTTAAATGTTACCTGTTCTAACATTCAGTTCTAAAACCATACCTGGTGTATTGTCTTAACAATTAAGTAAGTGCAGGTTGGTTGTGTTTTTTTTTTTTCCCCTTAGTTGTATACAGACATGGTTTTGTGTGACAAAGACGAAAACACACTGCTCAGTTCACTAATAAGATAAAGATGTGTAACTCCCATGTGACAAGTAAGTCTAGATTTCCTAGTGATTTAGGAAAAACACCCAATCCACCACAAAACAAAAAGCTGAGCAGGTAACAGATCCTGCTGCTATGCAGAAAAAGAATCATTGTTCTAAATTTTAAAGAGATGTGGTTATGTAATGCAAGCTTCATTACCTGAGTTATCCCAGCCTGCCTAGATAACAAGACATAGTCTTAGCCTTTAGTCAGAGTTGTAACATGGAAAATAAACTGATGATTTTATCTGAGCAGTGTTTCAGCTATCTGGTTAATAGCTTCTAGAGGTTTATAGATAATCTTGTACTGAAATATGGATACTTTACTCACTTGGCCTTTGAGAATTCAAATGCTTCACAGATGGTTCCAAAATGAATTTGAAGAAATTGTCTTCTTTATGATTCATGTTCATTTGCCACTATCCTTTTTATTAACTGAGAAATACACTGATTTTTTTTGTGTTTTGTTTTCTTTAATTTTATTGCAGTATTCTACATGTGGAACTACAGTAGCTTTGGAAGTGAGTGAACACCATTCTAACCTTTATTAAAGAGATTCATAATAGGAAGAAGGGAGTATTGCTTCAAGTTCTAAATTTCCTACTTGGAAATGAACAACTATTCCACCACTTGGTTTTTTTTTTTAAGCAGTCCTATTTTGTGCACCGAAGGTGTCCTCTCTGTCACAAAGACTGAAGTGGTCACATCTGGTAAAGACTCATTTAAAAATCTAAATTACAAAAATAAGTAGATGATCATATTAATTTCTGTAACGATATTTGAAGAAGGGCTTTTCAGGTCACTGGGAACAGTATGGAATTGAGTGGTAGTGCTTAAACTTTATGGGAAAATAATTCTGCTTTGATGGGGTTTTTTTGTGTTTGATGGGTTTTTTTGTTTGCTTTTTTTTTGGTGTGTGATTTTATTTGTGGAGGTGTTGTGTATGTTGTTTTTTATTTCTTTGGGCTTGGGTGGTTTTGGTTGGTTTTGGTTTTGGTGGGTAGGTTGTTGGTTTTTTTATCACTCTAATGTCCAAATAAAGTTTAGAAAGCAAATCTGTTTGAAAGCTGCTGTGCAGAACTCGGTGTCAGCAGGTCAGAAATGCTGAATGGCCTGCACTGAACAAGCCTGGTCTTTCGCACTAAAGAAATGACAGAGCTTTGTAGAGTAAGGCATATGGAACTGAACTGAGCTGAAGTGGAGGTGAAGATCCCTATTGTTCAATCAAGAAGAAAAGCTCTTAAATACTTATTTGGTCATCTGATTGGCTTCTGGTCATTCCTCCTTAATCAGTGTGCTGCCAATAACCTTTGCTAGCAAGAAATGGGCTCTCTAGAATGGTGGGGATTGTAGGTATTAATCAGAACACATTTTCACCCTGGTAATAAATGCATCAGGCCACTTCAGTTCTTCATCTCATAAACATTTGTATGAAACGCAGGCAATACGCCTTTCTTCTTGAGCTTCTTGTTTGTGATGGAAGGATTTTCTTTGGGAGGGGCAAATTTTTTGTTTGTTTTCAAGTATTCCGAACAGGCAGGAGATTGTTCTAGCACTGGTTTGCAATTGTTGCACGTTCTTTGAGTTACATGAAACTGACCCCTAAGCCAAGAGTAACAGTGTAGCATAAAACCCAGGGACCATCTCTGCTCTGCGCACTGCAGTCATTATAAATGCTATTTCTGTAAACAGTGCTGTGAATGACCAGGCACTATGGCTTCACTTTGTCAGATAGCAATTGTTAGGTTGTGGGAATGTGGACATGGAATTATTTTTGCATTCAGTTGTCCCAATTGATGGTGGCCAAAGCACTTTGAATGCTCTTGAGAAAGGTCAATTTTATTGGTAGGTAGCTAAAGAAGGACAGTGGGTTTAGAGATCTAATGTTTTAGAGAACAGGGGAGATGAAGTGGAAGAACTGAGACACAGGAGAAATTTTATATGTGGCCACCAAGACAGTTCTGTTAATTATATTTCTTATTTTGTAAAAGCAATGAGGAAGTGGGAAAGAATGATGGTGCAATTTGACTAATGGTTGCCTAGACTGCAATATGAAAGAAATGAATGACATGCTTTTGAAATAGATTTGACTTTTAAAAAAGAAAGAAAATCTGTTACTGCTCTCTTTCTTACATAGTCTTCTGGTAAATGAGATACACTTTGGAAGAATAAAACATAGCTGAGATAACAGTGGACAGCATGTCTAATTCACAGTCACAGAAGTTTCCAGAAGGTACCAGAATTATGTTCCCTATTTGTTCCTGCAAGAAATGATGGAGATATCACTACATGTTGGTGCAAAAGGGCATCACATGTAAGTACTTATAATGCCTCAAGTAATTTTAATCAGCACTTTCTCTAACTACAGAATAAACCCTTCCCTGTATAACAAAGAGAGTCACATAGACCTTTAGATTGATAAATGACTTAATTTGCTCAGTACTTGTCATGAGGATGTATTCTAGCCACTCACCATCTCCATACCAACAGGAAATAATTCACTCAGTCACTGAGGAGATCCTTAAGATGCTGTTACAGATAAGATTTAACTATATGCATTGTGATTTCCAGACCTTTTTTCTGACAGGCTTCTAATCTGTAGTGTTTTAGTAGTCTGCAAGTTATTCTTCTATGGCAACAATAATGGAAGCATGATATCAGACACTCTTTGCTTTAAAAATGTTAAACTTGACATTGTTCCTGTACATAAAATTTCACCTCCAGATATACTGGCTACTAAGGTATCTCAGGGTCAAACCTATTTGAAAAACATCCTCATTTGCAAAATATATTTTTAATATTAACTGAACTATCTTTTAAATACTTTTTCTAATTCTGACCACTCTTCTGCTTTTTTTTTTTTTTTTTTTTTTTTTACTAACATCTGTGATTCTGTGATAATGAAGGCACCAGAGTGAAAACGAAATGTAGCCCTTTCTGTCCTTAATGTGACTCTGGTCAGATTGACAAGGTTTTTCATTCACTTTCTTGACACTGTTTTTAGGAGTACAGCCATGTAGAGCTTTTCCTCATGCTTTTTTTTTTTTTTGTTGTTGTTATTTGTTTGGGCACTTTTTTTGGTTGGTTTTGTTTTGTTTTCTTATTGGTTGGTTGTGGTGTTTGTGTTGTAGGGTTGTTTTTGTTGTTGTGGGAGTTTTTGGATTGTTGTAGTTGCTTTGTTTTGAAATCCAAGCTGTGCTGCTGCTTCTCTCTCATGCAGGATTGGTTGTGTTTTCAGAAATATGCCCTCTTCTCCTTTTTGCCCCAAATAAGCAGTGCTATCAGTCTAAATTTACTTGATCCTGAAGTGAACAAAAAATTCATATGACTGCTAACAGGGAAAAAAAAAAGTCATAGAGCCTGCAGTTACCATGCCAACACTGTTCCCTGGGGCGTAGCCACACTGAGATGGATGCTGTGAAATTAAGCTCTGCATGATAGGTAGGGAGGTACCTTTCCAATTAGCTGTGCACCATTTGAAGCTTTCCAGTACATTATATTTTACCATTTGTACGTTTAATCTTATGCATTGATCTGGTCTTTCTGTTGTTCTCTTCTCCCTCTGTGTACATGCTACAGTTTGGTGGAGTGTGAGAGAACTTGGCATTGCAGAACAATGTAGTAAGATGTGTGAAAAATGGATTATAAAATAGATGTGCTATGATAAAGAAAAAGTGGCTTCTCACTTGACTTCTGCCTGGCATCTAGACTCTGTGAAGTTGTTGGTGTTGTATCCTGCCCTCATTTACTGTGGACATTCACAGATTATTTGAAGTGGCAATACGAAGGATAAGCAAAATGTTTCAAAAGATGTTTCACTAGCAAAATTAACATGAGACACTGTCACAGGGCAAAACTTAAACTTTAAGTGTGTTTCTGGGCTTTTGTATGATTTTTCCCCCACATTTGTTTACAGCTGATATTTAGATATTTGTCAAATATTGAAGACAAACATGCTTTTTCTTAGTATTCTCTATGTGTTTGCCTAATGCTGCATCCTCCTTTGGAGATGTAGCTTACTCCTCACTACTCAAGTACTCCTTGCTTGAATTCAAGAGCGCACTGTTCTCTGTTGTCCTCTCTTCATCCCTGTTGTTCCTGCTTTCTGAATTGGGGGAGATGACAAGAGATAGGGAATGTAACTCTCAGTAAGTTTTTAAGCAGGTCATAAATCTGACCTTGATTAGAATGGGGTTCTACAATTTTATGGTGTTATCCTGTCTGAGTGCAAATACTTGTTGTGAGTTACACATTTCAGTAGTTTTATTTGTTTCTTAATCTTCCCCTCACAATCACATGCAAAGTACAGACAGATGTTTATACCATGGTGCACTTGTTGGGTGGAGCATGGATTGGTTGTGTAAGTGGGAATTCTGTGGGATATTTTACCAACACTTTTCCAAGTTCCTGAGAGATTACTTTGTGCACTAGAAATTCCAGTCTCGAAGATTTAGACTGAAAGCATTATCATGCTCATGCAGCTCCAAAATTTAGATTTCCCCCCCTTAGGTCATATTAAAGAAAACAGTCCTAAAATCAATTACAGCTAATTAAAATGATCTAAATTACAATGCTTTTGCACACTGACTTTTTGCTAAAAGCATAAAGCAACAGAGTGAAATTAATGGTGGCTATGCTTATATAATGTCCCAATGAGGTTTTCTTGCTTCCAGACCACAGTTACACTGAATGTTCAGTACAGCAAGAAGTGCACTTTGACAGTATTTAGTATTAAATATTGAAAATGCAGCTAAAACATGAGATTTCAGCCAAGAAGGTAACTAAGTCTATTACTGTTAGTGATGTGAAATTACAAAAGGGATTAATATATATTGCAATGAAAATTTAAAAGCTGCTTCTCTAGTGGATAGAAGCTTATCAAGCTAAAACACGTGGATTGTTGTCTAGAACTGTTGAGTGCTGCTATGTGTGCTGGAGACTTAAGAACTGGAGCTTAAAGATAACTAAGATGCTAACACATGAGTCTTTCCTGTCAGTCAGTGGTTTCTTGTGGGAGTGGTTTTCTGAAATGGCAGCCAGAGCTTCATCTGTTTAAGTCTTTATATTGCAACAGAATCATTGAAGTTGTTCTTGACATCTGCAAACATCATGTAAATGTGAGTAAACTGAGAAAGGGGACTGAGTGCAGAAAATCAAATTAAGGAGCTGTTGCATAACAGTTGTTATATAGACACCTGGTAAGGGGAACAATACATGGATGATGGACTCTAATTTTGTACAATATGTTTTACATGATGCATATAACTGCCTGTCTTGGATATATGTCTGATAGATACAGTCTGTCTTGGACATTTACATAGGCAGCTGTTTTCCTATGACTCTATATGATATATGAATTGTCTGAGCAGTTGGGGCTGACTGCTTATGTGTGCCCAGAATTTGACTGTTAAAGCATAGACGTTGTAATTCATAGCTCAAACCCTTTTCTGTAAAACATATGAATAAATCAGATGGCAAAGATTTGGAGTATAAGTTACTAAAACTTACCTTTTTCATATCTTTTATAGAATTCTACTGAACTGATTAGATTATTTAGGTGTAGCCTGTAGGGATTGTGTATTGATCAACTGTATAAATGTAACGAACTTTTCACTTGATGAAACTTCCATTAGCACATCAACCTTGCAGAATTTTTCTGAGAAACAATGAAGCCTTTGGCTCTAATCTTGTATCCTCAGCTTTGGATTTCTGTTGGTTTTAACAACTGACTTGCATAAGGCCAAATGGACTTCTTTTTCCCTGTGAACTGACCACATGACATTCTTCTTGCATGCCTGCTACTACTGTATTAAAATGAATTTTGCTTGTATGTTTGTGACCCACCTTGGAGGAAAACTGGTTTTCAAAAAACCCTCATTTCATGATATTAGCTAATGAACTCATCAGGTCTCAAATGTAGTAACTTTGTAAGCCAATATGTATAAATGTACACACTGTAAAGAATAATGCAGCTTTTGCATTTTGGGGAGGAAGCCAGGGCAACAGCAGGACATGATAGCAAGATGAGTTGTGTGTACCTGGAGTTAATCTGAAATTTTTAGCACTAACTAGTGGTTAATGAAAAGCTTTTAATTGTGAATCACAGGAAATCAGCTCACAGAGGGTACTTGAATCTTTACATCATGCATTGTCAGGCAGAACACCTGGAATCATGATTGAAGTGGTAACTCTGGGCACTACATCTACCTTCTTCTCACAACACAGGAAATGAGCTTGGTGTTCTGCTGTGTGAGTGAAGACATGCCTCTGAATTACAGTGCATCAGATTGTCTGAAGGCGGAAATTAACCACCTGATTGAAAGTGTGCCTCATAAATATTAACTTTAACTGCATTGTAAAAATAGAAAGCATATGACAACATCTAGTTAATAAACAGATGCCTTTTCTTTAGCATGTGTTACCCTTTATCCACTCCCATTTTGTTCAGGAATGTTTTCAGAAGATTGTCACTTGATTTTTCCTGTAGTGGACTCATTTGTCAAATAAAGGCTGGAACCTTGGAGTTTGCAGCTTGATCCTAGCATGTGCTCATGTGCTAATCTTTATGTGCTGAGCTGCTTTCAGGCTTAAATCCTGAAAGATGTACTTAAAATGGAGATTGGATGTTACTAAATAAGCCTTGATTTGTAGCGGAAGATTGAGGAAGAAAATCACAGTCAAAGAATGGGCTAAAAAGGAGCTGGAAACAGTAGATCCTAATATAGTGCTGGCAGTAGGGATTATAGTAAAAATGCTCCCAGTCATGTTAAACTGACAATGGGTTGCTCTCATATTTAGAGCCAGGGTAGCAGAGTTGTGTGATTAGGACTTCCCAAGATGGTAGTAAAGTCTGTTGAGTATCCCCAGTGCAATTCTAAAATCCAAGAATAAAATTCACCTCACTTAATTACTGCCCAAGCAAAAAAGTTGGAGTTGAATTACATGGCTGAGAAAATAATTAAGCTTTCTATAATATGCTTGTAGTTTCTGATACCGGGGGAAAGTATTTCTGAGTGTGCCTGTGACACTGCCTGGAAGGTCTTAGTGGTGCTTGATCCCTTGCTTTGGCTATTTGGAAAGCTCTTTGGTTAAGTCCTGCCAGCAGATTTGGCTAGCTACTGGCAAACAAACTAACAAAAAAGCTCCAAACTGTCTGAACATCTAATGTTGGTGCTACTAATGAGATAGCTGTACTTAATGAAGCACCAAATTCTTCAAACTAGTTATTTCTTCTGTCTGTTTGAGAGGTGTTGTTTCAATGCCAGTACTTAAAATTTCATTTTGGTTATGTTAGCTGTCAGAATACTGAGAAATTCTATGTAATTGTCATGTATTAATGCTGTTGAACAGGTTTAGTCATGAAGAATGTAGTCTCAGTGTTCAAGAACTAAAATAATATTGATGTTGCTTATCTTGGAAAAAAAATTATGTACAACAGTGTGTAGAGTTGCTCCCAACATACAAGTCATTTCAAGGAGTTTGTTGTTCACAGTATGCTTATGTAATAAACTTAATAAACTGGAACATTATATAACAGCCCATCAAAATACAGAGCAATAGCTAAATTACATATGAGTGCTTGCAATGCAGAAAGGGAATGAAATAGATACATAATGAAAAAAATGGTGGCAGTAAAAGCAATTCTAAAATTGGATGGGAGAACTGATGAGATAATAGGATGCAGAGTACAGGGTTGTCAGTGCAAAGAGATGAACAGTTCAAGTGCAACCACATAGTATCCTTGTAAGAAGACTTAACAGATATGTAAGAAATGTTGTTAGACGTGCTCTGGTTTGTTTACAGGTTCTCTACTCTAAAACACTTCAACATGAGTGTGTAAAAAGTGGAAGTCTATGCTGGTGACATTTGAAAGAAAACACACTTGAGTTAAACTCTATCCCAGGGTTTTGTTTCATTGCCTATTATTTTTGAAGTCACCAAATTTATTTATGTATTTATGTTATGGGGTTTTACTTATGCTTTTACTCTTGTAGTTTTATTTTCCTTGAAGCCTATGCTGTGCAAGTGTTAGCATGCAGAAATGGGCATATAGGTATTCAGGGATGAGTATTAACAGATAATAACAGCATTTCACCTCTTTTGTCTGTTCTGTGATGGCAAGGTGTCTTCTATTAGCACTCTGATTGAAGTGCTTTTGTCAAGATTCCTGCTTTTTGCTGCTGGATTCTGAAAGCACTTGATCAATTGATCTTGGAAACATGCTGAGTTTTTACCCAAAGCCTTTCATACTCACTATCAGTAGGTGAAAACTGTAGCAGTTTGATGATATCTGTAATTCACTAAAATAGAGATGGAAGAATTGATTGTTTTCTACTGAACCAGAGAATTGGTAATCTATACGTGAACGGAAATTTCCTTTCTGCAATATTTGTTTGTAAAGCTAGGTGAATAGTACAAGGGCTTCAATAGGACACTGAGTGCTTTTCCTTTCAGTCTCCCTGCAACATATCTCCTGCACCTAGCAAATTTTTCATCTCCATTTTATGTGATATGTTTTACCAGCATTGCTTCCCCATTCTGTGATGACTGTTGTCACATCAATTGATTCTGATGGGCATTATTATTAGAGGTTTCTAGACAGTCTCTGGCTATTCTTGAACGACGTATGTAAGCAACGTGTCATACAAAGGCACTTGTTGTCAACCTTTACATTCAAGAATTCAAATTGAGATTTTAGTTTCTGCAGATGTAGAATCTCCCCTAGGTATCTTTTAGATTTTGTCATTGGTTGGTTTGTTTCCATAGCTCTCCTTTGTTTCTTGAAAATCTCAGCCATGATACTGAGCAAATCTCCCAATATTATTGTTTAATTTCTTATGTGTTTTCCACATTTCACTGGAACACTAGTTGTTTTCTCAGAATTTCCCAGTTTCCTACTCTGTTTAGATGTAACTGAATAAATTGTATAAAGCACAAGAACTAATTGTATTTAGACCTTCACAGACTGCTAATCTGAGTGCTTAAGTGATTGTAACAATGGAAATGAAATAACGTGTACGTGCATTTTTAACAACAACATGACATGGGTTAAGAAATGTCTTTCAGCCAACAAAAAACACTACTTAAATACCATTTATTAAATGTTGTATCTTTGTGGTTTAGACCATTTTAGCATTTGTATTTTTAAAGGTGCTTGTAAAAGCCTGGTTTTCTTTCAGTATAACCACTTACCTAATTCTGTTTATAGGACTGACTTAGCATAAAATACTAAAAAGAAGGAGGAATGTGATAGTGAAGACTGAATTTTGTTGTAACTAAGAACCTGAATGGTTTGGAATAAAGAGAGTTAGATCCAAGTTCAAGTCTAGAGTTGCACCTGGTGCTTATCTGTTTGTCTGATGGAGCAAAACTTTGGCTTCAGTAATACATACCCTAATAATTCAACTGCTATTTAGTTCATAAATGCATTAGGAAAGACCCTTTGCAGTTGAAGTCATTATTTTGAAGTTCTTTTAAGGTAAACTGTCTACTTGCTGCTCCTGTGACCTTTATCCTAGCTCATTAGGCTAAGCGTGGTTGGGCGAAGGACAGCAAAAACTTGGTAGCAGCCTTTAATAAGAATCCCTCTAAATGCGAACAGATCGAAGTTGTTGTTTGGGTGTATTTTGTAGAAGCCTGGTTTTGTACCTTTGTTCCTGTTATCCTGTTGTTTAGTGACAAGGAGACAGGGCCCTTTCATCTCCCTGTGTGTTTGAGGGCGGCTGCTTTCTTGAAGTCTTTACACTTTTCAAAAATGAGGATTTTGCATTCTCAATGTATATTTATTTGAGTAGTTTTATTGTCTCATGCTGTGTTTGGGAGGTGTTTAGTCGAATGTTTCCAACACTCGGTGCTTTATACTGGAGAGGTTTGAGCCTGTCAAGGACAAAAAGCTAATGGACCATGTTGGTGTTGGTAGGGAAAGTGGAGGAAGAGAACAAATTGTTAGTTAATTGACTGTGATGGGCTGATGCTAGAGAATTGGACAAGAGAGGCTGAGAAGAGATTGTTGAAAAGGTAATGGTGGAAACTAAGGTTGCTTGAAAAAAGCAGCTATTGTACATCAACAGCTTACTGGTACTAAAGCCCTGACCATCATTGAGAACTTCTTCATGGTGTTTTGGCTTTTGTAATTTTCTCCTTGTGATTCTTCAGAGAGTGTTCAAGGCTTAAGGAATGAACAGCACACTGTCTTAAGGACAAAGAGTAGGACTTCATTCTGTGTCCTACCACCTACTTCCAGAACTGTTTCATGTAGTTACCTCATCCACAAACTGTTTAGTTGAGAATACTTGCATTAGGTGAGTGCTCTTGATAAGTCTTTAACTGAGCTCCACCCAGTTCGTTTGAAAGAGTACCAGTGCTTGTCTGCAATGGATTAATATGCCAGTGGAGACCAACAGGGTTTCACAGTTTTCTGCAACCTTCTGAGATGGTTATCTTTAAACAGTTAATCCCAGCTAGTTTTTTGCTCACATTATTATTTTGAATTCTGAAGTCTAAAGGCAGTTTTCAGTATGAACTGCTTAGCAAACCTAGGTCTCTAGTTCAGAAGGTTCCTCCGCAGTCCTGGTATCTAAAAGCTAAGGAGTGAAATATCTTTCAGGTATTTATAAGAAGATTTATCAATTTCTTTACCTGTTCAGGACATCCTTATATACATGAAAAATTATTTTCTTTCTTCCCCTTACTCCCTATGCAATGCTTTAGGGGATAGAATAATACAGCCTTAACGCACCTGAGATTAGATAGTCTTCTGAGAACACATGGAAGAAATTAAGATATTAAATAAATTGCAATACATTGTATTCCTGTAATTGGGTGGAAGATATCACAGTTTGTCTCAGAACCCAGAATAATGCAGGGTGAAACATGATCTTTTTTCATTTTCTCTCTCTCTCTTTTTTTTTTTTTTTTTAAGGAAAGATGTGGTAGCAGTGTGATAATGATCTTGTATTCATATTCTTCATAAGTCAGATATGCTGCAAGAACTGCCATTGTAAAGCAGAGTTATGTCACAAAAAAGTAGTGTCAAGCACATTACCTCTTGCTTTTCACACACTTTAAAAATAACAATTTTACCCAAGCTTGTGTTTGTTTTTTATCATTGTTCTTTGCAAACTTCATCTTGCTGCACTTTGTTGCACTTTTATTTAACTGAAAGCTGCTATTGAAGGCAGCTGTAATACCGATGTGGATCGATTGTCAGACTGACATTAGAAAAGGATCTTGGGATAAAGTCCATATCTATTGCAAGTGAACTTTTTTCTTAATCCAGAGTGATGTTAAACCTTGAAGATAAATTCCTCTCTACCAGCCCAGTTTGTACAAAATTTTAATTTCCCTTTTATACAAAAATGAGTTTCCCCAACAATAGAATCTCCAGGCAGCATGAACTTTGATGTCTACATGTATACATTTCTTTAGTACAAAGATCCATAGTTGAGTTAAGATCCTTAAAGCTTGTGTATCATTGTGTCCCTCTAGTTAGAAGCATTTACCTTAAAATGTATGCTTGCAAAGTAGTTACTGAAAGTCTCTTGAAGGTAGTGAAATGTCTTAAGAGGAGGTAGGAACATCTTAGATGTATTTTTCATAGTGTTCTTGTGACAGCTTTCCCTTAAAAAATGTGAGGTAACTAGATAATACTAATTTGAAAAAATCAAACCAATGTGATCCTACAGAACTGCTGGGTTGATTCTTCACGGTCATGCTCTTTACTGCTTTGGGCATAGCCAGTGAATTCAAGACCATCAGATTGGATGTATGTTCCTAAACACGTGTTTTAGGCACACATTTTTTTTGTCACATCTTGGATTATTTGGCTTTTAATCTCCCTGGGGAGGGACTTCTCAGGATATCAGGTAGTGATAGGACTAGGGGGAATGGAATGAAGCTGGAGGTGGGGAGATTCAGGCTGGACGTGAGGAAGTTGTTCTTCACCATGGGAGTGGTGAAGCCCTGGAATGGGTTGTCCAGGGAGGTGGTTGAGGCCCCATCCCTGGAGGTGTTTAAGACCAGGCTGGATGAGGCTCTGGCCAGCCTGATGTAGTGTGGGGTGTCCCTGCCCATGGCAGGGGGTTGGAACTAGATGATTCTTGTGGTCCCTTCCAACCCTGATTGATACTACTATGATACTATGAGGTAAAGTTGGAGTCGTATTTGATTTACTGACTTCTAAGGAAGCAAGAAAATCCCACCCGCGATGCTTTGTGTGTAAGAAGGGGTACATTTCATTCTTCATTCCAAGAAAACCCTATAAGTCTATGTTGCTTTCTTGTAGAGTAGAAACAAAACACTCTTTTGTAGTGTTGGAAAATGTTGGAGCTGTAGCATTGAATGACTTCCCTGTTGACTTTCTATCAAAGCCATTTTGATGGCATTTGAGCACCAAACTGCACTTTCTGCATTTTAAAGATCCCTTGTGTGACAACAAAGGTGATTTAGAAAGGCTTTGATTGGAGAGCCTTTAACAGGACTTTGTATTGGTTTCACAATTTCAGTACAAATATTTGTAATCTCGTAGCTGCTTGCTTACAAAAATTATCATGCTTTCTCAAGTGCATCCTTAGTAATGGATCAAGTATGAATGTTTGGATACCTGATCTGAATCCCTGAAAAGGATGAATTATGAACAGTGTACCCGGAAAGAGATGCCTAGCACAGAGCAGCGCTTTAGTTGTTGACTGTTCCATAAGTGTGTATTAAATTTTCCAATGTTCATCTCCATGCAAACTGGAATTGGTGTTTTTCATCGTATATTTCCTTACTTGCTTGCACCCTTCTGAACCAGGGTGGCCTGGCTGCTTTCTGAAGTTATGTTTTGTTGGCATCATTTGTTGGTGGTGTTTTTGTGTAGTCAGAGTTTTTTATCTGAAAGTTCTTATCAGCCCTGAGCTACCCATTACCAGCATAACATCCATGAACAAATAGAGTGTGCACAGGAAGAAAGGTCATTCTTGGGCTTCTAACTTGGTTTCTTGATACAATCAGTTATGTTGTTCACTTTTATTGCATGCCATGTAAGGGTTCTGTGAAGTCAGGACCTCACTATGCTGTTATTAAAAGACAGCTGTTGTTATAAAAAGCTGTAAAACCTTTGAGGACGAGATGTAGATCATAACAGTAGTGATGGAGGGTTGCTCTGTGTTTAGCAAGTACTTGTCTCCACACAGAAATACATCTTGGTGACTGTTTTGAACATCATAGTGTCAAAGAAATACTACTTTTTTATTGTCAGATTTGTGTATATAATCATATTACTTTTGCTGCACATATAGGGGACAGTTCTGCTGCATTTATGTCTTTGTTTAATAGTAGAGCTAGCTTAATTTTCTGATTTTGGAATTTACTAACACAAACTGCAGTAGAAAATGTTATTTTTTGGTTAGTGAAATTGCTTTAATGGGGCTAAAAAGTTGTTCGATAACTGCACGACATTTTAAAGAATTTTATGGGTTTTTTTTTGTACACCATGTGGCATCAGTTTAGAGTACTTGGTGTCCTTTTTAAGGAATGTAAGACTAGAAGGGACCATCTGGGTTATCAAATACAAAACCCTCATGATAATAGGCAACAGAATGAGAAACAGGGCTGCTACAGAAAGGATTACAAAGTATATTTTTTCATGTATCTTCCCTCGCCAAAGATAATGAAGATAAAGTACTTCCCAAAACCTTAAGACAAAGTAAAATATATTTTTAATTAAGTAGTGAACTACTGTTTCAGGTTTTATCATGGCCAGGAAGCAAAACATATGAATGGCATACAAATTGCGAGGAAAAAAATGGAAAGTACTTACAATTAACTCGGAACAGGATTCAGAAGACATGATAATTTTGCATATACTTATTGCCAAATGAATTTTTGAAAGCAAAAATGATCCACTATTTGGCATGCAGACTGTGCATAAACCTCTTAGCAGTTTGGAAGGGACATCAAGACTATTGAAGACTAGCTAGCTAAGGCACAACTCAATCATTCTCAGCTGCAAGGAACATTTAATTTTGTAGTACACATTACTGTCAAGGTGAATATGAGGTAACAATTATGAAATGATAGTCTAGTAATCCAGCTGTTCATTGTAAGCAATTTTTAGTGGGTTGATTTCAAGTTCATTTGGAAAACCATCATTTGTTCAGAGAAGGAAAGTGCATGTATTCCTATAACTTTATGCAGATTAGCACCCATTACAGTAGTATTTAAGATGATTTTAAAAGAAGGAGGTTTCTGGAGCCATAAAAGGGGCCAGTCACTTTTTGAGCTCATTAAGGAACTAAAAAGAGTGAGATTCTTGTTTCTTACTGTCTCTTTAGAGACAAATCTTTTTCTGTATTTGGGAGGCACATACTGTATTGAATTAATCTCCAGATGAGATTTACAACTGAGGGAATTTCTTCTTCCCCAGCACTTTCTCCTTTGGGATCTCTGTACACAGTAGAGAGAGATTCCTACTCTTTTCATTTTATCTCAGATAATTCTATTGGTTTTTTTTTTTAGGAAGAGTTTTGTATCATAAAGTAAAAATACTTCCCTCTTGTCTGACTGAAAGATGTAATTTAATACTATGGCAAAAGATGGACTGGCAATATTAAATATGCACATATACACCAGAGTAAATCCACCAGTTCTTTCTGCCAGTTCTTACATGAGTTATTATAAACCAGCTTATCAGTTCTACTAGTCAGTGGTAATATATGCAAATGCATACATGAAAGTTCATGCACACCTACACTCGTCAGTTCCTATAGATGAAGTCTTAGCTAGGAAAGTCATGAGCATGGTGAGCATGGTACAGAGTCAGTTTCCTTGTGAAGACAACTTTTCCTATGCTCCTAATTTATTTTTTTTTTGACATGTCTTCCTGTCTTTTGGCTTCAGTACTGTGAATGTTGCATAAGTGTTGTGATCTGTTTCAGTGGAGCACATAGCACAGGATGGCAGACAGATTCAGTCCTTGGCTCTGTATAGCTCCCACTTGCTCAGGTTTGAGCTGCAAGGATAAAAGCTGGCCTACAAGAGTAAAATACACCAGGAAAGACTAAAAATATGCTCTGCTCTTGACTGCAACTGTCTGTTCCCATTGGGAGTGCCTGATCTGCTGAGGTGTTAGGAGTAGATTGTGCTGGAGTAATACAAAATCTAAAAGTCAGGGTAGGTTGTTAATAAACTATATCCTTAAACTGCACATGCCTATGGATTTTAAGTAATTACATTTCTGGCTGGCTCACTTTGTATCTTGAAAGGCTTTTAAATGTTACTCTCGGATGATTTTCAGTGATGCCTACAGAAGTGGTTCATTGATCTTGAGGAAAAAAAAAAAAAAGTATATGCATTAGAATGATTAAAATATATGTATTATTTATTATTAAGAGTTGGTAAATACATCAATCTCTTCCAGCTCTAGTTCGTTAATTTGATTGGGAATTTTGCCTAGCAGAGAGTGAGAGATTTGTTTCCAAGTGTCATGTTTAATTTATATAGTGCCCATACTTAATTTCTGTAATTATTGTGAATTAAATATCTTAAGACTTCTAAAAAGCCTTTAAAATTATAGTAACACACAGTTAAAGCAGTAAGATAGAAAGTTATTAAATAAATTTGTAGATACACACAGAAATTTTAATTACAATAATTGAGAATACTTCATATTCCCATAAAGTCAGCACACAATACAGGAAGTACAGAACACTAGATAATAAGTTCTAGAGCGTTAAAATAGGTGGCAATTAAAATAGAAAGCAGAATAAATAAAGAAATTTTCCCCCTCCCCAATCCCTGCCTATTTCTCCAGTGATTGTAGAGCTCTCTTTTCCTTCTTCATGCAGAACATTTCCCTTCAGGCAAATTCTTTCTTAACCCTAGCAAAGATACCACCACAGAAACAGGAGCAGATAGTGTTTTGTATCTGATACACTCTGTGAGCTCAATTCTCATTGGGTTTTTTGCCTGTTACTTTCTACATCTGTTTTAAAAAAACTGTACTGTTGGAGCAAAGAATCTACTTTGCATTTTCAGTGCAAGCATAGAAAACAACAAATTTGACAAATTAGACACACCAGCAAACACTTTAAAATTGCTAAATAGCATTTAATACAGAATTCCAAGTGATACTGTAGCAACATTGTTCTTGTGAAAGATAGGCAGCAGCTGTGCTGGTTAAGCAAGCAGTGATGTTTCTTCCTTGGGAGCTTCTTGCATATTTTTAGTGAATATAATATTTCTCACCTCTTTATTGTTTCTTGTTTCACGTTGCTTTGCTATTTGCATTCAAAGGGTTATCTCTTGCTACACTCACATCTAATGTCTGCAGGAGACAAGGAATAGCTTTAAATAATCCCTTTGACAGCATTTAGTAGACCGTGCTGGGTGCTAACAGTGCTTTGAATTTTATCTCCAGTGTCTCAGGGTGTGATACCAGATAACATGTGAGGAGTTTCAGCAGACTTAAATTGAACAAACCTTCTTTGGTTAAAAAGAATATGCCCAGAAATTACTGAGAGGTGCCCTCCAGCAGACAGAACCCTTTTCCTTAGAAGATGAGGCTAGTTTAAGTTAGGCCCTAACATTTATGTGGACTAAATGATTTCCAGAGGTCTCTTCCAATCTCTACCGTTCTGTGATTGTATGATTCCTCTCTGTGGGATACAGGAAAAATTTTGAAGACTTTTTTTGGGGGGTATAATTCTTCTGTTTGCTTTATTGCCCTGTGCAGTTAGTATTTATTTTGAGTCTCTGCATTTACAGCATGGTTTCAGTTCTGCTTGTAGCTGAGATGCTGGGTGGTGCCGCTGCTGAGGAACTGCTGAATGAGGGCTCTGTTACCTGGGGCAATATGACTCAAGAAGTGATGCAGTTCTACCTGAAGGGTCTGATCTTTCTGGGGATGCATTTCAAAGAAGGTCTCGAAGATTTTGGACTGCAAAGGTGAAGCTTAGCTGAAGAAATTTCAGATTTTGTGTAGCAGCAGGTAGGCTGCCTGAATCAACCTGTTCCTTCTGTTGCTCCTTAGATCTTTGGAACTGACACTCGTGGATCCATTGGTAATGGCAACTTTTTGGAGGACTCCAGTCTGGGTATTTACAGTGAACAATATATTGTTATGATGAATGCTTCCAAATGGGTGTTTGAGATGTAAAACTTTAATATTAGTTACAGCTGCTATGATCTTTCTCTGTGAACCAAACAGAGCATCTCTTTCACAGATTCTGAATTTGTACTGAATTATGAAGTTAGAATCAATAAGACAAGATAATTAATCATCATATATGAACACTTTGTCCTCTCCCAGGGAATCTATCAGTAGCACCACACACAATTAATTTGAACAAATCTAAGCAGGTTACACCAGCATCAGAAGCAGGTCTATATTGATAATGGTCAGGTAACACCTGTATTAACTGTTCAGATTAAAATTATAATTGGAATTAAAATTCAAGTAAGGCCCATTTGCCTTTAACCAGTTTTTTGGAAATAATCACTGCTGAAGTGCACATTGAGCCATTTCATTAACCTTTAGATGAGTGCCTCTAAGCGTTGCTCCTTGGCTGAGATGTTATGCTGGTCATGATGATGGTCTGGTCCCAAATGCTGAATTGCCATCTGCGTTTGCATTGATCTGCAGCTGAAAAGTGACAAGTGTTGTTCTGAAACCACAACTGTATGTGCTTAAGTGATAATACAACACATGTTAATTATGGGGGATGAAAATGCATCAGTTTTTAATGTGGTTACTATGAAATACAATGCTTTTATATTGGATGGGAAATTTTGAATAATAATTTGTCCATCATAGGCACCAAGACTGACAGTTATTGCACTGATAAAAGCTTATGGTGTGAAGGGGTGAGACACAGGGTGAGAAATTAATTGATCTCAGTAGGGAAATTTGCTGGACTAGCATTACACAGCTGATTGTTGACAAAGAATAGAATTCTCTGTTTTCAGATGGCAGCTTGTCTTCTAATACACTGACCAGCTGCAGGTTCAGTAGCTCACTGGGCTCAAGATCAGTGAGGTACACAGCACAGAACTCAAGCCAAGAAAGTCAGCTTGGTCTGGGGAATTGAGCTTAAATTGTGCAGTGGCAATGAGACAAAGGCAGGGCAGCATTTGAACTGGGACTGTGGATGATGTTAAGATGTCGTAAACACTGAAGCATGTCCAGAAATTTGTGAATCAGTGTTTTGTCCTGTATACTGGCTGTCATAACCTGGTCATTACTCTGATCATCAAATTGATTCTCCTGATGCAATAAAAGTAATAAAAGTTATTTAGAATTGCAGTGTTAGGCTGTTGTGGAGGTTACCCTTTAACTCTGCCTGACACTTTAACTAGATTTTAATTCCATCATTGCTACTGTCTCTTGAAGAGGAAAACTAGTCACAGGAAATGCATCTCTGGCTCATTCCTGTAATATTTCTCTTTAATTCAGCCTGTTTTGAAGGCAGGGTTTTCAATCTAAAAGTAAAGTGATACCTTGTATGTTGTGTAACTGTGAATGAGTAGGAACAAGAGTTATTAGCAGCACTTATATATCTGTGTGCATTTAAAAGAAAACTGTGAAATAAAAACTGTTAGGCAGAGGAAACAATTGATGTTGTACCATTTGGTTTTCTCGCTGTGTGAATGGCAAAGTCCTTTGTTGGTGATGATCTTTTTAGTATAAGTATACTTTACTTGTTCCTGTTTGGGGAATTTCCATAAGGTAATAGTAGTAGTAATACAGTTATACTCCCTCAGACAAGAAGAAATAGAAGGGATGCAGAAGATTTTTCTAAGGGAAATAAAGACGTGGTCACAGCTATAGGAAAAAGAAATGGGGGCAAATATGTCCAATAGCTGGTATATACTAAAAACTAGGCCTGACAGGTTTGTATCATAAAGCAAACCAGAAAGTCAAGTCACACATCTTGCATTGTGATTGTTTTGAGCATTTGATGGTAACATTGCCTAGATTATCCACTTATATGTAAGTTGGTGGTTTTTGTTTTATTTTAATTGAATTAAAACTTGAAATCCATCCTAGCCTCACCATGTGAAACTGAAATTGCAGTAGTTAAAGCTCATCAGCTTTCAGCATCCTTATATGAGGCACAATATCAAATAATCCTCCTCAAATGTCCTTACCCTCACTGTGGTTGCTAGAGTTACAGCTGATGACTGCTACTGTATGTTGTGCTTCCTGGGAAGTCTCAAGTGTGTTGCTTCAGACAGAGACCAGCTCTTTTGTACGTAACTGGAGAGTTCAAGCTGAGGGTATCCAGAATACAAATGTGTTTTGGTTTAGAGAATTGGTGTGTCTGCTGATGACAGTGATATTTTGCCTAGGAAACATGCTGCAATTAGCTTATATGGGAATATGATTTTTACATATCATAAAAATATACTTAATGGCAATAACATTTTATTTTGATTCTTCTGCTGATGACATTTTAACATGAAGCATTGTGTTATTTGTAAAAGCGTACAAAGATGCAATTAGAGGTGAACTAACCAAAGCTCTCTTCTTGTTACATTGCAACTTGGCATGCACTTGCAGGTGATACGTGAAAGCTCTCTAAAGTCAATTGTCTGGCTTCTCTGCATGATACTCTTAGCGTTTCCAATACTGTTTTAACATGCCGTCTTTTGAAATGCAGTCAAATTAAGGAAGAAAAGGTCAATAATAGGAAATCTCCCTTGGAGGAGTTTGTAGCATCTGACAACTATATCCAAGTCCCTTGCGTCTTGGTGACAGAAGCTGGCATTCAGCTGTTGTCCTATTGACTTAATTTGCAGGTGACATCATCTTTTGTGTGTGGTAATAAAATGAAAAGTGAGGATTTTCCTCTCAGTAGTAATAAAGTCCTTTGACATTACAGAAGTGTCTGTGCTTAGTGTGTGATTCGAAGTACTACTTTCATGTGGCTGTGGCCTCAAGTAGTTGATGTGAGTATTGTGATTGTAGCTGGCTGGAGCATTAAGGTTTATAATGGCCTGCCTGAGAAGCCACACCCACACTCTGAAAAAGGTTTAGACCTGGCTGAATTACTTGTTGCAGATTAGTTGTGTAGATTTGTGGGTATAAGCCCTTGCAGGTGAACTCCCCAAAGCACTTTGAAACGTGGGTCCTAACTAACACAAATATGTCAGTTTGCAGTACATACCTGTTATATAAATGTAACATAAATACCTCTTATATAACTATAGCAAGTAGCTGTAATGTATCCGGTGAATGTAAATAGCTTACAAGAAGCCTAAGAGCGGGAACAGCCAATCCACATTTGCCTGTAGACATCAATGTTGATTATTACAAAAGCAGTTGTTTCCTCTAAACATGTTTGTTCATGATCTTACAACTGAATAGAGAGATGAATGTAGTAAAATAAGGCAGCTATTTGGCTTTCCAGAAATATTCACAAACAGAATTAGGGCTTTTATTTGTTGTTGTTCTGTTTTGTTTGTTTTCAGATAATGTTGCAGCTCAGAAAATCCTGGTACATAGAGCAAGAATAATGAGTAAAACGGAATTTAAATAGCAGGTGGCTTCAAAGAACAGCTTTCATACTGCGGGAGTGGTTTTGGTACTTAAATGAATTCACTTTGCTGGTATTCATACCTTCCTTTCTTCTGCCAGTTCCTTGTAATTTCACTGATGTAATTGTTAACTAAGTATTTTGAAACCTAGTATAATGGTGACATAATATGCCAAACAGCATGGGAAGGAACCTTGACAGGTTTGTTATTTACCAGCAATACCTTTAAGGGATTAAACTGGAGTTCTCCAACTGATCTGAATGTGACTTCTTCACTAAATTTCTCATAATGCTGGAAATCAAGTTGTGGTACCAGCTCTGTGAACAACAGAGTCTTACTGTCTTCACTGCTTACCAGTTGGACTTCTTTGCCTTAGCAGAGTCAATCATAATTCTCAATTAGTTTCAGGATAATAACTTCAGAAGGAAATTTTGGTCTCATCAACAAAATCACTTCTTTAAATGCACAAGACAGTCTGGGATACAACAGAGAAGAATATTCATGAGGAAAAATGGAACCTAAAACCAGAACATGAACTTTTTTGTTTTAGTACAAGAGGGTTGGGGTTTTTTTTGTCTTTGGAAGGATGAAATGGTTTGATCTTGCACATACTGGCTGTATGGCTTCTGCCCAGGAGTATTTCCCATCAAAACAGATCAATAATCCCATTAACCAGAATGACTAGGGTAACCAGCTGGTGGGACCTGCTTTCAGGGGCCTGTATGAGTTCAGTGATCTGAGCCCATGCCTGAACCAGCCTGACAACACTTACTACAAAATGGCATCAGCAGTGCTTAGGAACTTTGTGGTTATTTTTGCTGTACAGCTCAAGAGTAAGTGAGTGGTTTGAAAATAAACGTCGTCTTTTCTCTAAGAAAAGGTCACTCATTTTAGAGGAGCTGTGTAGTTTGTTGATTATGCTTCTCCCCAGGAATCTCCCTGATGGCAGTCTGCTACTCATAGCTAGGGCAGTAATTTCTCTTGATCATCTTACAGTGTATTGTCCTATTGGCGTGGAAAGTTTGATATTTAATTGCATAGACACAAATAGTTTCTTGTTCCCTGTAGCCAAGATACAATGGAATTTGAAGTTCTAATTTGTGTGCTGTACTATATAGCTCTGTGTCAATATCTGATCTCTCGATCAGACACCTGTCAGAGTCAGGTAACAAAGTAAGAATAAAAAATAATGTTCTCTTTTGTGAATTCCCCTCACTGGAGATAATCCAAAGGTTTTATTTCTTCAGTTTTGCTGGTGCATTTACTGCACACAGCAATAATTATCTGGGATAAAAACCTACCTTACTTTGACTCCTGTTGATAGTGAAGTTCATTACACCACCATTATAATTATTAATCTCTTTACATATACCTCATTAAACACTTGAGAAGCAGGCATCCAGGGGATGCTGTTTTAAGAAACTATTTAAGTAATCAGGATGAATTATGTAAGATGTTAACAGTATGTTCCTTCTGCATCCTTTCAAATCTTACAAAATTTGGGGGTGCATAATAATCAGAATTGTTTGACTAATGTTATTCTGTCTATCAGTTCTCTGATACTTTCTACATATGCATTTGTTCCCCTGATGCAGATTTACCTCTGGGAGTTAGTCCTGTTAAAGGCAATAGAGAAGTACAAGCTATGGCAAACAAACAAATAACATCTCTGCCTGCAATACTCAAGTAAATGTGTATTCTGCCAAGTGTTGCATGGGCAGAGGGCAGTGAGCAGAGGCAGAAATGCAACTAACAGCTAGTAAAGCTCACTTTTTAAAATAAAAATTAGTTGCTGCTCCATTACTGAAGCTGTAGGATTCAGAACACAGGCTCTCAGTTATTAACATGTGACAACTTTGTGTATGCATTAGGGATCAGATAACCCAAAATCAAGGAGACTGAAATTCCAGAATCATAGCATTCCATGACTTATGCCTTTTTCTTTGACAACTGTCCCGTTGCATGTGGGAGATCATTCATATTTACACTGGAATATTAATTTTGTTTTGCTGCTGAAGATATTCACTTCTAAGATGATAGAATTCAACATATAAGGGCATGTTTTTCTAGTAAAACCAACTGGATCTTTTAGGAATATACTTCTTCAAAATTACTCTTAAATTTGAAGTGGAATTCTGAAGTGAATCACAGTGCAAAGTGAGTTTATTTAATAGCAGGACAAGACTATGTTGGTTTGGAAGATGCAGCAAAAGTCTCTCTAGCTTTAGGCATTGCATCAGAGGTCTGGTTAAACAAAGGCACCAAAACAAAAAAGTACTTTTCAGGTTTGGGGTTCCTTCCCCATCCCCCTGGAAATAGCAGCATTTTTTTGGTAGTGTCTTGTATTCTTGCTGAGCAGTTGCAACAGTATAGCTTACCTGACTGAGTAAAAGCATCAGTGAAGACACTTTTGCATCCCTAGATGTGAGGTTGTTTATGCTGGAGATAGGCCCAGTTCTATTTTGGAGTCAGTGCCTCTGGTTCTCTACAGTTTCGTCATTTGGATTGATATTATTCTAGTATATAGTAAAATATCATGTATATAGAAAAATACCATGCATGAAAAATGTAATCTGGAAATGCCATGCACTCATGCACACAGCTTCTGGTTATTTATTAAGTCACATCTGCTTCAATTAAATGTTTTACTTTCAGTCACAATTTAAAAACTGGTAATAGTTTGACTCAGTAGAAAATTTTAAAAGCATATTAAATATTTAAAGATTTTTTTTTTTAGCTGATGGCTTAGAGAAAGGCATCTAGTGTGCATCATCTGTTGGTGATCACACAAGAACACTGCAGGGATTCCTTTTAAATATGGAAATAAACTAATCTGCTCCTTCTGCTCATTCTGGGTGTAGAAAACCTGCTGATTTCATTGTAGTTGCAAGAGTAATTCAAAACAAGGGGTCAGGAGTGTGAAATGAAGTGTCTGTACATCGTCCTGATCTTTATAAGTGCATTTCATAACAAACACAGACATTTAAAACTCCTGTATTTATAAAGAAAATCAACAGAATAGTAATGTAAACTTTGCATACAGATATGCATAGCCAAAGAAAGTAATTGCTCATTTTCACTTGTTCATTTTTACTTTTAATTCATGTTAGGTTCTTTAATTGGCTTTCTCTGATGTAGTGGTAGAAGTGTTAGAATGTTCAGCATTTATAGAATCATAGAATTGTAGAATCAATAAGGTTGGAAAAGACCACAGAGATCATCAAGTCCAATTTACCACCCAACAACTCATGACTAACTAAGCCATGGCTTCAAGTGCCACGTCTAATCCCCTCTTGAACACATCCAGGGATGGTGACTCCACCACCTCCCTGGGCAGCACATTCCAGTGGCCAATCACTCTTTCTATGAAGAACTTTCTCCTGACCTCGAGCTTAAACCTCCCCTGGTGCAGCTTGGGACTGTGTCCTCTTGTTCTGGTGCTGGTTGCCTGGGAAAAGAGACCAACCCCCACCTGGCTACAACCTCCCTTCAGGGAGTTGTACACAGCAAGGAGGTCTCCCCTGAGCTTCCTCTTCTCCAGGCTAAACAACCGCAGCTCCCTCAGCCTCTCCTCACAGGGCTTGTGCTCAAGACCTCTCACCAGCCTCATTGCCCTTCTCTGGACATGTTCAAGAGTCTCAATGTCCTTCTTAAATTGAGGGGCCCAGAACTAGATGCAGGACTCAAGAGGTGGCCTAACTAGTGCTAAGTACAGGGGCAGAATGACCTCCCTGTTCTTGCTGGCCACCCTGTTTCTGGTGTAGGCCAGGATGGCATTTGCCTTCTTGGCCTCCTGGGCACACTGCTGGCTCCCATTGAGTCGGCTGTCAACCAGTATCTCCAGGTCCCTTTCTGCCTGGCTGCTCTCCAGCCACTTTGTCCCCAGCCTGTAGTACTGCATGGGGTTGTTGTGACCGAAGTGCAGCACCCTGCACTTGGAATTGTTAAATGCCATCCTGTTGGACTCTGACTATCTGTCCAGCTTGTCAAGGTCCCTCCGAGAGCCCTTCTACCCTCTAACAGATCAATACCTGCTCCCAAGATGGTGTTGTCTGCAAACTTACTAATGGTAGACTCAATCCCCTTATCCAGATCATCAGTAAAGATATTGAATAGGGTTTGGCCCAGCACTGATCCCTGGGGGACACCACTAGTGACTGGCCTTCAGCTGGATGTGGCATCATTCACCACCACTCTCTGGGTTTGGCCATCCAGCCAGTTCCTAACCCAGTGCAGAGTGCTGCTGTCCAAGCCAGGGGCTGACAGCTTGGCCAGGAGTTTGCTGTGGGGGATGGTGTCAAAGGCCTTGATGAAGTCCAGGTAGACCACATCCACAGCCTTCCCCACATCCACCAGGTGGGTCACCTGATCATAGAAGGCGATCAGGTTGGTCAGGCAGGACCTGCCTTTCCTGAATCCATGCTGGCTAGGCCCGATCCCTTGGCCATCGTGCAGGTGCACTGTGATTGCCCCCATGATGATCTGCTCCATAATCTTGCCTGGCACTGAGGTCAGGCTGACAGGCCTGTAGTTTGCATGTTCATCCATCCGGCCCTTCTTGTGGGTAGGCATCACATACTGCATAGCTTCTCTTATTTCTTTTCTGAACTTGGACCACTTTAAGTAACAACCACAACTTTTTTATATTTCAGGATGTTATGGATTGAGCATCATTTTGTTTATGCTACAGAAGTGAGATTTTCCTTTATTCTTGTCTTTTCACAAAGATATAAAATATTTTTAGCTCAGAAATGAGATTCACAGAAAACATCCAGTTGGAAGGTCATCCAGTCCAACTCTCAACCCAGTACTGAAGGGTCAACACTAAACCATGTCTCTAAGTGCTGCTTAAACATCTCCAGGGACAGTGACTTGAGGACTGCCCTAGGCAGAGCATTCAAATATTTGAGTACTCTCTCTGGAAAAGTTTTTCCTATCATCCAGCCTGAACCTCCTTTGGCACAGCTTGAAACCATTTTGTCTAGTCCTATTGCTTGACACCAAGGAGAAGAGGCTTGGCCCTCTCCTTGCTCCAACATCCTTTCAGGTAGTTGTAGAAGGCAATGAGATCTCCCCTCAGCCTCATCTTCTCCAGACTGAATAACCCTGGCTCCCACAGATGCTTCTTGTAGGTTGTGTGCCCCAGGTCTTTCATGAGCTTTGTTGGACACCCTCCAGCATCTTTATGTCCCTATTGTAGTGAGGGGCCCAGAACTGAACACAGTACTTGTGGTGTGGCCTCACAAGTGTGGAGTACAGGGGGATGATCACCTCCCTGTTCTTGCTGGCCAGTGTCTAAATACAAGCCAGGATGCCACTGGCTTTCTTGGCCACCTGAGCACACCGCTGACTCATATTTGGTTGACTGTCAACTAATAACCCTAGGTCCCTCTCTGAGTCACAGCTTTCCAACCACATATCCCCTCTCCATAGCCTCCCCTCTAATTTTGCATTCACTTTGTTCTACCAAATCCTACCCCCAGCTCATGCATAAAACTTCAATGATGTATTGTGGAGTAGTAGTCTCTGAAACATGAAACCTGAAAGGTTGGAAGCATTCAGAGATGAGGCAAGATCTGTTCTGCCAGCAGAAAATATGGGAGGCCCTTGGTCTTTGTGACTACGCGTTGCTTCCTATGCTGTAGCAGCAAGGTGTCCAGGGTTTCCATGAAAAGTTACAACTGCTCTGCTTTTCCAGTTTTCCATATGTAGAACTTGAATAAATGTGCCTTAATTTCTTTTATAAGGGTAGCTGTGTTTTCACTACATTGTGCCACGTTTCGATTTCCTTTACAAAGTATTCTGAGAATTGTAGGTGTGCTTCTGTTGTAGAAGAACAGATACTTATTGGCAGGATTTGTGTCAGATTTACTGTAGGCTAGGATAACTTTCCTTTGCCATCTGTTAAGAACAACTTCAGCAGTATAAAAATACTCACTGTGGGGAAAATTGATTACTTTATAATTCTGTCCGATGAGCCATGTTGGACTAACCAGAAGCCCGAAGGCTTAAAGTGGTGCTTGAGAAAGTACAGCTTTTCATTTTACAGGGAGCCTCTGCCCCTGACAATTTATGGACTAGACCTGGCTGTGTTCAGGCTGCAGAATGTTTTAACTGGTAAAAGATGAGTAGGAAAAATTTTATTTCCAATTCTGCCTTGGACATCCAAAACTAATATTGTTCCATTTCACTATGATTTGTTAAACAAATCATCTACAAAAATCAGATTTATTTAGTTATTACTGAATTACACTGGCTCCTGTAAAATACAAGGCTAAAGCACACTAGAAGGTGATTTTGTAAATAGAGGCCATTCCATTTCTATTGTATAAACAGAGCTTAGTGTCACAGATCCATGTATTTGTATGCTGCAGTTGTCTCACGACTCAAGTACACCAAATAAGGTCTCAAAATAGAGAATGTTTAGCTTTCCAGGTACTGAGTGAGATCACCAAGTGCTTAGATGACTTCTTTTTTTTTTGTGTGTCTAAATCTTCCTTCATGGAAAGCTTTTCTGAACACCTAAAGCTGTGTGAAGTATTTGCTGTTATTTCCAGACATTAGAGGGCATGCTGTTGATTCTATTTCTTACAAGGCCATAAATATGAATTGATAGTTTGGATTGTCTCCTGTATCAGGAGAAGCAGGTTTGCTAATTAGGATTTTAATTATTTATTTTTTTTAATGAATTCCTGCAGAAGTTACTCAAATGATGCACTTAAATATATGTTTTAATCTCATGTTCTTTCTGATTATGGCTGGTATTACTTGTTGTGTTACTCTGTTTGCATAACCACAATAGTTTGAGAGACATTAGTAGTATTTGCCCCTCTAAAATACAACAAGACCTGCTTCTATTTCCACTGAAATAATAATGATTGGTAAAAGTTTCTGTGGTTCAGATTTTCAGGTGAGTCTTTTCACCCTGCAGTGAACTAAGACTCAATGCCCTAGCAAAAAGTTCCCACATAGGATGCATGTGACTGGTCAGCTTATGTTTACAGGCCGGTATTGGTGCAGTCATGTTCAAATAATAGAATATGCAGAGTTCTGAAGGTTTGTTTTAAAATTGGGAGTTGGACTGGGGACGTTTTTCTGGGTTTAGGTCTGACGTGCTAGAAGCTATTGATACAACTAGTGTGTAGCTCGGTCTGTTCACACCAACTGTCTGGTCATTGTTGGGTTTGGAGTTTGTATGTGTAAAGAAAAGAAAACTTATCTAGGATTGAGAGACATAAAATGTATCTCTCCTTCATTTATGCCTCCAAAAGTAAATTTTAAGTAAGTAGCATCTCTTGTGTCACTTGTAATCAAGGTTGCTTGCAAAACTGTAAAACATGGTTGTTTTCTGTAGTAATGGATTCAGTTTCAGTTTTCCATCCACTTTGGAAGAAAACTGTCATGTTTTTCAGTTGGTTATAAGTGTTCAGGTATTTTTTTAGTGTATGTTTCCATATATTAACATAACTCAATTTATATTTTAATATTAAGCTTAAAAAAAATTCAATATCATTTAGGTAGCAGAAGGTGTGTGGGTATGGATTGGCCTAGGAATGTGATCTGGGACTACCAAATTGAGATAATTTGCTTTTAGAAATGAAAAGCTGTTGCCATGCCACACTTAAATGTAAAGCACAGAGCAAGTTTTGCTGTCTGATCATAAGCAGATTTTTCAGTTCTGTCATGGAGAAACTCTCATTTGTGGGGTGGAGGTAATACAAGACACTATGACAGCATAAAGCTTGTTTTTCCTGCTAAGGGTTACTAAACAGGAGACCAGCTACAGCCAATCTTTTGTCAAATGAGCAGCATCGCTACCTCCCACCCTTGTGGGCAGACTGTCATGTAAGTGACAAGAACTACCTTTGTCATCTACTGATCCCATTCCAGTACAGTGGGCTCCATTACAGAAAAGGTGATGTGCTCTGAGGGGTCGATGCACTTCATAACCCTGTTTCAGATCCCTTAAACTGCCAAGGCTGTGGTTCATAACAGTGCTGTTATTAGCTTAAATGTACAGTTTTCACAGAAATTCAGTGAGAGGCATCACTGAAGTTCCAAAGACTCCTTTTGAGAATTTATCCTGAGTGTTTGATGCTTCTTCATTTTGAATAGAGTTTGCTTCATCATAACTCTGCTTCTTACTAAACATAAGATGCTTGAGTGGCTCTGTGAACTTTGTGGTGGTGTTTAGGTGTTTTTTTCTTCTTCTGCAGGCACGTACTTAACTGCAGAAATCACTGGGATTCTATGAGATTTGTCAATTCACACTTCTTAAGATTTTATTTTTTACAGGTTAGTTCAGTTCAGCTGCATGTTGTGTTTAGAATGGCTTCTTGCCTGATGGCAGCCTATGGACAAGAGACGAAAGAGAAAGAAAGTTTAGGGAGAAACTGGTAAATGAACATTATAATGGCAAGTCTGCAAAACCACTTTCTCCTTCTGAGACATACTTAGTTTGTATGGGTACTGCTTTATTCATCAGTATCACTAGCATACTTAATTCAACTCTTACATCATAGTGGAGCCACAGTTTTACTGTTTTTACTGGGATTCTGATAAGCTGTAAATTGTCACTGATTTGAGAGTTGAGCCAGTAAGTGCTGCTTAAATTTGCTTACCTTACATCTTTAACTGCTGTGTGGAATGAGACCTATAAAAGATGACAGGATTTCAGTTTAAGCATCAGACTGTGAAGTGATCACAAGGGAACACAAGAAAGCATCTCCCTTAGAGCCACTAACACTTTGAGCTAGCTGCTTCTCTGTAATTACAGTCATGTAATCAAGTATGGAGAACACTTCCTGGTACTTTGCCTTTTGGAGAAGGTTCTTTTTCCAGAAGGGTAGTTAGTTGTTGAACTAGACTGTAATCAAAAGCATGTATAATAATTATCAGGGGAAAGAGACTCAGTAAAGCAAGGGAGAATTTATGAAGTGTTTGTGGGAGCACAACCAGGTAAAACCATGGGGGAACCAGAGATTAATTTGTGGTTTATCTAATAGTCAAGGATCAGAGTCTTAGTGGGATTCTCTCATATCTCTCAGGTCTTAATTTTGCTTGTTCTCAGTTTCAAACAGTAATTTTTGCTGTTTTGCTTAGTGTAGTAGTAGCATTGTTGTAAGCTGTATTTCTGAGCTTCAGATTACAATGACACTAACAAAATGAAGCTGAGAGAAAGACTGTCTAAATAAGCTGCTTTTCTGGAATCCAATTTTAGATATGGAATACTACAACATTCCCTGAAGACCAAGAAATTGTCAGAATTCAAGAACAATCATATGATTGTGTGAAGTTACCCACAGAAGAACCTTTCAAATCAGTTAGTCACTTGAGCAGGTTTTTTTCTGTTTTCAAGTAACTGTTCTTGCAGTGATTTACATGGATTTAAAAATATGGCTGAGATGTTAATAGCAAATTGAATTCTTCTTGCCTGAATTTGAAAGTGTCTTTTAGCTTTCTAAGAAAAATGGAGTTAAAACTTTCCAGCCCATCTCTAGACTGCCCACATAACCTTATTATTGCAGCTGTAGTTGTTTTTCTTCTATCATTTTTTGACTTGTATTGTCCTTTATTTAGTTTGCAAGCTGCATTAGAGCTAGGAACATCTCTTTTGATCTATGATTTCTCAAGCGTACTTCTGGGCATAATTATAATCATAAAAATCTCTGAAACCTTTCCACCTCTCTTGTTATCACTAAAGCTGAGATGTTCTATACTGGCACCATTAAAAAAAAAAGTATTTCCTTTTTTAGCCATCAAACACTTAGAAAATAATACAAACTACTAAACAATAGTGTGATTTACATCCTTGTAGCATATAAAAATATCTGTTTCATTGCAATATCTTCAATTCTCCCTTAATCTCTCAAACCCCTATGAATAAAGCATTGGATTACCAAGTAATACCCTTCATCACGAGGAATTAGGCACTTTAGCTTTAGGCTCCATCTAAACCACTGCATTAGGAGAGATGTTACTGACGTCATATTTTCCAAGTTGCAGTTGACTCACATGGTGCCTTCTCTCACCCTTTAAGATCTTGCAGAGATAAAATGTGTCTGTCATGACTCTCCTAATTCTCTCCTTTCGGGTGGCTTTAGGGCACTGGAACGCATATGGTTTTGTAGCTAAGAGACAAGAGTAGGAAACTTGGTTCCTGTTTGTGCGTGTGCCAGTGAGTCTGTAAGAGCTTTGGCTATAAGAGTAATACATTAGAATAATCTTTTACTTACAAGAAGACTATTTTTCATTAGGGCCTTGATATGCCAGTGTCTGCAGTATGCAAAAATCTGAAGGGCATCTAGCTCATGATTACCTCCTCCCCTTTTCTCCAGTGATCATCTTTTAAAACTTGCAGTGGTACCAGAGTTTTTGTTTCCTGTATCAGTCATTAGTGTTTACCAGGAATTACACTCTTACTAAATCTTGTTGAAACAGACCTCAGTTTGAACCAATTTGCTTTGTGACACTTGCAGTGTAATCTTACTTTGTGAAAGGATTTCTGATTGCATTAATTTTTCTTCCCTTTTTTTACTAATACATTTGATAGTATGTTGGATCTACAGTAAACATGAATTCTGTTGATTTAGTATGCCCTCACAATCTGGATAATTGCTTTAGAGAAGCCATTTTAGTTGAGCATTTTATGGTTTGCTGGACAGCTGTTTATCTTGTAGATTATTGATGCTGCAGTCCATAACAGAACCACCACGAATTATGTTGGATTGATTTTATTACTTCATCACACCATTGAGCAGGCCTAGACTCCTCTATTTAACAAAATTGTCACTTGCTGTCACATTCTCCTAGTAGTTTTAAGTCCCTGTCATCAAATACTTAAGAAAGTGCTTGTCTGTAGAAGACCTAATTAGACAAATTACTATTATTGCTCCATTGTGGTTCTACAATTTTCTCATGTGTTGTTTTAAAATAGCAAAAGTCAAAGTGACCTTACTGTCTGCAAGAGAACTGCAGCCTTCACCAGAAAGCCTGGATGTTGGAATGTAAGGTTTGCAGTTCATCCTCTCTTTGCATGCCCTGAACAACAGCGTTCTCTTCACCCTTGGCACTGTTGTAAACAAGAACCTTTCTGGTCTGCTGAGTGATTATGCAAATAGACAGGGCTTTTATAAAGCATTTAAAGCATCAAATAGAAAAGAAGAACTTCTTTACAGTTTTTTCTTGTCTAAAGGTAATTATATAATTGTACAAGTTGTGGGGTTTTTTGTTTTGTTTTGTTTTTCTAGCTGATATGTAGATGCCAGAGTCTCTTTTGAGCATTCTTGCTAAAGGGTCCGAAAAATCATTCAGGAAAACAAATCTGCTAGGCTTTCCCCTATTATCAACATCCCAAAATGCCTTTGGCAATGAGTAAATGCCAAGCATTTGTTACTTGGCACTTGACTAGTCACTCATTTATTTAAACTCCAACACGTTGCATAAGTTTGTGAAAGTTATGCTAAGCTAATAATTAAATGCACAAAAAATAACCTCTCATGATCCAACCTTTCCAATTGCCATCTGAATAGTACCACCAGGGCAAAAAACACACAGGACCCTGTAGCCCATTAAGCACAGCTGACTGCCTGGTTTTGGCAGAACGTGCAGCTGGCTGTGAGCATTTGCAGGCTGTTATTCTTGTACTTTGCAGGCTAGGTGTGTGTTGCTGCAGTAAACCAGCTCCTCCTTCTTCTATCCCACTCCTTTTTTTGAAGTCAGATTTTGGTTTTCTTATCCTAATAGCAGTACTTGCATGTTCATTAAGCATCATTTTTTGTCTTGAAGATTCTTTGTAAGATCTCTAAGATCCCGTTTCCCCTGCATGCCCAGGACACGGTGGTTAAAAGCAGTTTCCTGTTGTGGTACTGCCATCATTTTTTAATATATGTGCTTACTGATTTTTCCTTCTCTGGAGTATTTGGGTACTAACCACTTGGTTTTGCTTTTGAAAGTCTTTATAAATGTATCCCCACCTAACCTCATTTTTCTCTGTTTTAAGATTTGATTCCTAAATTGTTAGTTTTTGTTAGGAGCCCCTGTTAATATCTTACTAGATTTTTTCAGACTAATGCTTGCTTTCCTGCCCCAGGATTGCCTTTCACTTTCAGGGAAGAAGTAGCTAAAAAATCTTCCTCTGTTCCTTCAGTAAAATTCTTCTTTGCTGTGATGCCTGCTAAAAATATACGGCTGCAAATCTGATGTGCTGTGACTACTCTTAGACCTGCAGATTGGGAATCTAGTCTGAGGGAAGAATCAATAAACAAAATCTGTGTAGTAAAACAGAGCTAGTAAAGCCATGTATTTGAATGCCTTACTTGCAACTTCTGACCTGCACGGTATACTCTGTCAGCAGTCTGCTACTGCATGTGTACCACAACTGAAAAAATGCTGACAGTAGGAACATAAAGAAGTTGCAAAGACTTGGTTGGAAGAAGCAGAAATCTGAAAACTGAAAGAAAATTTAAGAAATGCTTTTTTATTCTGATTCTAAGGGACATTTCTTTGTAGAACTATTTTTCTCTCTCCTGTGTCCCATATCATTGTTTTATTTGCTATGAAGTAGAAATACTAAAGTCTTCTGTGTCTGGGTCCCCTGTGTCCCCTGCAGCATGCTTAAAATACACATCAAACAACTGTTTCCTTAATTCTGGCTCCCTGGGAGCCCTACATTTTAATTGAACTTGTGCCAATAAGTATTCTTATGTAATTTTCATCTCAGAAAGACGTCAAAAATTAAAGATGGGTTTGGTAGCACAGTCCAATGTACATCCTCTCTTTTGCTTACTTAGTAAATGGTTTTTATCTAGTGTTGCTTAATACTGTTTATATTCTGGGTTTGAAATTTGAAGCATTCTAAATGGCAATCTGTCTTCATCAGTCATTTAGCTTGCTTCTCTCATTGGGTAACATCAGAGGTTAACAACCTAAATAACCTCAGAGGAAAGCCACAAACCTGCTTTTTCCTTATTTGCTTTATTCAATTTTTTCCTTTAAATTGGAAATGTAAACCAAATAATGTTCATGATGATGAAGATTTGAGCAAAACATAAATTATCTGTATGTAAACATGAGGTTTTTTGGGCTGTAGCTGAATGAAATTGAACTACATCTTGAAATAAAAAAGTTACTATTAGATACTTAAAGCAAAGTATATTGACTTGCTGGCCACATGAAGAGTATTTTAATTCATTAAATCAGCTCTTTTTGTTTTGAAGCAAGGCAAAGAATATTTTATAGCAAAGAAATGTTTCATGCTTTTTAAATACAAGGTGCCTTTGCCATTATACTGCCATCACATCACTGGTTTAGGGTGTTTTTTTAAGGGCTTTGGCACTTTAAGCATGTTCAACTTCAGTGATAAAACACTAGATGTCTTTTAGAGCAGCCTAGAAATTAACCACCATTTGCAAGGTTCTGAAACAGCTAATATAAAGCAGTAGAAATATTAGTGTGAGTGGATTATAAAATAAATTCCAAACTATATTTCTCAGTTTAAGGCCTAAAATTTGTAGTAGAAATGTTTTGTGATATGTGCATTAAATGGTCAGTGTGCTGGTTTAATTTGCAGAAATAGCAGTCCCTTGTTGTTGGAGTTGTCCTTGATCCATAGTCTTTAGCAGACTATCAACAATGCTAAATTAAACAAAAAAAATGAAAATAATTTAGAGTGTAAGACAAAACTGGTATGAGGAAATCCACTTTCAACCTTTATAAACTGTTACATCTTTTGTGTCTTTTGTTTTACAGGTTTCCTTTCTGCCTCCAAAGTGTTCTGTTATGGCAGCCTCCAGTGAACAATGACATCCTTTGAAAGATATAGATGCCAAAAAGCCAGACGAAAACAGTGGCCTTGTTTCATTTTTACTCCAACACAGTGAAATGGTGCTCTTAAAGTTTTGTTATTAAATCTCACTGGAAAAACAAACAAAACAAACTTCTGACTGGACCTTTTTCCGCAGCCCTCTCCCAGTGTTCTTATGGATGTTTGACACAGTGACATCATGTAGTAGGCCCTGAAGTGTTGTCATAATTAAGTTGCAATGGTTTTATACACTTCCCCATTTCCCAACAGCTTTCTGTCAGTTCTGCATTCTTTTTCCTGGGGCCTGATTTTCCCATGTTACTGGTTAGCAGATAAGCTTGTGGCCTCTTTTGTTCCAACCACCTATGAAAAACGTCAAAGAGCAGATGATCCATGCTATTTCCATGCACTCTGCATCATTATCACCACTCCCATCTATTTGGCACTATTGGTAGCCTCTCTTCCTTTTGCTCTCATTGGCTTTGTGTTATGGTCCCCACTGCAGTCAACCAGAAGGCCATACATCTACTCCAGACTAGAAGACAAGCACCATGCCAATGGAGCCACACTGCTCACTGAATGGAAGGCTGCAGGGAACGGGAAGAGCTTCTGCTTTGGCAGTGCCAACGTTTGCCTGCTGCCAGATTCTCTGGCAAGATTTAATAATGTTTTCAATACACAGGCTAGAGCTAAAGAGATTGGCCGGAGGATCCGAAATGGGGCAAGCAGACCACAGATCAAAATATATATAGATTCTCCTACCAACACATCCATCAGTGCAGCGAGTTTTAGCAGCTTGGTCTCCCCCCAGGGTGGAGATAACACTAATCGGACTGTTAATGCCGGCATCAAAAGGACAACATCAATGGAGTATAAAGGAGACAATGCTGGCTCAAACAACAGTGAGGATTGTAGAGAAGAGAAAAGTGGAGCTGGAGAGCCAAATGAGGGAGAAGAAAACTCTTGCATTGTCCGCATAAATGGAGAGGATAATGGCCATGTGTCAGACACAGAAACAGATACCGTCAATGGCCAGGCTCATGCCAGTGGCCCAGCAGAGCCCTCACTGGAAGGTGATGCAGAGCTTTCCAAAACACCAAACCACAAACAGAAGGAAGGAGACTCTGGGAGTTTAGACAGCTACTCTGCCTCACGAGAGTCCTTAGTTAAGGTTCGTGTTGGAGACGGTACGGTGGACCAAAGCACTGTCAACAACAAGCTCCTCTACAAAGCTTCAATCATGAAGAAGACTTCAGTGCGGAAAAAGAAACACACAGATGAGACCTTTGATCATGAGATCTCTGCTTTTTTCCCTGCCAACTTGGACTTCCTGTGTTTGCAGGAAGTGTTTGACAAAAGAGCTGCAGAGAAATTGAAAGAGCAGCTTCATCACTATTTTGAATACATTGTCTATGATGTTGGGGTCTACAGTTGCCATGGCTGCTGTAGCTTCAAGTTTGTGAACAGTGGTCTACTTTTTGCCAGCCGCTATCCGGTTATGGATGCCGCCTATCACTGTTACCCCAATGGAAGAGGAACGGACTCCTTGGCTTCCAAGGGAGCCTTGTTTCTCAAGGTAAGAGCCTTTCTGAAGCTGTAAATGTTTACTCCATATGTGACAAGTTATAAAGTGATGTCATTTTCTCTGTCGTTTCTCTAGAGTTCAAAGAGACAATATTCAGATCTAGGTTATCTGATATAACCTATATATAGGATCTGTGGCCTAGATACTGTGTTAAAAGTGATGGATGTAGATGAGACAGTGGGCGTTTGGAGGTGGAACGTGAGTGCAATTTTAAGTGTCAAAATTTGAACTAGTTTTCATGTAATTTTTGTTTCTTTTTTACGTAGCCTCTTCAATAAAATACACAAATTCCAAATTTCATAACATGAGTACAGTACAATGGGCATTACTGTTGGAAACCAGCTTGTTCACGCTGAGTGTTTGTGGGAATCAAAAGACAATCAAACATCCGATTGCCGCTAGAATAATCCAGAAGGAATTGCAATGAAATGCATGGCTGTCCCTCTCTCTTGGTTGCAGAAGATTTGTTAGAGAGAGATAAAAGATGAGTACACAAACACAAAAAATAAAAAATGCCTGTGTGGTGGGGAACGCTGGGGACGCTGGGGAACACAGAGTTTTTTTGCTTTATTTACAAAGTTTACTTACGTTAATGGTAGTGAGAACGGAGGCCTCAAGTTATACATAGAATTACATAGAATAAACTAGGTTGGAAGAGACCTTCAAGATCATTGCGTCCAACCCATCAACCAATCCAACCCACCTAAACAACTAACCCATGGCACCAAGCACCCCATCAAGTCTCCTCCTGAAAACCTCCAATGACAGCAACTCCACCACCTCCTTGGGCAGCCCATTCCAATGGGCAATCACTCTCTCTGTATAGAACTCTGTATAGAACTAACATCCAACCTAAACCTCCCCTAGTGCAGCCTGAGACTGTGTCCTCTTGTTCTGGTACTGGCTGCCTGGGAGAAGAGACCAACATCCATCTGTCTGCAACTTCCCTTCAGGTAGTTGTAGAGAGTAATAAGATCACCCCTGAGTCTCCTCTTCTCCAGGCTAAGCAACCCCAGCTCCCTCAGCCTCTCCTCACAGGGCTGTGTTCCAAACCCCTCACCACCTTTGTTGCCCTTCTCTAGACTCATTCTAGCAAGTCAACATTCTTCCTAAACTGAGGGGCCCAGAACTGGACACAGTACTTGAGGTGTGGCCTAACCAGTGCAGTGTAGAGGGGCAGAATGACCTCCCTGCTCCTGCAGGCCACACTGTTCTTGATGCAGGCATCTGCATATCATGGAAAGTAGGAATAGAAGACTGCATGTAGTGAGTTGCTTCTCCAAGACTAGTGGCTGTTCCTGCATAACTTGTGAGAATCTGTCCCTGCTCCTCAAAAACTGCATATTGGAGTCTTCTAATTTCCAATTGATCAAGAAGCCAAATCTCTAGACCCAAATGCAGACAATCTGAAAATCTTCTAGAATATAGGATTTCAGATTCAGGGGGTTTATTACAGTTTGGAATGAATTTCACTAACTAACATTTTTCCTAATGCTAGCAAATAATTTGAGTATATATTAGATGTACTTTCTAGTGTTCATGAGTTCTCATGAGCCACTCATAGCCATTAAGACTATGGATTGTTAATAAGAATCGGGGGTTTGTGGTTTCTTTACCCCCTGTTTGTAATTTGTAAACAAAGCAAAAACCTTTGGTATTGTGGCTTGAATGAAAAAAGGCCCTAATGAAATGTCTGATAATGGTTCAGTATTTCATATACATCTGAATACAGGTTTCCAAAACTGTGTCTAATCTCTTTTTATAAGCACATATGAGTACTGCATGTAGCTAAAGTTTATTTTTTTAACCATGAAGTGCTGTGTGCAAAAACTGAACAGACACCTTGTGCACTACAAATACTACAAGGGTCAGGAAGACAGCCCTTCAACGTATGCATTTATTAGGGATGAAGAGATTAAAACCAATCTGCTTTTGACTGTCCTGTGCTGACTCACTGATTTGCTACCTGCTGGGCAGGCTGCAGTGTCTCCATTTCTTTTGCAGAAAATTAATCCTCTTTTCAAAATTCCGCTGGGATGATGAACTTTATTTAACAATGTGAATCCATAATTATGTTACAGTTGAGCAGGGAATAGAGACCAGTTATTACGAAGATCCAGAGATGACTACATTCTTTTAAATATGACAGCATTCTGGCCCGGCTAAATGACCATTTTTCCTCATGTCTGTGTCTTTCTGATACACTGCACTTTATACTTAAAATATTTTTCATTCTGAGTTAAGGCTGTCCTATATGAAATTACTTTCTGTCTTAATTCTACATTAAGTGATCATTGGTAATTTCTTTCTTTGACAAAAACCCCTATTGATTAAAAAAATAATGATCCAGTTAATTTTACCTTTGAAACCAAGTAGGTTAGAAGGTTGTTGGTTTTGATGTTCTTGGTCAGCAGCTGAGTGTACATGGAGTCTGCAGGCAAAAGCTGCAGGGAGTAGAAGCCTGATTTGGTTTTGAAGTCTCTGAGAATCAATCCATTGCCTTCAGCAGTCCTGAGGTCTTAGACTGAGGTAGTTGCAAACCAGGAAAGTGCATCATAACTGTGGCTGGAAGGTGTCATTCTAGCCAGTGCTCTACCATCCAAAGCAGACAGCTTACATCACTTCTTTTGCCTGCTCTTTCAGTATTTGGTATGTATACAATGCAGTCCAGTCCTGCAGTAGTTATCTTAGTGTGGTTTCAAAGAGAGGTAGGTAGAGAGCCTTGTAGAGCAAGAGTGTTCTAATTGATTTCCATTAGTACTGGCATGGAGCTAAGTCTCTATCCTGTGCAAACTGCTGAGTTCCTGACTCCTGTGGAACACTTGGTGTTCCCATTCCTGAAGTGGAAAAGACTTAGACTGGGTTTTGTTTGAAGTATACTTACAAAGACTGTTCTTTTGCATAGCTCCTATCTATCAGTGAAGGGAAAAATGGTCTCTGTTGTCTAGAAAAAAAACCCAACTGTTAAAAGTGAGTCAGGGGAGAAGACTTGCACAGTTTGAAAATATGGATAAAATCACTTCATGTTTCCACTTACTGGGAGGATGAAACTTGAATTCAAATCTTTTTGGGTCTCAGAAAATACTCAACATCCAAATTGAGAAGAATGTTCAGAGAAAGAAACTGTCTCTCATTTACTGAGTAACATTTGTCTCTCTAGTACAAATATAACTGTTAAGGAGATAAATTATAGGGCTCAGTACTAAGTAATCAATGAAAGTTGCCTTTTTGTTCAAAGTTGTTCAAAACTGTTTTGAAGGAGTTGCATTACAGAACAGATTCCTATTGTACCAAGCATTTGACAAGGTTTTTCCTTTTCAAGTACATTCTGTTTCCAGTGAAGAGGAACTGATTTTCCATTGCACCCCTCTTCCTTGTCCTCCTTTCACTATCTAGATTGTAAAGTTCAGATGGAGATTTGGAAGGATTTAAAAGATTTGCTTAGTCATACAGATTTATTTTACCTGAGAGACAGCTCAAAGGTTATTATTAGTGGCTATAATAACAATCAGCTCTATGTACTGCTTTTCATTCATCTATCTCAGGATGCATAATAAAGAAAGATGAGTATTGCTTAATAGAAGGAGAAACTAAAGCACAGGAAAGTGAAGTGGTTTGATTGTGGCTTAACACCTTGGGTGTCATAACCAAGGAGAAAGGTTGGAGGTAAATTACAGATGCTTTTAACATTGTTTAATACTACTGATGGCATGCTACCTAACAGCTGTCTGTAGACTTGGGCACAGGAATTTTGCTAGCCTTGGTCTGATCCCTTTCTAAGGATGTCTGCCACAAACGTTGCTGCTGCTGGCTTTTTCCTGACTGAGATCACAGACTGGTTTTTCCATCTGTATAGGCTAATGCTTTCCAGGTCAGCCTCCATGAAGTCATGACGATGACATAGTTGTGACTAGCTATTGTATAAAGCCCATTTTCTGCATAACTGGAGGGCTAATAGACATTCAGCACTTTGATCTCTTCAAACCCTATCAGTGTTTCAGACTCCAATCCGAGGGTCTCACTGGGACCTAAAAGGGAGTAAGTCACAGAAAACATAGCATATAAGAAGGGGGACAATGTCATTTGCATCTAAGTGACAGTTTCGTGTCTGAAGTGTTAAACCACTGTTCCTAGTCACTGCTAAAGACTCCGAGGAGAAGTTAGCAAATACATAAATCAGCCAATCCATTTTCATACTTTGACAGTCTGGGCCCTTGGGAGACTCTGCCGTGACTCTCTGTTCTAGTGCTGCATTTCACATTAATTTAAAATGCCGAAGAAAAGAGCCCTTGAGTCTGCTTTGTAGGTTTTATAACTCCAGTTGTCTCTTAAAGCTGCTCTGCTACAGAGAGAGGAGGGAAGTGGGACTGGCACCCATGCTACCATGTGTCAGTGATTCTAACAAAAAAGCTGGAGGATCATATATCTGTATATAGCATGATGCAGACTACAGTATATAACATGATGCAGATTGCAGTGCTCTTGGTTACTCTGTAGCTCTTGTGTGGATTTTAAATCACAGTGGGTTTAAGGAATTTTAAGGGAGTTTGAAAATGTGACCATTTCAGAAACTGGATGATGATTTTGCAGTCAAATCATGTTGAAAAGGTATCGGTGAGTGCTGAGAAGAAACTGTGCAATGCTTCACCTGGTTGTAATTTCCTAGAACTTTCAAAATGTCAACATTCATCTTTTGATGGAGGGATTAGTGTGTAGCCTTAGTTGCACTGCCATTCAGGGATGCTAAGTTGTGGACAGCAATGTAATAAACCAAACAACATCCTTAATTTGACCTGATGAATTACTGATTTGGAGAGTTTGTCCATGTTTTTCCAGATGTATCAATCGAATAAAACTCTCACTTCTGCTGACAAATGTCTCTCTCTTACTCTGAAATTGTGATAGCTATAACTGTAACATCAATCTAAACCACACAGGACAGGTGAATGCTTACCTAAGGTAGAGAGGTGAATGAAGGAAGTGAATGAGCCATTCTCAAAATGGCTATTAAGTGAGGAGAGGTTTTGGTGTGGTTGAGATTGAGAGATATGGAATCACGGTGCATATAAAGCTGTTCTTCCTACCATTATTAGCAAGACATTATTCTGGGTTTTGGCATCTGCCAAGAGAGAGAACTTCAGCAAAAAATAATAATTCTTGCTTAAAACACAGTATGTGAACATAGAGCAACAGGAAAACTGCAGTCCAATGGGGTAGTTTGAACAGCTAATAGTATTCTAACAAAATTAAAGGGAATCAAAAGGAAAAAAACATGTCTTGTGGTTTTTTTTTGCTAAATTTCTGAAAGAACTTGTGTTTAGTAATTCCTAAGATTATTAACAGATTTACTTTTCAAATTCTCTGAAAATTAATGCTGTTCTCAGGAAGTACAGTAATTGTGCAGAGAACATGTTATTATTCATCGCTTAAAGGAAACCTAGCAACCTTAGCTTTATGTGCAGAGCTAAACGTGTTTTCAAAAGAGCTGATATGGTGGTAACAGATGGCAGAAGGAGAAGTAGCTCTGGTTGCAGAACTGCTTTGAAGCACAATTTTTACTATTTGGCACTCTGGTGATGCCTGCTTTGCATGGTAAAATGAGAGTTCCCTGAATTAACCTCTGTCATTCTCCTTTGTGATATTCCTGATGCAGATATATTTTGCTTGGGTAATTTAAGCTGTTTTTATTGTCCCAGGTCAACTTGTGTGTGTTGTGACTGAGGGTGAGGGGCAGCTTCTGCTATGCAGTTACACAACATAGTGAGGGGAGACGTTTTCACCTATGGATGGCACAGTACAGGGGAATAGATGTTTCATGACCCCAGTAAAAGATCACCTACAGATTTCAGTGGTTGGGTTTATTTCTTGTCTTTGATCAGTTTTCCCATATCTACAGTTTCCCATACATACAGTTATCTACAGATGTATAAAAGAAATGTCTATTACTGTACATGGACTTGTTTAGATAACTCCAGAGCTGTGCCATTTAACTCAGGAGGGTAACCTAAACATTTTCCATATGTTCAGTTTCTGCTCTAAAATGTTAATGCAGGAATTGGGTCAAGGCCAAAAAAACTGCCTGAGACCTTTTTTTGCGAAAGAAATAAAAAAGACCTGACCATGGCACTGTACCATGTTCTTTCCCTTTCATGTAATTAATGTTACTAATCACAGTCTTTTTCTCTTTCACTAATGGGGACAAATTAAATCTGTTGTGCAGAATGAAATACTGGGTTGAGAGAATGTGAGTTGTGGGCTTTATTCCTCTTCACTCGTGGATGGACTTACAGCCACTTCCCCTCACATTTAAGCTTAAGGAAGGTTTGCCAAATAACTAATTCTGTGAGTTCATGGAAGCATGATTGTTGTTATGTGGCAGGTGAGGAAAAGTAGGATTCTGAAAAAATGTGGCTGGAAAGAACTGCCAAGCACCTAACAGAACTTTGAGTTGACCTCAAAAACATTTTAAACTTCTTTATCTAATATGGTTAAATAACATATTTATAATAATAAATTAGTAATTTAACTAATGTGTCTTCTTTAGAAGCTGCTACACATCCCTGAAGGCAGAGCTGTCAAAGTACTAAAAATAAGATAGATCTTTTTACATTATGTCCAAGTTAACCAAAACCCTACTACAGGGAACACAAAGCACAGGAATAAAATACATCATTCTTTGAGGTTACCACTAATCCAAGTCATATCTGTGGGGCAGGAATGTTTCATTTGTGAATGTGGCATCTTCTCTGGACAGTAAGATGAATGAGGACTTGGGCATGCAGTTTGACTGGCTCTGCCCATCAGTTTCTTGGGGCTAACTCTTTCATTTCTCTCAGAAAACTGCTGAATTGAAAACCAACCAACCAACCAAAACGAAAAAGGTCCACTAATGTTCGATACAATTTGGGAGGTCACAGAAAAGTTGCACTGAAAAGAAAACAGAAATCTTCACATTTTCTCTCTTTTCTCTTCCTCCCTCTATTGTTTCCTCATTACCATTATATAGGATGTCTCTAGTGGTATTCCAACAGTTACTGAAATCAGGAGTGTAGCTGAAAAGATGCTGCTGTTACCAGCATGCCTCAGAGCATCAAACCCAGGAGGTCTGAACCACCAGTGCCTGGGGAGGTATCACTACTCGTGCCTATACAGTTGCTTTACCTGCAGGAATTCAGGAATTTCTGTGGGAGTAATCTACTGTCAAGTCTGTTTCAGTGCCCTGCTCTTATTCTCTCTATGGGTGGTTTATTTCTAAGGCAAATAGTAACTCAAGGCTCCTGCTTAGATGATGTTCTTTATGAATGCATTATTCATGCTTTTGTTTTTAAGGAGAAGTGTTTTTTTCCACAGAGCATGCAGGTGTGCTTTTCTCCCTTGTTAGCTTTTTCCCCCCCCTAACATGAACATCATTAGCTTGGTTCTTGTCATGAATGTAGATGTGTGCTGCAGAGCTACAGACTTTGGAGACTTCCAAAGGCTAGTGCAGAACTCAGTGCTACGGTTCACATTTATTCCAATAATTGGCACCTTCATTTTCAGCTAAACTGATCAAATGAGCAGCTTTGCTCATTTACAGTCTAAGATGTGATAAAACTATAATGGCTGAAGCTAGAGGTATTCTATGTAGCATCCTGGCTTCCTGAAGGATCCTTATGATTGACCTTTCCCAGCTTTGAGATGATTTGCCCTGTGTAGACTGTAGGCTGATAAAACTCTGTGGAGCTTGTTCCAGGAGTATGCCAAACTTTTATCTCACTTCTGAGTTGCACATCTGGATTTGCTTCCCATGAAGGAAGAGGCAATGGCATATGCTTGAACTTGAATGTATAAAGCCTTCCTATTGCAGGGTACACATTTTAGAAACTGTCTGCTCTACATAGGATTCTTTTGCAATGGCTGCTTCCTGGCAGTGTGAGGCTTCTAGAAAATGTGACTGAAGGTTAAATTCCCCTCATGACAAACCTTCTTGTTTTGTCTATGCATTATTGGTGTTTGAGAGCCTAGTTTGATTCTTTGTGTGTGGTTTCTCATGTATGGCAAATTTTGAAGCATTAAGGACCATTTCCTTCCAAGAACTTGACAGTTTATTAACACAGCAATGACAAGCTTGAGGCTGTTTTTATAAGCTGGTATTTAGGTAGCATTTCCTTTTTGTTTCAGTATCTGTTGAAGCTTTTCTTGACATCCAACTGTATGAGAAGCATTTTGCACTTCTGAGACAGATGTGTGTAAATATAAACTGTTAAAAACCAAGGTACCTGTCATGTTTGCAGCTTTGTATACTTATTTTACTGGAGTATGGTAAATATGAGATGTGCAGTTTTCCAGTTAGCTCTGAAAACTGCCACGACAGCAAGTAATTGACTGAATTAAAGTGATTTCCTTCACTCTAGCTCAAATATTTCATCTATTGCTACTCATTACATTTCTATTCCTGCCAACAAGACTCTTTTTGAGGTAGACTTGTTGCCTTGATTTCATTTTCCAATAAATGATGAGTGCTGTTTATTACCTGATACCAGTCTAACTGGAGCACACACTACTCCTTAGGCCACATAGGACAAGCTTTCGATACACAGTTACAGGAATCCAGAGGTCTGCATCGCACAGCACAGAATCAGCATGGCATCTCCAGCAGATTGTACTAATGTGCTGTGGCACAGAAATGAAATCTTTTAATAAAAAGTACTTGATGTCAAGTGCTGTTATGTACTGACACAGCCAGCATGCTGAAAATAAAAATTCAGAGCTGTCAGATTGGCACTTATTTAATTTACAGGCAAGAGACAAGTATAAATATGTAGCAATAGAAACTGGCATTCTGAGTTCCAAACACAACTGTAGCAGGCTTTCCCCTTTATGGAAAAAAGCCTTTTCCTCATCTGAAATGAGGTTTTTACAAACCCCAATACCTAACAAAATGTAATGCTCAATGGTCAGGATCAGAATCCAGTCCTAATTTCCAAATGTTTGACAAGTTTGATTACTTCAACTTTGCAAATGTATAATAATTGCATTATATTTTGTACATTACAGCATAATAGTGAAAAATACTTTGTTTCTGTCAAAATTACATAACTAGGAGACTTTATTAAACCACAAGTATGTTCCCTAGGTAACTTCAGAGTTTAACAGGGTGTCATAGGCAACTTTCTCCTCTAAGATTTTATTTTAAAACACTGGGAACTACAAATATATGTAGGGATTAGGCTCCTATAAATTTCCCTAGACACAGGAGATTGGTCCATGGCACAACTAAGACTATGCAGTGATTTTTTTCAAAAAGCAGAAAAAAGAAAGAAAGTAGTTCCATATAGAAGAAAGTAGTTCCATATAGAAGAAAGAAAGTAGAAAGAAGAAAGAAAGAAGAAAGAAAGAAAGTAGTTCCATATAGAAGGGTAATTTAATGAATGTACTACTGATGCAGCGAGCTGCACTCAGGTTTCTGGTGAAGAAGCCACTCTGGCTTATTTGCTTACCTATATTTTCTTTGTAAATGTGAATTTAGAAGCTAATTCTGTATTAAGCAGAAAAATAGAAGTTTTATTTTTGAAGTGCTGACTTGGTTTGGTGGAAGTGGAACCTTTCTCTCAAGAGCCATGTTGCAGGGTGTGAAAGGATCGCTACTCCTTGTTTTCCTGCAGAACTGCCAGGCAGAGTGTGGTGACTCGGCCTGAGAAGCAAACAGAGCAGTCTAAAAGTTGTTGCAGTACTTGGCCACACAAAGGCAAGGTTTTGTGCAGAATTATAGAGCTTGTAAAGTCAAGGTCAAGTAGTTTTTCTGTCTCCATATCCCATAGTTCTTCTCCACCTGTGAAATAGCAAAATTAGGCTGAATAATCAGATTTCCCTTACTCTGTCAATTCAGACTGTATTTAATATACTAGTGCTTCTGCTGTAACTGGGAATTGATTAGGAGGGTGCAAGGAAATGTTTTGGTGGTTGTCACAAACACTTGTCTGTATTGATTATACTCAGAATGACTCTGCTTGGCAAGTTTGTATTCAGTACCGCCGCTTGTCAAAACCCAACTCCCCAGAAGTCGGAACTGTCGGAGAAAATGTGACATCTGGGAGCCAGGTTGCTTTGGATGTACTTCCATGCTGGCACTTCCCAAGAAAATTCTCATTATATTAATGCCTTCAGCTCTTGCTATAGAGCCTTTCTGTTGTGGTATGTTGTTGTTTGGGTTGGTGGTTGGGTTTGTTTTGTTTGTTGTTTTTAATTAGCAGACTGTTAATGAAAGCCCCTTTTCCTCTCTGGCTGTGTGTAAAGCAGCTGCTGTGCAGAGCCCTGGGGTGCTGTCCCCCTGTGATGGCAACCACGAGGACATTTGTTGTGCTCACCCACCTGTGCATAGCAGCAGCCAGTCTTTCTTCTAGGCCACTTCTTGGTCGTTCTTTGAGAATGAAAGCTCGTAAGGTGGTTTCAGTACAGATCTGTGTACACAGGGACAGCGCAGGGTACATATTTATTTATGATTAATGGAGATGAGTGTGATCCCATGCATACATTGGTTGCTCAGTACAAGGCCTTGTCAGGCACTCCATTAAGCTTGCACAGGAAATTTTAAAGCAAATTTGAGCCGACTTCTTTTTCTCAAGTGACTATAATTTATGTGTAGATGTTCAGTTTTTAGACTTAAATCTTTTATACATTTTGGATAGAGACACTGAAAATTATTCCATCTGCTTTAGTCAATAAGAAGATTATAAGCAGCATAGCTTTGCTGTAAGGCAGAAAACTTTCTGTGCGGTCTTCTCTGTTCCATGTGGATGCAGTAGATGGCATTGAATGATGCGTGAAACACTTTCTCTGTAGCAGGAGACACTGCAAATTTGTAAACTAGTAGAGACTACAATATGTGGTTTACAGAAGACAGAAAATCCAAGTTTTGGTTACTGAGTTTGGAAAATACAATTCATACACCTGCCTGCCCAGGTGGTAAAGGATACAACCTAATGGTTTCCCATCTTTCTATTGGAATAGCACATATTGCACAAAATATTGGAGAGACCACTCCTTTTAATTCGCCTGTGATATGATACAGTCGGGCCATGGCAGCCTGGGAAGGAAGAAAGAGACCTGTGTAGCGAAGCTCCTAACATCCATCTGGCAGATGATCTCCTCTGAGGCTCTGCTACAGTCTAGTGAGCTGAGGAGAATCTGCTGGCTTGGGGGCTGATCCACCAGTGACTGTGCATCTTCCTCGTCTGCCACTGTCTTCACCCTCCCTGAAGCACGTTAACTGATGGGAACAGTAATAAGGACACCATCAATATCCATTTGGAAACTGTTTAAAAGGGGACTGGGCAGACTGAGAACAGAGTAATACATGTTGTTTATTACATACTCATCTAGCTGGAACAGAAAATGAAAGTTAACAAGGCATTGTTGAGTACAAATGACTTCTAAATTCACTTGCTGCAAAACTGACTTGCCAGGTATAAAATGCATCAGACACTTCTTGGCTAGGTGAGAAACAAGAAAACCACCCAAGCTGATGAAATTGCATCTGTATGAAATAGAGCTCTGTTTGTTATTTTAAGGTGTCAGATGAAATCTTGTGATGCTCACCTGTGGTTTTGTTTTCTGGCTTTCCTCTATGGGCATTTTCTTAGTGGTCCATGAAGTATTGGCACATTAACTGTCAACAGGAAAACCATATGCTCAGATTAGTTTGCTGCCTCAATCTAGATCTTGATTTTCAAATCACTGGGAATTTTGACTTGCAGCTGTCTTAGTCCCAAACTGCCAAAACCTTCAACAGAGCTGAAAGCCTAATACAGGACTTGATAGTAATTTGCTTGTGTCCACCAGCAAATGTATTTTTGAAAGCCCTGTAACATATGATACAGACAAGGAATGATACTACGTGCCAGCTTCCCTGGGAGCCTGTCCCCTCTGGGTAAGAGCAGAGGTGTACACTGTGTTTTCAGATGGTTGACAGACATGGGTGGTGCTGAGGCAAGCTAGAGAATCTACGCGCTTTGCTGAGACATAACAAAAGTTCCCAACACCTCTGAAGGAGAATGCAAACAAATCCAACAAAATCCAAAATTTGCTATGACTGGAGAAAACATGGTCAAAGCCACTATTTATTTCATGTTTCATCATGCTCCCCAGACTCCCTTGGCATTGCTCCTTCAGCATTGTAGTAGTATGCAGATAGCAAAATAAGACTGCTGATAACATTAGCATTACATGGCACTTCAGTAATAGGCTTGGCTCTTGCATGTGAACAGGCAACACAACTGTGACAGAAACAGAACCAGTGGGGGATATGTGCTGTGCAAGTACTGACGATGAGGAAGGAGTCAGTGTGCTAGCAGCAAGTGTGATCCCAGTAAGCTGGTGTGCATGTGTGAAAAAGGCCAGTGCTATGTACAAAGGCTGCACAGCAGGGTTAGAAATGGAGTTGTGTGAACTCTGCCATTAATTGCCTTTTTGTTTCCTCCTTCCTTCCAGGTGCAAGTGGGAAGTACACCTCAGGACCAAAGAATTGTGGGATACATTTCCTGCACTCACTTGCAAGCTATTGCAGGTACTGTCCTTGTTTCTGTGTCTCATTTTTTCATTGTTCCTAGGCCTGTGGTACTCTTTGTGCAACAGCAGCACACACTGCTCCTCCAGGACTCCTGAGAAGGAAGCAAAGGAAGAAAGGTAGACATGTCTGTCCCCAAACCTTCATGTTTTCAATCTCAAGAGTATTACAGCACACACAAAAATATCCCTTAAGACTTTTTTCTTTGCTCCCTCTTAACCAAGTACTGCTATTTAAGCAAATTTTTACTATCATCATTACCTAGCCTTTATCAACCTACACTGTGAGCATGTAAGCTAAAATCTTTGTACATAACTAGAGGATCAGAAGATACAAACCAGCAGCTGGAATAAGCCCAAATTCTCTTGGTTTTGACCTGCAAATTTAATCCATCACTAGCTAAGAAGTTAATTCACTCACTGAAAAACTTTCTTGGTCATCTTCAAAAGCTGCTCTGTTATCACATTTACTACATCAGGACACAGCCTGCTATGTGCCCTTCATTTCATGAAACAGTATTTTCTAAGGTCATTAAACAAAATGCAGAAACTCTCAGCAGGATGTGGAAGGCTTTTGGGGAATTATCACTGAATTCTCTCAAAAAAGAGTAAGAAGTTTTTTAATAGCAGATTTGTGTCTGTGAGACATGTGGACTCCCATGCTTCTTATAACCAGACTGGAATTTCATGAAGCTCTGTCAGGTTGCGGTGGAGCCTGTTCCTCCTCAACCATCTCGGGAGCTTTAATGCCCTTTTTTAATGATAGTACCTCAATCCCAACACCAAGCTCTCCTTTTAGTATCAGAACAAGGCCGAGGTAGATGGGTGGCCTTACCTCCATTTTACAACCCAAGTCCAGAAAGCAAGGGGAAGAAAATTTAGTAACTTGAGCTACTTTTACTCCATCGTTAGTGTCCTGAAGCAAAGTTTCAAAACTGGGACACTTCTGTTTCGGCTCTTTGCCTGAAAACTGACAAAATCCTGAAATTCTTGGAGATGTTTATGGAAAATTCTCCATGTATCTGTCCCATCTTCTGCATCAAAACTACCAGCTCTACACTTAAAGTAGGTGTAGCAGTAAAACACAAGACAAATCTACCAAGCTTTACTTAGTGTAAGATTAGAATTTAATTTAGCCAGAGGGGAGGTGGATAATCCTTAGTTTTACTCGGTGTAGCTGTGATTCTTGTCTCCTGAGAGTGGGAGAACCAAGACAGCCCTGGAAGACAGGCTGTGTGCTGCACTGTGAGGAAGACAGTGATGTATTATAGATGGTAGAACTTTGGACCGATGCGCCACAGTATGTCTGGGTTAACCCAGTCAGGCAGCTCGCATTCATTCCACTTTGTCAGTGCTTCAGCTGCAGAGAGACAGACTTGGGAACAAAACTGCCAGTCCCTGAAGTACATTAGAGAGACTTGATAGTTCTAAAGAAGATTCATGAATTTTTCAGCTACATTTTAACAATGTAACATCCTTCTTTGGCTTTCTATTTTTAACTCTGGAATTATGGTAATGTACTGTGAGATTTCTGTTGTGGAGCTGAGATTTGATGCTGTTCTAGTTTAGGTTATAAACATCCATTTTTAGTCCTGTTCCTTTTTATTACCTAGACATGTATTCTCAGTTAGTCTTTGGTAACCACATTATGAAATCCCTAAAATATTAAAGAGAACTAGAGGGCAGGGAGGAAGAATGGGGAAGTAATGTTCTATTTTCAAAGTCAGACTAAAGCTTCTTCAAGGGTAAAAAGCTACCTTTCATTTTCCTACTTATATTCCTGCTTCATACTTCTAGGTTTATCTCATTCAAACTACATTAAAATAGAGCAATTATTTAAGAGTCTAACTGTCCTTTGATATATCACATTAGTTTATGTAATGAAATGGAAAACTGAAGTTCCCAAGTTTGGCAGATCTGTGCTTTCTGATCTGTATCATCTGATTCATAACGTTTCACACATTAACAAAATTATCTCAAACCCAGTTCAGGGATGTGAAGCTGTGGTATCCATAAAAACAAGCCCTGTTTAAAAGCTTGGCCATTTAAATCATCCGGCTGTACACGGCTGAGTGCAATTTGGCTTCTCCTCTAGGATACATAAACTTACACTTGACAGTTCTGATACTTAGATGAGTATAACATGAAGGGATCCAGCTGCTTCTGGTCAGGACTGAACTGCTAATGCTTGTTTCAAGAGATGTGCAGGCTCAACTCTGTTCTGAGCAATTACTGGGGTGGTTTTGGTTGTTGTTTTTCAGACCTGACGTTCACCTTTTTCAATAAAACTTTACAATTAGATGCAGCTTATCCTCTCAGTTCCTTTCCTATTACTGAGCGGTACTGTGAAGCACCTCCTCATTTCCACTGTGGAAATAGCTTCATTTCAGTGACAAATGAAGGGATCCTTTAATGAGACTTGAATGTAATTATTTTCCAAGGGGCTGTTAAGTTTACATGGTTCTTTTATGTCTTTCAATTAATCAGTGATTCATGTTCTGCACAGGTTTTGCTACCTAGAATCCACCCACCTTCCAAGTTCCTTTGAGTCATACCTTTCTGACACCACCAAGCCATCAAAATAAAGCCTCAAGCTATTCCAGGCCAGGTCCAAACGATGTAGCCTGCTGGATGCTGTCTCATAACTTCACTCACATCCCTGCTTTGTGTTTAGTGTGAATCTAGTCATTAGTAGAGCAGGTACCAGCTACTTGTACTTCTCTAGCACCAGCCTCAGGTCCCACAAGCTTACACACAGCTTAAGCAGAACTCAGCTCAGGACTGAGAGATTCCTCAGTGTCTGTAATTCTGACCACGCAACTGGGGGTGGCTTCATCACTAAGCATCCTTAGGAAGTGATTCCACCTTTCTACAGACAAAGCTGGTGTATCCACACCAGGGTGGCCTGCCCTTGCCCTCTCCTCTCAGCTGTGCTCACACAGCTGTGCCAGGCAGTGTTGCACTTAACTGGGGACCTAACCCAGCTGAAGAAAAGGTGGTGGGTTTTTTTGCTGTTTTGTTTCCCCAGCCTATCCTGGACTGTTGCGAGTGCAGGGGCTCATCCAATCTGTGGCATAGTCAGGTGTGACATAGCCTACCCAGGACTAAGATGAAGCCTTTGGTTGTGACTTGGAAACAATGTGTCCTTTTGACCAGGCTTCACAGCCTACACTTAAACCTACACTTAAACCTTTTTTTTTCCCCCACATCTTCCCCAGGTTCCCTACCAATATATCCCACAGTGCTTATAACTGCTGAGAACTTTTAGTTTTAAAAACCTCCACTGGATCTTTTAATCTTATCCGATTATACCTGTTAGCTGCTTTTTTTCAACCACTACAGTGCTCCTTCTAAAGTCTTCCAGACTTCCAAACATCTTTCTCTGTGTTTAGTACCTAACCAAAGCCAGGGTTTTGCTTGGGCATTTCCAATGTGACTGGAAAGTAAGTATGATTATCCTATAATCAACAAAGGTGAAGTGTTTATGCTGGCTGGGGTTTCCCACACTACCCTTTCATCCTTCCACAAAATCTGAAGCTGAAGAACTCCTAAAGAATTCCGAAATGCTGGCTGCAGGAACCAGTCACAACACCATTATTTGCATTTCTTCCAGGCCAGTTACTGAGGAAAAGAGTGTAGAGCAATTAGTACAAACCTGTGTTCTCTGGTTAATCACTGGCAGCAGTCAATCAGATCAGTGATTCTCTCTGTTTAATTAAAGCTGAAGGCTGGAAGAAGGAGAATTTGAATGTTAGTGTGTGGAGTTACTACCCAGCTCTCTTCTGTTAGTATTTACTGATGCTATTTCATTCCAGCAGCAGTTTCTGAGATGTCTGCTCCACTGATTGTTCTAGGTTCAGCTTTGGCTTCTCTTCTACTTAGATGTCTGATTAGTTCAGTTATCTTCATCTCCAAAGCTATTGATTACTGGGAGCTGGCAAGACTGAGTAACTTTTTCATATAGATGCAAGCAGTACCTGCTGTGTAGCTGCAGCAAGCTGGATACCATTAGTTTATTAATCTCAGAACACAGTTACGTTCAAGTGGCGTCAGAGGATTCTTTGTCATGGAAATGTAGCTCACTTCATTGCTCAAGTTCCACTTGTGTACTGAGTGCAATTACTTCTATGACCTCTAGTGGGGATAATCAGAGATGCCAGACTATCACAAGCTACACTTTGCCTTAAAAGAAATCAAAGTAATCTGCTTCTGAAGTTCCAAGGCTGCTGTTTCTCTGGGAAAGGGAAACATCCTGATGCTACGTGGTGTACAGTGCAGCTGCAAAGGCTTGGCCATCTCACTGAGGTTGTCTTGTGTCACTACGTAGTTAATGCTCTTTTAGTAGTAACTACCATGTTACCAGACACCTTTCACAATACCATCCTGAAATGTTTCTGCCTGTCTTTTGTTTTTCCTGAAAGTTTTCTGGTTTGAAGACTTGTACCTTTGTGTCTTTCAGTGAAGTGGGTTTGCTATGGTCTTGGTGCACACTGTGACAGGTTACTGCCTGAGTGGTAATGGCTACACTGTTTTATCACTCATCCTAGTGAAGCCATGCTAGAAGAATAAATCACAGAAAATGCAAGACTTTGACAGTTCAGTTTTGTTACAAGGAAACAAAGGCAGGCCAGAAGAAAATAGTGGCCTAAGCTGAATTTGAATAAGCTTCATAGGAATGAGAAAGCTGGGATTGTTCAGCTCGAGGAGAAGACAACTCAGGAAGGATCTTAGCCAGGTGCCATTTATACAAAGGAAACTGGTTCTTATTGCAAGGTGACTAAACATTGGACAGGTTACCCAGAGGTTATGGTGTTTCTAGCCATGAAGATACGCAAAGCCTGACTGGACATGGGCCTGAGCAACCAGCTGTATGTGGCCCTGCTTGAGCAGAGAGGTTGGGCTAGATGATCCCCAGAAGTCTCTTTCAAGCTCCTGCTTCCTGTGACTCTAATTCCATCCATATCCTTAGTTAAGCAGTGTCTGTTAGTCACGCATACCTTTTGTGGTTGGTGTCACCTGCTCCAGGCTGAATTTATTCCATGTGACCTACTTCTTGTGCTTTTGTCTAGCTCTGTCTTCACTGTAAGGGCTTTCCTCTGCTGTTGTAGCAAGGGGGTTTCCAAGGAGAGGTTGGTCTGCCTTTCTGTCACACTGTGCTTAGGGTACTCTCTGAACTTCAGCAACAAGTAACTAAAACTATAGGGTAGGGAGCAGATCCAGGAAACACTTGAATCTGTTCATATGTTACAGCCCAACTGGTAAAGATTTGTTGGCAGTAGCACATGAGTGGAAGAAAAAAACAAATAATCAGATTATTTACTGTTGGAATTACCAATCTGTAAAGATGAGCCAGTAGCAGAACCCATACAAAGTTCTATTTCCCTGGCCATGTTCTTGTCAATAATTATTTGAATTATGTAGTATTATATGAAATAATGCATGGTTGAACACTTCTGATTCAGTTTCTATTCAATTATTGGTTTACCTCCCCCGCTTCTCAAGGTGCTCTTGAAAGTCCAGCCCTTCACAAGTCAATGGTGGTAGGAAAGTGAAGTCTGGAGGTTTGTCTGTGTGCTGACAGTTACAGTGTGCTGCCCAGGTCACGTTTCACAAGTTTATGAAACACACTGGGGACAGCTGCAATTGAGTGATTAGCAAGCTGTGACTTAAATATTGGCCATCTCCACGGTGGCCACTGAGAGCAGCTTATGTACATACCTAGATGATGTTTCTAATCATGTTGTACATCTTTTAATAGCTAGCATGAAGTAGTAGATGAGGCTAAAACAAAACTGTAGTCACAGTAAGTAATTTTGGCTTTGCTACTCTTCCTTCCAGGTGTGACATTTGAAAACAAATCTTTTATTCTGAAGACAAGTCACACTGTTCTGACTTGACATACCAAGTCTGAATCAACTGTAACTGTTAACTATAGGTACAGCAAAAACAAAAGCAAAGGGAAGACAATATGGTAAACAATTGTTTCTAGAATATCTTTCTGCTCCTTCCCCACATCAAGTGTGTGCTGTACTCACTTTAAGAGAGACAGTAATGAATTTTTTCCTAGACGTCATCTTGCCTAATGTGCCTGAAATGAAGTGTGGTTAGCTGCTATAATTACAGAGCTGGTTTGTGTGTCAAATGGTTTCACAAACAAAAAATGTTTGGCTATCGATCACTGTCAACTCTTTCCTGTTACTCCTGTAAAATGAGGGCACCTGCTCAGCACATCACAATATCACAGTATCACCAAGATTGGAAGAGACCTCAAAGATCATCAAGTCCAACCTGTCACCACAGACCTCATGACTAGACCATGGCACCAAGTGCCACGTCCAATCCTCTCTTGAACACCTCCAGGGATGGTGACTCCACCACCTCTCTGGGCAGCACATTCCAATGGCGAACAACTCTCTCTGGGAAGAACTTTCTCCTCATCTCCAGCCTAAACTTCCCCTGGTGCAGCTTGAGACTGTGTCCTCTTGTTCTGGTGCTGGTTGCTAGCCCCTTCCTGGCTACAACCTCCCTTCAGGTAGTTGTAGAGAGCAATGAGGTCTCCCCTGAGCCTCTTCCTCTCCAGGCTAAACAACCCCAGCTCCCTCAGCCTCTCCTCATAGGGCTTGTGCTCAAGGCCTCCCCCCAGCCTTGTTGCCCTTCTCTGGACATGTTCAAGTGTCTCGATGTCCTTCTTAAACTGTGGGGCCCAGAACTGGACACAGGACTCAAGGTGTGGCCTAACCAGTGCAGAGTACAGGGGCACAATGACTTCCCTGCTCCTGCTGGCCACACCATTTTTAATGCAGGCCAGGATGCCCACCTGGGCACACTGCTGGCTCATGTTTAGGTGGCGGTCAATCAGTACCCCCAGGTCCCTTTCTGTTTGGGAGCTCTCCAGCCACTCCAACCCCAGCCTGTAGCTCTGCATGGGATTGTTGTGGCCAAAGTGCAGCACATGTAGCCCACTAGAAGTTCTTTGCAGCTGGTCAAAAGGCTCTGGCTCTTTACCTCTGAAATACTGCCCCCTAAACCTGCAAAAGCAGGGGGATAACATGCTTCCCCTTCAGGCATTCTTATTTGAATGCAAACAGAACCCTTGCTCAGTGGACTACTACAGTATAAGTTTAATTTATCACTGATGTGTATTTACTAATAACACTTGAAAATTAATTGTTTTCATTTTTTGACATTAGAAAGCAAAGCAAGATCAGGTGGCTTACCCTAGAACATGCTGCCCAGTTTTGTCTGAAGTACAGATTTTAATTCTGCACTACAGATTATAAACATAGTGCATCAGATCATTCTCCTTCTGTGCCTAGAGCTATCATCATTGTGGCTGGCTGGCACCACAGATTCCTTGTCTTACGGCTGATTCCAAAAGGGGATACTTAGATCATCATAAAGTATGGTTCCTAATGACTGTCACAACAGGCTAAGCACTGTGTATTGAGGATGCTTTTGGCTACACCCTGTTTTATCCTGTCCCCTTTTTCCTCAACATGTCTAACAATAGCTTGGCAAGTAATATGTGGCTGAGTAACATGCTAAGAAGAGGTCTTATTTCTTGGTTTACTTATCCGTTGGTTGGTTTATCTGCTACAGGAGATACTACTGTTCGATGTGAGCAACTGGATATGCTTCAAGATTGGCTGTCTGAATTCAGAAAATCTACCTCCTCCTCCAGTACAGCCAATCCAGAGGAGCTGGTGGCTTTTGATGTAATCTGTGGAGATCTCAACTTCGATAACTGCTCCTCTGGTAAGACGAGTGTTTTCTTTTCTTCATGCCTACCTCTTCCAAAAAGGAATGGGAAAGTTCTTGATTCCTGCAGGTAGCAGCAGCGTACTCTGGTGACTGGCTTTTGGAAGGAAAGACTTCATTGCTACAGATGCTTCTAAAATAGGTACTAGCTGAAATGAGCCAAGGAGAGAAGCTCACATTTAGAAGCTCTGCTGAATTACTAAGCATGGTATTTTTTTAAGGCACCAAGAGCAATAATTTGTGACTTAGGGTAGCAATAATGAGGACAGATCCAGTGGTGTATCTTTACTTGAATTAGGTTGCATTTAACTATCCTTGAACTTTAGTAACTAAAGATATGTATGTTATGAGATTTTTGTAGGTGAAGAAGTAGTAAACCTGTGCAGCTAAAAATCATTTGGTAGTGCTTATACACAGACAGAGAAGATTAATGCTGCAGAGAAAACTAAACGTTGCTGAGTCAGTCCTGAAAGAAATTAACTGACCTGTGTACTTTGAGTGTTGAGTTTAATACATTTTATGGGTTTTTCATCTCTATATTTGGATGTGGAAGGCACTACAAAAAGAACTCCACAAAACCAGTGGGTTCCCAGAGATAGTAACCTTTTCCAAACCCATACTGTCTGGGTACAGAACACTGTGAAGATTCTGTCTCCCTGCCTGGCCCCGGCTCAGGCATCCAGCAGCGCTCCCTTCTGCCCTTATATGATGACAGTTGACTGCTGGTTTGGAGCTGGGGAATGACTGAAGAGCCTTTTGTGTGATTGGGCCAGAATGAAGCCCTGAAGTAGAGAGGTAGAGACAGGGCAGGTAACAGTGGGAGGGCTTCATCTGAGAGAGTTCATTTGTGATATCAGGGACATGACAGGGAACAGGTGAGCTCAAGCTACAGCATTCCAAGTGGGATTCATCAATTCCAACCAGAGTTTGGGGAGTTACAGGTGAATTTGTGAACATTAATGGGGTAGAAAAGACTGTCAACCCAAAACAGCCCTTCTGTTCAGTTCTAGCTCATATGCATAAAAAAATGTAATTAGAACTCAACCAGTCATGACTATATAATTCAAATAACTTCAGAACAGTTGGAGAAGTTGATGGCAAGTGTTCTGACTGGTAGAGAAATCCATTATGCACTGTGGAAGTGAGACAGCAAGTGGTAATGGCTAGGGAATAGTGTAGTTAAACATGCATTAGGATCAAATGTAACAGTAGCAGGCATAGGGAGTTTTTTTTAGGGAAGAACTCTGGTCAGTAACATGCCTTCTGCTGGCTAAGCTGCTACACAGGCAGGCTGAGGTGGCAACTGCAGCAGTCCCAAAGAAAGGAGACAGAGGCTGGGGATGCAAATGGACACATCTGCTGCGATATGACTATTTCACTTGCAGTGCTCTTGGATGGAGCGGCCTGGAGGCAAAGGGCAATAAACAGCCTGCTGCATACCAAAGGGGAGGCTGCCCAGTCAGATCCAAATCAAAAGTAAGTGGTGCTGTGCAGCAGGAGGAGAGAGACAGGAGTAAAGCTCTGAGGCTGAGTGTATGGTCAGTATTCTCTACCCAACATGTTGTGGCTCCCTAACCAAGATCCTGCACAAGCAGCAGAGTATAATGAATGCTGTTGTGACCTGTCTTCTTAAAGCAGAAGTGAAAATAACCATTTGCTTCTGCAAATATTAGTGGTAAACACTGTAACTGCTACTAAAGACTGAAAAGTAGGTTATAAAAATGCATTTTAATTTTTGCTAACTCTGCCACTTATTTACATCCCCTTCCCCTTGCAAATTTACTCAGCTTGGACACTGAATGAAGCTGGCTATGTCATTTATTTTTAGACTGTTTTTTTCCTTACGCACTAAGCAATGCTTTAAAGTTTTCTCCCTTCATTTTTACATTACTCATTGTTTTAGGGACATTTGTTAGCATTTCAGGGAACTGAACATCTTGAGATTTTTTTTTTCAGCAATAATCAGCTTCCTCTAATTCTGTGTATGATTTTCTGTATTCTTTCCTACTCCACAGACTGATAGGGCAAGTAATTAATGACTCAGTGAATATCAAGCTTCTATTCTTAGATGTATTGACAGTACTGTTTTCAAAGATCTCCCAGTCTAGGAGCGACCTTATGCTTGTGACAAGTTTTCTGCAACTCAGTTTTCCCCTCCAGCTTTATAGACAGAAGATGACAACACTCATATGGCAAACTTAAACTTAGTGGGAACATTACTAGAAGTGAGTTAGGTTGCTTTGGACTGACTTGTGTAAAAGGCCATTAGTTTTAAAACCTTTTAGCATATGATAAAAACCCTTCATTTCAGATGGATTATGTCTGTCTCATCACCTGTGCCTTGTTGCTGTCAGTGCCATAATAGCAAATTAATCATGTCAAAATTTTAATCTATCTTGGTTTTGAGGAAAATGTTGTAGACATCTCATATAACAAGGGAAGACCTAGAGAAATGAGCAAGTGCACAAATCTCACCATCTACTTTTCCATAAAGATTGAACAAATCATTTGGCTGTTCAGACAGAAAGCAACCCTCTGCAGTGCACACCTAGCAAATCTTAGGGAGGGTCAGTCCTCTGACCCTCTGCCACAGCTCTGGGGGGCCCTGGCAAGTTACTTTATCCACCTCCCTGAAACACAAGGGTGTTCTCAAGAGCTAGCTGTAGAAGGGATGTAGAGGGAAACTAGAAAGGCGTAATGAGATGGATCAGCTGCTGTGGAGGCAGAGGCTGAAGGACAGTCAGCTGTGTTAATAACTGTTAATACCAACACGGTGCAAGTGCCGGCGGCAATGAACACAGTGCTGCTGCACACCACGGCTGTGCTCTGCGCCCTTCTGAACAGGGTCAGTGCTTTACACAAGGAGATCTCATGTGACTCTGGCAACACGTGAGCTGCATTCTGAGATACACAGCTCAGGGGTCAAAGCTGTGTTTCTGATTTCAAAGGAGCTCCTTTTCTTGTGTACTCACATTCTGTTGTCTTGGTGACACAGTGACAGACATGTTACAGCAGCAGCTCCAAGCACAGGCAAATACTCTCTTGGTCCCCAGAGAGAACCTTCAAGCGTTGCTGAGAAGTTTTAACCTTGCAGAAGGTGTAAGTGCTGCAAAAAAGAAAGTTCTTGGGAGCTGGTGCCAATTTTTTTGCCATTTAACAAAGCCGGAATTGTAGCAGCTGGTAGTTTCAAGTTCTGGTTGTGCTGGTTTCCAGATAGGGGAAAGCAGCATGTTAACAGCTCTGTTACACAGCAGGCACAGAGCTAGAATTTGCTTGTTTGTTCAGTGTCTGACATTCTGATGTATATATTTTTGTAGATTATCTTACTACATCATGCTAGAATTTTGATGCAGCGTATGCTTTAAATGCAAGGAGCGTAGTAACAATTAGGAAGAAAATAATTAAAGTTGACAGGTCATGCTGATTATGTTTAGAATGGCTTTAATGCTGCAGATAATATCCCAAGCAAGTTATCAACTGCCTGTGCTTTCTCTTACAGCTTCTAAAAAATGCAGTCAGTATCAAGTAAAGCACAAGCTTTTGTCTTCAGGTTAGGGAGAAGTGTTTCTACACCCACAAACAGCCATTTATACCATCATTGAAGTCAGTCCAACTCTCCATGGGGTGATACAACAATAGTTTTGTATACCTGGTAAGCGATGCAATGTCAAAAGTTGGACAAGTTTCACCTCACTTTACAGCTAGAAACTACAAAAATGTCTTTCACAAGAAGACTTTCCAGGGAAGCACTGTTATTAGCAGGAGTTTGCTGGGGTTTCTGATCAAAACAAGGTATTGCTGTGCTACATAATGAGATCATCTACTCCTGATCTGGGTCAGATCAGCCCTATAGAAGTAAACAAGTGGGAAGGAGGACTTGCCTTTTCCATTGTGGCAGAACACACAGCTGTTCACAACATGCAGCTGACGTGCCTTTTCTTGCACTTGTTCTTTCCCTGCAGAGGACAAGCTGGAGCAACAGCACTCTCTGTTTACACACTACAAAGACCCATGTCGAATTGGTCCTGGGGAGGATAAACCATGGGCAATCGGTAAGACCTTCTCTAGCCGTCTCTGTACAGCATTTAGCTGTCTGTTGCTCACAGCATGTGGTGCAGTTACCTGGCAGGAAGAATTTGGTGGAGACCAAATATTTACAAGGGTTATTTCTGTAGCATGTATTTTATAAACAGAACAGTGTCTTGGTGAATTATAATTAAGAACCAGAGATACCAAACTTCAGTCCAGATTCTAAACTTCCACATCAAGCTAGGTGAATGCCTTCCCACACCTGGGTGGAAAGTAATCTCCAGATTACTTTGCGAGGCAGAGGGTAAGCCAGATTCCTGTTTCTGTACTTTTTGCACACAGTGAAAGCCTGCAGTGTTTGATCAGAATTTGGTGTTCTATAAGTAATGTAACAAAGCAATTAAAAACTGTCAGCATGTAGGATTCATTTCATAAAAGATTTCCTGGAACTCTGACAAATTCACACCTGGTGAAACTGAGGTGAACTCAGTAAAGTTTTAGATCACGAATTAAGACTTTCTTTAGGGACGCAATTGTAACTGAGACAAATCCTAAAGGTATGAAAGTGTGACTGTCTAAGAATGTGGCATTTCACTCTTGTAGCAAAAAAGTATAAAAATAAGATTCACATGGGCTGAAAAGTTGGAAGGGAGAAGGCAGTGCTTCAAAGGGTGTCACCAGTAGGGAGGACTGGAGAGGAGAGAAGTGAACACAAGGCACTTTTGGTCAGAATGGTCTCCTCTTCCCCAGACAGGTCACAGGTATGCTGGGACAGTCATATTTCCCTTTCTGTTCACAGGTACCCTGTTGGATCCTGAAGGATTATATGATGAAGAGGTGTGCTCTCCGGATAACCTACAGAAGTATGCAGTTCCTGATTCCTGATGATCTTCCCACGTGGTTTAGACAATTCCTTAAAAAGCCAATTCACTGCTTGCTATTTAACATCTCAAAAATTTAAAGCTGATTATGGACTGTAAACATAATTTTTTACTCAGGGGTACTTGGAGAGTAGGAAAACCAGCTGCTTCTCTAATAGAACTGGCTTCAGTGGGTGTAAAGATGAGAGCAACTGCAGTCAGTGTTTTTATGTCTCTGAAGTTGGTCCTACCTGGACAGGCCCCCAGTACAAGAAATTCCAAGCACTATGGAAAGGGTACACTGACAGCTAGACTGAAACTCTTCCTGCAGGCAGCCAGTTCTGTGGTCACAGTGCTGCAAAGGCCAGCGGGAAACAACAGGACACCTACTTATAGGTTGGGCTCGATGATCCTCGAGGTCTCTTCCAACCTTAGTTATACTGTGATACTTTTCCTCAAATAAATCCATGAAGTTTAAAACATCACCCCCAACCCAACAACTCCTTGACTGTTCTAGAAAACTTGCAGCATTTGATACACCTCATAAAGCAAGCTCACAAAGAGAGAGGAATTAAATGGTACATTAGACATGACTAGGAATACAGCTTAGTTATCTATTAGTGCAGCATTACTTTTAAGAAGAGTTTGGTGTTGAGAAACAGGTGTCTTTGGTTTCAGCTAGGGGGCTTATGAGAAATTGTGCTGGGTTGAGGCAGCCCCCTTCCCCACCCCTGGCAACAATAAACACTCAGACAAACGGATTGCAAAAGTGATGGAAAGTTTAAATAGAAAGCAGTGAACTTTTACAGAAAAGCAAAAGCAGAGTGACAAAGAAAAATCCCCAAACAGACCCAGAGAGATCCCATCCCTACCTGAGGGTACACCCGAGACCCCCAGGGCTCCTTCTTCCCCCTCCCACTGCTAGGCTAGTCTCAGCTGGCCAGATCTGAGACTGCCCATCCCCCCGTGGCCTTGGGCCTAGCCAGGCCCAAAGCCAGGAGACATCTCCCCAGTTACCAGCTGACGGAGGAGGAAGAAAAGAGATAGTGCTAGACTCCGCACTGCATCTTATAGTGGTGCAAAGGATTGTGGTATGAAATACTACATAATTTCCTGTGTCCACCCCTCTGGGCTGGACTTCTGGACACAGGAAGTAAACATTGCAGGGGGGCACCCAGCTCAAACTGCAACAGAAATACAAAAATCTTAATTTGCAGAAGTCTTAGGATAAATTTCTTGAATACCTGTACTGCTTGTTAAATGATGGGCCATTGGAGAGAAATTAAGTTTTGTACGGTTTAGAGCAGCACGTAATAATTCTGATAGTTCTGTACCTTCTCTACCTTGCAGGCTAGTTTAATGCATTAAATAGGTTCTTGTCATGACTGACCAGAAAAGATGTTCTAGCTGTTCATACTGCAGAGGTAAAGTTACATCAATGAATGAGGTTGTGCAGGTGCTTCACGTAACACACACAATGGAAGTAGTGCCTTATATATGGACAGTTTATGTTTGCAATTTTACTAAATACAGTACACTGCATGATATAGATGGACATTCTTCATGGAATGCTTTAGGTGAGGCTACCCCTTCAAGCATTCTTTGCATCAGTTCTGAACAAAATCCTTATTTTGAATATACCAAGTCACACTTTACACATTACAAAGCCTGCAAAATTCCCAGGCGTTTCCATTCACATGTTGAAAACATTGAATTTGGTACATGTGGAAGGGACTCCTGGAAAGCAAAATAAGGTAATTTGGCCCTACAATCAAGTTTGCAAATGCAAATCTGTATGGGGGTGTAATAGTCTATGTTATGGTTCTAAGAGCAGACTAGGAGCTCTAAAAAAAAAACAAAACCAAAATGTTCTGTGTTTTCAAGTGGTTGTTTGAGATATCCTGTCACCAAATTACTTTTGGGGTATTTGATTTTATTCCCCAAAGAGTTACTTGTATGTAGCAATTATGTCCCACTGACAATGACTGATAGCTAAAAAGCCATCAAATGTTTAATAGAAATTTAAGAGTATTACTTCTGCTACCTCTGTCCAGCACAGAAGTATAACTGGAAAACATTCCTGACTGGTAACAATATAGGTAAGACGTTTTGCCTACTAATCATAGTATCATAGTATCATTCAGGGTTGGAAGGGACCACAAGGATCATCCAGTTCCAACCCCCCTGCCATGGGCAGGGACACCCCACACTAGATCAGGCTGGCCAGAGCCATCTCTGGACACGTTCAAGAGTCTTAATGTCCTTCTTAGAGTCTCAATGTCCTTCTTCTTACTAAATGTGGCTTTCAGTTTTCTGTAGTACTTTCTAGTTCTCCTCAACTGGCAAACCCCCCTCTATTAGACCAGAATTTCCACTAGCTTTTGATGCAAGTCTGGAGGGAAGCAGGAATCCATACATGTGTATTACACACGTGCTTCTATAGTAGAGAAAATACCACTACCCTCTCTGCAAGGGACTGATAAGTGTAAAAACTGCTAAGTTCAGTCATAGCTACAGGCATTAAGGGCATCTGGGCTTTCAAGACATTTAAATGTTAGGCAGCTGCTGAGCACTGCTAGTAGCTAACACGATTCACCCATATATGCAGCAGAACAGGGTACAGCCTCAAACTGATCCATTCTCTACATTTCCAATAATGAAACCTTGCTCAAGCCCTGCAGACATTTAAATTGGCAGCGTAAGCTATTCAGAGAATTATTTCTTCATCAGCACTCTTCTGTAGTTTATAAATATAACTAAGCAGTTCGCATTACTGAACTAATTAGGCCATAAAAGCAGCAGAACAACTCGTTCTTAATATGAAAGAGATATTTAAGTACAGCATACGTAAAACAGAATAGAGGAACACGCTTGGTGCAAATAATGAGCCAGTCATTTATAATTATAGAACAACTAATAAGCTAGATGTAACAATCTGGGCCCTGCCACAGTGCTGGAAGCCACACAAGCTTCTGTTCCTGAAATCCACACAAATAATCTCACAAAGATGATTGTCACCTTCTAGCAAAGCACTGGAACAATCCCAGTTCCATCTCTAAACCCTGAACAGTCTGGCACAGGACAACACATTACAGCACTGCTAAAACAAGATCTGTGTAAATACTTCCAGTCTACACTGGTGGACAGTATTCAGCAACAGGCTGCAACACCAGTACAAAAACTTCCTTAACTCTAGTACCTCGCACCTGAATGAGAGATGGTCCCTTGGGCTTTGTGATGAGTGAGTAAGTTTTGCATAATGGCTCCCTTAGCTATGCTATTCTGGCCACTGCAGCCGCAGTCAGCACTACAAACCAACCAGCAGCCACAGTGTTCTCACTTAATTTGGGATTTACTCAGGACTGAAAATATTTCAGTCAAGTTCCAATTGCTTTTTATCCTCTTTCTTTCCTATCAAGTGAGACAATTATTCTTGTACAACTCCACCTGAATTTTTCCACTGAGCCATAGCTGGTTATTTTGACTTACACTGTTAGCATTAGCTGGTAGTGCAGCATGGCCCCATATGCAGTACTTGTGCCTCCTTGCTGCAGAGCCTTGCTGCAAGCCATTGCCTGTGCAGTAGGCTGACTTCTAGGCAGAAGCAGATGTGTCCACAAGTATGTATCAGAAAATAACATTTCTCTTCCCTGAGCAGTTGTGGATCTTAAGTAAATACACAGCATTCACCGACTTTTAAAAGGACACAATGGAAGCTAAAGCAAATTCATCTTATGAATTAATGTAAATAAGATTTTTTTTTCCAGTAGTACTGCAGCACTAATCAGCAGTTTCTTCTACTTTTGTTACTTAATTGGCTTTGCCAAATATAACTACAGTTTTTGAAAGAGGTCAGTCCCATCAAAGAGCTTGCTTGCTTGAATCCAGCAAAAGCATTTCAGGAAGTGAATCATTTACAGTAGCTCTCTGCAGAATCAGATTGCAAATGGGCTGTCAACAGTGATCTCATTTAACAGGAGATGACAGTCTAAAACTGAACAACACATAGTTCATAAACTGGTTACAATAACATTTAAGAACCTTCAATACCTTTCCACGTCCAAAGGGGTTTAAGAAAAGTTTAAGTAACTACATGACAAGATTTTTTTCGTTGTTACCTTTTGAAGGCACACAAAGTACTTCTTGCGTATACCAATTTTCACAAGTTTATGGATCATAACCCTACCACGACCTCATCAGCTGTAGCAAGTGCTATATTCCTTCTGCCACCACTCAGTGCCCTCAAAGAGACAAAATTTAGCAAAGAAACCATCTGAATCTCACACATTAAACACATCACAAGACTCTGGTGTTTGTTTTTCCTTCATTCTGTACCCACACACACTAAAACATTCCTAAACTCTCCCCCGTAAAGCCCATCCAAAGTCAAGTCTTAAAACTGGGTGATCAAAAGTAATCTCATTTTCTTCCAAGGTAAAATTAAAGGCTTTGTACCTGCTAGGAACCATGTTCATGGCTCAGTGTTTCTCTTGTTACAGCTGATAATGTAGCTTAATGGTGTAATCGACTCTTACAAGGGAAACCACAGAACCTTGAGCTCAGGTTCTGGCAGGTAAGTAAAGGAAAATTATTGTCAAGGAGGTGTCTTTGAAAGCAGGTTTTTTATGTTTGGAGCCAGAGAGCAAACCCAGAGCCTAATCTTTGCCTCTCTGCATTCACAGTTATCATACAAGCAGCTGCAACCATACGCCATACTTTGTGTCATGCCCCACACATCTGCAGCTCCAGCCTGTGCATGCACAGTTGGGTCTGTGGCATTTAGCTCTCCTTTTGTGGAGCTTCTAGATAAAACACATGAAGGTACAAGAGATTTCCTTTCAAACCCAACCCAACAGCACTGCAACACAGAATAACTGTAAAAACAATCGGCAGGGACCTTTGTGGGTTCCATGGCCCAAAGGCACATTCAAAGCAGGGCTAACTCCAAAGTTAGATCAAGTTGCTCAGGGCCCCAACACTCTTCTGTATAAAACCTGTTATGGTTTAAGCACCCAAACTAAAAGTGCTAATGGGAGAGTTGCAGCTCATTTACCTGAACATAGAACTAGTCTCTAGAAAACTGATTCTTTGGTTTGACTGCTTCTGTGCCTGGCCTCAGCAGGCAGGCATGGTCCTCCTCTCAGGTTTGTTCTCCTGGCTACAAGGGTAGGTCCACCAACCCAAGCACCCAGAATGCCAAACTCATTGTGAGGCTTTAAGAGCCCTGTGAGCAGTTAGTACAGCTTCATACTGGAAACCACATTTGGAAAAAGATCTGCTTTACTGGGGCTGTGAACAGAGTCCTCCATAATGCACAGACAGAACACCCAAACATTCAAAGCATTTGTCTTGTGTTTTAATGAAACAGGGTGCTGGAAAGTGAAGAAGGAAGGAAAGCATATTTAGTCTATCCCACCAGCAAGAACCACAGTTCCAGTCAGAAGGGGAGGAAGGCATCGCTGAAAGGAAATGGGAGGAGAATTGACTATATGCTCTACACAGAAGAAGGTCTCTACCTGGAATGGAAAGTGGTGAGTTTGAGAATCGACAGAGACATAACTCACACAAAAAACTTGGCTGGATGGCACTGCACCCTGTTCCACATAGGTTCAAATTCATACTCCAAGGAGAACTTGCTGCTCTGCCATTTTCTACTCAGGATGCAAGTACCAATTTGTAACCTTACTAGATAGACTTAAGATGAAGTTAGGGGTTCTGGTAGCACCTCTGGTAAATATGCTGCTCTTCAAAAACAAACAACACACCTCATTTCCATTCCTTAATGCTTCAGCCAGGCTGTGTTTTGGCTGACACGCCCTCTATACTATCCAGTTGAAAGACTCTGAATTAAATCTATTGTGCCTTTTCTTCCCATGTACAGTAACATCTGCACTGCTCCTGACAGAGAGCTATAGTGTACCTGTAGGCAGCCCTCACCTGGGCTCACATGCCAGCAGCCCAAATACTTCATAATCTTTCCAAGTGTCTGGATGTTCTTTTATTATGCCTGTTAAAACATACCTAAGTTACAAGTGTGTGACATGCAGGGAGAATTTGACAGGACTACTCCAAATAAGAATTTACAGTGTTACACTCTGCTTCCTGCTGTAGGACTGTGCCTTACAGAGAGCTGTGATGAAAAGCAGAAACTAGATTGCACACTTACTGCTCAAACCCCAGAGCACAGCTGCAGAAGCATGCAGCATGATACCAACTTGTCTGCACTCTGTGGACCCAGCAGCTAGGTTCTGTTAAAGCTTCCTGTTTCAGATATATAAATGCCCATGGCATGACTGTACAGTAAACCCATCTCACATTTTGCACAAACAGCAACAAAGCCAGTCTTTGAATAGTTTTTAATCCAGGTGAGATCTTTGAGGCTTATGCTGGCAGCATAAAGAGACCTAAAACACCTGCACTTCCTGCAAGCAGTTGCCAGAGTACTGGGCAAAGCAACTCCCTGGCCTGTAGGAGGGGGTGACTCCACTGTATCAAATGAGCATTAGGGCTGCACCACCCCTCTCTCAGAAGGCAGGAAGCAGGCAGTGTTTTCTACAGAATGGTTCACTTGGTCCTACAAAACTGCCAGAACAATGGCTGCATTCAGGTGCAGGGATCCCCATCACTTTAAGTTCCCACAATGCTCCTCCAATGAAGCCAGGATTCCTTCTCAGATGCATACCATACCTCATATGGTACAGCAAGGCCCTCCTGCCAGGTGAGGGTCTTCTTACACCCATGGGTTACCTACAGCTGCATTACTGATAAGGCTATGGGGAACAACATAGATGTTCCTGTAAGTGGAAAGAAAAGGTGCAAGAGATTTCACTCAGACTAGTTCAACTAGTATGATGCAGATGGTTCACCTCACCAAACACACCATACCACGAGGCTACCATTAGCTCCATCATGCTAGACTGGTTCCATGTTAACACAGCAAAGGATTTTGAAAGAAACCAGAAACTTACATGACATAACAGAGTAGTTTTCCAACTCGTTTGTTACTTTTGTTTTCCTTCTGCAGGAAGTGGAGGAGTTCAGCTTTATTACCCAGTTAGCAGGCTTGACAGACCACCTACCAGTAGCAATGCGCCTCATGGTGTCTACAGGAGAAGACGACCCTTAAAACTGACCAGCTTTGAGAGATCAGAAGAGGGAAACGTCAACAATATTAAGAAAATGTCAGAGGATAAGAACAAACTGTTCTAGTGCCATGTTAGGAAAGATGACCAGACCTGACCTGGGCTACTCCCAGAATGTACCAACCATGGTAGCTATAAAAAGGGAAGAAAGAGAAAATGTTGTGCCCAGAAGCCATGGTCAGAAGTTGCTCAGGCAACAGGGCAGGCCTGTACGACAATGCTTTCACTGTGGACTGAACGGAACCAAGATGGAAGTCCTAATTCCTTCTGAACCAGTGCCATTCTTACTAAAACATGTTTTTATACTAATATATAGCACAATTTAGTTTGTAATTAGTCTGTGAGTTAGTGATGCTCAATGGTTTTTTGCATAATTTCTTTGTATAACTAAGAAGCTAAAGCTTTTTCCTTTTTTTAGCCTGTTAAAAGTTGTAGTAGCGTGCTTGCATCAGTAGCATGCGCCCGCACTGCATGCCACTCTGAGATAAACTAGTCAGTAAGATACCATGAGGAGTATCAGAATGGAATCGAGTTCAAAACCTAGATACCAGCCAAAGCAAGGCCTTCTGGGACTGGCAAACCCTTCTGTCATTACAGATAAGCCTCTAAACAAACAAAAACTCACTGATTTACAGACCAGTATCATCTTTCCTGTCCCATTTATGGACACTTAAAAGATTTGAATTTAAGACTTTAACAACACAGTTCCACACCAGCTGTGTTCCCACTGAAATTATGAAGTGTTTTGTCTAAATGATGACTCCAGAATTGGGCCTTTAGCTTTCTAAGATCAACTTACTCCCTCAAGAAGTAAGGTTCCCGTCTAATGCCTTTTCTTTTGTTCCCATAGGTGGGGCAGTCCTGAACTATGGTACAGGACAGTAGGTATGTTACAGTAGTGAATAGGTTCCTGTAGTACCATTGGTAACACCCAAGCCAACATTCTGCCTTAGCTAGAAAGAGTAACTGGGAAATAGCTTGTAAAATGCATGCTAGATATAGAGTTAAAATAACTGTAAGTGACATTTAGGGGGGAAAATGTAGAAGTATGTGATTGATAAGGCAGGATAACCTCAGCTTTCTAAAGGAATCTGTACACTGAAGGGAAAATGTAGCACGGCTAGCTAGAGAGTAGAGAGTGGAACTGAGACTCTCAGCCTTAGGAATCTACTTCCTAGGAGCAGGGGGTTTGTGTCTGCCAGACATGATTCTGTTTGTTACACACTCACAGGCTTTAATAGGGGTCTTGCCATCTAATTCATGTGTTCTTTCCACTGCAGCTCTTGAAACGCGGGCTCCTCTCTGCCACCTTAGCCCTGTGACCTGACCTGCCCAGCCTCTGTAACCTTAAAAACAATGAAAGCTGAGAATTGGGTCCATGACAAGACTTGCCAGATTTAGGGATTTAGATTCAGAAGGGTCTGTGTTGCTGGGAGAACAGTGAGATCCCTTGCATTTTAACTGGGACTTAGTTTCTTCTGCCTGCTTCCTCAATTTTAGTGTTATTTCCTCTTACATGACCAATTCCCTGTGTTAGAAGAGTTAATGTAATACTTGTACTTATTCCATTAAGTAAACTGTTTTAGTTAAGCTGGCCTCAAACTCCTGAAGATGCTCTTGTATTGTTTTAGTTTACACCTGCTGGGAATCAGCTTGAGCTAAATCAGAATAGATTTAAAGTAAAAATCCCAGTCTGTACAGCCTCTGGTACTGGCTTTGTTAGCTAGAGCAAAGAAGGGAACTTTACTTAGATCAGCCTAATTTCCAAGCAGAGAGACTTACCAGTGACAAGAGTACTGGACTGTACTGGCTAATTCCAAGCAGGTCACAGGCCACTGCTCTCACTCTCCCACTGCACCCAGCTCTGACATGATTTACTCCTCGTTTTCCAGTCCTTGGTGTCCCTTCAGCAGAGACTGCCTACAAGTGTACTGTGCCAAACCATGGGGTAGTCTGCAGGTGTCACCCATGGGGACTCAAAAACAGAACCAGACTTCATTCCCCTTTTTGATAAAATTAGGAATTCAAGTTTACAGCATCAGAGACTTCACTGTATTATCCCAGTGCATCACCCTTTTCCCACTTTGTATGTTTCTCTTTATACTTATGTGCAATGTGCTTTTCTGGTTTCTTATCTCTCTGCCCAATTCAGAAAAACTTGTATGTGAAACAATGCTTTTAATCCTCTTTTCTACCTTGCTTGTATTTTATTAACCTTTTTAAACAAACAGACAGTATCAGTAGCAATTTGTGTGCTGTCCAGCAGCTGTTTCTCAGCAACAAGATAAAACACAAGGTACAGTATTTTTTAATAGCTTTCCTAACAGTGTAAATTACAATTTAGTATTGACCTCACCAAGTATCAGTTGCAGGAGCTGAATCTGACACTGTGTGGGACAGAATAATAAAACTACTGCCAAACAACGCTGCATTATCTACAGTAAAACTAACATGGTCTCAATTACTTTATGAGAGTTCTGTGGCTTTGTACTGGCTCAAAAACCAGGCACTTCTGTCAACTTTCTGAGAGATGCTGAAAAATATGCTTTCAAATTGGAAGTAAACTGTTTTAGAGTTTGGTGTTCTTAGTTTCTCAGTGCTAGAGTTGTCAAATCGTCTCTCTAAACACTACACATATTTAATAAGTCTAGGTAGCTCTTAAGTAATTTACTGTCTTAGAGGTATAACTGCAAGAGTCATGCCGGGAGGTGCAGCACTGTGGCACCACTGCACAGATGCTCCTTGGTTTTTTGCATTGATCCTGTGCCTTCTGCTGCCACGGGATGCTTGCAGTAGTCAGCATGTACCTTATACAGGGATTCTGAAGATGGCATTTGCATGACAGAGTAGAGTGGGGAGAACATGCCCAGAAAATCCAGCCCTGGATAGTTCTTTCAGATGTCAGACCCACTGTGCTTAAGGGCAGCATGACCCAATTTATCAGTAAGGTATTATTTATAAGAAATTGGAGTTAAGCCTACACCACTGTGCTTATCCCACCTGGTACAGGGATTCCAGGTATCCTCAGGAAGTGGGTGGTAATTGCTGAATTGCTGTTCTTGCTTTAGTGACTGCCACCCCACAGGGATACTGCAGATGAAATGCCATCTGTTTTTATAAAAGCTAGGCGACATCATCTGTTTCTCATCAATCTGCATTTTACAACACTCCTAGAACACATGAACAAAAGACACAAACGAGGAGAGCCAAAAACTAGGAACTTCCAGAAGTTCTTATAAAGTTCGTATCTCTAGGTAACTTCAAAAGACAACCTACAGAATGCAGCCTATTTAGCACATTCAGATCCAGTTAATCAGCATGCCATTTGAGGGTCTGAGGGACATGTAATCCACCTGCTTTGCACCACAGCTCAGCCAGAGGAGTAGCAGTGCCTAGTGTAACAATCATTTAACCAATTCAAGTGGTGGCCAGACAGTTGTATTCCATTACAAACTGGATGCTTAACAGAAGCTGTCTAAAGCAACCAAACTGCACCACAACAGAAGCCTGCTGTAGAGAAACCCTGAGAAAGCTGCTTGGTGTCACCACTTTACTTGCCTTGTGCTGGTTTTATGACCAGGTTTTGTCTCAGCTAGTCTGGCTAGACCCTCACTCCTGCTTGTTGGGTAAGGCAGTAAGACTTAAGGAACTTACAAATCCAATAAAGAATAGCATTTAAAAATGGCCTTTGTTTGGTGGTCCAGATAAAACTGATATGACTGTCCCATTTGGTCCCTGTGTTACCCCAGGATCACACAGCAGCACATCAGTGTCAGCACATATCAGCAGCTCAGAAAGGAAGCATTTTTACCTCCTCCTGCTCTACAGGATGAGAACAGAAATACAATTCAAGCACTTTGAAACACTCCCAGTTTTATCAACCATTACAATAAGGGTCACATTGTTACTGAGGGTCTCACCTTTCCATGCCATCTTGTTTTAAATAGAATCTTGATGCTTTTACAGACTTGTATTATTGCTGAGGTTTAGAAATCCTATAATAAGAATAACCTTTTTTATTTCAATGATTTTTCGGTATTGTATCCTTCTGAAACCTAATGTTTTTATATGGTAAGCACACACCTTCCAACATTTTGTTATAAATGTATTAAAAAATTAAAAAAATAAATATTTTCCTTGGTTTCTTTGCCTGCAACACCACCACAATCTCAGACCTGATAAAAACAAGGCATTTTGAACAACAGGGAGGGTTTTTTGTCTCTTATTGGTCCTGAAAGGAATAACTGGTTGATGCAAACAAGGTAATAAAATTTCAAGGCTCAAATGATTCTGTGCAGTGCACTTTTTTTGGGTTTTGTGATGTAGAGTCTGACACCCTCAGCAAAATGTGACTCTAAGATGCAGTCTGGTGGTTAGGTCAGGTATGGTCTCATTGCATGCTAAACCTGTTCTACTGAAGCTGCAGAAGCAAGTACTTTTAATTTGTCCTCCTCCTTGACCTCTATGGCTCAAACAGCCCCTGCACAGATACAGCCAGCTCCATTCAGAAGCTCTGCACCTTCAGACAAGCATTCACAGTGGGGGCTGCAAACCCAACCCCAACACCTTGCACTAAGGCCATGCTTCAACTACAAGGCTATCCATACTGCACTCTGCTAGTGTTTAAGACTACAAGAACCACCTTTTACTGTGCAGCTGCACATCTTCACATCTCAACAGTTATCTAATCCCTGAACTACTGGAGAGCAGCTCTGTGTCTTTATACTGCCCAGAGGTAATTAAACAAAACAACCCTAGGGACATAGGTCCCTAGGAAATCCAGGGAGTTAGACTGAACCACTTGGCAATTTTTAGTTTTCTGAGCAGTCCTCAAAGACCTTTACAAAAACTGTTAGGGAATTCCACCTCAAAAGAGTTCACTATCTCCATAGAAAGAAGGAGACCAGTGGAAGTCATGAAGGAAGGAATGAGAGTTTCTTGTGATTAGCTCAGGAACTACTCCATCTTGTGAGCCAGGATGTCAGAGATGGATCTCTGCAGCTCTCTCCATTGCCACACAGGTGGTTTTTGTGTCTGCATTCCAATGCTGCCACAGCACTGCACTGTAACAGACTTTATTCTCCAGTGGTGGATTTCCAGAACATGCCTCCCCTCCTATACCTGGCCTGTTTCCATTGTTGCAGCTTACATTATTACCCAAGCATTTCACGAGTTCCTGTCTATGAGGTGCTGTAGAACCATGAGGTATAACACAACCATTTCTCGGATAGTTTGCATCTTCCAGATGTTGAACTAAGAACAAGTACAGAAAACTGTAACTCCCTCCTGCTCCCTCTGCTTCAGCAGTAGTAGTGCACTTTGTTACGAACCCATGACCACAGCTGCCTGTCGGTCAGCACTGTAACTGCAACACCATCTGCTTCTTTGGCTACTGTACAGATCCTCTTGGCAAAGAACCTAAGAAAACACAATCTCCACATCCCACTTAAATTCCTTCTCAGAATGCTGTTCAAACTCTTATTCTTCTAGCCCTCTTGACTATTTAATACTTTGATGTTCCATTCTCCTGGTTGCAGCAAATTGCTCATCTCCATTTCCATGGCCTTTCAAAAGATATGCTCTTACCTTCTACTGCTGTTTGTGGCTGCTCCAAATTTCCCATCCACCATTCCCGGCTCTGTAAGCACATTTTCCTCCATATTGTCCCTATCATTCAGGGAAGGCTTCAAGCAGGCATCTGTGAAATCAGTGAGCAGGGCTGGCTAGAAAGACTGTCAAGAAAACGACAATCCTCTTTCTCATCTTTTACATAACTAAAAATTCAATAAAACTAAGGATAGCTACCTATTGGGTCTGTGTACCCAGAGAGATCATGGAATTCCCACCAATGTTTTATCTGGGCTGCATATTCATTCACTTTCCCTCTTCCCTGACCCCCTCAAAACCCCTTCATAAGCCTGACAAGTGTTTTGCTCTACTGCAGATCATCTGAGCTGCGCAACTGGTGCTCAGCCCTGCACATGCTGATACCACTGCCACTTACAACAGAGGATTCCCCAGCTCTGCCTTCGCCATTTGTCACATCCCCTCACCCTCCTCCTGCCTGACTCACAGGCTCTTCAGGGCATAAGACCACATCACTGCCCCATCTTTTATACGGCATGCAGCACCACATTGCCAAGGAAAACGCTTCCTAAGCACCAAGAACCATCTAAACAGTCAGCAAATCAAAAGAGATTACCTGTAGTAGAAAAGTGTAGCAGCCTTCCTGTATACTTTAAATACTAACTGAATATAATCACAGAAAATAAAGGGACCTTTTCCCCATGTTCCTGTTAACATACTGGCTTTCAGCTGGCTTTCCTGTCTGTAAATTGCCCGCTTCCTGGAAAACAGCACCTGCTGACTCTGGTCCTCTGGAAACATCCCTAAGCCAATGCACAGTTCCCACTATGGCCAAGCCCTCTCCCTTCTTTGAGCAAACCTTTGATGTCTCCAAAGCCAAACCCAGCAGAACAACTCCAAACCACTTCAAGTACCAGGGTACAGATGGTAAGCCAGGATGTCAGAATATCCTTTATCTGTATCAACACTACATATTGCTATAGCTCCAGCAGTTTTCATTGTTATACTATATCTGCTACTACAGGCCTTTTGCAAAGCTCTGCTAAAGCTCCTCAAGTCATGGCATCACACATTCAAAGCAACAAGAAGCTTTAGAAGTCCCATTCCTATTTGCGACCGTTTGACTCTTCCCAAACCCCGCAACAAGATGTGTCAGATGTGTCTGATGAGATCAGTAGAGACCTTAATAATGTGATCCTGACTGCAGTGCTGTCATCAATATACTGAATATTGAGACTTCTGACCACATCCCACCCTGCTGAAATGGAATTTGCCTCACAGACACACACGGTAAACACTGTATTAGCTAGAAACTGACATAAATCCTTCTGCCTTAAGGACACAAAGGATGATGGCTAAGACACTGCAGTGTTAGAGCAGAGAAATAGAGCTGCTTGTGGAGAGGACAGCAGCACATTTGTAAAGCTGGAGGACACATCTACACATTTAACCTGGGAAGTATGTTTTCACAAATGCTGGAGTAAAATGACCCACAGAAGTTAAGATGCAGGTATGGTCAGAACTGCTCTATTCCACAACAATTTTTCTGATGTTAAGATTCTGGATGATGCAGTAAAACAAAGCAATGGGGTTTCCAGTGCTGCCACAGCATCACCTGCTCCAGAACCTGCATGGGCAGCCTCCAAACATTTTGGTATTTGAAGCAGCAATGCAAGAGCTCAGAAGCTGAAATTATCCAGTGGCAGTATATTCTGAATGGATCTGCTGTAAATGGGGTTAACATGATGAGGAGATGATAAAGCATTTCTACATGAAATGTAGTTAGGCACCTTTGTTCTCATTAAAGAGGTTTGTGAATTAAATCAGAATGCTATCAGCTTGAAGACTCTGACCCTGCTAACAGTTTGGGTAACAACCTCACTAGCTTTTCAGAATCAGGTACAATTGTTACCTTCTTTGTGTTTGGCTGCAACAGATTCTCACATACTTTTCAAATGCAAATCCAGAATTTTGAATACCCAGCAAACTCCAGCTGGATCTTTCCCCACCATTAAATCTCCTGAAGTCAACTGCCACACTGTCACCAGCTTCAGCAAAGCCATTGTTGAGTGTTTCTCCCTGCTCAGTAGGGACCTTCAGGATATCAAAGAGCAAAAGGCAGCTGCAAGGTCTGATCGACATCAACTGGAAAAAAACACCAAACCATCCTAGGCCTAGCATGGTGCCAAGCACTCTGCTAAATATATTGTTAATGAAAGGTGTATCACACAAGACAAACTAATTCTCAGTGCACAGCCTGCTCCCTTATCTCAGCCCCAAAATAAGACTGTTATGAAACTGGTATTGAAACCCTCTATTTTGTTACTCCCTGGTTACATATAATTTCTTTTCCACACTGGCCAAGAAAGCTATTTAGAGCCACAGCAAATTCAGACATTTAACAAAACATGTCTTGTATCCCACAATAAACACATAAGGACTTCATACAGTAGCTACTTCATTAATTATTAGACTGGTGTTCTTGGAACTCTGTGGTGTTTCTGACATAATGGTGCTCAACCTGGTGAGGTGCTTCTTGCCCACAGGTGACCTTGAGTGTCCTTACACCTCACTGCAAAAACCTCAGCCCTACCATTCTGCAGCTGTGGGTTCCGAAGTCAGAGCAAATTAGAAGCCATAAAGGCAGCGTTTATTATACACTGATGGAAAGAAAGGCTGAGTCTGGTTAAATGCTAGGCAGCAGCTCCCTACCCGATACAAGAGGTCCTTGTCCAGACCGAGGTTCCCAGGGGCTGACAATTAGAAGGAGGTTTCTGACCACAAGAGTAGAGAGTTTCAAAACCAGCTTTCAAATTACCACATTGGAATGCAAAATAAACAAAGAAACATTCCTCTCTCAAACCCCAGTGCTCCTCAAACACAGTTTGATGTATTTTTAAAGAGGGGTTATACACATGGGCCCTACTACAGGGCAGAACTATACACAGCAACCCAGAAGGTCCTGCTTTTGGTTTGGGGACAGAAAAATACAGCATTTCTCCTGCTTCTGGACAGTGACCTTCAGTTTTGTCTTTTTAAAAACTAATTCATATTTGTCTCCACATTTTAAACATGGACACAACTGGTGTGACAACTACAAAAATGGCAGCATCCTAAGTGGGAACACATGCTGATGTCAAGGCAGGCTTCAAAGGAGAATGGCCTGAAAGGCACCTAAAAGGGCCATGACACAGCCCTAGTGCAAAACTGGTGGTGCATGGTGACTGCCACTGTGCAACAAGGAACATGCTGCCAACTGCATCTGTTCATCAGCACGTCTACAATGGGTGATTAGAGGAGTTCAACTCTCCATATGCAACCCTGACACTATCCAGTTCACAAGAGCTGCTTAAATGATCTGCGGTACTGGTCCCTCTTTTGGAAGGGAAACACTACTTGTACCTCTACCCTGCCCTTCATTCACATCCTCTATAAACAAAATCCCCAGCCTGGCAGTGCAGGCATTGCACACGTTACATTGACAGCAAGAGCCTGGCCTTGGAAGAGCTTCTTGTCCCTGACAGGCACAAAACCCACTGAAATAAAATGTTTTGTCAGCATACACCCCTGAAACCTGTGGAGCGCAGCAGTTTGTTACAACAGACATAAAGCCTGCTATGTACTGACAAATGAAAACATGGTGTTTAGTAGATTCTTCTTTGCCTGCTTACCTTTTTGGAGGCTTTTTTTTCCATGTATTTTTCAGGGTATGTGTCTTGGCCTTATGGTTCATTTATTCTGCTATGCAACACAGAGAGAACTGCTGGTTTCTGTTGAGCACTAATCAGGGCAGTATGTGGAAACCTAAACCACTGCAATCTAAGAAATAATTATTTAGATCATGAAGGAGATGCAACTTCCCTAAGTTTCAAGTAAAACACACACATACTAGGCCATCATACTGCAATTTACCAACACAAGACCACAAGGTGTTACCATGCTGTGTTCACCAAGATCATGTCACCACTTCTGTAGGTAGAAATACCTTTTACTGAACAGAAGTGTGAGTCTCTGCCTAATTCTAGGAGACTCCTTGGCTTCCTTTTCTGTTAGCTTCTGAAACCTCCCCTTTGCACTCATGACAGAATGCTTGGCCCACAGGGCACAAGGGAGATTGGAGAAATCATAGCATCATAGTATCATTCAGGGTTGGAAGGGACCACAAGGATCATCTAGTTCCAACCCCCCTGCCATGGGCAGGGACACCCCACACTACATCAGGCTGGCCAGAGCCTCATCCAGCCTGGGTTTAAACACCTCCAGGGATGGGGCCTCAACCACCTCCCTGGACAACCCATTCCAGGGTTTCACCACTCTCATGGGGAAGAACCTCCTCCTTACATCTAGCCTGAATCTCCCCACCTCCAGCTTCATTCCATTCCCCCTAGTCCTATCACTACCTGAGATCCTGAGAAGTCCTTCCCCAGCCTTCCTGTAGGCCCCCTTCAGATACTGGAAGGCCACAATTAGGTCACCTCGGAGCCTTCTCTGCTCCAGACTGAACAGCCCCAACTCCTTCAGTCTGTCCTCACAGGAGAGGTGCTCCAGCCCTCTGATCATCCTCCTGGCCCTTCTCTGGACACGTTCCAGCGCCTCCACATCCCCTCTTGTAATAGGGGCTCCAGAACTGGACACAGTACTCCAGGTGGGGTCTCACCAGGGCTGAGTAGAAATGAAAGTAGAAATGAAAGAAATAGCCATGGGTCTTCAACAAGGCCAAGGGTTCATGAGGAACAATACCAGCAAGGGTGGTTTAAGGAACCATCACTACTAGATTTGGAGTCCAAAGACCATTTTAATCAATCAGGTGAGAACACTTTACCAGAGACAGTAACAGAGAGAGCTGGGGTTGCAGGTAGCTGAAGCTAGCCTGAGCCACTTAACACAAGAGGTAAGAAATCAGTTGTTTTTAAAAGGAGTGAAAAAAATTCTTTTAAAAATGAAGAAGGCATGATCAGACTTTGACATACAAACATTTCCCTCAGAGTCTTCACCCTTGCATGTACACACTACAACAAAATTAACACTAACTAACCCAAAACTGGGCTCTGTAGTTTCCTTTTACCCCTCACTGCCCCCTCCCTAAGGAAACAAAAGTTATGAGGTAACATGGAAAACTATCTTTGAATGGGGCAGAACCCACAAACCCCTTTACATACTGCCTGCCTTTCTGTCAGTCAGCATGGCTCAGGAAATGTCTGGTTTATCCTATTATTTGTAAAGGCCTAGCTAGAAGGACAAATGAAGCTTACAGCTACATTAGACCTAAAAGGAAACAAACTTTAGTTACACTAAACTAATAAAACCCCAAACCAATCAACCAACCACTGTCTTTATTTTTATACTTCTAAAGAAAGAGGCCACATGTGTTCAAAGCATTTTCTTCCTCAACAAGGTATCTGTTACAAGGCCACAGGGCAGTGGCTCTGCTCACACAGATGTGTTATGGAGAACACCCAAACAGTATCAGCTGGAGGCAAGAGACCCTAAACACTCCTGCTGTTTCAACACACCAGCAGCATGAACGTTAAATCCTAAAGCCACTGTCTTGGTCCTCAGCTTGCTTACTGCTTGGAATGTTGATTCCAGTGCCAGAATACATACATGGCAAAATAGTAAGCACAATTATACGGTATGACTAGTGCTTCCAGACCAGTCCATTACAACGTGTGTGCTTGGCTTCCTCGGCCTGAAAGTCACAGAGACACTGTTACTCCTGAAACAAGGCAGCCTCTACGCCAGGCAAGTCTGCTGCCTCCTGCAAACCACTGGACGGCAAGCAGGTGCCAACACAACTTATTTTACGTGGCCAACAAGGCGGCTCGCTGTAAGGTGCCGAGCCGCCAAGGCAGCGAGGCCGGTCACAGCCCAACAGGAAGGGTCACCGCGGCGAGACAGCCCAGGGCCCGCCCGGCGCGCCCACGACGGCAACCCTGAGCGGAAACCGCTCGACAGATTGCGCCGCAGGGCCCCAGCCAGCCCAGCCCTGCACCGCCTTCCCCGGCCCGGCTTACAGCGGCCTTCCCTCGGCGCAGACTCGATGCACTGCTCTTGGCCACCGCCTCCTCCGCCGCACAGGGAATGGGGTAGGTGGGACGATGCCTGCACCCTGCCCTGCGGCGGCCAGAGGCAAAAGTGGCGCCCAGCCGGGCTGAGGAGGGCGCCTGGCCAATCAGGGCCGGCGCTGCTCCCGAGAGAAGCGCGCCGGTAACGCCAGGATAGGACAGTCCTGGAGGCAGGGCAGCCTGGCCTCGCCGCCATCTGCCTGCCTCGCCCTCACGGCCTGCACTGGCAAGCTCAGGGCAGTCGGTGTAGTACTGAGGAATTCTGGACGCACTAACAGCCCTTTCCGGCCAGAGCAGGGGTGCAGTCATCAGCCCCTCATTATAAACGGCATGTGGTTACCCATGGAGCACGCATCAGATTCTGCATGCAGACCTGCAGTACAGTCACTTCAACCATTCCTAGAAATGCTGCAGTTGAGATGAAAGAGGACAGTTTCAAGTGCTGCCGTGCAGGCTCTCTCCCTCCCACCCCATTCACTGCCACAGCTTGATTTATTTGCTCATTCTCAGGGTTGTAATTAGCTTCTTAGATACTCCAAGCAATCACTTTATGGAGCACTGCCACAGCAGGATTCATCAGCCTTGAGACACAGGAGTCCACTCAGTCCACTGCAGCACCCACTCTTTCTTTGAAAGCAGGAGTGCAACACTTCACCTGGAGAGTGTTGTGCAAGGCAAGAAAGAGCAGAGGCTGAGGGAAATTTCGGGAGCAAGAGAGGACCCCACAGCAGACAGGCTGCTGCTGCAGCATGTTACACAGGTATGCTCCAGCAAAGCCCCGAGGTAGAATGGGTTGTCTGTCTTGTGTGTAACTGGAAGGCTAAGAAACCCTGGGGCTGTGCCTGCATCACTGCAAAAAGCGCCACCAGACCTGCAATTGTGGGGCTTTCCCTTTGCACGCAGGAAGATAATCAGCTCTCATTCTTTCATTACTGCCCCTGTCCACAAAAGAGGCATCTTTAAGACTCAAATCCCAGACAGAATCCTGCTGGTGGAAAAAAAAAAGCAGAAGTGGGTCATCTTTGTGACAGTCTTTCAAAACAGAAACAAAGCCCTACAGCCTTGTAAATATAGAGTCTATATACTAAAAATATAATTTTTATCTAAATATATACATTTTTATATATGTTTAAAACCCTGTGGGTTTAATTACTGAGGTACCCAATGATTTACTGCCCCTCAGCCTTTATCTGCAGTATCTCAGTCAAACCTCATAAGGCTGCATCTCAAATCACACTGTGCTAAGGAAATGAATGATTAAAGCAGAGCAAGGGAGTCAGGGGATTAGTTTATTCTGTGTGGCCTTGAGCAAGTCATTTTTAGCTCTGAGGCCCTAATCTTATAGTGAGCCTGGGGCAGACAAAACACTTGAACAGCCACACACTCAGTTTGTTCTCATCTGAAAACTGAGGATAACACCAGATACCTCTCTCTGAGAAGCATCCTAATCGTTAATCTGCATTAAATTGCTTGGAAATGGGAAGTTTTAAAATGATTAAGTACCAAACCAAATTAACATCTCACAGTGCCACTGGAGTCAATAAGGTGGAATGACAACAGAAGCACCCATTGTATTCATCTCACAATAGTCACTGGAAAAATCTAGCACTAGGAAGCTGTGATAGTCTCTTCCCCTCCTAACAACCAGCTGTAACTACAAATAGAATACAAAAAAATAAGTGACTAAATGAATTACTTCTGAACTGCATCCTCTATCTTGTTAAATGCAGGAAGCCTACACAGAGCAGTTTCAAAGGGACTAATGAAGGAGAAAAGCAAGCTCGAGGATCTCCGTCTTTGAATTGCCCTGCCTTCAGACAAAAGGTACCAAATAAAGGAACAAATCTTGCAGCTGCCCATGACATAGAAAACACCCTTACAGATGCATGACAATCTCACTGTCTTAAAAGCATTCATTCTGTGTACTCAACACACTGCTGCTGGCCTGCTGTTTATGGTAGGTATAAGTCCTATTAGTCTCACCAGCAGTTGTCACTTTTTGTGCTAGTTTCCCATTTCTGTATGTCCAGTGCATCTCATAACATCACAAGCATTTCATTTGCACACACGAGGAGACAGCTGCATTGCCAAGCGTAGAAATGCGCTAGAAACGACACAGCGGCTCCTCAGCACCCTCTTGTGGATCTGTGGTAACCACCGAGTCAAACTTCATTACAATTCACAGCGACAGGAGTTACTATTTTTGAACGGGAGTTAGATGTGAATGGCAAAAGTGTGTGCTTCAAATTCCTGAATAAAACCTGTGCCTTTAGTGCAAGCATCTCGTGTGCCACTTTAAGAAATGTGCCAGTTTTGCCCTGGCTCTCAGGCAGCAGATGAACTGTAATACTATTAGTTCAGTGGTGGCAGGGGATCCTGTTTCTATTAAAACATCCATCTATGCCTGCAGGCCTAGTCAGGATCAAAGCTGTTGTCATTTAGGAAAAAAATTGCCCGTGGTGGCCAGACAGAGTAAGTTTCCTCCATGAGAAAATAGGATTCTTGCTCTGCTTATTAAGATGCCAGTAGCCAGAAGCTCTTCCTTGCAATGCTTCTGTCAGGTCTGGGAAACAAATGGGAGTCTGAATGGTGCTACTGGGTAGATGTGTTTTTCTGATCAAGTGGCTTTCCTCCCCCCTGTGTGTGTTTGCAGTAAAATGGCCTGTGGAAAAGGACAGCGACAGAAGCACTTTTTTTGGTTTGTTTTTGCATACATCTGTAAGGAATCCCAGTACCCCCCTGTAAGCAGCTGTTTTCCACACAATTTACAGATCATAGAACCCTGGAAGGTTTTAAGGCCAAGCTGCATGTGGCTCTGAGCAATCTGATCTAGCGTGAGGTGTCCCTGACCATAGCAGGGAGGCTGGAACTAGATGATCCTTGAGGTACCTTCCAGCCCTGACAATTCTATGATTCTATGATCACAGAATCACCAAGGTTGGAAGCGACCTCAAAGATCATCAAGTCCAACCTGTCACCACAGACCTCATGACTAAACTATGGCACCAAGTGTCACATCCAATCCCCTCTTGAACACCTCCAGGGATGGGGACTCCACCTCCCTGGGCAGCCCATTCCAATGGCAAACAACTCTCTCAGTGAAGAACTTTCTCCTTAGCTCCAGCCTAAACTTCCCCTGGCACAGGTTGAGACTGTGTCCTCTTGTTCTGGTGCTGGGTGCCTAGAAGAAGAGACCAACCCCCACCTGGCTACAACCTCCCTTCAGGTACTTGTAGACAGTGATAAGGTCTCCCCTGAGCCTCCTCTTCTCCAGGTTAAACAATCCCAGCTCCCTCAGCCTCTCCTCACAGGGCTGTGCTCGAGGCCTCTCCCCAGCCTCGTTGCCCTTCTCTGGTCACACTAGATTTTTAAGTTCAACCTCAAGAATTCACAGAAGCCAAGGCTGATACATACACTAAATACTCTTAATGACACATTGAGAAAAATCTCTCCCCAAGTCACCCAGATTTGTATCAACACAGCTATGTTTTTTATGTACCAAAATTTAATGAGTGGTGTGATTTATGTGGTCAGAATTTGCTTCAGCATAACAGCTTCCAGCATGTTCTAACCAAATCCTCAAAACAGTTTCAGTGCCTGTCTAAATGCATAAACATAACCAGCAAGCATTACTAATGCTGATCACACTCATATGCACGAGGTTTCTTGAGCATATCTATCAGATAAGTAACTCACAAATGCTATATCATGCTCTGCATTCCAGCTTTCCAGCCTTTTAAGGTTTTTTGGACAGCAGTGATACAATTACTGCTGCAGGTGTATTGAAATGGAATGTACTTCTCCTCACATGCAGAGATATAATTCATTTTAATGGCCACAGTTCAGCTCTGGAAGCCCAGTTCTGCAGGTATGTGAGCTACTCCATCTAGCCCATGCCCTTCACTTTCACTACACCCACCTCTGAGCACCTCAGTAGTCCCAAGTCTCACAATACCAAAAGGGTTTAAAAAGGACACCACCTCTCAGTCACGGTGCCTAGTATGTAGTGCAGTGCCCACATATCTTCACTGCATCTAACACTGGGAGCACAATACAAATTCTCATCGATGTGGATTCTTCCCCTTGGCATTTTAGCAAATATATCTGGTTTTTCATTCTCACAAGACACACTCCTAGGACAAGGAGCAATGGATGTAAGCTGCAGCACAGGAGGTTCCACCTCAACACAATCGGGAACTTCTTTACTGTAAGGGTCACAGACCACTGGAACAGGCTTCCCAGAGAGGTTGTGGGGTTTCCTTCTCTGCACACTTTCAAGGCCCATGTGGATGTGTTCCTCTGTGACCTGAGCTAGATTGTATGGTGCTGCTCTGGCAGGGGGGTTGGACTTGATGACCTCTTTGGGTCCCTTCCAACCCCTGACATCCTGTGGTCCTGTGATTCAGGTACCTACAAAGTTATCTTTGAGAAACTTAACACTAGATATTAAAATACTATAGTTTTAGTTGTGATATTGTTCTATCTTTTATTTTTCAAACATATAAATTCTAATATATTGGTTTAGTTCTGTGTTCCTCTTGAAATTCTGTATGTTTCTGTTAGACCCAGAATAGTTTGTACAGTTAAATGCAGAGCACCTTCAGAAGCTCTTCCTACTGCAGAACAAGAACAGCAGCTTGTGTCAGGAGGCAGTACCTCAGGTTATCTCCTCCAGGAGAGAAGAAGCCATACAATATAAGTCTTACCTGTTCAGACTTGCACAGCTGTCTCTCTTTATCATTTAAAAGGCTTGGCCATATTACTGTTCCCTCCACAACTGTACAGCTCGTGTTGCAAACAAACAGATTTGTACCTCCATACTTTCTGTGAGCTAGGCACAGTGTATCAAAATCAGCAATAATTGTTTTAATGAACAGTAACTGATATATTCCTATATACTCCAAGTTTGTCAAAAAATAAGAGTCTGAAGCTCAGGATCTTAAAAGTACAGTTCTGAAAAGTGAAATCCACAGATCTCCATAGGAGCTGCAGGTTTTCTCTTCTAATGAGTCATGTGTTTCATTGCTTCCTCACATCTGTTAACTGTAAAGACCTTTGTCAGGAGAATAGTTCTGAAAATTTTAGGAGTATTTCAGGTGGTTCCCAGGTCTATAAATAGGAAGGAAACTTCCTACTCACCAGAATTATGTGTCATGGTGACCAGGAAAGCAAAGCAGCGTAGGCTCCTGCAGCCTCATGGCTTCTTTATGGTGTTTCCTTCACTTTGCTGAAGTTGCTGCTCAGAGGAAACAGGAGTAGCTTTGGTAAGCAGTTATCCCTGCAGCTGACTGACATCATTTAGGACAGGCAGCACATTGATTTTCTATTTCCCTTAATAGGTCACACATACAAAATGGATACACCAATTGATTGTTCCTCTAAAGCAGAATTAATTGCACACATGCACACAGACAGCAATTTCTACCAACGCAATCTGGAATGCAACTAAGAAAGCCTTGGCTGTGGGCATGTGCTATTGCAGAACAACACACAGCTTAGCTAAACTGGCAGATATTTAGACCTCTGATGGCCACATCTTTGACCATTTAATGCATATTGTGTACCTCCTAAAGATCTGCAAATGTTTTAGACTATGGCTCTTTTTCTTTTGTTTTTGGTCAGACCACCACCAGTCTGTCACTTCCAATTAACTTGAATATGTACATCTTCTAATGACCAGACTTTGGTCAGAAAAGCAGTACCTCAGACTCCAGCAGAACATCAACTGTTTTGTAGCTCTACAGCATTATTCAAAACACCAGAGTTTCTAACTGAAACAGATGGTAACAAGTATGTGTATCTATGTATATAAACCCTGTCAGGAATACCTGTCCTTAAGAAAAGGTTCCTCTCTACTTCCACAGCTATGTATTTTGAAAACAAAACCAGAAGAGTTTGAAGTCTATTTTAGAACAATCAGTTTGCTCTCTGAGCAAAATAAAAAGCCCCATCTGCCATACAAAAAAGCCCCCAACGACTATGTAAGTTTATTATAATTTAGGAACATGAGCAAAAGGAAAGTATGTTACAATAGCTTAAAATCCATGGCAATCTCTCCTGTCTTTGTGTCAAAACTGATAGCATAAGAGACAACACTAGGAAGGTCTGTCAGAGTTTCTGATTCAATAACAGAACTGAAGAAATAGACAGCTTGCTTGCAGTGGGGATTCCATTCACAGTTTCCCTACAGGAGAGAGTTAAAAGTAAAAGCAGTCAAAACTCCACAGTATCACCACTAGGCAGTTAAAAGCAGTAAGTTCTCAGTTCAGTGCACAATGATCAGGCAGTTACCACTTCCACTGCCATCCATTTCACTACAGGAATACAGAACTTTAAATACTACACTGCACAGAGAAGCCACAGAGGAAAAAATGGGTTTGGTGAAAGAACATTTAGACAGAATATCAAAAACATTTACTACTTCCCCCCAATTTTTTTTTGCTTTTGTTAAACTGAGAAAAGGGATTTGGATGAATAAATTCTACTTTGAGCTGGTATCATATTTAAGTCTGAATGTTGATCCAAACTATGGGAGCATTTAGATCCAATTCACTCTCCCTGTTTCCCCCCCAAAACTATGAAGAGATAGTTCTACTAGTTCTGTCTATGTAGTATTCCAACAGTGTCACAAGGAGCACTACCTAAACCAAGGAAGGCCAACAGAAACCCATTTTTCAGCACTGTAATCTTACAGACTTTGACATAATAAATGAGCTTGAAGAAATACCTTTTCATTTGAAATCTGCATCAGTCCTGTATTAACAGAGATGCCAGCAGTAAGGTGATACTCCATCCACAGAACTGCTCCATGGCTTGTGCCTTTCCTGGGGAGAGAGAGGTGGAGGATTCAAACTTGTCACTTTATACAATACTGACAGTTTATACACTGCACCCATTCCTTAAGTAGTTTAGGTGAGAGCTATAAAAGCATGAATAACTTGTTTCCATTAATAAAACAAAAGTTGAACAGATGAATGATTTGGTAAATGGGTAGCAACTTTTGAAGTATTTGCATGTATAACTTCTAAAAAAGACAGGAGAGAAGAATATGTCGTAACTAAATGTGCTCAGAACCAGTCATTTAACTGGCACATTGTAGGGCAGATTTGGAGAATACTTCCTTCAAAGACTCCAGCTTCTCTTGTTGATGAATTTTCAGGGAATATTTACCCCACATACCGTATCACTTTCCCCTGGTGCAAAGGCAGGCTCATGCTGATCCTCCACAAGGATCAGAGGTCATGCTACTTTGTTGTCTGTGAATAGACCAACTGGTGCAAAGGCAGGGAGACCCGACAGAGATGATTCTGCATTTCATGAAAGCTTGGATTATGTTTCACAAGAGAAACATACAACTAACCTGCAGAGGTGCTTGAGTCACAGAAGCTCCAGATAGTTAAAAATAACTTCCCCTTGTTTTTTAATTAACAGCATTTCAAGTATAATTAAGTACAATCTGCAGTTATAGCAAAAAGTATCTCAGAAGACCTGTGGCATATCAACACTGTCAGAACTACAGCTAAAAAGGAGAACAGTGTACACTTTAAAGCTATTAAAGACAGTAAGAAGTTTTTTCTGGAAGGACTCAGCAACAGAGAACAAAGAGAATCATCCAGATGATGGCTTATTTCCTTAAACTATAAATTATTTAAGGTTTAAATCATGGTAACATCTGGGAAAATGTTGTTTTTGAAACACAGGCATATTATCTGATCCTTACCCTCACTGTTTTAGCCTGTTGTGAATAGCCACAGAAAATTCATATCAGAGTAGCTTCCTCAACTTTGGGTGACAGTATTAGAAATTGACAACTTAATTGTAACACACAAAGAGCTTGAATATGAGGTTAAAAAAAATGGATGATGACAAAGAGTATTTATTGCAACGAGAAAACTCACCGTAGAAGGTTTACAGAACCCTCTGCGCTCAGGCAGTCCTGTGGTACGGTCTTGCTGAAGTCAAATGTCAGAACTTCCTGGGGGTCAGAGAGCGATTTGCAAGGATATTCCCACAGAGGGTGAGGTTCTGCTTCCTTGGATTCCCTAAAATTCAAAGAATTCTGAAGAAAAAAAGTAATAAAACTCTGTGAAAACAATCTGAAGGCAAACAGTCCTTGTTTTCAAGCCCATTATGTGTCCCAAACTCAGAATTAAGAAACAAAGCTATCAGAGGACAGGACTGCACTTTTTGGGCACAAGGCATTCAACAAGTCCAAGTGCCGAGTGCTGCACTTCAGCTACGGCAATCCCATGCAGAGCTACAGGCTGGGGTCGGAGTGGCTGGAGAGCTCCCAAACAGACAGGGACCTGGGGGTGCTGATCGACAGCCACCTGAATTATGAGCCAGCAGTGTGCCCAGGTGGTCAAGAGGGCCAATGGCATCTTGGCCTGCATTAGGAATAGTGTGGCCAGCAGGAGCAGGGAAGTCATTGTGCCCCTGTACTCTGCTTTGGTTAGGCCGCACCTTGAGTACTGTGTCCAGTTCTGGGCCCCTCAGTTTAAGAAGGACATCGAAACACTTGAACGTGTCCAGAGGAGGGCAACAAGGCTGGGGAGGGGGCTGGAGCACAGCTCTGTGAGGAGAGGCTGAGGGAGCTGGGATTGTTTAGCCTGGAGAAGAGGAGGCTCAGGGGAGACCTCATTGCCCTCTACAACTACCTGAAAGGTGGTTGTAGCCAGGAAGGGGTTGGCCTCTTCTCCCAGGCAACCAGCACCAGAACAAGGGGACACAGTCTCAAGCTGCGCCAGGGGAGGTTTAGACTCGAGGTGAGGAGGAAATTCTTCACCGAGCGAGTCATTCGTCATTGCAACGGGTTGCCCAGGGAGGTGGTTGAGTCATCGTCCCTGGAGGCGTTCAAGAGGGGATTGGATGTGGCACTTGGTGCCATGGTCTAGTCATGGGGTCTGTGTTGATAGGTTGGACTCGATGATCCTCGAGGTCCTTTCCAACCTAAGTTATACTGTGATACTGTATAACATGATCTAATGGCTATGACCATGGTTCTCAGTAGTGAAACAGAAACAGGCACTTTCAAAACACAATACATTTAAATTCTTTCCTCCCTTGAGATGAATTCTACTCTAGAACTGCCTGGACTGCTCCACAAGAACTCTAGAAGCAATCTAAACGGCTAACTCAAATATGGGTATCGACAATACAGCTCTGGAAATGGGTGCAAATAAATCTCCCCCTTCATAATCTGTTTCTCAGAAGTTAGAAAGCCTTTTTCTCTTGCAGGGGCAGTAGGATTCATCTCTGAAGAACCTGCAGGTGATTTGATTTCAAGCTCGCAATAAAATTCTCATAAAAACGAGGACACTATTTGTCTTTTTGAATGAACAGAAATCGTTTGGCAGAAGTGCAAAGTACTGCAGAGACTGAGAAGTGAGAAGAAACACACAACCCCAAAACTCATGTCACAGAAGTTAGCGTTCTGCAACCACTAAATAGCCAGCATACACAGGAAAAACTGAAACAATAGGGTTCTGCCTAACATGTAAGTTTTTCAAATGTCACCAAAAAATTTTTTTAAGCCAAAGTGAGTTTTGTTTTGTTCCATTTTGCTGAGACTTGTATTGAGACTATTTTCAGTCTCCTTACACTAATCATGTCATCCATAGTCCGGACATCAAAACCTTCACAGGTGCCACATGGACTCCGGATTCTCCATAAGTCCTACAAAAGAAAACAGGATTTTGTTTGGCTTAATTCAAGGAAAATAGAATAGAATAGAATAGAATAGAATAGAATAGAATAGAATAGAATAGAATAGAATAGAATAGAATAGAATAGAATAGAATAGAATAGAATAGAATAGAATAGAATAGAATAGAATAGAATAGAATAGAACAGAACCGAACCGAACCGAACCGAACCGAACCAGGTTGGAAAAGATCTTTGAGATCACCGAGTCCAACCTATTATCTGACACTATCTAATGAATTAAACCATGGCACCAAGCACCCCATCCAGTCTCCTCCTAAACACTTCCAGTGATGGTGACTCCACCACCTCCCTGGGCAGCCCATTCCAATGGTAAATCACTCTTTCTGTGAAGAACTTCTTCCTAACATCCAGTCTCCTGGCACAGCTTGAGACTGTGCCCTCTTGTTCTGGTGCTGGTTGCCTGGGGGAAGAGACCAACCCCACCTGGCTACAACCTCCCTTCAGGTAGTTGTGGACAGCAATAAGGTCTCCTCTGAGCCTCACGTAATTTTAGCTGTAGATCAGACATTTGCTAATAAGCCAAATAAAGACTCTTGGGCAGCTATACTTTTCTAAACCATCAGAACTACTGCAAGGATCAGAAGACACTGTCATTCTGGGAAAGTATTTTGCAAGTTAACCCTTCAGCCAACTCCTCCATCTCTACTTTAAAGTAGGTACAGATTTGCTAAGACTAAATCCCTGAAACCCCAACAATTTTCATTACCCAGCACAAGTTAAGTGATCCCAGTTGCATCAAATATCTTGACCTACTGGACCATACCTCCCTTTAGCATGCCAAAGATCAGTACAATCACTGCTCTCTCACTGACTTTAGCAATCCTGTGGACAGTTACTCAGTTCAGCTTTTCACCTTTCTTGGACTGCATTCCTGGTCTCTCACTAGACTAAGAACATTCACTAGCTGTGGATATATATGTTTTATTACCTGTTCATTGTTGCACTTAGCAACTTCAAATGTTCCTGGTTTAGAAAATGGCAGTAGGACTGCTAGAAATTTTTTAAAATGCTGTTGTAATTCATGCCTGAATACAGCATGGACCAGAGTGACTATCAAGACTCTGCATCTGGGTCGAGGCAATCCCAGGCACAAATACAGGCTGGGCAGTGACTGGCTGGAAAGCAGCCCTGAGGAGAGAGACTTGGGGGTGCTGGTGGACAAGAAGCTCAACATGAGCTCTCACTGTGCACTTGCAGCCTGCAAAGCCAATCAGATCCTGGGCTGCATCAGGAGAAGTGTGGCTAGCAGGTCGAGGGAGGTGATCCTCCCCCTCTACTCAGCCCTGGGGAGACCCCACCTGGAGTACTGTGTCCAGTTCTGGAGCCCCTATTACAAGAGGGATCTGGAGGTGCTGGAAGGTGTCCAGAGAAGGGCCAGGAGGATGATCAGAGGGCTGGAGCACCTCTCCTGTGAGGACAGACTGAAGGAGTTGGGGCTGTTCAGTCTGCAGAAGAGAAGGCTCCCAGGTGACCTAATTGTGGCCTTCCAGTATCTGAAGGGGGCCTACAGGAAGGCTGGGGAGGGACTTCTCAGGATCTCAGGTAGTGATAGGACAAGGGGGAATGGAATGAAGCTGGAGGTAGGGAGATTCAGGCTAGACGTGAGGAGGAGGTTCTTCCCCATGAGAGTGGTGAAACCCTGGAATGGGTTGTCCAGGGAGGTGGTCGAGGCCCCGTCCCTAGAGGTGTTTAAGCCCAGGCTGGATGAGGCTGTGGCCAGGCTGATCTAGTGTGGGGTGTCCCTGCCCATGGCAGGGGGGTTGGAACTAGATGATCCTTGTGGTCCCTTCCAACCCTGAATGATACTATGAATGGTATACCTGACAGAATTATCAAACCAGATAGGTTGCATCCTGCTCTCTAAATACAATTATGGACTAAACAAGTTTATAACAGAAGTAATTTCATCAAATTCTTCCTCCTGGATCCAGCTTTTGCCAATTGCTGAACTGTAAAGGCATATTCCTATTATGACAAGGCAGAACAGTCCACAGAACCAGTTCTGCAGAATGCTTTACAACTGCTCCTTCTATGTAACCGGTAAGTGCAGGAGTTATTCAAAACCCCACAGATTCCAGTCTTTGAGTCTAAATTCTCCACTGAAGAAAGAGGTAAATGTACAGTTGAAGTAACAGCTTTTGGAACAACTCAATGAAACAAAACCAAGTTAAATGTTCTACCAAAATAACCACACAGAATTATCTGAGTAACTGTAAATAAAAGTCTTAAAAACTGGGTTTCAGGTGACACGAACGTTACTCTACTTTCTGCTACTACCTTGCTGAACAATCTTAAGTCATCATTTAGAAGAACCTGGAAGAGTGCTCTCTTTTAAGTGGATCTGTTTAAACATCCAGTGGATAGTTTTAAGCAATCTCACCTGAAACTCCACAATCATCATGTGCAAAGATGCAGCCTGAGGCAGGACAGTGGCATCACTGGTGAGGTGGCTGGTCACAGCTGTCCTAGCGTACCAGAAATACAGGTTATGCCACGGCAACAAACTTGTGGTAAAAAATGGCTCTCCCACAAGGACAGAAATCTTGGCAAAGAAAGGAGGAGATAAAAAAGGCATTATAATAAAGAACAACAACTCAAGCACAGGCTGTTTATACCTTCAGTAGCTGACAATACAATAGAGCAAGTGATCAGCTAGATAGAAGCTTGTCCTGCTCTGGAAGGATTGAATTACTCCATACACTGCACAATAGCTTTTTGTGATTTTAGTCAGCAAATTTTAACTTGAATTGTCCTGCAACAACATTTGAGGGAAACTACTGCAGTTTTAAGTTGAAAGGCTTTGTAGAAAGAGTCATAGAATTTTGACATTTTTAATTTTAAGATGTTAATACTTCCAAATGCAATCTTCTGAGTGGCTGGAGAAAGAAGAGCTGCAGCCTAATGCAATGTACACAGTTAAACCAGTTTAACTGCCCTTACAACTGGTGTAGATTATGCAGGAAGGCTAAGTCATATCCCTTTAAAAGCAAGGTGAAAAGCCTCCCACAGTCTTTAGTCTAAGCCTTGTTTAGTTTTGCTAAGACAAGCTCTGAACTATCTACTCATTACGCTTTCCACGAACGGGATATAATGGGATTCACTTTGGGCATGGAAGCACAGGGAGATAGCAAGATTCATTTTCACTTTCTGCTCCCCATCACCTCACTGAAGATCAGTATTAGACAGCCACAACATACCTTTTGACCTTCCAAATGAGAAGATGTCAGTGACTCAGGGCGTGCTTCTATTATTTTAATTTTATCTTCAAGATTATTTGCTTTAAAAAACTAAAAAACAAAACCCCAAATAACACAGTGTCTTTATTCAAAGCTACAGTTGAGACTCAAACCCATCCTAAAACACAGAACAAAAAACCCCCAAAGCAATAGCCAAAAGAACTCTTTCCAAAACTGCCTACAGTAACTCATCAGGATGGCACAAGTCTGTTCTTGAAGGGTGCACACACTTAGAGCTAACCTGTCACACAGAGTGAACTAAAGCACATGCTCTACATATGCCTTAAGTTTAGAGAAAGGCAGATAACACAAAACTCACCTCACCCTTATTCATTTGTACAGGACAGTCAAGAAAGATAAAGATCACTTCAGCTATAAATACACTGCATATTCTGCTTCTGTTTGAGACCAGCTTTCCATCCTAATTTGCCTGCCATTCATGTTTTCACTCCTAAGCCACAGGCTGGGACAGACCTCTTCTGAACAGAATGCCAACTAAAAGAGATGTAACTCAACAATGACTTCAGGAAGCTGCTTCTAGTCACCACTTAGGGACATCAGTTGCCTCACCTGAACAGTCTCTGCTGGCAAAGCTTTCTGGGCTCTACCCTAAAGAAGCATCTGCAGCTTGTCTCAGCTGAAGACAGTGCTGCTAGATGCCACTTTCCAGGTAAGACTGGTGCAAGCTACAGGATGTTCTCACAGTATCACAGTATCACTAAGGTTGGAAGAGACCTCAAAGATCATCGAGTCCAACCTGTCACCACAGACCTCATGACTAGACCATGGCACCAAGTGCCACATCCAATCCCCTCTTGAACACCTCCAGGGATGGTGACTCCACCACCTCCCTGGACAGCACATTCCAATGATGCATGACTCTCTCTGGGAAGAACTTTCTCCTCACCTTGAGCCTAAACTTCCCCTGGCACAGCTTGCGACTGTGTCCCCTTGTTCTGGTGCTGGTTGCTAGAGAGAAGAGACCAACCCCTTCCTGGCTACAACCACCTTTCATTGCACTAATCTTCAGAAACAAGCTGTTTGGCTTTTATCACCAATGCAATGAGGGCAGCAGAGTGGCAGCTCAAGCAGACAAGCCAACAGACATTTGCAAGCAGAGATCAAGCACTGGCAATTTCTTCTTGTCAGCTCAACTTCCCCAGTGGCCTAATCAGCTTGCTGCTGAAGCTAGACATATATCCAACAGTATTCCTCCAGGTATCTGCATAGAGCTCTGTACAAATACTCCCCAACATATCCCACCTCCTACAGTCTTGTCACACTGTGTGATCACATACATTAGTTAAACCGATCTAACCTCCACGCAACTGATGCAAAGGCAACTCAAGACCCCAGCTCTGGCCTTAGAAATGCCATGAACTCCTTTACTGCTTTTACAGAAAAATGAATACTCACTTTTTGCATGACAGAACAGGACACTGCAGAGTTTTCTACTGTAAACACCTAAAGGAAATACACAACAGTAAGTAAACTAGCTTTATAATTTGCAATTATAAGAATGTGTAAATGAACCATGAAGGAACTATTTTCATGTCCCAGTGAACAGAGTTCCTAAGAACCACACATCTATTCCATAGCCCACTGTCATGTCCCTTTTGTAAAAACACCCCCTATGACTACAGGCTAAATAATGCTGTTTTCACAGCCATACAAGGGACAAAAATAATCAACAGAATGCAAATACTTATTTTGCATTTGAAGATGCACATAGCATATTACCATTTACTCCTGAACAAATGCAACCTCCATAAGTGCTTTCCTCTGTAAGTGTTGTTTAACATGACCTGACTGGATCAGCTGGAAAGAGCTCAGATGTGCAGTGCTGCACACCTTCTGAATTAAGAAAAACTTTAGGTTTGAGTCAAAACTGGTGAATAATTGGGCAGTATGGTGCTACAGAGCTAGGAAAATATTAGGGAAATCTGTGTTTGCCCTGCTCATTTCCTCTCTCCTGGATGTCTGTGACTGGCCACTACTAAAAGCAAAATAAAGGGCTCCAGCACCTTCCTCAGGATGATACTGCATTACATATTCACAGATACTCAGTCCAACTGTAATGGATTTTAGTTTGAAGAGCCCCAGGAGAGAATGCATCAAGTATGGTATACACACGAGACAGCCTGGCAGCTCTCAGCTCGCATTTACACACAGACTCAGTACTCTTACTGCCTCCTACCTTGCTGTTATACAGACTTCTCATTTGAGACTTGGTAATAAATCTAATTATGTATTTCTAAAAGCACTAATATATGTGACTGTGAATGGGGATCAGTGGGGAATGAGGAACACCACTTCATCCAATGAATTTAATCTCTATTTCCACATCTGTCACTGAAAAGGCACTGGAAATGATTAAATAGTGGGCTGGAAATGCTGAACTATATGAGAAAACTAAAAATACTAAGCTAAAAAGCAAGGATCACAAGACCAAGTAGTACCGTACCTGCTTTGCTCCAAGATGGTGAGCCAGCATGGGCAGCAGACTGCCATCACTGATACAGAGGCAAACACTATCCTTTTTCAGAACCTACAGAAATCAAATTTTCATTGTTACTTCTTTTCCAGATGAAAAGGTTTTCAAATTCTAAACAGTTTTGGTGGCATTTCCCCACCCCTACCCTCCCCCCTTTCATACACTTCCATATCAAATGACTGGAAGACAGAGTGATTAATGTAACTACTTCAGGCAGAACAGGACAGTGTAAGAGTTTTTTATGTAGTGCCCTTGTTTTAGGTCAGGAAAAGTTTGTAGTAAAAAATGTATTGGGTGTCTTTATTCAGTAAAGACACAGAGCTGATACATGTCACTATATGCAGAAATGGCTGCTTACAATTTAAAGTGAGTAATACTGAAGTTTTCATGACAGGCTGAGGGAGCTGGGGTTCATCAGCCTGGAGAAAAGGAGGCTCTGGGGAGATCTCATAGCAGCCTTCCTGGAGCTGAAGGGGGCCCAGAAGAGGGATGGAGAGACACTGTTTGCAATGGACTGTAGTGACAGGATGGGGGACGATGGCTTCAAACTAGAGAAGAGCAGATTTAGACTGGAGGGGAGGAACAGGTTCTTTACTGAGCACTGGAACAGGTTGCAAAGGGAGGTGGTTTGGGCTCCATCCCTGGAGATATTCAAAGCTAGGCTTGACAAGGCTCTGGGCAACCTCATCTAGTTGAGGATACCCCTGCTTACTGCAGAGGGAATTGACCTAGATGACCTTCAGAGGTCCCTTCCAACCCGGACCATTCTATGATTCTATGACAAAATCTAACCTCCATCTGCTGATGGACATAAAATACACTTTGTGAGCAAAGTCCTTTAGCAGAGGAGAAACAAATTCCATATATAATTACTGCAAATCAACCAATACACCCATCTACCACAGAATCCACAAAACCTACAGGCAGCCCACACTCACTTTCGTCAAAGCCTTGATGTACTGGTGCGTTCGCTTCTGATCGTTTAGCTCCCCAAAGCGTGGTCTGTTCCACAGGAGGTGAGCCTGACACCTACAAACAGGACTGTCAACACGAACATCAGCTCTGTTCTCCTCTTCTTCTCTGCAAAAAAAGTCAGTTAACTACAGCACTAGTAGCACTGGTTTTGCAGACAGGTACATTTACACGTTTCAGCTGGTACACACATTAATGCACGTGGATTCCACTGCTAGCCATTCAAATTTACTAGTTCTGCAGGGACCTTGTTCCAACTTTAAATTTCCACATGAAAAGGGCAAATTTTCACCTTTTTTTGTTTCCAAACCCAAGAAATAAACAAACAACAATCCCTCCAACTTTCCCACTCTGATAGTGAGGTAGTTTTGGCTTTGGTCATTCAGGAAAGACATTACTTATTCAGATTCCTAAGTCAATAAGGCACAGAAAAATCAGCAAGAACTCCTACAGCTGGTATTGATTTTTAAAAGATTTGGCTGATATTGTCATCACAACCAACATGATTAAGCTCATCTTTAATTTGAGCCAAAGACACCAATCTCAAAAAGACAGTGCTGACTAACAAAACAAATGCTGGAAAGAGAGAGAATGGCAAATATGTCACCCCTTTACCTATGTGTCAGCTCAGGTGAGCTGTATTTTAGGATTTCCAGAAGCCTACCACAAGTGTTTGTTTCTCTGTCATAGAATGTCACCAGGTATAAGGCAGGAGCCTGAAGTCCAAAACTCAACTGCACTTTTATGCATCACATGGTTTTTTGCCCCTGTGCGCTGCCCATGGAAAGTTTTTCAGTAATTTTTCAGTCTTTAGGTTCTTATCTTGCTCTAAGAGCAGCAAACACTTGAGATTGGAATAAAATGCCACCTTTTTCCTGCAGAGGTATTGTTACCTGGCTTTCTGCAGCTTGTACCACAGAGAGTACTCATCACGACAGGCAGTCAGGCACACCTTCTCACCCTGGAGAATGGGCTCCTCGTTGGGAAGAAAATACACACACTGCATCCAGTGATCTCTCCACTGAAAAGAGGTTGATAAACAGAACTTCAGGAATTAACTCACTAACAGTAAATGGAAAGGAAATGAGCCGCAGGAAACCAATTAGTCAGAATGGGCACAACCCTGAAACACTGATGTACACCTAGTTGAAAGAATCTTGTTGACATTAGCAGGGCCAATTAAGGACTAATACCAGATACTGAATAAACATACTTTCTAGAGATTCCTTACTACAGAGTAAGTCTGAGACCACTGGCCTGCTGACTAGCTAAGCCTGTACTTTAATTTAATAGAAAGCAAATCCAAAATACACTTTCTTAATGCAGTTTTATTTCCATAGCTCACTTACACCGAACTGCTGACAATGACCAGTGGTTGGAGCCTCATGCATAAAAACAGAGTCTCTTAGTGTCACTCTGATATGACAGCACAACTATTTTGTGCTTCAAAAAAGCCATTTTCTGCACTGCTGATGGGTCATTCTAAGCTGACTGAACACCCTCAAGTGTGATGGTTTCAAATTTTATTCTCAAACACCATCAAGTGCAATCATTTTGCAGCTTACTTTCAACTAAGCTGATCTTACTAGTAAATACAGTCATATAAAACCACATGAATCTGGTTAAATAGTGGTCTCCTGTTCCTAGAAATACCCAACACCAACCCAGCATTTTCCCATCCCAGCCTTCATCATGGGACTATGAATTAATATATTACCATAAGCTTTAACTCTTTGGGAGTTTATTAGAAGAACTACATGGAAGCAGACCACAGACTATTTTGAGCAGGGGGAGGGACTAGTTAAAGAAAAATATGTGGAAATGTTTAAAATAAAATAAAATAATGAAATACAGAACTGCAAGACAGTTTCAACTTTTAAGCTTTACAGTACAGCTTACATTTAAATTTGAGATGAAACAAAATCTAAAATGGGTGTGTACTAAAATTGGCATTTGTATGTTTATACATTTGATTGTTTTTATTGGAAGATGCCTATTAGCGTCTTCCATTACATAAAACATTAGTAAAACTCCTGCAGAGTTGAAGGCACAGTTGCTTAAAACACCCAGTATGGCTTTTACTCAAAGTAATTATTGGTAGTCTTCTGATGACAGTACCTGAAGGCTCAGTATTTTACCTGTAAAGCAGAAGTGGATTTTACCCAGTATGGAGCCATTGTGCAATTTATCTTCCCGGCGCGGTCCATGTCAATATCCCACCAGGAAAGGACAATTTGTGCCTTGCCAGATTTTACAGGCTCCAGATGCACTCTGTAGCAGGTAGAAGCACTCCTGACTGGCTTACTGAAATCCACGCTGCAGAGAAGCATTAAAGATTTAAAAAGACATAGCTCAGCATTCTTCAGAACGTCTCACTAGCTTCCAAAACTGAATACACAACTTATATGAGAGGCAGAACAGGAAAATATTGTTTTGAACAACACAATGCCTACCTTACCTGAACATTGTCACCACATCACTAAGGATAGTGAAGTCACTTGAGGGCATCTGGTTCAGCTGGATATCACAAACAGAAGGAACCCCTGGACAGTTCTCCATTTCTGGAGGGGAAACAATAATTTTTTCACCATCCTCTGCGTCAACATGAACAGGAAACAGCTTGTTCCAGGACCACATCCTTTTGGATTCTACTAACTGGACATACACTGTTGCCCTGTGAGGCACTGCCTCACATCCTTCCTGTCAAGACAAAGGTTAAACATTCAACAAATACGACTTATTAACATGTATAAGAGTTAAATCAAATGAAATGTGAACCAATTTAAAGAAAAGTTGGACTGGGAGCTTTGAAATCTTAAACACAAACAACTTCTGAGAGTTGTATATTATCAGAGTATTTCCACTTTCTCTCTTATCTGTGAATTATGATACAAGTATCTGTCCTGCTCTGTGTGCTTTAGCATGGCCAGATTACTTTATTAACCCTGCACAGTATCATTTTACTAGCCTCAGTTAAACATGCACTTCCATTCTCATTCTGACATGAAATCTGTCTTGACCATCTCAAGGCAGATTACTACTAAGCTATCAACACTAAACCAAAGTTTGTGATTACAGTGAGTAAACAACAAAAATAATGGCTCAAATGCTTATGCAATAACAAGTCTGTATCCATGTTTAAAGAGCAGAAAACACACAAGCTGCTCTAAACAGGCACTGTGAACGAAAAGCTAACTGTGAAGTCCAAGAACGATGCTTTTACAAGAAAGACTACTTACAGTTTAGTTACATATGAAAAGCAGTAAAAACTTCTGGAGAGCTATTGTCTTTGCATATAAAACTGGTAAAATGAAACATAGAAACCTAAGGAAAGGTTTGCCACCCACAGTTCCACAGTTTAACTGAGAAACAAAAACTGAAAGGGTAAAGGAGAAAGCCCTAATCATAGATTACATGTCAAAAATCCACTGGATATTAATTACATTGCAGTGTTCAAAGTATTTCCATAGGCAGAAAAATATGTGGAGTAGCAAGAGATCCTTGGGGAAAATATCCTTGGGAGGTGAAGCACCTTAAAATTTGGGAGAAAAAACTAAATTAACTCCTTGAAACATCTTGATACCTATTTGCCATCAAAATAAACTACCAAGCAAAGCTAAAACCACACCTGGATGCCTTCCTGAAAGACATTTGTTAACCAGCAAGTTAGTTGTTAAAAGATAAAGCAACCAAGTGTACTTTCAGAGCCTGTGATGTACAGTATGCACTCCAACAGCTTTATTCCAGGAAAGAATTTAGTAAATTATTTTTTCACTGAGTAAGATGTTAGCACTGATGAAGGTGTGTTTACAAAGGTGAGAGAAGCCTAAATCAAGTATCATCTCTATCCTGCTCCAGAAAGACAAAAGAGTTTCTTCAGGAATAAATCTGACACACTATCAATTTCTCTGCTCTCACCTGCACAAGGTATTTGTGTGCATGCTCATAGGATGGTAAAGCTCCTTCTCCTATCAGCTCTGTATCAAACAATTCTGTTACCAGGATGTTTGCTCGACACTGCATATCTCCATCTAAAAGACACAATTCAATATGTAAAATTAAGACTTCATGTCATCTTTCATGAAGATACTACACTGAAAACACAAGTCATTCAAACATTCACTCCTGCTAGAGAACCTGTTCAAGAGTACAGATCATTTTCCCTTAGATGTTAACTATGAAACACAAACAACTGTTGAAATATTATTGCAGCATTTTCTTTTGAAGTAAACTTCCCGAGTTACTTTCTAGAGTGTAAAAGATTTACTTGTTTTAATTAAAAATATCTGGAGAGTAAGAAAAAAAGGAATATTCCTTCATAGTTTTGAGATACTTGCCAAACTTCCTAACCCTAACCTATTTTTCTCACCTGGGCCAACTGTGACTTCAGTGGAATGTTTGTTGATTACCTTGATCCTGTCACCAAAACCATTTTTCTCCACTATCTTCACAGCAGCATTAGCCATGGGCTTGAAAACCTGTAAACAGCAGGAGTGTTAACAAACTGGCAAGCTAACATCAGCTTTCACAAATGAAAGGGCACCAACACAAAATGCAGAGTATTTTAGTACTGCAACAATTTGAACATCTTTTCTGTCTTCTCTGTTTGAAGTTCATTACCCAAAACCAAGACAGCAAGCCTCGCTTCCAAAGTCCACAGAGCTCCAATGTCACTGTTACAAACCATCAGTACTCTCCAAAAGCTACTCTTAAGTTCACTTTTGAAAGACAAGAATACAAATTTCTGATTTTTAAAAATAAAGATGCATCAAGAGAGGGGCCAAGAGCCTTAGAAGTGCTCAAGCTATAAAATAAATAAATACATAAAATAAAGGAACCCAAATCAGCCAGCACTGAAATGCTCACTTAAGAATCCTAAAAATACAGCACATCTGTGAAGAGAATTTTTATTCCCTTCAGAACAAAGAATAGAGGAAAGTACATAGCCTGAGAAGAGCAGAATGAAGACCATAACCAGTTTTTAAACTCAAAAGTTTTCAATACTTTACTCAGCCACAAAACCTAACTACTTAAGACATTTCTGGAATCCTAAACCCAAGTTGCAGAATTGAAGTAATGTATTGCTGTTAAAACATCTGTGTCAGTAACTCTCAGAATTTTCCTGTTAAGCTTTTATTTTTCATCTCACAAGCCACCGATCCTCCTCTGGCAGTGGCCAGTAAACTACTAAGCAGAAGACAAAAGACCCCTCCTACTACACCAGTTCTGATACTTTGTCTTCCCTACCACTGGCTGTGAACAAATTCATTCTGGAGCTTGTTGCTTCACAGCCTCTATGAAAGATGACGGTCCCTGAAAAATTATCTCAGGGTAAAATCTTAGACTACAAAAGGTAGATTTTTCACTTGGACAAAAATCACAGCACATGCTTTCAACTATGACTCACAGACAAGTGAATCTTCTTTTTGTTTCTTCAAATGTGCCAATAAAATAGTTACCTGGCCAAAATGTACCTGTTATCCTTAATACAAGTTATGACTGCTTATGACCATGAGGGTGTTTCTTAACTGCTAGTAAAACTGAAAATGCTCCAACTAGTCACAAAGAGATGGGAACATACATTTAAAATAGAATAGAATAGAATTAAGCAGGTTGGAAGAGACCTTTGAGATCATCAAGTCCAACCTATCACCCCAAACCATCTCATCAACTCACTTAACTCACTTGAAGACAGCATTTTGAACAGACCTAAGGGTGGCAGTTAAGGCAGGGGTGAGGAGAAGGGTGGTCATTAGCTGCCCAGTAATCTGTCAGTAGTTACAGTCCTGCTTCATCCAAAGTAAGAGTTTGGTCTGAGACCACATAAAAAGGAAGAAAGTGCCCAGATCACAACTAGAGAGACTTAGAAACCCAGTGCCTGAAGGCAAAACCTCTGCCAACCTCAACAGCCCCCTGGATGTCAGCAATGGGACATCCTGGCTAGCAAAGATGAGATTCATTTGGCATTCATGGAATTGGTGCTGTTGAGCAACCTGCTCTAGCTGAAGATGTCCCTGGGGCCTGCAGGAGGAAGCTTGGACTAGAGGACCCTGAAAGGTCCCTCCTAAGCCAAATCATTCTGTGATTCTCTCTGTGATTTTATTCCAACTCCTCCTCTGATGGCCACTTCTACTGGATCCCCAGCCTGACATGCTTCAAGCCCCTGCTCCTTATGCTGGCTGCAGTACACAATGAAATCCTAGCTCCATGACAGTGCCTGGGAATTCTGCTGCCAGCATCCTTCATGCCCTGGTTCTGTAAAACAGTCTCAAGATGAGGTCCTTGTTATGATTAAATGGGTCTGAGAACCCATCTCCAAGAGCTGAAATTTATGAAGATCAGAAATATAGCCTGAGAAGACTCACACTTCTCAAAAATAGGTCTTCCGTATTACACTTGAGGTATGATAAGGAGAGAACAGAGAACACTGTAAAACTTGACTCAGTGCTGCTAATCTGTACATTTACTGAAGGCATCCCAAGAATTAAAAAATATATTATGTCTTTTCAACCATATTCTTGTTAGATCTAAATCTTTTTGACTCACATAAAACCATCCAATTTGCTCTTCAGAAAGCACAACACAAACCAGCACTGAACATTTAGGCAGAACAACTGCCCTAAAGCTCAGAAGAGAAGTTAGGAATATGAAAGCAGAATTATATGCAAGCTGTGACAAATGCTCACCTCAATAGCATAGCAGAAATCTGCACCTGCTGAAGCTGCCATCATGGAGAGGAGCCCTGTGCCAGTCCCTATGTCTAGAACAATGGCTTTCTCACCTCTTTCTTTCACTCTGCTCACCGCAGCACGAATACCTTGGTAATATTTTGTGTTCTGTGGAGAGGGGGGAAAAAAAACCAAACAAGAAAAGAAGAGATCAGCAACACATTATCTAATTATACTTGTAACATTTGTGGAGAAACCTTGCATTCTCAGAATATGAGTAGGTAAAGTAGGTAAATAATTAGGCAAAAGCCTCCGGACATTCTTTATGCTCTAGACATATCAAAGCCATTTGAGTAGAATAGAATAGAATTAACCAGCTTGGAAAAGATCCTTTGAGATCATCAAGTCCAACCTATCACCCAACACCATCTAATCAACTAAACCATGGCACCAAGCACCCCATCCAGTCTCTTCCTAAACACCTCCAGTGATGGTGACTCCACCACCTCCTGGGCAGCACATCCCAATGGCTAATCTCTCTTTCTGGGAAGAACTTCTTCCTAACATCCAGCCTAAACCTCCCCTGCCACAGCTTGAGACTGTGTCCTCTTGTTATGGTGCTGGTTGCCTGGGAGAAGAGACCAACCCCACCTGGCTACAACCTCCCTTCAGGTAGTTGTATACAGCAAGAAGGTCTCCTCTGAGCCTCTTCTTCTCCAGGCTAAGCAACCCCAGCTCCCTCAGTTTCTCCTCATAGGGCTGTGCTCCAAACCCCTCCCCAGCTTTGTTGCCCTTCTCTGGACACATTCCAGCAAGTCAACATCTTTCCTAAACTGAGGGGCCCAGAACTGGACATAGGACTCAAGCTGTGACCTAACCAGTGCTGAGTACAGGGGCAGAATGACCTCCCTGCTCCTGCTGGCCACACTGTTCCTGATGCAGGCCAGGATGCCATTGGCCTTCTTGGCCACCTGGGCACACTGCAGGCTCATGTTCAGCCTACTATCAACCAGTACCCCCAGGCCCCTTTCTGCCTGGCCACTCTCCAGCCACTCTGACCCCAGCCTGTAGCACTGCATGGGGTTGCTGTGGCCAATGTGTAGAACCTGGCACTTGGATGTGTTCAATCTCATGCTGTTGGACTCTGCCCATCTGTCCAGCTTGTCAAGGCCTCTGGAGAGGCCTTCTACCCGCTAACCAATCAACTCCTGCCCCCAGCGTGGTGTCATCTCCAATCCCCTCATCCAGGTCATCAATAAAATACTGAACAGGCTGGGGCCCAGCACTGATCCCTGGGGGACACCACTAGTGCCTGGCTGCCAGCTGGATGTGGCACCATTCACCACCACTCTCTGGGCTCAGCCATCCACCCAGTTCTTAATCCAGCACAAAGTGTTGCTGTCCAAACCAGGGGCTGACAGCTTGGCCAGGAGTTTCCTGTGGGGGACAGTGTCAAAGGCCTTGTTGAAGTCCAGGTAGACTAAATCCACAGCCTTCCCCGCATCCACCAGGCAGGTCATCTGATCATAGGAGATCAGGTTGGTGAGGCAGGACCTGCCCTTCCTAAATCCATGCTGCAGCAGAAGCAAGTGTTTTTCTTATTACTCTTCCCATGCAGCACCACTCAAACAGTCATAGAGTGCCTATGATAGCACAAACATGGAAAACATTTATACTCAACAGTGGAAAAAACAAATGCTGACAACCATGGTATAAATACATGCTTATATTTACTCCATAACAGTCTGTTGTAAGGCATTCCAAATGATTTACCAAGCCTTTCCAAAGAATACACTATCTTTGGACTGCAAAAACTTGGAAGGTGTGGTGGATCCCTTTCCCAGCAATTCTAGTTAACACTTCGGATATGTAACAGCAGTAGAGCTGTTTTAATTACTTGGACACAATCTGCTGTCTCTGCATGGCTTATTAAATACTTGATTCTACTGCCATGTTTCAACTCAATATGAATTTAAAACTCACAGAGTAAGCACCATAACAGTCTTTTAAAAGGTTATTGATTAAATGGTCAACTAGAGCAGAAAAAAATACTTAAATCATTCACTCCAGACTTTATCATGCCTATAGTTATAGTATCTCAATTTTCTTCTCAATAAGAGCTAAAAGACTAGATTTTACTAGACTAGACACCACAAGCCTAGACTTTACTTGCATTTCTATAAAAACTAAGAAGCCCAGATTCACATTTACAGCCTCTGAAATCTGATTTAATTAGCTACCTCTATTAAACATGTCAGACACAGAACACAAAATCAGCTACTGAATGTAAATATCATGTTCTGCAGGAAACCATAGAATAGGAAGTCATCTCTTGATCTAAGAGCAGGTCTGTTATAAAGAGCACAAATTCAATCACCTTTCAGGGAAACCTGTATAATCATGCAGTGACAGCTATTCAAGAGAAAGAAAATGTTTTTTTTCTCACTGTTGAAGTTTGTTTGTTTCTATACTTACTCTGTCCTTATCATGAAGCATATCTGCATAGCGTGACCTACGATAAAAAAAGATCCAGTTAAAATACTACCTACTGCAAAGCACAACAATGCTAGATTTTATGTAGCCTCCTTTGTTCCCTCTTACTAAGGCAGCTGGTCCCCATGGTCCAAAAGTGCACAGATTACTGCATGCTCCTTGAGGATCTGTTTCTCACATAACGTGATTTCAGGGATCTGGTCATCAGCATATTTATGAACTAATTAACTGTGGGCACATATCCTTCTCTTCAGCAATGGACCCAATGCTGACCCTATGGACTAACAGCTCTGAAATATCTGGGACAAACAGAGATTCATACACAGCAATGCACAGCAATGAAGGAGAGAACTAATAATGGTCTATCATTTCTTACCAAGACTTAAACTTTAGAATAAACCAAACCAGGTTGGAAGAGACCTTCAAGATCATTGCGTCCAACCCATCAACCAATCCAACCCACCCAAACAGCTAACCCATGGCACCAAGTACCCCATCAAGTCTCCTCCTGAACACCTCCAATGATGGCAACTCCACCACCTCCTTGGGCAGCCCATTCCAATGGACAATCACTCTTTCTGTATAGAACTTCTTCCTAACATCCAACCTGAACCTCCCCTGGCGCAGCCTGAGACTGTGTCCTCTTGTTCTGGTACTGGGTGCCTGGGAGAAGAGACCATCATCCGCCTGTCTACAACCTCCCTTCAGGTAGTTGTAGAGAGTGATAAGGTCACCCCTGAGTCTCCTCTTCTCCAGGCTGAGCAATCCCAGCTCCCTCAGTCTTTCCTCATAGGGCTTGTGTTCTAAACCCCTCACCAACTTCGTTGCCTAAACTTCTTTGGTCCATATTTCTTTATGGGTCACACTGCTTAAAATAACTCAAAATCTAATCTTTCCAACGTCTCTGGCTGTTACATTAAGCTCTTAAAAAGTTACTAAGGGATCACACAACTGGCAATTATTTATTTCCTTAGGGATTCACAAGAAGTTTAGACAGTGCATTTTGCCACAACTCGGTGACTGTCAGCATTAAGATCAGCGCCTCAGAAAACATCTTAAAAACTTAGAAGGGAACTACTGGAGAACAGTACTGCACAAAATCCTGCATTTACAGTTCTACACTGTAACATCTACCCTGTCCTACGGTCTGTTCATCTTGTGTCCTGGAAACTTCAAAGAGAAACCCCCCAAGATATTTCTATCAGCGTACCTTGCGATTTCCTGATGGTAGTCATAGTTCTCATCCTCTTCCAACCACTCAATTGCACCAGTGGTTGGATTAGCTCTTCCACAAAAAGTCTTCATGATCAATCTGAAGTTGTGTTGTTCACGTGTTGTGTGTAGCTTTGCTGCTTTGGCATCAGTGTAGTACTCAGAATACTGGCTGCAGGGAAAAAATAGCAACATTTCCAGTGAAAACAAGCCATCACTTCAGCTATGAAGACTCCCTTTTTACAAGGGGTCACATGGAAAAGATGAGGATGATGAGTGCAAGTTAATTCTGGGGAGACTCCAACTGAACACATGGAAAACTTTCACAATGAGAACTGGAATTATCTCCCCAGGGTAAGGGATGCATTTTCCAGACACTGGACACTTTTAAGACTGGCTGTGCTTTTGCCAGGAAAGGTTGGATCAGATGATCCTTGAGGTCCTTTCTGACCGGGTCTTCTATGATCCTATTACACCTGCCTCGGCCAGAAGCCTTGCACTTTTTCTGTATGTAGGTTTTAAGCTCAAACCTATCACCCAGCTCTATCAGGAACTCTGCCCAGGAAAAGAAAAATAAATTTTACATATATATATATATATATACACAAAACACCAGTACATCCTCAAGGAAAACCTCCCGTCCCCAAGGTGATGCACATGGGGCGGGGGAGGCCAACCACCTTCTCTAGAGAGTCTCTACACTCTGAGGCGGAACCTGCAAACTCTGGGTAGCGGCAGCGCCGAAGGGACAGGCAGGACCCAGGGCCGATGAGAGGCCTAGGCCAGAGCAAAGCAGCCGCTGCTCCAAGCTCCTCGTGTCTGGCAGCAGCTCCTCAGGACAGGCCCAGCCAACAGCACAGCAGCCTCGGCCGGGACCTCAGCAAGGAGCTGTGCCGGGAGACGAGAACGCTCCTCGCCCTCCCCTGTTCAAAATCGCGAAGCCGCGGCCTCATTTCCCCCTCAGGGCTACGCGGAGGCACCTCCTCACCCCCGTACGTGGCAGCCACCTACCCCTCAGACCGCCACACCGAACGCCAGCCGCCCCTGCCCGCCGCGCGGCGCGGCGACAGAGCGGGATACGGGAGAGCGGGTTCCGGGGAAACGGGTTCCGGCGGAACGGGGTTCCAGAGGACCGGGCTCCGGCTGGGCGGGGTTCCGGGGGACGAGCCGCCGGCCGCGGCCGCCCCTTCCGCCGTGTGGGCCGGAGGCCATGGAGCGGGCCGCAGTGCTGCGCATCAAACGGAAGCGCGGCGGGACCGAGCCGGCCGAGGCGCTGCTGCTCGCCTGCAAGCGGCTGCGCACCGAGGAGGGCGACGACGCCCAGCCCGTGGAGAGGAACATCTTCAAGCTGGTGGCGACCGTCTCCTCAAAGGTACCGCGGCCCTGCCACTCCTATCACTGCCGGGCCGTGCCGTCCTGGCCTAATAGACCTTCGTCCCATGGCTTTGGCTTCCCGCGTCTGGCCGGCCGGCCGCGCAGAGCAAACCTGTGTGCGACACAGGCTGGGCGTTCGGGACTTAGCGCAGTGACACCATGAAATGCTTTGTTCAACACTAACTTTTCTATGCTTACAGATTGTTCCTCAAGTATAGATTACAGAATAGTCAGTGAGTGAAACCTGAATTTCAGCTGTTTTGAGTACTGAAGTGTAATCCTACAAGGCTAATAACTTAGAATAGAATAGAATTAACCAGGTTGGAAGAGACCTTTGAGGTCATTGAGTCCAACCTGTCATCCAACACTAACCCGTCAACTAAACCATGGCACCAAGCACCCCATCCAGTCTCTTCCTAAACATCTCCAGGGATGGGGACTCTACCACCTCCTGGGCAGCACATTCCACTGGCCAATAACTCTTTCTATGAAGAACAACTTTCTGACATCCAGCTTAAACCTGCCCTGGCACAGCCTGAGACTCTTGTTCTGGTGCTGGGTGCCTGGGAGAAGAGACCAGCCCCCCCCGGCTACAACCTCCCTTCAGGGAGTTGGAGACAGCAATAAGGTCTCCCCTGAGCCTCCTCTTCTCCAGGCTAAACAACCCCAGCTCCCTCAGCCTCCTCACAGGGCTGTGCTCCAAACCCCTCCCCAGCTTTGTTGCCCTTCTCTGGACACCTTCCAGCAAGTCAACGTCTTTCCTAAACTGATGGGCCCAGAACATGACACAGTACTCAAGCTGTGACCTAACAAGTGCTGTGTCCTGTTCTGGGCCTCTCAGTTTAGGAAAGATGTGGAGTGTACAGCCTTTTATATTGGATAAAGCTGGTATCACAGTATCACAGTATCACAGTATCACTTAGGTTGGAAAGGACCTCGAGGATCATCGAGTCCAACCTATCAACACAGACCCCATGACTAGACCATGGCACCAAGTGCCACGTCCAATCTCCCCTTGAACGCCTCCAGGGTCGATGACTCAACCACCTCCCTGGGCAACCGGTTCCAATGCCGAATGACTCGCTCGGTGAAGAACTTCCTCCTCACCTCGAGTCTGAACCTCCCCTGGCGCAGCTTGAGACTGTGTCCCCTTGTTCTGGTGCTGGTTGCCTGGGAGAAGAGGCCAACCCCCTCCTGGCTACAACCACCCTTCAGGTAGTTGTAGAGGGCAATGAGGTCACCCCTGAGCCTCCTCTTCTCCAGGCTAAACAATCCCAGCTCCCTCAGCCTCTCCTCATAGGGCTTGTGTTCAAGGCCTCTCACCAGCCTTGTTGCCCTTCTCTGGACACACTCAAGTGTTTCAATGTCCTTCTTAAACTGAGGAGCCCAGAAGGAGGAGCTGGTCTTAGGACTAGTCTTTGTAGGAGGTTGTAAAGGGTATTGAGCTTTATAATTAGGACTATTGCAGTCATCTGATAGAACAAGAAGTAGCCTCAAGTTGTGCCAGAGGAGGTCTAGGTGGGACATTGGGGTTGGCAAGCCCTGGACCATGCTGTCCAGGGAAGTGGCAAAGTCTCCATCCCTGGCAGGCTTTCAAAGCCATGTAGATGTGGTGCTGAGGTGACTTGGCAGTGCTGAGTTAATGGTTGGACTGGATGATCTTAAAGGTCTTTTCTAACCAAAACAATTCCATGATTCCAAAGGCATGTGGTTTTGTTTAGAGGGTTATTCTGTACCACAGTGTGTATTGTTTAAAAGTCATACAGTCATTGAGGTTAGAAAAGATTTCTTAAGATCATCAACTCCAAACAAAAAAGTCTGAAATAATCTTACAATTAAAAAATATATTTTACATTTTTCCTTCTTGATTAGGAAAATAGTATGACAGTTGTGTGGCTTAAAAGAAGTAGTAGAAGTTACTTGAATGCTGTTAGGAACAGATGTACTGCAGTCCTCAAATAGGAAGCATGAGTAATAGTCATTATTAATCACTTCTGGGAAAGAGAACGACTTCATGTTGACAGTGTCATTATAGTCCTTGTTTTGTTCCTCTCCTCAGAATGAACCAGTTCAGAAATACGTGCAAAAAGCCATCACTCGAGACAAAGCTGTGCAAAGTCTGCAGCCCTCTTTAGGAAGCACTCAGCGAATCCTTCAGGAGCTCCGCTCTTCCACGGAACAGAAAAGGAAGGAAAGCCGTTACCGCGTGGTAGCCAGCCATCGACCTAACTGTGCTGAAACAGTTGCAGCTGTCCCAGCTGGCCAGGCATCGAGTGGTGGTGACAGATCAGACTCGGAAGCAAAGGAGGATGCCTCACAAAAGGAGAGCGGTACTGCTGATAAGAGTTCGGACTGCTGTGGGAAATTCCAGTTGTTTGATATTGAGCAAGAAGAGGAGGTGGAGGGAGACTCCAGTGTAGCTGCTGCAAACCCACAGGTCAGCAAAGCAGTGTACTTGAAGTACTTTGATATCACTGTTGACTGGTACGTGTGGGCAGACTGACTGCTGTGGAGTTTTTTCCATTGTAAGTATTCCACTATTTAACAGGAGCTTTAACTCGGTACTTGCAGGTTGGAATGTACAGGGAGTCACTTTCACGAGGATCCTTAAGTGCACTAATGCTGTTGAGACAGACAGCCATGTGGAAATGGCTGCTACAGGAAAGGCTTGTACCTCCCTGGTTTTCTGTACCCTGTTGTGATGTATAAATTCTTGTGTTCATCTATTAGGTGGATCTCCTGAGATTTTTCACTAATTTCCCTACCTAAAAAAAAAATAAATCTAATTCAGTCTTCTCTTTTACCCAGATACTTAGAAATGTCACTTGTAAGCAAGATGCATTAAAGAAAAGGATAGTTTTGATCCTCCCTTTCTCACAAGTCCAATTTAAGGTTTATTGTAGGTTTTGTTTATGGCAGAACTCTAGATGTTTGACAGACGGCTTGAGCGTCTACGTTCTGTTTTCCTTGGTATTGTGAGTTAAGTATCTTTTCAGTTGGGGGAGCATCTGCTCAATATCTAGCATGGTTCTAAGTATGGAGAAGCTCTGCTTTCTGTGTAGAGCTACAGAGCATTAAGAATGCTTTCTATTAGACTCATAACCATAGGGAAAGGAAGGTGAGAGGGCTATGCAGGCTTTCTTTAGTACTTCCTTCACTGTATGTAAGTACATGTGAATGCTTTACTAATGCAGCCCATCACAGCTCTGAGGAAAACTTAAATGCTTAATGTTACAGAAAATACCCAGGTGAGGAAGGGCTCAACCAGCTGTCACCTTCAGCATTTATTATAGGTTATCAAACTTTAGTGTGAACCCTCACTTTGTATTAAATAGTACAAAGAGACAATTTGAGATGTTACTTCACTGTTACCTGTCACTCTGCTGATTTAGAAAACCAGAAATGAATCAAAGGTAGGTAGCAGCAGAATTTTTACTCTTACTCTTTAGAGCTAGCACTAAGTGCTGAAAGCAAGAAGTAAGTTTTCTTTTTTATTCTGGAAGTGTGTTGAAGTGAATGAAAGGCTGGTCTGTAGCTGTTCCTTGGAATCACTGAAGTAGTTCAGGAGGCACCACTGTGGAACAGACAGGATATTCTGACAAGCTCTAGCAGAGAAAAATTGGCAGCCAAAATCTGCCTGTGTAGATCTTGAAGCACAGGCCACTAAAACAAATACATTGCAAATAATTTCTTAGGAAGGAGAAAGCTTGAAATTTCTTGTGTGAAGAGAAGAAATCAAGACACTTAAAAGGTGTTATCTCTAGGACCTGTCAGCCTCTTCCTATTAATCTGTCACATGTTCATTGTTTCTGCTATACATTTTGTACACTGCAGTCTACTTGCAGGTTATCCACTGTGCTGTAAGTGCTGCTTTCCTGCAGCACTGCAAGTGCAATGTTCTACAAAGCACAGCCTGTCTCAGAACTTGTCTTTTCAACCAGTGTGTCATGAGATAACAGTTCAGTGGGATTAATCGTATCCCTTTCAGTAGTTTCTAATGGGCTGATCCCAGGAGTTTTTTCCTGTTATCTGAAAGAAGGCATGGCTGCACGGTACTGCAGTAACAGGAAAATTCTTGGTTGCCTTACTGTCCTAGGTTGCTAATATTCCAAATATCAGCATTCCAGTGGGGAAGTGCTTTTATCTAAGATTTCAGAATGGTGACCCTGACTACCTGTTGGCTGCTGTCTAGCAAGTAAACTGTTGGCTATAAGTCTGTGTGCATGGCTTCAGTGGAGTTATGCTGCTGCTTTTTTTTCTCAGCAGAAGACTGATCCAGATGTGATTCTCTGCAATGCAGTAGAGATGATCCGTGAGCGTTTACATGTTTCTGAAGACAGTAGAAAAGGAGACCATAAGAAAGAGGATGAATATGTTTATGACATCTACTATATGGAAACAGCAGCCCCTGGCTGGATCCAAAACATCCTTTCTGTACAGCCATATAGAGAAGAATATGAACTGGTAAGGGTGTGGGGAAAACAGATCCTTCTTAAATATAAAGGCCATAAATAAACAGGCTTAAAAGTTGCCATGCCAGAAAGATCCTTTGAGATACTGCATGTATGCTCAGTGACTTGTGTTAGGCTTCCTGTAACTGCCATCCTGTGTTCCTGCAGGTTGCTGTTGATTGAAGCAAAATAGGACACAATGACAAAAACTGGAGGGATAGCACTCAAGTACTCAGAAGAATTTGGGTTTCAAATTGCCAAAGAAATTTTGGTGCACAAATGTAAACCAGCGTAATTCACAATTCATTTATGATTAGAAGGCAGTAGTGAAAAAAGCCAGGGGACACAACTTTTTTGGTGTTTGAGGACTTGACTTTGAGGTATTTTCTTCTAATAGAACTGTTCTTCAGTGACTGTAGAGTTAAAAAGCTAAATGTAAGCTTCAGTCTTACATTGTGTAGATACTGTGATCAATAGACTTGCATGTTGGGAACTTAGAACTACTTTTCTTTGATCTGCTGCTGAAGTGAGTAGGATGAATTTAAACACTGATCTTAGCATGTATATGCTGAAGTGGAAAATGTAGCTATGTGGCTTAGCTCATTTTTTCCACCTAAAGCAGATTACTAAATTACAGTGAATAAATTTGCAACACAGACTTTTCTTCAGGTAAGTATCTCTGGGCTTTTTATGATCCCATGTTACTGTATAGGTGGATGAAGACCCCTCAGTGTTGACGGTGTTCATAACAAATGCTGTCTTTTTGTGTTGACCTGCAGGTACATGATGACCAAGTTCCAGGGGAAATATATGAGGATGAAGATGATGAAAATGATGAAAACAACTGGCGCAATGATTACCCTGATGAAGACGAATTCTTACCCGAGGAAGACTGGGATGGAGAAAAAGGTGTGCCTGTCATAAATGCTGTTTGCTTTCATGCTGTGCCTGTGTAAATCTAATAATTTTACATGCCATCTCTGAAAAAGCAACTAATAGCACCTCCAGGGAAGTGTTCTGCTCTTAGAATGGGTTAAATCTGCTTAAAGAAGGATCATCTTTCTTTGGACTACAAGCGTTTGTTAGTGTTGTTTATAAAGTTAGAATTAAGAGCCCCATTTCAACCCACTGCAACTCCAAATGACTTGTTTTGAGAGAGAGATAATTTGGTTCCACAAGCTTGTGTTGCATTGTCTCTGCTTGTAACTTCCTATCCCAGTGCACTCCAAGCGCAATTCAGACTTTACGTCGTATAATTGTTCAGACTTTGTCTCTTAGCTACTCAAGAAGCTTAAAATCTGATTAACATAATTCTTTAAAAAGAAGGGATAATCTAACAATGTTGATGCTCTTTCTTTTAGACTCTGAAGAGAGCCTCAGTGATGAGGACCAGTATTACAAGAGAAGAACATGGAACAAATACCGGGAGGAGGTTCTGCGGGAATTTGGTTATGATGAGATCCAAGATTTGGATTCTGACTAACAGCCTACTTTTGAAGATGAAATTCATACTGAAGATGAAATCCTGCTGCTGCAGTAGAACTGACAATCCAGACAGCTGCTGGTGGCTATTTACAAGAATATTGAATTGAAAAAATCCCCAAACAACCAAACCACAAAATAGACAAGTCCACAAAAAAATCCCTGGAAAACCACTTTGCAGTAAAGGTTGTGTTCATTGGGACCAACCTTTACGTGGATGAGCTTTGAGTTAAACTGTTGCCCGTCTGGCACTGTGAAACTGTTGGTGGCTAGCATGGTTCACCCTAATGCTTACAGACTAGGTTTGAGTATTAGATACTAGATTTGGATTCCAGTAAATGTTGAAACCTTTTACTACAAATGTCAAACCTTTCACTACCCAAACCACCAACTTTGTCCAGGAGATATTAAACAGATAAGCAATAACACAGCCACTTAACACAAATTTTTGTTCCAAACAAAAGCTACTCTATCCTTTAAAAGAGGTTTCTTTGCCTATTCGGTGATGCAGAGATTATTGTAAAGGAAACTTGGGTTTTTTAAAGCTGCACACCCAAGCATTTGTCCCTGTATTGATGGCACCTCTACATTACACAGTGATGGTTTTGGCAGCATCCCTTCTGATCATGACTAAGTGTGTCAGGTTTCACAACATTTGCTATGAAGGCAAGTGGAAAAAGGCCTAATGCTTGGTACTGTATTTGTTTCTGACATTGAGGTTACTCTCTTTCCAAGTGTTTTGATTGTATGAAATGCCTTGACCTGTGCATTTTATTGCTGGATCTCCATCCAGGAATTTTCCCATTGGGAGTAGAACAGTATGTGTGCATTTAAACTGTAAATAAATAACTTTTTGACTACGTTTTCTTCACTCACTTAAAGAGTTGGTACAGCTGAGGCCGTATCAGCAATCTGAATGTCATTCATACACCTTTAAAACAATTTACTCTTTCCTCTTTGGACAGTATTCCAGCACTCTCCTACTTGAGTCTATTTGAAAACAAAAAAAGCTAATGCCATGTCATCTCAATGTCAACTCATGAGCTGTAGGTTGCAGGATTGACTTTAGCTCACTTAGTTCTGGCTGTTAGGTCAAAGTAGGGGAGGCAAAACACGCAGGGTTTTTTTCCCCCCTCTTGCTTTCACAGAAAGGTTTATATGGCTGTTAACCTATTTCACAACCCTATGATGTTAAAGCAATGCGTTGCCACTGGAAGCTTCTCAACTTGCATACTGAATTAATTCTAATCATGCAAGATTAAATAGCTGCATTATAATAGCTAAATGCTAATTTTCATTAAATACATGTTTATATGCCAACTGTGCACAAAGTTCCTCAGCTCAACTTCAACTATAAATCCCCCTGCTATTTCATTCAAGATAGCCCAAAAGTCCGTCTTATGTTAGTCTTTGCCATCTGCTACTACTTGCCACAATCTGTAGCTTTTTAAGATAAGCTTGGGCAGGGAGTCAGTGAAAGTATCCAAATATTGTCACTAATATTCAAGTGCTGTGTTACATTGGCTGAGGAAAATCTGCAGCATTTGAAGTGCCCATTGCTTCAGCCAGAACCTGGTGAATACAAGATTTAGTTCCATTACAATGCATGAAAACGCTGCCCACGTGGACAAACTCAGGTGAACTAAGGTAAACAGTCTGCACCAAGATAAAAAGTTCAGGTATGTTTTTGAAGTAGATACCACTCTGCAAGCCACGGAGACTGGTTTCACGTTACCTTCTGCTGCAACAACATACAGTATCAGTATCCTGATGTTAGGCTTATGGCTTTGGAGTGACAAATACTACTACTCCTCACTTTTAATTTCTGTTTTATTCCTATTTTCTCTCCTTGCTACTCAGCCTTCAAGACAAGAGTGGCTGGCTGCCACAGAACTTCTATTAAAAAAAAAAGGGGGGTGGTGGTGTTTGTTCTGTGAGTTTTCAGCCATTTTCTAGTGAAGAGCACTGAACTTTAGAACAAAAACTTTCTGATTGCTGAGATAAAGCTGCTAATGCGTGCTTTACTGAAACACCCCCAAAATCAAATGCTTAAAGGCTTCAAAGTGAACATTTTGATTTTGGAAGTTTCATGAAGCCTATCAGCTTGTTAGTATTTGGCTAGCTTCTAATGGGAATGAATCATCAAATGTTAATCAAATCTTCAGTGCCAAGATGCTGTTAAATCCTTGCCCCAGGCAGATACATTTCACAGAATCACAGAAACCTTCAGGTTGGAAAAGACCCTCAAGATCATCAGCTCTACAAAGTTCACCCCTAAATCATATCCCCAAGCACCACATCCAAATGATCTTTAAATCCATTCAGGCTTGGTGACTGAACCACCTCCCTGGGCAGTCCATTCCAATGTCTGACCACTCTTTCTGTGAAATTTTTTTTCCTTAGGTCCAGTCTAAATCTACCCTGCTTCAGCTTGAGGCCATTCCCTCTTCTTGTATCACTGTGAGAAAAAAACAGCAGAGCATACAGAATAAAGTGCTCATCTTTAAGGAAGAAAGGTTGGTTCAGTCTTTAAATAATGTAGCACAACTTTATTCATTTTTCTGCTAACAATGACAAATTTAGGCAGTTTGTTGTGACCAGGGGTCTTCTGAGATAAGAACTGAGATAGCACAGCAAATCATTTCATGCAAACATCCATCAGATTTTAAGATGGAAATGTCTTCTGGTCTCTCAAGCTGGAGTGGGGTTCAGTCTGACTTAAAAATGCATTACCTCACCACCTGGCTCTGCAGAAACCTAATTTGATCCATTAGCTCTTACCATTTTCATACCAATTCTGATGAAGGAACAGTACTGATGTGTAGCTTGTGTGCCTGAAATGAGTAGGTAATCATCACCCAATGAAAACGCCCTGAAAATTTGCCATAGTTGAGGAGGGTGACCTGTTACAATCTAGGTTGGAGTTCAGCTGCAAGTAAGTACATCTTCAGTGTTTCTTCAAGACCACTGGAAAAGATTTCCCCTCTTTTTACCAGTTCCATCTCTTCCCTTTTGTTGTCAGAATTGTTTTATCTTCCCTCCTGTTTCTTGTAATGCCTTAAAAATTTTAGTTGGATTTGATTTCTAACTTCTTTTCTTCAGCTGGGTCCATCTCTGTTAAAACACAGTAACAGAGCAGCTGCATGTTCCGTGTGACTACACCTGCACAGGAAATTGGAGAGAAGTCAGAAGAACAGCCACCACAACATGCATCAGACTAATGAAAGTTTGTTGTCAAGAATGCTGCCTCACTTCTTTTAAGGGAAACAAACAATAGAAGTTAATAGGAGAAGTGTCTTCCACTCAATTTTTTAAAACAGAAAATGTTTAAAACTCTTCTGCTGCTGTGCTAGGCTGCTGTTCTTAGGCACCCTGCTGTGCACCTGAAGTGAAAAATCTTTTCTCTCTAAAAATCAAGAGCATAAAACTGGGACAATAAAGTACCAAAACAAACAGCACCCAGGAAAGGGACAAGATTACCACACATTTACAGCTTCACTAGCTGCTTCAGCACCACATCCTGTTGTATTCTAAGATTATGTTATAAACCTCCCCACATCCTCCATCATGACCTTGTCACATAGTAACAATAACAGCAGTGCACTGCTGAAGGAAAATGTCTGCTCTAACTGCAGCAATTGGCAAAATACCAGCCTGTGACTGAAAAGAAATCTATCTTCAAACACCCACTTCTGTAAAGCAAGGCAGTTAGCTTGCATTACCAAGAATGTCCAGCCCCTTTTACAGTCATCTCTCAACCTTGCTTAAGAAAAAGACTTTTCATGTGCTTGATTAAAGAGCAATGTATAAAGAGCAATGTAGAAAGTGGATGGTCTTTTAAACATGCAGCAAATATAACCTGGGTGCAAAAACACGTACAAAATCAGTGCACTGGGTCTGGCTGGAGTACAGTTAGTGTTCCTTGTAGCAGCCCACATGGTGCTGTGTTTTGGATCTGTGGCTCAAACACAGCTGGTAACACACTGATGCTCTGGCTATTGCTGAACAGTGTTGGCACAGTATCAAAGCTTTCTGGTTTTCCCCTTGTGCAATCCCTTTGGATTTCCCCCCTCCTTGTCTTCAATTACTCCACTGTCTTTTATGTTGACCTTTATCTTCTCACCTTTGTTCTTCCTATTTTCTCTCTCATCCTGCTGAAGGGGTGCTGGTGAGCAAAAAGCTATGTGGCTACTTAGGTGCTGGCTGGTGTCAGCTGACCACAAAACCCCTTTTCATCAACAAAGCCAGATGCACTTTTTAATTTCCCTCTTTCCTAACCACATCTCCACCTACAGAGAAACTTACCTACAAGCTTGTTGATAAACTGAGGTCTCCTTGATGCAGGTAAATATACTCCCAAGAAAAAGACTGGAATTCCAGATAAAGCAATGGCAATTCCAATCAATGAATTTATAGTGTCACTATAGAGTGGCACTACCACCAGAAATACTGTACATAGACAGAATATTATTGGGAAAGCCACACTCAGCTGGAGATAGAAAAACAGAAAAGACTGTTAGTGAAATATCTGTTTTCTACAGTTACAAACATTTTAGTGAAGAGTTACAGACTTCCCTCTCAATCCCACTTTATGAAATTATCTGCTTTTCCTCTTGCCCATCTGCCTACTTGGAACCATAAGCAAGTTACAGAATTCATTTTTGACAGAACTGCTACTACAAACAGAAAAAGTAATCAAGTATGGCAACTGCTGTGTTGAAAGGAAGTGTATGGCAGCATGAAGTCTTTTTAAGACAAATCCAAAAAAAGCCTCAGGAAGCAAGCATGACTTATTCCTGTAGAGTATCAACTTAGTCTGAGAGGTGAAAAGAGGTTCAGTTATTGAATGGAAACACCATCAGAGGTAAATGTGCTCCACATTGACAGAATTAATTAACTTAAGCATTCCTAATTAGAGATTCCTAAACCAAGGAAAAAGGCTAACTACTCTGTTAGCCAACTGGGACATTCTCCAGTTGAGAGAAGGGATATGCATTGAACTAAGGTATACTACAACTATCGCTTATTTTTTATCTGGCAGACAACCTGGCTTTCATGATAAAATGTAAAATGGAAGCAGCTTTTAAGTCCTCATCAATGTTTGACCTTTAGACATAGAATGGTCCAGGCTGGAAGGGACCTCCAAAGGTCATCTAGTCTGACATCCTCAACTAGACCAGGCTGCCCAGGGCCTCATCAAGCCTTACCTTGAATACCTTCAAGGATGGGGCCTCATCCACCTCCCTGGGCAACCTGTTCCAGTATTCCACAACCCTCATAGTAAAGAGCTTCTTCCTGATAACCAATCTAAATCTGCCCTTCTCTAGTTTGTAGCTGGACATATATGGTCCAGATTTTAGACAGTACTTTCACATTACATGGAAGAAAAGGATTTAAAACAACTCTGTACCAAGTATACATCACCTTAAGAGGCCTGGGTCGGTCTGGTTCCTTCCACCGCAGATATAATTGCCCAGCAATAGACAGACCAACAAAAAACCAGTAACTGAAACTGAAGTAATTAATAAGCTTGAAGACGTCTTCAACAGCCAGGTAAATAAGGGTCATAAAACACTGTCAGAAAAGAACAAGAGACGTTTGAAGCTTATTGTTTATGCTGCTTTTTGCCTTAGAGTACCATCTGATACTTCTTGGTGTATGGCATGATTTTATGCCTAAAAAAACCACCCCAAAATCTAAACAAAAACCAACCAACCAAAATCAATCACTCCCAGAAATCACTTTCATGACAGTGAATCTGAAGTTCTCTCTTGTGATTTGTCAAAGTTTTCCTTTATAACTCACAGTTACATCTGAAGAACTGAAAAGCACTAACTTACATTGAAGAGCAGTGCTGGCACAGGTGTGAACCTCCCTATGTGGATCATAGAAAGTAGATCAGGAAGGTGACCTTCCCGAGATCCTACAAAAAACAGCCTGGGGTAAAAAAACAAAAAGGCCACAGGTGAGAAAGAATGTATCATAGAAAAAGCAAAGAAAATACTACTAAAAGCAAGTAATTATACCACTGAAAACATTCTAGCTTATAGCAGAAGTATTTGGTCCCAACCAGAAGAGATTGTCAGGTCTCTAAAAAGGCACTCAGCCACATGCTCAAAAGACATACAGAATTCTGTTACTATCTTTAAATAGTTCTATAGAGACTACTTCACCAGATCACATTCAGACTTTTCTCAGTGCAGAGGCACTGTACATACATTCAATGGACAACAAGGGTCTCAAAACACCTGAATAAATCTATTGAAAACTTTCACTAGTTGCCTTGCTAATCAGTGCTCAGAGGGAAGCATCTATCTGTAGCCTAAGCTTTGTGCTGCTTTTACTAATAGTGGTAGCAACCTGTAAACCTTTTCACTTGGAAAAAAACTTAAAATACAGTGACTTTGACAAGTCACTAAGTTTTAAGTAAATACATTTGAAAACAAAAAGTTGCTGGTGTATTAAGTAAAATGGAAGATAACTCAAATAAGCAAAAGGCCTCAGGACTCACAGACAACACACATTTGATCTTGAACTGCGCCCAGCACACAGCTAGGAAAGCTTTGGGGAAGTAAGGCAGTGTTTGGGTTGTATGCACACACAGAGAGCTTTATTTTACTGTGCTTATTCATTATAAGTTCCATTACAAAAATATTTTTGCCACCCTCACAATAGACAAGCATAGCAGTAATGCACAAAATACTTCTGAACATCCATCAAATAGATAAGCACTACCTTGATGATGCTAGAATGGAAGCATTAAGTCCACCAAAACAAGAAAAGGCTACAGCAATGGGAATTGTCCAGCTGAAGATACCAAACACCTGGTCAGCAAAGGTCTGATGAAAGGGAAAAGAAAAAGGAAACATGAAAATATCTGCAGTAAAGTATATGTGAAACAGTGACATCAAAGCTTTCATCACAAGTCTGTATAGAAAAATATCAACAGAATAAGGGCAATCCATAATGCAGCTCAAAGAAGCACACAGCTTTTTAAGTTTACTTATGGAGTCTAAACAAGCACAAACTTCTTTAGTCAAGCACCTGAATTCGTATTTTCTGCTCACAAAGGAAAACAAAATGTTTTCAGAATCTTCTCACCCATCTTCATACATTTTATTATTTAACTGAACTACAGAACTCAAGTGTAACACAGTAACCACAGAGAATCAAGCACAAAAATACCATTGCAGATCCCAGAAGGGAAGTGTCACATGGCAAATGGTAAACATAACCACCATCACACCTACATATAAAAGGCTCCTAGAACAGTGTCTATTTCCCTTCTTCAGTATCCTAAGCAACATGATCTTTTGCTTTAGCTCCACCAGGAGGGCTCTACCCTCACAAGGCGGCAAAGGACAGAGCAAGTATCTTGTTAGCAGTCATTAGTTAATTTTGCAAGACAATACTGCAGGCTAATTGTGGTGACTTTCCATGACTGAGCTCTAGAAATTGATTGAGCTCCAAAAAACCAGAAGCATCAAAGCGTCACAGCCAGCAGCTCAGAAACATCAATAGTCAGTGATCTGGGACCTATCATGAAAATTTGTAAGATACTGTCCTGGTCAATTCTGTTCAGCCTCCTGGATAGAGAACAAAAGGGAGAGAGACTTAGAATATCAAACAAAATGTCTGAAAAATGAGGAAATTGAAATTTAAAACATGAAGGCTGACAGCTACTCTAAATCTCATCTCAGTTTGAGCACTCTACATGCCTGAACATCAGCATATTTGGAGTTAGGCAGAAATTCATCCATGGATTTTCTGGGCCTTCATATCCCAATTCTGCCAACTGTTCGATCACTTCTATGATTTCTTCTATAGAAGGCATTGTAACAAAAGGACCATGTCTAGATCAGACAGCATGAAACCACTATTTATAGAAACAGAAAGCTACATCGTTATGTATAAGTGGTATTCAAACAAACCCCAAAGATTTTGTGTTAGAACATTAGAAACACCTCAGCAGGTAGCAGTAATATGAGTATTTTTATGAACCTCGTGTTAAATCACTTTCTTGGTTCTGCTGCTTTACCAATTTTAAGCTACTTAGGCATAATAAGCATATATACTAGTTCAGGTTTCTGCAGGTCTGTCTTCTCAATTACAAAACTCTTCCTTCAGTTTTTCATGTTTGTGTATTATGAAACACCACAGCCTTGACCTCCCCTTTGACTGGTCCTTGTCATAATATTTATGAGCTATGGAGTACAGTCAGAGTGGATTAATGTTGAGAACTAGCCTTTGTTTGTAGCATATGAAGTCATCTAAAATTAACAATGGCCAAATTTTGACTGAATTATGCCAAGAACAAGATCACCAGGAGCAGTGCATTGGGATCTATTTTCTGAAGGATTTTTGTAGGTCAAAAAGGCATACAGAAAGTAAAAATATGGATTTTTTGTGTGTGTGTGAAATGAGTGATTGATTTTCAGGAGGCAAACTCCTGCATACAATGTCGATCCTCAAACCACAAATTAGAGAAAAATCTACTGACATAAAACAAAACCTGGCCAGCTGAAGCTGCCTGTTCTTTGTCTGCATTGACTAACTTGCGTTACAAACATGCTGAACAAAGCACTTTTAAGTTCAGCATCCAACTCTACTTAGCTGTATACCATCATCTACACTAAAAAGTAAAATCTGTTCCATCCTTTTGTGTAATCTAGTTGAGCCTTGGCAGTAGGATTTCCTGCTGCTAAGGGACAAAGCAAAAGCATATAATCACTTCACTGGGAGTCTTGCCAATAGGTAAGTGTGTTAACTACCCTGAGTCTTAATAAAGCACCTCTCTTCCTGACCTCAAAATGCAGCTTCCCTCAAAATGCAGCTTCAAGGCAGGGATGGAAAAAGGCACATCTATAGATTCCCACAGAAATTATACAAGCCAGCACAAGAAAAGTATAGAGGAACTAATTCATCTATGAATCCTGTTTCATGCTGAAATCAGAACATCAATTTAGCAAAAGACCATGCCATAAGAAATGTGCTCTGTATGCCATGCATTACCCATTTTCAGTCAATTGAAACTGAACAAGCAACTAGTGATTTACATTTATCATATAAAAAGATTTCTGTTGGTCAAGAACAAATAATTGCTAGAAAGCACTGTGCTTCTCAGATCCTTTTTGGATCTAGATGCAGCTGTGAAACCTGGTCTCCTAAAGCAGAGCATAACCCATAATGATGCAGTGAATGAATTAAGACTTCTTCACAAGAAGAATGAGGACAAGATGAAAATTGTAATAGGCAAATGTTTTAATATTTTAAAGGATGATTTAGACCTGGGTTGCTGATTTCCAAAACCAAACAGCAAATGAAATCACTTTAAACTGGTAAAGGATTTATTTATTTATAATACAAAGCTAAGATACAGAACTCAAAAAAGATGTTAGAGAATTAAGATGTTTAGTATGGTTGCCTAATAGACAAGCATTCAGATAAATAACATTAACAGCTAAAGTTAGAGAAGAAGAAGAAAATGTATGAATGTGCTCTTATGCTGCTAGATGCAAATTAGCTAATAGGTCATTTGAAGAAACTTTTTCCCCTCAAAGGGCAAGCTGGCAGTTGCTCTTTGCAAGCATTTTCCATTTCCCTTTGGAACATTTAGTAATGGGCCAGTGTGGACTGTCAGATGTGGGACTAGCCTCAGAGGCCATTTCTATCCTATAATGTACATCCAATCTTTCTAAGGTATGCTAATGTTGTTTCATACATCCTGCAAAACAGCACTGATATGAGCAGTAGAAACCACAGGGTTAAGGCAAAGATATGGTATCACTGCCACAAATTATACACAGATCAAGACCTTATAGACTCCAGTGCTTTCTGGATACAAGCTATATAATGCGTAACAACTGCTGATCCAGCTCCATGCCTAAATAATTGACCTGTAAGAGTCAGAGTCTTCAAAAGAGTGAATAATCTAGCAACAACCTTTACCAAACACTGTTCTAATATTGTAGCTGGGATTCCTGTGAGAGCAAAGGGTGGAGCATTAGCTTCAAGAGCTTAACTTTTCCCTAAGTGAGGTAATGCAAAGGAGTATTTTAGTTCAGAATGACCTAAGAAGTTCAGCTTGGTTTGCCAAATAGTTCTGCCTGCAGAATCACCTTTCAGCAAAACAAAGTTGAAAGGTATCTGAAGTTTGGCTAAACTTTCTAGTGACGTTAACTAGCTTACCATGACAAGCAAAGACCCGTCCACCTTTACACAAGTGTTTTGTGACAAGATTTCACCCTCATTTCTAACAAAAATCAGCCAAGTTCATGTATTGCTACCCAGACAATAAAAATACTCTTGTGTCTCAGAGCATACTTACTAATCCTTCAACACTCATTTTAACAGCTGCCAAAAAAAGTCTTTGCCAAAGCTGAGCTCTACTCTCTTCTAAACAATAACAAGCCCAAAGATCTCTAGAGTGCTTCCTGCAGAAAGCACTAATGAAGTGTCAGTAAAAGTGGCCACAAATAGCATTCAACGATGTGCATGGCAGAGGGTTATTTCACAGAAGACAGAAGGGCAGAGAAAAGTACAAAAAGCAGTCAAGTTATCAAGCACAAACTACGTGCATCAAGAGAGAAAAAAAACAAACAAACACAAAAAAGGAGGGAAGAGTTAGTGGCTGCTTTCTGCTAAAACTGCCATTTTACAACCATGGATCCTCCATTGAGCTAGACCTGAGCAACTCCGCTTTAACTACCACCACTTCTGGGAGCAGTGAAGTGCATTTATGAAAACAAATGAGCTGGCAACAGGGGAAGAATGGAGCATTCGCAAGGGTATGCGGAGGATGACAGAGGAGCCTACCTGGAGGCAGCTATAGCAGAAGCATTTAGTCCACCATAACAGGAGAAAGCCACCACTATGGGGATGGATTTCTTCTCAGGTTTCTTCTGAGAAAGTCTAAAGAGCAAGAAGGATTAAGAGATTAAATTGTCATCTCTGCTACAGTCTGACAAGTCCTGTAGTCCAGACTTGAACTATAACTGCTTCTAACAGCTAGGAAATAGTAAGAGAATTCAGTGGCTGATACAGCACTTGTAGTTACAGATTAAGTCCTTTTATGCCCTCCCATCCATTGGACATCTAAAATGTACATACATACACGCACACTAAAGAAAGACATGCACCTGGAATTGTTCCCTTTTGTTGTGATTTTTTTTTTCCACCCAAACCACCAACAGGGAATAATAAGGAAGGAAGAAGCTTCTAGCCATGCTGAACTGCCCTTATTTTGTTACTCCCAGAAGAATGGCCAAAAACTGAATTACAGCTTTGTTTCAAGATGTGAATGCCTGATTAAACTACACTTTATTTTTATCTTGGGTTAGTCTGATCCCATGATCATCAGCTGATAACTTGTGAATGGTTTGCAAGAATACTTTCTTTGGTCCTTTTAAAGGCCAAAACAGCAATTCTATACAAACAGGCTGAACTAAAAGCAGCAGGAACTGCCCCTCATAAAGAGCTGCCACAACAAAATACACAGGATACTGCCTCACACCGAGTAATTCAGGAACACAGATGATTAGAAAGAGCAAAATTTATGTTATTAATTGCAAGGTGAGAACTGTTCCATCACACTTGGCTGCACATTAAAAGTGCACTTACAGACACTCACAAAAAGTCAGACTGCACTGAGACTGTAAGGAGTTGTGAGCACATGCTAGGCTGGCAAAGCACCAAACAGTAGTGATCAGATGGATATATGCAAAGAGAACATTATCTAAGGTGAAAAAGAAACGTAGACCAAACTGTATTCAAAGATTATGAGGCATTTCTGCTAGGAAGACTTAAAAGACATCTCCAGAGCCTCTTAAAGTAGCTCATTTCAAGATTCTATTGCACATGTGCACTTTTCCAGGCTCAGTTCTGCAACACGTAGCCCAAGAGTCATATACAACAGTACTGAGATTAACATATATGACTGACTAGTATCTTGGAAGTGCAATTAGTTCTGCTTTGACTTTTCTCTTGAGGCAGAGAATAAATGCATTCCCACATTGCAGGAAGATCTAGCAGTCTGTTTTCTTAATTTTTAGCTTCTCAGGTCTTTAAAGAGCTACTTCCTAAAGGAAACAAAGAAACTCTGATTTATGGCAATCAGGAAGCCACGCATACAAAAAAAAAAAATCCAACAAGCAGCTGAAGTCTTCTTCCATTGCCATAAATCATATTTGTCAAGATACTGAATGCAATTGGACCAAATCAGATTTAACATCACTTACATTAAAGGAAGGAAGGAAGGAGACTGGACATCAACTGGAAGCAGCCAGAAATTTGTAACAGTGCTAAAGCAAGCTGTGTAAATATTCAGGTTTTCTCTAATTTTTGCTTCAACCACCATTCTGTTGATTGATTCTGCTCAGACATAATTCTCTCTTTGTATTATTGGCAATGCCTTTTCTTGGAGAAGAAGGTGGCAGCACTCTGCAAGGTCCAGCATGAAATTCTCTTTTCCTTTTTAAGCCAGTCAGTACAAACTTATGTTAAGATAAACCAGCACTACTCTACTGCATTAATATATTGCATCTGCACTGCACGTAACACGTCTCTTCTGCATGGCCCACATCAAGATTACAGACGTCAGCTCTAACAGGAAAATAGTTTTGTCTAGTATCTTCATGGAGGTGCTGAAGATACTTGATTAGAGTCGTCTTGGGTGTTTATCCTGCTTGTAGCATTTTTAAGAGCTATCTGTAAAGTTTCAGTATTATTCCAATGTCTCTAACCTTTCCCACATTGAAAATATTATGTAGCATTTCTTAAAGTTCTGGCTCAGCTTTTCAGATTGGCCTCAGGGCTAGCTCCAAGAAAGAAGGCAAATGACTTACTGAACAGCTTTCTTCTGAAAGCAATTGCCCGTCCTTAATGAAGGGTTCTTCCATTGCACGGTACAGAATGTGCATTTCATCCAAAGGAACTTTACTAGGAAGTGCTAGTTCAAGCAAAGAAGGTGATCCTGCTTTGGCATGGAGGGTGGACTCAATGACCTCTGGAGATGCCTTTCAATCCTCACCATTCCATGCCATGATTTTATGGCACGACACTGGCAGCCAAAGACAAGCAGATCTTCCTCTTCAGAAATGAAGCAGGTGACTGACCAAATGAAAGAAGAGCAGTGATACTCAAAAGGTCTAGGAGCACCTTAAGAATTTCTGGCTGAATTCAGTTAAAAGAAAGAGACTCGACATTTGCTAAACTACACAACAAAAGAAAAAAGGAGCTAAAACACAGCCTCCCTCATTCCTGGTTCACAGGGGGAGAGGCATGCCAAAGCAAAGCAAGTTTGCTCTAGAATAGGACTACATCAAGGTAAATTGGATTGATCACCACTGGACGGGCAAGATGGTATTCGAAGAGGCCACTGAAGTAGTCACCTTTATTCTGAGTCTACCAACAAAGCTGTAGAGCTCTAAGAAAGATGACAGCTATGCAGGACAACCAACTGTTTGCTTCAATAAGGAATCAATGTTACCTTTTCCAAGCAAAAGAAGTAAGCTGCCAAGTATCACCTATCATACTAACTCAGTCAAAAAAGAAATGCCCAAACACAGGAAGCAAGTAACAAGCTATGCACGGGCAATCTGCATGTTCTTTCCTGTCAGAAGATGAAGCAGGCCAAACAGTGCTTGTAGAGCCAGCTGCCCTCTTCACGAACAAAAATTACAACACCTCACAGAGGCAAAACCCTCCACTTGTTCAGTGACAGGGGAAAATGAGGTACTATTTCTGACAAAAGTCAGCTGTGAAACTCTGACACAAAATTTTGAGAAAGGAAGAAGTTTCCACAGGATCAACAACTGCCTGAAGAACATTTGTTGAACTTCTAAGCTACTTAATTCAACAACAACAAAAAGCTTTAAAAAAAAATTACTTTCTTAGGCCTGACACTAGAAGTATACCACAATGAAGCTAATCCTAAAGCATCATTTATCCTTTTGTCCCATATCATGCCTTGATAAGACTTTTTTCATCTTCTAGCCAACAAGATGAACACCATGCAGTGTGATGTGCAACTGTATTTCTTTCAAGTAAAACTTTCATCACTTGGAAACTGGAAATAGCTTGCCCTTCCCAGCTGAAAGCCTCTTAACTGAAGTGAATAGGAGAAGGCTAATCTATTTCTTCCCAAAATAGTAACAAGGAAAGATTATAAAGTTAACTGCTGCTTTACTACACAAAAGCCCAAACGCAACAGCTTTCATACCATGTTTCTGTATAAAAATAATCATTGTAAGTTTTCAGCCTATGACTACACCGAGGGCAGCAAAAAACTGCAGCAATCTGTATCATGTATCACATGCAGAGTATGTAGGCAGATCAAAGTGGCTCATTTTCATCTTTTTTTTGAATGGCTTAATTGTCACTTCCTTTCTCCATTCATCCACTGACCACAATGGCCTAAGTCTCATAGAGATTCCGCTGAGGATAAAATTTTCTTACACCACCCAGAGAAATGTCCTCATGAAACATTTACATTTCTGTATTACAGGATGCCTTTCAAATACAGATCATTAAAGTAATCAGCTCTTTTATTTTCTCCCCTCTATTCACTAGAGAACTATGGGTGCATCCTAAGTGTTCTAGTTAGGACTGCAAATGCACTTTTGAAGCAACTCTTCCAAATTATTGCCATTAGGTTTTGGTTCACATTGCTTAGCACTGGGGACAAAGGGCACTTCCCTTTTAGAACAAACTAAATTGGAAGATGATCTTCACGAGTGCAACTACTGCACTCCCTTACTACAGCCCCACCACACAGAAGCATTCAGTGCATGGGACCTCATCAGAAGTGAAGTAAAATACCCCTGAAGCATGCAGTGTGATGTCAGGTCTTCAGTGCGAACTATTCCACTTGACTGCCAGCTTTCCAGAGGCCCACACTTGATAAATTCATATCAGCAATAAAAAGGAATCTTTAATGGCTCATGTGTTAAACATTAAACTTCAGCTGCACTTTCACCTTACCATTCTAAGAGAGACACAAGGAGGGGCAATCAGAAGACCACTGTTTGCCAGCTGCTGAGACTTCTACTGAAAGACATTTTCACTGAGATAATTACTTAAGATTTTAAGTGCAAGTGTCTGGCAATCCTGAGACATGGTGAAAAAGCAGAGCTCTCAACTCTAATGACGACTTTGGAAGTCAAGTTCCACTAAAACTAGCACAAGTAAAGCCTCTAATAACTTTGGAAATCATAAAGATCTTTTCGTTCTTATCCTGGTTATGCAGTATCTCTGCATGCAATTAGATTGAGTTTTCTTTTTGTCTCCTCCATGTGTGCATCTACTCTATGCTAGAGAGAAAGACCTGTCCAGCTCTGAGGACTACAATTTCATGTAAAATTACACAGAATGGGTATATGTATAAATATATACACACAGAGAGAAATACATACATACTCACTTTCATTCAAGAACAATGTCAAAGAACAGTTAAGTGTATTTGAAATCATAAACACTCAGGCTTGGGTTTCACATGTATAGTAAGGTTCAGGCATTGGGCATCTGTCAGTGCAGTTTTATCTCACTATTTATTGCTGCTGCAGTGCTACCACTTGCTGTGTACAGCACCACAGATGAGACAGGCCCACACTGAATCACTCCCCAGTCTCCCAGAGTGGATCAGGAACACGGATCTCATTCACTAAACAGCTGTACAAATCTCTGTGCTGATGTACAGCAGGCACAGAATATTGTTAGGGGATAGGCTAGATTGGAGAATTTCATTGCTGTCAAGGAATAACACCAATGAAATAGCTAGGAAAAAAAAAACCAAACACAGTAGTGTGCTGCTTTACGTAAGTCAGGATGCACAGTGGATTGTGTATTGAATCTTAGTTTTGTCTGGATTCATTAACTGGAAACAGTCACTGAAGGAAGGTACTTTATATGAGACACTTGATCCTACAACAAAAATATACATTACTGGAGATTTTATTACTCCTTAGCATGTGCATACTGAAAATCAAACATTTGATGTCCTTGTTCTGAAATATTTTACCAAGTTTTTCCCAATATATTTTGTATTTCCATATTTCAGCTAAAAAGGCAAAGAACAGAGGTTTATTTACTTTCAGTACCTTTTGACATAAACATCTGCATAATTACATTTGAAATAGCAAGTTACAGCCCACATTTACCATAAATTATTTTAAAAGTTTAAATTGAATGTAAGTATTTCTCAAATTTGAAAGGAAGTCAAATAAATGCTTTTGTGGAACCATCTGCCTAAATACCTGACGTGAGAATTTGCTGATAGGCTAAGCCAGTTTTTAATCATAGTAATCCTCTGTGGGAACAGAGTGAATACTCCCTTCACTTGGATATATTTAAAACTCTCTGTCCATTGTCTAAGTACTTACATTTTAGAAGCCAACTGGGAATCTAAAAAAGGAGGAAAGCTATTTCTTTTCCTCCAATTTAAATAACCAGAAAGAGGATTAAATTTTCCAAGTCCCAAATCTAAAGGATATAGTAACCAGAACTATCCAATTAATTCACTAGCTACAGGGGAAAAAAAAAACAACCCAGCAAACCAACCCTTCACTTTTGCACAATGATTGGCTTTAAGTATAAGACATGTTTTGACCAGCTTTTTTCTTTAAGAAGCTTATATATTTTAATTGGATTCAAACTTCTAACCATGCACGAAAATAATGCATTTCAAAATATTGGAAGTTGTTGAAATGAATAAGAGGCTGGGAAGACAGTGATTTAAGTTATTAAAAAGTAGATACAAAGATAAACTTTTTCAGAGCTGAGCTGCAACACATCCATTTACAGAGATGCATGGCACTAGTTATTGGCTCAAGAGAATGTGGCTCAGTGGAACACTGGTCTGTGTCCTGCTCCAGCTCTCTAAATGCTGCAGGATGAAGGAACGGGGAAGACAATTGCGTACTAATGAGTTTAATTTACACTCTGTTCAAAGTGCACAGGTCTAATTAGTCTCTTTGCAAAAGACATCAACAAGATGCATCTGTGCTTGTTTTAATAAATCTGGTAATAATGAAATTACATGTATAATAACACTAATTATTCTTCTATTTAGGATTAAATTATTTGTGATGAATTATTCCATCCTCTCATACTGAGTGAAGTACTGGAAGAAAGCAGGAGTTTTTCCAGTTTTGTGCCTCAAAATGAGATGTGAATGGTATAGCAAAATACCATACAGTCAACTTACCACTGCCACAGCATCACTAGAAAGAATGGCCTCGACATCCAGCACTGTATAGTAAGCTACATTGGTCAGAATATAGATAACAGTCACAATTGGCATAGACACTGCAATAGCCAGTGGCAAGTTCCTGTAACAGAAAAAAACAAAGCAAACCCACAACACAGGGAAAAAAAAATCCATTAATAACATAATACATTTATTTATTTGTATCCTTTACCTTAGAGATAAAAGGTATGAAGACAGAATAAAGGTTTCAGAATAGGTATCTCTGGAAGAGCTTGGATTCTTTTAAAACAAAAAAATTCTAACAAAAAAACCAACCAAATCAACCAACCAACCCACCCCACAGACCTTTTTTTGCAATAACTTAAACCTTGAATGATGTGTAAAAAAGAGATTCTGTGAGACTACTATTCAAGCAGCCTAACTTCAGGGTTTCAGATCTGTAACAACAGCCTTCTGATTTACATGCTTTAAATTATTTCCTACTAGCCATGTTAATTAGAACAACCAGAACCTGAAGGGGCTGAAGGTCACTACACTCTTCCCTGGTAAATGCTTTTTTCTTCTAACATCTACTTCTGGAGCTGATGCAGGTACACCCACTAAGCCAAACCTCTGATCTCACCTCCACTCATTACTGCAGTGAAAAAAAAACCCTAACTGTTCTGTGTAACTGCAGAAGGAGGTACAGAAGGCAGATCCAAAATTGCTGCAGTGCTGAGAATCCCAGGATGTGGTACATTTACTAGCAAACATATCTAGAAAGTAGTATTAAAGTCTAGAGTAACATGAAAACATCTCAAACCTCTCTATATAAACAGGTAAGATTTAAATCTGAGAAATTCACAGCCCTCAGTCTGCAGCACCTTAAGAAGGAAGTCTGCAAAGCAGAGGCAGAAGCACACTTATTTTTAGGTTTTGGCTTTTCTCAGCCTCATTCTTCCCCCCCAAAGCTTGCATGGATATTCCAATATCTCAAAAGGGAAAGCAGAACTGTTACACTTGCATTTGCCCACTTTGAAACCAAACACAGCATGCTGATGTGGACGAGCATTTGCCACGAACATAGTTTTCAGTAAGAAATAAACCAACAAAAATCCAACAAAGCAGAAAAGTGAAAGGTACTTTGGAAGCTTCCTCAAAAATTGCTTGGGGCCCAGAACTCCAGCTGGGTCTGCTGGGAAAGCAAAAAACCGAACACACCACTACCATCAATATAAATCATTAAATTAGTAACTGTGAGTTCCGGTTCTGCTTCCGGGTTGCACACTCAGAGTGAAAGACCTGAGAATCTCAGTGCTGAGGAGAAACAGAATTAGAAAACCACATAGAAATTAATTTAGAAGGGGTCTATAACACAACAAGAAGCTGAGATGGCACTTTAAGGACTTTGCATCATCACAGTATCACCAAGGTTGGCAGAGACCTCAATCATACAAGATTAAAGCCAAGACACTATTTCAAATGTGGATTTGTGGATTGCAACTTTTGACTGGACAAGCATGAGGGCATTATGAATCAAATGGATATGAAAAATAGGTAATTCTTGGAGTAATTTTATAGAAGTCTGGAATTTCTCATCATTTACCTTTCTGGGTTTTTGATCTCTTCCGTTACGTAGTTGAGGGTATCCCAACCAGAGTAAGAGAACAAGGCAGAATACAGTGCGAGGGAAATGTCTCCTATATCAAAAGAAGATCCCTCAAAAGAGTTCTCGAAGTGTGATGAATAACCTGTGTGTGGAAGAGATGCAATGAAAATACAAACCCTTCAGAAACCCTAACTCCTTCAATGGTGCACATTAACCTCTTTTTCCAGTGCTGTTCTCTGCTTCAGCCCTGAGAACAAGCATGGCATTGAAACTGCTAAAAAATATGTCCTATGGATGATAAACACCTTTGTCCACAAAAGCACAACAGTACAGGGGCATTAAGTTCAAACATAGCTACAAACAACTGGCAATGACAGTACTCTGGCTAAGGGTAGTTTTTATTTTATAAATATGTTATAATCTACTCCATCCTTTTACATTGTCAATCATATAATCCACGTGGAAAACAAACTTTGCAGCTGATTTTAGGTAACTATGACCAAACCCCCCAACAACCTAAATTTTAGCTATTAAAAATAGAAAACTGAGAATGATCATGAGAAGATATTTTTATTCTGAGACAGACTTTTCCCAAGCTAAGACAAAAAGCATGTGGGTTTTTCCATCAGTATTTGTGAGAACTTGTGCCCTCTTTCGACTTTAAGCAAGTCAAGACAAAGCTCATCAATGGCAGTTTTGTATATTCAGATTATTTTACATATGCAGACAGATGAAAACAAGTACAGAAAGGCAAGTTACTCTGTAACTCTGATATATAGTGCCCTGTACTATATATTCTGAAGTGTTCAGGCTTCATCAAAACTGGCCAGGCAAATATTAGAGGCCTCCAAAATATCTTATTTCTCTTTCTTCCTTTTTATCCTGATCAGGCACTCCTATTCCCTTGGCACAGACACGGCAGAGTAACTGCTGAGTTAGGAACAAAGGAAATAATGACAAGTAAGTTAGTAGTGAAGCAGCTCAGTATCTACAAAACAAGGGATGGTCAGACGTGCTAAGGATGTTCCATTAGCAGTAATTACCTTGCTCATGGACTTTCAACAATAACCGGCTAGAGCAAAGGACACCAAGGAAAGACCTTTAGGGCAGCTTCAAATGCAGGGGGAAGTTTTTAAACCAACACATTCTCTCCAAAGGAAGGGCTAAGGAGGAAACTAAGTTCAGAATTCCTCTTAACTGGAAGGCACACACACACACACTCATTTATTTTTAAGTTACACAAAATTCATTTTGTAAAAATGAAAAAATAAAAGTACTCAGATGATCTCACTCTGAAGTAATATGTTCCCCACAGAAACTTACAGCTTTCTCTGTTCCCACTCTGTTTTGCTAGCTCTGTATTTTGCTGGTTTCATTTCCTTTATGATTCCATATTGCAGGCTGTAAATTCCGGAATATTGCTGAACAGTCACTTACTTTCTTTTACCCAGTTCAAAGTCAACTGAGATAGGACAGATTCACATGATACAGTACTATGATAATGCCCAGCACTGGCATTATTAGTGTCTTCAAAGTTGCTACATTATTTGCTAGCACATACAACATATTTTATAGTCTTGCGCCAGTAACTTGGTTGAACTGATAAATACAAACCTTTGCTTTAAGTTTATAACTTACCCTGGAATAATTTAACAATTCCAGTTGTGATGATGACAATAAGAGCAATGACTTTAGCATACGTGAATATATCCTGCACTCGGGTTCCCCATTTAACATAGGCACAGTTTATAAATGTTAGAAGACCTAAGGATAAAAGGAAAATGCAAAGAGTATTTGGACAATATTTACTTTAATTCCTTTTTCAAATATTTTCAACTATAACCTAAATATGCACTTACCTGATATACTAATACTTAGGTTTAACTAAGCAAACTACATTGGTAGTGAAAACACACTGGTTTAAACAAAACAGTAGGAAACAGATGCTCTAAACACACTGTTTAAAGAGATGGAAGGAAAAAACCTTCCCCTTCTCTGATTACACACCCATTTTCCTGTTATCCCTCATCAGCTGAATTCTGTTACTACTCCTGAAGATGAAGAAACTACCACATGAAATAATTTATTTCAATGTATCAGCATTCTGATCCACAAAAGATTACCCAGAAATTCCTTTAGCAAAGATATAAAAAGAGGATTTGAAAAGTTTTCATAGCATTCCTTGCTCAGCCGAGTTCAACATCCATGGAGTATGTGCAATACTGAATATGCTATTGCCTTGAACACAAGCCCTGTGAGGAGAGGCTGAGGGAGCTGGGATTGTTTAGCCTGGAGAAGAGGAGGCTCAGGGGTGACCTCATTGCCCTCTACAACTACCTGAAAGGTGGTTGTAGCTGGGAAGGTCTCTTCTCCCAGGCAACCAGCACCAGAACAAGGGGACACAGTCTCAAGCTGCGCCAGGGGAAGTTTAGGCTGGAGGTGAGGAGAAAGTTCTTCACCGAGAGAGTCAGTCATTGGAACGGGCTGCCCAGGGAGGTGGTGGAGTCACCATCCCTGGAGGCGTTCAAGAGGGGATTGGATGTGGCACTTGGTGCTATGCTCTAGTCATGGGGTCTGTGTTGATAGGCTGGACTTGATGATCCTCAAGGTCATTTCCAACCTTAGTTATACTGTGATCAGAAGTGACTCAAGACCCTCTCCCAGTTGTACTGAACTCTACTACTAAGTGAGGTTAGAATGAATCTGGTCAAATAGCATACACTTTGGAGCTAATGCAATGTTAATTGGGATTTTTAAGAACTGGCAGTAATGAGTATTCTGAGTGTATTTCTCGCTTTACCTAAAAATAAACTAGCTTCAGACCTATTTCACAAGATGCTGATGGAACTAGAAATGAGACTTTCAGATTTCTCAAATATTTGGTAACAGTGGCAAACTAAACTTCCTCATATGATCAGTTTCCCCACACTGTTCTCGTGGCTGTCAACATTTTGCTTCTGCATTTATTACTTTTTCCTCAAGTGGAGAGCCAGAAAACCTCTGCCTGGACTCAAATGCTGAACATTGAAGAGGATTCACAATCTCCAGTATTCTTTATTGAATAAAATACTAATTCAGTGCCTATTTTTCTTATCCAGATTATCATTACATTATTGATTCCAACCCAAAGTTTTAATATTTCCCCCACACACACATCTTTTTTCTGTAGCTAATAAAGAAGTGGTTATATTCTATTCTACTTTTTACCTCCAAACAACTTTATTGCACTATGCAGTTTAAATATGCACATAAGTAAAAACCAAACTTGATTGCTTAAGGAGTAAAGTAGCAGCAGAACAAAATTAAAATATGTGATAAACATTTTCCCTTTCCAATAATAAGAAGATATTATTAAGATAAAAATGAACTTAGCACCAAACTGAAAAATAGTAATTTTTAAAAGGCAATAAAAGAAAGGTAATACTCCCAACAGTAGGGCACTGGCATACTACACAGCTTGGGCAAGTGGAATAGCTGAACGGGATTCCACTGAGCTTGGCAAGAGGATGGGAAAAAACAGTTGTATCAAATTTCAAAAGTCAGGACTGCTGCAGCTCCCAGGGAGCCGTCAGGAAAAAACAACACTGCTCCTCTCTGCTCTTCAGTATTAATGATCAGCATTATCTACAAGGTGTATTTGCTCACAGGGTTTATTTCAGCCTTTTTTTTAAATAACAACCTTCACTGGCAGTAATTATAACTAACTTCTTTTAGTGAGTTAGGGCCTGGTCTCTGCTTCAAACTCTGTCTCCTACATTTCAAAAGAAAAACAAAAAGAAAGATCATCGAGAGTCTTTGTTTTACTAAAATTACTCTCTCATGTTCTGTTTCCTTTGAACTTTAATTATCATGTAGCTACTTAAAGTTCCTGAGTACAGTCAAGTTTAGATCAGTGGCACCAGCTGCTACCCACTGCCAAAATGATTGATAAAGTGATGCTGTGTAAGACTAAGATTGATCTCACATTAGATCTAGTATTGTTACTGCTACAATTTGAATTGTTACTACTACAATTTTAACAAGAACAAAAACATACCCCACAACAATCCCAGCTATTCTCATGTACAACCTGTACCTAACCAGCTACCAGCCATTTCATAAATATAGCACTAACTATACCCAGAGCTAAGGGTTTGACACAGTATCAGACCTGCCAGGCCAGGGAGGAGTGCAGGCTGTAGCAGAAATAGCTAAACAAAGCTGTAGCAAAGTCACCAACATCCAGAGCAGAGCAGAAGCACTTAAATCATAAAAAGAGCTGTCGAAATTGTACCATCAGTGAGTTTGCTGTCACATGTCTCCACTAAAGAAAAAGGTGCTAAATCCCCTCTTAGCAGCAAGTGTAGAGGATTGTCATCTTGTCTTTCTACATCTGCTACAGAATCATTTAAATTGAAAAATTTTGTCTCAATTTCTTGCTTTTTGCTAAACTGCCTTTCAGAAGGGCTAACTGCCCTCAGATGTGAGATACCTTAAATGGAAGAGCGATTCTCCCTGAATCTCTGCCAGGATACCTTGGGATGGTTGCTGTTCGAGGAATGTGGACATGACACTACAGATCCTTTGTTTCTTTCCTCAAGTTGTCACAACAAAATGTGGACACACATTTGGAAGAGAAGGAGGAAGATTGCAGGAATAGAACCAAGTACACTTACAGATCTTTTGGAAGAAGTTTGTGATTATTCTTCCTGCTACCTGGACCAGCACATTGGAGCTTTCCCAACAGCACCAAATCAATTTACCAAAGCAGAACATGAAGCTGAAGCGTTCACAAGCAGTTAGAGGTCAAATTTCTGTTGTACAAGCTACTTGCCCGTCTTTGTGTTTCCCATATTCTAGTCCTACACAGACAGCTGTAAGAAGGAACAGTTGAGCTATTTCAGCAGACTCCCTGTTGCCTCTAAAAGGAAGCAGCAAGGAGCAGAACATCTCCCCGTGGCACAGCCCTGGCAGTAAAAAACCACAAGTTCTCTGTATGTCAAGTTTTACAGTAATAGGGATGTCAGCTCCATAGCTCTTGATCTCCTGATCGCTGCAGGACAAAGGGTTGCCATACAGATTTCTTGAAGTGTATTTTTTACTCTTTACTGGAAATGCAATATATTTATATAACTATTTTTAATAAGGAAATGCCTAAAATGAAGCAAGACAGAGTACAATCACACTGTTTCATTCTCTTGATACAGAGCTTTATGACAGGTACTTTTCTACTGCTGTTACAGTTCATCATGAGAATAATCTTGAGCAGTCTCTTGAAATCCTCCCAGAGTAATTACTTAAGTATGCTTGCACTGAGAAGTTATCATAAAATAAGTTACATTAGATTTGTGGCATAAGAGCTGTTTTGCCAATAACTCTTAAAACCACACAAAAACTATCTTTAAGTTGGATTTAATATACCTCTCTGAGGGGGAAAATAAAACCTTTTTCCCACATTTTAGCCTGCTTCTGAAGGAATAAAGGTAATTCACTGCAAGTTATTCATGTGCTGGAAATTCTTTTCCCCATTCTAACTCAGACCATTGCAGATTCAGTATGCAACAACTCCGGGAGTTTATAGGATTTGTTTTAATAAAACTTAACCCTGGATGTAAAATTACCATAGTGAATTTCAAGAAATACTTACATTCACAAGCAGCTGCTATCAGACGGCAAGCCAAGTATGGAGGATCACAAGAAGGGAAGAAAGGCTGAACTATGTAGTTAGCAAAGGTGATGGCAATGATGGCCTGACTAGTTGGCTCAACAATTAGGAGTGATGTCCACAAACGAATAAAAGCAATGAAGCTCCCAAAAGACTCCAAGATATATGCATAGCTGGCTCCTGACTTTGTAATAGTGGTTCCAAGTTCAGCATAGCAGAGGGCTCCAAAGACTGAAAAAATCCCTCCAATTGCCCAAACTACTAAAGACAATCCATAAGATTTGCTATAGATGAGGACTCCTTTGGGAGAGACAAAGATACCTGAACCAATCATGTTGCCTACTATAAGGCTTATCCCATTTATCAAAGATATTTCTTTCTTCAGTTGCATTGCATTGTGGTTTTCCTGTGTTTCACAGCTTGGATCTGTCCTGTCTGGCTTATTGACGGGGCTGTATTCAGCCAGTGAACTATGTGACTTCACACAATTTGTCCTTTCTTCCATTGTAGAAAGACTGTGAATGCTCCACGACTCCAAAACACAATCTAAAACAAAATAAAGAAAGCTGAAATCATTATTTTTTTTTTTATCCCAGGACTTTCTTGCCAAATATTCTTTTCACCTTTCAACCCAATGATTTACAAATTGAGAAATTCCCTCTGGTTGCTTCCTGTGTTTTCTTGCACAGAGGTAAACCCATGCACAGTAAAAAGAACAGAAAAAACAGAGCACATGACAAATTCCAATATAACAAGCTGGGAAAGGAACTTCTACCTTTAAGAAAACAAGCCACCAAAACTGAAGGAAACACATAACTAAAGGATTCCAGTGCTGAGAAGGAAGAAAGAACTGATAGAAGCAAAGTGAGGTGATAAACAAAAAGTGAACACCCTAAGGCCAAGCTGGAAGTTCGAAGCATGAACATAGATTTATTGCAGTACTAAAAAGACTTATTAAATTATTCTGCTTGCTCATGTAAGTTATGAGTGATCTAGTAAAAGGGTTGCATGCATTATTAATGCAGTGTGGGCTCTTGCTAAGGGCAATATGAAGAGATATTTACTCCTCAATTCAACTGTTTGACTTAACAGTCAAACTATTCCCAGTTTAATTGCCCCATTTCTTGGAGTTATCTAAGAGTACACACTGTACATGAAAAGACCCAGAGACACGAAATAAACTTTTTTCCTCTCCTTCAGAACTGACATTTAGAAAAGAGCCATCTTCTTCCCAAGTCTCCAGGATATTCACCTACGATTTCCAACAGCAAGTTACTGCTCATAAGGTTTATTAGCACAAGGATACATTGATAAATAGCAGCATGTCTGAGTAAAGCTCATTTTATAGAAGTTCAAGTAAGAAACAATCTATTCAATAAACTGTCTAGTATTGAAGCCACCTTAAATGGCAAGTGTACCTTTGATTAGAAGGTTATCAGCTGTATAAAGAACAGGCCCCACATAATTACTAGAATGCACTGCCATTCACTTGCCCTGCTCCTCATAAAACCCTTGGTGTGTACTTCAACCACTTCCTACAGAACAGAACAATTAAAAACTCTGGGTCAATTAGAACAGAGCAGGTGATCTAGTTGGGGGGGAGGGAAGTTTTTGCACTTTTTTGTGGTAACACTAATTTTACAAAAGGTTTTTTTCCTTTTGTATTATTCCAACAACAAACTTGTAAACTAAGACTGGGGGGTGCAGCTGGATGAAAAGCTGGACATCAGCAGGCAACATGCACTCACAGCCCAGACCATATCGTGTCCCTGGCTGCATCCCCAGCAGAATGAGCAGCAGGTGGAGGGAGGGAATTCTGCCCCTTTACTCATCTCTGCTGAACCCCCACCCACAGTGCTCGGGCCAGCTCCAGAGTTCTCAGCATAGGAGAGTCATAAACCTATTGGAGAAGGAGGCACAGTAATGATGAGAAGGCTGCAAGCCCTCTGCTGTGAGGGTCTTCGAGGGTCCCTGCCAACCTAAAACATTCTACAATTCTACGCAAAGCTCTCAATATGGGGATTTTGAAGGGTCAGTATGCATTTGTGCACCTAGTAACGTATAAAAATATGAAGTTTTGCTTATTATTTATTACTCCACATATCATAATCATTCTCATTTCTTCCTGTGATACCTTTGAATATACAACTTGCTCAGAAGAATGACTTTGAATATATAGACATTATGAAGATTTGATTCAAAACAACTCAGCCATTCAAATTAAGTCAGATCTGCAGTTTTCCCCTAAGAGTCACCTCAATTTACCTCACGATCTGAAGCTCACAGGTACATTTAATGACCAGGAACTACAGACCCTGCCACTATTTAAGCGCCTCCACTTCCACAAGCAGCACCTAACTGCAGTTCTATGCAACTTTGTTACGGATGACCTTGACTGTTCCTGCCGTACTCTGCCTAGGAAAGAACAACCAAACTCTCTCAGCCTGGCTTGTTCCGTCCCCCAACATTCTTTCCTCCTCTCCGAGTCTGCCTTTGTTATTCCCAACTTCAGGTATCTGCTAACAACTACATTTGCATGAAGGTGTGCGCAGCAAATGGCTCACTCAAGATCTGGCATTTCATTCTTCTCTCTAACCTTCTTTGGTTTATCTCCCTGAAGCCTTCAGGGTGTGAACTGCTTACTTGCCCGAGTAGGGTGTCTTACCACACCGCCTCTATAACAAACAAGTTTTTTTCCTACAAGCACTTCACTTAATCTTAACTGGAACTAAATTCAGCAGCTTTGACCAGCTGAAAAAAGCTGCAAAGGAAGAGGTAGAGCAGATAATAGAGAAAATGCAGTGAAAACACTACATATATTAAAATCTATGGTTCTGTCACAAGGCCATTGCTTATGCAGAAACAGAAGACAGGCTTGGAAGAGAAGAACCAGAGATGAATAATGTTTGTTTTCTAACACAAACCAATCCTGCAATAGTGCAGCTAAAAACACTGTTACAGCAATCTCTAATTATGCCAAAGCCTTGCCACAGGACTGCTATGGCTAGGGCAGGCTTACGCCTTCACATAAGCTAATAAGGATTTCCTCATCCCTCACCCTTGTGCAATACAAGTCTTAAACTTTTTTTTTGCTGATCACTGCAGCTGTGGGGAATCTTTCTGCTGATATGCCCAAGTTTTTTTTATTTTTTTTCTTTAACTGACATGACACTGCCGTGATATGAAATCAGGACAGAATGACCTGTAACTAGGATCACTTCATTGTCTCACAAAAAACTAAGGCCTGATAAGGCCTCTCACAGTTTGGCCATGTACCAAAGAAGCCAACCAAGGTTATTGTGCAGTTAAAGCACTAACACCCACCTGCCAAGACTTCCCCTCTCTCCTACTGAGCAGGACAGCAGCTGACCTCTCATTTGTTCAACCTAGGATGAACTGCAAGCAGGTTTAATGACCTAGAAGAAATACCAAACTGCTAAAAATCTTACAATACCTGCTCACTAGCAAAAATTCCTAGTGTTCTTGCCTCTACCTTCCACATATGTCTTGACTGCATAAAATAGCTCTTGTAACACAGCTTTGTATACATATTTTGACTATTCACATATCCCAGCTGTAAAACTCCTGGTTTTGAACACAATGATAGGCCGTTCAGTAAGAGTCAAGACTCCCCCACAGAAGTAAACAGCATGAAAGTCTTCAAGGAGTTATGCCCCAGCAGAACAAAGGTTGTAAAGCCTATGTATTTTGGGGGCTTACAATGTATATATTTAGGCACATCAGTATGAATATTTCAGTGGGAAAAGGTTAGAGTGTGTCTAGTATGTGTTTTTCTTGTTTCTGGGGAGAGAAGAATCACTTCCCTGACATACATACAGTTAGGAGACAGGAAACCCTTACAACAAAAGCAATTCCCAATGTAAAGATCTAATCCGTTCAACCAAGACTTTTGTGCTCATATATGCAAACATACGATCTTTAGAACTATAAAAACCCAGCATAAACCTTTGATGAAACAGAATGAATTGCTACATCCAATTTAAAAAAGGACAATGTGTGTTTATAATCTAAAAAGGTATGAAAGAGCAGTTACTGTGCCAGTGTTTCACTTGATAAGAGGATGGGTGATAGCAGTTAAGTTCTGACTATAAATACCAGTGACACTGATGCACGAGAGATATTCACCAAATACACACTGTCCACAGGTTTGGACAAATCCTGAAAGAGACTATAAATATGAAATGAGGGAAACACCTATCATCAGCTTACAGATACTCAGTTACGGGGTCTCAGAAACTTCTCAAAATCTCCTGAAGTACCACCCCTAGACAGATCCACCTCAGGAAAATTACCCCAGATTTGAAACAAAGTCACTTTAAAGGTAGGGAACTGCGCTAGCTACAAGTGGAAAACAACATGCCACTATATCCTTCACACTGCTCATTTATTTTTATATTTCCAAGGGAGAAAATAGAAGCAAGATCACAACCAGGGACTTTGCGGCAGACAGTCTTGATTTAGGCAGAAGAAAGGTTAGGAGTACATGAGGAAGCTGCAATGAGAGCAACATCTGGTGAGATTAGTACAGTAACTCCCATGTAAACACAGAATGGTCAATAACTGTTCAACAAATTTATCTTACTTTTAATGCTGAGGCACAAAAGTGTAAACCTCTTAAAGAAGGGAAAAGTAATGCCAGAAGGCACATGCTTACCTATAAATCTATACCCATGTGTACTCTTCAGCCATAACTCACCGTCACGCCTAAACAGATAGCATTTCACTTCAAAAACACATGAACAATCAAAATCAGTAACAAATGCCAGTAAGCAAAACCATGCTCGCCTGAGGGTATCACTAACCCCACTTCAGTTCCCTCCCATAGCCAGAGTTCCATGCACCCGCCACCAAAAAAACATCCTGTTATAAAGCAACCTGAGCACCAACCCTCCTACCTGCCTGCTGCCAAACTAAATAAAACACACGGCTAAAAAAAAAAACAACAACCCAAAAATCAAAACAAAAAACCCGCCCTCAAGTCTAGATGTGAACATATTTCACGCCTCTTCCCACAGCCCGGGGAAGGCAAAGGCTGCCGTGGGAGGCGGACGCCTCAGCGCCGATGAGTGGGGCAGCCGCTGCCCTCCCGGGGCTGTCGGGGTTGAGGCATCTGCAGGTGCTGCCGCTGAAGCACCCATTTCAAAACACATAAGCACACGATTATTTGTCGCACTGCCACCCCGCACACCTGCGGCCGGCCCGGTTCGCCAAGGCCAGCAGCTACCGGATGCTGCAAGCAAGGCAACGGCGCGGAGAGGAGCCGGAAACCTTCGCCTGAACCGAGAAGAGCTGTTTCCCTCCCCGGCATCCTTCCCCCCTCTTAATCCCGTCCCCTCACCAAGGTGGGAGGAGATCCCGCCGTTCGCCGCGGTGCCGGCCCCAGAGGAAGCTGCCCGCCGGCCGTAGCGGCACGGCCGCCCACGTTACCTCCGCTCTCGCTGGCAATGCCGTTGCGTGTCCCGGGGATGCTCGCTCCTTGCTACACGACACGTGATGGCGGCCGCTCCGCCCCGCAGCCCCAGGCCCACAGCAGCCGCCGTCGCCTCCCCTCCCTGGCAGGAAACAGCCGCTGCCTGAGGGAAACGCCGTAGGGCCCAACCTCCAGCCCGACAAGCGACGGGTTTACTTCAGACTCGCCGCGCCCTGGGCGTGAGGAGGGCGGCGAGTTCTCGCCCCCGCCGCTGAATGGGCGATCACGCCTCCCACGCCTCTTGCTTTGCCGGGAACCCTCCTTGTAGTTTTCCTACTGCACAAGATGGAGAAGAGGCTTAGCGCTGACCGTTTGGAAAACGGCGCCTTTACCCAGCCCGGGGGCCCGCGTCTGCCCCGGGGCTGCCGCAGGTGGAGGTAGGCCCTGCCCTCACCAAGAGATCCCTCAGCGACGTGGGTGCCTCGAGGACACGGAGCTCCTCTGAAACCCTGGGGAGCAGCATAGCAAAAAGTCACACGCAAGTGGGTCTACACATAAATGAGGGTCCTAAGAGAATCGAAGCGCTTATATCCGATATTATTTTGGGGTATGAATACTAGGTGGCAAGTGCCATCCATAATGGATATGGAAATTAAAAGGGAATCCCTAAAACAATTCGCCCAAGCGTGTGTCTGCCTTTGAAAGGGGCACAACCATACCACAAATGTCACTCCCAATGTATCTAGTGGGTCTCTCAAATTTGTGATAAAGACTGCCCTACAGTATCTGAAAATGGACGTGACTAAGTGATTTGCCATCCAGCACTTATCCGAGGTAGTGCAAGGAAGGCTTTCTTGTTTGCCTTCCTCTACCAGATTAATATTTTTAGCATGTCTAAGCCAATGAACTCCAGGATACAGCCTCATCTCAACGTTCTTGAACTGCCTTTTTTGCTGTTCCCTACTAGGCAATGAGAAGGTCAATGTCTGGAAAGACAGCAAGGTTCAAGAGACATGATAATCTTTGTTTTGCTTGAAACAATCTAATTACTCCTCCTCCAGCTCTACAGTCTCTAAAGGATGAGTCAGAGGTGGATATACAGGGGTAAAAACCTTAGGACATATAAAAGTACTAAAGCTGTAAAAGAAGAGGGAAAGGCAAACTATGCAGTATTAATACCCGTAAACGTGCCAATAATTGCAATGGTGGAGTCCAGTTCTAACGAGGCTTACATGTCTTAATTTCCATACTACTTCCTCTCAGAGTTCACTTTTTTTTTTTTTTTACCAAGGAGGTGTTTTTTTTTTTCCTTCATTGTCACAGAAACAATCAGCATACAAAGCAGCTGCTGCCTTTCTCCATATCTCCAGATATTCCTTACATTGTGTTTGAATTGCAGTGAATCAAGAAAGTACTTTTTTGTTAGAAGTTGGCTTTTTTATGTGGGCATATGGGAGGTGACTACATTGGACCTAATTTCCAAACTATAGGGCACCACAGCAAAACAAACTGTCATTTGCAGGTCATACTCTGAAGGAGTCTGATCATCTCAACTCTTTAATTAACTCTGCTTCAACTCTTTGTTTGGCTTTTGTCGGGTTCGGGTCTTGTGCAAGTACATGTAAGGACACTAAATCTTTTACCTCCTGAAAGGACTGACAATGTTGCAGCACTGTCAAAGCAAACACAACCAGTCTGCCTTCTCGATCTTAACAGCCTGATACGGGACTTTGTTTTTAAGCCACTTACACGGTGCTGATAGAAGATAAAAAAAAAAAGTGGAAGGCAATCTCGATATAACTCACATTTCTATGATACGAAGCTAATCGATTGCCATTATAAAGATAACATGAATCAGAAAACAGTTATTAGATGGTAAGTCATTGTTTCAACTATTTATAGTGCCCTGTTTTCTGTACTTAATCTCTCAGGTAGATGGATACTTGCAGCAGTGATCTAGCATGTTAATCAAAACATTGATTGAGTGTGAATGCAGAAGATGCAGCTGATGTCAGTTGGTGCTAGACTGCCTTTCAAATTCTCTCAGAAATTGAATCTACCAGATTACATTCATTCCTGAAAAAAAAAAAATAAGAGGACTCATAAAATGTGAGCTAATTATAAAATCGCCTTTGGGAACAAGAAAGAGGGGAGAGCTAAAAAGACACAGGAAACAAAGTACTAGGCGTATGCTGGAAGTATAGAGGATGACATTTTAATTTAGAACCTTCAACAAGTTTTATCAGAAAAGATGTCCGTTTGGGGATTTCAAAATAGAAGTTCATCCTCTGAGTTCTACAAACTTGTAATACTGTGGAGGCTGGTACAAGAGATCTATTAAAGTAGGACCTCATCATAAGGCTATACAGTGCTTCTAAATTGTTTACAAGTGACCAGAAGCAAACTTCAGAATAATCACCCAAAGAAATGCTTTTGTCCATTTTGGCAAAGTTCATAACTTTATGAGCTACTTACTCAATTTAACTGTGGAAGCCAAATGTAAATCTGGACTCTTTTTTCTCTTCTTGCCAAGGATTACATCTATAAACTGTATGCCTCATTCCTGATACTCCATACATGGCCACATTTAAGTTATGTTTATACAGAAGTGTGCATTCACTAAGCACTATGAGAGAAAACCTAAAACCCCCCAGAAGACAACAACAACAACTGAACAAACAAGCAAAAGCCCAACCAAACCCCCCTTTGTTTCCACTAGGATTTTATCTGCTACTGATTTCATCAGGTTAAGATCACACTTCTTTTGGCTACTGAGAACAAAGTCAAACTGAGTTTTGGTGAGTGAGTTTTGCCTTATCTACTTTTTTTTCCTTTTGGTCTGTCTAATGTTTCCACTTAAATACATCTTAGAAAATGTAATTAAGCTAAAAAAAAATAAAAATTGAAGACAAAACAGATTAAATGCTCCTAAACAAACCAAAACTGAACTTGCATCAGACTAAAGGAAATCAAATCCACAGGGTATTCATTAAATGGTTTCAGAACATGACAGAGCCAAAGAAAAAGCTACTGTTAAATCAAAGTGAATCTGAAGCTCAGTCATCAGCTTTGTGCTTATTAGCAAATTAATTCTGTGTGCAGGTTGAGTTTAAGCATATGCTTACTGGATAAGTTCCCTAAGAATGTGCTGCTCATGCACTTAGTTCATGGAAGAATGAATATGTACTGAGCTCCTTAAAGGTCAGCATTGAAGGTGTGTTGTGTGTGTAAGTAGTGCTCAGCTGCTACGTGGAACTTAACCGTTGTGGAGATGTTGCTGCCTGCCACGAGTTGGAGGGTTTATGTTGGTTCCTTTTGAAATGTCTTGGCACCGCTTTCATGCTTCTTTTGAAATGTATGACACAGGAGCTATTAATAGGGATCACAAAATAATGTGGGTCAGTAAATCTGTGGCTTTAGCCAGATCCCATCAAATGATAATTTTTATATATACCTTTGTCCTTTATGAACAGCACAATGTATGAACAACAGCCATGTAATCTTTAGGAGAGCAACAGGAACAGTTAAAAAAATTAGTGGAAATGCCTCAGTTTCTTTTAAGAAAAATAAATCAACTCATCTTTTTGCTCCTTCTTTTTATCTTCCTTTTCCCATCACACACACAGGAGTGACTGCAAACACCAAAATGTTAGACAATAACAATAATAATAATAAAAAAGAGTCTAAATTTAGGCTTCTAAATTTATCTTCTCCCACTCCTAGCTGTATGTCACCTTCTACTCCACTGGCTGTCAGCATCTGGCTGGCTCTGACACTTCTTGATCCCCTCTGTGAGGCAATTCTGCTCACTGAACTGGCAGGAAACAATACTTTTGTGGATGTTAGTTTTTTAGTATCATAATCACAGAAGTACAAATGTGGAGTAAGCTAGGATCAAGGAGAGAAGGAAGAGGAGGTAGTGGAAAATCTCCCCTTAAAGACCAGAAACTGTGGGATGGCTCCAACTATACTCATTTAAATACCCAGAAAAAGAACACTAGGCCTTCTTTAGTGGAAACCTTGGCTTCTCTATATTGCAGTTTTTAAAAACAGATTGCAAAATAAACTTTAACATCCCATCTTTTAAGTTTATTTTTCCTGTCTGGTTCTGTTGCCTTTCAGGTAACTTTTCACTGTCTTATCTACTCTCATCAAAACTTATTATTTGCTTGTGCAGATCTTTGCTTCGTATGATTTCAAGCTCTTCTTGTTCAGCAATGTCCATGCTGCAAAGCATTAGTGGGAATTGAGATCTTCTACAGAGTGGACAAGTTTTCAAATGTTATCAATAGAACTTTGCCAGGAGAGCAAAGAAAATAACAGCCCAAAATTCCAGATCTTCAGATAAATTTCAAAGGACTCCAGTAGGGTTTTTTTAGCATTATTTTGATTAATGCCCCACACTTTCTATTTTAATTTTACTCTTGTTTTTGTTTGTTTGGTTGGTTGGTTGGTTGGTTTTGCTACTTTAATCTTCTCTGAGTGGGATGTGCTTTTCCCAGTCAGTTGTGGAGGTTTCTTTGGGAAAAATAATCCTTTGTAGTTATATCTAATTGTGAAGATTATTTGACTTAATTTTTAAGGAACTAAATCATTCAACTCTGACACCCCACTCTTTGATGATTCAAATTTTCTTATCCATGTTGAATTAGCTTCATACACATCTGGCTATTTATTAATGAGTGGATGAATCACTGGCTTCCTTTTCTTGGAAAACAACACAGGAGTTCGAATAGTTGTTCCACCAAGGTTCAGAAAGCAGCAGGGGGTTTTAAAGATAATGCTCCTTGTCAGTGTCTGTTGTGAAGGCTAATAAAAGTGATTATGCGTAAAAACAAGCTAAAGAGGACTTCTAGCTGTGAAAAATAGCTTCTTAGGAATAAATATTTCTTTTCTTCTTGTTTCAGGTCCCACATTATTAAGTGGGAATACACAGATTATTAAGTCCTTAGTGGTAGTGCTTTTATCCCCATTTAATAGTATTTAGATTAATTTCTTTTGGACTAGACAGTTTGAAGACGTTTGTTGGGGGGTTTTGGTTTTGTTTCTGGGTTTTGTTTGGTTTGGTTTTTATATTATGCAACTCTCAGCCTTCTAATATGATTGTTCATATTATCTTCAAAACAGCAAAGTTCCTTTCTCTTACAGATTTTGCTGTGTTACTCTGGGTGTTTGTTTTGTTTTGTTTGGGGTTTTTTTTGGATACACATTCTTCAATGGTGGTACCTGATGAAAAGCAGAAGTATGGCAGATTACAAGATTCTGATGATACTCAGCAATAGTTACACTGATGCCCTATTTGCAAGCAGCTAGTTACTGGAGGCTGAAGTTACTAGAGGCTGTCATCATGTTGTTTGTGTTACCATGCTGAGTCCAAACTTTGCAATGTAAATTCAACCAGATGTTCCTTAGCAGAGCTACTTTGAATTCAACATGCTACAGCACAACCCATCAGTGCCGGCCCCACTGATGTATCTTTGCTTTTAGTGCACTCTTGTTAACTTTTCTCCTAATTACTGAATTACTCTGAAATGTTTGTACCATACAAATCAATCTGCACCTTTTATAAGATAACTCCTTCCATTTAATTTAGAGAACTTACAACAGTGAAATGCTTTACAGTGGTGGGGATGATAGGTGGGTGAACAGATAAGGACGACCTTTATTCCCCAAACATTCAGACTTCTGCAGGATTCTGTAGTTGTGTTTGCTCCATATTTAGGCTGTCTTTAAAAGTGAAGTTAAACCCAACAGACCTTTCTGAATAGAAGCCCACCCAATGTTTGAAAATGAAATCTGCCTGTGCATGCTGACCTTAATTACTACATTTTGCCTATAAGGTAAACAGATTTATGTGTAGTCCTTGAAACACGTGGAAATAGTGACAATTAAACTCGAATTCTTAGGTTTATGTAGCATAGAAATTCCTTACAAAATAAACTGTGTTGTTTCACAAATAGGAGCTCAGACACCCCCTTGGAGCTTTTGCAGAGTAAGATTTTTCAGAAGGTCTCACTGTTTCAAATTGAGATGTGAAATGTTTTAACATTAAGAGAGTTTTGAAGATTGGGGAAATTGCATTTTATTGAAACACAAGAGGATTTTTTTGACAGCCCATTTGCCTTTGCAGTAAATAGGATAGCCCTATTAGTGAATTTAGTCTTTTGTCTGCCAGCACTGTTGTTCCAATTTCTAATCCATTCTTTGCTAATATTAGCAGGTATTCAGCCCTAAAATTAAAATGATGGTTGGCTTTGCTAACCTTTCAGAACGGATTTCTCAGCAGTCCATCTGTGTGTGTTTTGCACTTTGCTCCTTGTTCCGTATTTGGCTCTTGATTACTTGGTGCATACAATGTCCTACATAGCAAATTGTAGTGGAGTAATTAAAAGAGTTCCCCAAGTTATGCAAGATCCTTACAACTGTGAAAAGCCTTTTCAGCTTCCCAGTCATATACTGTGAAGTGCCATAAGTCAAACTCTGAAACACTCAAAGCTGAGCTGCAGATACATGCAGGTATATTTTAGTTCCAGAGGAAAGTTGTTACTTCTGTTAAAATTTGCTGCTGTCTTTTTCATTACTATGTTTCTTCATTTAAATCCCACAAACTAAGAGCATTTTGATTACCAGTAATGTTGATTTAACATGGCATGATCACTTTATGCAGCATTGGTGACACTATTGTCTTTACCTTTCCCTTGAACCTGTAAGTAAAGTGAGAGCAAGCACTTGGGCTTCTTTGTTAGAGCTCGGGTGGCATGATAAAGGAAACTTAACCTCGTGGTTATGGGTCTCATATTACTGCTTAGGGAGGTCAGGGGGATATTTTTACCTTGGTGTCACTAGTCCAGGAAAACATGGAAGACCTCAGCCTGTTTTGAAACTCTAGGGGATGGCCAGATAAACTGTTGAGACAGGTCCTCAGTGTCATCTCATGCAACAAGCTTGATTGTTGGGGTCCCATAAGTGTCCTCACTGCACGCTTAAATTGGTTGATCATGGAGGTTGCTCAGTGTCACATTACAGGAACAAGTTCTGTATTTGTTTTTACTGCAAAGGATAAGTTTTACTGCTAAAATGTTGTATGACAGGAGAAATTGTTCATTTGGGTTATTCTAGGCTAGAATAACATATATTATAGTTGGCTGTAATGTTTTGTCATTACAACAGATTTACATTAGGTGGTAATGAGGCAAGCAGAAGACAGCTGCATTGCATGCTCTTGGAGGCAAATCCAGTATATACTATACAGTGAAATTAGAGCTGTGATATCCTGATAATTGTGTTTTGTTTTATTCTTTAAAAAGTCTTCCTTTGACCAAGAAAAAAAAATCTGTGATTAAATAGCTGTAAAAACAGACAAGAAAAATACTCTTTACATCCCCAAGCATGCCTTAAAATAACAAATCCATAGTGAACCTTTACCTCTGTAGTTGCCACTATGCACAATAATTAGTGCAATTAATTGGCACTATTATAACCAGGAGAGGCCTGGCCACAGCGTGTACACCTTCTGTTGCTATGAAAGATGAACAAAAGGAACCCTGAACCAGAATGACAGCTTTCCCTGCTAGGGGCTAATTTGGGTGAAGAAACTGAGATTTGCCATCAGATTGTAAAACAACTTGTCTCAGACCAGTTAAAGGTTATGGTTGGGCTTAATTATCTTACAGATCTTTTCATACTAAATGATTTTCTGCTCCTGAGAGCTAAGTTGTTATATTGATACACTAGTGACAGAATAGCAACAAACATTCCTACTAACACATTAAAATAAAATGCAACAGCTGAGAAGCTAAACCCTCTTACTTATCTTGTGGACAATTAAATCAATGACTGCAAATATTAGGTTTGAAAGACATGGTCATATAAACCAGCATCCAAGTCTCGAATATTTCACTAGTTTCACAGTTTCATTCATTCAGGGTTGGAAGGGACCACAAGGATCATCTAGTTCCAACCCCCCTGCCATGGGCAGGGACACCCCACACTAGATCAGGCTGGCCACAGCCTCATCCAGCCTGGGCTTAAACACCCCCAGGGACGGGGCCTCGACCACCTCCCTGGACAACACATTCCAGGGTTTCACCACTCTCATGGGGAAGAACCTCCTCCTCACATCTAGCCTGAATCTCCCCACCTCCAGCTTCATTCCATTCCCCCTAGTCCTATCACTACCTGAGATCCTGAGAAGTCCTTCCCCAGCCTTCCTGTAGGCCCCCTTCAGATACTGGAAGGCCACAATGAGGTCACCTCGGAGCCTTCTCTTCTGCAGACTGAACAGCCCCAACTCCTTCAGTCTGTCCTCATAGGAGAGGTGCTCCAGCCCTCTGATCATCCTCCTGGCCCTTCTCTGGACACCTTCCAGCACCTCCACATCCCTCTTGTAATATGGGCTCCAGAACTGGATACAGTACTCCAGGTGGGGTCTCACCAGGGCTGAGTAGAGGGGGAGGATCACCTCCCTCGACCTGCTGGCCACACTTCTCCTGATGCAGCCCAGGATCTGATTGGCTTTGCGGGCTGCAAGTGCACACTGAGAGCTCATGTTGAGCTTTTTGTCCACCAGCATCCCCAAGTCTCTCTCCTCAGGGCTGTCCTCCAGCCAGTCACTGCCCAGCCTGTATTTGTGCCTGGGATTGCCTCGACCCAGATGCAGGACCCTGCACTTGCGCTTATTGAACTTCATGAGGTTGGCTTGTGCCCACCTCTCCAGCCTGTCAAGGTCCCTTTGGATGGCCTCCCTTCCCTCCAGCGTGTTCTATACCTAAAGGAGAGATTTCTGTAAACCAAATAAAACTGTAGCATTGAATACCAGCACTTAGTTGATTTTAATGGAGAGAACAGGTTTTAGCCAGAGATACCAGACTCCCTTGAACCAGCTCTGCAGGAGTCAGAGCAAAAGGGAGGAGGCAGGAGTATTGGCTTGTTTTGCAGAAAGCTTCCCTGAGTTGAAATATTTCTTTGGCTGTAAATCTTTTTGTGTCATACAGGGTTTAGTAAAACTTGTCTGAGACGTGCAGTCTATCAGAAGAACAATCCAGTTTCTGTGGAAGGTCATGCCAGTTCAGCACAAGTAGCACTCTTTTCCCTATGGTTTTGTTTGCATTTTAGCATTCTATGTTATGTTTTTTTATGTTCTTGTGGTTTCATGCCAAAAGAGGGGGAAAAATACGTTAATGCAAAGAAAATCCCATTATAAAAGTAGAACAAGTGCACAAGAGAAGGTTCAAAGTCATAAAAAAATACTAACTAGTTAGTAATAGCTTATACTATATATATCATTTTAATATATTGAAAAGATCACAGTTTAGAGGCTTTCACAGGAAATAGTTAAGGTATTGACAGAAATCTTTCTTGATAGAGATTGCCCTGTAATAAAGATGGAAAAGAGAAGATGACCAATCTTGATCTGCAGAGAAGCAAAAACACAGGAGCACCTTCCTTTCTTTTTAGAATTCACAGAGGCACTGTAGAGGGTCGAAAAGACCTCCAAGGCTCTTTAATTCAGGTTTTCTCATTTCTGTCTTTCTGATAGCTGGCTTGCTAACAGGGCACATGACTTCCCAGGCAGATTTTAGTGAAATAAATAGTCGTTGAGTTAAAGGACAGTTATAAATATTCATATTACGTAACTCCCAGCAAAAAAAACAACACCCCAAACAATCAAAAGCTAACCCAAAACATTAATTTCTCCCTTAAATCACTTCAGACATTTTTGTTTTGTATACATATTGAACAGGCTGAGGAAAAAGGCTTAGCAAAACGTTGTTTGTCAACTGAAGAGCTCTTGTTCATGTAAAAGGAAATAAGTTCCGTGAATATTGCTAATTGCTCTAGATGTGGAAAAGGGGAAGACTCTCTTCATAATGTCCTTTAAATCTTTTTGAGCATCTGTGATTGCAAGCCACTTCAGAATCATAAAGCTCTAAGGACAGACAACTGCTTAGTATCAGGTTCACTGCACGTTCACTGCCTCTGCTCCAGACGCTTGTATCTTGCCTTCACCTTCTGTTTGCTAGACCAAACAAACAACAGTTTTATCAACTTGTCCTTGCATGTCAGGTTTCCTCACTCCTTCACAACCTTCCTTTCCCTTCTGGGCTCTCCTCAGTACCTGCTTGGAACGGAATACTGTTTTCCAGCTAAAACATTGCCAGTATGGAATGAAAAACAATAGTTATTTCAGCACCTTGCGCACACACAAGTGAACATGGCAGGCATTCACTTCACTGTTTTCCTTCTAGTTTCCTGTTCTTTTGTGACAGGACTCTCACATGTAAGTGGTATAAAGACAGTTTCTTTAGGCACATATTTTGCAGCTATTTGAAGGTCAGAAATCTCATAACATTTGCATATTTTTTTTTCCAGGTGTGTCAGTCACTTCTCAGTTTGTTTTGGTTTCTTTTGCCCTATGCTGCGCCCTAATGAGATGAAAAGAAGGCTTTGAGCCCTTTTTCGTCAAAAGGAAAACAAATATAATGTCAGTAGTCATTCTAGTAGCATTTTTCCTTGCAATTTAAAGAAAGGACTGACTGTACAGAACTTTCTGAAGAGTAGCCAGGTTCTGTAAAGGTGAAATTTGGCACTGTGCCTTCTGCTTGTATAGATAGCACTGTTGCTATGTGGAAAGTTCAAGACCAATAGTTAGAAGCAGATGTTGAAATACTTTGGAATGTTGTCACATTTGGAGGGCTGAAGAAGCTTCTGTTCTGAATCACTGCCATTTAATTCAGCCTGGTCGAAGGAATCAACTGTTTCATGAACTGACGCATTTCTGACTCTAGTGGAAGAGCTTAAAACTCAGCAAAGATGGCAGTTTGAAGCTGTAGATCTCTATAATTCTTACTTGGGATGTATTCTTGGCAAAAAAAGTAAACACAGAAGAAAACAAAATGCTGGTGACAAATTTCTATGATGTCAGCATGAGAACTGGAAATAGTACATCTGAGCTTCTGTTCTGCCATTTCTGTAAAGTTGGGATTAAGCTAAATGCTGCCACTACTAGCATCCTTTCTGCAACACACACTGAACTTGACTGTACAAATTAATGCGTTCTTGCAGCTACACTAACTTCAATGCAACACAAATTACTCATTAAATGTGGTATTTTCAGGCCTTGTCGTTTAATTGTAGTTTAATTTATGGTGGACTTAGCATCTAAATTGAGGGGGATTTGTTTAACTCCGCTGCCATACAGAGTTTGTATGTCAAGTCAAGTCAACCATGCACTCAGTAAAGGAAATTTAGTACCAGGCAAAGCAAGCAAGGGATTATTTCCTTTGATAAAGAACAAAATCAAAACTGTGCCAAGGCCTTTTGAGCTCCAGTATCATATTTTGCAAAGGGGGCAGGAAAATAATGAAAGGGAATATAGAGTAGGACAAGATTTCTTCATGCATAAAAAACTCCAGTAGCCTTGGAAATGACATATTACTGGAGAAGAACATAGTTAATAGCTGTATCATCAATAAAGAGCAATAAAGAACCATAAATTCTCTATGCCCAGTGATGTTTGGGTCCTTCTCTAATATACCAGTCCCACAAGTGTTTCTATATGCACTTAACTTTCCTTAGAATTCTTCATATAAATAGCTCAAGCGACTAAACCTATGCAAGCATGAAAGGGTTTACAAGGTTCTGCAGAATTCAGACTTGAAGAAATAAAATTGGAACCCTTGAGGTTTAGTGTGTGTTGCTTAGTGCTTTAGTTTTTGCACATTTTAGACCAGATACCTGGTGTCAAATTCTTCGGTGTACATTACACTAGCAGATTGGTGTTTTATGAATATGCACTTGTCATCTTCTGCTGGTCTATGGAACTGTTTTTACCAGGCACTGATGACAACTATTGAGTTCACAGTATCACAGTATCACTAAGGTTGGAAGAGACCTCAAAGATCATCATGTCCAACCTGTCACCACAGACCTCATGACTAGACCATGGCACTGAGTGCCACGTCCATTCCCCTCTTGAACACCTCCAGGGATGGTGACTCCACCACCTCCCTGGGCAGCCCATTCCAATGACGAACGACTCTCTCGGTGAAGAACTTTTTCCTCACCTCGAGCCTAAACTTCCCCTGGTGCAGCTTGAGACTGTTGAATCTGTTAATTTAATGTGTGTTTGCCCTCCTGTTGGGAGTCTAGCCCTAAATCCTGACTTGTCTTCCATTGCTGTCCTTTAGGCACCTGGCTTTTAAACAGCAGCTGCACGGGAGATGGGAGGAAGGCTCTGTGGCAGCCAGGAACTGAGTGACCACCCCGACCTCTTCCCACAGCACTCAGCCTGGACTGAGGACACAGACTGTCTGGTTACCATTCCTGATAGTGTTTGGTTTACTTCCAAATCAGTTGCTGAGCAGAATTCTTGAATGGTCTTTGCTGAGGACAAAGTCTGCGGCAGTTTTGCTAGAAGGAGTTGTGATCGATTTGGTTAACCGAGGAGGCTGAGGAGCTCTGCTGCAGTTTGCCACCCTGACTACTAAGCTGCCATGACATACCTAAGAGTGTAGTAGTCTTGAAGGACACTCAGCCTGGAGAAACCCTTTGAAGTGTTAAGCATTTGAATGATTTTTAATTTCCTTTTTTAAGCTCTTGAGTCCAGCTGCTCCTCGTTGCTAAGTGTAGGAGACTCGGACACAAGCAAGGCAGCTATTAACCTTCGGGCCAGGGCTCTTGTCTTGCAAATCAGGCAGAGCACACAGGTTCTACTCTGGGAGGTGAGCACAGCTCAACTCCTCCCTGGTCAGCCCCCTTGGGTGCATCACTGGAGGAGTCTCTGTTTCCAGCTCCTTTGGAGGATGTGTCTGCCAGCAGCAGTCCTCGGCAAACACACACAGCCCTTATTACTGTTAGAGGACCTTGCAGGCTCGGTGCCAGCTGGGCCTTGCTTTTCTAAACAACAGCTCAGGTACCTGGAGAGAGTCCTGACCTAAAGAGTCCTGACCTAAAGCGTCCTGACCTAAAGCTGCCTTATAGTGAGGAGCTGGTAGTCCTAGTGTGCTCTTGCTGACAGTCTGCATTGCTTCCTGCCTGCTGCAAGTCCACAGCCTTGTTCGTGCACGTGAGTGTGCAGAGCCAGGGACGTGAACCTCTTGAGTTGTATTTATAGCTTTGTTTGCTTTGCTCTCTCCTAGAAGGACTTATCCCTTGGACACCTCATTCCTGTACCTCAGATTAATTTTCCACAAATTAACCTCAAACAAATGCTAATGCAGATGTTCTTGCATTGCAGGAAGTATCCCAGCTAAGATAAAGGGGTTGTATAGATAGGAGAAAGGGCAAGGGACAGTAATTCTTTTACAAGTCAGCAAAAGATAGCTGCAGCCAGCATCATGAAAAAAGATCCATTACAATAAAGTCAGGAAAATAAGCATCTGCTGACTGGACTTACTGTTCTTTTAATAAATCTGGATAGCTTCATAGAATTTGAACATGGCTTACCATTTTTAACATCTATTAATTCTAGTGTTTGTCTTTCCTGAGTAACTGCAAGAGAGAGTTTTACTAATCACTTTGTATGGTCAGTCTCAATGCGACTTCTTTCTTTTCCCTTTGCTGTTTTCTTAAGTTAGCCATGCTTTATATTTCCTTCCTGGGACTCTAGACACTTTCCATGTTCAATCCTTGTTTCTTCCCATAGATAATAAAGAACAATTTGATTTTTCTGTCTTTACTCTTGCTCAGTGCCATTTATGCTATACTGTTTTGTGCTGTCCAGAGAACTGCAGAACACAGGGGCAAGAATAACAGAAATCTCAGCTAAGGAACTATCTTGGGTGCTAGCAGAATTCTATAAGTGTTAAGCAGTTGGATATTTCACATCAGTGACCAGTTACATGAATGCCTTTCTTGACATAGCCAACACCTTATGGGCCTTATAAGAGTAGGTATTTTTGGTGAGACAAAATGATGCTAGTCTCAGGCCGCTATATTCCAGCTTTGTGTCAAAACTTTTCACATCAACAGCAGTTTAATTTGAATACATTTGTAGCACCCCTTCAAAAATACCACACTTAAAGACTCCCAACAGCTGCAACTGTCAACAACACCCCCCCATTTAAATGCCTGTATTACATAAGGGAGAGTTACGAGGAAGTCTCTGTTCTGGCTGCGTCAACTCAAGCACGCTTACAGCAAGGTTTAGCCAAAGTATCAACACAAATCACCTCAACCTCATGCATTGATTTCAGCTGAGCAAGGTGGCAAAAACAGTATTGTGGATAGAGTTAATTATTAAATGACATATTTAAAGAATTCTATTCAGCCTCTTTTTTAAAGGGAAAGTAAGACATTTGCCTTTGGTTTGTAATTGGATATAAACTGTCTTCTTGGCTTATTGTTTAAAACATTTGGGTAAGCATAGCAGTAATAGATCTAACTCTAAAGTCACATCCTATTACAAATACTTAAATTGGAGGGATAAACATGAGGAGAACAAAAATGTGTCTGTCAAAACAGAAAACTTGTGCTCCTACTGGTTTGACGCCAGCTCAGCAATTAACAGTTAAGTCTAGGGTCAGGTCTGGCATCAGATGATATTCTCAAGTAGGCAGCTGTTTGAAGAACAAAGCCAAAACTGTTCCTATATGAAAAACATCAGCATAGCCTGCCAGCTGGCACATCTTTCCCAGAAATCTAAAGTGCCCAGCAGAAGAACTGAACAGAATAATTTATGAAAGCTGATAATTAAGTTTCAACAATATTGCCAATTAAGCTTCAGCAATATTGCCAATTTCTCATAGAAGTCTCTGCATTTTTCACACAGGGGAATAATTATTTGTTTTACTCTGATTATTTTATGCCTTCTAAGCAAGCAAAATACTATGACAGAAGTTCTTTTCCTCACAAGCAGGACATCTTTTTTTTAGCCCAGACTGTTGAAATTTCCCCATTTAAAATACAAACTGAAAAGATTTCAGCTGTGATGTTTAGCTCCTTTAATAAACAAAACTATTGTCAACACATTTTGGTCATACCTTGTTACAATTAAAAGCAATGTCTGTCTCAGGACAGTCTTAAATGAATTGATGTAAACAAAATTGTTTATGGTTCCAGCAGCACTTATAGTATGTGATGTAACAAATTTCTTCTCTCTTAAATGTACCTAGAAAACATACCACTGTACAAATACTAAATTGCAACCAAACTGCTGAGTTCAACACACAGTTTGAAACTGCAGAGAGAACAACAGAGGGAAACAGAATAACATGGCTTTACATTTGAAATACTTGTAGATTTTATGACAAGTTCTCATGCTAATCCAGTTCTGTAAAGCTTGAAGGAATCCCACAAGTGCCTTCAAAAATCCAGTGTCTTACATAACCTCGTTTTCATTATAATTAAAATAGTCTTCCTGCTTTTCTTTGCAGTTCATCAGAACCACCATTTCCAGATGATCAGCTTGGCACCTCTTCCTGGTTTAATTTTACACTTGAACTGCAGGCCTACTTGGAGAACTACACAGATGTAAGGTATTAGCATTTTTATATTTAATAAATGCTTTAAGCCTCACCTCTCCAAAGTGTTGCTATCAGTGCTTGGGGAGGAGTGGCTGGAAAGCAGACCACTGGAAAAGGATCTGGGCATGCCAGTTGAACATGAGCCAGCAGTGTGCCCAGGTGGCCAAGAAGGCAAACAGTACCCTGGCCTGTATCAAAACCAGTGTCCAGCAGGAATAGGGAAGTGATCATGCCCCTGGTGAGGCCACAGCTTGAGTACTGTGCTCAGATCTATATGGCACAGTATAGGAAAGCCATTGAGGTCCTGGGGTGTCTCCAGGGAAGAACAACAAGGCTGGTGAGGGGTTTGGAGGGTGTCATATGAGAAGTGGCTGAGGGAGCTGGGGTTGTTTAGTCTGGAGAAGAGAAGGCTAAGGGGAGATCTTATTGCTCTCTACAACTACCTGAAAGGAGGCTGTAGTGAGGCTGGTGTTGGTTTCTTTTCCCAAGTAACAAGTGATGGGACACTAGGAAAAAATTCTTTACTGACACAGTGGTAAGGCTTTGGAACAAGATGCCCAGGGAGGTGGTGGAGTCGCCATCACTGAAGGTGTCCAAGAAGTCTGTAGATGTGGTGTTTCAGGATATGGTTTAGTGGTCATGGTAGTTGGGTTATGGTTAGTCTTGATGATCTTAAAGGTCTTTTTCAGCCTTAGCAATTCTATGATTTCCAGAGCATGTGAGCATTTGTGAGAACAAAATAACTTCTATGCATAATACAAAATTTCCAAGTCTCACTTAAGGTCCTATGGAAGAAATATTTCTTGCTTCTCTTAAGACTTTCCTTCTAACAGCTGGCTCAGATATGAGGTCACTTTTTTCGCTTTGTCCAGTAACTGTTGTTTACTATCCTTATTTGGAAGGATTTAGTAACAGCTGTTTTTCCAGAGTGTGACCTCCAAAAAATCATGGCCTTTTTTTCCTCTGTTACAGAAATTTAAGGAAATAAGGCATCATCTGTCTTGAACTGCATTTTACTCTGGCATTTACACATTGCACTCCTCCCATCTCTGAGGGAGAATTTCCAAATTAAGATTTGTTACACCAGGCTTGGTAGTTTCTGCAGGCAGTCGTTGGCTTGATCTTTAAATCCAGCTAGCATTTTCCACTAGAGGACTAAAATCCTGGGCTGTAGGAAGAATTGACTTCAGTCAATGGGTTATGAGGAATTAACATCGACATTCCCAGTGGCCAGAGCTCTAATGCACGTAACAAACTGCAAGCAAGTGACGTCCAACAGCTGGTTTACCTTAGGACAGCTGGACAATGGCTGCCTTGTGCCAGAGGACTACATTTGGCTGCTGAAAGGACAGTCACTACGACCTGTGCTGCCTTCTCTCCAAGGCAAAGGCAAGTGTCCAGCAATGCCCGAGCACGGCCAGTCACTGTCGGACAAGAGGAAATTGTTTCATAATCCATTCGGGACAACGTTTGCTGTGAGCGAAGGACGTCGAGGATGTGGTTGAGGCGTCCTTCCGTCATGCAGTTCAGTATGGTCTGTCTCTGGCAGGCTATTATGTGACAGCACCTGCCTTTGCAGCACAGATCTTGAGTGAAAAGGAAACAAAAGGAGATAAACTAAGTGCTCTTTTCTTTCAGAAGTTGTTAGCAAGAAATATAACACCACAAATATAATTTTTGTAGAGGAAAGGAGTAGGAGGAGTTACTTTATTTGCATTACTTGGTCAAAATTAGTCCAAAGGTCAGATTACAGAAAACAGGCATTTGTAAAGATTGTTTAAAGGGAGGAGGCTTTCAGGTCTCACACTGTTCATCCAGCAGCTATACCAAACTTTATGCAAAGCAGCTTGTGTCAACACAGATGAGAAAACTTTGTTCTGTGGAAAGCAGAAGAACAGACAGTTGAGGGTAGGAGGATTGTTTGAAAAATGTAGTGTGGAGCTTGGAATCTGAATGTAAGTCAAAGCCAAGATAGTAGCAAAAGTAAAATGGTCAAGAGCTTTAGGTTCTGTCTCTTTTCATGTCCTTATTAGAACATTTAACTCTGACATTAGTGGGTTTGGCCTACAGCAAATACCATATACCAAGAGAAAAATCAATAACCAAAAGCTGTTGCTGCTTTGAAGAACTTGCCTTTGTCATTCTGATTGTGGCCTATAGATTTCTGTGGTGAACTTTTCTGCATGAGCCAGTCCGTTGATTCATCCAGAAATTACATCATCACACAGAAGTAAATTGAAGTAGAGAATGATGCCCAGCTAGATATGAGAACTATCCTTGACCAACTTGCAAAAAGCTAGCAAAAAAACCCTCCCAAAGTATCACCTCCAGGCAGAGACAGGCTTCACAAACCAGAATCTGGCCTGTTCAGCCTCTGTTCAGTAAGAAGATCTGAGACCATGTAAATAAGGCAATGAAGAGTCTCTCCTCCTAGTTTCTGTGGTCAACAGATACTTTTCAGAACTGTCACCTTGGAAAACAACAAACCAATGTTCTCAGTGGCCAGTGCCTGAACTTTTGAGAATATAGGAGCAGCCACACACACACAAACATGAGACATTTCTATAACATTTGGAGGAGTTATTACACTAAATACCTGAAAATGTGCAAAAAGTTTAGAGAGATTTGTGCCCTCCAGACTTTAAACAATTCAGTCACTAAGATATGGCCAAGGAGAATATTACCACATCAAGTTGCATGTAATGTCTTACCTGTCACTGCTTGATCAGGATGTGTAGGTTGTGATCCATGCTTAAGGGCCAGCGGTAGGTCCTTATGCTGACTGCTTTCTTTGCCTGCAGCTGAACAAGGTAAAGGAGTTGTGCAAAACGAAGAGGATTTTCTACTGTCCAAGCCTGGGTGATCTAGAAAAAGTTTAAGATGAGCAAGATGAGACCCTTGCATTGAATAACAACAGAACATTATCTACAGAAAAAGCTTTTAAAGACGTATGTCTCTCTCTGTGTGACACAAATTTAAACACTCAGATAGGACAAATTCACATTGGAAAGTTCAAAGAAGTTATTTATATAGGAGTGGTGATTACCAGGAATCATTCAACATGTTCATAGCAATAGAGCCTTTTAAAAACCTTTCATTTTTTTTACTGGCAAGTTACAAAAAACCAGATTTTTCCTGGTGGCACAAGGAGTTATGGTTCCCAGGAAGGGCTTGTTCTGTCAAAAGCCACAGAGCAGGGTTCTAAAACCAATTTTATCCAAAAAACCTTTTTGGTCCATACACTTAATCAAAAGGTACTGTGATGTGTCTAGTTTTCTGCAGTGAACTTAGGCTTCAGGTGACACCAGTAGAAGGTACAACTGTATGCTGAGAAGGGACAATTTCACATGGAAAATGACATTTGATAGGGAACAACTGGTAATATTTATCCTTTTCTTAGAATAGATGGAGCTGAACATGTTGCAATGTGGAGACCTTTCTTTGCTGTTGAGTTCTGTGGGGCAGTATTTTCTCTTCCTGCATTATGTGCACTGCTATCAAGTAGAATATTTGGCAGGCTTGGCACTGTGAAAGGCATTTTCTTGCTGATTAAGTGCTTAGGTTTTTGTGGACAGATAACCTGAAAAAGATCAAAATAGAGAAGAATTATTCTTGGAATCCTTGGAATTATTCTTAAAATTCTTGGAAATTTTAATTCCAAAACCTTTTCTAAGTAGTTTTCTCTTGAAATATCAGGCAACAGTATCATGGCTTAGGGCAGGGTGGGTTATGCAGCTGTGGAGCCTACAGATACACTTCATTCAACTTTAGCTGGTTACCTCTGGTCAGTGTGGCAGCACAGATCCATAGACTGACTGTCCTGGGATTTACTGCAGCCCAAGATTGCTTCTGCAGCCTGTGCTGCCAGCAGCAGTGGGTCGCTAAAGGGCTGTTTACAGTTAGCTCTGATCCAGACATGTCACCTTCAGTTCTATCTCTGTACCTTTCAGTATTGGCATGCCTGCCACAAGTGCCAAACCACTTTGAAAATGAGAACAAGCTGTGATTTGGAGTTATCATAAAGCAGTTGGCCTTGCTCTAAGAAAGCTGGCTGAAAATGCTAGGATTCAGCCTAGGACTTTCTCCACTGTACACACTACAAGAAAAGTTTATTTTTGCATTATTTCATTAGGACCTCTTCAAGAAAGAAAGTTTCAGAGCAACTCTTAAGACCAACATCGGAGTCAGCTGCTTGGAAGATGGTAAAGCAGGGGGTTTGTTGGTCAACTGGATGGAGTTACTCTGGTTAGGGACAAAAGTCTAGTCATGAGGTCTGTGGTGACAGGTTGGACTCAATGATCTTTGAGGTCTCTTCCAACCTTAGTGATACTGTGAAAAAGGACTAGGAACACTGCCCCACTGTGAGGCTGGCAGAAGAAACAAGCATCTTAATGAAGTAATCTTGTAAGGCTCATGCCAAGTACTCACCTCTGAATTGCACATGCCTGTCTGCAACGTGTATATTGCTGAACCTTTGCATGCATTAAGTGCTGTCTCCTGGGAAAAAAACAGCACAGTAGCTCTAGTAAGTGTACAATTCACACTTGTTTGGAGCAAGAATTTATACTCACACTAACAATTTTTACTGACTATAAACTATACTGCAAGGTACACTTATAAGCAGTAATAGGGAATTGCACAGGGCAATTCTGCATTTTAACAGATGTCAGTGGGCAGAGAATCTGCCACAACTCTACCATGTTACTCTTTATTGTGATCAAATTTATTTTAAACCCCAGTTTTGATTAATACAGGGGATGGTGAAAATAGCCCTATATTGAGAGAGGGAGAGATTGGGCAAGCTATAACGTGTTTTCCTTGAGGCATCCAAGCAGCAGGGCTATCCTGTGTTTAGTGTGCCAAACTGTCTGCAATAAGGATGTGTCAATACTTGTCACTTTTTTGTACATCTTCAGTGGGTTGTGAAACTGGTTTTTTTCCCCAGTTTCTATACTTCAACATCTGTGAATGGATCCATTTTCAAGAGGCTTCAGTAGCATATTCAGTCATTTTGAACACATTATCAGTTTAGTTGTTTGAAAAATTAACAGTGCTTTTTGCTAATTTAGCAAATACAAAGATAAAACCTTGCTCAAGGGAAAGTGAAGCATGAGATGATTGAATATTTGACAGCACAATCCTAAGTAAACTCTGACAGTAGTAAAAAAGACTTATACAATAATTCTACCACCTACTACAACACTGATCAAGTCTGGTCTGTAGTCTCAGAATGCGATTGCAACATGGAGAAATGACCCAGCATGCATTGACATAAACAACTCACATAAGTACAGCAGTGAAACTGACAGCACATCACGGGTTGTGTAAATCCAGATGGAGTCAGGACACTTGTTCAAAGGCTGAAGTGTCTGTCACTAGCTTCCTGACTCTGAGTTAACCAGATAGGGTACTAGCTATATTTGTGACAGTCAGATTTGTGCCAGATTTCCCATGGCAGCATAGACATATATGGAGTTAGCTGTGTGCCTCAACCCTTGGCTGTTGCCCCATCCACTCCTGTGGTATCAAAGAACCTTCCTAGACCCTAAGACAAGCAGTGTTCTCTGTCTGAAGCACATCAATTTAGCAGCAGTGAAGCATACAGAAAAATGCCAATACTGGTATTACTTCAACAGGTACAAATACTGCCTAAGTTTTGGACTAAATATCTTCTCACCAGTACATACAACAGAATTTGTCCTTGGTTCTAGCCCTAATCTGATTTGTTTGAGGCTGATATTTGTTCTCACTCACATGGGCTTATGAGTCTGGCTCCAGCTGGTGACTGGAAAGAAGCTGTCACATTTTACAATTCCAGGTGGCAACTGACAGAGTTTCTGGGAGGCATCACAATATTTATTTTCTACAATTCCTGAATGAACCTGAAGTGCCAAAGGGCACCCTCCAGGTCTCTCTCATGTCTGATAAAACAAGGAAAACAAAACCTTTCCTAGGTTTGGACCACAAAGACTATAACTGAAAGAATCAATTAATGTCTGTGGAGGAAAAGTAAATTGAATTTGCACTAACCTTTGCATCCATTAGATTGTAGATTGCTGTGGAAATTGCCTCCTTATTCATACTAGCCACAATTCCAGTTAGAAGGTCTGCACATTCTGCAGGAATAATAAAGCATCTTAAATACCACATTGTGTATGAAAGCATGTATATATATTTAGGCATTAGCATATTACAGCCAACTTTACTATTATGTTCTTAAATGTTCATACAGATGTAGTGAACTTATTTGGAAAAGGGTTACACATGTCTTGTATAACTATGACAGAAAAGCTGTATGCAGATTGCTTCCTCAGCACTTCAGCTTTGAAAATTTGTTCAGCTTTGGGCCCCTCACTACAAGACAGACACTAAGATGCTGGAGAAGGGCGATAATGGATCTGGAGAACAGGTCTTACGAGGAGCAGCTGAGGGACCTGGGGTTGTTTATCCTGGAGAAAAGCAAGCTCAGGGGCGACCTTCTTAGTCTCTATAACTCCCTGGATGGATGTTGTAGTGAGATGGGTGTCAGTCTCTTCTACTTAATAGCATCGGATAGGATGAGAGGAAGTGGCCTCAACTTGCACCAGGAGAGATTTAGGTTGGACTTTATAGAAAATTTCACTGCAAGGATTCTTGAACATTGGAATAGACTCCCCAGAGAGATGGTTGAATCCCCATCCCTGGAGGTGTTTAAATGAGGCAGAGATGTGGTGCTGAGGGACATGGTTTAGCATCAGACTTAATAAAGTTAGAGAATGGTTGGACTCTGATCTTACAGGTCTTTTCCAACCAAAACAGTTCTAGGATTCTAAAGTTTGACATTTTTTGGCTACATTTTCAGAAACAGATGAAAAACATAATTCCACTAAAGTAAGCAAAGTTGTGTTCAAAGTGAACTGGTTTTGTATTGGACTGAAGAATGCTGAAGGTAGGTTGATCTTTGTTAAACTAGTGTTGTATATAGCTGATAATATCCCTTCCTTTATTTGTACTCATTTTCATATGTTAGTAAACACAGTTTTGGAGATAAGGAAGCCATTTCTGGCAGGAAGCTTGAGTTAGAAAATACATCTACAGCATTTTTGTGAACTGAAGTACTGCCACTTCAGTTACTCTGTCATTGATTTAGAGTGCTAGAACAATGTTTCCAGCAAGACTATCTCCATTACAAATCTTCCAAAGAAAGTAAATCCTGAATCTTACCTGCACTACATGGTCTACAATTTGATTCTTGATGCCAGCACAGAGAAATGAGGTGCAACAGTTTGTTCCTCTCAGGCAAATCACTTGGTATAAACTTCTCTGAAATGCCAGGCCGCAAACTGCTGCAGATTCCTGTCAAAACTTCCAGCGGGGTTGTTTGACCTGCAATTTATAGGGAAATGTCAGTGCAGAAAACATGAAAGTCTTCAGGACTCTTATATTCAGTGTAAGTTATTTGGTGTATTTTAAAAGAAAGACTGCTGTTTCTAAAGCAAAAGTACATTAACACTCTGGTATATGCAAGCCTTTAACTCCCTGTGTATGCTAACCTGTAACAGTAACTCTAGCTACTTACTGCAGCAGGGCATCTCAGGATAGAGACCTCTGTCCAAATCACTCACAAACAGATCTGTAAATGCACATTATGAGCTACATGCACAGACACCTCAGGAATACATGTCATTATTAGGAGTATATTCTAAGCACACCATTTTATCTAAAGCCTTACACCTCAATTTTGAGACTATAACTTGTACCAAAAAAACAGTAAAATCTTTGGGCAGCCACAAGATGGCAGCCATAAGTTGTATGAACACTGAGGTTTTCTTCTACACATGATATTTCTGAAAGGTGCCCAACCTGTAAAATACAGGAGTGCCTCAATCAGTTTTGCCATGTAGAATGGAGCCTGTGGCAAAGAAGCCTTTAACTGATCTCCACTTCCAGGTTTGACAGTGTTCTGGGCAACCTGATCTAGTTGAGGATGCCCCTGCTGACTGCAGAGGAGGTTGGACAAGAGGACCTTTGGAGGTCCCTTCCAACCCATACCATTCTGTGATTCTATGAAACAGGGACTGTTCCTAGACTCTGACATTTATTACACAATGCTTTGCAACCTAAGTTCTTTAAATCTGCTTGCCCTTCCATCTAAGAAAATAAGTTTCCCTGTTTACTGAACAGAATTCAGCATGAATTAGCATTTCTTGACTAGGACCTGAAACTCATGGCAGCTTTAAAAAGGAGCATTCTGCCCACCTGGTCACATTTTGCTGCTTGTCACTAAAATGTTCCCTGACTTTATAATGACAATTGTCAAATACAAAGTTGTATTCTTCCTCACTAAAGGCAAGCAGAAAACACAATTCAGTAGCAAAGTGCTTCAGCAAGGTCAGAGAGATGATGCAAGTCGAGTAAGAAGCTGTGCCTTTCTCCTTCAGAGAGATCAGCTTCTTTGGAAACCCTCAGGATTTCACAGAATCACCAAGGTTGGAAGAGACCTCAAAGATCATCAAGTCCAACCTGTCACCACAGACCTCATGACTAAACCATGGCACCAAGTGCCATGCCCAATCCCCTCTTGAACACCTAAGGGTTAAGAGATTCTAATCTTTACATCCCATAATGTGAATCTTTGTGATGTAACAGTAATAGAAGGCAGAGACATCTGAAAAGACAGTGCTGTTTGTGTCATAATTTCCCTATGATAAGGGAATTGGTGGAAAAGATAAGGGTAACACAGAGTCTGCCATGAACGACAGAGATAAATACCTTCAAAAGGTTTCCGTCTGCTTAGGCTCTCCCAGCACAGCATTCCAAAACTGAAAGAAAAGGACAAAAGATCAGCCACTAGTCATTAGTTTGCAATCCATGTCTATGGTCTTGTTTCCAAGAGCAAGGTTATTGGGTTAAGTGAAAGGAGTTTTTCAAGGCAGAGGCTACCCAACTCTTTCCCAATTTGGAAAGATCCTTTTCCCTGCATGATTTAAGTTTCAGTTTTCAGCTGAGCTGTTCTTATCAATCAATAAGAATTACTTTTTAATTTTGTTTTTTAAACATCAAGGTCAACATTTCAGGTGACCCTTCTATCTCTACTTGCTCTTGTCAGTTGCAGAAGTTTCCGTCATCCTTTATCATTTTTGTTTTGTTTTCAAGTAATTTAGGTGCTCCAGAGGGTTGGAGCACCTCTCCTATGAGAACAGGCTGAGAGAGGTGGGGTTCTTCAGTTTGGAGAAGAGAAGGGCCTGAGGAGACCTAATTGTGACCTTCCTGTATCTGAAAGGGGCCTACAAGAAAGCTGGCGAGGGACTTTTTAGGGTGTCAGGTAGTGACAGGACTAGGAGGAATGGTTCCAAGCTACAGAAGGGGAGATTTAGATTAGATGTTAGGAAGAAGTTCTTCACTATAAGGCTGGTGAGACACTGGAATAGGTTGCTCAGGGAGGTGGTACAAGCCCCATCCCTGGATGTTTTTAAGGCCAGGCTAAATGGGGCTCTGGGCAACCAGCTCCAGTGTGAGGTGTCCCTGCCCATGGCAGGGGCATTGGGATGAAATGATCCTTGAGGTACCTTCCAACCCTAACAATTCTGTGAAGTAGCACATAAAAGAGTTGGACTCTTCAGCTTAGCAAAAACTCAGTTCTGACTCACTGCCTGTCTCATTTCTTCAGCAAATTTTGTTGGGGCTACAAATTCCTTTTACCTTATCTAACATCCTGGGAAGTATTCCAGTGACATCATAGATCTACATATACCACTCACAACCCACATGGTTTATAATGTGTGGTTGGTTGATAAAAAACTGAGTTTGCAAAATCAGAGTTAGAAGCAAAGAGGCTGCTTGAAAAGAGAAAACAGGTTATGAATGAGTTGGAAGCAAGGAGATCTAAAGGGGAAGAAGCAGTTTTACGAAACCCCCTTCTTCTTACTTGTATATCTTGCTGTAGTGCTGAACTATAATGTTGGAAATAACTCCATCTTCTGCCTTATTTCCCTGGGAAATCTGAAAGTGCTTTTCCTTAAATGCCTTCCAGGCATACTAATGTCACGTGGACATACATGTAAATTACATGTACTTAATATTTCATATGACACATACTTTTGTTTTCTGTAGCACCACTGTCTAGACATGCACGTCTCACGTACTGAGTCACATCTGAGAATCTAAAATTATAGAAGAGTGACATGTTGCAAAATTAATTATGCAACCTGAAAGTAAGCCTCCACTCTTCCTGACAAAAGAAAAAGTGTATATGAACAACATCACATCAGTCATATAATTTATAGGTCTCTCAAGTGTATGCATTATTTCACTCATCTTCAGGGCTTGGACTTGATGATCTTTGAAGGTCCCCTCCAACCCCTAACATCCTATGATCCTATGATCTTAGAGACCAATAACTAAGGCTGAGAGACCTGGGGCTGTTTAGCCTGAAGAAAAACAGATTAAGAGGGGATCTTCTCAATGCTGATCAATATCTAATGGGAGCAGGGTGACAAGATGAGGCCAGACTCTTGTCAGTGATGCCCGGCAACAGGACAAGGGTCAGTGGGTACAAACTGGAACATGCTAAGTTCCACCTAAACACAAGGGAAACTTTTTTACTGGAGCAGGCTGCCCAGAGAGATTGTGGACTCTCGTATTCTGTAGAGATTCCAAACCCATTGAGACACCATCCCAGGTGACCCAGGTGACCCTGCTTCTATGACAGTAAAGCAGGAGTTTAAATTTGTTGCTTCCATAAAAGATCAGAAAGCAGAAGTGTGGTCATGCTTCAAATTCATTCCTGATGTTAATCCACAGGCTCTGTACACTGGCTGTAGAGACAGCAGTTGCAATTTGAGGTTGCCTCATTTATTGAGGAATCTAACATCCAAAAGGGACATGTGGCCTTATGTAATCATTCTCCTTTGGATAAGTCACTTTATTAAAAAGTATGAATGTTCAGTGGCTTAGGAGATTATTTTAGCAGAGTCTTAATGGGACACTACTGAGACAGAGGTTTTAGCTTAATCAGGGGCTTGTCTAGGTGTAAACAATTCTTCTTGAAACTAAAGCCAACACCAGCTCATGCTTAGAATCTACGTAAAGTAGTTAGTAGGTTTCTAAATATATCTGAACGTTTTGGCATCTATATTACACTTGTAAAACATTTAGGTCTGTTGTATAAATATTTATATAACAAACTTTGAGAACAGTTCTTAACCTTGGTATTTTATTCTCCAAATATGGGGACCTTTAAAAGTAAATCACTGCTGTAATTGGCCTCGTGTGGAATACTATCCTCCTGCTTTTTGCGGAGCTAGCATTTTTACTGTAGTGTCTTTGACAGTAAGTACTTCAGCAACACTGTAGAACATAGCAAGGACTGGGTATGATTTGCTCTTAGAAATCCCATTCACCTGTAAATATCAGCTTCCTGGGAAGGAAGGCCTCCTTCAAGTATTTCAGGAGGGAGATACACCAAGTTGTGGCAGTTTCTTTGATTGCAGTTCTGCAAGTCTGACTTCAGCTTCTGGTTCTTCCAGTTGGTTAGACCATAATCTGATATCTACAGATGGGAGTAAAAGTAAATTTTACTAACAATACCTCAGAGTCCTGGTAGTAAATGGTAACTAGTAGGATAAGTACACGCAACAGTAGGACAATCACTGGATTTTACATGAACAGGCTAAAAGTAGAAGCTCCTACCTTGGCTCTGTACTGCATGTCCAAAAGGACGTTAGAAGGTTTCAGGCTGCCGTGGCAGCAAGCAGGTTCGAGGCTGTGAAGGTGATGCAGCCCTTCAGCCACATCTGACAGGATCCTTATGAGCAAGGGAAATGGAAGCTCTGGGTACAGCTGACACTGAGGAACAGAAAAGACAGGGTTTGGCAGTGTGAAATTGTTACTATTTGTGTTTTCGTTTGCATGAAGAAGTACAATATCAGAGCTAAAGAACAGACTGACTGTGACTGCTGCCTATCATTTACGTGCTGGTTGTTCTCCCATGGCTGACCTTGTAATTAATTTTGTCACACAAAAGATGACTTCTTTTATGTACCTCATGGATGAGCGAGTGGAGCGATCCATTGTTCATCCATTCAGTCACTATCCCCACAAGTCCCTGGTAGTGGTAAATCCCAAGAGGAGGCAGGAGACGTTCAGACTCGCAGCATTTGATGCTTGCTATATCCTGAAGTAACAACTTCCACTCTCTGTAAATAAGATAAAGGGTTAGAAGCAGATAGACTGAAGGGAGTCTCATGAAAGCAACTGAACTTCTGCTACAGACTCAATTTCTGTTAATTGTATGTTTGATTTTAAAGATCTGCTTATGGTGCTTTTGAGCTGAAAACTTACTGAAATTAAAATCCAGTTGATTTCAACAGATCTGAGCTCATTCTCATTACTCTAACCAGCCTTTACACTGAAAGTTCAGTGCCAGTTTCTCCTATTTGCTGTGTTGACTCACAAGCCTGTAAACTAATTACTGGAAGTAATTCACAGTTTTAACATTTATTTCCACAAATCTAAATATTTATCATCAGCACACAGTTAAGCATTTTGCAGCTGCAGTGAAACAGCTTATTCTCCCAGCTTTCCTAAAATGTGTGTAGTGTAAACAAGGGACCAGAATAGTAGAGAGAGAGAAAAGCACGAGTGAGTGGCTTTAGCTTTAGGAAGCAAGTTGGAGTGAAAAGATGTCAAATCAGGATAGCCTGTGAAATTCAAAGCAAAGTGGAATGTTGATTTCTGTAACTTTAGCTACTTTATTCTGGAGTTTGCTTGATTGAAAGAAAATGTGGGTAGGGGATTACAAAATTAATGGACTTCTGTTGTCTAAACCCAAGCAATCCTCCTCCCAACCACCAAGAGAAACCTCTTAAAATTTTAACCTCCAGAAATATGTAACCCCATAACATGCTGAGTATTACTGATCAGGATTTGTAGACATCATTACAGTAGAGATAATTAATCACTTCAGGATAAAGCTTTACTCTTATAAACACATCTAACAAAACACAGAGCTTGTGTCTCAGCGTATCTGCTTCCACATTGCCTCTTGGCAAACTCAGGATTTGTAAGAGTGGAGATGTGTTTAGGGATCAGATGATCCTGGGCATGCTGTGATTCACGCTAGTGCCATCACTGCAGGTGTATACTGCTCACGTGTGTGGTTAGCTGGTCAAATAAGGCACATACCTCCTTGTACTGTCCTGGCTGGTCAGCAGCTTCACAGAGATATGGGTGTTCCAAGAAAAATGAAAGGCTTTGAGTGCAAAGCCTGAACCTGTCCTGGTCAAGGTGAAGCTATCCAAATCTTCCTGGGCTACTGTAGGTAATGATTTGGCCATTTCTTGATGGCTGGTTAGGAGAAAGAAAAAAAAAAGGCATAAAATAATTTTAAAATGAAGCACTACTTTGTAGAATAGAATAGAATAGACCAGACCAAACCAGACCAGACCAGACCAGCTTGGAAGAGACCTTCAAGATCATCGTGTCCAACCTATCATCCAAGAACACCCAACCAACTAAACCATGGCACCAAGCACCCCATCAAATCTTCTCCTAAACACCTCCAGTGATAGCAACATCACCACCTCCCCAGGCAGCCCATTCCAATGGGCAATCACTCTCTCCATGAAGAATTTCTTCCTAACATCCAGTCTAAACCTCCCCTGGTGCAGCTTGAGACTGTGTCCTCTTGTTCTCCCAGGCAAGCAGCACCAGAAGAGACCAGCCCCCACCTGGCTACAGTATCACAGTATCACCAAGGTTGGAAGAGACCTCAAAGATCATTGAGTCCAACCTGACTCCCTTCAGGTAGTTGTAGACAGCACGAAGGTCTGCCCTGAGCCTCCTCTTCTCCAGGCTAAGCAACCCCAGCTCCCTCAGCCTCTCCTCACAGGGCTGTGCTCCAGACCCCTCCCCAGCTTTGTTGCCCTTCTCTGGACACCTTCCAGCACCTCAACATCTTTCCTAAACTGAGGGGCCCAGAACTGGACACAGGGCTCAAGGTGTGGCCTAACCAGTGCTGAGTACAGGGCACAATGACCTCCCTGCTCCTGCTGGCCACACTGTTCCTGATGCAGGCCAGGATGCCATTGGCCTTCTTGGCCGCCTGGGCACACTGCTGCCTCATGTTCAGCCTACTATGAACCATACCCCCAGGTCCCTCACTGCCTGGCCACTCTCCAGCCACACTGACCCCAGCCTGTAGCACTTGTCATTAGTAACACTTGTCATTAGTAACAAAGCACAGTGAAGCTACATGACTCCTTACTTCCCAAATAACTATTAAACCTGATCCAAGAGGCTTCCTTTTACCACTCTGCATTAGAGTTCCCTTATACCAACAGGGAAAATGCACTAATTGCAAAGGAGTGTCTCAACCATAATTTGCTATCTGAGGCTGCAAGGTACTAATGAATTGCTCATTATTTCCATCTGATGACTTTGAAATGTTGGGCCATAATATATAAATATATAAATGTGATTTTAAAGTGATACTGAATTGTGTAAGCAAACTTGTCTGTTACATGCTAGGCTAGTATAGTTTCCCTACTTCTCATAAAAAAGGCAATTATTCACTAACTCATATCACTGTGTTCTGCATCCTTCCTGCAACTCTTTAATACAGTACCACATATGAACACAAAAGTAAGGTAAAAGGCCAGTTTTCTGGCAGAACTCTGCTCAATGGAGTTGTGTCTTTATAGCAGCCTCTACTTGGGCAGTCCTCTCTCTATACAGTACCTCTCCAGGGCAGTCCTCTCTCTATACAGTACCTCTCCAGGGCTATCTGAATGTCTCAGACCCAAAACATGGTAATGCATGTGGATTAATCTCTTCAAAGCACAACTATGTTACTGCACAAATAACTTTTTTATTACATCTGTGAAGCTACATTAGAGATAACCAAAGTCAGTGGTGAAAGAGGAAAACTAGAAAATAGTTGGGATAAAAACATTGGTAAGGATTGCTGCAAGACCAGTGGCTAGTGAGTCAGAAGAACTCAGACTGGAATACTCCCTTCAGAGGTTCAGTAGACTGGGGCTAGAAAAAGAAACACAAGGGAACTGAAGGAACAGGGTTAAAAATTTGAAATGATCAGGAAGTTATGTTGAGTATGAATTGTGTCCTGCTAGAAGATGGGCTCTACAAAAAGAGCTCCTTGGAGCAGAAAGCCTGGAAGTCTTCTGACTTCAAGCAGATCCCTTGTTCTCCACAAGGGGAATAGAAACAAAAACCTGAAGATAACTTTGCCAGTGCTCATGGCTGAGCTGCTTTTAGTTCATGGCCAATTTATTTTCAGTTGATCCCGGCTGTGCCACACTGGCACATTCACAGAGGGGTGCTAAGATCAGGTTTGCATCTAACCATGATCAAAATGCAAATAGGAATTCTATAGCTGATTTGCCAGTTTGGCTTGAGCAGTATTTGATGATGAGAAGAGAGTACAGCTGAATTTTTTGCTTTCTGTTTTGAGAATGTAGTTTGAAAGCAATAGTTGCCTTAGGTGCTTCACTTAGGGTTTTCCTAAAGAATAAATCCAATATGGTGTGAAGCTGATGGGCAGGTCAAAAGTTTCGTAACAATTGATAAGAATCTTCTGAATGGAGTTAAATTTCCAAAAGAGCCGTTTATCCTTTAAAGTTCCAAAGACAGACCACACAGATCTACCAATGCTAAATATAAAGGAGGTAATCAAAAGCTTGGCAGGAGCAAAATTATGCCTAATTTTCATTGTATACTACACTACATAATAATGTAAATAGCCAAAAGAATTTGCTCAAGTCCAAATATAGTACAAGGAACATAAATCTTTCTCTGTTACAAACCACAACATACCAAATACCATTCTCCCTGTATCTTGATTTTGTATATGTTTTTACACCTCATCCTTGAGTAATTTGCTGACAACCCTAAAGTGGGTCTTTTATTTATCCAGGTAGCTAACCAGATTCTTAAAACCATTGGAAGGACTAACCTTGGAATATGAGACTATGACAGAATCACAGTAACAAAATCGCTACCCTGATTGCAGATTTGCTATCAAAGCCATCTATTACATAGTTTTGCTCTTCTGAATGCTTTTTCTCCCAGACCCTTTCAAAAACTATAGAATCACAAAACAAATATTTCTTAAGTGACCTTTGCAATGAAGGGTTACAGATTATTTTTTAGTAAGACACTAAAAAGTCTCAGACAACTTTGCCATCCTCCCTCAGCTAGGCAGGCAGGGGCAGGAGGGAAGCTGGTGCAAATCCTTTTATTTGAAGTGGCTCACTTCAAAATTAGCTTTTAAAAAGTAGTTAACAGCAAAGATGCTTTCATTAGTATGAGAGAAACTCTACATTATGGTAATAGATTATGGTAAGAGACTCAATAAAAGAAATCAGAAACAAAAATCAGCTTACCCCTGGAAACACTGGCATAAAAGCTACGGAGCAGCAAAGTGAAACTACTTGTAGACACCAAGTGCTAGCTGGCTTTGAGCTGCATTCAAACACAGCTCGAGCTTTCCTGCATGAGTCAGCTTCTTGTTGATCTCTCCTGCTATTGGCTGCCTGCAAACATCTAAAATTTCCTGGTTGTGTGTAGAAGCTGTAACTCTTTAGTAGCTGCAGATGAGTTTGCACTGGCTGATTTGTTAACTGCCTGTTATTAAGGAGAGGAATTACAGAAAAGGAGGTTGGATAGCTACTTTTTGCCACAAGGAGGAATGCTGAGAGGGAAAGCTATGTAAAAACACCATATTGGATACAGCCCAAATGCAGCCCAGCATGTAGAGCTGCTTGCAGATTGTGCAGCTGATGCAGTAGATCAAGCCAACAGCACAACTACAAAATCCCTTTAAATTTTTTAAGTCAAGTTGATCTTAAAACAGGATGAAAACGGCCTTTTTTCCTTTCCTGTTTTTTTCCTTTTCTTTTTCCTGGTCATAGGTTAGGTAAGCATAGAGGTTAACATTAGGTTGCAAAGAAGGATCAATTGGTTGCCATGTAGCTCTGCTGAAAAGGATGTAGGTGTCATACTGGAAGTTAAGTTGATCATGAGCCAATACGAGTGTGTTCTCATCACAGGTGGGAAAGTTGCATGCTGGGCTACATTGGGAATACATTCAGCAAAGAGAGAAGTCATCATTTCTCAAGTACTCAGAAATGGGGAGGCTGAATCTGAAGTACTGTAGGCAACTTTAAGGTCCTCACTTCAAAATGGATGATGTAGGCAGCCACCAAGATGAGGCCCTAAAGCACGCAACTTAAAAAGAGAAGTTGAGGGAGCTGGTCTTGTTTAGTCAAGTGATAAAGGCTGATAGAAGCCTACAGCTTCTTGAAAGTCAGTTATGAAGAGAAAGCCAAATTCTTCTCCACAGTGGCAAGTAACAATGGCATAGACAGATGTCTTTACTACAGAGGTTCAAGTCAGATGCTGGAAAAAGGTTTTCACTAGGTGGGTAAGGCAGTACTGGAATAGGCCACTCAGGTTGCAGAGTCTCAATCCTTTAAGGTTTTTCTAGCCTCAGGTAGGCAAAGCTGTAGCTGTCCTGATCCAGCACTGCTTCGAGCAGGAGACTTGGCTAGATAATGCCAAAAGTCCAGAATTTCTTTAATTTTATGAAAACTATGTCAAGCCTAGTTGTATTCCTGCTGAGCCCCCAGCATATACATTCACACTGAAGGTTGATGGAGCTGAATGAATTTAGGAGAAACAGTCACTTCAATTGATCAAATTTCAAACTTTCCAGTCCATGAGGACTGCTTTTATTTAGAGAGTCTGACTTTAAAAACCAGTGTCTGTCAATGAGATTCCGTCCACAGACTTCTGTTGGGTTTGGATCAAATCCTAACCCTGCAGTAGGGAGGGAACAAGCAGAAGGGAAGTTACCTAATCTTCCCATGATCATGGGAAAGCCCCTTATGTCTAAAAATCATATGGTTAGGGCTCCAGGGCCTGAGAGGAAGCACACTACAAACAGGAAATGTGCAGTGCACTTCATGTAGAGTGCATTGTTTCCTGACAGCTATCTGGCAAGCATCAGCTTTCCCTGCCCTCCACACCCCCTCCAAAAGTGAAATTAGTATGAGGGAACTGAAGCAGCAAAGGTAAAAGAGATAGGCTGTAGTGCTTGTGGAGAAGGCTGGAAGCATGTCAAGCTGCTGTGGCCATGTAATCCTTCTCCCCTTGGCTTTGATTCATCAATAACACATTCATTTGTGTCCATAGTCTACATTTCTGTAGAAATACATTTTAAATGTTTTCCTCTGTTTAAGGTATTAATTTGTCAGACTCAGAGTGTACTGCATCAGAATCACAGCTGTTCAAAATCCTTACAACAATTTAAAGAAACTTCTTAGGGAGAGCTTTGTAGATGGTTTGAAGGACTTAATTTTGCAGAAATTCTTTCATACTTAGTCTTAGACATTTCTGTATTTTTAGAATATCAAGTGCTGGGGGAATACAAGAGCAATCCTGGATTTGTTTACTCCTTTTGGTTATTTACTTGTGTTATCCTTTTATTTCTAGACCAGCAGCATTCCAGTATTTGAAGGGGCTTGCAGGATGGATGGAGAGGGACTTTGTACAATGGCATATAGTGACAGGATGAGGAGTAATGGCTTCCAACTGGAAGAAACTAGATTTAACTTAGACATTAGGAAGAAATTCTTCCCCATGAGGGTGGTGAGGCACTGGAACAGGTTGCCCTGAGAAGTTGTGGAGGCTTCAACCCTGGCAGTGTTCAAAGCCAGATTGGGTGGGCCTTGAGCAACTTGGTCTATGAAGAGGTGTGCCTGCCCATGGCAGTAGGGGTGAAATTAGATGATCTTTAGGGTCCCTTCCACCCTAAACCATTCTATGATTCAATGACTATTTTAATCGTAAAACCCCCTCAGCATAAAACTATAAAGCTTAATTTTAACCCATATTCAGAGAAAACAGAAACATACAAGGCAATCTGCAGTGCAAGTGTAAACTAATTAAACAGCATTATTCCCAAACATGTTAATTAAAAAGCAGCAGTTAGTACTTTACCTACACATAATTTATCCTGAGAAATTTAAAGCTTATCACATAACGGGAACCCTCTATAGGATCACACGAGGTGTGTCTTGTTCAGTAGCTAGATGATACAAAGGAAACAAAAGTTTAATTTTGGCTGTCAGTAAGCTGTTGGACTGTTGTGATTGGCTGTTGTTTGTGTTTTAGGTTTTTTTAAATTTTATTTTAATTATATGAAATATTTGGAATACAAATTTCCAGGAGGAAATAAAGGGTAACACAAACATTAAACCTTCCCAATCTGCTATGCATAGGATTGACATAGAGATATCTAAATGCGGAGATACTGGAGAAGAACAGACAGCTCTTGTCAAAACCAGTAGCTGCTTGATGTCTAGAGACTGTATGCTATCATCAAATACAGAGAAAGATAGATTGTAAAAGAAATACCACTTTGGATACACTGGGTCATATGCAAGGAGAACAAGGACCAGGAAGGTGATCTGAAGAACACTTATGACCATTACAGTATCACAGTATCACAGTATAACTAAGGTTGGAAGAGACCTCAAAGATCATCGAGTCCAACCTGTCACCACAGACCTCATGACTAGACCATGGCATCAAGTGCCATGTCCAATCCCCTCTTGAACACCTCCAGGGACAGCGACTCCACCACCTCCCTAGGCAGCCCATTCCAATGACGAATGACTCTCTCTGGGAAGAACCTTCTCCTCACCTCGAGCCTAAACTTCTCCTGGCACAGCAGAATTCCTTATGTTTGCAGAATTCCTCATGTAGTAAGCAAATCCATCCATCACAGCATATGGCAGACAGTGGCTGACTATAAGTGCAGGAAGAATTCAGGCAGTATGTTACTTCTAGAATATACCTGTGCTCCTGCTGAATGATAGCCCAAGTCTTTCAGAAAAGCCACGGATCTCAATCCAAAGACCAGCTTTTATTTCATTCAGGACACAAACAAAACTCTGAGCTTCCAGATGTCAAAGAACCCGCTGTATTTAATGTTTTCAAAGTGTCCAGAGAAAGCCTTTGAACATAAACCCATATCAATCCAAGAACGAGAACATTTGCTTTTTCAAGCCAAAATTGTTTTGTGGCTTGCTCACAAGTTAAGACAGTATATGGGAAACACAAACACATTCTTAACATCTGAGCATGCTGAAAGTAGGCATTATAGTGGATAAAGATAACACTGTTTAAGACCAGTGGTTTTTAAGTCTCCACCTCTTAATAGTCATGCAGAGTGAACTCAGTTGCAATCAAATTTAAACCAAAATGGGAGCTTTACAAGAAGCAGCATTAAAGGACCATAGTATAAGATGAAGCATTGAATAGAGCATGGGCAATAAAAGAATTACACAGTACCAGAAGATCAAAGCATTAAGGTGACCCAAATACCAAAGGTTCTGATGCACGTTCAATAAATACTATGCTTTGATATTTCAGAAGAGTTCTCATCATCATTTCTCAATCTAGTTATTCCAGTTGAGCTTCTTAGAGGGTAACTTCTGGCAAAGAGGTGCGTTCTAAGGTGCTGTTTTCTTTGGAATCTTGTGTATTTCAGAAGGTCTTGCAAGAAATTGCTATTAAAGTGGTGTTAGGCTTCAAATTCATGGGATTCAAAGGCTCAGTATTGCACCTTTATGAAACCTAAGCTATAGTTCAGGAGTGCATCCAATGACATAATTATCTTGTTCCAGAAGGTAGGACTCCAAATTGATACAGTTCTTGCCCACTGTTGTGGGATACTTAAAGATACAAAATTATGGTGTCTATTTCATGGATTTGCAGTTGAACTAAACCATTCTTTGTTTTAGTTTAAGCAAATGGTTTCCTTAAACACCCATACCATACTATTCTGAAAAACAGTTGTAACATTCACCTTGTCGTTAATGAAATTACTAAACAAGAGTATTACAGCTGCTGGCCTTAGGTAGTTTCTATGGAATCAGCAGTGCCAAACACCTCTGCTAATTAAAATGTACCATAGAAATGCATTAATTCTTTACCCAACTGTTTTAAATAGTGGAATCCTAAACAGGTATCACACAATTCATAATTTATGTAAGTGGAAAACACAAGGCAAAGAACTCCGAGACTGCAGAGAGCTTAGGGTATCATATCTTGTTAAATGGTTTGTAAAGAGTGTCCTAGACAACATCCCAAATGTTTATGATCTGTTTTGGAACCTGATGTACTAAATACTATTAAGACAGGGTGGAGAGATGCTAAACCTCCAGGTCCATCAATTATATACCTGGAGATAAATAGTACCAGCAAGCTAATGGTGAAATGACAGAGGCCTAGATTGTATGACCTTGCTGTGATTGTATAGCATAGGTATGCAAGAGGATACAAGCAGGCTTTCAAAACCTTGACACACACCAACCAAAACTCAAGGTCTTGTAGGCAAAGAAACATAGTGAGCTCATGCTCCCCTAAGGATACCTATTCCAAGGAGAGAGAAAGTGCAGCCATATTAATCAAATCCCCCAAAGAAGTCCATTCTATGGAAGGCCACAATGCTAAGACCTTTACCAATGCCATGCCTGCCTCTAGCATTTTCCACTGGAAAGCGGGCAAGTTTTTTAATTAGGTTGATGCTAAGTGCTGTGTTTTCTCTGCATATATGAAAATATACAAGTGAGCCTAAATGATCAGCATGGAATTGAAAAATATCGAAACTAAATGTTGTTTATCCATTGCAGGGCTGGTTTGGTTGGGGATTTACTTATTTATTTTCCAAAGTTTCCACAAAAGGTACATTGAAGACATCTGAAATATACAGATTGCTACTGACTTCCTTTTAATTGTTGATATAATCTAGTCTGCTTGTAGGTCACTTGTATTTAGTGGCATGGAGAAAGAATTTTGAATTGCTGCAGTAAACATCAGTGGACTTTCAGTCATCCAGGAATACACTCGCTTTATGGTGAAACTGTGCTCTACTAAAATTAACTCCTGCCAAGTTCATATTCTTTGGATTCAGTTGTTAACACACTAAACTGAAATTAAGTCCAACACTGCTGGAGGTAAACACTTCCTTCTCTTCTTTGGAAAGCCGCCAACTAACATAGAGGTCACACAGAAAGGAGAATTTACCGCGGTTTCCCAACAGCCTTTCCAATCACAAGGGTCATTTCCATTTCCAGATCAAAGAAGCTTTTGTGAAGTTGAGAAATTTTATCTGGGCTGGAATCCATTAATTGTTTGAGTGATGTGTAGAGATAGCACCTAAAAAAAATATATATATATATAAAATCTACTTGTGAAACTTAAATCCTGTTCACAATTATTAATAAAATCGGATTAACAGATCTCACAGTAATTAAGGAACTAAGTACAAGTTTCAGCTTTCATTTGGAGGCTGATGAATCAAAACCCTCTGAAACTCTACTTATTACAGACCCAAGAGCTTGGAAGACAACTAAAAAAGAACAATACACATGGTCTCATTGAAAGCATACTCATTTGAGAGGCTGAATTTTTGAATGTTTGCGACGGCAACGTTGCCTACAAACTCCTCAGAACAGACTAAACATTGCAGTCCTTGTTTTTTGCTTAGTACTTTCTTGCAGTACATTTTTAATTGCTTAGCTGAGGGAAATCACCATTATTTCTCCTGTGAAAGTTGTGAGAAAAGAGGACATGAAGCAAGAGAAACGTGGGCAGCATCCAAATGGGCTAGAGGACCTAAGCGCTGTCTGTCCTCAGAGGTGTGTGCCTGCTTTGCTGTCTGGCTGGCTTTCTTTAGAAGCTGTCTTTTCATCAGTACCAAAAAAACTTGAGCCAAAAATATATTAATTACTAATCACACAGTTTAAGAAAACATTGCAAATCATCTTTGGGGACAGATATTCTAACTTTTTAACTTCTCAGTGGTCTAACTCTCCATTTTCATACAGACAAATAACAGATAAGTAAACTGTTCTCTGATAATATCATCTCAAGTACTTTTCTGTCTTCTGCTTTTCTGAAGCTGAAAACAATACCCCGCCAGCGGTGAAAGCAGGTTGGGCAGGCTGAACTTTGTTCTCTTGTGTTCTTTCCAGGAAGTAGCAACAAAAAGAAATGACCTGTTACAAATTCCCCCATTGTACTGTAAGAGACAAAAAAAACCTAGGGAGCCTTATCCTTGTGCTGAGGTGACATCTACATCCTCCTCTTTCTGGCTTCAGTACAGGAAAGCAGGGAGCAAACCAGATAGCTGTCTGGAAAACATTAAATAGGAAACAGAATTTTTGCAAGAGAAGCTAATGACCCCTGACACCAGCAGCCTTAGGGAAAAAACCATGAACTTTCCAGTTTATGTAGATGCCAGAAAAAAGGTTCAGGTTCATGACTGCAAGAAGCAGGTAGCATTAAGCCTATATGTGCACAGTGATATAACGCACACCTCCAGAAAACATTTTCCTCTTAAAGTAAAACACAACAGCATTTTGTAGCATGTACACCAAAATTAGTGACTCTCTGGATTAAAAGGCAATGATTGTGTTGCCACTCAGAAGCACCTCATGGGGATGAAGGAGTAAGCAAACTGGACTTCCATAAAGTTCAAATGTTCAACACCTGGAAGGAGTAACCTCATGCACCAGAACATGCTGAAGGTCAACGAGCTGGAAAACAGTTCTGCAGGAGAAAATGTTAGGGTCCTTAGTCGATAAGCAGCTGAATGTGAGCAGCAATGTGCTTTCGTGACAAGGAAGGATGACAAACATCCTGAGCTGCATTAGGAAGAATGTTGCCAGTAGGTCAAGTGAAATCACTGGTTAAGACCACACCTGGAGTTGCATCCCAATTTCTGGGCTTCTGTTTCCAGAAAATGGTCTGTTGTTACTTCCCCAGTGAAAAGTGATACCTAAAAAGAACGTCATAATAAAAATGAAGTAAGTATAGACATGGTTAAACAACTAAAGGGTGGCCTGTCAACACAACTTGAGTTGTGTCATGTGGCTTTCATCAGATAACCTAGCTTAACCACTGCCTTTTCTTGCTTGCCTGCAGAGAGCAGTTACTTAACTTTCTCATCCTACATGTTTAATAGAGTAAAAAATCATTGTCAGATCAGATGTAGCACAACTAGCAATGCTGCTACTCTCCTGTAACTATAAGAACTCAGTTCTTTGTGCTTTCAAGAAGTGCAGAAGAGTCTTTCTGCAGTGTCACATTGTGATATGTGTTATAAGCATGCCATGGATGGAAATAAAAGCGAATGAGCGGTCAGAAAGGCTGACTAAGTCCTACCATTATATGCCACAGTTTATTAATAGCAATTCTAAGTACAATTGAATTCTCAGAATTCACAAGCTCCTGTTTACAAGCTTCCTAAAGTTTGGCCTCCAAGGAACACAATGCTGAAGCCATCATACCATGTTTCAATCTGTGCCCTTTGTAGGGTATTGCAATAATTTTAAAAGTTTGAACTATGTTTTACTCAGGAAGAAGATCCCTAAAGATACTGACTTCCCAAAGCTGTTTGAAAATAAGGCCTTAGTGTGGGGTGTCCCTGCCCATGGCAGGGGGGGTAGAACTAGATGATCCTTGTGGTCCCTTCCAACCCTGACTGATACTATGATACTATGAAAAGAGAGAGAGAGAAAACACACAGGAAGATGAATCATCAGCACTACAGCAAGAGGTAAGCTGTTACACAGCTCTAAAGCCTCTACTTGTCACTGGGTTCATGCTGCAGCTTCAGCATACCTGAATTAAATTAACCACAAGATGAAAGTCTTCAGAAAGTCATGCTATATGAGTTTCAACACCAATGCAACTACTTATAATTCAAGTAACTTTCCAATTCTGTGCATTCCAGCTGCTCTTGTCTCACCTAACTTCACACAGGCTTGATTCTATTTCTTTTGATCACAAAGGGAGAAAAGCAAATTCTTAAGGTGAAAGGCTACCATAATGATTTATCCTATATCAACATTATATCTGTTGGAGTGTTTGCTTAACCAAAAGAAAGTTACTGTGTTGCTCCTTTTAGTCACTATTCATAATTATTTCTATCAGAGAGCTGCAAAACAAGGTGAGCAGGAGCCACTTGAGACAGGGTGCAGGCAGGTTCCATGTCCTTACTGGCAAGGACTATAATAGCCAAGCAAGTGGCACAGAACAGAGGAGACCTAGTAGTCAACATTCAAGTCCTGAAAAAAGAGATGAGTCTGAGGGCAAATGTTCAATCAGTAAGGTACCAGGCTGAACCCAAGCAAACCAGCAATGCAGATCAGAGAAGAAACACCAGCAAGAATGTGAACTTAAATGTAGTTCATGGGACAGCAGGCAGACAGCATGTATGTAGGTCCCAGATGATACTGATGAGGACGAATAGGGACTGCTGGTGCTCTCAGGGCCCTGACAGAAGTTAAATTCCAGTAGTGATAGCCTATTGTGTCTTCTAGGTAGGCTCTTTGAAAGTGCTGAGGTTGTACTAAAAGGTTTAAAGTTGAGGTTTTAAAGTTAAGGTATTAAAAGGTTTAAAGTTAAGGCTACAATGAAATTTTAATGTAATTGTTCAGTAAGCTTTGGTAGAATCCGTTTCTGAATGTCTGACACTAATCTTCAAGAGAATAATTTTAATAATTTTGTATGCTAGAATGCTACATTCATGCAGTTCTGATTGGCTATTGGCCCAAGTCACAGAATTTAATATTGCCATATCTTCAATAAAGGTCTAATTTTCACGCTTTGTCTTCTCACTTTTGTTTTTGGTGACCCTTCCATAACCCCAGTTTTGACTGACCTGCAAGTGAGGTTTTTCCTTTTATCACAGAGACTGTTTGTCAAACATTGCAAGTTTCATGTATGTGGTGTTATTTTAGAGAAAACAGTCATGATTTATTTAGAGGAACTCCATCAGCAGGTGGAAAGCCATGAGGGAAGTATCAGAAGGAAACAAGTTTCTTTAAATAGTTTCTGATAGCTCATATGAAGTCTAACTTCTTCTTAAACTAGGATTTCACAGGATCACAGTATCACAGTATAACCAAGGTTGGAAGAGACCTCAAAGATCATCAAGTCCAACCTATCAACACAGACCTCATGACTAAACTATGGCACCAAGTGCCACATCCGGTCCCCTCTTGAACACCTCCAGGGATGGTGACTCCACCACCTCCCTGGGCAGCACATTCCAATGACGAATGACTCTCTCCGTGAAGAACTTTCTCCTCACCTCCAGCCTAAACTTCCCCTGGCACAGCTTGAGACTGTGTCCCCTTGTTCTGGTGCTGGTTGCCTGGGAGAAGAGACCAACCCCCACCTGGCTACAACCACCCTTCAGGTAGTTGTAGAGGGCGATGAGGTCACCCCTGAGCCTCCTCTTCTCCAGGCTAAACAATCCCAGCTCCCTCAGCCTCTCCTTACAAGGCTGTGTTCAAGGCCTCTCCCCAGCCTTGTTGCCCTTCTCTGGACATGTTCAAGTGTCTGGATGTCCTTCTTAAACTGAGGGGCAGTTTAACACATTGCAGTCTCCTAGAGACTGTGGAATATGAAGGCTTTGTTCTTGTGCATGATAATAGGTCTGGTCAGTATGTAAAATTATAAAAGTCATGACTGGAATCAGGTTTGAGGTGAAAAATGTGTTCAGAAAACTGCATTTGTATAAAAGCTGTCTTTGGTACTGCTTGGCATTACTGTTCATGGAACTTTCTGTGCAGTCATACAGTGACTACTCACAAGTATGTCTGCTGACTGATACTTGACTTGAGGCATTAGAAGCACTCCAGGTACAGAATGCTTATAGTGAAATGAGAAGAAATAGTCAAAGGTGAATAAAGATGTTAAAAATCAAATTATCTTTGTCATGTCATTGGTATACTGCATTGATATTGTGACACATTGCATACCACTGGAAAGGTTGCTGCTTTGTTTTTTCTTCCAAGAAAACAATTTTTGTACTTTGAAATGTACCTAGTTGCAAAGACAATGATGCTTTGGTTTCATGAGGCCACATGTGCTAGTCAGAGCATTCAGAAAGGGACCTAGGGGTACTGGTTGATAGTAGGCTGAACAGGAGCCTGCACTGTGCCCAGGTGGCCAAGAAGGCCAATGGCATCCTGGCCTGCATCAGGAACAGTGTGGCCAGCAGGAGCAGGGAGGTCATTCTGCCCCTGTACTCAGCACTGGTTAGGCCACACTTTGAGTCCTGTGTCCAGTTCTGGGCCCCTCAGTTTAGGAAGGATGTTGACTTGCTGGAACGAGTCCAGAGAAGGGCAACGAAGCTGGGGAGGGGTTTGGAGCACAGCCCTGTGAGGAGAGGCTGAGGGAGCTGGGGTTGCTTAGCCTGGAGAAGAAGAGGCTCAGGGCAGATCTTCATGCTGTCTACAACTCCCTGAAGGGAGGTTGTAGCCAGGTGGGGGTTGGTCTCTTCTCCCAGGCAAGCAGCACCAGAACAAGAGGACACAGTCTCAAGCTGCACCAGGGGAGGTTTAGGCTGGAGGTGAGGAAGAAGTTCTTCATAGAAAGAGAGATTGGCCATTGGAATGGGCTGCCCAGGGAGGTGGTGGAGTCACGATCCCTGGAGGTGTTTAGGAAGAGACTGGCTGGGGTGCTTGGTGCCATGGTTTAATTGATTAGATGGTGTTGGATGATAGGTTGCACTTGATGATGTCAGAGTTCTCTTCCAACCTGGTTAATTCCATTCTAAAACTGAGAGCTGAAAAACTCATCTTATTTTTAAAGGCCCTGAGTTCACCACTTTGTATCCGTAAGAATATAAAGGTAGTAAAGAAAAAAATCTGTTTATCTTCTTGTACCTCAACATAACTGAATCCTGTCCAGCTCACACATTATTACCCTTTCTCTCTTATTCTTTAAGAAATTGGAAAAATATTGGGGTTTTCCCTTGCTATTTCATCAGTGGGGTTTTCTGGTAAGTTTTTGTAGCCTTACTTGCAAAACATTCATTTTCGTTTTGAGAATCTAGGAGCTATTTTTAGAAGGAGAACTCTCTCTTTCATCATACAGTAACATGATTGGTTTTCCTTTTCATAGGTTCTGCTGAATCTCAAGTTGCTTATCAGAATTGCATATATGAAGTAGAAAGTAAGACATAGTGCTGGTCTTGAAAAACAGGATAAAAAGTGAACTGAAACTAGCAGTTTGCACACTAAGAATATTGACTCCTGTGCTGGTCTGTGCTCTGCTCTTTTGCTGCCTTCCCCACAAGTTTGCTTTCTCTAACCCTTGTTTTACCTCATTGCTTGCGAGGATTGGAAGCTGTGGCTGAAGCAAGGCTGGTGTGCATTTATGGTGCTTAGCACAGAAAAGTTCTGACTGTAGATGAAAGTTGATGTAGCAGTGCTGGACAAATAGGTATAAGAGGAAATGATACACACATGTTTGAGGTGGAAGGTGCTAACCAAAAATAACAATGAAATTTGTGAAGGCAGAGGACTTGCACAGAAAACAAAAAAGATGGCATTTTCTAATATTATCTATGGAAAGATCTAAGCACAGAGGCATGTGAGACATTCTGAGCTTACAGCAGAATTGGTAGGTGAGGAAGGGAACAGAAACCTGCAATTCTAGTATCAGAACAGGTAATTGTTGAAAGGCTGTAGAAGGCAGAAAGGTTACAGAATTCCAGGAGATATCTGGGAGGGTGGTGAGTGTGGACAAAGGTCTGCACAAACAGCCTTGGGGGAACTCTCAAATTCTGGGATCACCATAGAAAAAGGTTAATTTCTTTAGTTTGTGGAAGATTATGATGAGAATGTTTCTTTTCCTTCTCTGAATGTTACAACAGGCTTCCAATGCTCTCTCCAGCTTCCTGTCAGACAACTTTTGCTCATGTGTTTATGGATCTCTCAAAAGGCCAATGGCATCCTGGCCTGCATTAGGAGTAGTGTGGCCAGCAGGAGCAGGGAAGTCATTGTGCCCTGTACTCTGCACTGGTTAGGCCTCACCTTGAGTCCTGTGTCCAGTTCTGGACCCCTCAGTTTAAGAAGGACACTGAGACACTTGAACATGTCCAGAGAAGGGCAACAAGGCTGGGGAGAGGCCTTGAGCACAGCGCTGTGAGGAGAGGCTGAGGGAGCTGGGATTGTTTAGCCTGGAGAGGAGGAGGCTCAGGAGAGACCTCATTGCTCTCTACAACTGCCTGAAGGGTGGCTGTAGCCAGGTCTCTTCTCCCAGGCAACCAGCACCAGAACAAGAGGACACAGTCTCAAGCTGTGCCAGGGGAGGTTTAGGCTGGAGGTGAGGAGAAAGTTCTTCCCAGAGAGAGTTGTTGGCCATTGGGATGTGCTGCCCAGAGAGGTGGTGGAGTCCCCATCCCTGGAGGTGCTCAAGAGGGGATTGGATGTGGCACTTGGTGCCCTGGTCTAGTCATGAGGTCTGTGGTGACAGGTTGGACTCGATGATCTTTGAGGTCTCTTCCAACCTCAGTGATACTGTGATACTGTGAATGGTATCACAATCACTGCTATGAACACCACACCGACCCCAGTCATGACAGGAGATCATTCCAAGCTTTGCAGGCACATGTGAACCGCATTGAGAGGACAACATTCAGGAATGCTAAGTGAATATATACATACTCTGTACCAGTAAGTGTATTTCCTTGGTATCCTTAAGATAATCTATTTATCCCAGCTTTCTGGGATATTTTTGTACTTAGCTCCAAGAAATGTTATAAGTGTAGTGCCAATATGGCAGAAGTACAAAGCATTCTGAACACATGAATCCAGATTATTACTTGGCTCAAACATCAAATATATGGCAGGCATGAAATGTTTTATAAAACTGGCAGGACTCTGTGAAACCAGAAGAGTATTGGGGACAGAATTTACAAAAGCTGATGTTAAGAACCAGAAAGGAACTGAAGCAGTGAGTGCAGATGAGTTTGCTTGATACAAGTTTTGAGCTAAATCATCGGAAAGCAGGGAAAAGATTCAGTTGAAAAGCAATTGGAATCTGTCAGCTAACATTTTGATAAGAAACTTTCTCTTTTGAGATGCTAAATTCAGAGGATAGCTGCATAGATATAACAAGGTTTTTAAACAAAACTTTTGTATGCCATAACATTTCAAATAGGTTTTACAGAAGTAAGCTGGTATTTTACAAATGTTAAGCAGGCATGAAGTTGTTGAGGAGCTAGTTTACAGGAAAATCCAAGGAAGCAGTTGCTGGAGAGAACTTTTATTTATCATTAGGAGGGCTTCACAGTGCTTTGCAGAGGACCTAATGCCCTTACCTAAATGAAAGATGATAAACTTTTGTGACCAGTGCAAAAAATGGTAGAATATTAAAAAATGATATGGAAAAGAGAGAGTTTGTCGATGGTATTAAAAAAAGAAAGTGAGCCAGCCTAGACAAGAGTTATCCTGGAAAGCAGGACCTCCAAAATTGCAATGGGGGAAGGTGACATAGAAATAGGGCAGGAATGTTTGCCTGGAAGCATCACTGAAGTGGCAATCTGCAGAGTGCTCCAGCACCTCTCTGAAAAGAATGCTGAAAAACTGGAAGGAGCAAAGAATGATTTGCCAGAACCCCTGATTGACAAAACCACCTCACAGCGAGACACCGAAGAATGCTGTATCTCACTTAGCAAAAAGACAATAAGAAATAACTCCTTTACAGGTTTTAAGTTCTTCAATAAGGAGGGAAGGTGGGACAAAGATGCCTTTACAGAAGAAAAAGGACACTGCGGTGAACAAATAGGTGGAGACAGAATCAGGCAACAGGAAATTGAGGCACACCAAACTAAGCTACAGGGTGCATCTGCTTTAAGTTATCATCACCCTGCCTCTTGTTTGTAGTCAAGACCACATGATTAGACATCTACATACCTTTTACCTCTGGACAGAAGGACTGGGCTTTTTCTGTGTGTCACTCTGTATATTCTTTTGAAGGCTTCTGGTGTTCCTTCCTCTCAGCAAAGCCTGGTTTGGGGACAGAACAGTTTGCCACGTTACTCTCAGCAGAACTTCCGGAATTTGTGTTAAGGGTTTTGAGAACAGCTGCCCTAGGTCAGCAGTACAGGATACTGCACTAGCTTTCGGTTTATATTCTTCTAAAAACCTAGTGTTCCACACCCCACCCCCCTCGCAAATGATTTCCTAATAGTGATCTATAAATCAGGGTCTCTTAGCAGTCCTGGGTGCTAGTAGTCTAAGTTAAGAATTTGGAGCCCTCATGTTTTATAAATCCCACCCCCCAGTAATCTGAGGAAATCCATAGGGGCAATCTTAACCCACACTGGGCATCAGTGTTTCACTGATACTACATCTTAGAATAGAATAGAATAGAATAGAATAGAATAGAATAGAATAGAATAAACCAGGTTGGAAGAGACCTTCAAGATCATCGCGTCCAACCTATCACCCAACACCACCCAATCAACTAACCCATGTAACCAAGCACCCCATCAAGTCTCCTCCTGAACACCTCCAGTGACGGCGACTCCACCTCCTCCCCAGGCAGCACATTCCAATGGGCAATCACTCTCTCCGTGTAAAACTTCCTCCTGACCTCCAGCCTGAACTTCCCCTGGCGCAGCCTGAGACTGTGTCCTCTTGTTCTGGTGCTGGCTGCCTGGGAGAAGAGACCAACCTCTGCCTGTTTACAACCTCCCTTCAGGTAGTTGTAGAGAGCAATAAGGTCACCCCTGAGTCTCCTCCTCTCCAGGCTAAGCAGCCCCAGCTCCCTCAGTCTCTCCTCATAGGGCTTGTGTTCCAAGCCCCTCACTAACTTCGTTGCCCTTCTCTGGACTCGCTCCAGCAAGTCAACATCCTTCCTAAACTGAGGGGCCCAGAACTGGACACAGGACTCGAGGTGTGGCCTAACCAGTGCAGTGTACAGGGGCAGAATGACCTCCCTGCTCCTGCTGGCCACACTGTTCTTAATGCAGGCCAGGATGCCATTGGCCCTCTTGGCTGCCTGGGCACACTGCAGGCTCATGTTCATCCTACCATCAACCAGCACCCCCAGGTCCCTCTCTGCCTGGCTGCTCTCCAGCCACTCTGACCCCAGCCTGTAGCACTGCATGGGGTTGTTGTGGCCAATGTGCAGAACCCGGCACTTGGATGCGTTAAATCTCATGCCGTTGGACTCTGCCCATCTGTCCAGCCTGTCGAGGTCTCTCTGCAGAGCCTCTCTACCCTCTAGCAGATCAACTCCTGTCCCCAGCTTGGTGTCATCAGCAAATTTACTGATGATAGACTCAATGCCGTCATCCAGATCATCAATAAAGATGTTAAAGAGGATGGGGCCCAGCACTGATCCCTGGGGGACTCCGCTACTGACTGGCTGCCAGCTGGATGTGACACCATTCACCACCACTCCCTGGGTTCGGCCATCCAGCCAGTTCCTAACCCAGCTCAGAGTGCTGCTGTCCAAGCCATGGGCTGACAGCTTGGCCAGGAGTTTGCTATGGGGGACGGTGTCAAAGGCCTTGCTGAGGTCCAGGTAAACTACATCCACAGGCCTCCCCACATCCACCAGGCGGGTCACCTGATCATAGAAGGAGATCAGGTTGGTCAGGCAGGACCTGCCCTTCCTAAATCCATGTTGGCTGAGCCTGATCCCTTGGCCATCCTGTAAGTGTTGTGTTATTGCACTCAGGATGACCTGTTCCATGACCTGTTTCTTGCCACACTTGCTCCCTGCTCTTTACACATCTATAAGTCACAATATGAAAGTTCCTTTTAGTCCTCTTATGAACTCAATTGGGTGTCACTGGCCACAGTAAAAGAGTAACAGTTTTATAGCCTGCCAGAAAGCTTTCCGTTTGTGGCTGGAAGGTGTTGAGTGGTTAGCTGCTTGCTCAGCCTTATGCCACCACACAGAGGCAGTGTGGGATCACGCAGCTTTGCTCCATGCTGCCTTCAACGTCTTCGGTCTGGGCAGTAATGCTGGACTGACGCAGGAGCCAAATCATATTCCATATGTGTGCAATACAGGTACAGGCCCTGTTTCCTTGGAGGACTGAGCACAGAAAAACAAAGAGTTAGTGATGGGAGGAATGGGGAAGGACAGTAATTTTCATGTGTTGCTCCCTCTGACTTAATAGAATTTATAGTTGCTCACTACTTCATGCATATGAAATCAAGAGGCTTATGACTGCTTTGTGAGACTTGTGCTTTCATATGATCAGATGCAGTCAAGAGTTGAAAACAAATACCCTGTCTTCTTTTCCAGTGTGTGCTGCTTTTCCTTGTCACATGGGCAGTGTGGTGCATAATGTACAGGCAGGACATGGTATTTACAGTTGGTTGCTACTCTGCTGACCCTGCAGATAAAAGGGAGAGATTTTGTGATTGAAGAACAGGGCCTGAAATAATGATTTCTTTCTTCTAATCTTGATGCTTCTGCCATGGATTTCTGGGTGTGACTACAGGCAAGTCACCCAGTGGGTTGTGACTCCATTACCTTCACAGTAAAGTTATCAAGAATATTTTTATGAGGGAAACTCAAGGTTCATTTAGGTGAGACCAGTGACAAGTGGAATCCCTCAGGGATCTGTACTGGGTCCAGCACTATTTAACATCTTTGTCAGCAATGTGGACAGTGGCATCAAGTGCACCCTCAGTATGTTTGCCAATGACACCAAGCTTTCTGGTGCAGTGGACTCACTTGAGGGCAGGGATGCCATCCAGAAGGATCTTCTCAGGCTTGAGAGCTAGCTAGTGCCAGCTGCATGAGGTTCAACAAGTTAAAGTGCAAGGTCCTGCATCTGGGTTGGGCCAATCCCAGGCACAAATCCAGGCTGTGTGCAGAGTGGGTTGAGATGAGCTCTGAAGAAAGAGACTTGGGTATATTGACTGATGAGAAGCTCAACATGAAATAGCAATGTGGTGTGACCAGCAGGTCAGGAGAAGTGATTGTTCTCCTTTTCTCTGCTCTTATGAGACCCCACCTCAAATACTGTGTCCAGTTCCATCATAAGAAGGACACAGAGCAGTTGGAGCAAGTCCAGAGGAGGGCCACAAAGATGACCCAGCGTCTAGAGCACCTCTGCTGTGAGGATAGGCTGAGGGAGCTGGGGCTGTGTAGCCTAGAGAACTCCAGAGGGACCTTAGAGCTGTCTTCCAATACCTGATGGATCCCACAGCAAAGCTGGAGAGGGACTTTTCATAATGATGTCTAGTGACAGGACAAGGGGGAATGGTTTTAAGCGGAGTGAGAGTAGTTTTAGATTGGATCTTAGGAAGAAGTTCTTCAATATGAAGATGCTGAGACACTGGAATAGGTTGCCCAGGGAGGTTGTGGATGCTTCCTCCCTGGAGATCTTCAAGGCCAGGCTAGATGAAGCCTTGAGCAGCCAAGTCTAGTTGAGAGCCCATGGTGGGGAGGTTAGAGTAGATGATCTCTGAGGTGTCTTCCAACCTAAGCCATTCTGATTCATTTAATGCTAGTGCTGTTTCTGATAACCAATGCAAACATTAAAGCATAGCTTTGTTTTGTTCATGCTGGTAATTCGAGAGCCCCTATTACAAGAGGGATGTGGAGGTTCTGGAACGTGTCCAAAGAAGGGCCACAAGGATGATCAGAGGGCTGGAGCACCTCTCCTATGAGGACAGACTGAAGGAGTTGGGGCTGTTCAGTCTGCAGAAGAGAAGGCTCCGAGGTGACCTAATTGTCGCCTTCCAGTATCTGAAAGGGGCCTACAGGAAGGCTGGGGAAGGACTTCTCAGGATCTCAGGTAGTGATAGGACTAGGGGGAATGGAATGAAGCTGGAGGTGGGGAGATTCAGGCTAGATGTGAGGAGGAGGTTCTTCACCATGAGAGTGGTGAAACCCTGGAATGGGTTGTCCAGGGAGGTGGTCGAGGCCCCGTCCCTGGGGGTGTTTAAGAGCAGGCTGGATGAGGCTCTGGCCAGGCTGATCTAGTGTGGGGTGTCCCTGCCCATGGCAGGGGGGTTGGAACTAGATGATCCTTGTGGTCCCTTCCAACCCTGAATGAAACTATGAAACTATGAAACTATGAAATAATCTTATGTGGTTTGAAGCCTTCCTATTAATACAAAGAAGACTCTTATCTTGAGGCAAGAATACTTGCTTGAAAAAAAACCCCAAACCATAAAAATAGGTTCTTTTAACTTCTCTGAAAGAGTATTATCTGCAGTTAATTAATTTAACAGAGCAAATGTGAAATGGCACCAGACAAGCAGCAGAGGTCACTGCCACATTATTTGGGTTAGTGTTGTCATGTGGCTGATAGGCCTGACCAAAAGGATTCACCAGAAATGTTGGGGTTTCAATTTCCCTGGAATTTTTATGTCTCAGAAGCAGAAAGAGGACCAAATGAACTTGTACTCCCAGGACTCCACAGCTATTTGAAAAACTTGGTCTTGACAGTTTCCCAGGCTGATGGGAAACTCTCACAGGCGGATCTAACACGCACAGCTATTTTCATGTCCTTTCACTTAACACCTACAGAATTGCCAAGAATCAGTTTTCCAGAGAAGTTGGCCCAGCTTTGTCTCTAATTGGGAACAGGACACCCAAAAGCTTCAGCCCCCAGTTGCATGGTGGAGATCCTTAAGAACAGACCCTAAGGTCTGGTGGTGTGGCCAGAGCTGGCCAAAGTCTCGGGGCTGCTTGACTTAAGGAGCCAAGAGAATCATGCACATATCTGTCTGATCCTGGAGCATTTCAGGTCATGTCACAGTACTGGGGTAAGTCCTCTGGGTAGGCCTGTTTTGGAGACAGTGATAAGAAGCATATCTGAAAGCATACCACAGAGGTGAAAAGTTTGGGAAAGAAAGGACTTTATTTTTTCTTATTTAAGCAGACAGATTCAGTAGTAACTTGAAATTGAAATATGTAAAGGTAAGCCCATTGCACTTCACTAATTTTTGGAGTGTTATCATGGGTTATTTATCAATTTAATCATGGTTTTAGTGAGTGTTTGATGGTGAAATTCCTTAGTAACAAAGTGCAATGAATTTCTAGTCACAACTCAATTAAATTTCTGGGGTTATATTCTGGCTGTAGTAGGTTATTTAAGTATGTCCTTAATCTGCCTAAGGAGGGTTGTAGAATTCAGGTGATGCATTGAGAGACCAGGATATGAGCTCCTAAGACTTAGCAGTACCGAAGCCACTCTGGGCCTTTTTGAACCCCAACCAAGCAAGACAGTCTTTATATGACTATATTAACCACTACCTTGCATTTTTATGTTGTATTTTTCATCAGAAACTTCTGGATTACTGGATCCCTAGCTCTTCTTCTCAAGACAAGTCAGAAGCTTTCTCTCTTCTTTGTAACTGACAGTTCTCAGCTGTTTGTGGTTGTGAATCCTCAGGTTCTCTGAAAAGTCAGTCCAAGCTATCGAGCTGAGCTACCAACAAATAGAATAGAATAGAATAGAATAGAATAGAATAGAATAGAATAGAATAGAATAGAATAGAATAGAATAGAATAAGCCAGGTTGGAAGAGACCTTCGAGATCATTGTGTCCAACCCATCATCCAACTCCATCTAATCAACTAAACCATGGCACCAAGCACCCCATCAAGTCTCCTCCTAAACACCTCCAGTGATGGCGACTCCACCAGCTCCACGGGCAGCTCATTCCAATGGGCAATCACTCTATGAAGAATTTCTTCTTCATAGAGATATATAAACATGTAACAAACATGTGGCTCTGCCCCTACCAGTTGCAGTTCTGCAATGGAGAAGGAGGGTAAGCCTCCAGCCATTATGGATCCCACTGAATTCAGTGCTAGCTGAACATTAAACCAGGACTGAATAATTCCATCATCACTTTATACATGGAACTTGTACAACCCTTTCCTGGAACTTTACCAGATTTTAGATAGATTATTTTTTTCACATATTGTGATCATGCATCAGTTTTGGCATGAGGAAAAAATTTCTACAGTTAATAAATAAAAACAAACTGTCTCAGGAAATATTAACTTGAGTGCTCCAGAGTGATTTTTGGCACTTGTCCCTGGCATTAAAAGTCCTTTAGATTCCATTATAGTCTGTTCTGTTCCTAATTATTTAAGAAACCAAGCACATTGGATAAAGTCCCACCTGGTACTAGGAGGCAAGTATTGTGGAGCCCATTATATAACCATCCTTCAGCTATGAAAGACAGCAAGCCTTTAGCAGCACAGGCTGGAGAGCAGCAGGAGGGAATAAGTGCAAAAAGCTGTTCCAGGTGAGTTGCACCAGCGATGTGCTGCAGTCATGCTTTCAATTAGCCAGGAATGTCTGGACCAGATTAAGGGTTCAGCTGTCTGACAGCACAAAACAATGGAGATGAACTTCTTTAGAAATATTCAAGGGGCTTTTCAGTTTTCAAAGCCTTTACCCAGAAACATTTGTGTGTAGGAATAGCTTGAGCTATAAAAGATGATTTAGTGATTTTTTTTTTTTAATCCAAACAACAAAGTATTGCTTTACAAACAAACAAAGAATGTGAGCTATTTCCTGAGTTGATAGTTGTTCTTGCCAGAGTCTACAGTGAACACGCAGTCAAGAGTGGTACTTCTTCCTCAGAATCCCAAACTATGCTGAAAAACAGTTTTGAGCCCTCCTGCTCACTTGAGTCCAGTGATTTCCCATCTGTCTGCTCTTCTTATGGTTGTTCTGCTTTGTATATCTTCAGAAGTTTCCCCAGATGCTCTCTCTGTACATGGGAAGCTCAAATAGCTCTTTTCACTTCTTGAGGACTAAGAAATCACCTTGTTATTTCTGTCCTCTTTCCAGAAGAGAGCCTTCACTAAAATTTATACTTGTGGATAATTTAACATGGTGTTAAATCCAGTGTGGCAGAAGTTGAAAGGGACATCTGGAGACCATCTCTACTTCACTTCCCCTGCTTAAAGCAGGGTAAGCTAGGGTAGGTTGCCCAGGGCTATGTCCTGTTAGGTTTTAGATATATCTAGGAATGGAGACTCCACAACTCTGTACAACTTCCTCCAGTGTTCAGCCACCTTCACAATAAGAGCAGGGCTCGTCTTTCTCCCTACTTCTGCAAGCTGTTTTGGCTATGTCCCTGTGAAGATCTTTGTCAGAGCTCACTTTGGATTTAAACATATCTCTGGGTTCTTGCTTAGAGTTTCTAATTCTTTCTACAGGACAGGTACAATAGCTAAGCTTTCACCAAGACTTAACCTGCAATTGAATTTTCAGCCTGAGATATTTTCTTTCTTTTCCTTGATAAAAGTAGCCTTGCCTGTCCATGGCAGGGGGGTTGGAACTCGATGATCCTTGTGGTCCCTTCCAACCCTGAATGAAACTATGAAAACTATGAAGATGTTTATGGAAGAGTATTTCTTTGAAAGTGTTCTGTACCTGCAGTGTCAGATTGTCCCTTTTTATGGTTCTCTCTCCTAGCTCCTTATTCTTTTCTGTCAGTTCCAAATCAACCTCTGTTTCAGTGAAAGTGGAACAAGCAAGATCTGGAACCAAACCAAGAAGCCCTAGTAGGTGTATACTGACTATGCTGTTTCTTCCACTGTAGCTGTCTTGGACAGTGGGTCCAGTGGAGCACCTTTCCAATTTTCTTAAAACAAAGTAAATAATTCTTAAGTAAGTACTTCTTAAATAATTGGAAATTTACTGTAGCCTCTGTGAAACTTCTGTACCTATCTGCAACTTTGAAAGCTGCTGTCACTTAGTCAGTAAGATGTTATTGCTCAACGCAAAGCATAACCACAAAGGCAAGATGATGGCATCTTTGTAGGGAGTTACCAGGACACTGATGCCCTTGTCACCAGTGTAAAGGACAACACCTTGACTACAAGTTCTGAGAAGCAAGTATGCCATTAGAGTAGCAGTATAGGCAAACAGCAAAATTGGAAAATACATGTTCCTCCTTATTTGATTTTTGCACCTCATGATTCCCCTTCCAAGTAGGCTTTAGAGCAGCAGTCTGAATATTGGTCCACCCACATACTTCAGCTGAACATGTTTATACAACCTGCTTTCAAAAATCCTCTGTGATGGGGCTCCAAGGCCTCCTTAGACTGTTTGTTGCATGCCATCTACCAGATAGGTGACTCTGCTTTCTGATAAAGTTCTCTCAAATGCCCCACTTAGATCTTAATTGCTGTCATTTTACAGCACTGATTCCTGCCCATTCTGGTCTGCACAGAGCTCTGCAGAAGCCTTTTATATTTTTAAAATTCATTATCATTGCTCAGCCCCTTCCTCGATGGAATGAGTAATCCTAATTCTTTCAGTCATTGTGTGGGTCACAGTATTTCTTTCCTATAGGCTAAATGTAGTGTTTTCATTACCTAGAAACTATGGGGGTTAGTTCTTGGAACTAAATAACTTGAATCACTGAATCCTCTTCTGGTTTCTGGGTAGATTCTGGGCAGGAACTGAAGGCAACTTTGAGAAATCAGGCAAAATGATGGTATAGAAGTTCTTGGGGTGACATTTGGTACATCATTAGGTTATTTTTCAATCTGCACTAAGCACACTGCGAGTGTTCCAGCTCATCACTGATGTTATTTACAGTAGAACTGACCTTTTTATTCCTGCTGGGAGTTTATGGTGTTTTACTTTGAAACCAGCATGTATTTGAGTCTTTGTCTTATCCTCTGTGTGTCATATTGGATGGAGAATGCCTGCACAGGTGTGACTGAAATCACTTGCATACTTAACAAGCTGTGAGCTGTAAGCAGCAGTAACAAAGTGTATCTATGGCCAAGCTTATTTAAGCTTCTTTGGACAGATTTGATTTTAATTTGCATGTTGCCTACAAGATGGTATATACTTAATACATGTATTTAAGGATTTATTTAAGCCCAGGTAATGAATCTATGGCATCTAGAGCACATATCCCTAATTGGCTTCTGGACCAAAGATCAGAGTGTAGGAGTTACTGGGATTACAGAGCACTATCTCTTTGTATCTTTATCTGTTTGTATTTTTAGGTTGTGATTCAAATAAATTAATCCTGACAGAACTGTGGAATGCTCACAGGGATATGAGTTAAAGAATAACATTTCTAATGAGTGATCACATCTTCCATCTTTGCAAGTGACATTTTAGACATAGCTTGGGTAGGACACAGAGTGGTAGCTTCATACATATTGCATGTAAATATAAGAACACATAAAAGCTTACACTGTGTATGGATGGAAAAGGTACAAACTGAGCAACACAGACCCACAGCAAAATAAAGGTTTCCTAAAAGATCTAAACCCCATGTACTGTTCAGCTTCAACTTGTTTACTAAGCAACTGCCTCCTCTCACAAGCCACCATCAGGCATGCACCTTGGGTAGCTAAAAATGTCATTATATAAGACAGAGCTCACTGAAAAATTCCTTCTGTGGTTTTAGCTTCAACAGTGAACTGGATACCCCTGCTAGGTTCTTCCTTCTGAGTGCTCAGGATACTGGAGAGATCTGTGGTTACATTTTTCCCCAGCTCCCTCTCCTTTGGGAGAGTTTAATTGTTTCTCAGATAGATCCCTTTACAACAAGTTGTGTTGCATATACATTACTCACCAAGCACATTCTTGGGGAGAAACAAGAAAAGAATGTTCTGCAAAGGAAGATGAACAATGTCTGTTGCAGTTCTCTAGTACCTGCACAAGAAAGCAGAAAGATAGGTCTAAGACCAACACAGGAGCAGTAAGGCACTAAGCTATTTACAGCTCAGCTAAAGACTAAGGACAAGGCCTGAATCTTAAATGCAGTTCCTGGGCCAGTGGGGTCACAGCATGTGGGTGAAGGCCCCAGATGACAGTGAGGACAATTAGGAACTGTTAGTGCTCTCAATGATTTCATCCATTCCAGCAGGTAGGGGGCACAAATAAGATTTTGCTTTTGTAAGTGGGAGTTGTATGTTTAGCAATGTGAGGGGCTGAAAGAATGTGAGTGAAGCATTAGTTGAGAGAGCAGGAGGAGATCTGGACCACTGTGCCAGAAAATCTTTGTACAAGGGGGATTTGTTATTCAGACTGTTCCAAGGACACTTGGCTTTGGATGCCCTGGAACAAATAAACCAAGTTATTTTTCTGAGTAGTTTTTTTCCTGCCTCCATTTACCCAACACTGCCTCGATTAGGCAGACTTATGTTACATTTTCAACTATCTAGATTTCTGCAGAAAGTTTTCCCCCCTACATATCCTTCTTTTACATGACTACATTGCTGTATCTTTCAACTTAACTCTGCAGCAAGTTCATTTGGACACTTGTCTTTGAAAACATTGAAGACCTTTACTCTTATTTAACAAAGCACACTAATCTGGGTGTATTTTAGTGTCCAGTAGAGTAAATATTTATTGGACAGCAAACCAAATTCCTAACTAACTTAATTCTTACAACAAGGAGGATGGGGAAGGATAGAGGATCCAGTCTGAGCTGAGACAAAAATGGCAGTTAAAGTTATTGAAATATTTGAATGTTGTGGGAAAGCAGCATCTTTGTCTCATGAATTTTATTTCTCAAAATGTCTTTGCATGCTTCTATCTCATTTTTAATTCATATAAACATTCTTCTATATTAAAAAAATCCATGATTTCACCATTTACTGGAAGGCACAAACACATCTCCATGTAGCTTAGATTAGTAGACTACAAGTTAAAGAAGCTGGCTATCAATTTCCCCAAAGCAAAAGGCAGAGATATTTTAAATGCCATTCTGTGAAGAGAAGTCACTTAAACTTGTTTGAAGGCAGAGCAGACACAGCCATTCTCAGGTTAACTTGTTTTCTTTTTCTATTAAACTTGTGCCTGGCAGCACTACTACCCTATGAATCATGGTTCAAAATTCCAATGGAATGAAGTTATCTATCTACTTGAGCCCTTTCTGCCTGTAACACTGGCATTGGGACATAAATGGTAGAGTAAAACTTTTTCTAATGAGTGAATGAATAAATCTTGAGTAACAAACCTTTCTATGTGTTGATATAGTCTTTGGAATCTCTAGAACTTTCTAATTGTCTTCCATTTTCTTTTTGAAGGTAGGCAGAGATCTTAGCACTCCAAGGATGTTCTGGTAGACCTGAAGGAATATCTTCCCTGTGGGTGCATTGTGGAGCTGAGAGTAGAGCATTATGAAGCATTGTTTGTCTTCACAAATAGTTCCAGTTTTCACTCTGGCAGCTGACAATTGCAGGGTATAAAGGCATTACTTAAGTAGATGCTAGGTATGGTTTAATGAGTTCATGTATGTGGAAAGACCTTTCAGTTAGAAAGGTTTTGCTTTATTTTTCCCAGTTAATTAAAGGAAAATAATATGGCAAGTATTGCACACCTTGACAGATGAGGTTGGAAAAAGGCACTTTCACCTTAAATTGAAGTAGGAAGCATTTCTGAACAGTGGATTTATAGCCTATTTAAGGCTTCAGAAGAAGAGCAAAAAGTAGTTTAAATGGGCAGGAAATTCCTAGAAGAGCAGAAATTCATCTGGGACATTTTGAAACATTAGAGTTTGAGAGTCAGTGCCCGTGAGACTTGCCTGGACCTTCAAGCTGCACAAGCTGCAGTCCACAGTTTGCTTCCCAAGGCACCTGAGCAACATACACCACTGCTGCAACCCCCATTTTCTGTACCCCATGAATCACAACTGGAAGAAAGGGGATTATGAGAGGCACCAGTGGGATGAAGGAGCCTGAGAAATTCATGGTGCCAGAAGAGGTATAGAGGGTCAGACCAGGTGAGAGGGAACAGCTCATCCTCACATGAGGCTTGAGGCATTTCTCTCACTTCAGAGTAATTGAGATCTTCCCAGTGTTTGGTAACATTGTCATGTGCTCTGCAACTGCTTTGCCTAGAGAACATACCTCTGAAAAACTCATGGGAATTTAATTTTGTATCTTTTATTACAGGAAGCTACAAGGCTAAATTCAGCCTCCCCTTGCCCAGAGAATGAGAAAATGTTCTGTCATGCCAAACAGTCTAGTTTTCTGCCTTTCTATTAGGAGAGTGATATCATGAAGTAATGAATGGTAATCTGCTCCTGTGATTCAGGTAACTGTCTTACAACATTGAGCTTATGTCTGGAGTTTTCAAACCCCACAGTAACAGAGATTACATTGGTCAGAGCACTGAACAGCAGAGCAGAAAGGACCAAACAGAGATTTTATTTAATGCAGAAGAAAATTAGCTTTATGTTTGAGTGATACACTGATCTTTATGCACACTGTCATAGACAATTTTTTCCGTTAGATGCAGAGCTATTCTGGAGACAGCTCAATCTGTCTGAGCTGAATAAAAAGCTAAAAATTATAAGTTGTTCCTGAATTCACCCCCAGCACAGTTGCAGCCACTTTAAAGGGACAATAATCAATACTCAGTACCAAGCTGTGAAAACAAGCACTCTTCCTCAATGAGACCATACAGAACATATCTTCCTTTTGTTCCATTTCTCCTTTTAGCTACATTTAGTATATTGAGGCATGATTCAGAATATTGAAGGGAGTGAAAACACTTTTGATAATTTTGCTGGCCTTTGAGTTAGGGTCTGAGAGCCCAAATTAGCTGCCAGTCATGTCATATGCATATATATATGCACATATATATATGTGCTTGTATAATAACTCCCAAAAGCCTAGCAAGAACAGTAGTGCTTATGAGTTATTCAGATTAATAGCCACAGAGATGGAAATCACCCTGTATATCCATACAGGAAGCAGAGGAAATGTTGGCCATGTTCTCCTGAACACACCTTTTTTTGGTGTGAAAAGATGACTTTCAGAGTCTTGATGGGGTTATTTTACAATTGTGTGAGTCTCTCTCTCTCTGACACTCCCTCTGGGTCTGACACTTGGCTTTGCTGCTTGTGACTGGTGGACTGGCTTCTCACTCTGACTTTATCACTATGGACTGTTCACCAATCACTAGCCTGCATTTGCCCTTGGTTATCCCCATACTGAATTCCTGGCTTGACCTTGGACTTTGTTGCCATGAGCCTTTCTCATGATCTGGACTGTCAGCTGTTTTCCATGGCCCTGGCTATGGGAGCCTTCAGACAAAGTTTAAAGGCCATTTTTCCAGGTACCTACTGATTTTCATAAACTGATTTTTCACTGCTCTTGATCACCTTGGCAGTAGTGACATATTAATCACGAGGTAAAAAGCAAAGCAAGAATCTAATGAAATGTAATAAATTAAATGGAAAATGGTTTGGGTGTGGGTTTTTTTTTTGTGGTTTATTTTTTGGTGCCTTTTTTTTTTTTTTTTTTTTTTTTTGAGAAGTGAGCAGTTAAAGGTTTTTCCTCTTTATCTTGAAGTACATCTTACTAAGTGCATGAGAGTCTAAGGTCAGATAACATAGCAGCTGTGCAATGCCTGGTAACGTTTACTAGCTGTGTTATCTTGTGTGGTGCACCTTTCCCTCTATGTGCAGGAAGATCTGTCTCAGGTTGATGCAGCCAATGATTAGAGGCACATTGTGCTGTTTTAAAGGATTTGTTGATGCTTTCTTGTCTCCATTTATTGAAAAGAAAATACTTAGTCTTAAAACATACATTTGGTCGTCTTGGAGTCTCAGAAGGAAGGCTTCACCCTAGCTTTTCTTGACTTCTACATCTGCTGTATGGCCTGGATTTGAGTGTGTTATCCACCAGGTAGCTATAGAGCCAGAACCCACCTTACTTTCTTGGGAATGTGTGTCAGCACAGGATTTGTTCTCTCTGCTGTAAATAATAGCTATATTATTTCCAAAGCAAAGTCTTGTGGGGTTGCTTAGCCTGGAGAGGAAGAGACTCAGGGGTGACCTTATCGCTCTCTACAACTACCTGAAGGGAGGTTGTAGACAGGTGGATGTTGGTCTCTTCTCCCAGGCAGCCAGTGCCAGAACAAGAGGACACAGTCTTAGGCTGCACCAGGGGAGGTTTAGGTTGGATGTTAGGAAGAAGCTCTATACAGAGAGAGTGATTGCCCATTGGAATGGGCTGCCTGGGGTGGTGGTGGAGTCACCACCATTGGAGGTGTTCAGGAGGAGACTTGATGGGGTGCTTGGTGCCATGGTTTAGTTGTTTAGGTGGGTTGGATTGGTTGATAGGTTGGACACAATGATCTTGAAGGTCTCTTCCAACCTGGTCTAGTCTAGTCTAGTCTAGTCTAGTCTATACCTTGCATCCAGAAAGTATCTCACACCAGTCTAGAACCCTGATTTGGCTGCACTGGGGTGGTTTCTGATTGAGCTGGGTGACAGGTTGGACTTGATGATCTTTGAGGTCTTTTCCAACCATATTGATTCTATGATTCTAAGTAAACTATCTTTACAATACTTGTGTATCTATAATGCAAATAATACTGGAACTGAGAGCCAGGAGCTTGTTGAATATTAGTGTATTAATTTTTCTTTGGTTTCTAATGTCACTCAGTAGCTCAGACTAACCTTCCATAAGATGGCACTTCAAGTACCCTGATAGAATCTGTTCAGTACCAACATACAGAAACCATACTGCATTATCTATCTGAATTTGTAATGTGTTGCCTTTGATTTTTCAGTGGTTTAGGGCTGGCATCAGAATCTGTATCCCCAGATACAAACCCTCTGAACACAGCCACACTGAGTAATCTCCTTCAGACTGTGCAGCTCAGCTTTTATGCATGTTAAGTTGTTTTCCTTGGAAACAGCTATCTAGATATGGCTATAAATTTCCATAGAAATCTCTATCTTGGTATGGCTAAATATGGCTTGGTCTGTCCTGTTGTGAAGCTGCATGAAGTGAAAGCTTTAGGAGATGTGGCTGCAGGCCGCTTGGTACAGATATGTAGCCGGAAGCCTTTTGAGTGTGTCAGCTGGAGCTCATGGGGACCTTTCTGAGTTTAAAGACAGGACAATGGAATACCACAGGAAGGGAGACAGTATTTTTATAGAAAGTAATATGTCTTATTGATTCAATAAAGATGTAGCTGTATGTAACTTTAAAAGCCCTCAGGAAACCATAAATCTGAGATGTGTTCAGTTTCTATTCCACCAAGTGCTGGGATTTTGAGATTACTCATCCAGGGGCATGAGAAGTACACTTATGTATTTGGAAAAGGCCTCTAATTATGTGGTGAAAAATCAAATGTTCATCATGATAGGTCTGTAGAAAAGATCTGTTTACACTGTTGGTGTTAGCTTTTCAAGCTCTGAAAGGATTGTGATCTCATTTTCCTCAATGCTGTACAAACATGCTTTGATAAATATTCCCTGCCCATGCAATGTCACAGCAATCAGAGGATAGGAAGTTCAGAGAGCTCAAGTGATTTATCAAATGCCACTCAAGTCTGAGATAGTCTTGAAAGCAACTCAGATATTATCAGGCAGTGAGTTTATTAACAATGTACTCTCTTCCTTTCACGTAGATGTCTTCTGCATCTTTCCCGCTTGGCATAGAGATCAGGAAATAGCTCTGTTTATGCTAGGGTGATTGTGTCAAGATAGGACTTGTAAATAATTCTACCCATTGCTTTTAAAACCAGATTCTGAATTTAAATTAATACTTCTAACGTCTAGGCTTAGCTGAAAAGTGCTCTGAAACATAGGGCAGTCAAAAGTAAAGCCCTGCTGTGAGGTTGTGATTGTGCAGCTGTCACGTCTTCTGACAATTTGAGTGTTGGACAGTGACTAGAGAACATCCAGGGAACTACAAAAAGCTGTGTAACTGAGTTACTCCTTAACAAGGGTGAAAACCTTTTTGTCCCTTTCATAGGGCTCATTACTTACTGTTGATATCACTGAGGATGCCCAGGTCAATAAGAGATATGTTCCTGGGCCGACCATGTGTCATTGCTCCAGTATATTTCATTATCTTTGGGAGCTGGAGCCCTTTACAAAGCAACAGGCTTCTGGTTTCTCTGGGTGTGAGTCTATGTTTCACTGCATCACTTGTTAATGTTGGAGACTTCAACAAAACATTCAATTTTTTAATTCTTAGTCTGAATCTGTTATTCTTTTTATAGTAAAACTGAACCTGGAAGTGAGTGGAACATGACTGCAACACTGCAGATACTGTTGTATCATAGTATCATAGTATCATTCAGGGTTGGAAGGGATCACAAGGATCATCTAGTTCCAACCCCCCTGCCATGGGCAGGGACACCCCACACTAGATCAGGCTGGCCAGAGCCTCATCCAGCCTGGGCTTAAACACCTTCAGGGATGGGGCCTTGACCACCTCCCTGGACAACCCATTCCAGGGTTTCACCACTCTCATGGTGAAGAACCTCCTCCTCACATCTAGCCTGAATCTCCCCACCTCCAGCTTCATTCCATTCCCCTAGTCCTATCACTACCTGAGATCACGAGAAGTCCTTCCCCAGCCTTCCTGTAGGCCCCCTTCAGATACTGGAAGGCCACAATGAGGTCACCTCGGAGCCTTCTCTTCTGCAGACTGAACAGCCCCAACTCCTTCAGTCTGTCCTCATAGGAGAGGTGCTCCAGCCCTCTGATCATCCTTGTGGCCCTTCTCTGGACACGTTCCAGCACCTCCACATCCCTCTTGTAATAGGGGCTCCAGAACTGGACACAGTACTCCAGGTGGGGTCTCACCAGGGCTGAGTAGAGGGGGAGGATCACCTCCCTCGACCTGCTGGCCACACCTCTCCTGATGCAGCCCAGAATCTGTCTTAATTGAGTTCAGGACTACTTGCAGCTGTGCTTCATCTGTGAGCTGTTTTGAAGTATTTCCTGCCAGCTGAATTGTAGAAAATAGCTGGCTGTTAATTAATGATGATGGGGATCTTTCTGTTTGTTCATTCCTTGCTTGATCAGCATGTGAGAGAGATGGAGGTAAAATCCAGCTTAGGATATAAACAAGCCTTTTCAGACCAAATTTGAGGATTTTTTTTCTTTTTCTTTTCAAAAATAATTTAATATAATAAAGCATTCTGAAGGGGCCAGTTAGAATAAGGGTAAAGGTGAAGTAAACCTGCTGGCAGGCATTAAATTATTCAGGGAGAGGGAAGTTTAAGAGCCAAATGATCAGTATGGTCTTATCATTGTGGGTGAGGGCATCATCCTGGGTTTGTCACCATGAATAAAAGCCTGGAGTTGAAAGGTTAAAACCATACCTTTCAGACTCAAACTGGCACTTCAGGAGTTGTCTGCCCAGCTTTTATAAGCGGCTGAAATGTGCAGATGTTAGATTGGAGAAACTAGAGCTTGTCTGTGCTGCTCTCAGCAGCAGTTAGGGAATTGAAAGAGCAGCGGAAGATGTTTTGAAATCAAGAAAGGGATTTCTGAACTCCTGTTTCCACACAGATGGAGGCAGCAAGTGGTAGACTGCAGCGGACTGTTCAGATCAACTCTGAATTATTTGCACAGGCTGCTGCTGTGAGCCAGGGGAAGAAAAAAGACCTGCAGGTATAACCTGAAGAAGCTGCTGCCATAAATAAAACTGCAGGCAAATCTGGATATCTGTAATGTTTTTAGTTTATTTATTAACTCAGTGTTTTGCACAAACATTTAATACTCTTGCATCACATAGGGCTATGTATTTACTGTGTGAGTAGCCATTCTCCTTCTTTCTGTCCCATTGTCTTCTGAGAAGAGTCTCAGTACATGTCTTTGGTAGAGGTTGTTCCAGAGACAGATTAAGAACTCATCTCTAGGAAATGGACAGAGACTGACAGCACTCAGTGCCATAGGCTGTACTTAAATTGGTTGGTGTTATTGGGTTTCATGGAATCACAAATTGTGAGACGCTGGAAGGGACCTCCAGAGATTGTGTCTGACCCCCCCCCCCCACCCCCCACCAAATCAGGGTCACCTAAGGCAGGCTGCCCAGGAATGCATCCAGGCAGGTTTTGAAAGTCTCCAGAGAAAGAGACTCTACAACCTCCCTGGGCAGTCTGCTCTGGGGCTCTGTCACCTTCACTGTAAAGCAGTGTCTCCTCATGTTGAGGTGAAACCTCCTGTGTTCTGGCTGTGTACCCATTGTTCCTTGTCTTACCACTGGGTGCCACCAAAAAGGGACTGGCACCTTCATCTTGACACCCACCCCTCAGATATTTACAGACATTAGTAAGATCTCTTCTCAACCTTTTCTTCTCCAGTCTAAACAGCCCCTGGGCTCTCAGTCTTTTTTCACAGCAGAGATGTTCAAGTCACAGAATCACAGAATTATGGAATCACCAAGGTTGGAAGAAACCTCAAAGCTCATCAATTCCAACCCATCCTGCAATCATCCTCACAGCTCTCCACTGGACCCTGTCCAGCAGATCTGTCTCTTTTGAATTGAGGAATGCAAAACTGGACACAGTATTGCAGATGTAGTCTCACCAGAGCAGAGTAGAGGAGGAGGGCAACCACCCTAGACCTGCCTGACACATTTTTCTTGATGCACCCCAGGATGCCATTGGCTTTCTTGGCCACAAGTGCACATTGCTGGCCCATGGAGAACTTGCTGTCCACTAAGACTCCAAATTTTTTCTCCATGGAGCTGCTTCCAGCAGGATGACCCCTAGTCTGTACTGGTGCCTGGTGTTGTTCCTCTCCACATGCAGGACTCTGCACTTGTCCTGATTGAGCTTCATGAGGTTCTCCTTTACCCAGCTCTCCAGCCTGTCCAGATCTCATTGGATGGTAGCACAACCTGATGGGGTGTCAGCCACTCACCTCAGTTAGCATCAGCGAACTTGCTGAGGGTCCACCCAATCCCCTCATCCATGTGAAGATACTGAACAAAACTGGACCCAGTACTGATCCCTGGGGAGCACCGCTGGCCACAGGCTTTACCTATGAATATAGATTGGGAAATGTCTTTCTGGGATTTCCTTTGATAGAGGTAAGATGGAAGGAGACTGGCCCAGCTCAAAGCTCCAGAAAAGACTTATGTCCATTTTTTATATTAGCATGCTTCCAAATGGAGGTCCTACAGAAAAAGAGCAATCTGATCTGATCCTAGTTTGACTAATATTCTCTTTGCCAGGTTTGTCCCTAAGACTTGGAGATCACTGCCTTGGTGTGTGGAAAAACATTGTACCTCTTCCTATATTACAAAAACCTCATTATATGCCAATTATGTAAGAAGGCTAATCCAAACGCCCTTGAAACTAATGGGAATGCTTACCTTTGCTTCAACAGGCCTTTTTGTTTGATGTGGTGTGATTTGGCTCAGACCCTCTTTAAAACAAAGCACCCAAGATGTTCCAAAAGTAAATTTTGAGGTATGTTGACAGGAATCTTCCTCCTCAACAGTCTCCTTCTTGTTCATGTTTAAGATGAGGAGATTGAAATGGATAATTAACATGTATGAGCTGCATTTCCAAGAAAAAAATGTTTATTGTTTTGTTACACTTAAAGACTTTCTGCCTTGGTTAACACTAAACTGAGTGAAACCAGGAGGAAAATCATCCCAGTTACTATGAAAAATGGACTTTTGCAAGTAAAGAACTAATTGGTTGGGGTTGTATGCAGTTCTGGCAGCTACCTTATGGTATCTCAGCTAACAAATTCCCTTTTGTGTAACCATCATGGGTATCCAGCCAGAAAGAACTCCTTCATGATAGTGGATACTAGGCTGTTAAAATGAAAGGCTATAAACTTGACTTTCAGGCTTCTTTCAATGTGTTGCTAGGACACCTTTTTGTATGTCTTGGGCTTCTTTCAAAATAGCTTTATGTTTTGGAGTTAAATAAACCAGCAAGGTCTTGTTTGTTAGAAGGATGTGGGGTACCTGCTGGCCCCCCTGTCCTCAGCAGAGAAGGCATCTCTGGAGATATGGGCTGCTGTCATTCAAATGCAATACACCAGTTTTCAGAGCAATCCTGTGATGAGCAATGTCCTGTGAAATAGAACATTCTGTGTGATGACTCTCTGTGCTGGTGGAAGCTGGTTGCTGCTGAAACCAGCAAGCTTCCTCCAAGGAGTTGTTGCACCTAATCAGCTTGAGACAGGTTTATTACCTTAAGGGTCTTCTACTCCCTCTGCCAGCTGTAACTAGTGAACCTGCCTTCCTGTGCAGGGCACACTCTTATGATGCACCAAGCATTCCTTCATCAAGTGCTGAAATCTCTGCTCTGCTCCAGTAAATATGCCAGGGTTATTCCCAAAGAGTTGTTGGGCAACTGATTCCCAAAGAATTTGACAGGATCTTTAAAAGACTGGAATTGAGACTAGGCAGAAGAGGTTTGGTGAAAAGTTCTGCCTGACTCAGTTCTTTCATTTCCCAAGAGAGTCACAAACACAAGCTTGCTGCTTTGTGGCATGTTGCTTTTGACGAGCTTATACCTGTACCAGGGCATGAAGCCAGCTTTTACAAGCTTTAGAAAAAATATGCTTGTTCTTGGCTGAAGAAATAAGGAACAGAAAAAGAATAATTTGGTAAGTTTCAGCAAGGAATTTTGGATGGAAAAAGCCTTGGAGGCAGCACAGTTGCATTATGAGAATCATGTGAAACACATAATGTGAATTAGGTAGTAAAGTCTCCACCCCCTTCTCAGAAAATTAAGTTAATTATTATTTCTAGAAGATTAGGAAGAGTAGGGGAGAGTGGATAGATGTTTAACAAATTGACCTTCCAAAGTTCATGGAGGTAATTTCTCAGTGCAGGTTAAAGATAAGATCAGAACCTGTAGGACAAACATGCAGCATATAATTAGTTTTAACACAAAGTTCAATGAACTTGCTGTAATGTTTCAGTTATTAACACAAATGGCTGTGGGAAGGGATGCAAAATTTCTATAGAAACTGTGATTCTGTAGGAAATGGCAGAAGCTCTGAAAGTTGTGAAACTGAATTAGAAGGTAGTTATGAAGATGCAGGAATATTGAAGTCATAAAGTGTTTCCATAGTGGCCTATGGAAACAGGGAGTGAGGGTTTCCAGCAGGAATGGCTGGTGTGAAATGCATTCTGTCCTGGTAATGCAAAAAGGTTTAGCAACTACAGCAGAAGAGATCCCTGTTTCCAGCAGAACGTGCCTGAGCAGTGCCTAAGTATGTTACAGGATGCTGTGTGGCTGAGGAGATTGCACAGGCATCTCAGGCCAATAAATCCTACTCACAGCATGCAAATGTGAATTCATTCCTGATGGGATCATATTCTGTAAGTGAAAATGAGCTTGCCTTGTAAACAACTATTACAAACCACTTAGTCTATTATATTAGAAAGCTTTAGCACTTTTGAATGAGATGCTCAGCATTTGTGATCAGGCACAGAAAGATGGGATGCAAGTTGTTCTTGTAGCACAGCAAGGAATCTGGGTAATTTTGGTGCCAGAGTAGCCCTGTGGCTGAAGTAAAGGCCAGGAGAGCTGTGTTCATTCCTTGCCTCTGTTATGGTGATTACTAAGCAGACATTTAATCTCTATGGACTGTTTCTATATTCTTAAATGATTGAATGCATTTGTTTGACACCCAGTCACACCTGTGTGATACTTGTGACAGACTGATACCATGTTAAGATTAGAGGCTTTCCTTGTGTTATGAAATTCTCCTATTGTTCTGTAAGAGGATTTCTATTATCATATGTCCATCTGGGTGTGCCACAGATATTTGATTGGACATTTTTCTACTACACTTGTGTATTTGTGTTGAGCTGTGCACTCTTGGGTGTTGAGGATGGAGTGAGAGAGAGGTAGCAATGTGTTTATTGATGTAAGACAGTGAGTTCATGGTAAAGGCAATGGTGGCTTAGCAAAGCCTAGCTTAGCAAAGCAAAGCTTACCATGACAAGGTATACTCTAGTGTTTGCTACATAGAGGATAGGGTCAGATAAAACTGCCAGGAAGACCTTCCCATTGAGTCATGAGGTTCAGAAAGGACCCTCTTACATTCTAAACTTTTCTGAATTGTCTGACATTCTAAACTCTTTCTCAGAGGGGAATTTAAGTCTGGCTGGATCTTGACTTAATCCCAGACTTACTCAATGATTTAGGTCTAAAGCATTATATATGTACCACCTTTAATATAATTTAGCTAAGATTTCAAAGTTTCATCATGCTTTCTTCAAATTAATTTACTATCTGATGCAATAAAGATTCTCTCAACCTTGAAGAGTAACCTTGAGAGGTATCCCTACTCAAGGAGACATCCTGACATGCAGCCCACTGTGGTGGAGGAATGCTCAAAGGACCATGGGCTGTCCAGTACTTAGAGTAAGATAACTGATTTATAGGCATGTTTACACATGACTTATAGATAGAATCATAGAATTGTTAGGGTTGGAAGGGACCTCAATGATCATCTAGTTCCAACCCCCCTGTCATGGGCAGGGACACCTCACACTAGAGGAGGTTGCTCAGAGCCACATCCAGCCTGGTTTAAAAAAACCTCCAGGGATAGGGCCTCCACCACCTCCAAATTTGGCCAGAGCTGGACATTGGCTGTTGGATTATTTGTCTGCTCTGAATCCAGATGACCAGCTACATCTACCTAGTCTGCCATTGAATGTTATCACTTGAGCAGGGTTACAGGAAATACAGGTCAGGTTGGAGTGGGGGGAGTACACCATGGCATCAGGACATGCCTTAGTAAGGACACTTTATCCTAAAATGCACTTTACTTTCAAGATATAAAAGCATCTAAAGCTATGTGGTACTCAAGGTCCTGTACCAAGGTTTTGTGGGAAACTGAAAAGAACAAATCACATCATTTTTTATTTTTCCTAAAGCTGTTTCATTTTAATAGTTTGAATTAACACAGGTGGAAAACTTCATTATAATTGGAGGGATGTGTGGTAAGTTTGCATAATTCTAGAGATGCGTAGAACTAAAATGATTTTGCTAAAGCCACTTTTGTCTCATTCTGTCTTCAGATCAATGTCTGCCATAACATTTGACCTTAATGGGAAAGCTTTGATTCAGCAAAGAGTTTGAGGAAACTAAGAATTGTAATAAACCCTTTTCTCAGCAAGAGTATTTGGTCATGTGTCTGCTCTTAACCATGAGGGCAGCTGCTCTTTTGTAACCCCACGTATGCTTGGACTCAGATTAAAATCCATGAAACAGAAAAGCAATTCAAGACAATTGTTTGAAAGTGATTTTGTGTTTGTTTGGTTTGTTTTAACCTTGCATGAAGCACAATTTCTTTCCTAGTGTAGTTGTGCTCCTATTTGATACTTTTATTCACAGGCTGGATTGAGGAGCTGAATAAAGTTTCAGGTGTACTCATGTGGACTGATAATAGTGGTTTTGGAAGTGATATGAGAAACTGAAAATTCCTTTTAGAATGGAGTGAAGCATGCCATGTTCCTTGTGGTGTTTAATCTTAAATTTACATAATTTAAGTGCATAATATGTGCTTTCTTGGTGTTAAAATATCATAATATTTAGATGCCATTGAGATAATTACATTTTATTTTCCCACCAAACTTACAAATTCTCTCAATGGTACAGTCAGTGGAAAACATTTGTCCAGAAACTCGGTTCTCTGCAATCTTGCTCCTTTGCAGTGCATTTTGCAGTGCCAGTCAGCATGCTGGTGTAATTCTAGGCCAGGAGCTGATTTCTTAAGTGCCATGAAACATTCCTGTGGTGGTGCAAGACTTTATTTTTCAGTGGCACTAACTTTGCAATGCATTGAATGCTGAGTGCCAAGAATGTAGGAACTGTTATATCTCTTACAGCTTACCATAATGGGGACATCAAACATGAGTAAATAGACAACTGGCACATGTTTTATTGTTGCCACTGAGACAGTTACGAATATCTGGCTAACTTTCTTCATGGTCACTAATAGAAAAGCTTTTAACAACTCAGTGGGCTCAGTGGTGTCGAAAGGGTAGGGAAAGACGACAGGGAGAGAATAAAGACTTTAAGGTAAGCCCCAGTGAAAGGTGGAGTAAGACACAATAGATGGAGAATGTAGTACAGCAGTGACTTAGTTCTGTATTGAGATTGCTGGCCTGAACTGGAGAAGCTGAATTCAAAGGCCAACAGGATGGGCTGCTTTTCTATCAAGCCTGAATACAAAAGAGGGTTTAACATTGCAGTGTGCGTAGCAGGCACATAGAAGATTTGGCTCTCCCAGGCTCAACAACTTTGGTTTTGTTTCCTGGTTGCAATAAGGGTAGGGAGTATTTTTGAAGTCCTGTGTGTTACCTTGGTGCTGCTTAACAACCTTTGTGTCTATTGCAGATTAGCTCATTACATTCACTGTCTGTGCATGTACTTTCTCTCTTTCAAATAGACATGAATAACAGCCACTCCTGAGGCAAACCTGCTGGTGGCATTGTATAAGCTCCTCATGTCTGCTTTTTTGCAGGTGACAGAATAAGAGCAGAGCAAGATCTGGCCAGGGGATTTAGTGCAATATGAGCTCTTTGTGCTTCAGTACTGTATTTACTGATGGCCACCTGCCTCCTGAGGTACAAGGTGAGAACATGGTTCCTCCCACATGCTTACCCTTCAGTTATTTTGCTGATGTTTCTTTGTGAACAAGAAGTATCCAGAAAGTCTCCAAGGGTTTCCACTTCGCTTTTTATCAGGCATGGAGGTGATGGCATTGGTTTCAAGACCAAGCTGTGCTATGCAATTTCATTCTACTTCACCCTTTTTCACAATTCCTATGTCTTGTCTCACACTCTGGCACAGGTTCAAGCAAAGAAGCTCAATCACAGTAAGGATTATCTTGAACTGGAATCTAATGGAATCTAAGGTCATAATAAATTGTCTTAAGACAATTTGACTTGAGAGCTCAGTGTCTACTGGTAAATGAAGCAGAGCTAGTGTTAGGAAAGGATGGAGGCAAACCAGAAGGCTTCTGCAGAAGCCTGTGGTTATTCTGTGCTTAGATTACTGGTGATGTGCTGTTTTTATCTCAGTTTGTGAGAGGTTTGGAGAAGGTCTAGAGAGGCAAACCAGGTTAATGTAGGGTATAGAACAGTTTTTGTGTTGGGAATGAGTCAAAAGACTGAGAGGAATATAATGGAAGTATGTAGAGCCAAGTGGTACAATCCCTAGAGGTCATATGTGAAATTACTGGGAACTAGAAAAAATTAAATGGAATGTGCTAGCAAGTGAATAAACCTCATCAGATTCCAGCCTGTTCCTTCACCTGCAAATAGCTGGAGATAGAGGAAGACACAAGACAAGCATCAGGTGCTTGTCCTCTTCTCTCTGTGTCTGCTGATGCTCACTGCTGAGGATGGAGTACAAGGTTAGATGACTCTTTTGAGTTAATCTGGCCTGTGTCATGTCTGTGCCCCTACAAGCAGTGCAGATAGTGAGTTTTGTCTTCAAAATGTGACAACTCAGGCACATGTTCAGGCACAGCAACCTGCAACAGCAGAGACAAGGACATGCTCCCCGTGACATGGCAGAATAGCTCTGATCTGCAGTTACTGCCCACAGCCTTGCATGTTAACCTTCAGGGTGTCAGGAGTGCAAAAGATGGTTTTAGATAATGTCCTGGTCAGAGCTCCCAGCAAACTGATATCAAAGATAGCCCATGCTTCTGGTCACCTTGGTGCCATAGCATTTTGCCCCTTGAGCACTATCTGTCTGGATTGATAAACAGAGCAAGTCAGGTACTTCATTGTCACAGCTCTACTGCATTGCTTCAACCTTGAGGTAAGAGGTCACTTAACATTGTTGTCCTCAGGATCTTTGATAGGGGTTTGCATTGATGATTCAAACAATGTTTTCACAATCAAGACAAATATTGACCAGGGAACCAGAAACACCTCCCTCCCTTTCATCCCTGCTTGTGACAATTTCTCTGGGGAAAACCAGAAACACTGAGGCGTGCTGCAGCTGGTCTGACAGCTGCCAAAAATGTGAGTGAAGTACAAGTAAGTTGTTTCTCTCTATAGAATAACTATTGGCAAGGACATAGAAGTAATGTAGAGTCTGTCATATCTAGTCCAGAAATAGATGCTTGAAGGGCAATGGAAAACACTTAAAACAAAACATCCCAACCCCCACAAACAAACAACCCCCAACCAAAACAACAACAAAATAAACAAAATCCAACAAAAAGAACCACCCCCAAAAAAACCCCAAACAGAGAAACAAACTCCCAAACAATAACAACAAAGTTGTTCATGCAAAAAAAAAACCCCAAAACAAACTGGAAGAGGAGGATAAGCAAGGAATAGCATAGCATGGAATAGCATAGCATAGAATAGCATAGCATAGAATAGAATAGAATTAACCAGGTTGGGAAATACCTTTGAGATCATTCAACACCATCTAATCAACTAAACCATGGCACCAAGCACCCCAGCCAGTCTCCTCCTAAACACCTCCGGTGATGGTGACTCCACCACCTCCCTGGGCAGCCCATTCCAATGGCAAATCACTCTTTCTATGAAGAACTTCTTCCTAACATCCAGCCTAAACTTCCCCTGGTGAAGCTTGAGACTATGTCCTCTTGTTCTGGTGCTGGTTGCCTGACAGAAGAGACCAACCCCCATGTGGCTACAACCTCCCTTCAGGGAGTTGTAGACATCAATAAGGCCTCCTCTGAGCCTCTTCTTCTCCAGGCTATGGGGGACACCTTTAGTGAAGTTTCTCTCAGCAAACAACTTGAACAAGATTTTCAGGGGATTTTGCTTTTTGTTAGATGCTTAATATGTACATTGAAAGAGAGTTCTTGCTGCAGCAGCATTGCATACACATTTCATTGACCCATGCTCAGCTTTAAGCTTTGGCATGTGCAGAAATGGTCGCCTGTCAGCACAAAACTGGAATTAACACAAATCACTTGGTGTTTCTAAACCCACTGCATTGGGGAATTAATTACTGAATGGCTTTATTCTTCTGCAGAAATTCTTGCTGGTTTCTTGCCTGTAAATTCACTCTGCCAAATCTTGTCAGAGTTCATAGTGATTATTTGGTATGTTCCTAACCCACAGAATATATGCATGTATTTCAAAACAGCACATTCTATTTTACAGCAAGTGGCAGCTCCTTTCATGTTGCAGCCACCTGAAACTAGTCTAGAAACAGAGCTGTCAATTGCAGGTGAGAAGCCTTGACCTGTGAAATAGTTTTGTTACACTTTAATGCATTACTGTTACATTATCACTAAGTGATTGTCATAGAAAAAGACACTACTTTATCCAGTTCTATGCAGAACAGTTCCAAGGGACTTCAAATTTCACTCCTGACAGTCAGTGTTGCAGCATGTGGAGCTACTGTGAGGAGAAAATTGGGGTCTAAGAAAAACTTGCACTTGAGTGTATCACTTCAGCTGATCTTTCAATGTGCATGAAAGTCCTGTTAAGAAGAAAAGCTGGAAAAGCTGGCGGCCAGTCACTAGTGGTGTGCCCCACGGATCAGTGCTGGGCACCATGCTCTTTAACATCTTTATTGATGATCTGGATGAGGGCATTGAGTCCATCAGCAGTAAATTTGCAGATGACACCAAGCTGGGGGCAGGAGTTGATCTGCTGGAGGGTAGAGAGGCTCTGCAGAGGGACCTCGACAGGCTGGACAGATGGGCAGAGTCCAACGGCATGAGATTTAACACATCCAAGTGCCAGGTTCTGCACATTGGCCACAACAACCCCATGCAGTGCTACAGGCTGGAGTCAGAGTGGCTGGAGAGCAGCCAGGTGGAGAGGGACCTGGGGGTACTGGTCGATGACAGGCTGAACATGAGCCTGCAGTGTGCCCAGGCGGCCAAGAGGGCCAATGGCATCCTGGCCTGCATCAGGAACAGTGTGGCCAGCAGGAGCAGGGAGGTCATTCTGCCCCTGTACACTGCACTGGTTAGGCCACACCTCGAGTACTGTGTCCAGTTCTAGGCCCCTCAGTTTAGGAAGGAGGTTGACTTGCTGGAACGAGTCCAGAGAAGGGCAACGAAGTTGGTGAGGGGTTTGGAACACAGCCCTGTGAGGAGAGGCTGAGGGAGCTGGGATTGTTCAGCCTGGAGAAGAGGAGACTCAGGAGTGACCTTATCACTCTCTACAACTACCTGAAGGGAGGTTGTAGACAGGCGGATGATGGTCTCTTCTCCCAGGCAGCCAGTGCCAGAACAAGAGGACACAGTCTCAGGCTGCACCAGGGGAGGTTCAGGTTGGATGTTAGGAAGAAGTTCTATACAGAAAGAGTGATTGCCCATTGGAATGGGCTGCCTCGGGAGGTGGTGGAGTCGCCGTCATTGGAGGTGTTCAGGAGGAGACTTGATGGGGTACTTGGTGCCATGGGTTAGCTGTTTGGGTGGGTTGGATTGGTTGATGGGTTGGACACGATGATCTTGAAGGTCTCTTCCAACCTGGTTTGGTTTATTCTAAACATTATGAAGCCTGTGGCATGACTGTATTACTCTCATGATAAAATACTTTTGAATTTCCTGGACACTTCTAAAAGTTACAGCAGAAAGAAAATATTGCATGTCAATAACATCAGAATTGATAATGTGGATCTAAGCAGCATCTACCTCAGAAGCCAGTGTCAGCTGCTTAAGAGGAAGATGGAAATAAACCCTGAGTAATAGGTTAACTCTGACACAGTCCTTCTCTAAACTCTCACAGCTCAAAAGTGTTGTGCCGTGCTACAGAAATGCTTGGTTTTCTCTGAGGAAATTAATGATGTTGGCTGTGCTAGCTCTGAATGCCCTTAGCCCTACACGTTAAGATGGGACAAGGTGTGATGGGTGGAGATTTAAAGTAGATACGAGGAAGAAATATTGTACACTGATGTTGGTGACACACTGGCCCAGGTTGCCCAGAGAGGTGTGAGATACCCCATCCCTGAAACCATTCCAGGCTAGGTTGGAGGAGGCTCTGAGGAACCTGTTCCAGTTGCAGATGTCCTTGCTGACTGCAGTGGGGTTGGCCTAGGTGACCTTTAAAGGTCCCTTGCAACCCAAACCATTCTATGTTTCTAAGCCTTTCAGAAGTGCTACTAAATACTTTGTCTTGATTAAGTGACTCTTGATCTTTATAAAGTAAAAGAAAGAAAGAAAACTTCCAAGTTAGGCTAAAGAGCTGCAGAATTGCTTAAGCTGAGGCAAGGAAATGAATCCAAGAATCTCCAAAGGCTTTCTGCAGCTCTCTTTATGAAATGTTGTGTTCCTGAGTTGAAGTCAATTGTATTACATGCTCCTTTCCCAGTTTTGAGTTACCCACTTGCATTTCAAAATTACTGTTCTCCCTCAAGGGAAAAAGATTCTCAGTGCTCACAGTTAGACTGTACCTCCTACTTCAAGATTTCTTCTCTGGTTATTCCAGTCAAAAGTGCTGTTTTTTGTGGGGTATCTTCTGCCTTGGGGCACATGCTTGTCAAGTTGTCTGACACATCATAATATGATACAGCAGTTTACTAAGTTAACCCAAGGGTTGCTAAAAGCTAGTATAGATTAAAAGAAGATAACTGGACAGTGACTATGAAACTGCAGAGACTGAAGGCTGTGCCTTCGAATGATCCTGCTATCCTGAACTCATGTAAATATTTATGAATATATTGACATTAAGATAAGAAGAGAGAAAATTCCCTACCAGCTTCATGTGCTGTTTAATCTTTGACTAGGTCATAGCTGCTGTTTGTTTGAAATGAAAGTGCATGTGTTTACTTTTTCCCCAAACCACATGAATGTTGAGATCATGGTGGAGGTCTGAGCACAGTGTATGTCATCCAAACTTTCCTCTGCTGTGCTTGAGGAGCAAAGTATCTGCAGAGGCCCATTCCTTCTGGGAAATGAACATGGCTTTAGTTCCTGTAGCCTGAGGACTTTCCTGCTTTACATCCTACTTTCTTTTGAAAGGAAGCATATTGTGCTAGGAAGTAAAAGGCAGACTAGATTTGGCTGTCATCTCCATACCCTGTCATCTGACTAGAGAAAAGTGATCCTGGCCTGTTTCTAAGTGAGACCAGGGGAAATCTATGTGCTCAGCATTCTGCACTGCTTCTCAGCTTGGTCACTTCACATGTGAACTCAGTGACTGTATTTTTGCTATCTCACTGTGTAGTGGGATACTCTGTACTTGCTAGGAACATCTTACTCAGAGTGTGTTTATACAGACTGGCTAGATCTCTGCTAATGCTCTCTATTCTTGTTCCCATAGCCGGAACAGATGTGAAAGATCTCCCAATAAAGCATTCTTAATATGGTCTAGAGTGCCCACTAATTTTTTTCCTGCAGAGTAGCCACAGATATGGCTGAATGAATGCAGACAGCTTCACAGCCCTCCGGGGTAGTATGATGGATTCTCAATTCTCTAAGTTTATTTCTTAACAGATGTTTTCCAGACAGTGGTGGAAGTGGCTGATGTTTCCAGACAATGAAGCGTGGTGAAAATCTTTGGTTTGGTCTCACTGATTTAGAAGACAATCCTCTTAGAACAAAGAATGATTTGAAGGTAATGAGTTGAGAGTAGGGATAACCAAAACTCACTGTTTTAAAATAGCTCTAGCAATACGTAGGGTTTTGCTCTCCACCCCCCCCCCCCCTAACAATTTTCTAGGTTACAAAGGAAAAAACCTTTTGATAATTTTCTGCCTGTGAGGTCAACGGTCCTTTGAATGACAAATGAGTGCAGTGAACCTTTACATCTCTCCCTTTGCACCCAGCTGCCTAAACACTGTAAAAAGGAGTATGAACATAGCACAGATATGGCCTTGACAGGGACACTAGAAAGTAGGACATGCTCTGTGGGCCAAATCTTTCTTTAGAGGAAGCCATGTGACAGCATAAACACATATAGGAAGTTACAAGTGTAACTGGGAGCAGAACTTGCAAAGTTGCCTAAACTGTTTTTTTTCCTGTCAAGCCTAGCAAATATCTGGGCTTCCCCAAATCTTTTTTTACCTCTCATTTAGCAGAGCAAGTAATGTACTTTGGAGAGCCAGCTACTGTCAGAGGTGGGGTTCCAGGACATCGATGGGGAGCAGCTTGTTGATGTGGGTCTGGGTTATGTTGTCGGTGAAAGATGTGGGTTGGTTTTTTTTCTTTTCTTTGTAGTTGAAGCAGAAAGAAACCAGGTAAAAAGTTTCAGTATTGATTTATTAACATTAAATACGTGGGTTCTAGTTTTAGTGCATAAGCTAAGGCACTTTTAAGTGGAAGTTCTTCCGTGTGAAAAAGGGTGGAGATGCTTTAGGCAGCAAAAAAGTGAACTTGGATTTTCGGTGCTGCAAAGAGCTCATATAGAACCAAAATACTTGGTCAGACTAATACGAGATTTTGTCTTAGATTAAATGATCTGCACTGGGGGAATCTGTACTTAGTGTTCTCTTGGGCAGAAAAGAATTTTTCATTTATGTTTTAGCATAATTGAAAGAAACACCAAAGCCTCAAAGTACTACTGTAGCCCATGGAAGATAACACTGGGAGTGTTTGTCTAATCATGAAAACTCAGCAGAACATGAAATTGTAATGTGTGAAACACTGTGGTATGTGATGATAATCTGGCACAAAGTGATGGTACACCTAAAGTCTGGCTAGAGGGGAGGGTGGATGCTAGAGAGGTACTGTAAGAAGTATGTGTCGGCAGCAGATGTAACAACAATGGATTCTAGCACCAGAGGGCTATTACTCCTTAAGCTTCCCCAGTCAGGGCTATCTGTCAGGTTTCAGATAGTAGGACATGGGTGGGTAGAACTTAATGACCTAGGGTGGTAATGACTTGGTGGTTCAGGTGCAAAATGTTCCCCCAGAGCAGTGCTATGGCTCTGTCCATTCTTTCTGGCATGTTCTTCTGATGTTACCTTGGCAAAACATAGCATCAACTTGTGTGATTTCAGAGAACTGTATGGTGGCTGATCTAAAGGGAAACAAACTGACCTTGACAACAAATGCACCCAGGATTGCTGATAATGTGGACTGCAAAACCAAATATAATGCTCTACTTCTGTGCCTTATGTTCTCTGCACACAAAGGTAGAAATGATCCTTTTTATAATCTGCAGGCAGTCTGTAATGTCATAGATCCAATATAACGAAAGCCCAAACAACCTCGTAAAGAAAGAAGCTTTTTACAAGCCACTGCACAAGTATGATTTTGCTTTTCCTGGATTACTCAGTGGTGTTTTGCTAATCTAGCATTGTATCTGCTTTCTGGATAATGTTCATTAGAGACTAAACTTTACTAATTTATTTTGTAAAAGGAAAAAGTTTAAAGAGCAGAGGAGAAACCCTTGCAAAGAATTCATTTTACTGACAGCTTAATAAATAAATAAATCACTTTCCTGACCGTTTCCAGTTAAGTCTGAGAAATCTATTTGTACCCTGTGAGGCAGAATTGTGGATTCCTCATATCTCAGCTGGATTACAGTGCAGCACATCTTGATGCTTGAGCCATCAGATGAGTAATTTAGAAGAATTTTGGGTTTGGGGCTTTTTGTGAATGTTTTTGCTTGTGGTTTTTATTTTAGTTTCCTCCCCACCCCCCCCACCCTCCCCTGGCCCTGTAAAAATCTGGAGCCTGCTAAAGACCCTTAAATCTCTACCACTACAACGTTTTTGTCAGTTTGTGCAAAGAGAGAGGTCAGTGTTGTTGGTCAGCTGTATACTCTGACAGCTGTGAATAAAAAGAATGCAAAGTCATGCTGGAAATGTCATGTGCCCAAATAAAAAAGTTTATACAATCTGAGTGACCCTGCATGCAATAAATCAGGAAGACAATATAATGAATTGCATAAATTTGTAGGTGGAGGGGTGGTTGCCAAGCTGAGTGCAGATTGCACAATTGCTTCCTCTTCTGGAAAGTTTGTGCAGACAAAGCTTTGGACTGAATTATTTGTTTCTAGTCAAGGTACACAAGGAGAAACAGTAACATTGATGTAGTGTCCATCTACTGTGGTTGTGGGTCTATCTATTCAAAAGAAGCCCCCAGATTGCTGTATTCAATAGTCTTATTGTGCAAGCAAATAAAGGACAGTGGGTTATTGTTGTACACTAATATTTCCTTGTGAAGCATTGTACTGTCTGCAAAAACATGATAGAGCTTGTGGTTTGGGAAAGATATCCTGGCTTTACTTGCAGAAGTAGAGATTCCAGTTTTCCACAGTCTAATGGGAAATAGGGAGAACCCCCTCTTGTACATAGAGGACAACTTTATTTCAACTTTATTTCTGCTGGTTTGCACACATGGAAAGTCTTCCTGAGTTTTACTGCTTGTAAAGCCTGCCAAACCATCATACGGTTTCCTCTTGTGTCTATGCTATGAGCAAGTATGGACTTTGAACATCATTGTTCTAAAACATTTGACAAGCAGCACTGTGGTATGTTGATGATAGCTTTTTGAAAGACCTAGCAATGGGACTTTAATCACCTAACTGAACAAGTGCCTTAGCTTAATTTTCCCTTGACCAACACAGATACATTTGTTACTTGCCAATAAATATCTGAATAATTTACGTAAAAGCCCTTTGCTCCTGTCAAAAACTCAGCGTGAGTTATTTAAGAGCTCTGTGCACATTGGACACAGGCCCAGACAACTTGAAAGAGACCTTAACCCCCCACCCCACCTCAGTCTGATAAGCATTCACTGAGACAGATTTTCAAGGAAGCACTGTTAGTTAAATTTTAAGTGAAACAACGGCTTCATATTTTATTAGGACAACTTCTTCTGGCAGAATTAAAATAGCTTATGAAGTATCCTACTTTGATGTGGGTTGTGAGAGTATAGATTTCCTTCTCATGAACTCTTCTTATCTTTTATGTCACATGCTTCAAAGTATGCATCTCAACTGGGTATCAGCAGTCTTCCTGGTTCCCTCGAGATGGTCCTTTCAAAATAGATGGCCTCAGAGATAAAAATATGCTGTGCTTATTACTTGAAACGAACACTTTGGCACAGATTTATTTCATTTGGTAAGGACACTTTAAATTTAGTAGCTTGATTGATTATTGCACTGAGTTGAGTAAGATGCCTTGGACGGAAAGTCCTGGTATGTTGTAAGTTTCACAGGTCATGGTCTGACTCGTTTTATTGCTACTGTGCAACAGGTTTGTAACACTTTATCTCACAGAAGAAAAAATAGAAAGTGAAGTCTACATTTTTAGACCCAATATATCCATAATATGATAATAGTACCCTAATACTACAAACTATCCAGAGTAACCACATTTTCTTGTCCTTGGCTCCTGCTTTAGGCTTGCTACTTTGAATGGGTGCCTCTTTCCTCCTCTTCATTTGGGAGCAAGCTTCACAGTTTAGCTCCTTACTGCTTCCAAAGCAAGCGTAGGGTACAATCCTATCCCTTTTATTCCCACCTGTAATTATAACTAGCAGCTCTTCTTTTAAATGCAAAGGAATAACTAATTTCTGCCACAGGAAGCATTGCATTTTGTGAAGTATCAGGTTTTATAAAAGAAGATATTTACTCAGTGCAGGACTTCTGCTGTGCATGGCTTCTATAAGCTCGCTTTCAACCCTAGTCATGTCAGCTGAAGATTGCTAGGGAAGATCACTACATCATTCATTCACAAGCGGGGAAAGGAAATATTCCTGCTGACTCATGCTTATAAGTATTTTCCTTGCTCCGCCTCCATTCCTTTCAGCTCCTCCTCTCCTCTCAGTGCTGGTAGCCTACTATATTTAAACAGCCGTCTTAGAGCAGAGGCAGAATTGAAGGCTTGTGGTTTGGTTGGCTTTCCTGACTGGACAGGCATTTTTCTAAAGACCCCACTTCTCACCAGACCTGCTGCTAAAGGTAAGAAGGCTCTAACTATGTGCAGAGAGCTCTGTCTGGCACACTGTAACACTGCTTTCTGAATATCTCAGAGATGTTTCTAGAAAGGTATTACTGTTATGTACCATAAAGTTGAGGGGTTTTTTCTATGTACTTTAATTGTGTGTGGTGTAGCTGGTGTGGCATATAAGAGTTATAATGCAAACTGGGAGGGGGGAGCACCAAACTTCTGAAGCATGTAGGACAGTATAATATGTCAGAACTATTGAAATCTTTGTCTGTAAACCCACTAATGAATTAAATCTTTTTAACTGGTGGTGAAATAGGTGAGTTGAAGAATAAAATAAAGATGAAGAAAACAGTTGTATTTGTTAGAATTGTTCTTGTTTAAACCTGAATGTCATGGTAGTTCTTTCAGACTCTTTCATTGCTGACTGTCCTGTCCTCTTGAACTCTCCCCATGTGCTGTACAGGCCACAGCTGATGTCCTTATTTCAGTCAAAGTCTTGTTGATGTTATACAGAGAGCTACTTGCATATGTCTGATGTAACTTGGCCTTTTATTTCTGCTAAAGATCATTTAGTGTCATTTTCTTGCTAAATGCATTTTTTCTTTTCCTTTCACTCACTTAAAACCTGTTTCAGTTTCAGACTGAACCATAGCAGGGTCCACACTACCAACTTTGTGACTTACAGTCCCTCTAGGCTTAAGGCTGTGTTGGGAAGGTGTGTGGAGTTTCACCCAGAATGGGCTGGGTGCTTCTCCAAGCCAGAACGATTATGTAACATCAAAGTTACTGAAATGCCTTGGAAGCAGTAAGGAGATAAATTGTGAAGCTTGCTCCCAAATGAAGAGGAAAGAGGCACCTGTTTAAAGTAGGAAGCCTGAAGCAGGAGCCAAATGGCCATCAGTGTCACCTGTGTGAGTGCCCAGCAGCCTGCTCTGCGTACAAGGAGAGCAAGAGGAGCAGTCTTGGGTTTCTTGCTACCTCAGGCTTTCTCTTGCTGCTGACTAATTCTGTAGAGATTTGAAATGAGCTTCAATGGCTTGTGTGCTTTCCAATAGCCCCTGCAAGGAACAGGCTTTCAGCTTCTATACTGTATTAGCCGTACAGGACATTGAGGTATATGTGGTCCCTTGATTATAACTATTCCAAAAAACAATAATTAAAATAATCCACCTTTATGTCAGGTGGTAGGGAAAGTGAATATTTGGCCTGAAAGTTAAATGCCTGAGATGCTCTGAGCTCAGTTCTACAACTAGAGGTCAAACCCTTAGCCTAGAGGAAGAGAATAGCTATAAACAGGTTCAGCATCTGGTTCATTTTGTACTTAGAAAGAAGAATTAACTATGAATTATAGAGATGGCAGCTAGAGGATGTGAAAGAGGCTTCTCCCATCTCTAGAGATGTGTTGGATAAGCAGAAGTATCTCTGATAGCTAATGTGTTGACAGAATTGTCCAGTGTTAAAACTTCAGGTAACAAAGTGTATGTAGTGCTAAAATGGTCATTATGGAGTTTTGTGAACTTGGATCCTGAATAAGTCCTTGGCTAAAAATGGTCTTGTGTGATCCAGGTTCTAGTAGATTCATCAGGCTAGCAATTGTGCTGCTCTAGCCATTAAAATTTGGTTTAATTCCAGCAACTGCTCCTTTTTTTTTTTCATGGGGCAGAAGGTGCAGAATGAGGAGGAGGAGGAGGGTGAAATGAGGAGAGTGTTATCACGGAGCCCACAGATGCTGACTTTGATCTCTATCAGGGTGCTGTAGGGTGGCATAGTGCCATGGCCAGAAGCCAGGGAAACCTTCCTCCAAAGCACACAGGACTGCTGCTAGGCTAACTTCTACAGTCTTGTGCCATATTTTTTTTTTGTCTCCTTCAGGCTGCCTCAGAAATATGCTGGCACTAAATGACATGACTTTGTGCCCAAGTCCTACAAAGGGGCTTGCAGGCGTGTTATTTATACGCTGGCTACACTGCTCTCCTGGAACTGTCACCATGTGCAGCACTGGGTTGGTTCAGCAGTGCTTGTTTCCAGCAAAAGTCCTACGGATGTTGCTGGGTTACCACTGTCTGCACAGTGCATGCAGCCTTTCTGTGCATGCTGCTGCAGAGTGCTATCGAGCAGAAACCTGGAAGGTCACTCCCAGAGAACTTGCTTCCTCCTTCCTGGCTCCCAGTAGTTTCACATGAATAAGTTGTGCACTCTGTGGTAGGAAATATCAGTAAGAAATTGTCTTCCTTTGTAGTATGCTTGGAAAGGCATTAGTGCTGAATTCTACCAATTGCAGGTGGAGCTTTGTGGTAGGGAATTTTGCAGGTAAACTTACACAACAATCTGGTGAAGATGATGTGCTGCTGGGGCTGGGTTAAATCTGCTTCAAGGGGTTAATACATGGCTCACTATGGGCACAACACACTGAAACATTCATTTCTATAGTGTGTGCCTCTACCTTTGAGCCTCAATTCAACTCTGAACTGAAGTTTCTTTGAAATCTAACTCTCTTCAAACCTAGATGCTTGCAATTACTTAAATGAGAAAACAACTACCATGCCTTAAGTAGTTCTTGCCCTGATAGGCAAAATGTACGAAAGTCTTTGACTAATGCTTAGTTAAGTAGTAATAGGCAGTGACTAAGTGTTACTAAACTGTGATCCAAAAATGTGGACAAAGCTGCTAGTTTTTAATTCAACTTGTAGCCTTATTTTGTGCCCCTTTACTTGTATGAAACCAGTCCTCTTGGAATAGCTCTGTCTAGCCTGGCATTGGCTGTATATTGATGTGCATGATAATGACACATCCTTGCAGGCAAATGCACTTAAAAAAAACCTCCTCCTAAAACCTGAGATTCTGCAGATCCTAAACTCACCTCTGGTATTCTGGCCACTCATTCAATTGCCAGTCCTGCTGCATTACTCTAGTTGCTGCTGGTGTAAATGTCAAGCTTAAAGTAGAGCATTACACTTGTAGGATGATATTTGCTGGAGTATCTGTCAAAGGCAGTGATGTGCCAGGCCTTCTGGAAGCGTTCACTGCTTGCCAAAGATCTTTCCGCTCCTGAAAAGGGTTTGGAGAGCATGTCCTGCTGGACAAAGTCATGACACTCAGTGGATCTGCAGACAGATTTCCAGCCATTGGACAGAAGTGTGGAGTGAGGTTTTCTCTACTTAAACAGTAAATGCACAAGTTGCTTTTAAAAGAAAAAAAGTGTTCACATTAATTATGGCAATTTTCTACACAGTGTGGGCAGAAGTGATCATCTCATTAGCCAACTGCAATGCTTCAGTTACAGTCTGGGGTTACCAAACTTGCCAGCTGTTCTGGAGGGACTGGAATTCATGTATGGAAGAGAAAGATAAGGCTGCTCTCTGTTTTTTTTTTTCTGGTGTGTAATCAGGGAATCATCCTTTTGGTCTTGGGGCAGGGGGACAAGAGATAAGTAGGCCTTTCTGGAGTGGGGAACTATAATGTGATGGTCTGCAATGCAAGGCTGAGCCTTCAGATCAACCTGGGTTTGCAGGCTGTAGTCATGAGTATTTTTTGCCAAAAAAGCTAGTAATTCAAAACTTATTTGTTTTAACAGGTAGATTGCAGAACCTAAATGCTTCCAGACAGGAAGATGTATGCATCAAGGACCAGACCCCCAAATAAGAGTGGGTTTGACCCCCTGCCTGTTGTGATCATAGGTAAGCTCGCTCTCTTCTGTTGTTGTTGTTCTTTGGACTTGCTGTCTCCAGCTGTTGTTCCATGTGTTATTACTCAAGCCAGAAACCCCTGACCACTCCTCCTGCATCCTTTCACTCTCAGCCAAACTTCAGTACTAAGGCAAAGACTACTAAGAGTTGTGAGAAGTAGGGAATCAGGCAGCTGACAAAGTGAAACACGTACCTCTCTTTTTCTCAGCAAAACTGCTACCTTTTTGGGCATCACTTCAGCTGGGCCTGGGTTTTCCCTCTTGGTTATTTAGAAGGGTTTGAAACCCTCTCACTACAGATGATCAACATGCAATGAAGTGATTATCTGTAATGCTTCAATTGAAAGTGGGTTTGTGTGTTTGGAAAGTGCTTCAGATGCTGTTGAAGCACTGAAATTTTTCACAGGGTTCTGTGAAAATGCATGTCAGCTACACTGCTTTTTGTACAGGTTTAATGGGAAAAGGCTGTGGGGTCATGGACTAAGGTCCTTGTCTCTCTTCTAAGAGGGGAGCTTTGTAACATGGGGTGATTCTTGGAGCAAAGCAAAAATAGTGATGTCATGCCTTTGCTTCGGACTGATCTGGAGCTGTGCTTGGATGCAGGTGTTGACTCCTGTTAATCTGAGGCTGTGTTTAAATGCCTTGTTAGAGCTAGATTCCTTCCTTATCTCTCATCTAACACTCAAAAGAGCTAGTTCAAAGTTAATGCACTGCAGAAATCATACTTAATCCTTGCTAACAGTGAGTTTGACAAGGACACCACTGCCAACAGGTTGTAATCTGAGAGTGACTTTTTACTGCTCAGTTGTACAGGCCTTTAGGTAGGAGGGAGGCTATTTTGGTGTGTCCTGAGTTCACCTACACAAGGATCCAGGGTAGATATGTCACTAAAGCCTGAGGCACACCAGTGTGAAGATGTGCAGCCTGAGGAGGTTGTTGGGCTGGAGGAGCTCAGCTGGACACTGCACACAGATTCCAGCTACTTCTCCAGGCCTTGCTTCAGTAAGACTGTGGACTCTCTTAAGGTCTGCTGGCACCTTCATGAAAGCAGTTTCTTTCTACAATAGTCTGAACCCCAGAGGCAGCTGTGCTTCTGTCCATCCATATCAAGCTTATATGTGGTTCAGAGTAAATGCTGTGTTGTTGAATCTTTTGCACTCAGGAAGTCTGTCTTGGGTACCTCCTTGTACTTACTAAAGCAAAGAAGTAACCTGAAGGGTTGAATTTTTACTATAGCTGTGGCTTAATTTGCTTTTAGTTCTTGTTGCTGTGGAATATTCCAGACCCTGACGTGCAGCTGCTGGTCCTTGCTCAGCACAGCAGACTTGGCCCCAGCTGTGGCTTGTTCTGCCCTTCACATAGCTCAGCTCAGTGTCAGCCTTAGACTGAGCCTCCCTCTATGTTAGATCTCCAAGAAGCAGTCTTGGCTCCAGCCACTCATGCTTGCATCAGGGGCACTGTGCCAATACAGGCTGCTGTGTCACTTCAGCTCTCTTCCCCTGGATCATCGCTGCATGATGTAGTGGTGGTCAGTCACATGCTGGTGAGCAGCAAAGCCTGAGCAGCCAGAGGCTGACACCGAGTTATGTAGACACTGTAAAATATTAAACATGCTGGAGAACAGTCATGTGAAAACTTGCAGGGGGTTACTCTCACATCTATCATGTTTTTTTCATCTAGCTGTTGGGTAGTCAGCAGGAAGACTTCAGTTGTGCAGCAGTTTTTTGAAGTGCTGTGTTTTGGAGGGTGGTTTTGGCAATGAAGGGAGACTTTTTTCCTTAATACACTGCCTGCAGCACCGTGTTAGGGCTAGCTCCCATTTGAAAGAGTCCTCCAGGCCTGTTAGTCCAAACAGCTATTGTTAGATATCCCTTATTAATGGCACTTCTTATGGAACAGAGATGTTTCCCCTTCATCTCAATAGCAAATTTTGTTTCTGGGCTTACTCTGTATCCTGTGCCATATCCTTTGAATTGTCCTGGATGTATTAGAAAAGCTCCTCAAAGAGCTACTCTGCAGGAGTATAAATTCTTTTCTATTCCATCTTTTCAGGGAATGGACCTTCAGGGATCTGTCTCTCATATTTGCTGTCAGGATACATCCCTTACTTCCGAAGAGACTCTGTTCATCCTCATCCCATTCTTCAGAGGAAACTGGAAGAGGCACCTGATGTCTCCATTTTGGACCAGGTTTGTGTGAAGAGCATCAGTATGACATCACAGTGAACCATCCTGGGGTTATTCTACAAGCAAGAATCTCACTTGAATTTTCAAAGCACACAAACAAAATGAGCCTTAGGCAAAGTACTTTTAGTAGTTCAGATGTCTCTTGTATGAAATGTCAGCATTACTGCTAAGATCCTTGAGGTAATCCTTGGGCAGTAACAAGGTCTGTGTGCCAGTAGATGAGCTTGACAGAACACAAAACCCACTGATTGGAAATACTGGAGTAACAAGCAGTCTGCTCAATAGCAGGACATGCCTTCTAAGCATCTCATCTGCCTCTCTTTAGGATCTGGAGTATCTCTCTGAAGGCTTGGAGGGACGATCCCACAGCCCTGTGGCTCTTCTGTTTGATACTCTTCAGCGTCCAGACACAGACTTCGGTGGAACAGCAGAATCTGTCCTCACTTGGTGGCATGAGACCGACAGAGCCATTCCCCACTTGGTCCTTGGCAGAAATGCTCCTGGGGGTGCCTGGCATGTATGTGAATTGAAGCCTAACTACTTTGGTCTTGCATGTTGTAAGATGGCCAGTTGTGGCGACTGGAGAGGCAGAAGCTCCTCTAATACACCAATCAGCCACACTTGATTTTTACATAGAGAGAAGCGGAAGTTTAAAAGGCAAAAGAGCTTGAGAGGCAGTCTGTAATTCTTGGAGAACAAGGATGGTTTCATCCATGACTGCAGATCAGAGGAAATAATTGATTTCATGGTCTGTGCAGTACTGAAACATGATAAAATTGCACTTCAGTTCTTATGTTTGAATAACTGAAAGTCATTTTACTGTGTTCTGCATTCCAGTCTATTGAGGGCTCTATGGTTACCCTGAGCAGAGGGGAATGGATGGGTCTCCCAGATCTCCCCTTCAAAGACTGGCTAAAGCAAAAAAGAAGGTAAGGTCTATGTTGTGATTATTTGCAGATATGCAGAAGTTATTTGGGAACCTGGGGTGGAGTGGACTTCTTAAATGTAACTACCTATCTGTTATTGATGATTCTAGTGAGAGAAAGGACACCCCCCAGTAAAAGTCCATTCTGCATTCTGTGATTTGGGTAAAGTTGCAGCTCTGCTTGGAATGTGTCCTTCTCAACACCCTCTGGGGAGATGGATCACAGTGACCATAAGTTCTGGAAAAGATGTGGTCATCTGACATTTGGGTCTACTGCTGCTGTCCCTATAATGAGAAGTACTGTGCAATCTCTGAGGTGCTTTTACTCTTGAGATGTGTAAGAGTCTGAAACGTTCAGGGGTTAAAAATTAAATAGAAGCAAGATAAAAGAAATATATAAAGGAGCAACCATCTTCTTAGGGATGGGATTTGTGCTTAGAGCAAGGTGCCTCTGCTCAAACAGCTTGGGAACCTGAGTGTTAGCTCTGTATAGTAGGAATAGTATTGCTGAGGTCAGGGAATCTGGATAAATGTCAGTGCAAGGACAGAAGGCTCTAGAACGCTTTCAATGGAAGAGAGGAGAAATTCCAGCCTCTTAATCACTGCTTGACCTTTGTACTATGTTTCAGAGGCCTCAGAAACAACAGAGCCACAGCAGAAGACATTGCTCAATATTACCAACACTATGTGATGAAGAAAGGACTGCAGAAGAATTTCAAATGTGGAACTGTTGTGACCTCTGTGAGGAAAGTGAGTGTAGAGAACATCTCCAACCATGAGCAGAAAGACCTGCAGGCCAACACTGACTCACTCTGGAACTTCAATGAGAAAAGTGCAGAGGTCTTCCAAGTAGATGGGTTTTTCAAAACCGTGAAAGGTGACAAAGAGCCCTTTTCCATCTATGCAGAGAGCGTGGTCTTAGCTACAGGAACATATGACAGTCCTACCTGGCTTGGGGTGAAGGGAGAGAACCTTTCCTATGTCCATCACCAGTTGTCTGCCCTTGAGGAAGCAGTGAAGAACAATTGTGTTGGCATCACATCAGATCCAGTCTTGATTGTAGGTGCTGGTCTGACAGCTGCTGATGCAATTCTCCTTGCTCACCATTGCAATATTCCAGTAATCCATGTTTTTCGGAGGAAAGTCAGTGATCCAGGTCTCATTTTTAACCAGCTCCCCAAAATGATGTACCCTGAGTACCACAAGGTCCATCAGATGATGAAAGAACAAACAGCTGCTTGTGCTGGGCCTTATGAGTGTTATGTTAGCCTTCCTGAACATCACGTGCTATCCTTTGGCAAGGACAAGAAATGTATCTTTCAGGACAAGAATGGCTGCCAGAAAGTTTATAAGATTTCCATGGCTCTTGTTCTAACTGGCTCAAACCCCAACCTCTCCTTTCTGCCAAATAATGGCATTGACTTGGCAATGGACAATGGCCAACCAGTCAATCCAAAGAGGAATCCCATAGATGTTGACCCATTTACCTATGAGTGCACTCAGGAGAAAGGGCTCTATGCTCTGGGCCCTCTGGCTGGAGATAACTTTGTGCGCTTTGTCCAGGGAGGGGCTCTGGCTGTTGCCAGCTCTCTGTTAAAGAAAGCAAACAAAAATCCCCCCTAAGAACAAGTCCTGTGCTGTCTGAATGGGTTACTGCTGTGTTTGTAGAGAAACAAGTCATCTGATTTGTACATCCTCAAATGTAAAGCCCACTCCTATTCTCCAAGGTTCTACAGGGAGTTACTAAGTTATTGAGTTGAGGAGATTAAGTCACCAAAACGCAAGGTGTGTTTCACAGACAGCAGTAGCTTCAGTCCCTGGGCATTCAGCCCCTTTCCTGCATAGCTGAGGGGGCTTTGAATCTTGTCTGGAGAAGTAAGGAGCAAGAGAGACATTGCACTTGTGTGACACCTTCCAGGCTGCTGAAAATTGAGTTAAGGAACAATCAATGTTAGTTATTTTCAAGGCTGACAAACCTGTGTCTGCCAGTGTCTTCACAGTGGTTTTTCATGAAACACAGTGAGTGGCATGGGTTGGTTTGCCCATGGGGCTCAGCTGTGTGCTCTTATTTGAGCAGAAATCACTGAAAGATGGGCCATCTCTGGCCCATGAGGTGGTGACACTCTGCAAGTAAACTGACACAGAAACAGTCAAAATTCTATTGTCTCACTGACACCAGCAACAAGTAATGTGCAATAGCACAGGAATCTCTTGATTAAAAAGATGCTTTATAAAAAAATCTCCTTCTTGAGAAGGAATGGTACTGATTTACAAACCCTTGGTTTGCCCTCTTGAAGCTTTCTGCTTTCTAACTCCTAAAATTGCAATAGCCAAATTCTTGGCAGCTACTGCAGAGGAAGAAACTAATGGGGAGCTACTGGTCTGCCTTCTAACTGCCCGGATACTGTATGGAGCTTCTGCTGCACAGACAATTTCAGGAAGATGCAATATTATATGTTGAATTTCTAATGTCATGTGGTATTTGGATTTTATTTTTTTAAGAATACTCTTTGTGTACAGGGGATATTGGCACAGTCACTTTTGATATTTCTATGCTAGGTATTGCAGTTCTTTTTTTATACTGGTTTTCTAAAAGATTTTTAATGGCAAAATATTTTGTTACAGGCTTTCAGTCAGTGCTCTGTATGAGCTGGGGTGGGTAGGAATGGTACCTTCTGTCACCAGCAACATTCTCAGCAGGGCCTTTCATACCTCTCAGGACAAAAAACAGAGTCATAGCTAATCTTAATGGCTGTAAAGACAGACTCTGCTCCCTGTGCTGCACTGAAAGCGTCTGTACAAGGTGCTGTACCTGTCTGGAAAGCTGAGGAGGTGGAGGTGAGCTGTTTGTAAAGGAGTCTCCCTCACGGTGCAGTGTGTAAGGAGCTTCTCTGTGGTGTTGCTCAATCACACTTGACTATTTTTGTCACTGACTATTCTTGTATGAAATTTTCCAATAAAGTGATTTCAGAATTAGTCTGTTTGTGGGTTGTTGTTTTTTTAACTCTGATTGAATCTCTGACCCAGAGAAGATAGAATAGAATAAACCAGGTTGGAAGAGACTTTCAAGATCATTGTGTCCAACCTATCATCCAATAACACCCGACCAACTGAACCATGCAACCAAGCGCTCTATCAAGTCTCCTCCTGAACACCTCCAGTGATGGTGACTCCACCACCTCCTCGGGCAGCCCATTCCAATGGGCAATCACTCCCTCTGTGTAAAACTTCCTCCTAACCTCCAGCCTAAACCTCCCCTGGCACAGCTTGAGACTGTGTCCTCTTGTTCTGGTGCTGCTTGCCTGGGAGAAGAGACCAACCTCTGCCTGTCTACAACCCCCCTTCAGGTAGTTGTAGACAGCAAGAAGGTCACCCCTGAGTCTCCTCCAGGCTAAGCAACCCCAGCTCCCTCAGTCTCTCCTCATAGGGCTTGTGTTCCAAGCCCCTCACCAACTTTGTTGCCCTTCTCTGGAACTGTTCTCCAGCTTCTGGCAAGAACTCAGGTGTGGTTTGTGCCTGCTGAACCCTTCATTGCTCTGTCCCTTAGGAGCACCTCACTATGGATTTGCTTTTTGTGTATCTTCCTCTCACCAGTAGGATGGAGAGCCCTCGTAGAGTGCTTTGGCAGTGTCTCTTGTGATGTTAAACCACAATAGGACACCATGGTGTTTGCCGAGCTTGTTCTTGCTAGAGATGTTTGATATCTCTTGTTTTCCTTACTCTCATCTTGTCTGGAAAATCCCAAATCAGGGCCCAGACAACAAAGTCACTTAGACTAGAAGGGACATTTGAAGGTCTCTGATCCAACCCCACTAACGCTGGTCATGCTTTCATGTACGGCCTGGTTACTGAGTGCTTTGTCAGGAAGAGGTTTGAGTATGTCTCAGGATGGAGACTGCTCTGTCAACATTTGATTGCCCCAGTCAGCATTTGCCCACCTTTAGTAACTCTGCAGTATTAAGTAGTTGAAGTATCCCTGTTGTAGTTAATTTTCACTCTACAGCTCTGAGAAGGGTCTGGCTCACTCTGTTACAGCACTAATCCTTGCTCTTCTCTGAGGGCTGAGTCTGGAGGGCCCTCAGGATTTTGTGGGCTCAGAATTATGACAGGGATGGGTTTCTTGGTCTGTGTAATTGCTCCCTGGCCAGAGGAGTGGCACTGGCTCCAGGGCTCTCTTTGGCAGCATTGCTATAAACAAGGTGGTAGCTGTTCCCCTGAATCTGTTATCTTGGCAATATTGGAATTCATGAGTATGGATACTGTAGTTCTACATCATCTAACATGGTTTTGGGACTCCCCAGGAGGGAGCTGATACTTCTTTCACCTTGCCTTATGCTCCTCTTAGGAGCTTAATTCCCAAGCAGAGCAGGATTGTTCCTCTCCTGCAGCTGACCTTTGCTAGAAAGAAAAATAATTGGTGATTGATGTTCATCTTTCTAAAAATACTCTGTTTGGCTAGATCTCAAATTCCCACATCAAAAGCAAGTGAAGTGGAGAACAAAAGCCAAAGGGTATCTTAAAAAAACAGGGGCATTGAAGTGTGCTGGGAATAAGGGCAAAGGATGGGTGTCAAGTGCAATGCTTTTGTTATTACTGAGATCAAAGTCACAGTGTTCACGCCAATCATTGCTCTTTCCTACATTGCCTCATGACGATCTAATTTGCTCTGCACTGGGGAGCTTCTAACTAGAACAGCAGCCTGTGGAGCACAGGTGGCCATGTCCTTAATAGCCCAAGAAGGATGAACTGATTGTCTGCCCTGTGCAAGACTAGAAAGGGAAGTGGTTTTCCACAATTGATGCTTAGAAAATATCCTACCTTCTGCCCTGAGGGCACGTCAAAGCAGAGCATCTCAATAGTAGGGGTGGTGGTTTACTCACTGAGTCCTCAGGGCAAGGCTGCATGGTGATAATCCAGGTTGTCATCCAGTTCTCTGTATCCAGGGAGGCAAATCTACATTATTATTATTCCAAAACATTCAGCAGACTCTCATCCCATGTGGGATTCACCCAATGCAGCATAACCTTGACCTATAGCATGTGATGGGACCAGGAGACAAAATAATTTTCTCCTGGGCTTTCTGCACATCACACAGCACTGATGGGAGTGATGCAGTTGGTGAGGTGAGATACTCAACACTTTCACTACCATTTCTTTTGTTGTCTGTGGGACCCAGCCAGGTTACCTTGGTGAGTTAAAAATCTGCTGCTAAAAATCTTCAAGCACTCTGCATCATTTCTCTATTCCCTGCGCATCCTTTGATGTCTTTTCTATGCTGCTGGAACATCCTGCAGCCACAGTGACCAGAGCAGGTCACTCTGGGAAGCCTCAAGTGAAAACCTGTTCTGCTCAATTTGGATAGAGCAGACTGACTTTTATTCAGACCTCTGGCCGCTGCTAAGCGGTCATGTTTGTTACTCCACAGCAAGGGCTTCACATCAGGCTTCCATTCTATGTCCTTCAGGGCTTCACATCCTCCTTTGGTTTCTTCCAAACAGTCCTGACTTTGTGTCTTTACAGAACAAGGTTTTAAGACGCTCTGGCACTTGCCAGGATCAGTGGAAAATTATGCCCCCAGAACAGAAACAAGGATTTGAAGTTTACCAGCAAGACAAAAGAGAGAATTGTGGTTTCTGACTTTATTGTGCTAAGGAGTCCTTGCAGTCAGTGTTTTAAATAAACATGCTTGTGGGTGTGGCAGAACTGACTGTACAAGTCTAAACTCAGGGACCTTTTATTGTGCAATTCAGGTACAAACTTACTGCTCCTACTTTTTGCTTTGATGAAGGGCTTATAAGATGTCAGAGCATGTTTGTTGTGAGCTTTGCTTCTGGAACAGAAAAAAGGAGTGCTCTCTTTCTAAAAAGAGCCATCTTTTACATACCATGTAGATTGAAATGATTGCAGCAAAATAGCCTTGAGAATCCCTTTCTGGCCACACTTCTGTCTTTGAGCACAGAACTAAGCCCAGCCATGTCTTGGGCAGACCGTTCTGTGTTCAGCTCTGCAGAGCATGGTGATCTATTGCAAGTCTGATGATTGCCCAAGGCTTAACTTTATGAGGACCTTTGGGGAGCTGTCAGATTGTTGCAGACTGTGGTAGCTTAAATTAACCTGCTTTATTTGTGAAATGCAGCTATCAGTGGGCAGCTTCTGAGGTTGGACTAAGCTAAGACAAGACTGAGAGGTGATCTTCTGAATCCTGATCAATAGCTAAAGGGCAAGGCCTGAGACAAGAGGATGAGGCCGGGCTGTTTTCAGTGGTGCCCAATAACAGGGCAAAGGGAAACAGGCACAAACTGGAACCCAGGAGGCTCCATCTGAACATGAGGACAAACTTCTTTGGTTTGAGAGTGCCGGAGCCCTGGAGCAGGCTGCCTGGAGAAGTTGTTCAGTTTCCTTTTCTGGAGAGATTCCAAACCTGCCTGGACATTGCAGTCCTGAGGGCAACCTGCTGTGGGTGTCCCTGCTTTAGCAGGAATGTTGGACTGGATGATCTCCAGAGGTCCCTTCCAACCCCTACCATTCTGGGATCCTGTGATTATGTAAGTTAGTGTAACTGGGGGGCACTTGGTATGGCTGGACAGTGCAGGAGGTCTTCTAGCAGAAGAGGTTTCAAGCTAGAACCAAGCCTGGTAAACTCCTGGGAAAAAAACATCTGACTTCCAAGGCTTTGAAGCAAACTGTGAGAGTTGAAGCAAGCTCCTGGCTAGAGAATGGCTGAATGGGGAGTAGGAATTAGGAAGAATACTGAAAGGGTTATCAGACATTGGAATGGCTTGCTCAGGGCAGTGGTGGAGTCCCCACCTCTGGAGGTCTTAAAGAGTTGTGTAGACCTACTACTTAGGGACATGGTTTAGTTGTGGACTTGTCAGTGTTAGGCTAGTGATTAGACTTATGATCTTAAAGGTGATCTTAATGATGATATTAAAAGTCTTTTCCAATGTAGACAATTCTGTAAATTGTGATTCTGTGAAAAGGAAGCACAAATTGTGTTGCTGTTGTTGGCTGGATACTGCCTTCTGCTAGAGCCTGGGAAGCTGCCCAGGAAGTTTCCTTTGCAGTCCTTAGGGACCAAGCCCTGAGAACCTGGATCCTATGCTGTACAGCTCAGAGACAGAAAGATTCTGCCCAGGCATGGGAAGGAAAGTGTCTGACGGCATTCCTGCCTGTGGCTGTATGAATGTGTCCTTCTAATCCCTGTGGACACCCACAGCACAAAGCTTGGCTCAGAGAAGCAGGACCTACTAAGTATCAATTTAAGGGAGCCTGTCTGAGGAGAGGCAGAGCAGGCAGCTCTCACAAACTTCCTGTAAAGGAAGCAGAATAGATTTTGTTTTCCAGGCCAACTTTTGCTGGTTGCATTCATTTCTTGGAAGCACTGTTGACAATTCTGCTTGATTTTATGGTTACACCACAGCAAGTTGGAACCGAGGGAAAAGAGGGGAATCCTGAGGCAACACGAGTGGATGGAGAGTGTGGCTCTGCTCCACAACCAGTATCACTGTCAGCAGGGAAGCCTGGTCTGCAAGGTGAAAAACACTATTTATTTAAGATATTTACCCTGCAGGTGAATTTCCACATCCCAGCCTCACTGGAAGTGAAGGGACTGACGAAATAACTGCAGGAACCACCTTTGTGATCTGGGAAGCAGCTCCAAAATGCTGCGGTCCCCACTCAGCTGGGTTGAGTGTTTGATTACAGCTCAGCTATCTCCAGGGATAAATGGAGCTGGTTTGGCCTTGTGGTTAGAGAAGGCCAGGGCAGAGGAGGTTTGCTGGGTGAAATAGCAGAGTTCATCAGGGGCCAAGCAGGCAGGGTTACTGTTGCTGACCAACTGCAGGTCTGAGGGTATCACACTGGTTAAGTTTCCACATCTGAATTATCCTTTTATAGGCCACAGAACCTTTTGCCAGAGAGGCAAACTTTTACCAGAGGACAAGCGAAGGGCAAATTATTCCTTTAATGGCAAGGAAATAGAAAACCAGGAGAGTTGTGCTTTTTTTTTTTTTTTTTTTATGAGACCACAGACACATTTTGAGGCCTCAGCTATTCATCCCTTTTGAGAGCTGGCCCAGAGGAGCAAACCTCATTTGCAGCTTGGCACCAATACCTGCGTTACCCAGTGTTACCGTAACAGGGAGTCAGCAGAAGGCTCAGGGACTCTGAGGGCTTCCAGAGATAATAAACTGACTGATAGTTCTCTCAGCTGAAAAAGCCAGGGAAGTTGTATGTCAGAAAACAAAAATCCTCCTTTTATCCTGACTTTTCAGTTTAAATATTAAGGGCTAGCAAAACTGAGTAGCAGGATGATGAATGTGGATGCTCCAGAGGCTGCAGTGCTGGGAGCAGCATGGGATGTGCTGAATTCAACCCAGCCCTCTCACAGTATCACAGTATCACTAAGGTTGGAAGAGACCTCAAAGATCATCGAGTCCAACCTGTCACCAAAGACCTCATGACTAGACCATGGCACCAAGTGCCACATCCAATGCCTTCTTGAATACCTCCAGGGATGGTGACTCCACCACTTCCCTGGGCAGCACGTTTCAATGACAAATTACTCTCTCCATGAAGAACTTTCTCCTCACCTCCAGCCTAAACTTCCCCTGGTGCAGCTTGAGACTGTGTCCTCTTGTTCTGGTTCTGGTTGCTAGAGAGAAGAGAACAACCCCTTCCTGGCTACAACCACCTTTCAGGTAGTTGAAAAACTCTCAGGGCATACTGCTCAGGAACCAAAGGGGGTACACAGGCTGTATGGCCTTGTCCAGCCAAGCAGAAAAGAGTACAGCTGGCAGACATCATGATGTGAAGGAGTGAGAGGTTTTCCTTTCCAAACTGCAACAGCAGCTACAAAAAAGAAGATGGTCTTCTTGCACAAAATTAACTTGACAGTGCCATTTCTAAGCACATTTGAACTGGTTTGTGCTATGTGACTCCCTTGTGCTGTGCAGCTGAATTTTCTTCTTTTCTTCTTTTAATCTGTTTGCTGGGATGCCAGTGTTGGATTTACTGTTGTATCAAATGTATGCAGCCTGGGAAAGAAGTAGTCCAGATGATGCTGACATGTCCTGGCTTGGGGCTACAGGGATTTCATCTGATGCTTTGCAAGTGGGTTATGCTGGGTTACGCTGTGGGCTTGCTCCCACGAGGGTCGTGGGTGGCAGCTCTGCCCACAGCTGGCAGCCATCCACAGGTCTGGGTGCTCTGTGGAAGGGAGAGGTTTGGGACAGTCTGACTTTTTGTGTGGAAAACTGGAGATACAGGGCATCCACTCCCCAGCAGTTTTCCTGCAGCTGGATGGGAAGGATGGTCTTGGCATGGCTAGGAAGAGCCTGCCCTGAGCACTGCAATGGGAGCACCAATTCCAAGCTCAGATGTTGCAATCAAAGCTTTCCCTGAGCTTTTTCCAGGACCTGTTTGCCACACTCCCTTTCACAGGGGTTCTGAAACAGTTTTCCTGTAACCACTGCACTTGTCACAGCATCTCTGGCAGCTGCCCAGGAAATAAAGGTAATTAATGTGTAGTAAGACCCGCGAGCAGTGAGAGGGAAGGTTGGTGGTGTGTGTGAATGAATTACACGTGATTGACACTGCCTGAAGTAACCTATTCACAAAAACCACACCTCATCCCCCATAGTGCACTTGCACAGAGTGTTTAAGCAGGAGAGATTTCGCAGGAGCAGGAACAACTGGCAGCATTTTTGCTGGCTGGAGTGAAAATAGGATGGCTTAAGGCAGCGTGTTACAGCAGGCAGCATGCAGCCTCTGCCATAGATTGACCTGATCTGCTGTGCAACAGCAAGAAGGTTTTCTCCCCTGAAAATCTAAGCTTTAAAATCCTCCTTCTGTTTTACATAGAGCTGGAAGCAAGGCCTTTGGAATTTTTTTGTTAGAGACAGAAACCAGAGTTTGGTTGGGGATTTACAGCAGAGCCTCAGTCACGGCACCCTGCCATTGCAGTTCATGTTGTAACCAGGGGATTTTAGAGTGGATTTTTGGCTCCGTTTTTTGGCTGGCACCTCCATCCCAAGGCTAAGGATTTGTGTTTCACCAGAACATTTCCCCCCCTCCCCCCCCTCCCCCTACATAATTCAGGTTTTGGTTAACTAGTGTTTGTAAGAAGTGAAAAAAACCAAACCCTCGTGGGCAATGCTGCAGAGGTGAGCAGCAAGCCCTTATTCCATGTAGTGGTTAAGATCACTGTCACCCTGAGGCTGATATAAGTTCATATTCCTGAAAATATAAATATTTATGTAAATATGCTTCAGGGAGATGGGGAAGTGTCTGAGAAAAAGCTAAAGTTGTGTAAACAAATGCTATCTGTCTGATGTAACCCTCCAAATACCTCATTCATTGAGTCATCTGGATATGACATAACAGGAGAGCTGGCCAAGTGCAGTGTTCTCACCCTGCAACAAAGGAAAGCAAATCAAAGGGAGGTAGAATTGCCTGTTCCCAGGCTGCCTGTCCCCTCTGACCTTCCTCATACCCTTTCCACCACAAGGCTATCCCCCCCTTCTTTTAAACCACGTAATGGATACTCCTCCATCCATGTGCTGGGAAACAGCTAGCTGCAGGGGAAGTGATGTGGCTCCACTGGAGCAGGTCCCAGTAGCCAGTGGAGCATGCACCACTTTCCCAGCATTAGGTGAGGAAAATTAAGGGGTTTTGGAAGCAATCCCACAGCTGAAACAATAAAGTCCTGCTCTTGGCTGAATATCATTATGCATGAACCATCTTTCCCCAGTACTTCACATGAGCAGTCCCAACAGACTTTCAATACTGCCCTGACAAGAGAAGGGAAATGCATGGGATAAAAGGGCTCTTTCTGTTAGGGGGTGAAAGGCTAAGCCCCAAATTCTCACTCTTTCCAAGGCTAAAAGGTCCTAACAGCCCCTGCTTGGTGAAGGAACTCATACTAACGATTTTCCACATGGAAATGTGACTTCCTTATCCTCTGATTCCCCAATACATTCATGTTTGTCAGGATGATATTTCATGGATCATTTACTACTTTGAAGTTGATGTGACATGGAAAACGCTCAGTGAGAAGGATTGTGACTGATGATGTGTATTCAAGTGAGCACAGGGAAGAGCTGAATGGTGATATGGCTGTTCTTATGGGATGCTGTTCTGATGTTCACTGCTGCTTCCAAAGACAAGACCACCAAGGAAATCTTGATCCTCACAGACCAGGGCTAGTCCAAGGCAGCAGATTATGGGATGGATGCTTCAGGCTCTGTAACACGTCTCTTCTATCTCATGATGTAGCATCAGGCTCTTTGCTGATGGAAATTCAGCACAGTTTGTGTTTGAGCTCAGAGTGCAGCTGTTTATGCATGGAGATGTGGTGTGCTTGGTATGGTTACCTCATGCTGTCAGTCTTTAATTTAATACACTCAGAGCAGGCTGCCTAAACAGATCACAGGGGACCCAAGAGCCTTGATTTCTCCATGTAATTTCTCAGCTTGCATCCTTTGATTTCTCCCCAGATCCCACAAGGAATCTGGGCTCTTGTCCTCAGCTGTCATTTATGACAGTTTTGAGTCCGTATCAAGCAATTCCTTTCACCATCCATGCAGATAGCTCTGGTCTCTGGAGGCACTTGATCATGCCTCAAAACTGCTGCTTGTTTTATGCCTCAATAAACAGTTCACCCAGGAAATCTGACTGCCAGGCAAATTTGGCTACATAATCCATACAGTGGCTGCAGGTAGGCAGTCAACCTGTCTTCAGGAAGGATTTGACATGGACAGTGCCTCGTTCAGTTGTCCAGAGCAGGGAGCCGAAGGAAAGGTTTCAACAGGACAGCAAGGATGTAAAAAGCCAGAAGGAGACAAGCTTATAGAAAGTGAACTATCTGAGGAAAACATTCTTGGAGTTGGACTGGAAGATCTGAAGGTGGTGGTATGCAGCATGGTGGTGTGCTGCCACCTCTGCAGCCACTGATGTCTTTTTAGGGATGCTTCCACATGCGGCTCTGCTGGCACTGAGACAGAAACTAGCTGGACACGGGGTGTGTGCTTCAGGCTGTGCTTTAGATGAGTGGAGGAGTGAGATTATTACTTTTATTTAAAGCAGACATTTTCTAGGCATGTCTGAATGCTATTCACCAGCCCCATGCAGCCCTGGGATGAAGAGGCCAAGCTGGACTCTTCCGGGTTTTCAGAAGGACTGGTACCCTCTGCTGTGTTTTCAGAGGCACAGATACTCTCTGCTGGGTTTTTCAGGAAATTTTAGATACTTTGCTGTTCTTCATCATGTAAAGATAGTGTGCTCAGACTGGTGTGTTCAAACCAGCCTTCATGGGAGCCACAGGTGATGCCTTTTTCTTTACAGCTCTTCTGTTTTCAGCTAGCATAACCTGAAGAGGTCACACCAACAGCCCCAGCAGCACGGGGCTCAGTTGAGCATCCTCATGCTGATTGAGGAAGCACAGTGTTGGATTTATCACAGCCTGTTCACCCAGGGTGGGACCACTGAGCCTAGCTTACCTCCTACCATGACTGCAAACCTAAACACTCAGCAGTACAAGCTGCTGCTTGTATTTCAGTAAATATGAAAGGAAAGCACTGTTTATTTGTTGAGGGAGCAGCCACAAGTAAGGCCTCCTGTCAGTATCTAATCTGGCTGTCAGAGCAGGAGGGCACTACCCATACTTCTAGACATTCTGTGGTTGACACTGGGCCAGGCTGTTACATAAGTGTGTTGTGAGTGGTGTTTACAATGTTGGCATGTGAACTATCGTGAGGGCTCAAGCATGAGCAGCAAGTCATTCAGGAGGAGGATGAATGCATGAGGAGTTATGTTGTCATAACTCCATCACAAAAAACCTCTTCTTAGCTTAGCAACATATGGGACTATTCTGTTAGCCAAACTTTCATATGTTCCATCTAGTGCTTTTCTGCAGCCTGCTAGGGCAGATGAGCATTGGTGTCTGTGACTGGGGGTGCAGGAGACAGTTTTGCTGTGGGAGATATCATGATTGCCAGTGTGTAGCTTGCTGACACAACACAATCTGAGTAAGAGCCATAAACTAGGGCTGGGGGAAGGTATGGGCTAGCATCCAGCAACGCCCAGATGGCTGTTTCCCAAAATCCCAGATGGCTACCTGCAGGGACTTTATCTCTAGCCACTTCAGGACCATGACATGGGACAAGTTGTAATTCCAGCCAAATGACTCTGGCACTTACTGATAATTTATCTCCCTGATCCCTGAATTTCCTAGCAACGAGATTAGTCCCAGCAATACATGGTTGGCACAGCCATGCCAGGCTGGATGGCCTTGCTCAGGGGCCCCACAGGCACTCGGGTGCTGTTCACAAGGCTCTGTGCTTCACCAGTCCAGCTCCACCTCTCCTCAGGCTGTCATCCCTGGTGTCCTTTTGCCTCCCAAACTATGCCCACACCACTCAGAAAAGGTTGTTCAGAGACTCACATCTCCCTGCTGTAGTCAAAGACTTTATGTGGTTGATGTTTGCAGTAGGACATGAAAGGTGTGCCCTGTAATGCTATAAAATAAACAGCTCTGGGGTTATTTTTAGGTTTTGTTGCAGGTTTGTGACTAATAGCTAGAAATGCTTCACTGCCATAAAGAATATACAGCAGGACAGGAACGCTGCATGGAGAATCTGCCTGCTGGAGCTGGAATGGTTTTCAAGTCTGTAATGGCCTTCTGGAGTCACTTGCCATAATCCTGGAGGCAAAGGTGAAGCAGTAAATCTGCTGTGACTCAGAATGTGCACCTGATAGAGAAACCATCAGACACATTATTGCAAGGCACCAGATTAATTCTGGAGAGAGCAGGTGAGGTGCATTGGAACAATTGCCCTAAAACTGCCCAGAAATGAGGGGAACCCAAATAAGAATCTGAAACAACCCATAGATGAAACTCCTGAGCACTGTTTCTCTGCCTGGAAGAAAACCAGAAATTCAGGTAATTTATCTAGTTGCAATTTCACATTACTGTATTGCTGCAGTGATGCACATAAGCTTTATTCTGCTATTCAATGCAGCCTCTCTGCCCCAATCTTCCCAAAGGGACAGCTGAACAAAGCCGATGATTGATCTGACAGCTGAGAGCCTTGTGTCCTGGCACCTGACATCCCACATGATGCTTGTGCTTCCTGGATGCCCATCATGAAAAATGGCTTTCTATCATTTGAGAGTTGGTGCTGAGGAACCCCTGAATGAAACCTCTGCTTTTGAGCCACAGCTTTCTGCAATGAACTCAGAGAACCTGGGTGGCCTGGGAGTCCTTTACCTAGTTTCATTTATCTATTTCTCTCATTTCCATGTGCTAAGTGATTAGCTTAATAATTTTTCCAATGCACCTCATACATTGTCTCCTTCTGAAATATATAGGCCATAGGGTACACCTAGAAATTAAGAATGAAGGCATTATTGGATATACATCACAAATAGGTCTTTTACCACTTGGATTTTTGATTAACTTTGGATATTTTGTCCATATTCTTCCAGAAGTTACAAAGCTGGAGTTACCTGGAGTTTAATTGCCGCTGTGTGTCCTGCTCTCTGAAATCACTAAGTAGCAGAGGGAGGGTAAACCCCTTTGCATACCCACTGCTGGTGCTAGAAGAGGGGTTTCTCTGGAATTCCATGCCTGAGAATCCCCAAAAGATGCTGTTTGTCATAGAACTGAGTGCTCTGCACATTGACCTGGCAGCAGAAGCAGAGAGCCTGGGGTTTGCCAAGGTGTTTGTACAGAAACAATGTGGAGATCTCCATCACGATAGTTTGGACACTGTGTTATGTAATTATCTGGTTATGGACTGTACAGACACGTCTCCAGGGAGGTGGCAAGCTGTCTTGCCAGTCCTGAAGCACCAATCTGGACTTGCATAGGATGGTAAAGCTGTCAGGACAGGTTTTGCCATGGAAGAGCTTTGAGTTTCCAAAAGTATGATTCAATCCCCAATTAAGGTGTTAAAGCCCGGGTGCGTGTGACTTGGAGGTGCAGTTGGTGGTAGAAAGGTCAGAGCTGGGCTCTTTCAAGAGGACATGACCTCAAGTTGTGCCATGGGGAGGTTTAGGCTGGATATTAGGAATAATGTCTCTACTGAAAGAGTGGTCAGGCATTGGAACAGGCTGAGGTGGTGGAGTCACTGTCCCTGGAAGTGGTCAAGAAACATGTGGCCATGGCACATGAGACATGGTTTAGTGGCCGTGGTGATGTTAGGCTGATGGCTGGACTCAGTGATCTTAGAGGTTTTTTGCAACCAAACCTATTCTATGTTTCTCTGCTTCCTTCATTTCAGTAAAGAGATGGGGTGGGATGGGGAAAGATGGACAGATGCCTGGGTGTGCCGAGGTGTCACACAGAGGCTTTGTGCAAGTAGGGCAGCACCAAGACAGGGGGGGCCAACTGGGTAAAAAAAAAGACTTTCAGGGGTCCCAAAGTTGTTCATACACTTGCACCAATTCTGTGAACAGCTGTGGGTTTTATACTTCCAAGGAGAAAGGAGGAGACAACTTGAAAAATGTTGATGCACTCAACAAAATCTCTTGACATCAATATTCCATTTAGGAAACGCAAAGTTACGCTGCAAGGTCTGGTGGAAGACAGACTTTCAGCCTTCCCTGACGGGTCCACAGCAGCACAGCTCCATCTCCTGACTGCAATGCTCAGCAGCACCCAGATGAACAGTCTGTTAAGCTTGCTTTGAGACAGGTCCAGTTTTGTAGAGTCAAGGTCCCTTAAAAGATGAAGTAACACCTGTGGGGGTGGGATAGATTAAGACATCCCATAACCATCATTATTTCAGGTTCTCTGCATGGACCAGTAGGACTTTCCCTACCTCCAACCATCTTCTCCAAGTCTCATTTAAGCCAAATCTATTTCATAGAGTGAGGGCTACTGCCTGAGGGGGGCAGTCATCTGCTAGTAGCACCTTGGGCAGAGTCATCTGCTGGTAATACCTTGGTGCAATGAGTTCCTGACCTCAGCTGCAGTGTGCCAGGCCACTGACCTCTGCTGCCATCCTATGTCCCAGGGCTCTGCAGCACAAGTACCATGCAAACATCCTTTGTGCCCAAACCACTGGTGTATCCACATGTCCATGTGTGATGCTCTGACCTTTTAGCCTCATGATGTGGTTTTGAAATCTTAATTGTCCATCTTCCTCAACAGCACATAGCTTAGATTATCTTCAGAAATATGGTGTTTCTGCTTGTACAAGGGCTTGACCAGCCCTGCTTTTGTTCCCAAGCAGCCTGAATGCACCACTTTGGCTCTGGAAAGCTTGGATGAGAGTCAGTCCTTCAAAGACAAGATTGGTTTCTTGCAATGCAGATCAGTTCCACCCCCAGATTGGTTAGGAAACTGGATTTGTGCTGGACTCTGAGAAGTGTTTAAAGAGTGGCTACAAGGCAGATAGAGAGTCCCTTTTTACAAGGAGTTACATGAAAAAGATGAAGGTTGATGGGTACAAGTTGCTCCTGGGAGATTCTGCTTAGACACATGAGGGAAATGTTTCACAGCAAAGACAAACAGTCATTGGACTAATTTCCCCAGAGAAGTGGTGGAGTCCCCAACATGGCACTCTTTTAATATTCATCTGGACAGGGTGCTGGGCCATCTTGTCCAAGCTGTGCTTTTGGTTCCTTCCAAACCAGGATGCTATGATTCTGTGATTCTGATTTTAAGCTCACAAAACAGAGGGGTAGAAAGGTGGGCATTGATAGTAAGTAGAGACACAAAACTCATATTCTCATCAGTCACGCTGCTTTACCTTCATTACCCCATGAAGCCCAGCTGGGGAAATGGTCTGAAATGGCCCACACTGTACTTGTGAGAGGAGCTGCTTCAGGCGAGGGGACATGGGCTGTTGGGGAGCTCCAGCTCAGGAGATGAAGCCCCAGGTGTCACAAACAGCTGAAAGGCATGTCAGAGCCTTGCAGGACCCTGATCTCAGAGCACCGTTGGTGCTGGGCCCACGGAGGCTTTTGATTGCTGTGAGAAGATAAATGACCAGAAAACTGTGCTTTACCACAAGCCTCCTTGCAGCCTCAGCATCAGGCACTAGATGTCCTTGCATGCCGTGCTGCAGGCAGGCAGCCCTCCCGTGCCACACGGGCTGCAGGTGTGACACTTCCACGGGATGCTGGTGGCCCCTTCCCAGCTCTGCTTTTGCAAGATGAAGGCTACTTTGTGGGGGAGAGGCTCTTGTTTCTCTGCTCACCTTCATGCTTCCCTGGGGATGCCAGGTGCCTTGCTCTGAGGGGATGTTTTTGGTGAGATCCCAGTGAGCTCTCATCTGTGCATCCCAGCACCTGCAGCTTGAAGCTGCTTAATGGTGACCCCATTAAATTCTTTCAAGAGCAACCCTTCGTGGTGGGAAATCAATAGCTGCTTTGCAGGCCTGTTGTTGTCTCGGTGAAACCCATTAAATTACATGAGTTTGATCCTAAAGTGGCAAACACAGCAGCATTTGAAAATAACTTCACAGCCAGGAAACCAAATAATGTGCTCATGAAGTGACTTTGGAGGATTTTTTCGGGTGTGCCCAGCCATGAGCAGGCCTGGAGAAATGGAAGCTGTCACTCACCCAAACTCTTGGTGAACAATTGCTGAAGAGGTGCAAGATATAAATAATTTCCCCACAGCAAATAAGGACAACTTAAGTGTTGTGGGAAAAATGAATGTGCCTGGTGTTGGAGCAGTAAGGAGTGGCCTTGAGTGTGTTACTAAATTGATGCTTCCAGAGACCCAGGAGCCCACTGGAAGGAAGCAGGGATACTTGTGGATTCATGGAAACCAAGTAGAACCCTGGGGCCTGCTGGGGTTCTAGTTACTCCCTCCCAGTTTTGTATCATCAGCAAATTTGCTGAGGGTCCACTCCATCCCTTCATCCAGGTCGTTGATGAAGATGTTGAACAAGACTGGACCCAGTCTTGTTCCCCTGGGGAACACCACTAGCCACTGACCTGTCCAGGTCCTCGTCTATGATGCGTGCTTGTGGCAATACCTCCTCACCGCTGGGCATCCCATGTAGAAGCACCTCCACCTGTGTAGGTAACTACACCAGCAAGCCCTGGAGCTACATGGAACTTCTGGTCCTGAGTGTCCCCAGAGTGGGTCAGGTGCCACCTGGCAGCTGCTTGAGGGGCTCCTGAGTGCAGCACAGTGTGCCAGGCTCCTCTGGCATTTTCCACATCCGAGTTTTCTTCTGGCCACCCACAGAGCAGGTCAGGGCTGCTCCCACCCTCAGGCTCCAGTGTGGTGCTGGGGTTGTGTGAAGCAAGCCTGGCTTGTAGATTCAAGTCTCTTTCAGCACAGGTTTTGTGCCAAAATTTCTCATGTCCTGTGGCTTCTTCTTGCTTTGAGGACAAAGAGCAATGCTGCATGCAAAGAGATACACAGTCAGTGTGCCCTTCTGAAACACCTCCTTGTGTTTAGCCATGGGCTAAATATGTTTAAGAATCAGCAAGGTTTCTTTTCTATTCCTTTAAAGTGAACATCCCCTCAGGCAGCTCTCAGCCAGTGTCCTATCCATACCCTGGCTGTGCCTGGAGACCCTGCCCAGCCTCTGGCCAGCCTGGAGAGGAGGAGACTCAGGGGTGACCTTATTGCTCTCTACAACTACCTGAAGGGGGGTTGTAAACAGGCAGAGGTTGGTCTCTTCTCCCAGGCAGCCAGCACCAGAACAAGAGGACACAGTCTCAGGCTGCACCAGGGGAAGTTCAGGCTGGAGGTCAGGAGGAAGTTTTACACAGAGAGAGTGATTGCCCATTGGAATGAACTGCCCAGGGAGGTGGTGGAGTCGCCGTCACTGGAGGTGTTCAGGAGGAGACTTGATAGGGTGCTTGGTGCCATGGGTTAGTTGATTAGGGGGTGTTGGGTGATAGGTTGGACGCGATGATCTTGAAGGTCTCTTCCAACCTGGTCTGGTCTATTCTATTCTATTCTATTCTATTCTATTCTATTCTATTCTATTCTATTCTATTCTATTCTATTCTATTCTATTCTATTCTATTCTATTCTGCTTCTGTGGGGTACTGCAGAGGGAGTCCATCGTACATTGAAAGCTGCTTTACTGGGGAAATCTTCTTGTTCTCCCACAAATGTGATCAGAGGTGGGATCTACTGGGCAAAGGAAGGTCCCAGATGATCCAGATGATGAGAGGTCTGGAGCACAGCCCTGTGAGGAGAGGCTGAGGGAGCTGGGGTTGTTTAGCTTGGAGAAGAGGAGGCTCAGGGGAGACCTTATTGCTCTCTACCACTACCTGAAGGTAGGTTGTAGTCAGGTGGGGGTTGGTCTCTTCTCCCAGGCACCCAGCACCAGAACAAGAGGACACAGTGTCAAGCTGTGCTGGGGAGGTTTAGGCTGGAGGTGAGGAGAAAGTTCTTCCCAGAAAGAGTAATTGGCCATTGGAATGTGCTGCCCAGGGAGGTGGTGGAGTCACCATCACTGGAGGTGTTCAAAAAAGGATTGGCACGTGGCACTTGGTGCCATGGTTTAGTTAGCCATGAGATGTTGGGTGATAGGTTGGACTTGATGATCTCTGAGGTCTTTTCCAACCTTATTGATTGTATGATATTGCTGTAGTAATTAATTGTGAAGGGCATGAGCAATAGGAAAAATGCCAGTCTTTCTCTTCTTTCTTCTGCTATGAAGCAGCTCAATAGGTCCAATTTCAATACATCTACAGGCACTTTTGTGCATTAAAAATCATGTAAATTAACATTTTTATGGGAAGAACACGAGGTCAGCAATAAGAAAGGCTTTACTTTATCTAGGTGCAATAACTCAGTTGATTTTTAATTGGTGTTCATGCCCACACACAGGCTTATGAAACTCTGCAATTCCCCATTTCTGTGCTTTGTGAACTGTTAGATCATATCTCTGATATCTCATATCTCTGATGGGAGATCTACCAGGCATGAGAAACAAGGGTAATTTGGAAAGGTCACAAGAAATGGATTAGCTTATTCCAAGGGCCCTTAATAGTTCTGACCTAGATTACATGTGTGAAAAAAAATATTTTGGCCTGCTTTATGTCAACACTCTTGAGAGTAACCAACATGCAAGAAAAGTGTGCCATTATCTATTCCCTGCAGCCACACAATCCCAAGCTCTATCAAGTCCATGGCCTGTAATTGTAAGCCCAGGTATGACAGTTTGGGTGTTAAATGCAGAGCTGGGTAATTTCCCCTTAACACCCAACCAAAGAGGCTGAAAGCCACCAAAACAAACCAAACCATCACCAGAATGTATTTATCAACCATCAGCAGAAGGGGTTTTACCTTCTGCTTCCCTGTATCCCTGCAACTCATAATAACAGAACTACAATATCCTTTGGGGTTTAAGATTCTGATCCACAGCAGGACCTGGAGCAGAACTCCCAGTTCTCAATACCTGAAGTGGACTCAGCCCTTTATTGAGTGTGTCCCCCAAACCATGAGTTCTTCACCCCTCAGCTTGCAGAGGAGGGAGGGTTTGTTGTGTTTTCAGGAGTTAACATACATTGCAGGCGTGTGTGGTCTCCTCGGGTCTCCTTCAGTTCAGACTGCTGTGTTCCCTGGGTGGTGTTGACAGTGTGGCATTTTCCAGCTGTCATATCGATCCCTTATAAAGTCCCCTGGTGAGCACATGTTGCCTTTTAATGAACAGAAATTAATGCAGGGACTGAAGCAACCTTTCAGCCTCCAGCCTGGGCTGGAGCCTGCTGCTCTGCATAACTGCCACCTCTGTAACAGGGTTGCCATTTCTTCTTCCTGCCACAGAACCATTGGATTAGCCTCAAGCCCTGGGTCATTAGGAAACATTAGTAAGTTGTATGTGACATTTTGCACTAAGTGAGGCTGCAGGTCCCGCCTGTTGGAAGATTTTAATTAAATCAAGCTCCCTGCTATGTGCAGAGGGGCAGGAGGGAGAAGGCAGGATTCAAAAGGGAGATGAAAGCTGCTCCCTGCCTGCCATGCCAGGGTGCAGGCAGGACTTCTGCTCTCTCTTGGACCTGTCTTTCAGAGAAGCCCTTGGATTCTTTAGGTGGCTTCTCATCTCAAATTACAGCACGTGTTTAGAGCTTCTGCTCCAAAGGCTTTTCCAGAAGCTGCTGGAGAATGCAGAGCACAACACCTGGATAAGCTTTCTATGAAAGCCTGTAGAGCAAACATCACCACTGATGGTGGTGAAGCGATGCTTTTTCCTGAGCATCCCATGCATCAGGCAGGAAAAACTGCTGGGCTGAGACCAGACTTGAAACTGGATGGCAATAGCCTTTTCTTGGGATCTTCGAGTTTCTGTCTTGGAGCTGATAGTGAGGAGAATAGGTCTGATCTCTCCCAGCCTTCAACAACCTTCCTGTCCTCACTGAAGCCTTCACTGATAAGACCCTCCAAGAGGGTCTAGGTCTGAGGTTTCTGGCTTTGATGCCTTTCTGAGTCTGAACTCAAACTGGGAGCATTTCCTCACGTGTGAAGGTGCAGATGTAGATCTTGAGTGGTTGAGTGTAGTTGAGCACAGAAGAAACACAAAGGAGAATCACACATGATTAGAAATTAGAAATACCTGCCCAGGTGAGCACTGTGTTAGCTCTGTAGCCAGGAATGCTGCAATATCCCAGCTGGAATCACTGGCTTGTCATTATATAGAGACTTTCTGGAGTAGGGGTTGGGGGGTCAGGGGCAAGTTTTATTTCCTAGCAAGAAATTCATTCACTGCTGTCCTTGCAGGAGCTGCTAGAATCTGTTGTGGGGTTAGGGAGGCTGCAGAGGGAAGAGGGCATGTGAGAGGAATGCTCTTTTTAGGTTAAAAACACACAAACCCCCAAAATAAGAAGGGTGTTTTGTGTTGAGGCTGTATGAGGCTACTCTAGGTTGATCTCCACCCAACCAAAAATACCTCACTTACTCTTCGGGCAGGTGTCCTCCTGCCGCCCGGTTCCGCCCGCTGCCCGCGGTGTGAGAAGGAGGGGGAGGAGTAGGAGGTGGGAGGAGGGGGGAGCCCCCAGCTCCGGCATGAGGCCGGGCTGAGCGATGTGCGAGCAGGCAGCGCGGTACTGCCGGGCCGGTGTGCAGAGGCTGCTGCGCAAGCCGCCGCCGGCGCTCCGGGGGCTGGACGGGCTGCTGCGCTGGGTCGGGGCCAGGATGGGCGACAAGAGCCTCACCGAGAGGGAGCTGCTCAGCTCGGGAGCCGCCGCCGAGCAGAGGAAGGGCACCTCCGTCATCCTCGATGTGAGTGAGTGGTCCCCGCGTCCCGCACCCCGGGGCCCGGCTGGTGGCACGCCGGCTGCTGCCCCCCTCCCTGCTGCCTTCCTCCCTGCCCGAATACTGCACCGTTTTGGAGTCGGGGTTATTCCTCGGATCCTGCATTCCTGCACCGGCTGGGGGCGGGTTGTACCCGGGTCCTGCAACCCCTTTTCCCGGTCCTGCATCCCCTGGACCAGTGGGGATGGGGTTGCACTGTAGGTCCTTAATCCTGATAATGTTGGGCTCAATCCCATCCTGCTCGTACTTGTACTTGTCCTGCAACCCCCAACTGAACAAACCCTCTCTGCCCGGGAGCCTGTATCCCCTCTTTGCCGGGGTCCTGCATGCCCCTTACCAGGGTCCCGCACCCATCCCACCAGCACGGAGTCGGTGTGATTTCCTGTGTCTTGCATTCTCGGGTCCAGCCCCTCCCGGCCCGGCTGAGTAAAAGACTGCACCGCGGCTCCTGTGTCCCCTTGATCAGCTCACGAGAGTGCACTGTGGTTCCTACACCCTCGTTGCCAGATCCTGCACCCCGCAACCGGCTTGACATCAGGGTTATTCCTTGGCCGGTTGTGGATGAGGGGGACAGCCCAAGTCCTGCATCTCCCGGCAGGCTGGGTGCAGTGGTGCCCAGATCTGGCAACCCTTTTGCAGATAAGGTGCCCCATATCTTTTCAGGAATGGGATAGCAATTCGAATCCTGCACTCACTTGTCCAGCTCTTGCACCCTCTAAACTGAGTGGGCACTAGGGGTGCAGCCTGCATCTCCTTGCCCTGCACGCTCTGGGACAGGTGGGAATAAGGTGCACCTCGGTCCCACATCTCCTGGACGGCTGGGCACAGAAGTACAGTGTGGATTCTGTACCCTCTTTCGTGGGTCCTGCACCCCCAAAAGTGGTGAGGCATGAAGGTGCAGCCTGGGTCTTGCATTTAGCCCGCATTCTGTACCCCAGTCCCTGAAGTTGTAAGGGTCTGTGTTAGCAGGAGCTGGGCAGCGTGGTTCCGGATACCTGTGGGTGTGTGTGACCCGGGGTTTGGTTCGCTTCTGTTCTGTTCTGTTCTATTCTATTCTATTCTATTCTACCCAGGTTTGGCGGGGACAGGCAGGGGTGTGCTTAGTGCCTGCGCTGTGGTATTTACAGACGTCTTGATTAGGGAGCTAACGAGGCTATAGGCACTTAAATGAACTGGGACAGTGGGGTGGAATCAACCGGAGCGCAAAGGATGTAACAACACAGTCATTATGCAGCATCTAGTAATTAAACACATAGACCCTCTGCTTTACTATCTCCAAGCTTTAAAAAACCCCAAAGTAGTGAATGCAAAAATAAACTGCTGAGGCATTTGCTGTAGTAAAGGATAACTCATGCTCTCCTCCAGACTCCTTGGAGTTAGGCAGTAGTAGCTTTTCCAGGCACACCTTCATGTCTTCTAAAGAATTTGGTAAATCTTCTCCCACGTCCTTGGTGGGCATTGGCATGGGCTGGTGAGCCCAAGCCTCATTACAGCTCTGAGCACCCTGGCCTGTTAGGTACTTCTGGGCCCAGAATGAACCACTGTGTCTGGGTCTACTGAGGTACCAAAAGCAGACTGGGGAGCAGAAACCTTGATGGATGGTCCTGCCTGGTGAGATGGGCTGGCAGATGGAGAGCAGTGGGGTTGTGGGAAATGCTGCTGCATGGAGAAACTGAAAGGACAAATCCAACTAGGGCCCCTATGTCCTTTGAGTTGTTTGAGTATTTTGTTTAGGATGGTGTGAGGTTTTTGTTGTTGTTTTCAATTTTTTTTGCTTTGTTTTGCTGGTTTTTTTTTCTTTACCTCCCCTGAAGTTACAAACATTTTACAACAATCTGGAATCTGAACTTCAGAGCAGAAATTACACTGGGAAACAATGCTAAGTTTGTACAAAAGGTTCTTGAGTTAGGACTGGTTTTTCAGCAATAATGGTATCTTTTCTGTTCAATTTTACCATCTTTAAATAGATTTTTTTCCCCCCCCCACCACCACTTTGAGGTCTGAGCTGAGAAAATGAGCCATGAACTTTCAGAATGGCTTGCTGGGTGGGAAGTACAATAGAGCCGGCTGTGCAGCTCCTGATCTTTTTTTTCCTGTCACAATGGGACCAGGAGCCCTTTCTCACCTACTGAAAGTAGAAATGGATGCTGGAAATGTAAGGTTTGAAGTTATTTCCCTCCTCCCTTAGAAATAATTTCACTCTTTTCTTTTCCTCCAGCTACAATTGAACCACCAATTGAAGCCGTGGCTTCACTGTAATAGGCTCCTCAAGTGCACTGGGAGACCCTCTCCTTTCATACAAAGCCTAAAGACAGGAACATGCATTTAGGTTAATTTTCACACATTAGCAGGAAAGTTTCCAATTAACTCATTCATATGTTTCATTACTTGGATGTGCTGGGGAGGCAGCAAGTTCCAGCCAGGCAGCAGTGCAGCTCTTTGGTGGGTGTGGATGAATTCAAAGACCTAGGAGGTTGTATATTTAGCCAACAGGTTTGTGTGAGCTGCTGTGCTGTGTGGGCAGTTCACTGGGGCTGGGGGAGGAGGGGCATGCTTGTGTTTGGTTATGAATGTTGGATAAAGTCACATAGTCACTTTTTCTTTCTTCTCTCTTCTGGCTTTCTTTTGTCTTGACCATCCCCAGTGTGCATGTTCTGACTCCTCCAGATCATGGGGGTAGTTGCTGGGTCAGTACAAAGTTCTTCATGCCCTTTCCACCAGAGAAATGAAACAAGGCTGAGGAAGAACAAAATACAGAAAGGGAGTCAGGTGTCTCTACCATCACAGAATAGTAGGGATTGGAAGGGACCTCTGGAGATCACCTAGCCCAACCCCATTGCCAAAGCAGGTTCTCCTATGGCAAGCAACATAGGAGTACGTTGAGGTGAGTCTTGAAAAGAGAAAGAGACTGCACAACCTCTCTGGCTAGCCTGTTCCAGTACTCTTTCAACCTCACAGCAATGATTCTTTTCCTCACCTTGAGGCAAAACTGGCTGGAGGTTAGGAAGAAGTTCTACACAAAGAGAGTGATTGCCCATTGGAATGGGCTGCCCAGGAAGGTGGTGGAGTCACCATCATTGGAGGTGATCAGGAGGAGACTTGATAGGGTGCTTGGTTGCATGGTTTAGTTGATTAGGTGGTGTTGGATGATAGGTTGGACGTGATGATCTTGAAGGTCTCTTCTAACCTGGTTTATTCTATTCTGACTTCCTGGGTTCCAGTTTGTATCTGTTGTCCCTTGTTCCATCACTGGGCACCAGTGAAAAGAGACTGGCCCCATCTTCTTGACACCCTTAAGGTATTTGTAAGCAATGATCACATCCCCTCTCAACCTTCTCTTCTCCAGGGTAAACAGCCCAGGTCTCTCAGCCTTTCCTTATAAGGGAGATGCTCTATTCCCTTTAATTATCCTCATAGGCTCTGTTGAACTTTCTCCAGTAGTTCCCTGTTGCTCTTGAACTGGGCAGCCCAGAAATGGACACAATACTCCAGATGTGGCCTCACCAGGGTAGAGCAGAGGGGCAGAAAAGCCTCCTTCAGCCTGGCTGCTGGCACTTGGAGGATAAATCTTAACCTTGAGCTAGTGTTTCAGCATTGTTCTTTCAGTTTGCCTGTGTCATTTTAGGTAAGGGAATAAAAAAAGGTTGACTCATGTTTACTAGTTGAGTTCAAAATCATAGGCTTCCAAGGGTAAAACAGCAGTTAAAACTACAGATCAACTAAACCCTGGAAGAAAATGAATGAAGAAGATAATTAAGTCCATTGCCTAAAATAGGCAGCAAGTAAAACAGACTAGGGAGTGACAGACACTCTTCAGAGGTGATGTGTCGGTCTAGGAACCTGGAAAACATCACTTTGCATTTAATGGTCAGCTCTTTCAACATCACTCGAATCAGCAGAAGGGGCTGGGGTGGAGCAAAGGATTTGTACCCATCCTCTGCTTGCCCTTGGGTGTCTGTCTCAAGGTGGCTGTTCCCTGGGTCTGGATGGCACATGGCTGCTCCATCTGTGAGAGCCACAAGCTCAGGGTTGGCAGCATGTGTGATCTGCTGTAGCTGACTAGTGTCTATCTGCTGTTTATGATGTGAGGTTGTGGTAACGCTACCTTCCTTCTCTGCTGTCTGGACTGCTTGAAGGTGCCCTGGGCTTCAATCTGCACTCAGGAGGTCAAAACCCCATCCCTGGAGGTTTTTAAGGCCAGGTTGCATGGAGCTCTGAGCAATGTGATCTAGTGTGAGGTGTCCTTGCCCATGGCAGGGAGGTTTGAACTAGATGATCCTTGAGATCCCTTCCAGCCCTGACAATTCTATGATTATTAAAAGGAAGCTGAAACTATCTGAGTCCTGCTTAAATCCACATGTCATGACTGACATTTCCAGCCCAGAACAAAACCTCACAGGAGTTATGGAAAGGAGAATATAGCATCTGTGTGTGTATGTAAACCTGTATCAGATCATATTTACTGAGTGTGAATGAGTCCACACACAGACCAATACCAGAGAGGTATCGGCTCTTTCTGGGAGCACTTCAGTCCTGACTAGTTATCCTTACTCATTTCTTCCTATCTTTGTGTCACTGTCAGAAACCTATGTTGACCATAGTGTGAGCTCCAGCTTGGGTAAAACCTGGTCAGTAACAGCAGCAGCAAGCAGAGATGCCACATTTGGTTTACACCAGGGAGAGCCCACTGCAGACCTCATCTCCTACTTGAGATCTAAAATAAGGGCCAGCCTCGGGTATGAGACAGCATCCCTGTGGTAGCACTGTGATTTCCAAGGGGTGGTGACATCTCTGCTGCCTTTCTGGGTTTGCCAGTAATTCATTGCTTCTGGGCTTTGTTTTGAATACCCCTGTGTAAAGCAGTGTCATTCATTTTAGATCCCTTTTCTACCTTCTTCAACAAGGTCAGAAAGATCATTTCTCATTTCAAATCCAACTCTTCTGCTTATGACTCCTCCTGCACCCTCTCCTACACGATCAAATCTAATTTGCACTTCTTCAGCCCCAGAGGACTGAGCGAGGTGTTTGGACAGGAGATGCAGAGGATTTAGTTTATGCCAAGGGTATGTCCCCAAATGTAGATCTAAGAACTGGCACAGTTTGCTGGCTGCTTTGTCAGTGATGAAGTTTCCAGTGCAACACAAATGAACAAAGCTATTGCAGTCACAGGGATCCTTTCTCTGTCCCCTTCTGCTTTAACTTGTTCCCTTCTGTTTTTAAGATTGGTTCACTTCCCTTCTTGTGTCCTCATTTACTTCCTCACTTCTCTGAGTGAACTGGGAGAACTATTTTTTTCCTCCTTCATCCTCTCTACATGAAATCCATAGTTTGAAATTGTCCCCTTGAGCCATGCTGGCAGGGGGCAGCTGAAAATCAGGGACAGGGGCTAGCTGGGCTCTGTGCATTCACAAATTCTCACTTCAAGATACATAATCATGTGGAAAAATTCATCCTCTTCAGAGCTCTGTAAGTGAGCTCTTGAACTGGAGCTGTACCCAGGGCCAGTGCTGATGGGAAAGTAACTCCTAGTGCTGTGTAGGTGGTAACATCAAATGCAACTCTTCCCTATCTCATGCAACTTTTATTTAGGACATCTAGACGAAGGAGAAGGTGAGAGTGAAAGGAGAGTCTAGGATGTGGTGTTACCTGCTGTTCTCTGGGGGAAGCTTTGGAGTGGGAAAAATACCATGAAACCTGGAGTTCTCTAACATCCTTGCTTTGGAAGAGAAGCCACTCTCCCATCCAGGGAGAGTATTTCCATGCCATTGGAATATTTGTTACTGAATCACCTGAATCAAACCTTTCTCCTTGCAGGGGGAAAGCTCATTAGCCTGATGATGTTTAATGATGCAGTCCAAAGTGGCAAAGCTTTGGGTCATTATTTTCTCACATTAGTGCTGGAAAGAGCAGCACAGAGAGGCTGTAGGAGAGGAAATTCCTAATAGTAGCTTGGATTAGAGAGCTAAAGGCCATCACACATGATATAAATCCTTGTCTTGTCTCCAAATTAGGTGTTGAGACTTGCAGGGAGAGGAATGGAGAGGAAGAACAGGAATGTAGGAGCACATTGAGCAGGTGAATTCAGTTTGTAGGTGTGTCTGGCTATCTGGATGCTTTCTTCACCCATACACTTTCCTCACCTGGGAGACTTAGATTTTTGTTTGTCTTCAGTTCTGCATCAAGATCATGATGGAAAAGACAGTTCTAGCTCAGCTGCATTCAGCATCATATTAACCTGCTGAAAGGATAATAAACTCTACAAAGCCTGTAATAATTCTTGGGCTTGTTAGGGAGTGAATTTAATAAAGTCTCAGAGAAAGCCTCCATTAAGCAGCCTCCAGCATCACACATTCTCATCCAGGAGCTTTGGGAAGGCAGAACTGAATGTTTAAATTTGAAGCCATCAATTTGTTTTCCATTTTATTATTACCACCAGCTTTTGGAATTGCTTGCTTCTGCCAGCCCAATATCTGCAGTAGCCATTTGAGAGTGCAGCAGAAATGTACATTTTTTAAAAGCTCTTGGAAATCTTGACTGAGGCTCCTTGTCCTGAAGAAAATGGAGTTTCTACTCATCTAAACACCTGGTGAATGGAACAAGTAAGCTGCAGACAGCAGGCTGCATGCATTGCCTTGGTAAATCTGATTAAATGGGTTGATCTGTTTCTGCATTGTGGGCGTCCTGGGGGCTCACCCTGTGCTTCAGGAGACTTGCTGATTAGGTTTAAAGCATGGCTCAAGGGGGAGATGGTTGCTTCAGTACTTTTGGGATGGGATAATTTCTCATTTACCATCTAAAAGTAGTGCATTGCTCTGAGGTTGGAGAACTGGGGGTGATGGGGTGATGAAGTGGAAAGAGCATCCCAGCTCAGGCTCTGCGGTGCTGCCGGCTCCTGTTTCTAAAGCCCTTGGCCACTGGGGACCATACTGGGCTGTGGTGGAGGCAGAGGCAGCCAATCACTGCTGAGGGCCTGGCAGGACAGGGTGTTTCTCCATCAATATTTAATGACTTCCATTGTCATTGACCTCCTCATTTTGCTACCCTAAGTCTAAGTGACTTGGCTGCTGAAAACAGCAGTAATGGAGTTCTGCAAGCCTGCAGAGAGCAACTGAGAGATGGGCCAGCTTCACAGCTTCTGTGCTGGAGGTGATGCAGAATCCTTCTTTATCTCCCCTTCTTCCTGCAACTCATTGGAGCTTTCCTTCCCTAAGCTTCTTGGGGGTCTGGTACTGTGCTGCCCCACTGGCCTATAGGGGAGCTGTGAGGGGTTTTCCATCACCAGATCTTACACTTTTCCTTCAGAAAACCAGGACACAGGTTATGCATTCCTGCATGGCCTGTCCTAGGTGAACCTGCTTTGGACTAGGCAAACTCCAGAAGCCCTCTTCCAACCCCTATAATTCTGTAATTCTGTGAAAGCACACCACATCAGCTAACTCAAGATATGAATGGAGGGCATCTTCTTGTTGTGTGTGGGAGGGCACCCTTGTTTTCTGAGTGAGAGCATAAATCCTGGGTCTTCACAGAAGCAGCACATTTGGCTGCATTACCAATCTATCACGGTGTATATTATGTCTCCCCCAGCCTCCAGTGTTCCTGCCTTGATGTACTGCCTGCCTCTGCTGGCAGATGACTTTATCTAAAATTGCTTTCCCTCCAGGTGTCTTGTTTTAAATTTCTGTGTGTGTGCACATTTAAGAGGGTCCAATTAACTTGAAAGAATAAATCTTGCTCATTAGCAATAAAAACTAAACAGCTTGGTCCAGTAGAATAAAACTTGGTAGGTAAAACAGCTGATGAGATCTTCCATCAACGTGTTCATTCACAAGCAGTCATACTTTCTAGGAGCATCTGGAAGAGTTAAAGCCCTAAAAAGTTCACTTAGTGAGTCTGGACAGAAATACTTCCATTTATCAACATTTTTTTCCATTTCTTTTTCCCCCCCCCCCCTCTTGCTCCAACTATTCATTGCAAGGTTGGTGGCTCTGCAGAGCAGAGTGCTGCAGACTGAGCCTTTCTCCTAGTTGAAGTTACATTTTATCTTTTTCTTCTTTTCTTTTTTCTTTCCATTCTCCCTCTGCCAACTGTGCCTAGAGTGGTGGCCATCTGCCACAGGACATTAAAACAGACATCACTGTTTCTTGGTTAGGCTTGATGTCTTTGTGTCAAAACAGTGAAAGCAGTAGGAAAAGGATGTGGCAATGGAATAAAAAGCCCAGGAATAAGCAGCACCTTGTCTGGAGGTGCTCATGAGGAATTGGGGTGTCCAAACCATGAAAAGAGAGCTATTTCATCCTCTTGGCAGGGTGTATTAGTCACGGCTCAGTGATGTGTACCAAAGCCACAGGGCTTGCTGGGGTCCTGCCTGACTTTATTCTTTCTTCCCACAGACTAGCTATGACTGCCTGGCCTTTCCAAACTCATATTTAACCTCAATGATGTCCACACATATGGGGATGGGTAGGATTCTCCCAGTTGGCCTAAAACAAAATGAAAGTCAGCCCAAGAAATAAAGCAATTCTGGACTCATCACAAGCTGTCATCATTGTAGGGCTTTGATGATCATCTGTTGATGCTGGGACTGTAATTCCTACCCTTTGGGTTTGCCCTAAGCAGAGGGTGTTTGCCTCTGCTGAAGTACACCAGAAAGTCCAGCTTTGACTTTGCCCTCTGCAGCCTTGGAGGAAATATGGCCAGAGGAAAGATTAATATTCTTTAATTAAGTCATATTTGCTTAAATACCACATTCTGCAATTCGGTTTTGTCTCTTGGGTTTCTTGTTCCATGCAGCAGCTTCTCTTCTGGCATATACATCTTTTTTTTGGGTAATGATTTTATGACCCAGAAAAGAAGAGATTCCATTTCATGGCTGACTCTGATCTGTCCTGTTGGTGCTTTTATTCCCTCCGCAGGGAAATTTCTTTGTGCAGCCAAAAATCTCTGCTCTTGCTTAAATTAATAGGGTCAGGCCTGAAGAGATGATGAGAATGCTCTCTCTTTTTCTGCCTGGTTTATCAGCATGTGATTTTTTTTTTTGGGGGGGGGGGGGGAGTAATTTATGGCCAAACCTGTGCTAGGGGCTATTTTTGGCAGAAAAACCTATACAATTTTCAACCCTTGCACAAGGCTTTTGCTATTAATTGCATTGTTTCAGGGGACTATTCCTCAGATGCGACTAGGCAGAAAAATCATGGTGGTTGTTGCTGCTTTCCTCCCTGACAAATGCTCCTGTACTACACTTTATTGCATTTTACTTATTTAGAATAAAAATCTCATGTTGTTGGACTCTGCCCATCTGTCCAGCCTGTCGAGGTCCCTCTGGAGAGCCTCTCTACCCTCCAGCAGATCAACTCCTGCCCCCAGCTTGGTGTCATCAGCAAATTTACTGATAATGGACTCAGTGCCCTCATCCAGATCATCAATAAAGATGTTAAAGGGCATGGGGCCCAGCACTGATCCTTGGGGCACACCACTAGTGACTGGCCACCAGCTGGATGTGGCACCATTCACCACCACTCTCTGGGCTTGGCCATCCAGCCAGTTCCTAACCCATCGCAGTGTGCTCCCATCCAAGCCATGGGCTGACAGCTTGGTCAGCAGTTTGCTATGGGGGACGGTGTCAAAGGCCTTGCTGAGGTCCAGGTAGACCACATCCACAGCCTGCCCCACATCCACCAGGCAGTCACCTGATTATAGAAGGAGATCAGGTTGGTCAGGCAGGACCTGCCCTTCCTAAATCCATGCTGGCTGGCCTGATCCCTTGGCCATCCTGTAAGTGCTGTGTGATTGCACTCAGGATGACCTGTTCCATGATCTTGCCTGGCACTGAGGTCAAGCTGAAGGCCTATAATTCCCTGGCTCATCCAACCGACCCTTCTTGTGGATGGGCACAACGTTGGCCAGCTTCCAGTCCTCTGGGACCTCTCCAGTGAGCCAGGACTGCTGGAAAATGACGGATAGTGGCTTGGCTAGCTCATCTGCCAGCTCTCTCAGCACCCTAGGATGAATCCCCCCCACTTCTGAAAGGGCTATTTGATTCCTCTCTGTGGGCTGTTCTACCATGCTGTAGTTTTAAGTCCAGATATAGACTCCTTCCCACACAGGAAACCTGCTTTAATAATAATAATAAATATTGTAAAGGACTTGTTGCAGAAGCACAGAACTGTGAAACGTGGTTTAAGAGATATTATTGATGACAGAGAAATTAGCTGGGTTGGCTGCACTGCTGGTGGAAATTGTTTTAATGGCTGTTTTTCTTGTGTTAGTGCCATGTTTTCTACTTACTTCTGCAAGAGAGATGCTGGACCTCCTGAGAGCATCTAATATAATCTTCATTTTGATAGCTAGCTTCTTTTCACCAGTTGTTCCAAAGGCAACCATGCTCACATTCTACCCCGGTGATATTCTGTCATGTGGCTCTGAGGCTCCCGGGCTGAGTCTGGGGAAGGGTGAGCTCAGAAAAGCACCTGAATTGGCTCTTGTGGGGTTGGGGTGAGGGGTCCCGCCTTGTGCATAGGATTGAACATCATCCTGGTGCCAAGAGCTTCACCCTTTGAAGCTGAACAACATCATAGTAAAAACCTTTCTCTCTCTCTTTCAATTCCAGATTTTCCGAAGAGCTGACAAAAATGGTAAGTCTGTACGTTCATGTTTCACATGTCTTGATTGAACTTCTGTCAGTCTTTCCATTTCTCCTGCCAGTACCATCTAACTGCAGTAACTTACCAGTGCCCTGCAGTTTACAGGCTCCAGCCCTCAGAAAAGGCTTTGTTGTTTCTGTGGCCGAGAGATTTTTAGAGCAGATGTGATACTAGTGTGCAAGTCAGCATGGTAAGTCCCACCAGATTTTGGGGCACTTTCACAAAGAAGAGCATAAAAATAATCACAGCTATGTGATGTGTGAGGATCCACCTCTTGGTAATCTTGGAAAACAGAGCTGATCTGTGAATATTAGTCCTTTGATTCCTGAAGGACTGGACACAAGCATGGACACTGGGCACGTGAGGAGCAATATGTGTTGATGGGTGTTTTCTGCCTGTGCTTGCAGAGAGCTGAACAACTGTTCTGAGCCAAAACTTGCCCTTAGATGGGGAACAACTTGAAGGTGCTTTCATTAAATGACTTAAGATCCTGCAAGGAGGGAGCTGCTTTGCTGTGAGATAATATTGTTATGGGGAAAAGACACAATGGGTCCAGTCCCTGGACCTCCCTCCACCCTGAAAAGCAATTTAGTTTTAGCTCCTAGCTAAAATCCCAAGAGCTGCTATCTGTTCATTCCCTGTTGTACAAGAAGAGAATTAAATATGCATCAAAACTCTGTGTGTTTGCAGAAAGACATGTGGGAGGTTTGTGCAGAGGAGCACAGGGAAGAGTTTGGTTTATCCCTACCAGATTTAAAAGGGAGATACTTGACTTATGCAAGAGCTTGTGGCTAGGTGTGATCACTGCAGTGAGGTGAGGCAGTGAGGGGTGGTGTGAGCTGGCTGGTATATAAGGAGTAAATGCCCTTTTAACATGGGCATTTGATTATTGCAGCTGACAGAGTAATAAGACAGTGAAATTTGTTGCTGAGCAGGAGTGTGATGGAAGTGTTGGTAGGCAAGGGGGGGGGGGGGGGCAGGGGGCTGGTATGGGAGGAGAGGTCTCCAAGTGCTGCTTACATGGAAAAATGAATTTGTGCTCTTGATGCCCCAACTGTCATACTTCACAGCCTCCTGAGCCCTTAATTGTTGCCTAATTGGAGGCTTGGAGGTTTTGTCTGATGAAATATTAGATGCTGCCTCTGAGACATGCTGCCTACTTTCTGCTGGCTGCTGTGCCTGCCCCCATGGAGCTGAGTGCCAGGGTTGCCAGCTGGTAATGAAGTCTTAGCTGCCACTTGCTCTCTATCAGGAAAAGCCTGGTGAAGTTTTTGGACTGTAGCTGTCAATGTTTTTGGTGCATACAGACACTACCCTTAGTTATTCCCACCTCAGTCTGAAGCTGAAAATGCCACTCCAGATTTTAATCTGTGCAACTGTTCCTTGCGAAGCCCATGTTTAGCCTTCCTCCTGCCAGAGCATCCTTCCACTTTCCAGGACAACCTCTGTGCAGGGCAGCTGAAATCCAAAGCAGTGATTTACTGTTTTTTTCCTTCTCAACAACAAATGTTTCTCTGCTGAACAAAGCTTGAAAGGATGCACTTTAACATACTGCTCTTGACGTAGTTATTTCCAGTGACTGCTTTTCGAGCTCTGCCAAAGGATGCTGTGCTTTTGTTTTAGCCTCAATTAAGTTTATTAACAGCTGTGATGGGGCTAAAGAGTCAGAACTCCAAGTACAAAAAGTCTTGCCTCAGCTCTTGTGCCAATATCAAGGCTTTTCTAGGTTGGGTGAGCGGAGCTGCTCCAAAGTCGCTCTTGAAGCTTTAGTGTTGCCCTCTCACTGCGGCATGAGGTCAGGAGGTGCTACCTGCCAGGACCAGACAGACTTGTCTTTCCAACCCAGCCAAGAGGGCAAAGGTGTAACTTTGGTGATTTTGCCATGTTACAGGGTCATGGGGGTTAAGTTTTAGTGCAGCTCTCACCATGGGGCCAGCTCTCTTGGTGTGTTTGGTAGGTGCCAGTGGCAAACTGTGAATCTGTGTCTTGTGGTGGGGGTGGTGAGCTGGAGAAATAATGAGCTTTTGGACCCCATTGGTCTGCTCTGGTGATAGGTATCTGAGACTCATGAGGTATCTTTGGAAAGCTAGTGACATTTGCAGACCAGTTCCCTCATTTGTTGTTGAAACCCATCCAAACATCCTGGTTTTGCAACCTCACACTCATGGGCAGCAACTCCTTCATTTCCTTCACATGACTATCAGGTGCGGGCCCAAAGAGGGGCTAGCATCAGCAAGAACAAACTTGTTGTTTTTACCTCTGCCCTTCACCCTGGAAAAGATCTGCCCAGCTCCTCCATGGTCTTCCCTTTGTAAGGCTAAAGTAAGTGATCCAGGCAAATAACAGATTGGATCAGTCCACTGCATATGGACAAGAAGACTGTGAGCAGATCAGGTACCATGTGACACTTAAAAGCATTTTCTTGTCCTGTCCACCCATCCAAAGAGAGTTTGGCTTCAGCAAAAAAGCAGAGATAAATACCCCAGAGCTGACCTCGAGGTATTCATCAGCCACTCTGCCCAGCCAAACACATCTCCATGGAGCTGCCTTCTGGAGGCCAGGTACCCCTTAAGCCTGCAATGTTCCTGGGGAGCATTGCTCATGGATGAGTGGTCTCTGGTTGGCTGTGCTGTGCAGACAAGAGAAAGTGTTCAGCCCTTTGCAGATCCCCTGGATGCTGCTTGTCTGAACATCATTTATGGAGTCATAAAATCATTTTGATTGGAATAGACATTTATGACTACCAAGTCCAACTGTTAACTGAGCACTGCCAGGTCACCACTAAACCATGTGCTTCAGCACCACATTTACATCCCCTCATCTGTATTCCATTTTTACCAGTAATATTCCAGTTAAAATTCAAATGAGGGATGCTTGTACAGATTGGAAGGACTAAAGCTCTTCTTGTCTAGGTCACCAAATGACAAAATGAGTGTGGATTGCCAGGGACACATCTGCCACCCAGTAGCTGTTAGTGCACTGGGTGTAAAGGTGGTAGGCTGACTTGTCAAGACCCCTTATCAGATTAGGGTGGTATGGATAGGCACCAGCAGGACAAGCCCTGCCCTAATGTCGGGCAGTTAAATTGATGGTTCATTGTCAAAGATGGTGCTGGGCAGGAATATGAACTGCTAAGGGTGAGAGCTGTCACTGCCAGGGTGCAGCAGGTCTGGGTGCTAGGACACCAACACCTTTCAGCGTAGGAAGAAAAGGTGCCCCTCGGACCTGGCGAGGCTGCTGGCTGCAAGTGCTCTTTTGAAACGTGTCCTGCTTCTTCCCAGCCCTGGAAGGGCGCTACAGGGGGGACAGCTGGCTCTGTTAATAAAGGTCAGATGTTCTCTGAAGAAAGAGTCATCTCCAGGTCTGCTTCCACTGTCACGGCTTGCAATGCAGGTGACCTACAACTAGATTGTTTGAACAACCCTCATGTGGTGTTCTCCATGGGACTAATGCTGCCAGGCAAACAGGATGCTGCCTTTTCCTTTTTATGACCCAGGTGACAGGCTGTCACAAAGTAGTCTGGAGTTAATTGGCATCTCTATCCCCGTGTTGGATCCTGCAAGGTGAGGTGGCTGAGCATGTGTCAGTTGCAGTCCCGCAGAGTAGGGCTGTCTCAGTGATCCTGAGGCTGTACTCCCTGCAGTGGTTTCCCCTGCATTTTCCCAGGTGCTGCTTTTTTTTCCTGAGACAACATCTGTCAGTCATGGTGGCCAGCTTCACCAGCCATTCCTATTTGCTTAGCTCTTGATAACAGAGCCTGCTACTCCTCATGATTAGCTCAGTATGTTCCTCTGCAGCTTTTTGGGGTCACAGCTTTCTTTTTGGGGTCACAGCTTCCCACAGCCACTCTATCCCACTGCAGCTCATGGCAGCTGCTCCAGGAGCCAAGCAATGATATTTACCTTGGTACAGCCTCCCCACAAAGCGTGGCTCAGAGGTTTCCAGAGCCAGAGGCAATATCTCTGTATTTAATATCCTCAGGGATCTCTTTTTCACAATTTTCTCTTTGACATCCTGGCCTTTAATTTATTGATTTGTTGAAGTTCAGTCATTTACCTGGTAGAGCTCCAAGGAACAGTGTAAGCATCAGCCAGCTGCTTGTGTGTCTCACCGCAGGTGGCCCATGTGCTGTGCACAGGCCTCCACAGGAAAATGAAACCCTTCCACTTTTAGATGTTTGTCAGAATCCCAGGAAGGGGCCCAGAGCCCTGGACAGGCTGCTGAAAACACAAGCTCACAGGCTTCAAAAATATTTTGCTCTCTTAACATGCTTCTGCTGTGTCCAACCCTGCAGAGATATTGGTCTGACAGGGGCTCTGCTCTTTTTAATTAACCATCTGAGACAAGTCATTATCCAGCACTGTGTGCTGATGGCACAGTGCAGGGAGCTCTGGCAGCTTTAGCCAGAACTGGCAGCTCTTGCTTCCTTTGGCTGTGCTAAAGCCAGCCCCATAACCTGTGCAGGAGCCCTACAGAAATAGGGAGGAAGGAGATAATATGAGGAAATCTTCAGTTCTTGTCATCTAGTTTAAGTAGAACATCTCATGTAACATTTGTCTTCCAGAGATCAGAGGATTCAAGGGTCACCTAAAAGACAAAGGGGGGCTGTGAGCTTAAGGAATGGTCTCATTTAACGTGCAGCTTCCTACAGTCAAGAGGTCATGAATTTGGAAACCTTTTCAGCACCTTGATTTATGCTTTTTCCTCAGCCCAGTAAATATGCCACACATTGTGTTAGAGCAACGTGGCTGGTTCAGGCATGGTAACTATGGAGCCTGATTGTGTGAATTCAAGAGCTTCCCCCTCCTCCCCTTCCTTCCAGAACTCTTTGGCATAAATTGTTAATTCATGTAAAATCAGATGTTCCTGGTGCAAGATGCTAAAACAGATTATTGTTCCTGCCATGTTCAAGTACTTGCATCAAAGTGATTTGGTTCAGTGCCTACATATACTAAGAGACTGCTAATGAAGGCACCCCTTGCTTGTTAAAAGATGTCTTGGTCTCCTGCCCCAGAGGAGTGAGATTCTGTCTCTAATGTGAGCTAACTACCTGTAGGGAAGTTGTAGCCAGGAAGGGATTGGTCTCTTCTCCCAGGCAATCAACACCAGAACAAGAGGACACAGTCTCAAACTGCACCAGGGTAGGTTTAGGCTGGAGGTGAGGAGAAAGTTCTTCCCAGAGAGAGTTGCTGGCCATTGGAATGTGCTGCCCAGGGAGGTGGTAGAGTCACCGTCCCTGGAGGTGTTCAAGAGGGGTTGGACGTGGCACTTGGTGCCATGGTTTATAGTCATGAGGTGTTGGGTGACAGGTTGGACTTGATGATCTTTGAGGTCTCTTCCAACCTTGGTGATTCTATGATTCTAACTCCTCAGCCTTCCTTCCATCAATGATCCCAAGCATCTGGATGTACAACAATCTGTATGATAAACTCAACAAACAGTGTGGCACACCTTGAAATGGTGTATGCATTGGAGACATCTAAGTAACCTGGCAAGTGGCCTGAAAAAAAAAGGGAGAAGGGCTGGGGCATAATCTTCTGGCAGTGCACAATTCAGTGAGCTTGTAGTCATGCTTTGCAGAGGGGCACAGCTGTTAGTCATTCAAAATAATCTTTTTCTTCTGTGTAGGAGTGTTTTTCCTTTCCCTGCTAATAAATCCACCTACTGTCTTGTAATCCTCCCAGTCCCAGTAAACAATACTTAATCGTTTAATTGGCATGTGGTAGGGAAACGGAGGCATCCTGGTTTAGGCTGGTGAAGCAGAGCTGCCAATCATCTGAGCTATCTACTGTGTACTTTAATCCTCTCATTAGAAAGCTGCTAATCAATTATAAGTTAAATAGCCCAGCATTCTCTTGGAAAGATTAAGATGGTGTTATTTTGGCTGAGCAGCCTAACTGCTAATGATTCATTATAGAAATGTTGCTGCCTGAACACTGGAATTTTATTATCTTGAAATCTCCAGCCACTGCAGCTCCAGTGTCTGGGGTGCAACTAAGCATGAAGTGCTCATGGTTTAGTTCAGTGTCTTTTGTCATAATTATTAGAGCTTATTCATGGAAATGGCCATTGGTCTGCCCCATCCAAGGGGCTGGTCGGCTGGGCACTGGGGGTGATGTGGTTTCCTCTGGACCTCTGCCATGGAAGAGGAGAGAAGGAAAAGAAAATAAGCCTAAAACTCAGCATGTGGTTACAAAGCACCTGCAGAAAATGGCAGAGGAGCTGGTGATGTTGCAGTGTCTCACTTGACAGTGCCCAGGGGTCAAGTTGCCACCTTCCCATTGCTGCTGCCCTTGTGACTTCTGCCCCAAGAACTAGCCCAAACCATTATTTGGATGTATCACATCTAGAGAAGGCGTAGATGGGAATGAAGCCACTCAACACATGCTGTCTTGGATAGCTTCTGCTGTTATCTAAAATGAAATACAATGAAGTGTGAGCATGGATTAAGCTAGTTTAAGTTATAAATTTGACACAGTGATCTGGAGTGCAAGTGCTGGGAGGAGGTTTTGGTTTTCAGCTGACCTGGCTGATCAGCCGAAGGCCTGCAGAGGACGTAGTAGAGCTAATAAAGGAGAGAAACATGAGCGCAGCAGGGATAGGGGGGTGGAAAGAGCTTCTTGGTTAAGAGCCACCTAGGGCAATGGAATTGTGCCCATTCCTATCCCAGCAGGGCCTGGCCTTTAAATAGCTGCCCACAGATATCTGTTAGTCACTTAAGAGCTCATTACAGGAGATTTATGCTGTTATTCTTCATAAGCAAACTGTGAACATCTCTGCAATCCTTGTAGCAAACTGCACTGCAGGCAGTGGGGGCAGATATAGAGCCCCTGGCACGTGAGGAACGTGACTGTCTTTAGACATCAGCATCATAACAGACTGGCTAGGGAGCCTGGTTAGCTGGCAGCAGGATTGTGCTCCTGGGAGCAGAACAAGCTCTGCTTCCCACCTTCACTTCAACCAGCAGTGCTGCTCTGCTTGGTGGCTTCATGGTTGGGATGCTTGTGCCCCCGTTGTCCCCTTGGGCTGTGGAGCTTGCAAGCTTCAAATGCTGGGAAAAACTAGAAATAGAAAATCAAGTGAAGCTGGTTTACACACCAAGGTGAGTGAGACCCCACCTGCAGCACTGGGTCCAGCTCTGGAGTTCTCAGCACAGGAGAGACATGGATCTGTTGGAACAGAGCCAGAAGAGACCACAATGATGTGGTTAGAGTTTCAAGGGCTGGGGACTGGAAACTCTCTGCTCTGAGGACAGGCTGAGAGAGTTAAGGGTGTTCAACCTGGAGAAGAGAAGGGCTCAGGAGACCTTATTATGGCCTTTCAGTACTTAAAGGGGCTGATAATAAGGATGGGGACAATATTGTTAGTAAGTCCTATTGTGACAGGACAAGGGGTGGTGGTTTTAAACCAAAAGAGGATTCATTTAGACTAGATATAAAGGAAGATTTTTTTTTTACACTGAGAGTGGTGAGACACTGACCCAGGTTGCCTAGAGAGGTGGTAGATGCCCCATAGCTGGAGACATTCCAGGTTAGATTAGATGGATCTCTGAGCAACTTGCTCTAGTTGAAGGTGTCCATGTTCTGGAGTTGTCCTGTTATTCATTAATACATTAATTAATTAATAGAAATGTTCTGTTATTAATGACCTTGTTAATTTATGGAAACATTTTTTTTTTAAGAAGTACTTGGTTGGAATTCAGCATGGTGATTGCCCACAGGGTGGTTTTAGGGTTTAAAGTACCTATTTCCACACCTTAGCTTATCAGTTTGAGGCCCTTTTGGAAAATACACTTGCACAGCACTTGAATGGTGGTAGCCAGCTGAGGCTTCAATAATGTGACACCCAGGGGCATCAGGAAAGAAAAATGAAGGAACTGTGGCTTTGAATGCTTTTTACCAGCCCTTACAATGATGACAAGTTAGGGCCATGATACCTCCACATAATAAAAGGATCCCAAACACCCAAGAAGCCTCCTGTAGCACACACAACTCTTCCTTCCACAGCCACCACTCTGCACCTGCTTGGAAATCCTGCTTTTACTATGAGCCTTGCAGTCCCTGCATTAATGGGCTATCACTCATCAAACCCACTTATCTTCCAGACCTGGGTAATTACCTTCTGCGTGGCTACTGCTCCTCACACCTGGGGAAAACCTGGAGCTGTTCATGTCTCACTGATGCACCCAAATTAAGTCATTAGGTCAAAGTGAGAATATTTATAATTCTTGCATAACAAACCCCATATTAGCAGCCACCCACATAGAAGTGGAGAAATGCAGTGATGAATCAGGTTTTCTAAAGTCTGGCAGGTTCTTCCACGACCAGAGGACCAGTCTAAATCAATCTGGTTAAAAAGGAAGGAAAAAAAACCCAAAGTTTTGCATTTAGAGAGTGTAGTTTTCATGTGACAATCAAAAAAAAAACCACCCCAGCACCTTGAAAACTGTTTACCAGGAGAAAGTCTGGATCTGTTTTTCAGTTGTTTGAGCTCCTGTATAATTTCCTGGCTCTCTCTGTTGTGTATTCAGTTATCCTTCCAAGTCCTTGCAAAGTTCACAGCACATGGTTCTGAAGAGATGACATCTGTTTAAATGGGGACATGCTGTTCCCCAAACAATAAACAAACCTATCAACCAGGTGAGGAATTTTGAGAGAATGTAGAAATTGTGAAAGGTGCTTGCTGGCTGTGCTCTACAGGCTGTCACCAGCTGTGTACAGTGCTTCTCTCCAGCCCTTAAACCTATGAACTTAAGATTTGATTATCATGGCTTGAAAGGGCACTTCTCGGCTCCTGGTGACCTTTCAAGGCTGCTTTTTTGTTTTCCACCAAGGCATGAAGACACCTTCAAGTTCTGGTGCACACTGTGTGCAGCAGAATTGAAGAACTGACAGGTTTTAAGACCTGTTCCTCTTATGTCACCTTTTTTAACAAATGAATATTGGAATCAAGGGGTGTTGTTTTTGGAATCAAGGGGTGGTTTTGTATGGTTTTTATCTGGACCACCTGAATTCTCTAGAGCAGACCCTGGATTAGCTGCACAGGGTTAGGACTTCATTCACTGCTTATAGCCTCATGTGCTACAGGCTGACAGTTAAGCAGTAGAGTGGTTTAATCTGGGCCTGTGTGTGGTTTGCCTAGCACAAGATGTAAGCCAGAGGAGATCTGAGCTGAGCAAGGTGTGAATCTGGGCCAGAAACTTAAGCCAATGACACAGCCAGCATATGAGCTTTACTTTCCACAACATAGGTGTGCATATCCCACCTATTTCTACACAGCATCAGTTTATGACCCATCACTCTCTAACATAGCTATTCCTGTCCTGTTCCTAAAGCTTTTCCCTGCTGAGAGGGCAGGCAACCAAAGTAGAAGGTCCCATGAAAGCCTTCATGGATGGCAGGCAAGGAAAGCACTGTTGGTGTGAATGTGACCTGCACATGACTGTGTTCAGGGAATGCAGTTGGGGAGTTATCCACAGCTGGGAAAGTTGCTCTATTTAAACTGAGTGCATGGCCTTCCTTGAAACTGGCTTGCTGACGTCTCAGTTGATATGTGACAGCTCAGGTGCCTGTCTGGTATCCTGCAGAATGTCCTTTCTTCATTACTCAAAGTACAAATCATTGCAGTATTGGTGGCCATCACGCATGCCCTCCACCATTTGCTGTACCTTGTGCTGTAAAAGCTGCAGCTAGAATATCAAGTCAAACTTAAAAGAAAAAAAATAATCTTAAAAATCACCTAATATTTGGCCTTCTTTAGGTGTGCTTGGCAGTCTGCAGCTCTGGCTGCTTCATGACTGTGAAGCATATTGGTCCTCCATATGTTGGTCCACCCCAGCTCCTTCCTGCCCTCTCTCCCCAGCACCTTCCCTTCTCAGTGCTGGTGACCCTTTCTTTCCACTCCCTCTAAAAAATTCAGCTGCTGGGCTAAGCTCATGGTAAAAGCCAACAATTTCATAACCTTCAAGGCTTCCTGACATTTCTGTGTTGATGACAAATAGATCTGGACCTCAAAGATGGTCAGGTACCTAAACACATGGGCTTTCACATCTTCCCACTTTCTTGCTAGACTATACCTTGGTCCACAAAAAACTCGGATAGTGATGCTGACCCAAAGGGTTGTCTTCCCACAAGCACCATCTGGGCAAAAGTATCAACCCTTGGGCCACTGCTGACCTCCGCTCTTTGCTGGACCTCCCTCGGAGGGGTCAGAGAGGGAAGAGAGGCTAGATCAATTATTTTGCATTGGAAACCACCTCTGCCTGCTACAGTGCCTGACTTTCTAGCCTAGCTCATCCACCAAGCATTCTTCCTGCCTGTGTTTATCACTATTGGAGGTCCAGGGTGGTCTGAGACCTGCCTGCCTATGGGCATCCTCACATGGTTCATCAAAACTCTCACCCTCAGGAAACATTGACCCCCATGCTTAGCGACTGGAGGTCTGGCAGAGCAAAGAGGTGTTCATGCCTGAGATCTAATTAGCTGTGTTGCACTGGGCAGTGGGGCAGCAGACCTGTGTTAAGCCTTTGAGGTGGGATGTGTGATGCAGCCTGAGTGTTTTTCTAGGTGAGGCTCTTTTTCTGCTGGATCTGTTCTGTCTCTTGGCTGCTCCTTTCAATTCCTTTAATACAAAGAGTCAGGGACGAACAGCAGCGCTCGGGTGGCCCCAAGAGACATGAGGAGGGGACATCAAGCAGGGGTCACTGCTTTAGCCTGGCAATTTGAGGCTGAACGTTTGATCAGGAGGGCAGGCTTTCCAAACCCTCCTGCTTTGCTTTGAAAAGCACCAATTAAGGTTTGACATACAACATAACCCGAAGAAGACAGGGTGTTTTGTTGTTTTTTTCCACATCTCCCAGCCCACAGAAGATTTTCTTCTGCAAACCTCATTAGAGGCTTCAGGCTGGACAGGAGTGAATGGGATATGTTGTTGTAGCAGATTTAATGGCCTTGTTGCAAGTTGTGGAGGGTGGAAACAAGGGATCATGGATTCCCAAAGAGACTTTGAAAAGCCACTCAATTAGCCGAGAAGACTTTTAAAGACATTTCTTTTCAGAGCCAAAGTTGAGAGGTTTAATTAGGGGCTGTACAGCAGATGTGTCTATATGGCATGATGGCATCCAGCAAAGGGCACTATGAAACATTGATGGAGCTGTTACCTGCTTGTGATGCATGACCAAAACCTGTGAGCTTTATTCATAATGCCTTAAAAGTGGTGGTTCTTGCCCTGGCTTTCCTGCAGCGTGGAGATCACTGCCAAATGCTGCCAACCGAACCATCCATCCTGCTGTGTCCATCCTGGAGGCTGTTTCAGGTGAAATATTATATTAATATATTTTACTTGCTTGATGGGTCAAAACCCACCCTGATTGCCCTGCTCTCTGAGGGGATGACACAAGCTCCAAACAGACTCCAGGCTCTTCATGTGGGGCAGGTGCTGAGAATGTCCCTGTGGTCTGGCTCACCCACAGTGCTTGCATTAGCAGTATCACAGTATCACTAAGGTTGGAAGAGACCTCAAAGATCATCGAGTCCAACCTGTCACCACAGACCTCATGACTAAACCATGGCACCAAGTGCCACGTCCAATCTCCTCTTGAACACCTCCAGGGATGGTGACTCCACCACCTCTCTGGGCAGCACATCCCAATGACGAATGACTCTCTCAGTGAAGAACTTTCTCCTCACCTCCAGCCTAAACCTCCCCTGGTGCAGCTTGGGACTGTGTCCCCTTGTTCTGGTGCTGGTTGCCTGGGAGAAGAGACCAACCCCTTCCTGGCTACAACCACCTTTCAGGTAGTTGTAGAGAGCAATGAGGTCACCCCTGAGCCTCCTCCTCTCCAGGCTAAGCAACCCCAGCTCCCTCAGCCTCTCCTCATAGGGCTTGCAGCAGGTAGCAACAATGAAAGGGCAGAGAAAGCCAAAATAGGGTATTACCATCCTTGCTGTCTGTATGTGTCTGTCCCTCACTGAGGACCTCTCCAGGCACTGGAGCCAACAGTGTACACTCTGCATCTGCCTGCCCTGAAATTCTCCTTGCAAAATCTGAGCTCCACTGTTAAGACTAAGCTCAAAAACAAAAGGTTTGGTTTTGTCCTGCTCCCTTGGCAGCAGGGTGTAACCACCCCAAGCTGTTTCTTAAGCTGCTCTCAAAGGCGTGGGGTGGATGTGAGATGAATTTATGCAAAGCTTCTTGTTAGTGCTCAATGAATTTCCCTTGGAGGCTCTCTGCCTTTGGTAGGGAGATGTTTTAACTTGCTTTAAACTGCATCAGTGATTCAGCTTGTGTGTGCTCAGTGTGTTATGAATGAGTGTGGTGATATCAATCATGTGTTCCAGTGTGGCAGTGGCAATATACTTCTGGGTGGAGGTGACCAGCATGTAGGAACTCCTTAAAATGCCTTTGCCACCACCACAGGTATCTTGTGTGACCCTCAACTTCTGTTATTTCTCTTGCCACCTCACTGAAATCTCACTCATGGCTTCCATCACTATGTCTCTCTCAGTAGGAGGACTTCCCTGTGTTTGCCTTTTGATTTAATCCCTGGGAAGTCCCCTCAGGGGCAGCAGAGCAGACCCTGTGTGCAGGAAAATCACTGCTTTTTTCCTCCTGCCCTGGTGCTTGCATGCCTGCCTCTGCTCTTGGCAGTACCCAGGCTCTGGCTTCACTTTTAATTAGTTGTCTTCTGGAGATCAGCTGTATTTATTGAAGATGGTTTATTATAGCTGTTAAAATTAAATAAGGCAAAAATTGAATGGAGAACAAATACCCTGCCACTAGCAATCCTTATAATTCACCAGCAAATTTTGCCAGACAATGGTGAGAAAATATGGTCTGGCAGCCTGTGTTCAGGCTACTGGCCAGGAGCAGCTATAAATCATTTGTTCTTTCCTATTACCTTTCTCACTCTTTTAAAATCCATGGGTTACCTGACAGCATGCACTGGAGAGAGGGGAGTAAGTGCCTTCCTGATGTGCAGTGGGGAAAGAGATGTCTGAAGCTGAAACAATGATACATCCAGATCTGTGACTCCCAGCAGGGGCCATCTGTGGGACAGGAACAGCACATTTTCCTCCAGGGAGGATGTGTTAGTTAAGAGTGAGAATGGATGGTGACATGAAGGACCTCAATCGTCTTTGGTGTTATAAAACTAGAGAATAGTTTAGGTAGGAAGGGATCATTGAAGGTCATCTAATCCAACACCTCTGCAGTCAGAAGGATCATCTGCAACTAGATAAGCCCTATGAAGAGAGGCTGAGGGACCTGGGGTTGCTTGGCCTGGAGAAGAGGAGGCTCAGAGGAGACCTTATTGCTGTCTACAACTACCTGAAGGGAGGTTGTAGCCTGGTGGGGGTTGGTCTCTTCTCCCAGGCAAGCAGCACCAGAACAAGAGGACACAGTCTCAAGCTGCACCAGGGGAGGTTTAGGCTGGATGTTAGGAAGAAGCTCTTCACAGAAAGAGAGCTTGGCCATTGGGATGTGCTGCTCAGGGAGGTGGTGGAGTCCTCATCCCTGGAGGTGTTCAGGAAGAGACTGGCTGGGGTGCTTGGTGCCATGCTTTAGTTGGTTAGATGGTGTTGGATAATACATTGGACTTGATGAACTCAGAGGTCTTTTCCAATCTGGTTAATTGTATTCTATAGATCAGGTTGCTCTGGCCAACCTGATGTGGAATGTTTCCAGGGACAGGGTTTCTACCACCTCTCTGGACAACCTGGGCCAGTGGCTCTCCACCCTCCTCATACTTGGTTGTATTCACTGTGGGATGGTAGCGCGCTGCTCTGGAAGGAGCCTGCAGTGCTTTTGGACTGTTTTACTGCTGGAAGTAATTAAAAAGTCCTTTCAGAGTGGAAACATCTCTTTTGTGGCTCTGCTGCAGCCTCAGTGCAGAGGGGGAAACCTCTCTGTGTGTGGTCCAAGTCCCAGCCAGAGCTCATCTGTGAGGGAAGTTGCTCTGGCCACACTCCCACCGCTGCTTGGCTTTAAAGGGCTGGTGCACGCTGGGCTTGGCATCAAGAAACAGCTCAGCCTGGGTGTTGGATTTGGATCTGAGATTGGCTCCTGCTGCCAATCTTCTGCCTTACTTAGACACTGGTCCTGAGGTATTCAGCCTGACCCAGTGCAGGCACAAGTGCGTTCAGCCCTCTTAGCATTCACTGCTTCCCACCCTCAGTCTGTGAAAGGGGATGGATTTTGGGGCATCACTATCAGTAACAATCAGAGCTGGTGGGTTTTGGGTGCTCCTGATGCTTGCCTTGAAAACACAGGATTTCTTTTCCCTAAGTCATAGTAATTGACTCCAGGAGACCTCAGAGCCTGCATGTTGTTTGGGCACATCTTGGCTCAGTTATGTATTGTGCTGCAGTGCCAGCACTGTAACACAGGTTTGCACCTGGTCCACTGATAAAAATGAGTAAGCTGAGATTTATTTCGATTTCCAAAGGATTTTCTGTTCATCAGGGAGGTGTTTCTTTTCCAGCTGGCTGGTTTCCTGGCTTTCAAACATGCTACCTTCTGCTAAGCAAGGATGCTTTTTCTTCCTTGCCTTTGTAGTACCACCACTTGCTTGTTTTGCTTCCTTACACCTCCCTCCCCAGTTTCTAAAAAAGGTTGAGTTAACATTGACAAACAGTTGAAGATTAGCCAAAAATCAATGTATGTACATGAGTAGGCTCCCAAGTATAATACACTTTTGCCTTCTTAATCTGTAATAGACACACTTGTTAGGAATTAATATCTGATGCCACTTAGAGGTTTGTTAATCCCTTCATGCTCTATTAGGAATACTTCTGGCTCTGCAGGAAATAAATGGGGCAATCCAAGTTCCTGGCAGGCAGGAGCAGCCGTAGGCTTGCCATGGCAGCATGCTGCTGTCTTCCTCCATGCCAGGAGTGGCTGCTGATAGCAAATATGTGACACTCACCAACTCCTGTGACTTCCCAGGGGTGGGGGATAAGGGGAAGGACATGGTAGAGGGGCAGGGTTAGGGACCAAGCATGGATTTGAAATGCTTCTCCCTGGGGAAACTGAATGATGGGAAAGAACAGCTTGCCTGGCTGAGTTTCAAACTGGAGACCAAGAAGAGGGGATGGAAGATGTGAGTCTGTCTCTTGCTTTTATGGAGGTTAGGCCTTGGTTATATGGAACCATAGCCCCATGCTTAACTGTTTTCTTTACTTCTGTAGCTGGAGCAAGAGTAGTATCAATTAATACATTCTGTATGTGTTAAATGGTGGGGAACCTTCCTCCCCCCCCAGCTGTAGCACTTGTACAAGTCTGTAAGAATAAGATTAAATATCTCTGTTTTTTCAAAGAGAGAAGCCAGACTTGTCCCCCTTACCCTGCATCCAGGATTCTAGTTGTTGAGAACCCCAGAGTTTAGATCCTGCAAAGGGAACTCCTACACTGGAAACCAGAGAGGGAAATGGCTTTGTAGCATGGAGTTATGGAATCATTTTGGTTGGAATCATAGAATCATTTCAATTGGAAAAGACCTCTGGGGCAACTGAGTCCACTGTCAAGAGTGCCATAGTCATTAAACCATGTCCCAAGGTACCATGTCTAGCTTTAAGATCATGGAGTCCAACCATTAACCCAGCAGTGCCAGGTCAGCACTAAACTAAGTCCCTCAGCAGCACATCTCTCCATGGCTTTTCAATCCCTCCAGGGATGGGGTCTCCACCACTGCCCTGGGCAGCCTGTTCCAGAGCTTAGCAGCCCTGCTTAGCAGCCCTTTCTGGGAAGAAATTGCTCCTCATGTCCAACCTAAACCAAAAGTATAAAAGTGGGACTCTACATGATGAAGACTGTTAAATCCTGGTGTAACAACAGGACTGGGAGCAGGCAAGGTGACAAATGCTGAAATCCTGGGGAGAGCCAGGGAAAGGAAAACTGAGCAGTGAGGGATCTTCTGCAAATGTGTCTTGAGCAGAGCACAGACACTGAAAACTTTCCTGAACCAGTTGTTTCTCTCTAAATGAGGAGCCTTATCTTTTAAAGGTCAGCAGCCAGGAAGAGTGTGACCCCTCTTAAGTAAATGCAAAGACTGTACTTAACCAGCTTGCCATGTCCTTCACATCAGGGTGTGGTGCTGCCTAATTGCCTGGGGAGACAATTTCTGGAGATGGTTCCTAAAAAGACAGGTATGCCATGCCCAGATGAGGGAGGATACCTGGAATTTTCCCCATGTCTCCTCAGTCTAGGAGAGCTGATAAGGCAGAGGTGGGCAGAGAAAGACCTCATGGGAGTTTGACAGTGGCTTTGGATAGAGGGGATGGAAGCAGAAGGTGTCAGCTGGCAAGAGGGAGCTCTCTGCAGACCAAGGCAGAGATATACCTTGCCTTACTAACACGAGGGTTATGGGGCAATGTGTGCAGTGGTGGCATTTCAGCATGTCCCTGCCTCATCCCAATGGAATGAGCCCTCCCCAGCCACAGCCTCTTGTGACTCAAAGCTCTATCTCTTCAGGGCAAAACCCAGCTGGGGGCTGGCTACATCCAGAGAAGGGATTAATTGGGCAAATATCTGCATTTTTTCAGACATCAAACCCCTTAACCTGTGGGTTGCTGGACCACTTGCTTCCTGCCTTTATGCTTCCCCCCACCTCCCCCCTGCTTTTTTTTTGAGAGCCCCAGGCTGAGCTGAGCAAATGTATTCACAGAATCACAGAATTAACCAGGTTGGAAAAGAACTTCAAGATCATCAAGTCCAACCTATCACCCAACACCATCTAATCAACTAAACCATGGCACCAAGTGCCTCATCCAGACTTATTTTAAACACTTCCAGGGATGGTGACACCACCAGCTCCCTGGGCAGCCCATTCCAATGGCCAATCTCTCTTTCTGTGAAGAATTTCATCCTAACATCCAGACTAAACCCCAAAATTGTTTTAGAAACGTAGAATTGTTGGTGTTGGAGGGGATCTCAAGGATCATCCAGTTCCAACTCCCCTGCCATGGGCAGGGACACCTCACACTGGATCAGGTTGCCTAGAGCCACGTCTAGCCTGGCCTTAAAAACTCCCAGGGATGAGGCTTCTACCACCTCCCTGGGCAACCTGTGCCAGTGTCTCACCACCCTCATGGGGAAGAATTTCTTCCTGACATCCAATCTGAATCTACCCATTTCTAGTTTATTTTCCATTCCCCCAAGTCCTATCACTTCCTGACACCCCAGAAATCCCTCACCTGCCCCATTTCCCCCTCTTTGCCACCTCAAATCCCAGAGCACCTGTGCTCTATTGGAGTCTCCTCCCACCCCAGGTGTGGCCACCTGGCCCTCCCCACCCACTCCCCTTTTTAATCCCCCTCAGGAAATGCTTAGCCCATCTGGGCTGAGGGATCCTCTTCTCATCACTGGTGAACCCTGATGGTGCGCACTGGGGATTCATACTGTGAGAGACCAAATAACCAAGGCACCAGTGAAGAAAACAGTTTTCTTACATTCAGAAATCCCCCCAGAGGAGACCTGGGCCATTGCAGTGTAGCACAAGTAAAGTTTCTCACCCCCTCCCCCCGCCCCCCCCCCCCCCCCCCCCCCCCCCCTTTTCCCTCCTGTCTTCCACAATTTTGGTGTTGAAGGTTTAAGCCTGCACTGTGTGTCTCTGTGCATTGATTTGAATGTTGGGACTGCTAAAGCTTTGCACTGCTAACACACTGAGCATTTTGATCCTTTTATGAAACAAGAATGAGGATTAGATGTTTCTCCCAGCACTGCTGTTGCAGCACCCGGCGGAGGCTGACAGAGGCTGAGGAGTGTCGTGGTTTAACCCCAGCTGGGAATGAAGCACCAAGCAGCTGCTCACTCACACAGACCCCAGTGGGATGGGGGGAGAGAACTGGGGCAAAAAAGGTAAGACGTGTGGGTCGAGATAAAGACAATTTAATAGCATAGAAAAGGAAGGGAAAACGATACTAGGATGTAGAAAGCCGGTGATGTGCAACATGATTGCTCACCACCAGCTGCCCAGCCAGTTCCTGAGCTGTGGTGTCCCCTGGCCAGCTTTACCCCAGTTTATATGTTGAGCATGACATCAAACAGTATGGAACATCATCTTGGTCAGTTAAGGTCAGATGTCCTGGCTGTGTCCCCTCCCATCTCCTTGTGTCCCCCAATTTTCTCACTGGCTGGACAGCTTGAGAAGCTGTCCTTGACTTTGTGTAAGCACTGCTCAGCAACAGTCAGACCATCAGTGTCTGATCATGATTCTCATCCTAAGTCTGAACCACAGCACTGCACCAGCTACTAGGAAGGACATTAACTTTTCCCCAGCCAGAACCGGGATGAGGAGGCAGGTTATTCTGCAGCACAAACATCCCATGGGACTCTGGCAGTCACTCACCTGATCATTTGCAAGTACCTTTGTCCCTGCAAAAGCACATTAAGTGTTCTCCATGAGAGAGATGGATGAGGTTTGGAATTAGCTTCTCTTTAATTAGGTTGGAAATAGCAGGAGACAGCAAATGTTGTGTTATCCCTCATGGCAAATGTCATCCAAGCTCTCAGTCAGAGGTTTCTTAAGAATGCATAGCACCAAACCCTGCAGCACCCTGGTCTACCTTAGCTGGACTGCTGTTCACTAGGAGGCTTACTAAGGTTTCCAGGAAGGCAAAATGCAACTCATATCCCAATTAGATGTGTTCAGTGGGGTTTGCTGGGATGAAGAGGGCAGTGCAGAACCTGTGACCTGCTTGGCCAGTGCCACCTTTTTCTGCTTGAGGCTTTTCAGTTGGTCTGACCAGCACCATGACCCTTACCAACACCAATGTTTCTGTAAAGCCTGCTTTGTTTCCCAGATCCTAGATTATTCCTACTCCTGGTTTGTTTGTTTTTTCCCCCCTCTATGTAAGTCAGTCATGAACATTTCAAGCTCAGGTGTGTACAATGAGGCAAACAGGTTTCCAAGAACAGAGAGTGGCTTTTAATGTCACCTTTATCTTTGTGCATTGAACCTGTCTAGAAATGCAGCTTGTGCTAATAGTTTGGAAATGTGAGTAAATTGAGTGGGCTTCCTGCAGGCACAGGAGAGCCTGGAGAGAGCTGTGCTACTCCAAGGCTGCTTTCTGAAAAGCTTTTCCATGACAAGCTTGGCAGTGACATGTGAGCTAATAGCACTGGGAGACAGAAAACATCTCTGTGAAACTTCTCCTTTGATGAAGCTCTTAGATGAGCCTTCTCCAGCAGCAGGATGCTTGCTGCTTCAAATGGGTCCAATCTCTGCTAATAAATCACCTCCTCCATGCCAGGAGGGTTTGATTGAACTTCACAGGAGATATCATTGAGGGCTACATCCAACGTTTTCTATTCCATTACCCAAAGCTTGTAATGCTGTGTAGTTCAGAGAAGTACAATGTTCCCTCAGGTGTTCCTATCACCAAACCAGGCAACTTGACATCTGCATGTGCAGAGTGACTCCAGTATTTTCTTTCTTGGTTATCTTTGCTCCTGTTTTGTGTCCCAAGCAGAACACAACAGGGCTGTGCTCCCCATCTCAGGGCTTCTCAGCTTGCGGGGCTGGGGGGGGAAGATATAATCAATTAGGATTTTCTATGAGCATCCTGTATAACGTTGTCTGGAAAGGCAGAAATTTAGATGCTGCTGGGTTTTGATGGTGTAGGTTTTTTAAACTGCACAAGAATTCCAATGGTTTTGTCATGAAAGCTTAGGGAAACACAAAGTGTGGAGAAGTGTGGTTTACCTGGTAAGTTCTTGGGCATCACCATGAATGCTGGACGCCCTCGGTGCTGCCACACTTCTCCAGTAATTTAGTTCTGCCAGAAGCAGAAACTGATTCATGCCTCATGCTTGTGCCAGACAGGTTGTGTCTCTTGATTTTATGATCTTAGAGGTCTTTCCCAACCGAAACAATTCTATGGCTGTGTGGCTTTCATGGTCCATGGTCCCCTTTTACTCCTCATTCAGCACACATGTGCTGGTTTCTCAGCTGGCTGCTCAGGCCAGCCTCCAGGACTTTCCCCTCTGTTCTCCAGCCACCATTTCCCTGTTTCCCTGGGCATAAAGAGACAAGATGGGAAGGGAGCAGTGGCTGCCTATGCAGAGACTGCAACCAGTTCTCTGCTGGTGTATTTGGACATGCTGATACATGCAGTGCTGCTGTGTGTTCCCGTGGGTACATCATTCCAGCCCGGGTCAAACCTGGGTGTTGCCTCAGGGAGTTTTACATCACAGGTCTGGCAGCATCTGCCTGTGCTGCCCATGTGCCATCCCCTTGAGACCCAGCTGCTCTCAGGTTATCTGTCATGCCAGGAAAGGCTGTGTGCTGCTGCAGGTTGCAGAGCTGCAGAGGATGGTGCTGAGATGGTGTGGGGGAAATGTGGATTCAGCAAAAGCTAAGTAGCACACGGCATTAAAAATTCACAAAGGCTGCTCTGAAGCACAGTCTCTCAGAGAAGCATTTTAATGAGCTGCAGCAGGGCTGGGAGAGAGTGGGGGGACCCTTCCCCAGCCTCATGCACTGCTCCACCCCATTGGCTTATGCATCTGTGGCTCTCAGTGTTCAATGAAAAACTGCACCAGAAGGTTTATATCGTTTATCTCTCTCTCTTTCCCCCACCTCCCTTTCTCAGCCCCCTTCCCCCCCCTTCCCCCCAGCAACTCAGTGAAATCTTAGTGAAGTTGGCTGTGGAAAAGTAAGATTAAAAATTGAGAGGGTGCTGTCAGTGTTCAGGGGAAACTATCAGGATTAAACTCACTTAAATGAAATACTTTGAATCTGGGAATTTCAGATGTTCCTTTGAAAACTTGCTTGAAGAAGAGAAGCCAGGCACCCCCATTTTCACAGAATCATAGAATGCATCAGATTGGAAGGGACCCTGAAAGGTCATCTTGTCCAACCCCACTGGAAAAAATCACAACTCTTGGGCATTTTCCCAATGAATTTTCCCATGAAATACTTTCCCCCCCCCCCCCCCCCTATCTTAGACTTAATCATATTAAGGCTGGTTGGGCTGAACCACAGAGAAGTGGTTGGGATGATGCAGCTGGGGAACGGACTGGGGAGATGTTGAGATGGAGATGTCAGGGGATGCTTCAGGAGCTGGTATACACCTTTCCCTCTGCCTTTCATGCTGATACTAATGGGCCCTGGCTGCTTTTGCAATTACATCTTGAGTGGAACGCGTTGGATGGGCTCTTTGGGGATGCTCTGCCTCAGCCTCTTGCAGTGCTGTGACCTACTTGTGAAACCAACTCCTGTTCAGTGCTGTGCAGCTCGACGCTGCAGTGGCCCTTGTTCTTGTTTGATTCGTTTGTTCAAGTTTGTGTGTTGTAGTTTGTCCTTTAGTCTCGATTCTTTATGACATGCAGCATTGTGGAGAATGCAGCAAAATACCTTTCCCCTCCCCTAAACTCCCCAAAAAAAGAGCTTGGTAAGAGCTCTGTTTTTCTTCCTTTTCTTTTTTTTTTCCTCCCAACCTACTTTTGAAACTAACATCTACAAAAATAAAAAGGAAAGCTATTAGTGCTGCAGCTTTGTTAGGAGTGAGCTGCAGAAGTAGGTGGTGGAAGCTGTGCCTGCTTAATTCACTGGAGCAGAGAAATGTGTTCAGTTTTTTGGGAGGTTGTTTTGCTTTGATTTGGTTTGGGTTTTTTTTTTTCCCTTTTTGCAAGCTTTTTGGAGCAGATGCATCTTCCCTGCAGGACTTGCTCTACTTCTGTGCTGTGCAGCTGATCTACTGAAGGAAATGGATGGAAAAGGTCTGCACTGCTCACTTTAGAGATGTTAAATATCTCTGACAGGGCTGAGACACCCACCCTGCCTTGGCCAAATAGCTGAGGACACTCAGCATAGAGTAGAGTAGAACAGAATAAACCAGGTTGGAAGAGACCTTCAAGATCACTGTGTCCTCCTGAACACCTCCAGTGATGGTGACTCCACCACCTCCCCCAGGCAGCCCATTCCAGTGGGCAATCACTCTCTCTGTGTAAAACTTCCTCCTAACCTCCAGCCTAAACCTCCCCTGGCACAGCTTGAGACTGTGTCCTCTTGTTCTAGTGCTGGTTGCTTGGGAGAAGAGACCAACCCCCACCTGCCTACAAGCTCCCTTCAGGTAGTTGTAGAGAGCAATAAGGTCTCCCCTGAGCCTCCTCTTTTCCAGGCTAAGCAACCCCAGCTCAATAGAGTAGAATAGAGTAGAACAGAATCAAACCTCCAAACAAGCTCAATCCTGCCCTGGCCAAATAGCTGAGGACACTCAGCAGAAAGCTTACTCTTTTTTTTTCTTTTTCCCTGAGAAAATAAATGAGAAATAGAGAAGCTTATTAAGAAGGAACATAAAATTAAGAGCCAAGCTTTGCTTGGCTGCTCTTCCTGTGCAGCCCACTGGGAGCCAGCTTGGACAGTGCTTGAGACTCGCAGGAGCATCTCATAGAATCAGAGAATTAATAAGGTTGGAAAAGACCTCAAAGATCATCAAGTCCAACCTGTCACCCAACACCTCATGACTACTAAACCATGGCACCAAGTGCCACATCCATTCCCCTCTTGAGCACGTCCTGGGATGGTGACTCCACCACCTCCCTGGGCAGCACATCCTAACGGCCAACAACTCTCTCTGGGAAGAGCTTTCTCTTCACCTCCAGCCTAAACTTCCCCTGGCACAGAGACAGCTCTAGCTCTCTCTCTCATTGATGCCAAGTCCTGAAGCACAGATTACCCCAAAACAGAAGTTTCTGGAGGAGATTTGGCTGTTGGCAAAGAAGTTGCTCAGAAAGGGACCACTGGACAGGAGCAGGCCTTTTGTTTAGAGCCTGCAACCTTTTTTGAGGGGAATTTTGAGGCTGCTGACCCTTGAGAACCAGAACATTCATGTTGCAGGAGATGAGCTTTGTAGGATTATGCCTGAGCTAAATGTCCAGGGGTTAAGACAAGGAAGCAAGTTATTAATTACACAGATCCTGATTTACCATTCACATACCTTCTTGTCAGTCCTGGCACGAGGAGCTGGCTGTCCTGCGTGCTACAAATGATAATGCAGTAAGGTAATATTTTCTTCCTTCTCAGAATGCAAATGAGGAATCTGCTTTGCAAGTTGGTTTAATTTGCTGTCTTCATCTCTGCACAGCTTGCTAGCTGAATGGGAAACTGTTGCTGCTGCCAACACAGCCTGGATATTGTTCCATAGGGCTGCAGAAAGTGATGAGTTTGTCGCTCTCTAATCCACGGTAATTTGCTGCTAATTTGTCAACAGTCAACAGCTCCAGTGGCTACCCCATCAAAGCAGCCCCAGTGCCACTGCTTTCCTCTTATCAGTGGGAGAAAAAGGCCATTTATAGCTTTCCATCTGCTGAGAGTGTTGTACTAAACACAGAGTAACACTTGTTTTACAAGGGGGAAACAAAATCATGGTGTAACTGCTGCCAGCAACAGAAACCAGATGAGGTTTGAGACCTGCCCACAGCTGGGCGACTCATCCCTGACCCTCCATCCCATGAGGACCTAGTGCAGCTGTTGCACCCAGGAGGTTGGTTCTGACTTTTATACTAAACTCTGCATTTAGACTGAAATGCAAGTTCTGTTCTCATAGACAGGAAACCAAACAAGAGGTTGGAGTTGCGTTCAGGGCAATCTTTTTGGCTCCCCAGGAAGGGCAGCAGCTGAAATGCCACCCATGACCCCTGCCTCAGCTGCCCTCAGGTGGGAGAGGCAAGTGCCATGGTATGGCTCCAGCCATCTCCCCTGAGCCAGCCACCAAGGAGCTGGCAGCAACACTGGCTCTGCTGCCAGAGGAGCTGTGCTGTGCACAGGTTGAGGGTGGTGCTGCCCCAAAGAGAACAGCCCAAAGCCCATGGAGGGTCTTACCCTGGCCACACCAGGACCACACTTTTGAGAGAAAGAACCATGCATTTTCATAAAGCTTTCCTCCTTTGCTCAAGCTCTTGTATCTTCTTTTTTCTTTCTCTCTCTCCCTTCTCCCCTTCTTTTTCTCCCCCCCTTCCTTCTTTTTCTCCCCCCCTTCCTTCTTTTTCTCCCCCCCTCCCCTTCTTTTTCTCCCCCCCTCCCCTTCTTTTTCTCCCCCCCTCCCCTTCTTTTTCTCCCCCCCTCCCCTTCTTTTTCTCCCCCCCTCCCCTTCTTTTTCTCCCCCCCTCCCCTTCTTTTTCTCCCCCCCTCCCCTTCTTTTTCTCCCCCCCTCCCCTTCTTTTTCTCCCCCCCTCCCCTTCTTTTTCTCCCCCCCTCCCCTTCTTTTTCTCCCCCCCTCCCCTTCTTTTTCTCCCCCCCTCCCCTTCTTTTTCTCCCCCCCTCCCCTTCTTTTTCTCCCCCCCTCCCCTTCTTTTTCTCCCCCCCTCCCCTTCTTTTTCTCCCCCCCCCTTCTTTTTCTCCCCCCCCCTTCTTTTTCTCCCCCCCCTTCTTTTTCTCCCCCCCCTTCTTTTTCTCCCCCCCTTCTTTTTCTCCCCCCCCCTTCTTTTTCTCCCCCCCTCCCCTTCTTTTTCTCCCCCCCTCCCCTTCTTTTTCTCCCCCCCTCCCCTTCTTTTTCTCCCCCCCTCCCCTTCTTTTTCTCCCCCCCTCCCCTTCTTTTTCTCCCCCCCTCCCCTTCTTTTTCTCCCCCCTCCCCTTCTTTTTCTCCCCCCCTCCCCTTCTTTTTCTCCCCCCCTCCCCTTCTTTTTCTCCCCCCCTCCCCTTCTTTTTCTCCCCCCCTTCTTTTTCTCCCCCCCCCTTCTTTTTCTCCCCCCCCTTCTTTTTCTCCCCCCCCCTTCTTTTTCTCCCCCCCCCCTTCTTTTTCTCCCCCCCCTTCTTTTTCTCCCCCCCCCTTCTTTTTCTCCCCCCCCCTTCTTTTTCTCCCCCCTCCCCTTCTTTTTCTCCCCCCCTCCCCTTCTTTTTCTCCCCCCCTCCCCTTCTTTTTCTCCCCCCCTCCCCTTCTTTTTCTCCCCCCTCCCCTTCTTTTTCTCCCCCCCCTCCCCTTCTTTTTCTCCCCCCCTCCCCTTCTTTTTCTCCCCCCCCCCCTTCTTTTTCTCCCCCCCCCCCTTCTTTTTCTCACCCCCTCCCCTTCTTTTTCTCACCCCCTCCCCTTCTTTTTCTCCCCCCCTCCCCTTCTTTTTCTCACCCCCTCCCCTTCTTTTTCTCACCCCCTCCCCTTCTTTTTCTCACCCCCTCCCCTTCTTTTTCTCACCCCCTCCCCTTCTTTTTCTCACCCCCTCCCCTTCTTTTTCTCACCCCCTCCCCTTCTTTTTCTCACCCCCTTCTCCCCTGGAGTCACCATGCCTGGAAATGTTAAAAGAACACATAGACATGGCACTTTGGGACATAGTTCAATGGCCATGGTGGTATTGGGTTGACAGTTGGACTTGATGATTTTAGAGGTCTTTCCCAACCAAAACAATTCTATGATTCTATGAGTGTTGCCTTGGTTCTTCATCTCTGCTCATTACACTTAGTTTTCTACCTTTCAATGTATCCAGTGTGCTGCACCCAGAGAATAACTATGGCATGGCAGGCCATATGGCATGGCCTTGCAACAACCTGAAATCATGCCCAGCTTTTGATGCACATGTGGGGAATTGCAGAAAAGTCTCTCAGCTATACCCCCTCCTCTGATGATGCCAGAGCTCAGCAGCAGAATTAAATACCTCTCTGTGATTCCCAGGCCACCTCTGCTGTGCATACAGAGCAATGCTTAACCTTTAGGGGGTTACGGCTAGCACTGTGGTTTGCTGCTGCATAGAAATGAACTCTTTGTTGCATAAGAAAACCAGCAGCTCTATTATTTAATATTTTAATGTACCTATCCAAATACAATTTTTTTCCCTCCCACTGTTAATTTTCACATATTTTTCTTGTTTTTTCCCCCATGCAGAATAGTTGTTTTTAGGGCACTGCAGGAGGCAATTTTTTCTCTCTCTTTTAACAAGGTCTCCTTGGGAAAACTTTACCTTAAATAGCAGGAGGAAGTTTTGAAGTCAGGATTAGCAGCACAGGGATCCCTGGAGCACCAAGTGTTCTCATATTACTGACAAGCTGTGCTGCCTTGGTGCTTTATTTCCCCTTGAGATCAAATGTTTAGGGAGGCTCATGTGCTTTGAGCAGGGGTTTGGTTGTGGGCAGCTTGCTAGTGGTTTTGAAACGCAGCATTTCAGAAGGGTGACTGAAGAAGGGCGTCAGCAACAAGGCTGCCTGAGTAATGAACAGTAATTTTGGGGCTTGTGTGGCAGAGATCGAAGGTTGATGATGTTGTAGCCACTTCTCTCCACACAATCTTCTCTGAAGCAGAAATCCTAGTGTTGTATGACTGCATCCACCATGCTGGCTCAAAAAGGAAAAGAAGATGGAGAAGTGTGGGGAGAGAAGATGCTGAAGGCACTTTAATGGAGAAGGAACTCAGCTGCAGCTGAGTAACTCTGGAGGGAGCAAGGCAGATGTTGGAGCATCAGAGCCTTTAGGATAGAGAATTGGGTTCTTTGGGTCAAGAAGCTGCAAGCTGTGCCCAGGAGTGTGCTGCTTTGCAGTGGTGGCTCCTGCTTGCTGGGGATATGGTTTGAGTGGGCAAATCAATCAAAGATGCTAAAAAGCTGTGGTTGTTCAAAGTCAGTCAACCATTTAATAGCAGACAATATAAAGGAGACAGGCTGAGGTCAATTAAGATGAAGAACAACTGAGAGGCTGTGGCAGTTGTGTGTCTGCAGCTAAGCTGGGGCTGCTGATGGCTGCAAGAGCTTGGAAACTGAGATCCCCACTGTAGCTGGTGAGGAGAGTGAGAGAAGGGATGCCCACAATCTCTTTGTATTTAGGTATTTATTCTATGCAATATATCTATGCTATTTGGCCTAGAGGAGCCCTGAGGTCTCCTGTGCTCTGCCCTCTGACAGGTAAATGCCCTTGGTGTGTGTCCAGCTGGGCTGCCTTCCCTCTGACCTCAAACTGCAAGCTATGGTTTCTTTTCCTGAATGTTTTCCAACTAGTGTGCCCTGAGCCAGGCCAGTGTGTTCCTGTACAAAGTGTCTGAGGCTCCCAGTCACCTGTGGCTTTCGTTAACTATTAAGAGAGGCAGCACATAGATGGGCTGACCCGGTTTTTCCCCTTGTGCCACCACAAATGTTCACAAATGTACAGAAACCAACTGCTGAGATCCATTTTTGTTTGAAGCTGCAGGAAAAGAACTCTAATTAGCAAGAGGAAGCCTGAAACAGGTTACCTCCTCTTTTCTGTAGGATGAATTGTGGAGTGAGAAAGCTGTGTGGACTACTGGCATCTCTGCCTGAATCCTCTTCCAAATCCCTGGGGAATTTTTGGTTGCTTTGTTCAACTGCATTGAACCTGCCCAGGCTGTTTGCACCCTGGGGAAGTCTGATCCCCACCATTTCTTTGGAAGTAATTCCTAAACAGCTGTATTGAAACATCCAAAATCAATATAGTGGGTGAATGCAAGAAGCCCACCCTTGTTTAAATCAGCTCATTACAGCACTGTGAGAATGTTTTGGGGATCTGGGGAGGGAGGAAGGTAGAGTCTTCATAAAAGACTAGTAGAAAATGTGCTTCATTACTCCTGCCTATCAGAGTCAAAGTGGGAGGGTAATTTTCAGCTGGTTGCAGAGGAGCTGCAGATGACTTTGGGAGTGGATCCTGAAACGCAGCCAGCAGAAGGGCTGTGAAGTGCTGTACAAGGTGCAAGGCACATGGCCCACGAGCTTCACAGGAGAGTGTCAGCTCAGCAAGCTTGATTTGGGGTCCTCCAGCAGCCTTCCCAAAGCCACACTTTAAAATGATGGAGATGAAGGCATTCATCCTGTCCTGACAGACATCTAGGTACACATAAAGGATCCAACATCCCCACATGGAATTCTTCTGAAAATCCCAGAATCCCAGCATGGGGGTTGGAAGGAACCTCTGGAAATCATCCAGTCCAACCCCCTGCTAAAGCAGGGGTACCCACAGCAGCTTGCCCAGGATCACAATGGCCAGGAAGGTTTGGAATCTCTGCAGAGAGGGAGACTCCACAACCTCTCTGGGCAGCCTGCTCCAGGGCTTTGGCACCTTCACAGGAAAGAATTTTTTCCTCATGTTCAGGTGGAACCTTCTGTGCTCCAGTGTGTGCCTTTTGCCCCTTGTGATATCTCTGGGCACTGCTGAAAAGTGTCTGGCCCCATCCTCTTGCTTCCCACCCTTTAGAAAAGCAGTGGAAATGCCTTTCACCAGCCTAACCATCCTATTTGTTTCCTTATACTCTCCCCTGTTCACTGTGGCTTCCTCTGGCAGCCAATTCTGGGGGTGCAGTTCCTAGTATCTCTAACTGGATCTGTGTTACAGTTGGAGCCCTGGCTCAGGGAAATGGGATGGTAAGTGATGGACTGGTTGTCCAGGACATCTTCAGTGGTGCAGTTCCACTGCAGAAACCCCTAGATGGGTCCAGCTGCCTGAACTTGGAGAACACCCAGCTTTTGGGACAGGTTTTGCAGCTTAAAACCTCCATTAAAAGGGGTCTCCCATGGACCAGTACATAAAGGGTGGCTACCAGGAGGATGGAGAATCCCTTTTCACAAGGGGTCCCACAGTAAAGACAAGGGGTGATGGGGATGAATTACTGCTGAGGAGATTGTGCTTGGACTCCAGAAGAAAATTTTTCCCCATGAGAAGTGTCAGACATTAGAATCATCTCCCAGGGGAAGCAGTAGATTCCCCTACACTGGACAGTTTTAAGACTTGGCTTGACAGGGTGCTGGGCCAGCCTATTTCAACTATACTATTACCTAGAAAGTTTGGACCAGGTGGCCCTTGGGGTCCCTTCCAACCTGACATTCAGTGATTCTGTGTTTTGAGGTCTTGCATTTAATGTCTGCATCTTTCAGACCCATCACTGATCAGACCTGTGGACCTGCAGTTAGTTTTCCCTAATAGCCCAGGGCTGAAAACTCAAGCCCATATTCAGCTTCATTCAGATGAATAAAGGTCCTCCTGCTGCCTTCTGAGGGGGCTGGATGAGGGGGTCCAGGGTAAAAGCAAGTCCATGTTCTCACTGCACAGAGGCACCCCCAGGAAAGAAGGAAAAATGAATCCAGTTTGCTCTGCCATATCTCTGTTGGCACTTGCACACTAAGTGGGGCTTAAAGCATTTTAGAACTCCTAAAGCAATGAAAATAAGTAATGAAATAAGTAATGAAATATAGTCTTAATCTAGCTAGGAAATATAGGAGCAGTCTCAACCTGATGTAGTTGAAAATGGATTTAGCAAACTCAGGCTCAGAACAGTGACTTCATTTTATAGATGCTTTAAGCTCTTTGCATCACTGAGTGAATTTCCCAAAGCTCAGCCATCAGAATTTCTTTATTTTGGCTGATTTATGATCTGAGGTTGATGTTTTTACCCCCTTTGCTTCATTAGCCTGCCTGATTGTGCAGGTTAGAAGGTGTAAGAGCCACCTCTACCCTCCTCAGATTGCAAGTGGAGCAATAATAAAACCCCAGCTGGGGCTTTCTGATGTTCTCTGTTATATCCTCCTCTCTTCAGTTAGTTTTAACTTTGATAACTCTCTTTGGCCAGTAATTTGCTTTGGTCTTTGCCTGTGATTGGATTATTTGGAAGAGCTAGAGTGAAATGAAGATTACTGTCTGAGGGGGAAATGATGGTGAAATAGCTGTGACTTGATTATTTCTTCTCTCAATTGATCAGCACCAGCATAGGCAATTTCTAGTTGCTGGCATTTGTCCTTGCTGCCAGCTTAGGTGTTGGCTTCAGGTACTGGTTTTGTGGGGAGGAGGGTGAGAAAGTGAAGGAAGATTGTTTGCTTTCAGTGTGCTCATCCAGATGAAAGGCACAAAGTCTTCTCTAGATTTTAAAACCGATGAAAGTTTGATTGTGTTTAGTGAGATTGTGTGTGGAATCTCAATTTTTCTGTTATCCTTCCTATCAAAAGTAGCTCCCCAGATGTGAATTTGGAGGATTTGTATCTCCTGAGCCCAGAAGCATTCAGCAAAAAACCACCAGCTTTCTTCAAGTCTTGTCCATGGCTTGCTCTTCTGTGACTGTCCTGATAAGGCTGCTCCTGAAGCACAGCATCTCCACCAGCTCATCACAGAACACATCAGTAGGTGGACCTGGTGTCAGCAATGTTGTGGTCAATCCTCCTTGCCCAGGATTTTTTTGCCAGTTTAATTTTAACTGTCAAATCCCAGCCCAGTCTGCTTCTCCTTATCACCCGAGCGACTTGAAGGCTTCCTTTCATGCTGAGCTCCAGCAGCCTGCAGCTTTCAGGCTGTCTCACAATTAGAGATAGGCAGCTCAAGCATTATCTCCTTCCTCTGGAAGGCTTTCACATTGTGTGTTTGCAGACAGCTATTCCAGCTTGTATTAAACAATGATCAGCTTTAAGCTGACTGACACTTCATGGTGTTTGTCTGTTGGGAGGTGAAAGTCTCAGGCACAGTTCATTCAAATTCCTGCCAGTGGTCAACCCAAAGAATCACAAAATGCATTGGGTTGGAAGGGTCCCTCGAAGGTCACCTTATCTAACCCCTCTGCAGTGAGCAGGGATGTCTCCAACTAGATCAGGCTGCTGAGGGCCCCATCAAGTTTGGCCTTGAATGTCTCCAGGGATGGGGCCTCCACCACACCTCTGGGCAACCTATTTCAGTGTTTCAGCACCCTCATTGTAAACAACTTCCTCCTAATGTCCAGCCTAAATCTGCCCTGATCTAGTTTCAAACAATTGCTCCTCATCCCCTCACTGCAAGCCCTTATGAACAGTCCTTTCCCAGCTTTCTTGTAGGTCCCCTTCAGATATAAAAGATCTCTTTGGAGCCTTCTCTTCTCCAGGTTGAACAACCCCAACTCTTCCAGCCCATCCTCATAGGAGGGGTTCTCCAGCCCTCTGATCACCTTTGTGGCCCTCCTCTGGACCCTCTCCAGAAGGTCCATGTCCTTCTTGTGCCAGGGATCCCAGGGCTGGACACTGGACTCCAGATGAGGTCTCATCAGAGCGGAGGAGAGTGGCAGAATGACCTCTCTCCATCTGCTGGCCATTCTTCTTTTGATGCAGTTCCAGGTACCCATTACTGGCTCATGTCCAGTTTCTCATCCACCAGTAGCCCCAAGTCCTTTTTGGCAGGGATACTCTTAGTCTCATCATCCCTCAGAACCAGTTCTGTGGGGTCTCCAAGCAGTAAATCCGACATTACATTTACTGTCACCTCCTCCTCCTTCTAGATTCTTTATTCATCCTCTATTACTTTGGGCTAATGCCAGAAAACCAACTGGCAGGTGTGCTATTGGTTTTTAGTGCTCTGACCCATCATGGTAGTTGGTACCTGTGACTCTAGGGGTGGGGTACAAGGTAGGAGCCAGAGCAGCATTTTGACACAGATTTTAAACACCAGCTCTCAGAAGCTGCAGCAAAAATGCAGCCTGGAACGCGTGAAATGAAAAATACACCCCCAAAACTTCAAGCAAGAGTAAAATGAAAGCCAAGTTGTAAGACTTAGGGCAGATAAAGGAAAAAGTTGGGTTTTTTTTCTTTAAACTTATAGAGACTTTTGTGTCTTTCAGAGGTGAGCAAACTCTAAATCCAGGTTAAAATGCCCTTCTGAAAGAAAAAAACAACCACTTGATTTTGCAGTTTCCCACTGATTTTGTGTCACTTTCCTGGGGATCAGACTGGATGTGGGAAAGGAATTCTTTACAGAGAGGGTGGTGAGACACTGGAACAGATTGCCTAGGGAGGTTGTGGATATCCCTTTCCTGAAGATGTTCAAGGACAGATTGGATGAGGCTTTGAGCAACCTGGGCTAGTGGAAGGTAGAATCATAGAATAAATAAGGTTGGAAGAGACCTCAAAGATCACCAAGTCCAACCGAGACCTCATTACTACTAAACCATGGCACCAAGTGCCACATCCAATCCCCTCTTGAGCACCTCCAGGGATGGTGACTCCTCCACCTCCCTGGGCAGCACATCCCAATGGCCTACAACTCTCTTTGTGAAGAACTTTCTCCTCACCTCCAGCCTAAACCTCCCCTGGCACAGTTTGAGACTGTGTCCTCTTGTTCTGGTGCTGGCTGCCTGGGAGAAGAGACCAACCCCCAACTGGCTACAACCTCCCTTCAGGTAGTTGTAGAGAGCAATAAGGTCTCCCCTGAGCCTCCTCTTCTCCAGGCTAATCAACCCCAGCTCCCTCAGCCTCTCCTCACAGGGCTGTGCTTGAGGCCTCTCCCCAGCCTTGTTGCCCTTCTCTGACACATTCAAGAGTCTCAATGTCCTTCTTAAACTGAGGAGCCCAGAACCGGACACAGGACTCAAGGTGTGGCCTAAGCAGTGTTGAGTACAGGGCACAATGACTTCCCTGCTCCTGCTGGCCACACTATTCCTGATGCAGGCCAGGATGCCATTGGCCTTCTTGGCCACCTGGGCACACTGCTGGCTCATGTTCAGCTGCTGTCAACCAGAACCCCCAGGTCCTTTTCTGCCTGGCCACTCTCCAGCCACTCTGACCCCATCCTGTAGCTCTGCATAGGATTGCTGTGGCCAAAGTGCAGCACCTGGCACTTGGACTTGTTGAATGTCATCCTGTTGGACTCTGCCCATCTGTCCAACCGGTCAAGATCCCTGTGGAGACCCCTTCTACCCTCTAACAGATCAACTCTTGCTCCCAGCTTGGTGTCATCTGCAAATTTACTGACAATGGACTTAATCCCCTCATCCAGATCATCAATAAAGATATTGAACAGGATTGGGCTTAGCACTGATCCCTGGGGAACACCACTAGTGACTGGCCTCCAGCTGGATGTGGCACCATTCACCACCACTCTCTGTTCCTGTCCCTGGCAGGAGGGGTGGAACTGGATGATCTTTAAGGTCCCTTCCAACCCAAACCACTCTATGATTCCATGTTTCTATGAATTGTGGCAGGCCTCTGAGTGGAAGGACAATTTGAAGATAAATATGAAGTGATTTCAGGTTTACAGGAGTTGTACCCCAGGTAAAGAATTGTTTAGACCTTGTGGGCTAGAAATGCCTTCATCCTTTTGATCTTGATGCTTGAAGATGCATATTCATTGCCAGTCAGGATCAGGAGAAACCAAACCTTGATTTTAGCTAGGATCCTTCACAGATAAGAGTGCTGGGGGTAAGCTTCTCATCCAGTAGTGCAGAGGTGGAGGGAATGGATGGGGCTCTTGCTCTGGGCACAGTTGTTTTATCTCCTTCAGCAAGAGTGATACCAGTAAGGTAGCCTCCTGGTGACAGTGGTGGAATGCTTTAGGTGACAGGGACTTGGAGTGCAGATGCTTTAGTTCTCTGTGACCAGCCAGCAAATCTGGGATCCATCTTCTGAGCTGTGCATTGGTATTCTGCACCCTGCCTGCTGCCAAGATCTCAGGCTTTGGGGAAGGGATGGAGGAAAACAATACAGGCAGCTGGGCACTCTCTGCAGCCATTGTGGGGCCCTGACAAAGGGAGCCTTTTCACCCAGTGTTGCTGCAGATTTTGTTCTGTGTTCCCTTTGTAATTGCCAATTAAATGGACATCTTAAACTCAATTTATCACTGGTCTAACTCCTTCTGTTGGGAAAAGAAACTGGGCTAGCATTTGGCAATGCAAGTGTGCTTTAGGAGCAGCAGGCTTATTGAGCTTGGGGAAGAAATATTGACACATGATGGTAAGTTGGCTAATTTCGTCCTCTAGCATCATTTCCTGAAAGAGAGGCACCAGGGTTTATAATTGAATTGATTAAGTAATAAATGATACATTCTCCTACTGCAAAGCAGGCAGCATTTCCAATCTGTGAGTCTTCTGTGGATATGAATGGAGAGGCTGTAAGTAGTACGTGACCAAGGACAGTTATTCCCACCAGGCACTGCTGCTCACCAGAGCACAGTTTCAATGGTTTATGAAAAACTGGAGGTCAATTAAAGTTTCTTTTTTTCTCTCTCCTCTTGCCTTATAGCTGAATTTCTTCATTGGACCTTTCTCCAGGCTTTCTTCATTTAAGGGCAATAAAGCTAGTGAGTGGTCTAGAAAGCAAATGTTATGAGGAGCAGCTGGGCGAACTGGGGGTCTTTAGCCTGGAGAAAAGGAAGCTGAGGGAAGATCTCATTACTTTCTACAATTCCCTGAAAGGAAGTTGAAGTGAGGTGGGGGTCAGGCTATTCTCCCTAGTATGAAGTTGTTCCTCTAACAACCTGAAATTGTGCCAGGGGAGGTTTAGGTTGGGTGTTAGGACAAGGATCTTTCCTGCAAGAGTGGTCAGGAATTGGAACAGGCTGCCCAGGTGGGGTGTTCAAGAAAGGTGTGGATGCAGTACTTTGGGGCATAGTTTAGTGGCCATGGTGGTGGTTGGGTTGGTGGTTGAACTCAATGGTCTTAGGAGTCTTTTCCAACCAAAACAATTCTACAGTTCTTGGCTCCAGGTGTGGTTTTAGAGATGTGTTGTCCACAGCATGCAGGGAAAGGCTCCAGATTTAACAGTTGGGTGTAAGCCTGTATCACCTTGTCAGAAAAAGTTGCAAAGAACTACTCCTTATATCCCCATTGTATGTGAGTTTGCTGCTTTATTTTTCTCTCTTCATCACTTAAGCAGGCTGTAGCAAGCCTAGTATTTAATTAATACTGGGGGTGATATACAAAATAGTAAGTACAATGAAGTGGATGGCCAGTTCTTCAACCTGTGAGTTGAGACTGGAGGTACTGTCCCTTGAGCACTATCTCTTTGCAGGGATACTTCACACATCAAGGTCCAAAATGAGCTCCTAAAGGAGCTGGGTACTTCTGGTCTGAGCTGCTATCAAAACAAATGTTCAGGGATGAGCTTACTGATGAAATCAGTGCAAGTTCATCTCTAGGTGCCCAGGAGAATGTGATTAAACCATTGCATGCTGGAAGGTTTGTCAGAAGGCACCCAGCAAGCTGTACCCTGTGTGGCCAGGCAGATGGATTCCACGCATCATCAGGGCCCTTCAGAAGCAAAGGCAAAGCATTAAGGTGACACAGTTCTTGTGTGCTTAAGCAGTTGACAACTGAAGCAAGATGTGCCTTGTTACGCTTGGTAGCTGCTGTTTCGCGTTTCTGTCCAGAGCTGGGAGATGCACAGTGTTGGAGAAGGTTCAGCTGGATAGAGATGATCAAAGAGACTGCTGGGTCTGTCATTAATTCCAGCCCTGAGACTTTGCCTACTTCATAGAATAGAATCATAGAATCAATGAGGTTGGAAAAGACCTCAAAGATCATCAAGTCCAACCTGTCACCCAACACCTCATGACTACAAAACCATGGCACCAAGTGCCACATCCAATCCCCTCTTGAACACCTCCAGGGATGGTGACTCCACCACCTCCCTGGGCAGCACATCCCAATGGCCAACAACTCTCTTTGTGAAGAACTTTCTCTTCACCTCCAGCCTAAACTTCCCCTGGCACAGTTTGAGACTGTGTCCTCTACTTACTACACATTGCTTAATTAGCACCTTGTATCATCTGAATATACAGCACACAACATGCTCCATAACTTCTTAGATTGAATTCTGTTGTAGGATGAAGCTTGTAGGCTTCACCTCCTTGGCCTTCAGTCATGCTCTGGGTTGATAGCTCAGTTAGTTGCTCATGGCCAGTGCATCCATAGCCAGGAGCTTCACCTGGCTTCAGTGCCACCAGAGCTGCCAGGTCTCACCCTGTCACTAGTGGGCTCTGCATTGTTTGAGAGCCAGCTGTCCAGAAGCACTTTGAGAAAGTTTTGGTCTGAGTCTTTACATCTAAACATAACTTGTGATTTCCAGTGGCTGTGCCCTTGTTTTGCCCATTCCTTAATGGGGACTGTGTTGCTGTTTGCAGATGATGGGAAGCTGTCCCTGGAGGAGTTCCAGGCCTTTTTTTCTGATGGGACACTCAATGAAGAAGAACTTGAGAAGCTGTTTCATACCATTGACTCGGACAACACCAAGTAAGTTCCCTCTGCTGACATTCCCCTATTTCCCAGAGCCTTTGGATTGTGGCAATGGTGTGCAGGAGCAGGGCTGCTGCAGAGAGCCAACACCACAGGGATGCAGCTGGCATTGCAGAACTTTGCAAAGTCTCTGTCTTTGCTTGGTTTGTAGCTCATTGTGCTGGCCATTAGGAATCCTTGGTATAAAACCTTGGTGGTTATTTTCAGGCCATTCTCTTTAGTGCAACATGATCTTTATGGCCTCTGAAATGATGGTTCATTTTGCCTCAAGGGCATTTAAAGGCTCCTCCAATTTTCCATTTTAATCTAAAAGCTTCACTGTTCTAGAAAAGGTAATGGTGGAGCTCTTGGTAAGTATACTTCTAACCATCTATTTTCCATACAACAAACTGGAATGACCTATGGTCATGTCTCTCTGTGCTCTCTCTGTATTCCCTGCACTGGGACCACACCTGCTTTGCCTTCCACCCGAAATAGCCTCCCAGTGCAGTGATTGCTAGAGCGCTTCATAGAAATGAGTGCCCTTCTCTTCAAGGTGAGTCAATATTGAGTTGCTGGAGCGTGTTCAGAGAAGGGCAACAAATCTGGGGAATGGTCTAGAGAATAGGACTTGTGAGGAGAGGCTGAGGGAACTGGGGTTGTTCAGTCTGGAGAAGAGGAGGCTGAAGGGAAGCCTCATTGCTCTCTATAACTCCCTGACAGGAGGTTGCAGTGAGGTGGGGGTTGGTCTCTTCTCCCTAGTATCAGGTGATAGAAGGAGAGGAAATGGCCTGAAGCTGTGCCAGGGAGGTTTAGGCTGAATATTAGGAAAAAACCTTCTTTCATGCAGGAGTGGTCTGGCATTGGAACAGGGAGAGCTGCCCAGGGAGAGGTGATGGAGTCAGCTGGAGGTGTTCAAGAAATGTGTGGGTGTGGCACTTTGAAAACTGGTTTAATGGCCATGGTGCTATAGGGTTGAAGGTTGGATTCAATTATCTTAGAGGTCTTCTCCAATCAAACCAATTCAATGATTCTGTGATGTTCAGTGGCAGGGAGGCCAGCCCAAGCCCTGCAGCCACTGTCGCAGCTGCTTTGCCTCTGCTCTGATCCCAGCTGCCTGCTGTGGCCATATTTCTGCCCACACAAAGCCTGGGCAGGGCAGCAAGGGGCTGGACCCATGAGCTACACTGCACTTCCCACAGTGCAGGGGAAAAGGAAGGGCTCTGGGCAGGCTTTAGTTGGATATTACATCAAAGTTGAAACTAAATAGGATGCCTGACCACTCTTGCTGAGAACTGAGCTTTTGCAGGCTGTGCCAAGCTGTCAAATTAAGGTGACAAACTCATTAGCAGCTGATGCTTCCTTTCCCTTCACCTGCTTTGCCATCTATCCCTCAGCACCTCTTCTGTTTTTGCCTTTGATGGGTTCTGAGGTGGTTGTGAGCTCCAGGACAAGCATCTGGCACCAGTGGGATTGGCATGAAGCCATGGGATGTGTGGGGTCCCATGGGACTCCTACCTGCCAGCAGCTAGTGACAGCACTGGGCACCTGTACAAAGGACCTAGCCCACTGGTGGGTTTTCTCTACCTAAGAAGAGCATGCCTTCAAAAGCCTGATTAGTTTGGGCTGTTTGGAAATACAGTCAAAAGCCAGCTTTGAGTCATTTCCCTGTGTAACTCTTAGCCCTCTGGAGAGGAAAAATCTGTCCAAAAAGCAGGTGAAAAAAAGAATCCAATTTCAAATGAGAAAGCTGGCAGTAAGTGCTTAAAAAAATAACAGCCTTGTTAAACATGTTCACCATGAGCCAGCAATGTGCCTTCATGGCTAAGAAAGCCAACAGTGTCCTGGGGTGCATTAAGAAGAGTGAAGCAGACAAGGTCAAGCGAGGTTCTCCTCTCCCTCTACTCTGCCCTAGTGAGGTCTCACCTGGAGTACTGGGTCCAGTGCTGGGCTCCCCAGTTCCAGAGAGACAGGGAACTACTGGGAAGAGTATGAAGGCTGCAGAGAAAATGAGGGGGGTGGATCATCTCTGTGAGGAAGAAAGGCTGAGAGCCCTGGGAGGAGAGCCTGGAGGACAGCAGCCTGAGAGGGGGTCTGATCAATTCTCAGCAAGAGCTAATGAGTCTGAGGCAGACAAGAAGGTAGGACCAGATTATTTCCAGTGGTGTACAGTGGCAGGATGAGGGGCAACAGGCACAAACTTGAGACCAGAAGGTTCTGCCTGAACATGAGTAGAAATACCTTTGCTGAGAAGGTGCTGGAGTCCTGGAGCAGGCTGCCCTGAGAGGTTGTGGAGTCACCTTCTCTGGAGAGATTCCAAACCTGCCTGGACATTTTGATCCTGGATGTGACCCTGCTTTAGCAGAGGGATTAGATCCTCTCTGATCTAGATGATATCTAGAGACCCTTTCCAAGCCACACCACTCTGTGATTCTGTAATTGTAAAGCTTTCTGGCAGCAGGTAGATCTATCTTGCCCATGTGTGCAGTGCATGCTTTGCCACCCATTCAAAAGATCCCCTGGAAAGCAGTGATCACTTTAGAGTGCAGTGGCACCAAAGCAGAGGATGGAAACCTCATCATCCCAGTAGAGGAGCTGCTGTTGAAGACCTTTCTGAAAACAAAGGAAATGTGAGGTTTCTCAAAATCCCAATGGTTCTAGTTCTCAAACTTTATTCCAACATAGGTCAAAGACCAGCTTGATGTATACTATTCACTGCATAATTAGGAGCTTTAGTGATCCTGTGACTAAAACTAGCTGGGAATGGTTTGTTTTCAATAGATGCTAGATGCTGCCTCATCCTTGGTGGTCTGTTTAATGATGCTCCCACTTGGGCTTTGGGACTTGTGTGCTCACCTCCCTCTGCACTGGCAGAATTGATAGCATTGCCTGAATTGATCAGCTTTCATCTGGCCTATCACACAGAGAGAGAGAGAGAGAGAGAATCACTAAGGTTGGAAGAGGCCTCAAAGATCACCAAGTCCAACCCATCACCACAGACCTCATGACTAAACCATGGCACCAAGTGCCACATCCAGTCCCCTCTTGAACACCTTCAGGGATGGTGACTCCTCCACCTCCCTGGGCAGCACATCCCAATGCCTAACAACTCTCTCAGTGAAGAACTTTCTCCTCTTTGAAAAGATTCAGCCCCCTGGGGTGTGTGTGGGATGTTTCTTCTGGCCTTCTTGAAATGAGAAATGGGATTGCAGCTCCTTTTTGCTTGGGGATTGTAGAGAATCTGCAGCTCTGAGCCTTTGTAAGGGGGGGTGCACAGAATCACAGACTTGTTAGGGCTGGAAGGACCTCAAGGATCATCTAGTCCCAAAATGTGCCACTTCTAAATGTCATGCAACTGTGCTGCTGGCAAGAGTGGTGTCACTGAGCAGCTCCTGTGCATGGCAAGAGCTCCCACAAATCAGTAATATTTTCCTTTTGCCAAGCTAGCTTAATCCAGTCATCGATACCCTTTAGGGACTGAAGCTTGCACAGCGCAGCGTAGCATCTGCTGTTCTTGGCTGGAAGGAAAAGCAATGAGTTGGTCACCCTTCCAAGTTAAATCCTGGCATGGAATTGGCACTTGTTTATTGATTTGGAAAGCACAGGCAGCTACAGCAAATGTAGCAAGTTGGGGGAAGAAAATATTCATCGTCTCTTTTTTTTCTGCAAGAGTTTTCAGTCTCTGAAAAAAGCTGTTTTAGAGTGGAGCTCCCTTCCATGCTCCTCACAGTGAAATGAGTGAGTTGCTTGGCTGTAGTTTTGCATCTAGTATGTTCCTACAGGTTGCATTTCCTCTCTTCACTTTGCCCTGTCTTCAGTTCTCCACACAGTAAATCGCTGGGTTGGTGGGAGGTTGGGCAGGAAGGATGCTTCCTCCAGCCTCCAGCATGCTTGAGCTCCAAGGTGGCAATTTTGAGCACTGCTGCCACCAAAGCAAGGGGAGTGGAGTGGAGCTGCCATTTTTCCCCCCACTTTACAAGGAAACGTGTCCAGAGAAGGGCCACAAGGATGATCAGAGGGCTGGAGCACCTCTCCTATGAGGACAGACTGAAGGAGTTGGGGCTGTTCAGTCTACAGAAGAGAAGGCTCCAAGGTGACCTAATTGTGGCCTTCCAGTATCTGAAGGGGGCCTACAGGAAGGCTGGGGAAGGACTTCTCAGGATCTCAGGTAGTGATAGGACTAGGGGGAATGGAATGAAGCTGGAGGTGGGGAGATTCAGGCTGGAGGTGAGGAGGAGGTTCTTCACCATGAGAGTGGTGAGACCCTGGAATGGGTTGTCCAGGGAGGTGGTCGAGGCCCCGTCCCTGGAGGTGTTTTAGCCCAGGCTGGATGAGGCTCTGTCCAGCCTGATCTAGTGTGGGGTGTCCCTGCCCATGGCAGGGGGGTTGGAACTTGATGATCCTTGTGGTCCCTTCCAACCCTGAATGATACTATGATACTATGAAACAGAGGAAGAAAATTGACTTTTTCTTTCCAAAAGGCTGTCTGAATGGCAGTTGTTTCCTATTTGATAGAAGTTTGTTTATTTTCAGGGCTGGTTTTTGATAACCTTTTTTATCTCTGGGTTTTTTCTCATATTACCTATTGTGTTTGTTTCGTGTGCAGAACACAGCTTGCTGTTGAAGTTATGTTACAGCTAGAGCAGAAAATGATGGAAATTATGCTCCTGCTGATTATTAGTAATTGCTGTTACCAGCCAATTTACAGTATGTTGATTCCATTTCCTGGAGTATTTTTAGGCGCAGGGAACTGCCTTACTGGAGTAGACAAAATCAATGTCCATACTGGTTTCTTGACTTGCCTGAGCTGTGAAGGTGGGGGAAAGGGGAAAGGTTGGGCACAGGAGTGGGAAGATGAGGCTGGTTACATCTGCAAGAGCAGCTGTGTTGCTAGTGGTAGTGTGTGCTTCTTTCTCAGGCATCATAGTCCTGCAGGGAAACACCTGCCTTGCTAGCATGGTGTGGTCAGGAAGATGCTGATCTGAGATGAGATAGCGTAGGGGTATTAATGAAGCTCCTCCATAGAATGGTTTGGGTTGGAAGGGACCTTAAAGACCATCTAGCTCTTTCTTCATGACTGCCTGAGAAGTGTCTCTAGGAGGTTCATGATGTGGAGTGGTGGGCTTGGGTTCCAAAGAGCCATCCTGGGGTTTTGTAACCAGGTAAGAGAAGTTGCCATCCATGGTGGGGGGCAAAGCCTGTGCTGTAAGTCCCATCATTGCTGGTTATTTCATCTGGCAGCAAGAGCAAGGAAAATGTGTCACCTATTTCACTGGGGTTTGCTTGCTTCAAAACCATGATGTAGTGGTGGGTTTCTCCCTGTTGCTCACACTGGCTGCCCACCTTCCTGCTGAAGCAGGAGGCAGAAGCAAGATGTTGCTTGGTGAGTTCTCAACTAGTGGTTTTAGCAGGGCTGTATGGGGACCCAGCTGAAGATTAATATGGAGGTAATTATGTCTAGCTATTAATAGCAGTGCTACTGGAATCACACAAATTGTGTGATACGGAGACACAGGTACTTAAATATACATTGATTTGGTTTAAGTGGCAGAACAGGGCTTCAGAAAACATTGGGGTGGTGTTCCCCTGGGAAATCCTCTTCTATTTGCAGCAGGTATCTACACTTTTCCTTGATTGTTCTAATGATGTGTGTTGATTTTGAAAGTAAATATTCATTGCAAATGGGAAGTCAAACAAGTTTTAGGGCTGCAAATGACTGGTTTGACAGACAGCTCCCATCTTCTTCCCACTCCCTGGGCCACCACTTAGAGTCACTCTGCATCCCCTCTGAAGGAAGGAAGGAAGGAAGGAATGAGCACTTCTCAGTCCTTGTGACAGCAGCAGGAGGTCAGATGTGGCTGTTGGCCAAACAAATTTAGTCCTGGCAGGAGGCTAAAAAAGAAATAATAGAAAAAATCCTTTTCTATCTTGTACATTTTTTCATAGCTGCTGAGGACAATCCTTTGGGGAGAGATCTGCTCACTGGAGCAAGACTTTTCCAACGAGCTGTACAGGTCCCTTCACAAGGAGCCACGAACATGGCATTAGCATTCGGCTGCTCGGTCGTTTGTTATCTCTTCCCTAGGCTTAGAGCTATTCCTTTAATTGCTTCAGTTTTTCCTCCCCCCCCCCCCCCCCCCCCCTTAAATGAGCTCTTCTCTCTGGTGGCAGACACTAGGAAAGGTAGGAGTGTGTGTGTAGGATGATGAACAGAAGTGGTATCTCTCCTCAGAAGCCCTTCACACCTTCCCCAGGCTGTCACTTTTGGCAGAGGGGTGTGACAGAGGGAGAGCTGCAGACGGTGAGGTTCTGCAGCCTGCACCGTGTTCAGCAGTGTGCCACCTACTGCCCTCCCTGGCACTTACCTGGGGGGGCTGGGCCAGGGGGATGATGAGGGGGAGTGGATGGGAAAATTGATCGTGTACCATTGGATGCTGAACAATGCTCTTCTTGGAAACATGGAGCTACCTTCCTTCTCAGACCCCCCAGCTGCTCAGCTACCAGAGAGAATTATTTGGGGTCACTTTGGGGTGCAGGGATGTAGTAGGTACAGCCATGGCAGCTACCTGTGTTCAGCCCCAGAGCTAGGGGAGGTATGGCTGTGTAGGCCCACTCCTGAAGCAGGTAATGATGGTGATGAGCTTCTCTGCCTGCACTAATTAGTCCCACTGTGAAGCTGAGCCTGTCAGCCTGGAGAGCACCATGCTGGCACAGCCCTGCTGCTTCCAGCTGTGGGTCCAGCTCCAGCCTTTCAGGAGAACTGCAGTGCCAATGTGGGCAGGGTAGGGAGCTCTGGGGTTTTGCAGGGGGATGGGACATATCTGGTCCTGTGCAGGGTGTTTAAACAGCTGCAGTTCCAAGTGGAGCTGCTCACAAAGGCAAAGTGAAGCTGCCTGAAATGAGTCCCAGCCCTGGTCTGGCATGGTGGGACAGCTGCTCCTCAAGGCCCAGCTCTGAGCACCACTTACTTATGTTGATGGAAGCAGAGCAAACAAGGAGGGACAAGTCTCTGTCACTGGCTGCTCACTGTGCAGGAGAAGCTGTTGGCAGTGTTAGTGCTAATGGGGGATACGAAGCAAACAGGCTCCTTAGGTTGAAGGAGCTTCCCACTGCTTATCAATATCAAAATAGCAGGGGAGGGGGGGAAGAGAATGGGATCAGTGGTGTCTAGTGATATCACAAGGAACAACAGGCACAAACTGGAACCCAGGAGGTTCTGTCTGAACAGAAGAAAAAAATTCTTTGCTGTGAGGGTGCTGGAGCCCTGGAGCAGGCTGCCCAGAGAGGTTGTGGAGTCTCCTTCTCTGGAGAGATTCCAAACCTGCCTGGACATTGTGATCCTTGGAAACCTGCTGTGGATGACCCAGCTTTAGTGGGGGGGGGGGTTGGACTGAATGATCTCCAGAAGTCCCTTCCAAGCCCTATCATTCTGAGTTTCTGTGATGCAATCCACTGTGGGCTCTAGGTCGTGCTGCCCAGGATTTTTCTCCAGGCTCCTGCAGTCCTCTTAAAGTCGAGCAGATCCTACTTCCACTTCCTGGGCAAGAAACAATGATGGTTAAGATCAAGATTTTAGGGTTTTGGTTTTGTGTGGGTTTTTTTTGTTGTTGGCTTTGGGGGGGTTGTGTGTGGGTTTTTGTGTGTGTGTGTGTTTTTTCCTCCTGTTTTGCCCCCCCCTTCCCTAATCTTGCCTATTTGCATTGCAAACCTTATCTGGTGAAGTGCCGGATCCGTCTGAGAGCTGAAGCCCACACAGTGGAGATGGATGTGCCCACTGAAAACAACTGAATTTTTTGAACACTGAATGTTCTCAATTAGCTCTCCAGGAAACAAACTATGGATGGTATAATCAGCTGAGATGTTGATTAAATGATTCAAGAGATAGCTCTTGTCCCTTCATGAAAGGGACAAGATGATTGCACAAAAATTATATGTCTAGCTTTAATTTCTGGCTCTCGGGCGTGTGGGCTTTTGGTGGATTTTGTTCTTTCTGTTTCTGTGGAAGATGTTTTGTGAGGCCTAGCTTAATCTTCTCTGTGCTGACACGTCTCTTATGCTACCCTCTGCTCTACTTTTCATTTAAGTGACGAAACGCTGGGTGCCAAAGCTGCTGTGCTCTGCTAGAGCTACAAAACATCTCAGGCTCAACAAAGAAAAGGGTGTTAAAAGCAAATCCTTCGCTGGGAAGGTCATTGGCAGAAACACAAAGTTGGGAAAAACAGCACAGAAACTTGTTTGAAGGAACATTTGAGAACATTTTTCTATTTCTAATCATATTTCCCAGGTGTTTTCCCCTGCAGCCTCTTGGCAGGCTCCCTGGAGGGAGCCTGTTTAATACCGGCAGCAAGGCAGATTGGAGCTAGGTGTTTGCTGAGGAGGACAAAGATCGGGGGGTGGGGGAGGAGGGGGAACAGAGAGGAGAGAACATACTGGAGAATTTTCTAGCTGGAACTGGGTCTTATCTTCTTATTCTTCAGATTGTGCAAGGCCATTCTGCATCCTCAATATCGATCCAGGCTGGGGGATGAAGGCTCTGTGGAGAAGGACTTGGGGAGTGCTGGTGGATGGAAAGCTGGACATGAGGTGGCACCGTGCGCTGCCAGCCCAGCCCCCAGCTGTGTCCTGGGCTGATCTCCAGCAGGGGCAGGGAGAGGATTCTGCCTTTCTGCTGCGCTCTGCTGCACTCCCCTGCAGTGCTGGGGACAGCTTTGGAGTGCTCAGAACAGGAGAGAAGTAGACCTGTTGGAGCATGGCCAGAGAAGGCCACAGCAATGATGGCAGGGGCTGGAAGCCCTCTGCTGTGAGGCCAGGCTGTGAGAGATGGAGTTATTCAGCCTGGAGAAGAGAAGGCTCCAGGGAGAGTTTCTTGCAGCATTTTGGTACTTAAAAGGGCCTCTAAGAAAGTTGGGGACTGAATTTTTAGCAGGGCCTGTTGCAAGAGGATGTGGTGTGATGGTTTAAACTGAAAGATGCAGATTAATACTGGAGAGAAGGAGGAAACGTTTAACACTGAGGGATGTGGAACACCAGTCCAGGATGCCCAGAGAGATGATGGGTGTCCCATCCCTGGAACCATTCCAGGTCAGGTTGTTTGGGGTTCTGAGTAACCTGCTCTAGCTGCTGATGTACTTGCTGACTGCAAGGGGGTTGGACTGCATGATCTTGAAAGAACCCTTTCAACCCAAACCAGTCTGTGTGAGACTACTAGCAGAGATTTTCTTTTCAAGGCAATGAAATGTTAGGCAGTGAAATGATGCTTAAAATCTTTGATGAAACCCATAATAGTGACTAAGATTTTCAGTTCTAATCAGCCACTTGTGTCTGAGTCATGCAGGCACTCCAAGAGATTGTAGCATTTTGGTTAATTTCTAGGCTTACAAATTAATCTGTGTAGCTTTTTTTCTCTGGGTACAATGGACACCACCATCCAGCAGCTGACGTGTGCCCATCTGCTGCTAGGTGAGCAGAACAAGCTGTCTGCCTTGGGGCTGTATGTGGGGAGAGCCTTTTTTAGTGGCAGGAGGAAAAAATACATGAGAAACAAAGGGGTTTGTGAGAATATGGGCAACAGAGTATAGGGATTTCTGACTTCACTATTCTTTTGCTAGTTCCCTGTCCATGCTGTGTCACACAACCAAACCTGCACATTTGATGCTCTAATTTTTTCCTCTCCTACACATGACTGTGGTGATAACCAAGATACCTGCAAAGATCTAAAAGGAGGAGGAAGCTTATTTGATTTCAGCTCATGCCCTCAAGGTCTTACCATTTGCTTCTGGCAATTAGCAAATCATTCATGTGAGTGCTGGGTGAGTTTCTCCCTGTCTCTCTAGGAGGTCAATATTACAGAGACTACAAACAGAAATCAGATTAGTGCAGTCTGTCCAGGAAATGGGCAAAAAGTTAAATATTCTCTCATCTAAAAAGGGCCATTTCTGACTGCTTCACACTGCGAGCAGTTTGTGCAAAAAAACACCCCAACCCAAAACCATGAGAGACTCTCTCCTCCTCAGAAAAGGAAGGAGTGTTTGTTTTAATGGTTTGCTTTGAAAATGGAACTAAAAGAAAAAACAAGAGGTTAAAAACCTGCATAAATGGCTTGTTTTGAAAGAATGGAATGGAATGGAATGGAATAGAATAGAATAGACCAGACCAGGTTGAAAAAGACCTTTGAGGTCACCGAGTCCAACCTATCGCCCAACACCATCTAATAAACTAAACCATGGCACCAAGCACCCCAGCCAGACTCTTCCTAAACACCTCCAGGGATGGTGACTCCACCACCTCCCTGGGCAGCACATTCCAATGGCCAGTCTCTCTTTCTATGAAGAACTTCTTCCTAACATCCAGCCTAAACTTCCCCTGCCACAGCTTGAGACTGTGTCCTCTTGTTCTGGTGCTGGTTGCCTGGGAGAAGAGACCAACCCCCACCTGGCTACAACCTCCCTTCAGGGAGTTGTAGAGAGCAAGAAGGTCTCCCCTGAGCCTCCTCTTCTCCAGGCTAAGCAATCCCAGCTCCCTCAGCCTCTCCTCACAGGGCTGTGCTCCAGACTTCTCTTCAGCTTTGTTGCCCTTCTCTGGACACCTTCCAGCAACTCAACATCTTTCCTAAACTGAGGGGCACAGAACTGATGGAAGCTGGGGTTGCTTAGCCTGGAGAAGAGGACGCTCAGGGGAGACCTTATTGCTGCCTCCAACTCCCTGAAGGGAGGTTGTAGCTAGGTGGGGCCTGGTCTCTTCTCCCAAGCAACCAGCACCAGAACAAGAGGACAGAGTCTCAGGGTGCTTGGTTGCATGGTTTAGTTGATTAGGTGGTGTTGGATGATAGGCTGGATGCAATGATCTTGAAGGTCTCTTCCAATCTGGTCTATCCTATCCTATCCTATCCTATCCTATCCTATCCTATCCTATCCTATCCTATCCTATCCTATCCTATCCTATCCTATCCTATCCTATCCTATCCTATCCTATCCTACTCTACTCTAATCATGTTTGTGGATACCTTAATAGATTTGGAGGTGCCATCCCTCCTAGCAGCTAAGTTAGGCTGTAATTAAACTTGTCTTCTCTTGTCTTCAATGTACTTGTGGGCAGAGTGATATTTTCAAGATCAAGTCATCCCTCCTTCCCCCTCAACAAAAAAAAAAAGAAAGGCAACAAAAGTAGAGGGTTTAGATGCCATTTATTAAGGATTTGGCACTTGAAAATGTTTAGTACTGCACTAAATGTCTGTTTTATTTAAGGGGATGTCTGTGCTTAGAAACCAACTGTTGGATTAGGCTTAGCAAATCATTGTGCTGCAGATCAGCTTCACTGTAAACAGACTTTTTATTGTGTTGCCATTGTGGTCAGGGACCTTATGGGTTTCTCTTTGGGATCTTATGAGATTCTCTTTGGCAGTTATGTGGCTAGAGGTTCTATCCACCTCTGACAAAGCAGAGAAGTCATTGATTAGTTGCCTTAACCACCACAGAAGCAGCTCCACCCACTGGCTCATCTGGATACAGAGTGGGGGGAAAAAATAATCCCCATGTCCAGAATTGAGTTGCAGAAGGCTGCAGTGTCTTTGAGCCCCTTGGCAGAGGACAGACTCTCTGCCTTAGGCTTCTCCTATACTCCATGGTGTTTTTGTTGCAGGTTGATAAACCACCTGGATATCCAGGCTCGAAGAGTGGTGGCCAGTCACTAGTTATGGTCCCCAGGGTTCAGTGTTATGGCAAGTTCTGGTTAGTATCTTTATCAGTGATCTGGATGAAGGGATTGAGGGCACCCTCAGGGCTTGTGTGTTAGGGGAAGGAGTGTTGATCTGCCTGAGGGCAGGGAGGTTCTACAGAGGGATCTGGAAAGGCTGCATCAATGGGTCAAGTCCAATGGGATGAGGTTCAACAAGGTCAAGTGCGGAGTCCTTCACCTGGGTCACAACAGCTCCATGAACACTCCATGATTAAGGAAGAGAGGCTGGAAACAGCCTGGCAGAAAAGGACCTGGGGGAAGACAAGAGGAAATGGCCTCAAGGGGACATTTATATTGGATATTATAAAAACCATCTTCCCTCAAAATGTTGTCAAGCCCTGGAACAGGCTGCTCAGGGCAGTGGTGGAGTGGAGTCACTATCCCTGAAGGGATTGAAAAGCTGTGTAGATATGGTGCTGAGGGACATGGTTTAGTGGTCAGCTGGCAGTGCTGGTTGGACTTGATGATTTTAAAGGTCCCTTCCAATTGAAGCAATTCTGTGATTCATGATCAACACTTTGAGGACATTGCACCTCTATGGTGCATTATTGCTATTAATTTCTTTAACTGCTAGGGCAGGAAGGGCTGATTTGGTCCAGAGGAGGGCCAGGAAAATGATCAGGGGGTTGTTCAGCCTGGAGAAGAGAAGGCTCCAGAGAGACCTAATAACAGCCTTCCAGTACTTGAAGGGGGCCTACAAGAAGGATGGAGAGAGACTGTTACCAAAGGCCTGTAGTGATAGAACAAGGGGCAATGGCTTCAAACTAGAGAAGAGCAGATTCAGATTGGATGTTAGGAACAAGTTCTTTACTCTGAGGGTGGTGGAACACTGGAACAGGTTGCCCAGGGAGGTGGTTGGGGCCCAAGCCCTGGAGATACTCAAGGTGAGTCTTGACAGGACTCTGTGCAACCTGATCTAGTTGAGGATGCCCCTGTTGAAAGTGAAGGTGGCTGGATTGGATGACCTTTGGGGGTCCCTTCCAACCCAGACCACTCTGGGATTCTGTGAGCCTCAATGATGCTCAGCTCATCTCGTGGGTAATATCTGTATCCCAGTTCCAGAGCTGTGTGACAAAGCAGAGCTGACAGCCTGAGATGCCATATTGTGGTTGCTGATGAATGAACAAATGTGTGGTTCTCGGCAGGTGCCAGTTTATTGCCACAGCCCTTTTCTCAAAGTGACATTTAGTTCTAGCTAGTGAGAGCTCAGAGTGGGTTTTTCAGCAGCATCCAGTTTATTTGTTTCATTTTTTATCCATATTCAGTTGCTGCTCTTGGTGCCCTTGGTGATTAGAGCTGGGTGTTTTGTTCTGTCAAATCCTCCCTTGTATGGAAATTATTTGGGTTGTTTTGAAACTCCTGATGAAATAAAGCATCTGCTCTGCTTCAGGGTTGGTTTGCAGATTGGGACTTTCAGAGGAGGCAGGGTCTTCAGCATGCCTACGAAGAGAGGCTGAGGGAGCTGGGGTTGCTCAGCCTGGAGAAAAGGAGGCTCAGGGGAGACCTTCTTGCTGTCTACAAATACCTGAAGGGAGGTTGTAGACAGGCAGGAGATGGTCTCTTCTCCCAGGCAACCAGCACCAGAACAAGAGGACACAGTCTCAAGCTGTGCCAGGGGAGGTTCAGGCTGGATGTTAGGAAGAAATTCTTCACAGAGAGAGAGAGACTGGCCATTGGAATGTGCTGCCCAGGGAGGTGGTGGAGTCACCATCCCTGGAGGTGTTCAAGGGGGGAATTGGATGTGGCACTTGGTGCCATGGTTTAGTAGTCATGAGATGCTGGGTGACAGGTTGGACTTGATCTTTGAGGTCTTTTCCAACCTTGTTGATTCTACGATTCTATGGGGATGGATCCCCTAGGAGAACACCGGCAGCCAAGATGAGATCAGAGCTGGCGGAGATGCCTTTGGCTTCTGCATCCATACCCCAGCTTTGATGATTTTGGCCTTCAGAGACTCTCTTTAGCAAGTGTAATAGCCTCTTTGCATCATTTTAACAAGGTTTGTTACTGCTACCAGGACAACACAATTGTGTTGCAGGTCACTGAAGAGAGGAGAGCTTTCTTCCCATCACAGCTCTCAGCACCGCTTCTGCCGGTGGCTGTGGCAGCTGCCTGTCTGCACCACGCTGCCATGCAGGACATCTGCACTTGGCTGTCACAAGCTTTTTGGAGCTGGTCCAAGATTTTTTGGACTTGTTGCTTCCCAAGCTGTGCTGCCCACCTGTGGGATTCAGCATCCTGGTGAATCCATCAGGAGTTAGTATTCAGTACTCACCATCCTGGGTTCCCCCCCGCCTCCTTTCCTTTGTTATCAGAGCTGGAATAGCCTTTACAATGCAGACATCATACTGTGGAGGGATTGAAAAGGAGCCTCAAAGGTCATCTCCTCCAACACCCATACTAGAAGGTCACCTAAAGGACCATCTCTGGTGATGCTGAAACCACAGATGTGCATAGCTAGGACACTTCTTGTCTGGTTTGGGCAGCAAGAGTCCTACCTGCCAGAGGAACCAGGACTTCATGGTTTCTCCCTGTATTTCTGCAGCAGAGGAGGTCCTTCTTGACAGTGTAGCAACTTCACAGGGACTTCTTGTGTAGGAAGGGAAGAGCCTTGAAGCAGCATGATCAAAGGCATGTGTTTTATCCTGAACCTGCCAGATTCACCATTTTTGTTTGTATTGCAGGTCAGTTCAGCCTACCTTGAGAAATCAGTGTTTTATGTGTTCCTGGCTCCCAATGAGGAGTCTCCTGCCCCAGTGCTCCAGAGCCAAGTGCACAGTGCAGAACACACAGCTTTGGCCACTGGCATCTCCAGTGAACAGAGGCTTATGCCTCAAAAACTGGATCTGGGCAGTGTCTCCATTAATGAGAATGCAGATGGCTTAGCAAGGTGAGGGGCTGCAGACAGAGCCATAGACAAATAGCAATGTTCAGTGAGTCTGGACTCAGGCTGGCTGTGCAGCTCTGCTGCTGCTCACCTTCTTGTCTGCCTGAACAACATTAACCATAGTGACTATGCAGTGTAGAAAAGAAGTGAAACCATCCCTGTCTTGGTCATACTTTGCCTAAATCCAGAGGAAGGCTGTGCAAGGAGCAGGAAGGAGCTGCACCCTGGGTTTAGGTTTCCCCATCCTTGAGGATGTTAGAATTCATCCTCCAAACTGGTGAACTGCTGAGAGCAAGGGCAAGTAGGAGGAAAGAGATTGTCTCCCAGAGTGCCTGGAGTCTGTTACAATCCCAAGTCACACACCAAAGGTGATGAGGCTTTTAATAATACAAAATCTATATGTAAAAACTTAATGCAAAATCCTCCTTTGGCTTCTCTTTCTGGGCAATTCTTTGTCCCTATTTTTAATTCTCTGTGGTACCAACACTTCAGAGGAGAACATGATTCACTGCTGGGCTTTCAGAATCCCTCACTGTGCTCCCCAAGTGCTTGATGGTGGAGCATATGCCAAGGGAAGAATAAAGTTATTCATTTTGCTTTGGAGAAGGCAGCAGCCCTCTCCTTTTCAGAAGCCCCCATGGGAGCTGTTCCCTGTAGGTCTTTTAATGTAAATCATTGTGCTCCAGTGCTGGAGTTGTCCCAGTTACCATATGGACTGTGCAAAACTGCATCTGTTCCATGTAACTTGGATTTTGGGAGGAAGCTCTGTCTGGAGTGAATGGTGAACCTTGTGCAATTGGTTGTCTTCCATGCAGTTTCTCACAGGTCAGAGGACACGAGGCTGGGTGAGACTTCTATCTGCATCAGGGTAGAGAAGTTCTGTAGAGGGATGTGGACGAGCTGGATTGATGGGCCAAGGTCAGTTGGATGAGGTTCAACAAGGCCAAGTGCCAGGCCCTGCAGATGGGTTACAGTGACTCCACACAATGTTCTAGGCTTGAGGAGGAGTGGCTGGAAAGCTGCCTGGTGGAAAGGGACCTGGCAGTGTTGGTCAACAGACAGCTGAAGATAAGCCAACAGTGTGCTCAGGCTTGTACCAGCACTAATGTGGCCAGCATAGCTCGGGCAGGGATTGTTCCCTTGCACTGGACACACCTCAAGTCCTGGGTTCAGTTTTGGGTCTCTCACTACAAGAAGGACATTGAGGTGCTGGAGCAGGCCCAGAGGACAATGAAGTTGGTGAAGGGTCTAGAGCACAAGTCTGGTGAGGAGCATCTGAGGACACTGGGGTTGTTCAGCCTGGAGAAGAGAAGGCTGAAGGGAGACCTTCAGATACAGGGAGGTGGGAGCTGGTCTCTTCCCCCAAAAAACAAGTGATAGGACAAGAGTAAACAGCCTCAAGTTGCACAAGGGGATGTTTAGTTGGACATGAGGAACAATATCTTCCACCAGAATGTTGTCAAGCCCTGGAACAGGCTGCCCAGGGCAGTGGTGGAGTCTCCATTCCTGGATGGATTGAAAAGCTGTGCAGATGCCCTGCTGAGGGACAATGGTTTAGTGGTGACCTGGTGGTGCTGGGTTGATGATCTGGTGATGACTTGGTGATTTGAAAGGTCTTCTCCAACTGAAACAATTCTATGGTTCTATGACCTATTTCCAAAGGTGGTACTCCCTGCCCTGCTGGAAAAGGCAGAGCTGAATGAAGAGCTCCTGCTGGATGACTGAAGACCCTCAATCTATTTATGGGTTGTACTGAATTTTCTGCAGGGCAAGTGTGCCTGTGTCAGTACATGAACCTTCGAGTTACTCCTACTGAAGCACACCAGAACTTATTTCATGCAGGAAGAATAGAATAGAATAGACCAGACCAGACCAGACCAGGTTGGAAAAGACCTTCGAGATCATTGAGTCCAACCTATCATCCAACACCATCTAATCAACTAACCCATGGCACCAAGTGCCACATCCGGACTCTTCCTAAACACCTTCAGTGATGGGGACTCCACCACCTCCCTGGGCAGCACATCCCCATGGCCAATCTCTCTTTCTGGGAAGAAATTCTTCCCAACATCATACCTAATCCTCACCTGGCACAGCTTGAGACTGTGTCCTCTTGTTCTGGTGCTGGTTGCCTGGGAGAAGAGACCAACCCCCACCTGGCTACAACCTCCCTTCAGGGAGTTGTGAGCAGCATGAAGGTCTCCCCTGAGCCTCCTCTTCTCCAGGCTAAGCAACTCCAGCTCCCTCAGCCTCTCCTCACAGGGCTGTGCTCCAGACCTCTTTCCAGCTTTGTTGCCCTTCTCTGGACACCTTCCAGCATCTCAACATCTTTCCTAACCTGAGGGGCCCAGACTGGACACAGGACTCAAGGTGTGGCCTAACCAGTGCAGAGTACAGGGCAGAATGACCTCCCTGCTCCTGCTGGCCACACTGTTCCTGATGCAGGCCAGGATGCCATTGGCCTTTTTGGCCACCTGGGCACACTGCTGGCTCGTGTTCAGCTGCTGTCAACCAGTACCCCCAGGTCCCTTTCTGCCTGGCTGCTCTCCAGCCACTCTGACCCCAAAGAAGGGACATTTGTCAGGAGACAAAGACCATCCTTTAATGTAAGAGCAAGGTGGGCTGCAGAGGCCTGACTGCCAGCTTGCCCTGGCTAAAGAAATTAGAGCCAAGGCAGACATATGCTATGAATATTTGTCTGCCTAAGTCCTTGGAAGCTGTATCTGGCTGGATGCCCTTCTGCTGTGGCCAGCCTTGGCATACAGTTTATGCTCTTTCTTTGCATGTGGCATCTCAGATTTTTACTTTGTACCATTTTGGGTTCCTTTTTAAGAGAGTGAGTAGGTGAAGGAGGTGCTTGGGTAGGTTTCAGGAAGGTTTTGGGGTTCTGCAGAAGAATATGAGGATGGGCTTGGAAAGTTGCTTAGTTTCTTTAGAATTATTCAGCTCCTGGCTGGCATCCAGTATTTGCTATTTCTCTTGCTCTGCTTGGAATTATTCCTCTCACTCTGGGTTTGTGTAAAAATGTTTCTTTGAGTTCCAAAACTAATGATCAAGAGTGACCATCTCTGGCCCCTTAGTAGGCATCTGGATGTACATTTCCACTTCTGAGGTTCAGAGATAACACCGTGCTGCTGCTGCTGGGAGTAGAAGCTGTATCATCAGATATAATGACACTTTCCAGCTGCATATCTTGGTTTTTAGTCTTTCCTAAATGAAAATGAGTTTTGCAGGTGTCTAATGCTAGAGGATAATTTGTTTCCATGCTCATTTGAAGCCTTGTAGCAAAGCTAAAGTGATGAATAGAAGATGGGAATAAAAGTAGAGCATGATTTCAGACAGAACTCCATTTTCTGTGCTGGTGAAGCAACTAAGCTGTGTGGCTGCTGATGCAAACCTTTCATCTGCCCAAGAAAAAGCCCTATTATCTTCAGCTGAAGCTGATCAGGTGTTGAGTGGTATTTGAGCAGCACATCCAGGCAGTTATTTGCATGAGAAATACACTGTGAAGATGAGACTTTGATGTATTTGCAACTTCCTAAATCCCATTATGCTTTTGATTGCATCCCCTGTAGGGAGGGCCTGGAACACCTTGGCTGAGCTGGAACATAAGAAGGAAATTTTATTCTCTGCTCCTCTACCTTATCTTTCCCACTCTGAAACAACTTTTCTGTTCCTCTCCATGAATTGTAGAAAAGCCTGGAGAAACACACTAAAGACAGCTGGTCAGTTAGGGAAGGAAGGTGCTGGGAAGGAGAGGAAGAAGTGCTGGACCATAGATATATGGCCATTTTGGTTGGAAGGGACCTCTGCATGGCTCCAGTCCTTAGTAGTTGGACCATCACTGGATGGTGCCACTTCTAGGACCCAGTAGATCCCACTCTAGGTTCCAATAGTAGGCCAGGACAGCTTTAGCTTTGCCATACTGTCCCAAAGGCTTCCTGGGGGTGTGCTCTCTGGGTAAACACTTGCAGTGCTGTGCTGCACTGCCATTGCTTGGTAAGAGCTGAAGCAAATAATCATTGTGGGAAACTTGGGGAAATACCTTTTGCCTTTTGGAAAATGCTCATTTGCTTAAACAAAGTGTTGGTCTAAGTTGAAGCAATATAGCTGAAGCTTCTGATCTGAAACCTGAGGATTGTGTGAGAGATCAGCACCCACCCAGAGACCTGGCTGCTGGGATCACAGAACCACAGAATGATAGGGGTTGAAACATGGATATCATCTGGACATCATCTAGCCTAACCCCCCTGCTACAGCAGGGTCACCCACAGCAGGCTGCCCAGGATCACAATGGCCAGGCAGGCTTGGAATCTCTCCATGGAAGGAGACTCCACAACCTCTCTGGACAGCCTGCTCCAGGGCTCCAGCACCCTCAAAAGAAATTTCTTCCTCATGTCCAAACGGAACCTCCTGGGTTTCAGTTTGAGCTCATTGCCTCTTTTTCTATCACTGGACACCCCTGAAAAGAGTTTGGCTCCTTTCTCTCACACCTCACCCTTTAGCTCTTGCTGAGCATTAATCAGATCCTCTCTCAGGCTTCTCTTCTCCAGGCTCAACAGCCCCAGGGCTCTCAGCCTTTCCTCCTCATAGAGATGCTCCAGCCTCCTCATTTTCTCTGCAGTCTCTCCTGTTCTCTCTTCAGTAGTTCCTTATCTCTCTTGAAATGGGGAGCCCAGTATTAGACACAGTATTCCAGATGTGGCCTCACTAGGGCAGAATAGAGGGAAAGAGACCCTCCCTTGACCACATTCTTCTCACTGCATCCAGTGATTCTCAGCTTGATCTCATAGTCCCTGGGCTGTTTGCCACCCCGTGGGACATGCCTTCTCTCTCTGGTGCTGTCACCTCACCATTCCATGGGAGACAGTCTCAAAGATGGCAACAAGAAAGGCAGGTAGAGAAGAAAAATACCTCCAAAGTGCTTTGAATCGACGGAAGAGCAGCAGGAAGTCAGTACAGGGACAGCTCCGATAAAAGCCCATTTGCTGGAGAGCCTGCAATCAGGGACATGGCAAGGCAAAGATGTGACTTCCCAGGGATCTTCATTAGCTCATCAAACTGCATCTTGACACTGGGTGGGGTTTTGGGGAGAGAAATGTAATTCTCTGGAGTATGCTGGAAGCACAGTGATTACTCTTGGGCAACCTCCTCTTGCTGGCCATGTGGCAGTAATTACGCTCTGGGCCAATTAATTAAGCCTGCTGAGGAGATGCTCTCACAGCATGGTCGTTGCTCTTTAAATTCCCATGTACAAGGGAGGAGTGTCATGCTTTGAGGACTTCTCTTGTTTGAAAGAGTTGGATGTGAACCAGCAGGGAAAACTATCTCCCTGTTGCCAAGATGTTCATCTGGTCAAATGATCCCAGCGTGTTTAACTGGTGGTGGTGGTGGGTGGTGAGCAATAAACAGCCCTTCTGGTGGCCAAATTAGTTTTTGGCTTGAACTCTGGTCTTTCAGAGGATGCTCTAGGTCGAAGGTTGAGCTCTCATCTTTGACCCACTCTTTCCTGAGTGGAAAAGAGAGGATCCCCCAAGTATATGGAAGACATTGCCAGGGACCGCGAGGAAGAACTGCCCATCGTAAGTGAAGATCAGGTTTGTGATCACCTGAAAGTGTTCAAGTCCATGGGACCTGAGGGGATACACCCACAGGTACTGAGAGAACTGGCAGATGAGGTTGCTAAACCCCTCTCTATTATATTCCAAAAGTCCTGGCAGTCTGGGGCAGTCCCCACAGACTGGAAAAGGGGAAACATTGCCCCCATTTGCAAAAAGGGTAAGAAGGAGGAACCAGGGAACCATAGGCCAGTCAGTCTCACCTCTGTGCCTGGAAAGATCATAGAGCAGATCCTCCTGGAGGCACTACTGGCTCAGAAGAATAGTGAAGAGGTGATTTGGAACAGTCAGCATGGCTTCACCAGGGGCAAATCCTGCCTGACCAACCTGGTTGCTTTCTATGAGCAGGTGACAACATTCATAGACGAGGGGCGAGCAACTGATGTCGTTTGCCTGGACCTGAGCAAAGCCTTCGACACTGTCCCACACCACATCCTGGTCTCCAAACTGGTGACACATGGTTTTGATGGGTGACCACTAGATGGATAAGGAACTGGCTTGATGGCCACACCCAAAGAGTGGCTGTCAATGGCTCCATGTCCCAGTGGAGGCCAGGGACAAGTGGAGTCCCTCAGGGATCAGTCCTGGGACCTATCTTGTTCAACATCTTTGTGGGTGCCATGGACAGTGGCATTGAGTGCACCCTCAGAAACTTTGCTGATGACATCAAGCTGTGTGGTGCAGCAGACAGGCTGGAGGGAAGGGAGGCCATCCAGAGGGACCTTGACAGGCTGGAGAGGTGGGCACAAGCCAACCTCATGAAGTTCAATAAGAGCAAGTGCAGGGTCCTGCAGCTGGGTCGAGGCAATCCCAGGCACAAATCCAGGCTGGGCAGGGACTGGCTAGAAAGCAGCCCTGAGGAGGGAGACTTGGGGGTGCTGGTGGGCGAGAAGCTCAACAGGAGCTCTCAGTGTGCACTTGCAGCCCGCAAAGCCAATCAGATCCTGGGCTGCAGCAGGAGAAGTGTGGCCAGCAGGGCAAGGGAGGTGATCCTCCCCCTCTGCTCAGCTCTGGTGAGACCCCACCTGGAATGCTGTGTCCAGTTCTGGAGCCCTTATTACAAGAGGGATGTGGAGGTGCTGGAAGGTATCCAGAGAAGGGCCATGAGGATGATCAGAGGGCTGGAGCTCCTCTCCTGTGAGGGCAGACTGAAGGAGTTGGGGCTGTTCAGTCTGCAGAAGAGAAGGCTCTGAGGTGACCTCATTGTGGCCTTCCAGTATCTGCAGGGGGCTACAGGAAGGCTGGGGAAGGACTGCTCAGGATCTCAGGTAGTGATAGGACTAGGGGGAATGGAATGAAGCTGGAGGTGGGGAGATTCAAGCTGGAGGTGAGGAGGAGGTTCTTCCCCATGAGAGTGGTGAAGCCCTGGAATGGGTTGTCCAGGGAGGTGGTTGGGGTGCCATCCCTGGAGGTGTTTAAGCCCAGGCTGGATGAGGCTCTGGGCAGCCTGATCTAGTGTGGGGTGTCCCTGCCTATGGCAGGGGGGTTGGAACTAGATGATCCTTGTGGTCCCTTCCAACCCTGAGTAATTCTATGATTCTGTGTAATTGCCTTGGAAAGTAATCTCAAAGGTTGCAAATGCACAGCAAGGTTGGGGGCGTGAGGTTAGGTTGCTCCATGTTACAGCTTCCTTGGCTGAAAGGCAAAGGTCTGAAACAAACAAACAAGCAGATTGGATTTTCTATTTTGTTTTGTTTTTCTCTCCTTTGAAAGAAAAACTTTTGATCTGGAAAGAGATCAAATAGATGTGGCCTCTACTGTGCAGAAAGAACTATGTAACACAAGCAGCTTTAATGATTCCTTCAGTTAAAGCTGAACTTGGACATGACTATATTCTGCTTGGTTGGGTTATGGCTTCACTAAGTCATGGAATTAGTCCTACTCTTAATGTAAGGATGCTCCAAATGGAATGCTGACTCACAGCCAAGGGTTCTGGTAGCTGGAAGGTTTCATTTTAATGTTTTGGTTTGGTTTGGTTTCTCTGAAAAACTGTGAACAACTTGTTGCAATTTCTCTTTTTAGTTTATCATGGCTTTAGGAGATTGTGCTCATTGCCTCTTTTTCTGTCACTGGACACCCCTGAAAAGAGTCTGGCTCCTTTCTCTCACACCTCACCCTCTGATGAATGCTCTTGCTGAGCAATAAACAGAGGGACCTTGCCAGGCTGGACAGATGGGCAGAGGCCAAGGGCAGGAGATTGAACACATCTAAGTGCCAGGTTCTGCACATTGGCCACAACAACCCCAGGCAGTGCTACAGGCTGGGGTCAGAGTGGCTGGAGAGCAGCCAGGCAGAAAGGGACCTGAGGGTACTGGTTGATAGTAAGCTGAACATGAGCCAACAGTGTGCCCAGGTGGCCAAGAAGGCCAATGGCATCCTGGTCTGCATCTGGAATAGTATGGCCAGCAGGAGCAGGGAAGTCATTGTGCCACTGTACTCTGCACTGGTTAGGCCACACCTTGAATCCTTTGTCCAGTTCTGGGCCCCTCAGGTTAGGAAAGATGTTGAGATGCTGGAAGGTGTCCAGAGAAGGGCAACAAAGCTGGGGAGGGGTCTGGAGCACAGCCCTGTGAGGAGAGGCTGAGGGAGCTGGGGTTGCTTAGCCTGGAGAAGAGGAGGCTCAGGGGAGACCTTCATGCTGTCCACAGCTCCCTGAAGGGAGGTTGTAGCCAGGTGGGGGTTGGTCTCTTCTCCCAGGCAAGCAGCACCAGAACAAGAGGACACAGTCTCAAGCTGTGCCAGGGGAGGTTTAGACTGGATGTTAGGAAGACGTTCTTCATAGAAAGAGAGATTGGCCATTGGGATGTGCTGCCCAGGGAGGTGGTGGAGTCACCATCCATGGAGCTGTTCAAGAAATGTGTGGCCACAGCACTTGGGGACATGGTTTGCTAGCCATAGGGATGCTAGGTTGAAGGTTGGGCTTGATGATCTTAGAGGTCTTTTCCAACAGAAACAATTCTATGCTTCTGCGAGGCTTGAAAGCCAGATCCTGAATACTTGAATCACAAAACATCCTGCTGGAGTATCCCATGGGGTGGTTAGGCCCTGACACAGCAAACTACCAGAGCAGCTGGTAAATGGGTTTGTAGCTGGGTATTGCACATCCTTTGAGTTGTGTGTTCAGCTGTGCACTGCCCCTGTCAGGCCATAAGCCCCCTCTAGCAGTGATAGGGGCATGGCTATGTGACAGTGGCCTTCCCAGTGGGCACAGTTCTGAGGGATGGAAGCATTCCAAAAATGAAAAGCCTTGGGTTGTGCTTTTGCACCCATTGGTTTCTCCTTACAAATCTCCATCTGAACATGATCACATTTTTATGGAGTCTGCACATGACTTCAGTAATTTCTTTAATTGGGCTTATTCTTAATGCAAGATGGCTTAAAATTAAAACCAGCCTCTCAGCCACATTACCATTCAAGCACAATTAAGTTAAATTAATCTGATGATGGGATGTAAGGAAATAGCACACCCCCTTTTGGAAGCAGCAGATCCATTATTACAGTGCAAACCCACCTGGAATACAAGAATAGATTTTCTTCCTTGGTAATGTGCCTGAGGTGCAAAGTCAGAACCGCTTCAGGAGGTGTTTGTAAACGCTCACTGGTGTCTGGAAAGGGTTATTTAAGCAATTTGTGGATGATGCTGATGTAAAAACTATTCATGTGCGTGTGCCTGAGAGTATGGGTGGACTTCCCAGGCTCTACACAGGACCAGGCATGGACCTTGGGTAGGCATGGGGCTGTGCTGGAAATGGATCTGCTGGGTTTTGTCTCCCATCTGAATATTCTTAGCCTGTGAATCTTTCTCAGCTGCTCAGCTGAGGCTCTGTGTTGGCAGTCACAGAATCACAGAACTCATGGGGCAGGTAAGGACTCTCAACTTGCAGTGAGCGGAGACATCTCCAACTAGATCAGGTTGCTCAGAGCCCCATCAAGGTTGACCTTGAATGACTCCAGGGATGGGCTCTCCACCACATCTCTGGGCTACCTGTTCCAGTATTTCACTACCCTCATCGCAAAAAATTTCCTCCTCATGTCCAACCTAAGTCTGCCCTGCTCCAGTTTCAAACCATTGCCCTTTGTCCTGTCACCACAGGCCCTTCTGAACAGTCCCTCCTCAGCCCTCCTGTAGGTCCCCTTCAGTTATTGAAATGCAGCTCTAAGGTCTCTCTGGACCCTCGATTTCTCCAGGCTGAACAACCCCAACTCTCTCAACCTGTGCCTTTGCAGGAGAGGTGCTCCCAATCCCATGCTGCCAAAGCACTGTGGATTGAAGGGTGGTTGTAGCCAAGAGGGGGTTGGTCTCTTCTCCCAGGCAATCAGCACCAGAACAAGAGGACACAGTCTCAAGCTGCACCAGGGGAACTTTAGGCTGGAGGTGAGGAGAAAGTTCTTCACAGAGAGAGTTGTTGGCCATTGGAATGTGCTGCCCAGGGAGCCACCATCCCTTTAGGTGTTCAAGATGGTTTAGTCAGGAGGTCTGTGGTGACAGGTTGGACTTGATAATCTTTGATGTCTCTTCCAACCTTGGTGATTCTGTGTGTGTGTGTAGTTGGCAGCTGAGTCCTTGTGGTAGAGTTTCTCCTCTCTGTGTCCAGTGGATTTGAGCATGAGAATCTCAAGTCAGGGAATCTGAGCTTCAGCATCCCCAGGGAGTTTTGTAGGATACAGTGAAGTAATTCTAGGGTTTGAGAAAGATGCTAGGTCTCTGAGGGAATGAAGATGAAGGGAAAGCTCACTCTGCAGAGATGCACAAGCTGCCTGCACCTCCCACTGGGGCCTGTGCCAGCACATTTGCTGCCAGCAGCTGCTGTGCCATGTACCCTGCACAGTGAAGGTGTCTGAGATGAGAGATGGCTTTTGTATCCCATAGCAGACATCAGATACCCCAAAGGGTGTGTCATTTTGGTAATGTGCATTCAGAGCATCAGGTAGGTCGGGTAGCACCTTCTAAGCGGCCTGTATCCCATAGGATTCATATGTTCCTGTTTGCTTCCAGAACCGAGCAGGTCCAACAGCTTGGGAGTGGCAGTGAAGTGGTCCCCAGTAACATCACCTGAGACTTTGCTTTTTAGGGAGAGCCTGGCACAGATGGCACTGTGAATGTGGGGAGCTTCCTGTCCAGACATCTGCAGTGCAGTGTTTCTGCATAGAGCTAAAGGGTAGAGATCAAGAGGATGGGGCCAGCCCCTTTCCAGTGGTGCCCAGTGACAGAATGGCAATGGGCACAAACTGAAACCCAGGAAGTTCCACTTGAACAGGAGGAAAATCTTCCATGTGAGTGTGCTGGATCCTGGGAGCAGGATGCCTAGAGAGGTTGTGGAGTCTCCTCTGGAGAGATTCCAAACACACCAGGACATTTTGATCCCGGGTAACCTGCTGTGGGTACCCAGGCTTTACCAGGGGGGTGGACTAGATGGTCTTCAGAGGTCCCTTCCCCACACTATTCTGGGATTCTGTGATATCTCACTGACAGGGATTGAAAGCTGAAGGTCATGGAGATAGGGAAAAACCCAGGTGCTGTGGACCTGCTGGTCGAGGCATGGGCAAGTGGTCAGGAGGATTTTGGATGCAGGGCAGGGCTGCAGGAGGATGAAAGCAGTATTGAAAACATTTTTTTCCATAATCTGCTTATGTTGACAGGTCAGCCAGAGCAGCAATGAGTTTAGTCAAAGAAACAGCTTTCCAGAGCACAAATGGATTGATAAAGTATAATTCTATTAAAAGATCATTCCAGTGCTTGAATGGCTCTAATGATTGTGTGGGAATCTGAAGCACAAAGAGATTAGCAGCAATCTTTCTATTTTTTTTCCTGAGTGAGATGCTGTTATATAAACTAGATATTCAGGTCTTAAGTTTAAGCAGTAATTGTGCAGTTCTGCCCAGAGAGAGTCCCGAGTGGGTACTCTGCATGGCCCCAGGGATGCATCGTGGGGGCAGGATGGGGAGAATTGGTCCATCTAGGAAAGCAAATGTTCTGAGCAAATGAGAACAAACAAAGGGATAGCCTGCAAGAGTTGGGATCATTCAGCCTATAGAAGACAAGGCTCCAAGGAGACCTTAGAGCAGCCTTCCAGTCCTACAGCAGAGGGACTTTTGATAGGGGATGGGAGTGACAGGATGAGGGGCAATGGCTTTGAGCTGGAAGAGGGGAGATTGAAACTGGAGATCAGGAAGAAATTCTTGACAGTGAGAGTAATGAGGTGTTTAAGAAGAGACTGGCTGAGGCACTTGGTGCCATGGTTTAGTTGATCAGATGGTGTTGGGTGATAGGTTGGACTTGGTGATCTTGAAGGTCTTTTCCAACCTCATTAATTCTGTCCTGTCCTGTCCTGTCCTGCTCTGCTCTTGTCCTGTCCTGTTCTGTCCTGTTCTGTTCTGTTCTGTTCTATTCTATTCTATTCTATCCTATCCTATCCTATCCTATCCCATCCTATTTAGTGAGATGCTGGAACAGGTTGCCCAGGGAGGTCGTGAATGCTCCCTCCCTGGAGGTGCTCAAGGCCAGGCTGAGCAATCTGCTCTAGTGGAAGGTGTCCCTGGCCCACAGCAGTGGTGTTGGAATTTGATGTTTAAGGTCCCTTCCAACCCAAGCTGTTCTATGGCCTTATGATTCTATGAAACACATTCTTGTGTCACACTGGGGTCCTCACTGGTGTGGTACCCTAGTGGGTATTTGAGAGGAAGGCAGGGCAGCTCCTGTGCCAGGTGTGCAGGGTCCACACTTGGAGGGGGTGCACAAGTGCCCATTTCCCCCTTGTGGAACAGCCCAATTAAAGTGTGAACCCATCCTGGCTGGTCAGACACTGAAGATGCAGGGGTGTGTGAATGTTCTGAGTGGCACCATCTTTTGCCTTCTCCTTAGGCTGTCCCCACTGGCGGCTGGGGACACCACAGGGGTGAGTGATGTTGCAGGTGGGTATCTGGGGTTAAGCCTAGAGAAATCCTAACTGTATTCTTCATCTGTTTTTCATGGTAAATCTTTCTCTCTCTCTCTCTTTCCCCCACGCCCCCTGCTTCCTCCCTGCCTGCCTCTTGCAGCAATGTGGACACCAAGGAGCTGTGCGGTGAGTGTGGTCCTTCACTTGGGGTGCAAGCAGGTGTCACAGGCATGGGTGCTTCAGAGGCTGCATGGCATTCATTACACAGCTGGCAGCTGTGGAGCTGGGGGGGGGGGTCTCAGTACTTCTGCTGCTTTGCCCCTTATTCCACAGGAAATCTTTCCAAATTGTCTTCAGTTTATTGCAACACAGAGAGGGTGAGAGCTGAACCAAGTGCCTGGCTCCTGTTCAATGATAAGCTGCAGTTTAATTTCTGGAGATGTCATGGCCTCCAGCTCTACTCTCCAGTTCAATAAACCAGGATCCTCTGCAGGACCCAGGACGTATTTTTCCTCAGGCAAAGCTCGGCGCTTCCCAGCGTGCTGCCAAAGGCAGACACCACCTCTCTGCACCTCCCCTGAACTGCAGCAATTACAGATGGGAAAGGAAAGCTCTGATAAGGCTTGGTCCCACAGCTTGACTAGGAAGGGAACATTTCCTGCTGGGATTTCCGAAGGGCCTTGTCTCGATGGGAGGTGGCTTGTGCACAGGGCTCCTGCTGCTGCCTTGGGTATTTTTCCATGTGTGCTGGTACTGGGAAACATTGCCTGCACTCAGCCTTTTTGGGAGATGTCTGGCCATGCAGAGGGCTCACCCGTTTCTTCTCCCCTCCAGAACCAGGATGCCACTTTGGAAAGTCATTAAACATTTACCTTCATCACTTTGCTGCTAATGCAGAGGGACCTTGCCAGGCTGCACAGATGGGCAGAGTCCAAGGGCAGGAGATTGAACACATCTAAGTGCCAGGTTCTACACAGTGGCCACAACAACCCCAGGCAGTGCTCCAGGCTGGGGTCAGAGTGGCTGGAGAGCAGCCAGGCAGAAAGGGACCTGGGGGTACTGGTTGATAGTAGGTTGAACATGAACCAGCAGTGTGCCCAGGTGGCCAAAAAGGCCAATGGCATCGTGGCCTGGATCAGGAACAGTGTGGCCAGCAGGAGCAGGGAGATCATTGTGCCCTGTGCTCAGCACTGGTTAGGCCACACCTTGAGTCCTGTGTCCAGTTCTGGGCTCCTCAGTTTAGGAAAGATGTTGAGTTGCTGGAAGGTGTCCAGAGAAGGGCAACAAAGCTGGGGAGGGGTCTGGAGCACAGCCCTGTGAGGAGAGGCTGAGGGAGCTGGGGTTGCTTAGTCTGGAGAAGAGGAGGCTCAGGGGAGACCTTCTTTCTCTCTGCAGCTCCCTGAAGGGAGGTTGTAGCCAGTTGGGGGTTGGTCTCTTCTCCCAGGCAAGCAGCACCAGAACAAGAGGACACAGTCTCAAGCTGTGCCAGGGGCTTCCTGGAGCCTTCTCTTCTCTCTCAACTCTCTCATCCTGGCCTCACAGCAGAGGGCTTCCAGCCCTCCCAACATTGCTGTGGCCTCCCCTTGCCCTGCTCCAACAGGTCTATGTCTCTCCTGTGCTGAGGACTCCAGAGCTGGCCCCAGCACTGTGGTTGGGGTATCAGCAGAGTGGAGCAGAGGGCCACAATCCCCTCCCTCCACCTGCTGCCCACACTGCTGGGAATGCAACCAGGATTTGGCTGGCTTCGGGACTGCACATTGCACATCAGTCTGATAAAACCACAGCGTGATCCCACCTCACTGCCTCATCTGAGGGTGAAGCTGCCAGGAGAAGAGGAAGATAAACTCATCACCTCACACAGGAAGCTGGAGGAAGGATTGAGCAGCATGAGATTCTGCCTAGATCCTTTATCTGCTGAATACCTGCCCTTGCCTGCAATTTCTTATTTACTTTCTACTCTTCTGAGCATTAGTTTAGATACCAAACCTCATTTTGGCTAAATGGAAGCTATGTCCTCTCTCTCTCTTGAAATGAGTTGTGTGTTGTAAGATGTTGAGAGCATCTTAAAGGAGATTTTGTGAGCCCTGCAGTTTGGGTGAGCAATTTGATAGGGTTTAACCCATATCAGGTAGCATCTTTGAAACTTCTGGCTGCCTTTTTTTTTGTTCCCTGCCAACAAATGCAGCAATCACCAGCATCTAAACTGAATTAAACACAGTCCTCACCCCCAGAGGAGCTCCCAGTCATAGCTGGGAGCACTTAATATGCCCAGAAAACGTGAGTACAGCTGCCAGGTTATACCTGCTGCCTTTCAGTTTAAATGGAGCACAGACATTTCATGCAGTGGTACAAGGTGTCCAGAGAACTGAGGTGTGCCTCAACAAACAGGAGATGCACATCGACCCAGTGAAGACAGCCAGTGGGATGGGTGATGGCTTTGCTGGGGAGAGGTGGCTGGGGAGCACTCACCTCCTCCCACACCAGTACTGGGTTGTGCTGATGCTCATCTCCTGAGCATTGATCCCACTGCTCTCTGCAAAAGTGTAGGAGCCAGGAGCAATAACCAGGAAGGACAGGAAGAGCTGATCTCAGAGGTTCCCATGCAGTAATAAGGCTAAAACAGGAGAACTGATTACTTTGGTTGTCAGTGCCATTCTCCTCCCAGTTGCTCCTTGCTGTGCTTTGCCCACAGCAGCTCCTTTCTCCTGAGATGTATGGCTCCAGCTTTTTATTTCAGGACTCACAAGAAGCTTCTACCTTCAAGATCTGCTCAGTTTTAATTTGCCAAGGAAAGTAATGACACAAACAAACACATTGTGGTGAGAATCAGCTGTCTGGCTTAGCATGGAGCAGCAAACAGCTGCTGTCACTCACGCTCTGACATTCTGGTTTCTGCCAAAATCTTCTTCCCCTTGGATATGTTCCTGGGCTGTAAATAGCTATAGGCTCTTCTAATTAAGCTGAGAGAACCTAATTAGGGAGATTGTTTCCTGGAATTGATGCCTTGTTGCATTCTGCAGCGATGTCACCTCAGCGTGAAGCTCTGTGCCTTAGCACTAAGGGATGGCACTGGTGGCTTTCAGGGAGCAGCTGTGTGTCAATCACCCAGAAAAGCAGTGAGTTTGTATCCAGGCTGAGGCCTCACTTCATGCCTCACCACCATGCCTCATTTCTCATGCCTCACCTCTGTGCCTCTGGACCTCTGGAACAGGTCCTCCTAGAAACTATACTAAGGCTTGGGAAGGGACAGGGAGGTGATTCAATACAGCCAGCATGGCTTCACCATGTCCTGTCTGACCAACCTAGTGGCCTGCTATGATGGAGTGATTGCATCAGTGGATGAGGGGCATGGACATCATCTATCTGGACTTCTGTGAAGCCTTTGACATGGTGCCCCACAACATCCTTCTCTCTAAATTGGAGCGGTGTGGCTCTGATGGACTGTTTGGTGGACAAGGAATTGGCTGGATGGTTGCATTCAGATGGTAGTGATCAACAGCACAATGTCCAGGTGGGGATCTGTGACAAGTGGTGTCCCTCTGAGATCCCTGTTGGGACCAATGGTGTTTAATATCTTCATCAAGGAAGCAGGCAATGGGATGGATTGCACCTTCAGCAAGTCTGATAATGACACTGAGCTGAGTGGTGCAGTTGGCAAACCTGAGGGGTGGGATCCAGCCAAAGAAACCTAGACAAACTTGAAGAGCAGGCCTGTGTGGACCTCATGAGGTTCAACAAGGCCAAGTTCAAGGTCCTGCACCTGGGTTGGGGCAACCCCAGGCTGGAGAGCAGCCCTGTGGAGAAGGACTTGGAGGTGCTGGTGGGTAAAAAGCCGGACATGAGCCAGCAATGTGTGCTCACAGCCCAGAGCCCACCCATGTCCTGGGCTGCATCCAAGGCAGTGTGGTCAGCCCAAGGTCATCTGGGATTCTGGGATTCAGCAGCAGTGAAGCCTGAGGATGGCATGGAGAAAATGTGGACTCCTTCTCCATGGGGAATGTGTGGATTTGGGCCCAGCTTGTAGCTCACTTCCTTAAGAGGCATATTTTGCCCTCAGAAGCCTGTGCAACCTGCACATTGAGGTGCAAATGTGGTGGGGATGTAAGGAAAGATGTAAGGCCAGTCCCAGCGTGCATAAATTGGGGTGAGTCTAGCAGCTATTTAATGGTTTGAGTGGTAAAGCCTGGCAAGGGAATGGAGAGGAGATTTCATTGGAGGCTTCTCCCTCTGTGTGGGCAATAGGAGGGAGAGAGCCTAACTATGGTCAAACACAGAAGTGGGCATGAAAACAAAGCACCTGCTAAGTTATTTTCAGTGGGAACTGCTGGGCCTTACAGCTCTATTTTACAGTGGTCCCAGACTTCACAGGAGTTGACCATTTCCCATCCCTGCAGGACAAAGATGTGGCTTTGGCTCAGGATATGGAGCATAAAAACATACCTGAAGCCACCCATTCAGCTTGTTCTTTGCACCAATGAACAGGCTTTGCTTGGTCAAGTAGCCTTGAACTCTCCAGTTACATCAGTGGTTTCCATCTTGCTTTTCCCAGACTATTTTGCTGACCATATGGGAGACTATGAAGACGTCTTGGCCTCACTGGAGACCCTCAACCTCTCCATCCTGAAGGCGATGGACTACACCAAACGGGTGAGTCCCCCTTACAGCACCTTGTGCTCCATGGGCTTGGAGCAAACAGTGCAAGCATCACCTTAACTCTATCTGAAGGTCTTCACCTTCTTCAGCAGTGTTGCTTTTGCATTTGTGTGGCAAGTGGATGACAGCAGCAACATGATGACAGAGAATTCTTTTTGTATGAGAGGAAGATGAATCTTGGCCAGATTGTGAACCATTGTGCCAATGTCATGGGCAGTAGTAGGTGGTGGCATGGAGGCTTTGTGACAAAACACCATCTATCCTAAGTCTGACAGGTGGTCTTGGCTCTCAGGGGAGACCTTATTGCTCTCTACAACTACCTGAAGGGAGGTTGTAGCCAGGTGGGGGTTGGTCTCCTCCCAGGCACCCAGCACCAGAACAAGAGGACACAGTCTCAAGCTGCACCAGGGGAGGTTTAGGCTGGAGGTGAGGAGAAAGTTCTTCCCAGAGAGAGTTGTTGGCTATTGGGATGTGCTGCCCAGGGAGGTGGTGGAGTCACTATCCCTGAAGGTGGTCAAGAAGGAATTGGATGTGGCACTTGGTGCCATGGTTTTAGTAGTCATGAGGTGTTGGGTGAGAGGTTGGACTTGATGATCTTTGAAGTCTTTTCCAACCTTATTGATTCTTTGAGTTGCCTGAAGCATGGAGGTGGTTCAGCTGTCTCCAGACAACACAGCCTGTGGGTCTCTCAGATGGGATTTGAATGCATGAGTTCTTGTCTGCATCACTGGGAGTGCTTTTGGAAGCTTCATATTACAGACCAGCCATTAAATACAGAGTTGGAGAGCATCCTGGATTCCAAAGTATGGTTGCCTATGTGTACAGATGCTGTGTTAGAAGCTCTCCAGCTTCTAGCTGTGTGTTTAAAGGGCTACAAGCACCAAACCCAAGACTTAATGGTCTATTTCACATGTGGTACTTGGCAGTGGTGCTGATCAAGCAGTACACTGAAGTTTATTTATGAATGCCCAGCAAACCTGAGCTGGTGTGCCTGATGAACATCCCTGCTGAGAGGTTCACCTCTCATTTGGTGTTTTACCAGGAGGAGAGAAAAACTCTTCTTCCTCTGAAACCATTTTCCTGTCCTTCCCTACCACTTAATAAGAAAAGCATCTTTCTCCCTCCTTGACCCAGCAACTTGTGGCAGGATTCACCTGCCTTGGTTGTAATGGGTAAAAGTTATTTACCTAAACCTGAGCTGGTCACCTGCATCATGATCTTGTGGAGATCCAGAGTGCTGGAGGTGCCTGTGTAATGTGCCACTGAAGAATCCCAGCACTCTTCATCTCAAATGCAGACCTTTCTAGATGGCTAAGACCAGATGAGGAAGTGCCACCCCCGCATCCCCTCATCACCCCATCTTATTAGCCTGTGGGGCTGTGTTGCTCTTCCTTGCTTGTCAGACTTCTGGCCTGTGAGCAAACAGAGCAAGCCTCCTTCCCAGAGAGGAGCTGGCAGAGAAGCATTTCATGAAGAACATTGCTCCCTGCTGTGATTTTGCGAACAAAATGGTACAAACCTCATCAATGAATTATTCAAACACAGGTGCTTTGTTCAAGTAAAGAACAGAAGGGGGGGAAGGGGGGGGGGGAGAGGGGAAAAAAAAGCCCAAACCCAAAAATAAGCTGCTGTAGGTGGTGGAGAAAGTCATCTCCAGTGTTCAGCTAGGACAGACTTCCAGGCAGCCTCAGAAGCTTATCCCCAGTGCAAACCATTAGTGGTCTCTTTTGAGACAGGGTATTTTTTTCACTGTATTGCCAAAACAGTGTCAGAAGGCAGCTTCTCACAGCCCAAACAGATCTGACTGAGGTCTCCTCAGCAGTTTCCAGATGATGCATGTTCCCATACCAAATCCAGCCAAGTTGGGAGCAGATGCTGATCTCTTAAAGGGTAGAGGGGCTCTGCAGAGGGATCTTGACCAGCTGGACAGGTGGGCAGAGTCCAACAGGATGACATTTAACAAATCCAAGTGCCAGGTGCTGCACTTTGGCCACAACAACCCCATGCAGTGCTACAGGCTGGGGTCAGAGTGGCTGGAGAGCAGCCAGACAGAAAGGCACCTAGGGGGTGCTGATTGACAGCAACTGAACATGAGCCAGCAGTGTGCCCAGGCAGCCAAGAAGGCCAATGGCATCCTGGCCTGCATCAGGAACAGTGTGGCCAGCAGGAGCAGGGAGGTCATTGTGCCCTGTACTCAGCACTGGTTAGGCCACACCTGGAGTCCTGTGTCCAGTTCTGGGTTCCTCAGTTTAAGAAGGGCATTGAGACTCTTGAATGTGTCCAGAGTAGGGCAACAAAGCTGGGGAGGGGTCTGGAGCACAGCCCTGTGAGGAGAGGCTGAGGGAGCTGGGGTTGCTTAGCCTGGAAAAGAGAAGGCTCAGGGGAGACCTTCTTGCTGTCTCCAACTCCCTGAAGGGAGGTTGTAGCCAGGTGGGGGTTGGTCTCTTCTCCCAGGCACCCAGCACCAAAACAAGAGGACACAGTCTCAAGCTGCACCAGGAGTGGTTTAGGCTGGTTGTTAGGAAGAAATTCTACACAGAGAGAGTTGTTGGCCATTGAGATGTGCTGCCCAGGGAGGTGGTGGAGTCCCCATCCCTGGAGGTGTTCAAGAGGGGATTGGACGTGGCACTTGGTGCCATGGTTTAGTAGCCATGAGGTGTTGGGTGACAGGTTGGACCTGATGGCCTTTGAGGTCTCTTCCAACCTTGGTGATTCTGTGATTCTGTGAGGTTACAGGAGTGCTTTATTTCCACTGGGACCACACCTGCAGGACAAGGCTTCAACCCCAGGGCTGGAAAAGGCAGCGTGAGCTCCCAGTTGTCTGTTAGGTCCTCCCATACAGCTCTCCTGCTCCACCACATATGCAGTATGATGCTGCAACCAAGGGCCCTGAGCTGATGCCAGGGTGTTCAGGAGGCATGAATACATATTTTTAGAAACCTTGGGTGAGGACAAAGAGTGCCAAAGCTGCAGGTTTTGGTAGGAGCCATCAAGTGTGGCTTTTTGTCCCCAGTGCTTGAGCCTGTTGGTCTCTTTGCAGCTTTTCCCTGAGGCTGGCTTCTGCCAAGGGCTTGGTGCTGATGCTGAGTACTGTGGGTTGTGAGCAAACTGCTTGCTTGTGAGATGCCCCTGTATTAGAAGAAGAATTTCATCAGATGGGGAGAACTATTGATCATTTAAGAGTGTTCTTGATTCCCTCCCTCTCCCCCCACTACCAGTACAAACAATAACCCAAGTCTAACCTTCTTCTGTGCTGGTTTTGTGACGAGAGGTGCCTGCTGATGAGAGGGGCTGGAGAGCCTGTGGTATTTAATTGCTGTTTGTATTTCTCCCCTCAAAAGACAACTGATTATTTCTTGCTCATGAAAAGAGAGAGCAGCAATTATCTCGTGCTGGAGGAGCTCATAAAGTACCAGCAGTAATGAGATTCCATAGTGGAAGGTCTCACACAGCACAACAAAATCTGTCACTGGAGCTGTTTTCCGACGTGGAGATGTCCATAGCACGCTGCAGAGATTGCCAGTGATGGTGGGAAAGGCAAAGCTGCACTGGAGAGAGAGGAAATGAACTTTCAGGATCTGAAAAAAGAAGCTATGGATGTGATATGGTTTTACAGAATTCTCCTTTGCTGTCTCACAGTGCAGTCTGTAAATACCCAGCCCAACGTGACCGGGGAGGATGTGCTCTGTGTGTGTGATGTCCAAGGGTGGGGTATGGGAGAGCTGGGAGAGCAGAGCTAGCTGGCTGCTGTCCCTCCTATTCAGTCCTGACCCACTTGCCTTGGGTTTTCCCACTGTGGGTCAGTGCCCAGGCAATGTCACCACCATCCCTGCCAGCCTCAAGGAGTGATGGGGATTGAGGAGCCAGAGGGCCAGTGCTGGGGTTGTGGTTAGCACTGAACAACCCCCTCCTTCAAACAGCCCAGGAAATGTGCTTTGGCTTGGCAAAAAAAGGAAGCACATCTGGTGATTATTGGAAGCCAAGAGGATTAATTCACCCCATTCCCACTGTTCTGGGGTTGCTCCTGCTCCCTGCTTTTGCCAAATAAGTGTTTTGCAGTGCTGAGCCTGGAAACATGAGCTCAGCTGACCTTTAGTGGGGAGACAAACATTGAAAGCAAGCTGCAAAGAAGGTCCAAAAGTGCTGAGTGAGGCACACTCTCAAGGACAATGCAGCTCAGAATTAAAGCAAAATCATTCCTCCTGGAGAGGCTGCTGTTGGTCACCAGATGGGTCTAAGAACTGCTAGGGGCTGTCTTTGACATGTAGCCTGTCCCACTTGGACGGGGAGGGCTTGGAAGGTAAAACTTGCTGGAACTGGAACTGAGAACAAAGCGACTTTCCATGCACCCTGGAGGGGTTCAAGAGGGGATTGGATGTGGCACTTGGTGCCATGGTTTAATCAAGAGTTCTGTGGTGACAGGTTGGACTTGATGATCTTTGAGGTCTCTTCCAACCTTGGTGATACTGTGAGACTGTGTGATACTGACATTCACTGACAGCTGCTGCTCAGGAGCTCAGAGGTGAACTGCCCATTGGGATGTGCTGCCCAGGGAGGTGGTGGAGTCACCATCCCTGGAGGTGTTCAAAAAAGGATTGGATGTGGCACTTGGAGCCATGGTTTAGTTGTCAGGAGGTGTTAGGTATTAGGTGATAGGTTGGACTTGATGATCTCTGAGGTCTTTTCCAACCTGGTTGATTCTGTGATTCTGATCACTGGAGGTATTTAGGAAGAGACTGTATGAGGCAGTTGGTGCCATGGTTTAGTTGATTAGATGCTGTTGGGTGATAGGTTGGACTCGATGATCTCCAAGGTCTTTTCCAACCTGGTCTGGTCTGGTCTGGTCTGGTCTGATCTATGCTATGCTATGCTATGCTATGCTATGCTATGCTATGCTATGCTGTTCTGTTCCATTCCTTTCCATTCCAAGGTCTGTGAGTTGGATTGTTCAGGTTACAATCCACCCCTCTTGTCTCTGCCTTATGACACATTGTCAACAATGAGCAGGAGATGCCAGGCTCCTGGGGCTCAGATGGAGCTCCTGCAGCAGACCTCCTCTCCTCACTGCTCACACTGGCATGCCTGTGGGTCTTGCCCAGCTTTCAGCCACCACCAGCAAGCTGCAAAGGAGTACTTGTTGGAGCAGCTCAGTTACAGCCCTGGAGAAAGCACCAACTGTCGCCAGGCTTGGATGCTAAAAATGATGGATGGTTTTATAGCAGAGTCCAGAAGAGCAATATAGAAAGCTCACATTTGCATTCCTACCTGCCAAAATTAAGCTTTGCCAAATATGAGACTGCTCTTTTTTTTTGGAATGATGACACCTCAAGATAAAACAGTCAGTAGAGATAATCCTTAAAAATAATCCTTTCCTCCCACCCTCCAGCTAATCCTTTATCTCATCCTTTCATTTGACTTGAGCAGGTTTTCTCCTGCTCTGCTGATACCAAGTTCTTCTGAGGCTCCTGGAGCAAGGCTCTGCTGTGGTTGGAGGTTGGCCCCGTGCCAGGGTGTAACAGCAGCACGGTGGCAGCACCTCTGGGCAGTGCCCACTCAAAGCAACGTGAGCTGCTCAGAGCCTCCCATAGACATCATGGTCTGGTCCTAGTCTTGCTCACACTGAGCTGTGGGGGTTACACAAACATCAGCTGAGGTCTCCTGGTCTGGACTTGAAGCCTCTGGAGAACCACTGCTGCACAGCACATCTGCTGCCACATCTTTCCTCCCTCCCACACATCAGGCTCTCTTTGCAGAAGCATGGTGTGGGCTTCCTTGCTACCTAGCATGGAAGCAGCTTCTCTTCTGGTACTTTGTGCTTGGCTGAATCCTGGGAGATCCTGCACACCTTCTCATCATCTTCCCCCTTGGAAGTGTGTGGCCAGTCTACCTTTGCTGGGGGGCTCAGAGCATCATGCATCCTCATCTGTGCAGCACAGAGATCTACCCTGAGAGGGTGGGAATTGTTTTAGGGCTTGTTAGCAGCTTTTTCACCTCTTCTTTGAGCAAAAAAAGGGGGTTGGATTTTTTGGAGCCCTCACTATGAGAAGGACATTGAAGTACTGGAATATGTCCAGAGAAGGGCAGTGAGGCTGGTGAAGGGTCTGGAGAATGGGGCTGGTGAGGAATGGCTGAGGGAACTGGAGTTGTTCAGTCTGGAAGTGGAGGCTGAGGGGAGATCTTCTCACTCTCTACAACTCCCTTAAAGGAGGTTGGAGTGAGGTGAGTGTCTGTCTCTTCTCCCAGGTCACAAGCAACAGTTCAAGAGAAAATGGCTTCGAAGTTGCACCAGGGGAGATTTAGCTTGAGCATGAGGAACAATTTCTTCCCCAAAAGGGCTGCCAAGCCCTGGGACAGGCTGCCCAGGGCAGTGGTGGAATCCCCATCCCTGGAGAGACTGAAAAGCTGTGTGGATGTGATGCTGAGGGACTTGGTTTAGCGGTGACCTGGCAGTGCTGGGTGAACGGTCGGACTTGATGATCCTAAAGGTCTCTTCCAACCAAAACAAGTCTGTGATTCTGCTCTAGGAGGAAGCCCCAGATTTGAAGCACAGCTCAGGATGCATTCTTGGTGAATGGTTTTGGCTGAGAACAGGAAGGAGTGGCGCTGGGGCGGTGAATGGGCGAGGGCTGAGTCATCTTCCCGATGTATTTTGAATGATACAGCTCGGAGCAATTCCAGTATCGCTTTCTGTTGAAAGCATCTCTGCAACTCCTCTCTGACATTCATTTAAGAAAAGATCGAACTGCAAATTAAAGTACAAAGTGCTCCTCCACTTCTGCTAGAGCAGAATTCCCCCCCCCAACCTTCCTGCTCAGTCTCTGGACCACAAAGCTGATTGCCATCCGGAGCTATTTCCTCCAGATCCAGCCGGGCTGCCAGACTGCTGGGGAGCACAGCGGGGCTGACTGGGAGATGAATCTTAAGAAGGTCTCTCTTGGAGCTTATTTTTAGACAAAGATGTTTATTCACTGCTCTTCTGCTTGTCTGTAGCTGAAAAATTCGTGCTCCTCCTCTTGCTCTCAGAAGGAAGAACATCTCTAGAGGTCCTGCTTATGCTGCCCTGGCTTCAGCTCTCATGGACCTCTTGTAGGAGGATGTAGTTTTCTTCCTCCTTCCTCCTGCTGTAAGGCTAATGCTACTGGGATTAGATAAACTGCATGGTGAAGGGAGTAAATTCCACCAGACATCAGTGCTGTGGTCTTGCCAAACAGCCTGAGAGGAGCTTTGAAGAAAAGGAGAAGCAGGGCCCAAGTCAACACACAACCAGCTGGCACAACCAGGCTGAGCCTTCAGCAGCTTGACCATCCCACGTCGTTGCATCTGTAAGGTCTTTTAAGTAGGTCCTGTTTGGCAAACAAAATCTGTAGTTTCCTTGGCTAAAGGGAAATAAAACACATATTAATTTACTATCTTGTGGATTCTAAAGGCAGCTAATTAGGAACTTGTTTGAAGAAAAGGCTGATTGTAGCCAAAGTGTTAGAAAGTAAGAGACCACACTTTGTTTCCAAGCCTGTTCTTTGCCTGCTGAGGGAGTGGGCAGGATGTGAAAGTGCCCTCAGGGTTGTCCTGCATGGGCCAGCATGGGCATGGACCCTTCATACCCCCATGGCTGACATGAGGAATGATGAGATTCTATTGCAGCAAGGAGAGGCTCTGAAAATGAGAACATGAGAACAGAGCAGTCATGTGAGGCGTTGTGTGAGGAGGGTCTGTGGCAGGAGACTTCCAGGACCAGGCAAGGGCTGAGAAGGGTCCAATACTGAGATAAAAGGAAGGGTTTACAGCAAAAGACTTCTAAAACCCAAGTGATGCCACCATAATGTATTTTTTTTGTCTGAACAGGTGTCTCATTTCCTTTTTGGTGTCCTTTAGGGAAGGCTGAGGGTCTTTCATATGTTAATGCTTTCATTTATCAACTCTTTATGTGTCTGTTCTCTTCAGGTTTCTTCTACTGATTATGTGCCAGGCAATCAGTTTTGGGGCTCTGCTTTTGAAGCAAGTTAAGAGTTGAGGGGAGGGAAAGGAGGGATAGGCAGGTCTGAGTGTTATTCTAATGATAAGAAAACATCTTTTGGAAGAAAACAGGCAATTATGAGTAAAGAGCTGGAATCAGCCACTCAGATATTACAGTGCCACACATGCCTGGTTTATAAAGCAGTGAGTGGGTGGAAGATATCATAGCATGGCTTCAGTTGGAAGGAACCTTAAAGATCATCTAGCTCCAGCTGCCCTGCCATGGGCAGGGATACCTTCTACTAGACCATACTGCTCAAAGCTTCATCCAGCCTGGTCTTAAACACTTCCAGGGATAAGACATCCACAACTTCTATGGGCAACTTGTTCCAGTGCCTCACTACCCTCATAGTAAAGAGCTTCTTCCTAAAGTCTAATCTATCATAGAATCATAGAATCAATAAGGTTGGAAGAGACCTCAAAGATCATCAAGTCCAACCTGTCACCCAACACCTCATGACTACTAAACCATGGCACCAAGTGCCATGTCCAATCCCTTTTTGAACACCCCCCAGGGATGGGGACTCCACCACCTCCCTGGGCAGCACATCCCAGTGGCAAATTACTCTCTCTGTGGAGAACTTCCTCCTCACCTCAAGCCTAAACTTTCCCTGGTGGATTTTGAGACTGTGTAGATCTAAATCTACTCTGCTCTAGTTTAAAACCATTGCCCTTATAAAAAGTCCCTCTCCATATCCTCTCTGTCCTCTCAGGGTGAGGTTTGACAGGGATGTTTCATGGCATGGCAATGAGTTTGTTACTGGGGGGTTTCTTGACTGGAGGAAAGGTGTGGGTGACACAGAATTGTCTTTGGTTTCTGTTTGAAAAGCCTACTCAGTTTGGTACTGTTGCTATGTGGGCACGCTTTGGCCAGGGTTGGAGTTAATAAATATTGGAGAAGCTCTCAGTGTCCCCAGGCTTGGTAAATGTCAGCCGATTTGGCCAGTCTCGCTGGAATCCAGCGCAGGGAAGCCTGGCTGGTCCGGCTGCAATGCTGCAAGGCAAAGGCAAGGTGTGGGGTTGTCATGGAGCAGGGGTCTCTGAGTCTGTGGGTGGCACAGAATCATTTATATTTTACAACCTGTAGGCTTAACAAGCTAAATAGTGACCTTTAAAAATGCCAGCAAAGAAGCTTTGAGATGCTCAGCAGCATTGGGAAGCTCCTTTTCCAGTCACTTGATACCCACAGGAACGTGGCCATGACAGTCCAGGGTTAGGCACCTGTTTACAATGCTCAGTGAGGGCTGCTCAGCACTGGTATGGGCAAGTCCAAGCACCCAACAGCTCCAAAATCACAACTGTGGTTTGCACATCAATAACCTGTGGCAGAATTTGGGCAGATTTGGGACAGGGGCATATGGAAATGGGATGCTGGAAGAGCTGAGGCAGAGCTTTGAGCAGCCTGTGCCTTGATGTATGCACCCACTGTGCTTGGGAAAGGGCATCACAGGCACACAAAAGGCCTGTGATGTGAAGAAAGGAGTGGGATTTGGGCTTAGACCTCAGCTGAATGATCAGAGGACTCAGAACTGGGCAATATTTCCCCAATTTCCTGTGGCTAAAGCATGTTGTCCTTTTCCCACTTCTCCCTTCTCTTATTTCTCAGTCTCTGGCTCGTGCCCTGGATTGTTTAAGCTTTCTGAGGCTCTCCTGAGAGCTATCCCATGCAGAAATCTCAAGGCCACCCAATGAGGCTTTTATGTTTCTTTCTCACTGCAGCTGTACACAGCCACCCTTTTGCAGTAGTAGGCATCAAGGCCAGGATGCTGGAGATGACATTTTTCACCCTCCTCTGCCTCTATGGTGAACACCTTCCTCAACAAAGGCTTGCCAGCAGAACACCCCGCAGCAGCGCAGTGTCTGTGATGCTAAAGTCTTTCTAGCCTTGGACTAATGAGCTAGCTGGGTGTAAAAGCCCTGAACAAAAGGACTTGGGGGTGGTGGTGGATGAGAAGCTCAACAGGAGCCAGCAGTGTGCACTTGCAGCCCAGAAAGCCAACCAGAGCCTGGGCTGCAGCAAGAGAAGCAGAGCCAGCAGGTTGAAGGAGGTGATTCTCCCCCTCTGTTCCACTCTGGTGAGATCCCACCTGCAGCACTGTGTCCAGTTCTGGAGCCCCTATTACAGAAAGGATCTGGAGGTGCTGGAAGGTGTCCAGAGAAGGACCATGAGGATGAGCAGAGGGCTGGAACTGCTGAGAGAGACTGAGAGAGTTGGGGTTGTTCAGTCTGGAGAACAGAAGGCTCCAAGGAGACCTAATTGTGGCCTTTCCAGAATCTGAAGGGGGCTACAGGAAAGCTGGGGAGGGACTTTTGAGGGTGTCAGGGAGTGATAGGACTGGGGGGGATGGAGCAAAACTAGAAATGGGTGGATTCAGATTGGATGTGAGAAAGAAGTTCTTCCCCAGGAGGGTGGTGAGGCACTGGCACAGGTTGCCCAGGGAGGTGGTGGAAGCCTCATCCCTGGAGGTTTTGAAGGCCAGGCTGGATGTGGCTGTGAGCAACCTGCTGTAGTGTGAGGTGTCCCTGCCCATGGCAGGGGGATTGGAACTGGCTGAGCCTTGAGGTCCCTTCCAACCCTAACAATTCTATGATTCTAAAAGAGAAGGCTTGGAGATGTGCCCCTCCAAGAGCTTCTGGCACAAAGCAGCTTCACTGAGCAGCAATTATTGTATTATCTCCATAAATATTTCAACTTCTCAAGCAAAGCAAGGAGGAAATAACTCTTCAGGGTGGAATTAATAAAACCAAACCTCATTAAATCTCCCTAGGACAGACTGACAAATGTTTTAATAAGATGATGGGAAGTGTTCCTTAGGAGCTGATCTTCTTAATGACTTGTTTCTGTACCGTTAAATAAGGAATCGCTAGAGGAGATCAGGAGGGGTTGCTGAAAAGCCTCTGAGAACATATGTTTCATTCCTGGCTCCTGAGAGCCAGCTGGGCTGGCAAATGGCCAGAGTGAGCTAAGCAAGGGTTAAAGACCCACTGTTGCTTGAATTTCAGATATACTGGACTCATTGGCCTGCCAAAAAAAAGCATCAGACCTTCATGGACACCCCAATATTCCTCTGCATGGGCTGGTGTAGCTTCATACCCAATAGAGAAGGGCAACAAAGTTGGTGAGGGCTTGGAACACAAGCCCTGTGAGGAGAGGCTGAGGGAGCTGGGGTTGATTAGCCTGGAGAAGAGGAGGCTCAGGGGAGACCTTCTTGCTGTCTACAACTACCTGAAGGGAGGTTATAGCCAGGTAGGGCTTGGTCTCTTCTGCCAGGCAACCAGCACCAGAACAAGAGGACACAGTCTCAAGCTGTGCCAGGGGAAGTTTAGGCTGGATGGTAGGAAGAAATTCTACACAGAGAGAGTGATTACCCATTGGAATGTGCTGCCCAGGGAGGTGATGGAGTCACCATCATTGGAGGTGTTCAGGAGGAGACTTGATAGGATGCTTGGTTTAGTTGATTAGGTGGTGTTGGATGATGGGTTGGACGCGGTGGTATCTAAGGTCTCTTCCAACCTGGTCTGGTCTATTCTATTCTATTCTATTCTATTCTATTCTATTCTATTCTATTCTTCCTATCCTATCCTATCCTATCCTATCCTATCCTATCCTATCCTATCCTATTCCTCCATCCAACAAATCTCCAGCTCAGGAGTTCAGCCTGATTTAAATGAGTGTGGGAATCACCTGTATGTGTTGTTTTTTTTCCCTAAAGCTGAAACAAGATTCTACGTGTGGGTGGGGAATGAAATCCCAACATTTAGCTATAGAGCCTTGGAAGGCAGCAGGGAAGTGCAGGTAAATAAGTGCAGCACATTATCCCATTTATTTGAGGCATGGATTGGAATGGCAAAGCAGGAGCGTGCTCTTTGCACCTCTGGAACAGAGAAGGAGCGCGGGATAAACAGTGTGGCGTGGGTGTAAAATCAGTTGATGGGCTGGGAGCATCTGTGGGGGATGTGGTACGTGGCTTGGATAACTATCAGAGAAGAGGGCAATGCAGGGGAGCTGCAGACCTCACTGCAAAGAGACAACAACGAGCAACTGCTGTGTGCAGTAGTTCTTGGAGCAGCAGTGTGGGGTATCAGGGCATGGGGAGACAGGTGCAGCCCTCAGCTCTGGCCAGCCCCATGCCTGCATTGCGCTCCTACACTCAGGAGGGCAAATCACATCCCAGAAAACCTGCACTCAATTAAAACAATAACCCAATCAGCCCCTTGAAGGACCCCCCCCCCCCCCCCCCCCCCCCCCAGCTCCGTGTTCATCGGTGACAGGTCCCAGAGGAGACCACAAGGGCCCATGGAATAGCCCCTCCTCCACAGAGGCAGCAATCAGATCCCTAGTGGTAGCAATCAGAGCTGGGCTGGCTGTGAGAGTTAATCAAAACCTAGCTGTAATTAGAGCAGAGCCTGTCTGAGCTCCTGATTAATACATCGATGCCTTTGTTACGGGCAGGCTGCTGGCTGCTGGCAGGGCTGTGAGCAGGGGGGGCTGCCATGGAGGGAGGGAACTGCCAAGGAACTTGTTCCAAATCCCAAATGCAACGACATGACTTCACCAAGGAGATTTATGGGTTTAATACACCCTCCTCAGCCAGAGTGGGGAGAGGATTACATAGAATCACAGAATCAGTAAGGTTGGAAAAGACCTCAGAGATCATCAAGTCCAACCTATCACCCAACACCATCTAATCAACTAAACCATGGCACCAAGCACCCCATCAGTCTCTTCTTAAACACCTCCAGGGATGGTGACTCCACCACCTCCCTGGGCAGCACATTCCAATGGCCAATCTCTCTTACTGTGAAGAACTTCTTCCTAACATCCAGCCTGAACCTCCCCTGGTGCAGCTTGAGACTGTGTCCTCTTGTTCTGGTGCTGGTTGCCTGGGAGAAGAGACCAGCCCAGTATGGGACTCCTCCCCGGCAGAGGAAGATGAAGGGTGAGGTGGTACAACAATGAATATACTGTCTGTAAAGACTTGTGCAGGTGTGACATGCATGTCTGTGTGTATGTCATAGACTCATAGAACCTTAGAGGTTGGAAGGGACCTCCAGAGGTCATCCAGTCCAACCCCCCTGCCAGGATAGGGTCACCCAAGGCAGTCTGCACAGGAATGCATCCAGGTGGGGCTCAAAAGCCTCCAGAGGAAGAGACTCCACAGACCCCCTGGGCAGCCTGCTCCAGGGCTCTGTCACTCTCACTGTAAAGAAGTTTCTCCTCATGTTGAGGTGAAATCTTCTATGTTCCAGTTTGTACCCATTGTTCCTTGTCTTATTGCTGTGCTCCACCAAAAGAAGATTGGCCTCCTCCACCTGACACCCACCCCCCAGATATTTGTAGAGTCTTCTCTTCCCCAGGCTAAACAGCCCCAGGGCTCTCAGTCTCTCTTCAGAGGGGAGATGTTCAAGTCCCCTAACCATCCTTGTGGCTCTCTGTTGGACTCTCTCCAGCAGGTCCCTGTCTCTCTTGAACTGGGGAGCCCAAAATTCGACCCAATACTCCAGATGTGGTCTCACTAGGGCAGAGTAGAGGGGAAGAAGAACCTCCCTAGAGCTGTATAATATGGTGCTGGGAAAGGACACACACATGTATCTTGGGTATATTGCATGTTCTGAGCACATTCACAGGATCACAGACTCCTGACTCTCTCATCCTGTGAACTCACTTGGAACATGCAATGTATTGCTGTATTTTTCTAGGGAGAGCAGAGATCTCCCAGCTGTCCAGGAATATTTGTGACTGCATCCAAGTTACTTCTTTTTTTTTTCCTCAATCCAAATGCTCAACAAATGTTTTCCCATCGCTCCACTGGCTCTGTTGCTGTTTATTTGTCTTGCAGTGGTGCCTGTACCTTCCACAGAGGGGATCTGGTGCGGTGCTCCACCAGCTGCCACATCCATAGTCCCAGGCTGCCTGTTTATTGCTCTCCCTGCCTGCACAGGGTGAGGGAAAACCAGCAGGACTTGTCAGAAAGTGTCCATGCTCAGCATGACTCTGGTCTCCTGGCCTAAAAAGCCCAGCAGCCATTGCCTTTGTACCAGGCAAGGCACTGCAGCCCCAGAAGCTGCATGGTCTTGTGGTATGGCATCTGCTGCTCTGCTCCCTGGTAGACTAAGGTACAGTCCCCAGCAGAACCACAGAATCCTTTAGGCTGGAAAAGACCTTTAAGTCCAGCTGTTAACCCAGCACTGCCAGGTCACCACTAAACCACATCCCTCAGCACCACATCTGCACAGCTTTGAAATCCCTCCAGGGATGGGGACTCATCCACTGCCCTGGGCAGCCTCTTCCCAGGGCTTTTGGAGCAGGCATTTTTCCTAATGTCCAAGAGAGGGACAGAGAGAGGAAAGAATAAGGGAGGGAGACAACCTGCAGTGCCCCTCCAATGGGGCAGCCTGGATGGGGACACTGCTGCACCACCCTCACTGTCCTGTGCTCAGTTGCCTGGGTGAGCAGTGCCACACTGGTCTGGGGGCATTACAGATCTCACTGCTGACAACCAGCTGGTGAGCAGCTTTTTCTAAATCACCTGACCTTGTCTGCAAACATCACCAGGCCATGGAGGAAGGACAAAACTTGGGGATGATCACTCTGTGGTAAGGGTTGTGTTTCTAAGGCTGTGATGATCCCCCCTCTATCCCACCTGGTCTTCTGATGCATCTCCCCATATCCTGCACTGATGCTAGCTTTCCTCCTTCTGCCTTGGCTGTGGAATAATGGTGCTGCTGGTGGAGCACACTGTGTTGGGCTGGGGAGCACTGGGACTATGGAAGGGAGCATGGTCCTGCTTGGAGAAAGGCTCAAAAGGTGGCAGGATCCCATGTGTGCTGCTGAGTGCACCCCACCCACCCCCCAACCCCAAGCAGCATCCCAGTGAAGGTCCTCATGGAGATCTGCTGCAGCTCATGGAGTGCCCTGAGCTGGTCCTACCTCTGCTTCCTGGGACAAGCTGTGCTGGTGAAAGGGCAAAGCAATGCTTCAAGCCTTGCCCTCTATGTCTCCGGTGGTGCTACAGAGAGGTGTGTCAGGAGATCATGAATCCAGCACACTGCCTGGCAGTTTGCTTCAGCATCATCACCCAGTGATGGTCACCATGCCATGTGTGTCCCTGGAAGCACTGTGGATGGGGTGGGGAGGAGAGCAAGTATTTTGTATTAGGGAGAAGTGATTAACCCCTCCTCTAACTGGATGCTCAAGAAGCCTTCAAGAAACTCATTCTCCTCTGCCAAATCAGGGGTGAGGAATCAGCTCTGCCACCAGTTTCCCCAGAAGTGTTTTTCTTCATCTCATTCTTCTTTTATGACTTAAAATAGGAGACAAAGACCCTCGGGGTTCCTGCAGAGCTGCTCCAGTTGCCATGGAAATAACCCTTGATAATAGCTTCACCATAAACCAGGAATCATTTGCTTTGGGGACCTGGAGTACTCATGTTGTGCCTCTGCATACTCAGAAAACTGGTGATGCTGTGACCACTCTGGTCTCACCCCTGAGCCTGGTCATTGCTGGTGGCATGCAGGGAGCTGGGAGTGCCTGTCCTCATATCACAGCACTGAGAATCCTGAGTCCCAGAGGAGTCTCATGGCAGGAGGTGCTGGCACACAGGGTCAGGCTGCCTGGCAGGGGTTTGCCTGGGCCACATCCTGTCCCAGCAGGCACTGGTGGGTGGGAATGAGTCTAGGGGAAAAGGGATAGGAGTGATGTTGGGGTTAGAGGAGATGGTTTTATCACTGCACTTTTTTGTAGCTCTGATGCTGAGTGGTTAGCTTCAGACAAACCTGGTGTGGTCAGTGGCCTGGCTGGGCTGGTCTTGGTCTTGTAGAGCTTGGGGTCAGACCAACTGGGTTGGTGTTAGACTGATTGGAGTGGCATTGGGCAAATATTGAACTGGCTGGGCCAGTGCTGGACTGATTGTGCTGGCAGTGTTCTGGCTGTACTAGTGTCTGTCTGGTTGTGCCAGTGTCCCACTTTTGCCAGTGGCTGTCAGGAGTTGGAGGAGCAGGACCATGCCCTGGGCAGGGCACAGCAGGACTGTGCTGGGGAAGGGCCCTGGGGTGCTTTAGGTAGGTCAGTTGTGCTGGTAAAACCTTTTATTGTTTTCCACCTTTGGATTGCTTCAGGAGCTTCTGTCACTGGAAGAACTTGTCCTCCTCCACCAAAGCTTCCTGGGAGCAGCCTGTCTTCTGCTGAAGGCATTTCTTCTCTATAGGCTGTCTCCATCCTTCCTCTGGGCCCAAATAGACAGAGCTTTCCTTTCCTTCCTCTTCAGAGAAAACCCCTAAAGCTGAAACATCTTGAGGCTCTCCTCTTGCAGTGGAGGATAGGAGGTTGGGACTGCCGGAGCTTGCTGCTGCTGGCTTGAAGGCATCTTCAGCTTGCAGCTGCCTGCTGAGGGTCATGTTAATTGTCCCAAACTCCTTTTACTTGAGCACTGGCTTGGCCATACTCTTGTGGATGAAGGCACTAAATAACATGCTGAAGCTCTCTGGGCAGGGAGCTGCAAAGCACAGGAGGGGCCACGTTCCAGACCTGCACCTGCTGGCTCTCTCCCTGCCAGGCAAGAGTGAGGCCATTTAAGCCCAGGGTAAAGAGCTCAGCTGAGGGCTTTGGGTAAACTCCTCGCTCTACTGCTTTGGTTATCTGTAAATAGAGCAGTGCTAGTGTGACCTCCCTCCCAGCACAGCTTCTGCAAGTCTGGCCCAGAGCTGATGGATGCTGGAGGGCTGTGTGCTGGGTGACCCACAGATGCTGGAGGAGTTACGTGCTTCCCACAGGGTGGGAGGGTATGTGTTCATTCCTTCTGTGGCCCTTATGATCAGGGAGGGACACAGAGGGGACCAGCTTGCATGTGGTATGTTGGATGGAGGCTGCCCTGGCTGGGTGCAGGCTCTCACCCTGCTCGCTGTCTGCCTTGGCAGGTGTATGAGAGTGGCAGCAACGTGGACCAGTTTGTGACGCGCTTCCTGCTGAAGGAGACTGCAAACCAGACCCAGTCACTGCTGAGCTCTGTGGAGAGTGCTGTGGATGCCATTGATGAGCAAACCAACCCTGCCAGGTCTGCCACACCTGATTTCCTTCCTGCTCCCTGGGGGGGTGGAGGGGGAGGTGGAGGATGCTTTCCTGTGATGAAGAAAAATGCATCAGGTGGTGTGCAGGAGAAAAAAGCAGCTGAGCAAGCAGCTCCTTTCTCTTTGCCTCCCTTCCCAGCTTCCTGACAGCTCTAGGAGCTTTTTTCCACCTCTCTGTCTTGGCCTGTTCCATGTTCTCTCACAGACCTAAGGGTCCCTCTTGACTCTTTCACCCCCAAGTGATGCAAACAAGGGCAGCACACTGAAGCCAGGCTGGGCAGCGGTGTGAGCACAGGGGTGCTTCTCCTAGCAAAGCCGCTGGTCCCATCCATGGGATGTGTCTGGGGTGTGCTGGCAACCGCCCATGTTGTGTGGCTTCCCGTGCTGGGGTGCTGTCCTGTCCTTCCTGCGGGGGCACCCACGAGGCAGAGTCATCCATGGAGGCAAAAGGTGCCTCCTCCCTTGGTCCCATGTGAGTGGACTCACCATCCCCTCAGCTGAGCATGTGCTACCGAGCTTGGAGAAGACAGCTGCGAGATTTCTGGAGTGCTATGAGGGCTAAAACTTCAGCGCAGCCCCCCTTGGTGTCACAGTGTCACTCTCTTCCCCAGAGCACCACCACCACCAGCTGTGGCCAGGACAGGTTGCCATGGAAACCGTTCATTAGCTGCTCATGAAGTGATTCTCTCTCCTGCCATCCCTACAAATCAGGAAGCCATGGGATGTTTGGGAGGATGCCTCGGCTTCCCCGAGCTGTGGGTAGGCAGAGGGGACCAGGCACAGGGACCACAGAGAGTGAAGATCCCAGCTCCCTGCTGGGACACCCCAAGGACCACAGTGCTCAGTTATAGAATAGAATAGAATAGAATAGAATAGAATAGAATAGAATAGAATAGAATAGACCAGACCAGGTTGGAAGAGACCTTCAAGATCATCGTGTCCAACCTATCACCCAACACCATCAACTAGACCATGGCACCAAGCAGCCCATTCAGTCTCCTCCTAAACACCTCCAATGATGGTGACTCCACACCTCCCCTGGCAGCCCATTCCAATGGGCAATCACTCTCTCTATGAAGAATTTCTTCCTAACATCCATCCAGATCTTGGTGTTTTGGGTTTGAACAGCAGCAGCAGTTGCATCCACGCCAGGTGACATTGGTCTGGGTCTCACAGGAGCTGTGGCTGGCTGGGACACAGGGAGCCCCTGGGAAGTTCTGGTGGCATCTCATCAGCTTTCCTAGGAGGAATGCTCTGCATTTCATTACATCACATCCATGCCTTCTGCCCATTTTAGGAGGAAACCACTGGCCTGTGGCAAACCTCGTGGAAAACACATGGGGAAAAAACAAGTAAGAGTGTGACAGAAGCCCAAGAGCAGACGGAGCAATTAGAGCCCATGAAAGACTTTGCAGGCTTTTATTTGCAGACATGTGGGCCCAGTTCATAATGAGGAGCATTGTGGCTGGGTTCTCATGGTGCTAATAACAACAACAACAACAATAAAACAAAAAATCAACCCACAACAGAAGAGAAAAAAAAAAAATTGATTTGGTGCATCTGTTTGAAGACAAAGAGGTGACCTGAAAAGCACCAAAACACAGGGCTGTAAAACCAAGTGGGAGAGCAAAGCATCCCAGCCCGAGACACCTCATTAAGTTGTGATTAAAAAAGAAGTCTCTGTGTGCTCTTGCCTAATTTCCTGCCTATTGACAGGGGATTATTCAGCCCTGGCAGGGGGATTGTTGCACAGCCTGCAGCAGCCAGGGTTTTCCTGCCACCTCTTATCGCTGTGCTTCTTTCCTTATCTTGGAGATGTTCTTCAGCACCAGGTCTGCTTGTCACATTCCTGTGGGCATGGTCAAGTCCACGCTGGCTGATGTGGGGGCACAACAGCAGCCTGGACATAGAAGCATAGAACAGGATCAAAGAATTGTTTCGTTTGGAAAAGAAGTCTAAGATCAAGTCTAACCGTCAGCTTAAGACCACCGTGGCCATTAAACCATGTCCTGAAGTGCCACGGCCACACAATCCTTGAACACCTCCAGTGATGGTGACTCCACCACCTCCCTGGGCAGCCTGTGCCAATGCCTGACTACTCTTGCAGCAAAGAAATCTGTGCTGATTTCCAGCCTAAATCTCCCCTGGCACAATTTCAGGCCATTTCACCTCATTCTATTGCTTGATACTAGGGAGAGGAGACTGACCTTCACCTCAGGTAGTTACAACTACAATGAGCCAATGAGGTCTCCTCTCAGCCTCCACTTCTCCAGGCTGAACAATCCCAGTTCCCTCAGCTGCTCCTCACCAGAACCTGTTCTCTAGACCCTTCACCAGACATTGCTCCTTCTGCACCAAAGTAGTCAGCTGAAATCATCTGGTGTAGCTGGTGAGGGTAAAGAGGTAAAGGGTAAAGAGCCCTATGAGGAGAGGCTGAGGGAGCTGGGGTTGCTTAGCCTGGAGAAGAGGAGGCTCAGGGGAGACCTTCTTGCTGTCTGCAACTCCCTGAAGGGAGGTTGTAGCCAAGTGGGGGTTGGTCTCTTCTCCCAGGCAACCAGCACCAGAACAAGAGGACACAGTCTCAAGCTGTGCCAGGGGAGGTTTAGTCTGGATGTTAGGAAGAAATTCTTCCCAGAAAGAGAGATTGGCCATTGGGATGTGCTGCCCAGGGAGGTGATGGAGACACCATCCCTGGAGGTGTTTAGGAAGAGACTGGCTGGGGTGCTTGGTGCCATGGTTTAGTTGATGAGATGGTGTTGGATGATAGGTTGGACTCAATGATCTCGAAGGTCTCTTCCAACCTGGTCTGGTCTATTCTATTCTATTCTATTCTATGCCATGCCATGCCATGCCATGCCATGCCATGCCATGCCATTCCATTCCATTCCATTCCATTCCATTCCATTCCATTCCATTCCATTCCATTCCATTCTATTCTATTCTATTCTATTCTATTCTATTCTATTCTATAGAGCTGAAGGGTAAAGAGGGAGCTGAGTGCCTGAGGAGGGGCAGGAGAGCAGGGATGATGCTGGCTGGTGTCATGTCCATCAGCTCCCCAGTGCTCAGCATGGTGCCTTCATCCAGGAGCTGCATGGCTGGCCAGAGGTGCCAAGACCAGACAGGGCTTTTGGATAACCTTTGTCAGCACACAGACGTAACAGAGCTGCTCTCACTGGAAGGAAACCTTGGAAGCCCTTTGGGCAGCTCAGCCTCTCCCTCTGCAGCTCAGGCTTCCCACCAGTGGAGGAGGAAGGAAAGAGAGGATCATTCTTCCCACAGCTCATTCCCATCTCACTGCACATGGATGGCAGCTGCAAAGCCTTGTCTCTAGCTTCCAAATGAATGAGGGCCTGGAGCTGGATGGTCATTGATGCCTCATATGCATGCATTCATGCATGCTCCTTTTCTCCAAGGGGTGCTGCAGGCCAAATGGACTTCCTAGCCCCAGAGGAAGAAGCCAAGGTGGAAAAGATGCTGCAGTGGAGAACCACAGCCTGTTGGTGGCATAAATGGTCAGGCTGCCAGGAGGGCAGGCAGGCTTTTCCTGCTTCTGGGCAGCAGTTTGGGCATGGGCAGCTCATGTGCTGTCCAAGTGAGGGCAACTTCTCCCATGTTAGTCTCCAAAGCCACCTGACTGCAAAAATGGTCCCCCTGAGGTGCAGCCACTCAGCTGGGCACACCTATCAGTGCCCAAATGTCCAATGCTAGCTGTGCCTGGCTGGGGGAGAAAAAAATCTCCATGGGCTGCAGCAAATGCCAGGGGGGCTGCTGGGATGTTTCAGAAGCAGGAAAGAAAAGTGACATCTGGAAGCAGCCCAGTGATGGTGCTTTCATCTTGCCCCATTCCCCATGCCAGCTTCCCCTCTCCAAGGGGTCTGATGTTGGTGGCTCAAGCTGTGCTGGACATGCCCAGCCCTCCCTGATGGCCTCTGTGCTCTCTGGTTGCAGGCACTACCCCAGCAAGGCTGGCCATGGGCAGGTGGATACCTGGTATGACAGCCCCATGCCCAGCTACTCTCCCACCAGCTGGGTGGTCCCCAAGGAGCATGGAAAGAGCTTCCAGACTGGTAAGTGATGGCATTTTCCTGGCTGTGCTGGCTGGCTGGGGTGGCTCAGGGAGCTTGGGGAAGGGAGCTGCAGAAGCACAGAAGTGATGCCCAGTTCCCCGTGGGGCAGCAGGGCTCTTAGAGGTTCCCACGGTGCCTCTCATGCCATCATGTCCTCCACACAGGTTCCCCTGACACCAAAGCAGAGGGGCTGGAGGGGCAGATCAACAGGCTGGCTGAGCTGATTGGCAGGCTGGAGGACAAGGTAAGGATCAGCATTTCCACACATGGGGCTGTCCCTTTGGTGTCCCTGCACCCCCACCACCTCCCTGCCCTGGTTGGGATGGAGGTGATCAAAAGGTGGCCATGCCCATCCCTCTTCTGTGGTGTAAACAGGCTGTGGGTGGGAGCTGGACTGCTGCTGCTGGGGATGTTGGAGCATCTAATCAGCTGGCAGCAGCTATTGGATGTGGAACAATTAACTGTGAGGGGTTTTTAATCAAGAAGAAGCATAAGGAGGAAGGCAACATCCCTTGCAGAGGCAATCTTACTCCATCTAGGGACTGATGGAGAAGATGTTGCAGTGCAGGCCACATTTCTGGAAACCTCCTGGATTGCACCTTCAGAGCAGAAGGGATCAGGGGAAAGGTGGTGATTTGCTTGCAGGCAGAGAGGTGCTGGGGAGCTTGAGGGCAGGACAATGTCAGTCATGATTGATAGAGGAAACAGGAGCAGGCCTGAGGCTGGGAAGGCACAGTGGGCACTGAGGAGGGCTGGGTACCCCTGCTCCTGCCATCCCAGGGACAACAGGGGGACTGTGAAAAGGTGACAGCTGTTCAGGGGCTGATGCAAGGACACGGTGTGGGGGATGCTGGCTGCTCTGGGAGCACAGGCAGCTTTTGCAGAGGCTCCTGACAGGAGGGTGTGAACCTGCAAAGAGCTCCCACAGCCATCCCGTGCAGAGAAGGGACACAGCCCGTTATGCCAAGCCCTGGGGACAGTAACTCACAGGCCTGGGAGGGACACACGTGCTCAGCCCACTCCCCCCAGCATTGCTGTGCTGCCTTTTCCAGACTCTCTGGTTCGACCTGCACCAGCGGCTGTCAGACAGCGAGAGCACAGCTTGCACGGTGAGCTGCCCTGCAGCGTGGGAGCACTCGGGGCGGGGGGGGCGGGATGGGGAGGTGGGGAGGGGCTTCTCACCATGTTTTTTGTGTCTCACACGCTGCTGTGTTTGGGGGGGGCTGGCAGTACCTGCTCCTGGTGCGGGATGAGATGACCGTGTCACACAAGCATCTGAGCGAGTTCTGCAGCTCCCTGAAGCAGTACCTGAAGAGCGTGGCTGGGGAGCGGGACTGCTTCCAGTGGGTACCACCCGCAGCTGGGGGCTGGGGTCACAGGGCAGGGGGGGCTCAGCAGGGGTCCCAGGGCAGGGGTGTTCAGCTGGGGTCACAGGGCAGGGGGGGCTCAGCTGGGGTCACAGGGCAGGGGGGGCTCAGCTGTCCTCGCTCAGCTGGGGTCACAGGGCAGGGGGTGCTCAGCTGGGGTCACAGGGCAGGGGTTGCTCAGCTGGAGTCACAGGGCAGGGAGTGTTCAGCTGGGGTCCCAGGGCAGGGGTTGCTCAGCTGGGGTCACAGGGCAGGGGTTGCTCAGCAGGGGTCACAGGGCAGGAGGTGTTCAGCTGGGGTCACAGGGCAGGGGTTGCTCAGCAGGGGTCACAGGGCAAGGAGGTGTTCAGCTGGGGTCACAGGGCAGGGGATGCTCAGCTGGGGTCACAGGGAAGGGGTTGCTCAGCAGGGGTCACAGGGCAGGGGGTGCTCAGTTGGGGTCACAGGGCAGGTGCTGCCCTTGCAGCAAGATGTACCCCACCACATGAAGGTCTGAGGCAAACCAGCCAGAATTTGGGGTACAAAACCTCTTTTGCATGGGCTGGGGAGTGCAGGGAGGGAGTCCCACCCCACCTGGGCTGCTGGGGTTTGGGTCACCCCTTGGTGGGGTGATGAGGCAGGAGGGATACCCCATGGTTTGAGGCTCACTGCTCTCCCTGCTCCTGCCAGTGTCACCGGGGTGAAGCTGCCTGATGGAGTCACCTTCATCATCTATGAGTTCTGGGAGACTGAGGAGGACTGGAAGAGGTAGGGGAGGGGGTTGCAAAAAAGCTCTTCCTTTGCTGGGGTGCTCAGGCATGGAGGGATATTGGAACTGCTGAGCCCCAAGCTCTGTCTGATGGCAGAGGCAGGGCTGTCTGTCCTGGGGCTATCATTGTAAAGGGGACAGGGTGGCATGGGAGGTGTCTGTCCATCTCTCACCTGAAGCTGCCTTTGGACATGGAGGATGGGAGGTCTCACTGTCCTGAATCATGGCAGGGTGCTTTGCCCAAGGGAAGGGCGAGAAGGCTCCCAGCCCCTGCCAGAGCCCAGAGAGTTGCAGGGGGCTGGGAGGGTGATTTCAGTGGACACTGTCACTCACTCTCTCCTGCTGGGCGCAGGCACCTGCAGAGTGCCATCTACAAGGGCTTCCAGCATGTCAAGGTGGACACGTTGAGCCAGCCTGAGGCCATCTCTAGTGTGGCTGTGCCAGGTAGGAAAGTGGCAGCCCCACGGGGTGGGGGACGTGGACCCTCGGGTGGCCAGCACTGCTCCCACTGCTGGTGAGCAGGGGCCACAGACTGGGGAGCAGCGTGGGAGGGACAAGGTGGATCAGAGTGACCCTCTGGTGCCGTTCCCCTGCAGCTGCCTGGTGCACCCTGAGCCGAGAGTGACCACCTCTGGGGGGGGTGGTCCGCCAGCCCCTGTCCCTGCTGCAGGGTGGCTGTGACTCCCCCCCTGTGTGGCTGGGTGGTGGGAGGTGTTGGTGTGATCTGTCTGCAGTGAAGGAAACCCCTGTGTGTGTCCCCAGCACCCCATGGGTCCCCCTCTCCCAGATACCCTGTCACCCGGGTCACCTCTCCCTGGAGTGGGATGGTCTCTGGTTGGGGGGCAGAGCGGGGTCTGCCAGGGAGAGGTTGGCATGGTTTGGGGTGAGGGGTGGCATCCCCCAGGCATGGGCAGGTGGGGATGGATGGGAGGCAGGGTGGACACAGCCAGATGATGGGGAGGGAGTTGATAAGGGATGGGAGTGGGAGGCTGGAGTACCCTCTGGGGGGTGCAATTTGGGAGTCCCTGCTAGTCCCCCAAGGCCACCTAGATAGGGGCCTGGGAGGGGGCAGTGAGGCTGCATCCAGTGAGCATCCCTGCAGGGACAGGAACCTGTGTCCCTGGGAGGGGGCTCAGGGTGGTGGCAGAGGGGTATCCCTGCTCCCAGGGTGGTCCCAGGGGTGTCCTTGGGTTGTGTGGGGTGGCAGTGGATGCCTTGCAGGCATGAGGGTGACAGCTCCCCCTCCCGGTTCCTGGGGTCTGTAGGTCTGTCTGTGTGTCTGTCTGGCCCATCCTGCCCCGACCCTGCCACGCCCGGGGTCGCTCAGGATGCGTGGCCGATACCCTGTCCCGTCTTTATTTGCCACTCTATGATGGCCACAGTGATATCAAATAAAACCACCATGGGCTCCAGCGGTGTGCTAGTGTCCTGGGGGCTGTCCAGGGATGGGGGGCATGGTGGGGAGCGTGGTGGAGGTTCCATGGTCCCTCAGCGCAGCAGCCCCAGCACGGCCAGGGCAGCACTCTGCCCGCAGACAAAGGCACCGACAAGCACGGAGAGGACACCCCAGGTGATGAGAGCAGCCCTGTGGGGACACGAGAGGGGCCAGTGGGACAGAGCTGGCCTCAGTAACATGCCACCCACGGGCAACTCCCTGATGCCTGGGCACACCCCTGATACCTCTGCACATCCCCTGTATCTGGGCACAACCCCATTGCCTGGTCACATCCCTGGTAACTGAGCTCACCTCTGGTGCCCAGGCAGGTCCCCATCACCTGGGCACACCCCTGATACCTCGGCACATCCCCTGTATCTGGGCACAACCCCATTGCCTGGTCACATCCCTGATAACTGAGCACACCTCTGGTGCCCAGGCAGGTCCCCATCACCTGGGCACACCCCTGATACCCAGGCACGTCCCTCCATACCCACTCTTCGGCCCCACAGCAGACTGTCTCTCACAGCAAGTGCCCCCTGCTTCCAGGGACTACATGTGCTTCAAATCCCCCTCCTCACAGGCCTCCCACCTCAGCCAGTGTGACCTCCAGGTACCCTACCTGGGCCATGGGTCATGAGGTGCTGCACCCTGCCCCTGCCCGCTGCAGACACTCACCTTTTGCGTGGCCCCAGGGCGCAGGTCCCAGTCATGCACACCAGGCACAGCCCTGCCACCAAGGCAGAGGTTCAGCACCAGCGTCACATCATCCAGCACCCAGGCCCCCACCAACACAGCCCTGCACCCTCAGAAGGGGAGCAGAAGGGGACACCACCACCACAGCCCCTTCCTGCAGCGCTGCCCTTGGCAGCGGCAATCCCTTTCCTCCCTCCCACCGCTCGCTCTTGCCTGGGAAGATGAAGATGAAGAAGGCGCTGATGCCCCCGATGAGCTCGATGACCTTGCCGATGTCCGGGACGAAGAGGGCGATGACGAGGGTGCTGGCCATCCAGGCCACCGTCAGGGCCACCCGGCTCCACCGCTCGCCTGCCTCGGGCAGCGTCCTGCCTCTGCGCTTGGGGGGTGCCCACGCGTCCCGCACCACCGACCTAAGGGAGGTTTCGGGGGGGCTGATGGGACACGGGCTCTGGGGGGTGACCCTTGCCTCGCCACCAACCCCCTCACCTGCCCAGCAGCACCACGATGGGGTAGATGGTGACAACGGAGACGCCAAAGAGCAGGCGGGCAACGATGACAGCTGGGTCGTTCCCCGGGTAGGACATCAGCACGTCAGAGGCCACGGCCTTGCCGAAGGTCAGGTAGCCGTAGAGCCCTGCCAGCAGAACGTGGAGGTGGGATGCTCCCACCCCATCCCCCCTGCAAGAAGGACCTCGAGGAGGATGGATGAGCCCTGGGGACAGGAGACACTCCACCCCCCCCCCCAGGGCAAGGAGAGGATGAAGGGCTCTGGTGCTGGGGTTACCGGTGAGGGAGTAGATGAGTAGGCAGATGAGCATGGAGAGCACCGAGACAGCGACCCAGTGGGAGAAGCTCTGGTTGTGCATGCTGCTGTAGATGGCCACACAGGCCTCGTGGCACTGCAAGGCATGGCAGGGGGAGGGGTGGTGCGGGGACAACCCCCACCCCCAGTGCCTTCCCTCCTACCCATGGGTGCCCTGTCCCATTCTCCCCCATTCCCAGGAGCTTGTGTCCCTCCCCACAGGTACTTCTGGTGACATCGATGGGTCACCCTCCCTGCAAATCCCCCCTGCAAGGGATGTTCTCCCTGTGAGCCAGGGTTCCAGGAACAGCGGGGCCAGGGTGACCTACCTGGAAGCCAAAGCAGATGGTGGGGATGACACTGAAGATGGAGGCCCAGGAGGAGACCCTGTGGCATGGGTGGAAAGAAGTAAAGAGCAAAGGGCATGAGGCTCTCAGAAGCAGAAGGGACCTTGGCATAAATTATGAAGCCTGGGTACCACCATGGGAATCTCTCCCCCTGTGAATCTCTCACCCTGTGATTCTGGGAGAAGGGAGGATTGCTGTGGTGTAAGCTGGGGCTGGGGGTGCCACCCAGCCATCAATGTGCCAGCTCTGTCCCCAGCTCAACCCCCACCCCTGCACTGGCTCCAGCCCTGCCCCATGCCACTGATGATGCCGTGGAGGATGGGGTGGGAGGGACACAGGGCTGACCCCCACCCCTACTACCTGGAGGTCTGGGAAGGCTCAGAGGAGCCCAAGGTCTTGTCCTGCAGGTAGTACTTCAGGATGATAACCACAGTGAGGTAGCAGGCGGCCAGTGTGCCCAGGATGCTGCCAGGGCATGAGAGAACATCAGCACACCGACCCCCAGCAGCTGGAGGTCCCACAGGCACCCGGGAGGAGTTGGTGTGGTTTACAGGGTGCCCAGGGATAGGCCACTACAGGGGGCAGCCCAGGTAGTACCTGGAGTACTTCTGGAAGCCAATCTCCCTGGGGACAGAGAGCGGGAAGATGACAAGGACACAGAGAGCCGAGAGGGTGACGCGCTGGTCCATGTACCAGGGGGGTGCCGAGGGACTCTCACTCAGTGTCCCGTTGGGGTACAGGGAGTCACACACTGTGAGGGGGAACAGGTGGGTCAGCTGCATCCCCAAAATTGGCCCACTGGGGGATGGAAGCATCAGACCAGCAAGTCCTGTGTCCTCGGGGATCACAAGAAAACCCCGGGGCAGCCCCCAGCCCACGTGGGACTCCTTCCCGCTATTCACAGGATGCACTAGCCCTGAACAAGCCCCGAATGAGGTGAGGGGAAACAACTCACACTTCTCCAGCTGGTCACCCACCACCCTCAGGAGGGCCACGGAGATCATGAAGAGGTTGAGGAGGAAGCAAACCTCGCAGAGCTTCCCCACCGCCGCCCCGCACACTGCCCGGACGACCCCCTGGTAGGTGGGCTGGGTGCTGAGGGCCGCAGCGTAGCCTAGCACCGCCAGCCCACTCACCAGGAAGACCAGCGAGCCCTGTGGGGACAGGACCCAGCAGAAGCACCACGCTGACCCTCCAACACCCCCGGGACCCAGGGACACCCAGCAGGGCATGGCCAGGGCAGGCTGCTGGCTAGGTCGCCTTGTGGCACGGATAACACTATGAACAGGGACGAGCAAAAGGATAGAGAAGCAGCCCTGTGTTACACTTCGGGGTTCGTTTGGGGGTCTGAGAGCGTGAAGGGGACCAGCCACCAGTTTCACGTTAGGGTGAGCTGGGAGTGTGGCTCTCGATGCATACAGGGTCCCTGGAACGGTACTGGCTCTGGCAGTCCTGCTCTGCCTGCTCTGCCTTTCAGTCTGTGTGGGCTCGAAGCAGAAGATTTCCCCCAGACCCTCAAACCCCGGAACAGGTGCACCCCTCCGTCCCTTCATCCCTTTCCCCAAGCCAGAAGTGTCCTCCTCTTCCTTTGGGGATGCCGCTGCCCGCAGCCCCTCGCCCCCGTCCTGCCGCGGTGCTCCCCTTACCAGCTCCACCAGGAGGGCGGGGACGGCCCCGCCGGCCCTGCCGAAGGCCCAGGGGAAGCTCAGCAGCCCCGCGCCCAGCGCTGATTTCAGCATGATGAAAACGGCCCCGGCGGAGGAGAGCCCGGCGCTGCGCCCCGCCGCCGCCGGCAGCAGGGGCCGGCCCTCGCCCCGCTCCATCCCGCCGCCTCCCTGGCAGCGCTCTGCGCCGGGGCGGGCAGGGGGAGCGCAGCCCCTCTCACCCCCTCCCTTCCCTCCGCCGGGGCGGGCAGGGGGAGCGCAGCCCCTCTCACCCCCTCCCTTCCCTCCGCCGGGGCGGGCAGGGGGAGCGCAGCCCCTCTCACCCCCTCCCTTCCCTCCGCCGGGGCGGGCAGGGGGAGCGCAGCCCCTCTGTCACCCCCTCCCTTCCCTCCGCCGGGGCGGGCAGGGGGAGCGCAGCCCCTCTGCCACCCCCTCCCTTCCCTCCGCCGGGGCGGGCAGGGGGAGCGCAGCCCCTCTCACCCCCTCCCTTCCCTCCGCCGGGGCGGGCAGGGGGAGCGCAGCCCCTCTCACCCCCTCCCTTCCCTCCGCCGGGGCGGGCAGGGGGAGCGCAGCCCCTCTCACCCCCTCCCTTCCCTCCGCCGGGGCGGGCAGGGGGAGCGCAGCCCCTCTGCCACCCCCTCCCTTCCCTCCGCCGGGGCGGGCAGGGGGAGCGCAGCCCCTCTCACCCCCTCCCTTCCCTCCGCCGGGGCGGGCAGGGGGAGCGCAGCCCCTCTCACCCCCTCCCTTCCCTCCGCCGGGGCGGGCAGGGGGAGCGCAGCCCCTCTGTCACCCCCTCCCTTCCCTCCGCCGGGGCTGGAAGGGAGGGCACAGCCCCTCCTCCCCTCTTGCCCTCCACCAGGCCCCGCGGGGGCGGGCGCAGATGAGGCCGGGGCCGCGCGGACCCCGCGGGAACAGGGACAGAGCCGCCTGCGGGAAGCTTCTCCCCCACCCAAGCACTCCAACTCCCACTCCGGCTCGAGTGGCGTAGGGCACGGGGAGGGACCGCGGTTTGTGCAGCCTCGTGGTCTGGCACCAGCCGTCCTGCTCTGTGCGGGCAGCCCCGAGGCTCACAGGGCTCATCCAGACCCTAGGAAAACCAGCAGCTCCCAGTACAGGACTCAAGGCTGGGCAGGCTGAGGGCTCCCTCTTCCAGCTGTGTTCACTCCATACATGAAATTCCCACCATGGGACATGTTCAAGCATGCTGGGGTGGGGAGGCTGAGCGGAGGCAGCTGCAGCCCTTCAGATTATTTGGCTGGTGGATGCTTCACCGTTTCTTGTGTGCAGGATGAGGTCAGGGCCCCTTGGTGTCTCTGCAGCAGGTTGAAGCCCACCAGGATGCTCCTGCAATGGCGAGAGTTTAACCAGGAGCTATGCTGTCCCATCCCATCCCCTGCCCTGCTCCATCGAGGGAAAGGAGGTTCCAGGATAAAAGGATGTGGTGACTGATGCTGCCTGGAAGAGGCTACATCCCATGGGGACAAAGGCTCCATGCCCTATGCAGGATGAGACCCACAGCTGCTCTGTGGCACTGCCCCAGCACTCAGAGCACAGGCTCCTGAGGCTGGCTTACAGCCCCTAATGCATTTTTTATTTCCCAAATATGTGGCCTTCTGATCTGGCTAAGAGGGATAAAGAGACTTTAATCAGCTGGTAGGAGGAATTATGGACAGCTAATTGTGCCTGCCACCTCCATTACATCTCCAGGGCCTCTAGGGCTTATGACCATCTAGTAGGCCCCTTCCAGGCATTCATTAGCTGCACACCAAAGGCTTTGGAAATAATTGGCCTCTACAATTTAGAAATTGGCCACTGGGCTGTAAAATACCAGCCACTGGGAAAGGCTCTTAATTCAGACTGGTGCTTTGATACAGCCTGACTCTGGTTTGGAGGCTGTGGTGGAGCTGTAATCTCTCATTAGCACCGACCCCAGCAGCACCACCAAATCTTTCCAGGCTCCCTGAAATCAAAGGGACACAGCCCACCTCCCATACTGGCACAGCAGCCCCAGGTGGTTTCTCTGCTATGGGGTTCTAAGCACCCTCACTCAATTTTTTTTGCTCCCTTTCTCCCATTTATGTGAGTGGCCCTGGGGCCCAAGCTGTAACTTGAGGGTCCCTGTGGGTTGGCAGCTTGGTGCACTGCTGAGTCCCCTTGCTTGGTGCCCTCCTACCTTCTCTTTGATGGAAAAAAGGATGCTGATATATTTTTCCACATCATTATCATTGAAGACAGTCAGAGGTGCAAATGGACAGTCCTTGTTTTGGACAATGAAAACCCACACTACAACTGCACTTTGCTACCTGCAATCCCTTCTCTGAAGTAAGACCCTTGAGATTTCACACCTTTACTCTCATTGTGAAAGCTGTCAGTTGGTCCTATGGGAAACCCCAATGCCATGGGTGAGATGGACCTGACCTAGTTGAAGCTGTCCCTGCAGACTGCAGGGGATTAAACTAGATGACCTTTAACAGTGCCCTCCAACACAAACCATTCTGTGATTCTATGACAAAATCCCCTCCCTGCTGGCATAGGTACATGGCCAGAAAGAGGAGCAAAGGGCACCTCTGAGCTCCAGCCTCATTGGGATGGCACAAGCAGCCCCACCTCAGGACCATCTCCTCAGTCTTGATGAACTTCCACTAAAATGGCTTCAAAGTGAATGCTTGGTGCCTTCTCTGGGCATCACAGTAGGATGTGGCCTCTTCCAGTTCATCCTCATCTTCATAAGGGAAGAGATAGGCTGGGGAAAGCCACCCACCTCCCCAGGTTAGGGAAGATGGGTTTTGAATACTTCTGTGCTGCAAAACCCTACCCATGGTCACCCTTTGGAAGGTTTGCCCCAGGCTACACGGAGAAATGTTCTCTCCTGCAATGCCCTTCCCAAGGCGTACAACCCCTGTCCATGATGGGAGGCCCTGAACAGGATGGGTGCAGTCAGATGCCAAGCGAGGGAGCTAAACAGGATCTGTTCACCAGTACAGATCACTCCCCTGCCTGTCACTTCTGTCACCCACAGAGGCAGCCACCACCTTCTTGCTCCCCCTGGGCAAAGCTACTTCTATTTAGAGCCATGATCAAAGCAGCTGCCAGGGAAACCTTGCACTTCTGCTACAAGAGAGAAGCTGCTTCAAAGATGATGTTAACCAACATCATGTGGTCAGGGACAGCTTATGCCTGTCCTTATCCAAGCTCCTAACAAGCCATGGGCTTTCAAGCAGGAGAAACCAAAGGAGACAGGACTTTTGGCTTTGTGACTGTGGCAGTTTAGGCTGGGTGCCTCCTGCTGCTGCCACACGGGGTGCACCTCTGGTGCCCTGGGTGTCCAGCCCAGTGGGTGGACACAGGAAGCTGTGTATTGCTTACCCATAATATCCTGCTCCCTATAAATCTATCAGCAAGGTCTCATACTTCCTCTCCCCTTGCTGCTCAGTGGGAGATGCTCCCTATCTGGTAATGGGAGTTATCTCAAGGCCTCTTAGGCCTGGCTAGGGCTAATGCCAGGAGGAGAAGGGGGAAGGGTAATCTCAGATCTGGCCAGCTGAGATTAGCCTAACAGTGGAGGGGGGGAAGAAAGAGCCCTGGGAGTTTTGGGTGTACCCTCAGGTAGGAAGAAGGGAAATCATGGGAGGCTTTCTGGGTATGCTTTGGGTTTCTTTTGTCACTGTGCTTGTAGCTCTTTATAGAACACTCACTGCTCTTCCATTTAAACTTTCCATCACTTCTGCAATCCATTTGTCTGAGTCTCTTCTTTTTTTCTGCCCTGGTGGGAGGCAAGGGAGGATCTGCCTCAATCCGGGACATTGACACACCACACCATCCCACCCACACAGTTTCTCACACAGCTCACCATTGCTGAGCTCTCTTCCTTGCTAGCTGTTTAAGGTGTTCAGAACTCTGTACTCACTCAGGCAAGCAAAGCTTGCCTTAGAATAAACCAGGTTGGAAGAGACCTTACAGAGCATTGTGTCCAACCTATCAACTAATCCAACCCACCTAATCAACTAACCCATGGCACCAAGCACCCCATCAAGTCTCCTCCTGAACACCTCCAATAATTGTGACTCCACTACCTCCCTGGGCAGCACATTCCAATAGGCAATCACTCTCTCTATATAGAACTTCTCCCTAACATCCAGCCTAAACCTCCCCTGGTGCAGTCCCCTTGAGACTGTGCCCTCTTGTTCTGGTGCTGGCTGCCTGGGAGAAGAGCTCAACATCCATCTGTCTACAACCTCCCTTAAGGTAGTTGTAGAGAGCAAGAAGGTCACCCCTGAGTCTCCTCTTCTCCAGGCTAAGCAGCCCCAGCTCCCTCAGCCTCTCCTCACAGGGCTGTGTTCCAAGCCCCTCACCAACTTCGTTGCCCTTCTCTGGACACGTTCCAGCAAGTCAACCTCCTTCCTAAACTGAGGGGGCCCAGAACTGGACACAGGACTCAAGGTGTGGCCTAACCAGTGCAGGGTACAGTGTACAGCACTTGCAGGATTGCCTCATCAGTGCTCTCCAAAGAAAGCCTGCACTGTGAGACACACCTCTGAAGAATAAAGCCACGAAGGGAAGAGGGAAGACAGGGAAACTTCCTCAGCAAGTTGCTTTTGGTGGCCAGCAGCTGGAACAGCAAAGCCATCCACCAGCACCTCGTCTCAGCTTCATAATAGATAACGTATTTATTGAAAATCTGCTTCACCAACAATGGTGAAATCATGACCCAAAAAAATTACAAAAAACATCATGGCAGTTGGCTTTATAAAAATAAACTGCAGGAGTATGTCTCACCCACTGGTACTGGTGCCTCTCACCCCCTCCCCTCCTCTCACGGGGCGGGTGACACCCTCCGGTGTAACCCCGGCTCTAGAAAATTGCATCCCGTCCAAAGAAATGCACTTGTGTTGCCTTAGCACAGGTCCTTAAAGTGACTTTCCCCCCTCCCCCCCGGCCCTCCCCACCAATAAATATAGAAAATAGCCTCTAAACAAATAAATTTTAGTTTGGTCAGCTTAAAAAAACAACCACAAAACAAAACAACAAACCAACCCCCAAACAGGTCCGTTTCCCCCCCTCTCGGGATATGTAGTGACCAAAGCAGCTACTGGAACAGGATTCAGGTCTTTGGTGGCTCCAGCTGCTTAAAGCTGCGGTTTTACATACAGACCATCAGCTGAGGTCCTTCCTTTTTTTCCTCTCCACAACCTAAGGACTATGAGATGATGTCAGGTGTGAGTTACTCCCAGCCTCACGGGGAGTGGTCAACCACCCAGGAAAGCAAGCAGTAGGAGGAGGTCATCTTTGGCGAGCGAGAGCGGTCACACGGAAGGCGTCTTTGGTGGGTGAACCTGCTGCATGAGCTGCGGCCGTTTCACTCGAGGTTTCCGCCTCTTGGGCCTGCTCTTGGCTTTGTTGATCTGCACCACAAAAAAGGCCAGAACCACCATGGCACCAAGGAAAGCAAAGACAGGAATGGTCTGTCCTACGTCCTGGTTGTACCGGCCGGGCATTATCCCTGGAAAGGCAAAGAGGTTTGGAAGTGAGCAGCGAGCACACGATAGTATCACGTGAGCCGCCGTGCCTCTGTGTGGCAGCTTCAGGCTATGCCCTTGAAAAGTTAACTGCAGATTTTCCAGCAGAAGAGTGGAGAAATATAAACAAGCCCACAGCTGGGTGTACAAAGGAAAACAAGAGATTATTCTAAAGGAATTTCATTGGTCAGGTGTGTGGGATGTATTCTAACAGTCTCCCATTCTTTTTCATTCGTTCCTTTCTCCCTCTGGCTGCTTTCTGCTCTGCTTTGCTGGAGAAGGACCTTATCAGCCTAACCCTGAGATAAGAGCACTAACGATGATTTTTGAGCCAACAGAACTCTCTAACATCTTTTTCTCTTTTCTTTTGATTAGACCAAAGGCAGGGGGTGGAGATTGAGGGGGATGTGGAGCAGTTACCCCCGCTCCTTTTGGGGTCCCAAAAGGTTCAGGGGGGTTTCCATGCTGCTTTCTGTCTGTAAATGCCTGTATAATATTGTAAACACTGTGTATTTGTACAGGTTGTACAGACCAAGCAGCTTACATTTCAGACAGGAAGATTACCAACTGCAAATTGGTTAGCAGAAATAAAACAGGATGCCAATGTCACACAAAAGCACGAACATTCCCACCCTGACCCATTTAGAATAGAATAGAATAAACCAGGTTGGAAAAGACCTTGGAAGAGTCCAACCTATCACCCAACACCATCTAATCAACTAAACCATGGCACCAAGCACCCCAGCCAGTCTCTTCCTGAACACCTCCAGTGATGGTGACTCCACCACCTCCCTGGGCAGCACATTCCAGTGGCCAATCTCTCTTTCTATGAAGAAGTTCTTCCTAACATCCAGCTTAAACCTCCCCTGGTGCAGCTTGAGACTGTGTCCTCTTGTTCTGGTGCTGGGTGCCTGGGAGAAGAGACCAACCCCCACCTGGCTACAACCTCCCTTCAGGTAGTTGCAGACAGCAAGAAGGTCTCCCCTGAGCCTCCTCTTCTCCAGGCTAAGCAACCCCAGCTCCCTCAGCCTCTCCTCATAGGGCTGTGCTCCAGACCCCTCCCCAGCTCTGTTGCCCTTCTCTGGACACCTTCCAGCAACTCAACATCTTTCCTAAACTGAGGGGCCCAGGGGCACAATGACTTCCCTGCTCCTGCTGGCCACACTATTCTTGATGCAGGCCAGGATGCCATTGGCCTTCATGGCCTCCTGGGCACACTGCTGGCTCATGTTCAGCCTACTATCGACCAGTACCCCCAGGTCCCTTTCTGCCTGGCTGCTCTCCAGCCACTCTGATCCCAGCCTGTAGCACTGCCTGGGGTTGGTGTGGCCAATGTGTAGAACCCTGCACTTAGATGTGTACATCTGGGTACATGAAAGTAGAAGCCACATTGCATGGACATGTTGGAGAGGGTCCAGAGGAGGGCCACAAAGATGATCAGAGGGCTGCAGTACTTCTACAAGGACAGGCTGAAGGAGTTGGGTCTGTTTAGCCTGGAGAACAGAAGGTTCCAGGGAGACCTTATAGATCCCTTACAGTACCTGAAAGAGGCTACAGGAGAGCCTGGGAGGGACTTTTTACAAGGGCTTGTATTGATATGATGAGGGACAATGGTTTTAAACAAGAGCAGAGTAGATTTAGATTAGGCATTAGGAAGAGGCTCTCTACTATGAGGGTGGTGAGACTCTGGAATAGGTTGCCCAGAGAAGTTGTGGATGCCTCAGCCATGGAAGTGTTTAAGATCAGGTTAGATGAGGCCTAGAGCAACCTGGTCTAGTAGGAGGCATCCCTGCCCATAGCAGGGGGGTTGCAACTAGATGTTTAAGGTCCTTTTCAACTCAAGCCATTCTGTGATTCTCCCTGCAACGACAATCAGAGCAAAGATGAGACACCCAATCATAATTTATCACTAAGTGCTATACACCAAATCCTGATGCCAGCAGGGAAGTGACTGTGCTTGCTCCAGAGACTGCACGCACACGGTGAGGGGGAGACAGAGAACCAAACTCTGTTTTTACAGACACCTTGTGGTCTAGCAGCTCAGGCTGGGAAAAGTGCAAGCATGAGGCTCTCAAATTGCTTCCCCTGGGCAAGCAGTGCCAAGCCAGTAGAGGAGAACAGCTCACCATGAGACTGAAAGCTGTTCACAGCGTTCTGCACCATTTGTTGGTGTTAGCACCCTGCCTAAGGCACCACTCAGACTAACCCTTCAGCTTTTGTGCACTCAAGCAAGGAATTTTAATTAGCAGGAGGTATCCAGCCACAGGGCCAAGGACAGGGCCTGCTGCTGACACCCCTTGGTCTGAACAGCTCCAAACCAAACCTCACCTATGCAAAAAGCACCCAGCAAAATCCTCCTCCTAGTATGTCCCACATGCTTTCTTCTGAAGAAACTATTAAGATGCAAAAAATGCCTTTCTTGGGCTTCATCAGCCCACCCTTTACAAAAGAGCCTTACTACCATTTGCATGTTTTTCACAGCTGAAAATAAACATGTGGCCTCTCTTCCAGTAGTGGGTGTGTGTGGGTGGGTGTGTTTACAAAGCTAAACAGCAGCTGCCAAACTTTGCAGTCTTTACCTCCAGGAATGTCCCATGCTCCACTTTCTCCAGGGGACAACGGTCTCACTTGGGGTCGGTTCTGTCGAAAGCTGGGCAGAGCCACTTTATCAAGGTCGATTGACAGCAACTTCTGATGCTTCCAAAGGTTGCTAGAAGAAATACAAAGGCAGAGCTGGCTGCTCACTTCAGTAACAGAGGGAATTTTGCAGAAACAGAGAGAAAAGTGACTGTTGGAGCCTACTAATAACTCACAAGTTTGGACCCAAAAGAGAATTTGATGCGTTCTTTAGGTTCTGCAGTTTGCAGGCCTCTAAAGTTACATTCAGACATCAGAGACACACATAGATTGGCAGCTATTTACTAACAGGTCTCTTCCTAGCAGACAGACTACCAAAAGCCACCACCAGACAGATGATATCCCAGCAGACAATTGTGGGCTACGTGCTGACACATTTTCCTTCAAGTGACTGAAAAATGATAGGACAGAAGGCAGAGTGTGAGGTGAGGTGTCCAAGGAGCTGCTTCAGAACACTATTTCAAAGGCATGTAGTGCTGGTGGATTGCAGCAAGACTGTTCACTCTGTGTTGGATCTTTCAATCAGAAGAGCCAACTGGCTTGTGAAGCTATTTTTACAATCCCCCAGTTTCACAGTGCAGCTCTAAGGTGAGTCAGAATTACTCACTGAAGAGGCATTCATCAGTATTTCCTCTTTGCAATCTGCTGTTTCTCTAGCATTCCAGCTGTCCCTTTCAAAAGCAGATGGAACACATCATCTTTCAGTTGAACTCAAAAGCAAGGCTTGGTGTGTACACTAACCTGGGGGCAGTTTCATTCAAAGGCTGTGGTTTGGCCCAGGACAGGTGAGGACAAGCAGGAAGGGACCGGGGTTTAGGGTCTCCCAAGTGAGCCTCAAGCACCTTTGAGTATCGATGCAAATGGTTACCTGCAATTCAAGCAGGGACAGACTGGGTCACCAAGACTGGTAGGGCAGAGTCACCACCATTCACATCTGGCTGAACAGAGCTCCTGGAAAACCAGGAGCTCTCCACAGTAGTGACAACCTGTAGCTAGATCTCAGCTGGAATTAACCAAAGGGTACCTTACAACACAGTAAGGCTGTGCACCTCAGCAGGAGGTAACTCCAGTTTTGATGGCAGCACATGGCACAAGGCTCAATGCTTTATACACACCCTGTAGGTAGTAACTAGAATTCTCCACAGCAGAACTGGGCATCTAAAGGCCTGCTCTACAAACAGAATCTTTTCTTTAATCACATCAAGACAAATCCCTACAGTAAGTGCTTGCTTCTAGTAAAACAGAGCACTGTAGACTCACCCCAAAGTAACTTTACTGGTATTTAATGTAAGGAGTCTGCTGAGTCTTCCTGAATTCCATCCTGACACCCCCTCAGCTGCAGGCTCTGCTTGGTACCTAAGGCTCTCACCTTCCATCCGCTCAGGCAGAGAGGAGCCTGCCCCCGACGGCGGTCGCTGCCTGTTCTCAGAATGGCTGAGGCTTGGTGGTGTCACCCCGTAGGAAGTGTACTGAAGGAGGGAGTCCAGCAGCCAAAAGCAATCTGTGGATTTCACAGCCCCAGGCCCCAAAACAAGATATGCATTATGCCACACACAAAACAGACTTATCTTTCTGTTAAGAAGGCTGTAAAGACATTTACAAGTAAGTCAGGCTTTCTGGCTCTGTTTTTCCTCCCACTAAAGTTCTAGGACCAAACACAACGCACAAACAAAAAGAATCTGTTCAGTCTTAACAGATCTTCTCAGGCTTTTTGGGGGAGCAGGACATAAAGTAACAGGTTTCAAACATGGAAATTCCAGGTTGTCCAAGGCTATTGAAGTCTCTGCAAAAAATTGTGAGGAAACACAGGAAAAGCTCAGAGCTTCTGGCATTATTTTTCAGAAGCAAATGGAGAACTAACTAGGTGGTTTTTAAAGGACAAAATAAACACCTTACAAAGAAAAGAACAAACAAGGTAGTGTTCTCAGTGGGAATTTGTGTTGCATTTGCTTTCCCAAGCATAAAATCCAAAACAATCAATCAGAGAAGAGAGGTTCTGGCTGCATCTCAGCTGAAGCAAAAGCAGAACCTACAGCAGCTGTGGTGCAGAGCAGGCTGGGAATCAATGCCACAATACACTTGATTGTGGTCTTCTTTTGCACTTAACAGTACAGGAACCCTTGCTTTGCTTCTCTCCTAAGCTACTACTACCCCTAACTAAAGAGCAGTCTAGCTAGTGAACCTCCCAGTTCTCTCAAACATCCATATGCAGGAGCAGGACAATGCCTCATCAGCTCTTTCCACCCCACAGAACACTGTTTTTCTCACAACTTCTCCCCCGCCCAGGAACAGTTGGCTGGGAATGGGAACTAATCTTCATAATCCTGGTGTCCCTTAAACCCTTACCTTTGATTTTTTAAAGAGGTCAATCAGATTTTAAGGATTTGTATTCACAAATGTTAGGAATTTACTTCAGTTAAAGCCACCAATGTCTCTGCAAGAGACACAGCTCTTGGTTCACAACATAAAAGCTAGTTTTAAAGGATTTCTTTGGAGCCTTCCTCTTGCTTCCCAGGTCACACTGAATTTAACAGCATTAGGGTGGTCACCCAGTGCCATTTTCCAGCACTAAATTTAAAGCTACATATCTTATGTGCTTTCAATAACCTAAAGCAAGCAGGTAAGACACGGATGTGCTGGTTTTACAGCACCTCACTGGGAGCTACCCAAAGACTGATAAGGAGACACTGGAGAACTGAAAAAGAAAAAGGCTGGGAAAGGAAGAAACGAGCTGCAGATGGCAAGCTCCCTTAGGCAGGCAATTCCTTTAAACTTAAATAAATTAGGCAAGGGATGGATTACATGGTTCAACATTTTATAATGTCAATGACCAAAGTGTAAAAAAATTCTAAATGGACTTCTCATTACAAAAGGAATATTCAAGGCTGAGCACCACATTTGCTGGAAACACAGACAAAAAAGACCTTGCACACTGGATTATCCCGAGCCACAGCTCTACCAGCTTGTGCTTTCCAAGTCCTGAGGAATCAAATCCATCTCTTAATGGATTTTAAAAGTCAGATCAAAGTGCTAGAAAAAGTTTTCTAGGGACCAACCACAGCGTGCAGGCAGGGAAAAGGCTTTTCTAGCAGTCACAGAAACCCCACGCCCATAAACTCCCACCTAACTCACACAGCTTTCTACTCGGGGTTGAAAACAAACACACTGGAACCCCAAACAGGAGTTCCTGCTCTCTGATGCATTTATACCAGCTGCTTTGTGCCAAAATAGAGTGACCTGAGAGTAGTAAAGCACAACAATGTTGATACTGTAAATCCTCACAGGGAGCATGGCAAAGGTTGCAAAGGGAGCAAGGCACACTGCTGAGAAAGCTCCGAAGACAAACCCCACTGTAGCTACATAAACACTCTGAAATGCAACTGAGGAAAAGCAAAGGGAACCACCAATGGCTTCTCCACAACTTCTGATCCAGCCTAACTATTAGTGCTTTCTGGAAACAGAAACACCCCAAAGAAGCAAAAAAAAAACAATCCACCACCCCACCAACCAAACCCCTCCCACAAAAATCCCACCCCAAAACAGTCCTTAAAGCTCATGGAACAGAAAAGCAGGCAAAGGGCCTGTGGGAAGAGAAATGCTCTCATCTGTCAAAGGACTGCTTAGCGCAGGGCACCCTTCTGCTGAGCTGCACCTTACAGCATTTCCAGTGGAGCTCCGTGGAATTGAGATTAATTCCCAGTTAGGAGTATTTAAGAGTGCCTAGAGAAGAGCTCCTTCTGAACCTCTCAGGACAGGTGCCAGCTTCAGGCAGTGGCTGCTCCTGCAGGCCAAAGCTTCCACACCTTTCTGTCGATGGCTGTCATCCAGGCAGTTAGAGTCACCGTACAACACAATCCTGCCGCCGCCTTCGGAAGGGACTTGGTAAAGTCCCAAAATAGGGACATTTTCAATCACAGCAGTCTCCTGCTTTAAAACTTCAAGACCTAAAGCAAAACACAAACACACGTCACAGCTTGCAAAGCATCAATTTAGCTGTAAGCCAGCGCAGCCCACGTTGGAAACTGACAGCAGCAGCTGTGTCGCTCCCCACGTCACACATCTATGCACAATGCCCCATGACGTTATGATGGAAATGGAACTGCTCCCGGACCCCAATTGTGGCATTTCCTGCTGACATCAATGTTTTTCTTTCTTTAGTGGGAGAAGCAGAAAGGGACCTCACAATCTAGATTTTCTTCAATATTCTCCCATGAAAAGTCCTACTGTTTTCAGCAAGAAGTTTTAAACCAGAACGTTTTGCCTCACAAACAGCTTTATGTTATTTTATCAGGGAATGGGTTGGGCTGGAAGGGTCCTTAAAGATTACCTAGTTCCAACCCCATTGCCATTGCCAGGGTCACCTTCCACCAGCCCAGGTTGCTCAAGGCCCCATCCAAACTGGCCTTGAACACCTCCATGGAGGGACATCCACAGCCTCCCTGGGCACTCGTGTTCCAGTGTGTCACAACTTTCACTGTAAAGAGTTTCTTCCTAATCTCCAGTCCAAATCTCCCCTTCTCAAGCTTATAGCCATTTCCTTCTCATCCTATCACAACAAACCCTTGTTTCAGTGCTGCAGAACAGTAACTTAAAAAAAACAACAACTCAGCAGTCACAATGCATGCTGCCCTTCCCCAGCTTACTTTGCTGCCATGCTTACCTACCCCTAGAAGAGAACTGACTATGGAAGTAACAAAGGAGAATACACAGCAACAGCTATGCAGGAAAAGAGTCCAACATAATGGCATTCAACAAGTCCAAGTGCTGGGTGCTGCACTTTGGACACAACAACCCCATGCAGGCTGGGGTCAGAGTGGCTGGAGAGCAGCCAGGCAGAAAGGGACCTGGTGTTACTGGTTGACAGCTGGCTGAACACGAGCCAGCAGGGTGCCCAGGCAGCCATGAAGGCCAATGGCATCCTGGTCTGCATAGTGTGGCCAGCAGGAGCAGGGAAGTCATTGTGCCCCTGTACTCAGCACTGGTTAGGCCACACCTTGAGTCCTGTGTCCAGTTCTGGGCCCCTCAGTTTAAGAAGGACACTGAGACACGTGAACATGTCCAGAGAAGGGCAACGAGGCTGGGGAGAGGGCTTGAGCACAGCCCTGCGAGGAGAGGCTGAGGGAGCTGGGGTTGCTTAGCCTGGAGAAGAGGAGGCTCAGGGGAGACCTTCTTGCTGTCTCCAACTGCCTGAAGGAAGGTTGTAGCCAGGTGGGGGTTGATCTCTTCTCCCAGGCAATCAGCACCAGAACAAGAGGACACAGTCTCAAGCTGCACCAGGGGAAGTCTAGCCTGGAGGTGAGGAGAAAGTTCTTCCCAGAGAGAGTTGTTGGCCATTGGAATGTGCTGCCCAGGGAGGTGGTGGAGTCCCCATCCCTGGAGGTGTTCAAGAGGGGATTGGATGTGGCACTTGGTGCCATGGTTTAGTAGTCATGAGGCGTTGGGTGAGAGGTTGGACTTGATGATCTTTGAGGTCTTTTCCAACCTTACTGATTCTATGATTCTGTGAAAAGCTTTGATTTAACTCATTCAAAGCAGCTGTTGAGAGGAAGCCCATTTTAAATACTGCTGGGCTTGCAGTTGCATCTCTCTGCAACTTCACAGCTACTGCTTACCTTGTACTTTGTTCAGCTTTCAAGTCAGGTACAAAGACAAGTATTTTCAGTAAGCATACTTAAGCAAAACCCCACAATACCCAGGTGAGTTTTCCCCACATACCCACCCTTACTTCAACCTTTGACAAGTTTTATTGCCTCCTCATCCCAGCTGCTCTTTGAACTGGCAGCAAGAGTCAGTTGTCAATACACTCAGACCTGCCGTCATTCACAGATTGCTTCCTGGCAATCTCAAAGTCAGGTTTGTGAGGTGTTTACATTTGTAACTGAGGTAATCAATGAACAGAAAAGAAGACTAAAAGGACAGGAACCTTCCCAGAGCGATGAAATGCAGCAAAACCCAGTGGACATTTGGCTATAAACCTGCCCTTCATATCTCACAAATCCAGCCAATCAGTTTATCTCCTGCTGTAATAAACAGCAGGAGGGAAACAGCCCAGCTCATGAAGGAACTACAATGGAGATAGCTGTTTTTAGGGTAGTGGCTTCCTGCCTCTAACATCCTTTTCAAAAACCAAAATAAGACAAATTTCAAATGCTAAGTGTTTAGTTTCCTTGTCTTGAGACACTCCTTTTAGCAAGCAAAACACAGAGCTCCCTGGCTTCAGGAGTGGAAAGGGTTCAACAGATATAGCAGGTCTAGCAGGTTGCTGCCAGACTGACATGGTCTCCCTCTCTGACATCAGGAAATACGTAAGCACACAGCATTCCAGGGCTATATCTCTCCTCCAAAAGGCTCACATGGATGAGCTCCTTACTCTTCCAGACAATTCCTCCACATCCACTATAGATCATTAACCAAAAATACATTGAACCTGCTGATCTTCTCTGGCAGCTGTTGAGTTCCGTCAAAGGCTATGCAGGTTTCTGTTCACACACTCAAACCCTCTACACCCATAGATACAAACCTGACCTGCAACTGATGAACAGTTCTGGTCATTCAGTCCTACAAAGCACACCTTAAATGCTCATAAATCCTGTAATTCTGGTGTTTGCTTGTTTTTTTAAATGACCTGCTGCTGTTACAGCTCTGAATTGCCACCTCACAAGTGGAAAGGTATGATAAAGCTAAAGAGAACAGATAAGCACAGAAAACAGATCACTCAAGTCTGAGAGCACAGGCTTTCTCTGTCCCTGAACTTTTCCCTTGCAAGAGTGCAGTAGGTGACATTTTATCTCCTAACTTTTGCCTTACCTATATCCTTAGATCACCACAGCTAGCACACTCACACCAAATCTGACAATGAATAGGGGATGTATTTCAGTAACACTTGAAATGCCATAGAATCCTTAGAATCAAAGACTGGTTTGGGTTGGAAGGGATCATAAAGGATCATCTAATTCCAACCCCACTGCCATGGGCAGGAACACCTCTTACTAGACCAGGCTGCTCAATGCTCCATCCAACCTGGCCTTAAACACCTCCAGCACTGGAGGTGTTCACATACAGCAAACACAACAAAAGACTGCATGCACACACCTGGATATTGCTGCACTGTTTAAGACCTGCATACAGAGTGGTACTGCAGCTGCCTGTGAGGCATGCAACTGCACAGAATCATCACAGAATGGTTTGGGTTGGAAGGCACCTTAAAGAGTCTAGGCACCTTAAAGAGTCTAGGGACCTTAAAGGGTTCTAAGCAAACCAGTAAAATACCTACCTTGGCAATGTGCTTTAAAACTTATTGTTTCCACAACTTTAGGCTTTGTAACTTTGCTTGTGCACCGACTCCAAAGTTCTACTTAACACAGGAGAAGAGGGCCTACCCACCTTGATCCTTGAAGGTCTGTGCGATGACAATGCCATCTTCTGGGAACTTTGCAATACTGCAGCCCGAGGCATAATTCACTGCAAGAGCACAGAACTGCACTTAGACTTAAAAACGGCACTCACTCTCTCCCCACTGCTGAAGAAGAAAACATTTCCAAGAACACTGCCCTCAATTTGCCTATTTTGGCCAACGTGTATCCACGGATGAGGCATTTCTAAGCATAGCTTTTGCAAGTCACTGACTCACAGAACATCAGGGGCTGGAAGGGATCTCAAAAGATAAACCAGAGTCCAACCTCTCTGCTGCCTTAGCAGGATCACCCAGGGTAGGTCACACAGGAACATGTCCACACAGGCTTTGAATGTCTCCAGAGAAGGAGATTCCACAACCTCTCTGGGCAGCCTCTTCGAGTGTTTTGTCACCCTCACAGCAAAAACGTTCTTCTTATGTTCATGTGGAACCTCCTTGAACCCATCACCCTCTGTCCTATCATTGGACATCACTGAGCAGAGCCTGGCTCTGTCCTCCTGACACTTACCCTTTATGAGGTCACCCCTCAGATTTTCTTCCTCCAAAATTTCAAATTTCCTTGTGCCCCTGTACTCAGCACTGCTTAGGCCACACCTTGAGTCCTGTGTCCATTTCTGGGCCCCTCAGTTTAAGAAGGACATTGAGACTTTTGAACGTGTCCAGAGAAGGGCAACGAGGCTGGAGAGAGGCCTTGAGCACAGCCCTGTGAGGAGGGGCTGAGGGAGCTGGGGTTGCTTAGCCTGGAGGAGTCTCAGGGGAGACCTTATTGCTGTCTACAACTACCTGAAGGGAGGTTGAAGCCAGGTGTGGGTTGGTCTCTTCTCTCAGGCACTCAGCACCAGAACAAGAGGACATAGTCTCAAGCTGTGTCAGGGGAAGTTTAGGCTTGAGGTGAGGAGAAAGTTCTTCCCAGAGAGAGTTGTTGGCCCTTGGAATGTGCTGCCCAGGGAGGTGGTGGAGTCTCTGTTCCTGGAGGTGTTCAAGAGGGGACTGGACATGGCACTTGGTGCCGTGGTTTAGTAGCCATGAGGTCTTGGGTGACAGGTTGGACTTGATGATCCTTGAGGGCCTTTCCAACCTCACTGATTCTATGATAATTGCAAAATGAAACCCTAATGCTTCATTTTAGCAACTAAGTCCAAACAAACACAGACCCCAACAACACTCTTTGGAGCATCAGCACCTGCAACACAAGTCCCACCTGATGGCATTCATTACCTTCTCTGAACACTGTTCACAGCGTCTTGGAAGGAATTAACCATTTCAGCCTGCTTGTGAGATCCTTCTCACTGAGTATGAGTGTCTCCTTCAACTCCTGCTCAATCCCACTCTCACACAAGACTCTGTTCCAAAGAGCACACTCTAGCCCATGTAGGCAATGGGCTCCAGTACTCACTTTCATGACTGGCCATGGTAAAGTCACCTTCGTACAGCCCATCACTGAAAGCCATGTTCCAGACAGAAAGCAGATCATTGAGAGCTGGTATGTTGGCACCTCCAGTGTCAGGCATCCACCACTGCCTGTAAAAATGACAGTGTAACAGAGGTGATTAGCATACAGAGCAGACTCCCAGATTGGACAGTGACAAAACAAGTCTCTTCATACATACAGAGACATTTTCAGTCAGTTAAGTAATGGAACTACATCTCAAAACCTTATTGAGCTGCAGGGCCAGGTGAGCAGCTCTCTGACACCAATGCTTTTGAGAAGTGAAGTAATAGTAATAGAGAGTTCTCAGTGGATTATTTTTTGTTTGTTTGTTTGCAGATGACACTAAACTGGGTGGAAGTCTTGATCTGCTTGAGGGTAGGAAGGATCTCCAGAGGGACCCAGCCAGGCTGGATTGATGGGGTGAGGTCAATCACATGAGGTTTAACAAAACCAAGGTCTGGGTCCTGCACTTGGGTCACAATAACCCCATGCAATGTTCCAGGGCTTGGGGCAGAGCAGCTGGAGAGTTACCCAGCAGAAAAAAAAGACCTGAGGGTGCTGGCTGACAGCCATCTGAACGTGATCCAGCAGGGTGCTCACTGGCCAAGAAGGCCAACAGCATCCTGGCCTGCATCAGCAACAGTGTAGTCAGGAGTAGTGAAGTGATTATGCCCCTGTAGTGGGCACTGGTGAGAACACACTTTGAATACTGAGGTCTCCCTTCAGCCTCCTCTAGACTACGCAACTCCAGTTCCCTCACCAGCCCTGTTCTCCAGACCTTTCACCAGCTTTACTGCCCTTCTGTGGACACATTCCAGCACCTCAATGTCCTTCTTGAGCGTCCCAAAACTGTATCCAGTATTTGAGGTGTGGCCTCACCAGTGTTGAGTACAGGAGAACAATCACTTCCCTGGTCCTGCTTCTTACAAGTAGCTGCAATACAGCACATCACATTTGGGACTTTAAGGGTAATATGTGCAGAAAACATCCATTCCATTGCATTTTATTTCCCAGTAGAGTGACACAAAACAGTACCTTGTGTTTTCATCATAGAACTTGACTTTCCTCATCACAGATGTGTTGTACCAGTCACTAAACACTATCAGTGAGAGGCCATTATCAACATCCCTCCTCAGCTTGGTGATCTCTTCAGGAAAATACTCTTCCTCACTGTCCACCATCAGTAAAGTCCCTGTGTGTAAATGCAAATCCAAAAGCTCACCAGGCTGCTGGCTATGATGTTGTCACTATTCACTCAACCCATACAAAAATCAACACCTGTACCTCCTTTTGCACAATGTTTGGTCCACGTGCCCTGCTCTGGCAGCTCACCTCATTTAAGGGTGGGAAATTTAAGACAACTGCATTTAGAAATGTATCCAAAAACCAGTCTGGCAGCACTGATGCTGGCCCCTTGCCACCAGGCTGATTCTACAAGCCAGGCAGTCTGTGCCTTCTGATGAAGAGCCTGTAGAAGCCACGTTTATGACATGGATAATAGGGACAGTGCAGCCTTAGCAACTTTGCAGGGGTCTGATGGGAGGGAGGGAGGTGGTAGCTAGGGGGAAGTGGTAGATGGACTACAAAGGACTGAATTTTTAGCCCACTCACTTCCTCCCACTGAGGAAATTCTAGAAGCCCAACAAACTACTGACCAAATGAGGTACAATGTAATGGTGAGTCAGAGGACAGAGAAGTCACAACCCTCTATCAGCTATCAAACTAGAGGTCTCAGAAGGGAAACTATTTTGTTAGCTTTTTAAGGGCTACAACTTCTGCATCCAGTTGCACATCCACTGAACTCAGGAAGCAATAGTGATATATTTCTACTGACAGCATTTCCACACCTACAAAACTGTCAGGAGAAAGCACCCTTGCTTTACAGTCCACTGAAGAACACCACAACCCAAAAGACAAGAGGGTCTTGCTGGAGCATGTTATGCTTAAATAGAGGGGCAGGGGACTGCTTGGGCTGTTCCCTGCCTGGCAAATCTACCAAACCTCCTTCCTGATGAACACAGAAGAAAGAAATCCCATACTGCTTTGCTACCACGTGGTTGGATGGAATACTTTCCCCACTCTCTCACATATTCACAAAGAGCAACACTTTAAAATTCCACTCCTGAGGCAAAAATAAACCCAGGATGAACCCTTTTGACTTTAGTCTTCAATTCATGCCGTGCTTCATTCTGACTGTGCCAACATCTCCTGCCAAATACAGCTCTGTCAGTGTTTTTTAAGTCAGAGGCAAACTTTCCCCTCTCATTTTTTCATAAGGATAGAAAGTTGCACTAATTCTACTAGACTACTACTAGCAAGCTTCTAGACACTTACTCAACTAAATATCAACATACAAAGAATAAATACACCCACTGCTGGCAAGTTCTTTTTCTACTACCATGAGAATATTTCTTAGTGCCCCACACAACATTTTTAACCTTCCCAAACCCATGCCATTTTAGGAAGAAGCTAGCATGATGAAGGAGACAGAAGCTAATTCATGCTTACCATACTGACTTGCATCAAAACATGTAAACGGGGAGCCAAGAACCTCAACAAAGTACCCCATGCTCCTTAGGTGCTGGTACATGTCCCTGAAGTTTGTGTGGATATGGTCACCATTCCTTAGGGAAAGAGAGAAATGTTGAAGACATTTACATCTGGCACACAGAAATCCTCTGATTATAGATTACTTCTTGGTTTCCTCCCTAGAAGGTGCATTTCTTTTGATTTTCCAAGCACCTTCTCCTCTCTGTAATACTCTTCCCTAGTCAATTCTGAGTGCTACAGAGAGGAGTTAGTTATACAGTCAAACTAGAGACTGAGCACTTGCAAAGCACAGTTCTACATTTGATCCCCACCAGAGAAACACTGCTGCATTAAAAATTCCTCCTCACAAAAAGTCAGTAGCACCTGTAAATAACTGCTGGAATTCAGCAGAGAGTTCCAGTCCATTTGTTACATCTGCACATTCCAAGCAGCTTTCCAAACTGTCTCTTGGTCACTGACCCAAGTAATCCTCACATGGTTGCACAGTTCTCTCTATAGGTGCTTTCCAACTGTGCTGCCCTGGCAAATTCAGTGTTGGGGGGGGGTGGGGGTGGAAATTTCAACCCATCACACCTCCTCATCTATCAAAGACAAGAGATCCTTGCCCTGCTTCAAAGAGCTTCCCTCCACAGACAAGGCATCCTGGCCTGCATCAGGAACAGTGCGGCCAGCAGGAGCAGGGAGGTCATTCTGCCCTGTGCTCAGCACTGGTTAGGCCACACCTGGAGTCCTGCATCCACTTCTGGGCTCCTCAGTTTAGGAAAGTGGTTGAGTTGCTGGAAGGTGTCCAGAGAAGGGCAACAAAGCTGGGGAGGGGTCTGGAGCACAGCCCTGGGAGGAGAGGCTGAGGGAGCTGGGGTTGCTTAGCCTAGAGAACAGGAGGCTCAGGGGAGACCTTGCTGTCTGCAACTCCCTGAAGGGAGGTTGTAGCCAGGTGGGGGTTGGTCTCTTCTCCCAGGCAACCAGCACCAGAACATGAGGACACAGTCTCAAGCTGTGCCAGGGGAGGTTTAGGCTGGATGTTAGGAAGAAGCTCTTCATAGAAAGAGTGATTGGAATATGCTGCCCAGGGAGGTGGTGGAGTCACCATCCCTGGAGGTGTTTAGGAAGAGACTGGCTGGTGTGCTTGGTGCCATGGTTTAGTTGATTAGATGGTGCTGGATGATAGGTTGGACTCAATCTCAAAGGTCTCTTCCAACCTGGTTAATTCTATTCTATTCCTTAAAATTCATCCAAATTTCTCATGTTTTGATAAGCAAATGATAAAGCAGCTAGTAAGGTGACACACACCCCTTTAACTTCCTGGGAGAAGTTAGGGCAGCAAAGAAAAATGCTGCACTTTGAAAGCCAAACAAAATATCTCAGTGTCTTAAATGTGCATTTTAAAAGCTTTTCATTCCATGCAAATAAAACCACAGAGTACAACAAAATAACCATCCTGCACTTGAAAGCATGCAGAGTCCAAGTGCTCTTCATGGATTTCTTACAAAAGATAATGCCATGCCACAATGAAAAAGGTCAGAGCTCCCTGGTGGCCACCAGGCTACCTCATGTCATTACCACATCATCAAGAAATACTGATTTAATAGAACCTGAGAGAAATACCAATCTAATGGATCATTCTTCATCCTCAAATTGTCTCTGGGGAAGTATCCTGGCGGGTAACGGAGATTGTGGTATTGATCCCAAAGGACTCGTTTACTACGAGGTGGAGTAGGAATAATCTTCACTTTTATTGGAAGCTTCACTGTTGAAATCTGCTCTGCACCACTCTTAGACTGAAGAAAAGAAGAAATTACAGTGAAATCCTTTTCCCCCAGCTAACTGTGGCTTGTAAAAGACCCCCCCTCCCCCAAAACCGGAGCTATCAAATCTACTTTGAAGTCACCAGTACCAGCTCTGAAGACGAAGAGAGATGAATAATGCCTTAAATCCCCACAGTATTTTGTCCTCCACTCAACAGTGTCTGCTCAGCATGTAAAAATGCTTTAAGTAATATTACAACTGTAATTTGCTTCAATAGCTCAAAATCTTCAAAACTTCTCAGGAACAATTAGGGGGGTGGTAACAGAAGAAATGTGTTTAAGCTATGTTATTTTCAAACCACCTGAGAATTCACAACAAAATGACATTATGAAGTAGGCCTCAAGAAGTAGTTTACTGACTCTGAAGCATATCCAACTGACAGGTTAATTCTGCTCTCAACTGTAAAGAGCGGCTCCGGCAGCCGCTACAGAGGCCAGCTCTGCTGCTAGGGAGGCTCCAGTGGTCCATATAGAGGCCCCGATGGCAGCGATCACGGCCAGCATGGCCCCTACAGAGCCTATGCCCATCCATAGAGAGACTCCGGTGGCAGTGATTGCGGCCAGCATGGCCCCTACAGAGGCTACACCCATCCATAGAGAGGCTGTGCTGGTCCATATAGAGGCTCCGGCGGCAGCGATCGCAGCCAGTGCGGCCCCTACAGAGGCTATGCCCGTCTATATAGAGGCTACGCTGGTCCATATAGAGGCTCTGGTGGCAGTGATCGCGGCCAGTGCGGCCCCTACAAAGGCTCCGCTGGTCCATATAGAGGCTCTGGCAGCAGCGATTGCAGCTAGTGCGGCCCCTACAGAGGCTCCGCTGGTCCATATAGAGGCTCTGGCAGCAGCGATTGCAGCTAGTGCGGCCCCTACAGAGGCTCCGCTGGTCCATATAGAGGCTCTGGCAGCAGCGATCGCAGCTAGTGCGGCCCCTACAAAGGCTCTGCTGGTCCATATAGAGGCTCCAGCAGCAGCGATCGCAGCTAGTGCGGCCCCTACAGAGGCTCCGCTGGTCCATATAGAGGCTCCGGCAGCAGCGATCGCAGCTAGTGTGGCCCCTACAAAGGCTCCGCTGGTCCATATAGAGGCTCCGGCAGCAGCGATCGCAGCTAGTGTGGCCCCTACAAAGGCTCCACTGGTCCATATAGAGGCTCCGGCAGCCGCGATCGCGGTCAGCGTGGCCCCTACAGAGGCTATGCCCATCCATATAGAGGCTCCCGTGGCAGCAATCACGGCCAGCGTGGCCCCTACAGAGGCTCTGCCCATCCATATAGAGGCTCCTGCAGCCGCGATCGCGGTCAGCGTGGCCCCTACAGAGGCTATGCCCATCCATATAGAGGCTCCCGTGGCAGCAATAGCGGCCAGTGTGGCCCCTACAGAGGCTCTGCCCATCCATATAGAGGCTCCCGTGGCAGCAATCGCGGCCAGCGTGGCCCCTACAGAGGCTCTGCCCATCCATATAGAGGCTCTGGTGGCCACAACAGATGCCAGTGTGGCCACTATAGAGGCTCCGCCAGTCCATACAGAGACTCCTGCTGCCACTATACAGGCCAATGCAGCTGCAATAGAGGCTACTCCGGTCCATATAGAGGCTTGGGTAGCAGATATAGAGGCCAGTGCGGCCGCTATAGAGGCTCCACCAGTCCATATAGAGGCTCCTGCAGCCACTGTACTTTCCTGCCCTAGTGAGGCCCCAGTTGGAATACTGCACTCAGTTTGGGCTCCCCAGTTGAAGAGGGACAGGAATCTACTTGAAAGAGTCCAATGGAGGGCTATGAGGATGATTAAGGGCCTGGAGCATGGGCCTTTGAGGAAAGGCTGAAAGATCCACGGCTGTTTGGTCTGGAGAGAAGACTGAGAGGAGATCTAATAAATGTATATAAATATCTGAGGGCTGAGAGTCAAGAAGGAAGGGAAAGCCTCTGCTCACTTGTGTCCTGTGATAGGACAAGGGGCAATGGATGTAATCTGCAGCACAGGAAGTTCCACCTCAAGACGAGGAAGAACTTCTTTACTGTAAGGGTCACAGCACACTGGAACAGGCTGCTCAGAGAGGTTGTGGAGTCTCCTTCTCTGGAGACTTTCCAGCCCTGTCTGCATGTGTTCCTGTGATGGATTCTATGGTCCTGCTCTGGCAGGGGGGTTGGACTCGAGGATCTCCAGAGGCCCCTTCCAACCCCTAACATCCTGTGATCCTGCAACTCCCAACTAACTTAGGCTTCAAAGGACAGGACTAGAACAACCCCTTAAACAAAGGCATTTGTATATCTGGAAGCAGTTTTAGTCATTCTTAACAAATTTAAACCAAAATGCACAGAACTTACTTCATTTTCTGCAGGGGATGATACTGTGATCATAACATGACCTTGAGCAATGCCTTCCCAGGATGCTGCTTTCTTTGCTACAGAGATGGAAATTGCTAAGTATCCAGACCAAGGCCACAGCACAGGAGAATAGGAGAAAGCCACTTCAATGTTATCCCCATTTTGGGGGAGATAGGGTTGCCAGTCTGGCTGTGAAACAAAGAACACAGAAGATTGATAAAATCAAACTTGCAGTCACTAATTTTTGCACATATAGCCTTCTCCCTCTGCACAAAGAGATACCAAATTCTGGCTTTTCTGAAGATTATGTCAAATTCTGAAGTGCCCACAAAGCCCCAAAGGGTGGTGTTGGGCCAGTCAATCAACCTAATCATGACTACAAGCTTTTCAGAGACAGGATTCTCCAAGGAGCTATCTGAACAGCCTGCTGCCCAAGTGCAGCTCTCTTAACAGTTTGGGGTCCTCTACAAAACTTTATTGGTAAACCCACAAAACTTCCTTTTGGTAAAAGAGAGCTAATAATGTAACAGACAGGCAAATTGTATCAGCTTCATCTTACTCTTACCGTAAGCTAATGATGTTGGATAATCATAGAATCAATAAGGTTGGAAAAGACCTCAAAGATCATCAAGTCCAACCTCTCACCCAACACCTCAGGACTACTAAACCATGGCACCAAGTGCCACATCCAATCCCCTCTTCAACACCTCCAGGGATGGGGACTCCACCACCTCCCTGGGCAGCACATTCCAACAGCTAACAACTCTCTCTGGGAAGAACTTTCTCCTCATCTCCAGCCTAAACCTCCCATGGCACAGCTTGAGAATCTGTCCTCTTGTTCTGGGGCTGGTTGCCTGGGAGAAGAGACCAACCCCCACCTGGCTACAACCTCCCTTCAGGGAGTTGGAGACAGCAAGGTCTCCCCTGGGCCTCCTCTTCTCCAGGCTAAGCAACCCCAGCTCCCTCAGCCTCCCCTCACAGGGCTGTGCTCCAGACCCCTCCCCAGCTTTGTTGTCCTTCTCTGGACATGTTCAAGAGTCTCAATGTCTTTCTTAAACTGAGGGGCCCAGAACTGGACACAGGACTCAAGGTGTGGCCTAACCAGTGCTGAGTACAGGGCACAATGACCTCCCTGCTCCTGCTGGCCACACTGTTCCTGATGCAGGCCAGGATGCCATTTGCCTTCTTGGCCACCTGGTCACACTGCTGGCTCATGTTCAGCCTACTATCAACCAGTACCCCCAGGTCCCGTTCTGCCTGGCTGCTCTCCAGCCACTCTGACCCCAGCCTGTAGCCCTGCCTGGGGTTGTTGTGGCCAAAGTGGGTAAGAGCTTCAAAGCCTTCTAAAGCAGGCTCAAATCTAAACCAGGCCTCAGGATTCACCATAAAGTGCTGAGATTAAGCTCATTTACCTTGGCTAGAGTTTTCAGAAGGGTGCCTTATTTAACTTGTACCAAGTCCCAAATCTGTTTATTTAAACTTACTTAAAACTTAATAAAATACCCCAAAAACCCACCAAACAATGAAAATCCTCCCTACTCAACCAACATGCTTCAACATCACCTGTGTAAAACAACCAGTTTTGCAGCAGACCTTGGCAGGTCAATACAGTGAGGTCATTCTGACCCCTAAAAGAGACATGATTTATAATGTCAGGATTCTTTGCTGAGTTTGCTCATGCTTCAGATCAAAAAATACCAAACCCAAAAATCCCAAGAGATGAGGAAAGGCTATCCAGAAGATGTCCAATGCTATCAGAGCATACAAAGAAATCTCTTAAGCAAACTGGTTTTCTAAGGACAAAACACAACATGCCCCCAGAATGTGTGTTGCTTGAAAAGTTGTAGCCAAGTCACCTGGACAAGTCTCACTAGCCTGGGTGTGTCCTTTGAAATCAAACATTTTGCATCTCCTGCTCTCAGCAGCCAAAGAAATTATTTGTTCCATATAATTCAAGGCTAAACCAATCTTTTCTGGGCAGCTTGCAGCAACATTAATAGTCAGGACTTGGAACAATGTTAAGTCTTACCTTGTCTACAATTCTGCCAGTGACTCCCATACCATTCAGGATGGTGACATTAACAATGGTTGGCATCCCTCCATAATAGATGGGCTGAGAGCAATAGGGCCACATGTAGGGACATTCTGTCAAGTCAATATAGCTTGGACTCAAACTACAGCAGGATGGAGGAGGGAAAATTAAACAACACATCAATAAACAGAAGAATATGACACTAAATGTAACTATGAAAAAACTACAGATAAAACATGCCAATCAGTTACTCTATCAAGCTCTCACCTCACTCCCCAAATATGCCCCAAGATCTTCTCCCTCCTAATTTAAGTTTTGTAAAGGTATTTTTACACACACACAAAGAAACTTTTCAGCACAGTGAAAATATTCTTCTTAAGTCAAAATTCAAGTGCTTTTCCATTCTATTCTTGATTACATTATGAATACCATCTGAGGCTAGATGAGAAGGGAAATTTAGCTTTTACAGACAGTTCATCCCCCGAACTGCTGTAACTAAGGCAGGAAACATATTTGATTCTTCATCCATTCTCTTAGAATTCATGCTTCAAGGCTTCCTTACCATCTTTGTAAGCTCTCTGTTGCCCAAGCACAAATTACTCCACTGACTTACACACACAACACCTGCTCTCTTAAAAGAACTAGAGCAGGTTAGTGTAGAACATTAAGTAAGGATTAAAATTAACCTGGCCTGTGGTTTATAGCTGTTGAGGATCTGATAAGCTCTGAGAAGATCCAGCTTGCCATGCCCTTGTTCAAACATGTTGACTCCAGGAAGCCTCCGTGCTGACGCAATGAGCGCCTGCTTCATACTCGCTGGATTCACCATCTCACGCTTCTGAACCGTGCTGAGAAAGGAAACAACAGATCACATCAGGTGGCTTGGATCCAGTTCTGTTTATCATTCTACCTTAACAGTCACCTGACTTAAAGAAAATGAAATCAAAACCAAAAAATCAATTTCCTGTCAGTGACATCTTCTGTTCAGATTTGTCTGCCATTGCTTGATTTCTCACTGGAACAGCTGGAGCAAAGTGCTGAGTTTCTAACAGATTTCTCTTGAAAACCAGGGTGACACAATTGTTTCTCCTTACAGTGTGCTCCAGGACAAGCAGTCATTTCAACCAGGGCAGTGTCTTTAGATGCAACACAAAAACATTCTGAAAATCAAAGCTACTGTAACAGGAAGCTTGCTGGTATCTTTTGCAACATGACTCTTTCTGGGGGGGCAGGGAAAAGGATTTGCTGCTTAAGGAAAACCACACCATTTGTCCCTGTGTACCCCAGGGATCAGTGCTGGGCCCCAGGCTCTTTAATATCTTTATCGATGGCCTGGATGAGGGGATGAGTCCATCAGCAGTTAGTTTGCAGCTGACACCAAGCTGGGGCAGGAGTTGATCTGTTAGAGGGTAGGAGAGCTCTGCAGAGGGACCTTGCCAGGCTGGACAGATGGGCAGAGTCCAAGGGCAGGAGATTGAACACATCCAAGTGCCAGGTTTTACACATGTGCCACAACAACCCCAGGTAGGGCTACAGGCTGGGGTCAGAGTGGCTGGAGAGCAGCCAGGCAGAAAGGGACCTGGGGGTACTGGTTGACAGCAGCTGAACATGAGCCAGCAGTGTGACCAGGTGGCCAAGAAGGCCAATGGCATCCTGGCCTGCATCAGGAATAGTGTGGCCAGCAGGAGCAGGGAGGTCATTGTACCCCTGTACTCAGCACTGGTTAGGCCACACCTTGAGTCCTGTGTCCAGTTCTGGGCCCCTCAGTTTAGGAAAGTGGTTGAGATGCTGGAAGGTGTCCAGAGAAGGGCAACAAAGCTGGGGAGGTGTTTGGAGCACAGCCCTGTGAGGAGAGGCTGAGGGAGTTGGGGTTGCTTAGCCTAAAGAAGAGGCTCAGGGGAGACCTTCTTGTTGCCCACAACTCCCTGAAGGGAGGTTGTAGCCAGGTGGGGGTTGGTCTCTTCTCCCAGGCACCCAGCAGCAGAACAAGAGGACACAGTCTCAAGCTGTGCCAGTGGAGGTTTAGGCTGGATGTTAGGAAGAAGTACTTCACAGAAAGAGAGATTGGTCATTGGAATGTGCTGCCCAGGGAGGTGGTGGAGTCCCCATCCCTGGAGGTGTTTCAGAAGAGACTGGCTGGGGTGCTTGGTGCCATGGTTTAGTTGATTATAGTGTTGGGTGATAGGTTGGACTCGATGATCTCAAAAGGTCTTTTCCAACCTGGTTAATCCTATTCTATTTTAAGGAGGAAATGCAGCTGTGTCTTTCAATTACTGGTGTGATTCTGAAATAAAGGTTCATCTCCTCCTTATATAGTAGCAAAGGCAAACACAAAGTACAGCCTTGCAACTCCCTCCTTCCTTTCAGGTTCTCTGGTGTGCAACAGATGATTTACGCAACCGGATAAGAACCATAAACCCCTGAATCCTATAAAATTTACAAGTACTTAGATAATTATCTGTTACAGGTGCCTACTTTGAACAGCTGCTCTCCTACAACACAGCTGACAGAAGCTCAGCAATTCAAGATGGTTTAAAAAAATGGGACAAAAAGACTTTGTAGTTACAGAATCACAGAATGGTAGGGGTTGGAAGGGACCTTGAAAGATCATCCAGTCCAACGACCCTGCCAGAGCAGGATCACCTAGGGCAGGTCACACAGGAACATGTCCAGGCAGGTTTTGAGTGCTTGCAGAGAAGGAGATTCCACAGCCTCTCTGGGCAGCCCATTCCAGTGTTTTCTCACCCTCACAGGGAAAGTTTTTCCTTATGTTCATGTGGAACTTTCTGTGCTGCATATCCCAAGGAGCACTCACTACCCTTGTCCTATCACTGGACACCACTGAGCAGAGTCAGGCTCTGTCCTCCTGACACTCCCCCTTCACATATTATAAACATTAATGAGGTCACCTCTCAGTCTCCTCCTCTCCAAACTAAAGAGACCCAGCTCCCTCAGCAGTTCTCAGGTTTTTCCCAGGAATCTCAGTGCTACGAAGACAGAAGAATTCTATTTACTCAGGCAGAAGAATTCTGATCTTATCCTTAGAGTTTGCTTTCCTACACCTCAACACAATTTTATTTTATTGGGTGGGTTCCTTTAAATGCCTTTCATGACTCTCCTGCATGAGTATCATTTTAGAGATTCATATTTAAGACCTACCTCACTAGCAGGGTAACAGCACCTGCCACCACAGGAGATGCCACGCTTGTCCCAGAGAGTGAGCGGCATCCACCCTTCATACCAGAACCTCTCACTCCAGAGCCGTAAGTAACAATATCAGGCTTCACTCTACCATAACCTCCAGGCAGCTCCTGCAAAAGCAAACAGATGGATAATGGCCCTAATACATAATGAGCACTGGTTGCTTCATCTGAGCCTTTAAACTAACTGCAGGTCATTCAGTATTCTAATTACCAACTCAATTAGCTGAGGTTGAGCACCACAGGACAGTACATAACACCTAAAGGAAGACTCAAGCTGTTTGTGGCAAGTTCATAGAATAACAGAAAGGTTTGGGTTAGAAGGAACCATAAGGACCATTTAGTTTCAGTCCTCCTGTGATGGGCAGGAAATAGTGACCTAGACCAGCAGCTACTAGAACAGGCTGCTCAAGACCCCATTGAACCTGGCTTTGAACACTTCCAGGTCTGGAGCCTCCACAACTTCTCTGGGCAACCTGTTCCAGTGCCTTAACACCCTCACGAGGAAGAATTTCTTCCTAAAGTCTGATCTAAATCCAAGTTCTTCCAGTTTGAAGCCAGTATCCCTCATCCTATTATTCCCTATCTTTGCAAAAATTCCTCTCCAGCAGGTCCCCTTCAAATGCTGGAAGGCTGCTCTAAGGTTTTCCTGGAGCCTCTTCTCCAGGCTGAACAACCCCAATGTTCTGAGCCTGGTCTCAGTGTTTCAAGGACAGTATTATTACTGCTGCTTACCCTAGTACCTACACTAAGCATGACAGCTCTAATGAAATACAACCACACTGCTACTTGGCTAATGAATGAGATAAAGCCCAGAGACATGTAACAGTCCCCTGAATCAAGACCACAATGTAATCTCATCTGAAATCATCTGTGCAGTACTACCACCTCAGCTCAACAGGCAGGTAAGCACAATGTTACATGTAGCATCTGGAAATCCTCAGAGTTTTGAGCTAAAGGAGGAACAAGAGCAGGTCTTCACTTTGGCAGATTTAACCACACAGACAAGTCCCCACCATCAATCAAAAGATACTGGGCATCTTACAAATGCATCAAGAATGTCAACAATGGTCAAGATTGATGACAAGAAACCCTAAGTGAAGTCTTGCAATCTTCAATTATCTTGATCTTTGATGAATTGTTTTATCACTGGTTACTCCACACATATCAACTGCAGGGTATTACCCCTCCAAAACAAGCTACTTTTCCAAGGCCCTTATTTTGGCTGCAGACAACCTTGATTGTGGCTGGCCTTAGTCAGAAGCATCTTACCCAAGTGGTCATTCCCCTAGATGAAAAGCGAGCTATGTTATCTTCAAAGTCAATGCCACCTACTCCGATCACATCCATCTGGTCAGCAGGGTTATTCAGAGTCCTACAACAAATTGGGAGGACAAAAAACCCACCAATAAACAAACAAGCAAAACAACACAACCAAGACACAGTGTTAGGTTTATCTTGATAATGGACATGCTGCCATCACATTCTAGCAGACACTCTTTTTAATCTCCACAGAGAGACTTCTGCTCAGCAGTGAGAGCAATTCTTCATAGAGTCCCAGAATGAATCACAAAATGGTTGGAGCAGAAAGGGACCTTAAAAATCTAGTTACAACTCCCCTGCCATAGACAGGAACAAAAATCATTTTAGTTTGATCCCTTTTATACCCTTCAGGCCAAGAGCAGGTCCCACAGAAGTCTGCTTACACTAAGGGGAGGCTGAGGGAGCTGGGATTGTTTAGCCTGGAGAAGAGGAGGCTCAGGTGAGATCTTATTGCTGTTTACAACTACCTGAAGAGAGGTTGTAGCCAGGGGGGGTTGGTCTCTTCTCCCAGGCAAGCAGCACCAGAACAAGAGGACACAGTCTCAAGCTGTGCCAGGGGAGGTTTAGGATTGAGGTGAGGAGAAAGTTCTTCACAGAGAGAGTTTCTGGCCATTGGGATGTGCTGCCCAGGGAGGTGGTGGAGTCACCGTCCCTGGAGGCATTCAAGAAGGGACTGGATGTGGTACTTGGTGCCATGGTTTAGTAGTCAGGAGGTGTTGGGTGACAGGTTGGACTCGATGATCTCTGAGGTCTTTTCCAACCTTATTGATTCTATGATTCTATGTCAGTTGTAAATACTGCCCTTCTTTTACTGACTTCTCACTGGTTCAGTGGAAAATATTAAACCAAGTACTTCCCAAATTGCTGTACTAGCACAGCAAGTGATAAAGGCAGTGGGAAGAGGGAGTTTAACTTTAAAGTCACTTTCTATAAACAGATTAAAGCAGAAAGGAGGAGGGAAAAACCTCCCAGACCAAGCACAACTACTTCCAGAAACACATAATAACAACATATTGGCTTTTCTTTGAAGTGGTCATTGAAACTTACCCATACAAAGGGCCATCATTGCCAATGGCAGAGACCATGATGACATTGTTAGCTGTCAGTTCCCATACCTACCAAAAATAACATTTACAGTAAGGCTCTGCCACCAAAAAGGAGACTTTTCTACCAAATGTACACACATCCCAAGGGGTCTCAGCTAATTAAGCAAGTAGTCTAAACATGTAAATTACAGCTCACTGGTATGTTCAATACTAAGCTCCAAACTTTTCTTAAGATTAGGTGACCAATAACCTATCCTTAACAGTAACATTGCTGACAGTGTGTGTTTAGGTTACACCAAAGGAAAAAAACATGTTCCTAACAAAGCACTCCAGTCAAATTAGTCTGAATTCCCTCCACTAACACTCTGGGGAGAGTAGTGAAACTGCTGTCAAACTAAATTTCAATGCAAGTTATCATTAAAAAAATTCTATGCCTCAAACCCCTTAATTACCCTTTAGAAGGAAAAGCTTTATCCTTTCATAAAACAAATTAATTCACTTAGTGCTTCTGAAGGGCAGGTCAGCAATTCAGGAACTATGGCATTTACAAAGACAAAAGCTTAGTTCTGTCTCATTGCAGTGTCACAGAATGGTAGGGGCTGGAAGGGACCTCTGGAAACCACCAAGTCCACTGCCCCTGACAAGGAAGGCTCACCTAAAGGTCACACAGGAACAGGTCTAGGTGGGTTTAGGACATCTCCAGAGATGGAGACTCCACCTCATTTCTAGGCAGCCTATTTGAGGGCTCTGTCACCCTTAAAGGAGTTCCTCCTCATGTTTAGATGGAACTATGTTCAAGTTTGTGCCCATTATCCCTTGTCCTGTCACTTGCCACCACTGAAAAAAAGCCTGGCCCCACTCTCCTGACACCAACCCTCTAAGTATTTATAAGCATTTAGGAGATACCCTCAGTCTTCTCTTTTCCAGACTAAACAGCCCAAATTTTCTTAGCCTTCCTTCATATGACAGACATTCCAATCCCCTAATCATCTTTGTAGCCCTTTGCTGTACCCTCTCACAACAGGTCCCTGTCCTCCTTGAACCAGGGCACCCAAAACCAGACCCAGAACTCCAGATGTGGCCTCACCAAGGCAAAATACAGGGGAGGGAGCACCTCACTCAACCTGCTTGCCACACTCTTCTTGATGCACTCCAGGATGCCTCCTTGACCACAAGGGCACATTGCTGGCTTGTGGTCATCCTGACACAAGTCTCTTACCACAGCCTTGTTCTTAAACAATTTGCTGCTGAATTCATGTTACACATCTTTTTACCATAAAATACACTAAGCATGTGGAGGTATAAAGAGAAACAAGAGTAAATTCCAGTTAAGCTGCTTCTATTAAGACCACACTTCCTAGCAGTAAATGGAGCATTCTGTTAAAGAGCCTTTTTTCTAACAGCTCTGTGGATATTTGGGTTGCATTTGATCTTTTAAAATCCTTTCCTTGCTATAAGACTTTCCCCTGTACAAAATTTCTCAGATGCAAATGAATCTCCACCAACTGCCAGCGGCACCAAAACCTGTCAGCAACTGTGGCAAACAAGCAGCTCTGCAAACCCAGCATTTGTGTGAGGCATATAAGCACTGTGACCACTTTCACTTCCTCCTCCTCACCTTGTCAACAAATGGATGATCCATGAAGTCTGGCCCACCAATACTTAGATTCAAGACATCTATCTTCTTTAAAATGGCATAATTAAAGGCATCCAGAAACCAAGATGTGTATGAGACCTTGTAAGAAAGAGAGGGGGGAGGAAAAGCCATCATTGGAGAATTCAGTGATTCCTTGACAATACAGACCTCAGGGAGGAGAAGCAGCACCAAAATAAGGCACAACAGTGGCACTGTGGTATTTCTAGTGCTCAGTATATTTGAGTGACTGCTCCAAGTATACACAGAGCAGACTTACACCTCATTTTTGAAAAACACACCTGTAAATTAGAATAAACCTTTATTAGAATAAACCAAACCAGGTTGGAAGAGACCTTCAAGAGCATCAACCAATCCAACCCACCCAAACAGCTAACCAAACAGCTAATGTAAGACATCTTGTAGTAAGTCTTATAAACAGAAAGATGCCTCCTTCTCACTTATCCAGGGAAGTTATGTTAACCTTTACAAGCATATGGAACATTCTCAAAGGTAAGGATTAATGGAGCATTAATCTGGCAAGGCAGGAATTGAAAACCATATAAAACAGCTACCTGGTTATTGGTGAACACTCTAAAAATGTGCAGTTCTGCATTTGGAGCAAATCCCTGGCATTCTCTCATGCTGGCAATTACACCTGCTACAAAAGTCCCGTGGCCTAAACCTGTCACAGGGAGAAGGAAATCAAATGCTTGAAGACAAATCATTTAATTGTCAAGGACCTCTGCTGTTAAACACCACCAACAGCAACAAAATCACATCAATCCAACAGACTTTACCCCAAACACCAGGTGCAGTTCTAGTCTTGAATCATGGTTTGCTACTGGTTTCAGTGGGGACAAGATTTCCAGCACTGTGCAGCCAGACAACAAGCTGATGAAACTGAGTGATAGAATTCTCCAGTCTATCCAGCCCAGATTACTACTAATGAAATCAAGAATCACATAAAGCAATCCTGAGAGAAAAAGGTTGTTTTGGAAAATGCAAGCTGCAAGTCCAGTGTACTTTTAAGTAAATCTTTTAGGAGACCTTTCTCCTGACTCTGAAGTATCTCTGAATTTTGTTAAGAGATGAAAAATGAACCAAGAAAAACCTTTTTTTTCCTCTCCTCAGTTTTCCTGAACTGCTTGTATTGTATTTCTGTACTCCACATCTGCTGCTCCAGTAAGCTTCTGGGCACAGAACTAACAGAAAGTCCTACCAAAAGCAGGTGCTGCAAAGCAAAGTAGTACTGCAGGTGCTAAAACTACAGAGGTCCACACAAGACTGAAGGAGATAGAGAACAGAACAGAGAACAGAACAGAGAACAGAACAGAGAACAGAATAGAATAGAATAGAGAACAGAGAACAGAACAGAGAACAGAGAACAGAATAGAATAGAATAGAGAACAGAGAACAGAATAGAATAGGAGAACAGAGAACAGAATAGAATAGAGAACAGAGAACAGAATAGAATAGAGAACAGAGAACAGAATAGAATAGAATAGAGAACAGAGAACAGAATAGAATAGAATAGAATAGAGAACAGAGAACAGAATAGAATAGAGAATAGAATAGACCAGACCAGGTTGGAAGAGACCTTCAAGATCAGACCTTGAACACCACAGACCTTGAACTGACTCCTTGACCAAGAGTGTATGAAGTTAATAATCTGTGAAAGCATATGGTCAGGGCAAGGTGCAGTCGACGTATGAAAACACAACACAAACATACTGCAGACCACAAAGAGTTCATTGGAATGTTGATGGGCATGGGCCAGCACAAAGTTTGTTGATGAAAACTATACAGATCAGAATCACAGGACCATAAAGGTTGGAAAAGACTGCCAAGATCATTGAGTCCAACCACTAACTCAATGACGCCAACCCCACCACTAAACCATGTCTCTAAGCATTGCATTTACAGGGGTCTTGAACACTCAGGAATTTCTATGAATCACAGAATCACAGAGTGGTCTGACCTCCAATGGTCATCTAGTCCAACCCCCTCTGCAGTAAGCAGGGACATCCTCAACTAGATCAGGTTGCCCATACGCCTGTCAAACCTCATCTTGAATACCTCCCGGGATGTTCATTCAACCACTTCCCTGGGCAGCCTGTTCCAGAGCTTAGTCACTGCTTTCAGTGAAGAAGTTTCTTCTAACATCCAATCTAAATCTCCCATGGCACAACTTGAGGCCAACTCCTCTCACCCTGCTGTTTGTTACTAGGGAGAAGAGAGCAATCCCCACCTCGCTCCACTCCCACAGTGTTGTGGAGCAAGGTCTCCCCTCAGTCTCCTTTTCTCCGGGCTAAACAGCCCCAGTCCCCTCACCCTTCACCAGCTTCACTGCCCTTATCTGGCCTTGCTTCAGCACCTCAATGTCCTTCCCATAGTGAGGGGCCCCTAATAATCCAAACCACTTTCAAAAAACTTTACAGGAAGTTTCCAAAACTCTGATTAGCTTAGGAGTGCACAGTGCCAAAGGAAAATGGTCTCCCCTCTAAGGGGGAAAATACATATGTGATGTGAGGGAGTAGAATGCAGGAACAGGATAGAAAGATCTTTGTGGGGTTTGCTCTCCCCCACACCTACTTGGATAATGTACTATGCCTGCCTGTCTTCAAGTGCTATGATGAAATGACACCTATGATTCAAAGGAGACTTGTGCAACACCCTCCTGGAACCCTAATACTCTGTATACAGAGTACAAAGGGCTTGTGACACTGCAAAGTTAAGCTCAAAACCTCAAGACCTACAATTTCACCAGGTATCAGTACTACAGAGCAATGGCAGGTTTACAATGAAAACACACCAGGGTCAGGAGTGGCTGGACAATTGTACACAGTAACTCACCATCATCCAAAGTTCTCTCATTAGTCCAGTTTGTTCTCTCCTTCACATTTTTGAAGTGTGGATGTTTCTCACTCAGACCAGTGTCAAACACTGCTACTCTTACACCAGCACCTACAAAAGAAAACCTTTAGCACTTTTTCTGATTCAGCTTCAGAGCCAATCCAGTCTACCAAGTCAAAGACGACTTTTATGCTTACTGTGGCATGCAATTTGCAAGCCCAGCAAGTTATAGATCTTAAAGAAAACATATTCCCATTCCAAAATTCAACCACAGACCAGCAGTATGGCGAATTTCTCCTCAGTAGACAACACACACGGAGCAGAGCACTCCATAAACATACAATGCATCTCAAACAAAGTATTTCTCAATCATTCCATACCTGGCACCCAATGAGAGATTAGTACACAGAGCTAAATGAGGCTCTCCTTAACAATTCACTTGTTTGTCAGAAGAAGGTAATTGTTCTAAGAGACAAGAGACAAAAGCAGACCTGTGTAACCCATCTGCCAGAGGACATCTGCCTGCAAGGTCTGAGCAACTTGGCGTGGGATGGCCCTCAGCAAACGCCTGCTTGAGTGTCTCCCTGTTGCGTGCCAGAAGCCAGAACCTAAAGAAAGACTTGCTCTTCTCAAGGGGCGAGATGACTGCCACTTCTGAGTCCATCTGGTTTCATTGCAGTGCAACATGGGATCAGCTACACAGAAAGAGGATGAAGGGCAAAAAAAGAGTATAAGGAGAGGCACAACATGTATGATCATATTGATACATCATATTGATAAAACAAATGCTTTAAATGAGCACCCATTTTCTGGCAGCAAAACCAGTAAAAGCTTTTCCTCTCCTAGGAATACAGTGGTCCATAGCCTCAGGTAAGTGACTGCTGCAAACGTAGATGGAACGGCTGCCACGCTTTAGCAAAGAGATGGCAAGCCCCCGATAATTTTAATAGTCAAAAGAACAGATTAAATAAAAACTGTAGGGCACTCCTCATTTTTGTAGTGCTGATGGTCTGAAATAAGACTGAGAAGGCTTTTTAAAGGAGCTGTCATGCAACCACACAGGAAATGACTTACACTCAGAATACTTGAGCGATCGGAAGACCTTGCGCTGAGGTGTCACACGCTTGATGTTGGGATGATCTTCCAGCGTCAGAACTCCAGCTCTCTGCTTCTCATTGATCTGAATGACTTCAAAATCACTGGGGTAGTCACTGGCTGGGTTGTTACGAGGTACAATCCTCCAGTTCTCAATATCACCACTTTTTAGTGCACTTGAAATAAATTTACTTCTAGCTTTAGCTGTGAAGTAGCCATTAAAGGCCACGATATACTCTGGAAGAAGAGCAGCACAACTTATCAGAAGTGATGTTTAAGCAGCTTACTCAAACACTTACACCACAAAGCTCCAAGTATTTATTTTATTGTTCCTTTAACCAGAACAAATAATCACAATTTGAGGCTGCAGTATTTTAAGATGGTAAGAAACCTTGGAGAGAAGGAGAATTGTAAATACCAAGGAAAGGGGGAGCAAGGGGGATGAAACAGACTTAAGGCTGCATCCAGCAGTACAAACAAGTGCTTGATATGCCAACTGGATATGCTTCTTGACATGTGTGATTTAAAGGCATCTAGGCTAGCAAATTACTAGCACCAGTTATGACATGCAAAGAGAAGGAAGCTGGTCCAAATACTCCAGTTCCTGGATGGGATTAGTGATTTGTGAATGGACCTCAGCCCCAGCACACAGCACCATGTTCACCACAGTAAGTCTCCAGCTAGCTATGAGACAGAAATGTCACTTCAGGCATCCTGCCTGTAAGCACCCAGGCACACACACAGCTCCACTCTGGGTATATTACAGGCAGGTACCCACGGCAGTAAGTGGATACAAGGTGTGGTGTCCCACCTTTGCCATCCCTCCAGTGGTACCTGCTTCCCTCTGCCCTTCATCTGCTTCCTTCACATCTTTGTCATTTTCCCATGCATGTATTAGTACTTCCAAACTTTTTCTTGACAAACCCATAGACATTTCTTTTCTTCACACTTGTGGTTACATTTCATAAAAGCCCCTCAACCAAATCACTGTCTGGGTCAAAACAGCTACTAAACACCACAGTGACTTGCCCACCTGAGCCTTCACTCTCCATATCCACTTCTAACACTCTCTTTATTTGCCTCTCTCTTCCTTCTCCTGATCTTTGAATCTTGTCTTCAGTTAAACCCAGAAACTTTGAAAGAATCTGTTTCTCTTGTGGAATATAGAGAGTTCAGCAGAACTCATTGAATCTTGTCTCCAGTTAAACCCAGAACCTTTGAAAGAATCTGCTTCTCTTGTGGAATATAGAGGATTTAGCAGAACTCATTGAATCTTGTCTCCAGTTAAACCCAGAACCTTTGAAAGAATCTGTTTCTCTTGTGGAATACAGAGAGTTCAGCAGAACTCTCTATAGATGAGCTCCCTGAATTGCACAAACACCAGCAATCACAAACCTACAGCTGAACTTCACAGGGATAGGGGTTTGCTACTGCTTAACTCTTTATTACCATGCTCCACGACTGTCGAAGTGAATTCCACTCTCAAAGTAAGGTGAGAACATCCAGGACACACGTGAGCCTCATGAGAGGAATTCCCTAGTCTGGTACCGAAGTGTTTTTTGCCACAGAGTAAAATAACAACCAGAACAAGCCAGATGTTTGCAAACTTCATGGTCATAGAAGAAAATGGTTTCATTCCAGCAATTCCATATATTCAAATCACAATTCTCTTCTTCATAAACTAGTTCATTTTTCTTTCAGTAAACGTTGCTTTCACTGTGCTGATCAACTGGGTATTCTTAAAGCTGTGTCCAAAACAAGTTGAGATTTCATGGTCTTTTGAGGTAAAGCCTTATGAGCAGGCTCATTTCTTTCTACGCTTCTTCTCCATTTTGTGCTAAAGGATTCGGTCACTCAGGATGCGGTAGCTGAGTCCTGTACTCCATTTCTGATGGCAAAGGTAACTCCCCACAAGAATTAACAAAGCTGACTGCAAGCCAACCTGTAAGCCAGGGCAAAAGAGAAAATAATTACTCCATTTTGTGCAGCTGTATAGCCTGAAAAATGTAAGAACTAGACACCTTGGATAGTATTAGAAGTAACAGGGAAGAATTTGTTCCTGTATTTCATTTAGTAATATCTCATGAAGACTCAAATCTCTCTCTTGCTTAGCCAAAGCAGACTTGAAACACCCAGGCATGAACCTCAGAACAGGCAACAACAGCAGCCAAACTCTATAACCCTTTGCACAAGGAGAGTGAAGAGAACAAAATGATGTGCAAGTGCCCTGGGAAGAAAAAATCATACTGCCTAATATTAATATGACAAAAAGTGTTCCCAGACACTTAAAAAATAGCCTAGTGGCTTTTGTTCCCAGACAGAAATGTAAACAAATTCTACTGTGGCACATCATTTTACACAAAGAGAATCAAGGTCAAACTTTATTCTAAGGGTTGATAAGGATACTAGAACAGAATTAACCAGGCTGGAAAAGACCTTCGAGATCCAACCTATGACCCAGCACCATCTACTCAACTAAACATGGCACCAAGTGCCTCATCCAGGCTCTTGCTAAACACCTCCACGGATGGTGACTCCACCACCTCCCTGGGCAGCACATCCCAATGGCCAATCTCTCCATCTTTGAAGAACTTCTTCCTAACATTCAGCCTAAACCTCCCATGGCACAACTTGAGACTGCGTCCTCTTGTTCTGGTGATGCTTGCCTGGGAGAAGAGACCAACCCCCACCTGGCTACAACCTCCCTTCAGGGAGTTGTAGACAACAATAAGGTCTCCCCTGAGCCTCCTCTTCTCCAGGCTAAGCAACCCCAGCTCCCTCAGCCTCTCCTCACAGGGCTGTGCTCCAGACCCCTCCCCAGCTTTGTTGCCCTTCTCTAGACACCTTCCAGCATCTCAACCTCTCTCCTAAACTGAGGGGCCCAGAACTGGACACAGGACTCAAGGTGTGGCCTAACCAGTGCTGAGTACAGGGGCAGGATGTGAACTTGCATTTCCTGTGCTTGAAAGGGAAAATGAGGGTTTAAAAAAAAAAAAAGGAGCCTTTTAAGTTTTACTGAGATGGAATGTGAGTGACAACAACATGGGCACCTGAGAAAATGGGATTACAGATGCAGTAATAGGAAATTAAAGTGTTGAAAGTGTTTTTCATGGAGAGGTGAAACTTGTTCCCTTTAAATTCCAAGGTACAAGAAGCACTGGAGAAAAGCTGCAATTTAAATTCCAAGCATTAATTAACCAGCAATTGGATAGATAAAGGGTCATTAAGAGATGAGTGAAGGGAAGAAAAATACTAGCTGGTCCACCAGGCCACGTGGAGAAGCAGAAGAGAGCTACACACTGCTGCATGCAAGTGACCAGAGCTGAAAAGCAGAAGCTTTGTGAGGAGATTCACATTGCTTAGGAGAAGGATGGGCTGACCTCACAGCACAACAACAGAACAAATCGACTCTGCATGTGACAGCTGTTACTTCGTTTTTATTTAGCTTTTTTTTTTAACATTCTGAAGTACTTCTTTGTACCAGGGATTGCATGCCCCTCTATTTCTAGTCGACTGACATCACCACAACGGACTGTCAACTGCTTGTGATTAGTTTCCCTCTTCATCCATAAACCAGACACAGCTCCTGCACCTTGACTGCTGATCTTGGCTGAGCTCTGCCTAACTTATCGCTTCAATAGCTTATAACCCCTAGAGCAATAAACTAAAAAAACAACTGCACAAATGAGTAAAATAAACATTCCCGCGCCTGATAACAGGTTGTATGTAAGCACGACGGTGAAACATGACGACAGGAACGAAAAGCAAAGGAACCGCAGGCTCACAACTTTGTGCTGTTTAATTCCCTTCGCGTGAAGAACCCAAAGTTGCCAATTTGTCCGCCCTCTAAAACCAGATACACCTAGGGCTACTCCCTGGTTTTTCTGAAGCGAGGATACCCCAGTCCGAGCGGTGGGAGCTCCGCAGAGATCCCCGCCTGACAGAGGCTCAGAGGGCAGCTGCGTCCGAGCCTTCGGGCACCGGGCAGCCGCGGAGCCACCCCGCTCAGAGAGCTCTGCCTGTGCCAAGCAAGGGAAAACTCGGGTAAACTCATCCGTTCTGTGCCCACTACCGCAGGCCGTCAGTGCCGCACCGTCGGCAGAGGCTGAGAGAGAGAGACAGCCAGAGAGCAGCCAGAGCTGCGCGCAGCAGCTGCCCGGTGAAGAGCGAACACCGGGAACGGCGACCCGCTGCTGCAGGCCTGGGTACTGCCCATCCCGCTCCGCGCTCCCCCCAAGGCTTGACAGCACAGCGCTGACCCCGGCCTGCTCACAGCAGCGGCTCGGCGGAGCCAGAATCCGCATCACCGGCGCCCACCCAGCTCTCCTCCCTGGCTCCCCCACCCGCCGAGCTCACCGTGCCGCCGCCGGGCCTGCCGCCGCCATTTTGTGCGGTGTTTACCACCGCGCTCTCGCGAGAGCCCCATGGCGGGCGGCGGGGGGGTAGGATGGGGGGGGGGGTAAAGGGGGGAGGCGCATGCGCATAGCGAGAAGGGTTGGGGGGGGTCAGTGGGCGGCAGGGTGCTGTAGTTGTGAGTGGTGCAGCCGCTAGGTTGGGTGCGGAGAGCTGCTGCCGCCTGAAGAAGGTCATCTTGAGAAGTTGATTATTCAAATATTCTTCAATGGAGTTTAACTCCTGCAAGGAAAACTTGGGATGCGGAGGTTCCCGGCAGGCAGCGCCGGATGGGCTCCGAGCTGTTCCGCAGTTGCACGTCGTTCAAGCTGCATTTGAGCCGTTGCTGAAAGTGAATGTATTGTTTTAATCCCGTGTGCGAACAAACAGAAATCATTACCGGCACCTACTACGTACTTCAGTACTGCACAACTGAAGCAAACAGCTTTCAGGGCCAGCCGAGGCTGGCGCCAGTAATCGGGAGGGCAGCAGCACGGATCTCTGCCCCTGGCAGTGTAGGGCTACAGCAACAGACAACAAATGTCAAGGGAAGGAGCTCCTGTTTTAAAAATCCTGGCCTGAATTTCCTTCTGGGCCATAAATCCAAGCATCAGTACCTTCCTGCATGGCCCAGCAAATACCACAGAATCCCAGCATGGTAAGAGCTGGAAAGGATCAGTGGAAATCATCCAGTCCAACCCCCTTCTAAAGCAGGGTCACCCAGGATCACTATGTCCAGAGATATGAAATCTCTCCAGAGGAGAGTCCACAACCTCTCTGGGCAGCCTGACCCAGGGCTTCAGCACCCTCACAGCAAAGAAGTTTCTCCTCATCTTCAGATGGAACCTCTCAAGTTCCAGTTTGTGCCCATTGCCACTGAAAAGAGTCTGTCCCCATCCTCTTGCCCCTCATCCTTCAGAAATTGTCATGTACTGAGATCCCCTCTCAGGCTTCTCTTCTGTAGGCTAAACAGCCCCAGGGCCTTTCCTCACTGGAGATGCTCCAGTCCATTTGGCATCTTCATTACCTGCACTGGATTCTCTCCAGTAGTTCCTTGATAGCCAACAGACCATTAAGTCATGAAGACTGGGGCCAGTTTCCTGAAAATACAAAAAAATACAAAAATATAGAGAACCTCCTTCCTCAGTCCCATCCCTCTTTCAGGAAGCAGCTGTGCTTTCACAGAAAGGAGAGCCTTCCTGACCCCAAGACAGAGCCTGCAACACGTGTGAGCAGTGTATGATAGCAGGTGACTTCTAGGAAGTACATGAATAGACATTTAGTTTTTCAACAGAAATATCAAAACCAGAGAGCAACAAAACTTCAATGAGTGGGGTTTTTATTTTTATTATCAGTATTTTTAAATCAAGACATCTCTTCATTGGTTTTTTTTTAATTATTTTTCTTTGGCTAGTGTTTTTGCATGCTCTAATCAATTCTCCAGCCACATTTCAGATTGCTGAAGTAATTATTATCAAGATCATTCACACTTGGGAGTAAGCATACAAGCTGATCTCCAAGTTCCTTTACAGCTCTGTAAAACAATTTCAGTCATTTAAATAACCCCCAAGTCAACAGTACCTTGCCCTATATCTTACAGCTGAGAAGCTCCTTAAATAACATCATTCAAAAGTAATGACATTTACACTTAAGGTACAAACATCTACCCTTTGGAGACAGAAAAGTTATGCAAAAAAAATACATTCAGGAAACTTAACACACTTGACTGTGATTGTCTTTTTGAACAGCATGACTGCTGGGGGACCCATTTCTGACAGATCTGGAGCATGCTCCAATTCTGTCAGCTTTGCAGGTTGAGACCACACTGCACCGTCCAAGATACTGTCAGAACTGGATTCCTGCCCAGTTACCATGAAAAGAATGTGAACAGAGATTAAACTCCACATAATCAAGTCTTTGTTGTGGAGGAAAGCAGAGGAGGAACTATTTATTTAATACAAAGACACAGAGGACGCAGACTTCTGATGTCTAGGTTACACATGGCTTGTTCAGTGAGGTATGGATAAGTCCACCAAGGTCCACTAGACATTTTTGCAGCACTCTGGTCAGAATATAGTACTGAACACACAGGACATCTGGATACTCCTGTTTCTCTTCACATGTTTAAGCTTCCTTGAATAGGTATCTCCAAAACCACATTGTAACCCGTGCCCAGATCCGTTCAGGTACGCACTCACTCAGTGTGAACTGTGGAGAGGCACAAGGAGACAAAAGTAAAAGGGACAGATGAAGACATGTTCCATTAAAGTGAGCAAACAGTTTCTCAAATTATCACTAAAGCAAGCCAAAACTTGCTTGAACATAAGCAACTCAACCTTTCATTCAACCCCCTGGAAGTAAATATTGGAAGCAGTGCCCACAGCTGAACAGTTAAGTTCTGCAAACAAATCCTGGAGTGGTTGGTTCAAGTTCATAACAGCAGTGCTGTCCACTGCCTTTAATTGCCACATCCTGAATCCTTCCTACCCTTTATTCCTTTTGGATCAAGTCCCAAGTCCTTCAATTCCTTCTGTTAAACCTAATGCTATAGAAAGCCACTAGGGAGGACACATGAGATGTGGCCAACATACATAGAATCACAGGTTGGACTCGATCTTTGAGGTCTCTTCCAACCTTAGTGATACTGTGATACTTTGGAGCTCACAGTCTGCCCATAAAAATGAAAACTAACATACAAAGGACCTGCTTCCACACATTTTAGAATAAAACCAGGCACTTTTCTCTGCTCTTATTCCATTCTCCCTGCCCATTCTCTCCCAAGACTGAAATACCTACTTCTGTTCACAGCAGGCAGTGAAATGCTCACCCAGTCAGCAATAGCCTAGGCACATTTTAAGTGAGTGTTGGTTTCCCTCTCATTTGAAAAACAAGTAGACCCAAGCATAATGTGTTGGGTGACAGGTTGAACTTGATGATCTTTGAGGTCTTTTCCAACCTTATTGATTCTAATGCAGAATTAGTGAGGAAATACAGCTCAATGTGTTTAAGTCCTAGAAGAATATATATATAGGGCAGTTTAGAAGCATAGCTTTCATTCTAACTCCTAAGACAGTAAACAGCTTATTTACTTCTACTGACAAACAGGGAACAGTTGAATGAATCCTACTACCTTTATTGCATGCTTCCAGTACCCAGTAGTCCTTATGGATAAACCAAGAGTAGAAATTGCATGACTTGCATATTCTTCAGCAGAAGGAATTAAGAAAGAGCTCTCTGATGCAATGCTGCTGCATGCTACCATTTTGGTAGCAATGAAAAAAGGGGTTAAGCTCTGAACAAAAATTCCTTTGGAGGCATACTCATAATGTAGTGCTCTACTGAAATAGTCCAGGTAGCTCTAGAGAGACAAAAGCAGAAAGAGACATTTTTCTTTATCTTTTTCTTAATAAAAAGAGGTTTATGGCAGACTTTTAATAAAAGTATAGAAAAGTGGTAGCATGTTTTATACATCACCTTAAAAAAACCCAACCCAACACTTTGAATGAATAGTATAAAAAGTCACACTTCTGAAGCCTTACAAACACTTCTATTTGCTATTTCTTTGCTAAAGACCTGTAACTTACAGGATGAAAGGACTGCTTAACCCTCTGATGTGGATTTTACAAATGATCTCACCACTTCTGCTTACAAACTATACAGAAATATTTAGTTCACCTGAAACAAACACTGTGCTTAGCTCAGGAGCACTGCAGGGGATAGTCCAAGCTAACTAAGCTTACTGCTGTCAAAAGGACAAAGGAAGTCCTTATGTTTACAGGCGAATTTTGTATTCAATTGTCCTTCCCCTGAAGGTCACTCACATCCTGCATCCCTACTCTAGTCATGAGGTCTGTGGTGACAGGTTGGACTCGATGATCTATGAGGTCTCTTCCAACCTTAGTGATACTGAACTCCCTTGTGCAAAATTAAACATGCATCTGTTTAGGTGTGTTTGTATTGCCTCCTTTAACTAATCTTACTTGTATGTGACAACATAAAAAGAGCACAAATCTGGCAACTGGGATTTCTGGAATTAAACAGAGAGGAAAATGAGCCAGGCTCAGCTTAGCAAGGCACCAACACTGGTGCCACGCTGGGGCGACTGTGGTGCCACACAGCCAGTTGCCCCTGAAAAAGAGTGTATTAGACTCAGTTTGTGAGTGAAGAAGTTTCTGCTCCCAAATGGCCTCACAAAAGCTCCATTCCCAGCAGACTGTTGGTAAAGCATCTTCTACAAATGCTCTCCCACCTGCCTTGGAAGACAAACCAACCAACCACTTTGTATACCGCTAATGCACAATGAGGCTTGGGATGCCACAGCAGCTTGTTCCCAATTCTGTGCCAATGTAACTGCACAGAAGCCAGGCTCTGAACTCAATTGCTGATGGAGGATTTGGATTAATGATGGCAGCTAAGGGAAGAAACTCTGGTACACTTGGTTTGGTTCTGCTCTTTTTCATTCAGGCCTTTTAATTGAGTTCCAAATGCAGGTCTACAGACATTTAGCATAACCAAGGTGGGAGACAGTCTGCAACAGGAATCTTAAGCCAGTTTCTTCACTAAAGAGAACCTACAAGGAGTTTTACACCCTAGGATAACAAGAGGTGGTTTTGCTCCAGGCAGAAGCAGTACTTGCAAGAGCTATGCCAGGAGCAAAGTTGTGCAGGAGTTAGGCTGCAGCAGAGGGCAGCCACTGACAGCTGAGAAAGATTAACCACACCTGTTTAGATACTGGATCTCGGTGGCATCCTTCTACAGTCTCAGCTGCTTTTGTGGATTCATCAGCAGGACATCCTATGTAAATCCACATGCACTCATACTTTCAGCATCACCCAGCTGTCCCATCCTATTCATCACTGACTGGATCTCCTCATGAAAAATAATTATAGGGGGAAGTTCTAACTTCTCCCCAAATACTGTACAGATAATAGTGTAAAGAAGCCATCTGCCCCCTTGGTGTTAGGTAAGGCAGGGGCTTGATTCAGTGACAGCCCTTGTCACAGCGGTGGCTTGAGCGTGAATATAGCCCATCCTGCCACCAAACACGAGCATGAGAGGAGCTCAGCTGATAAAGAGATGAAATTCTTGACCCCTTCAATGGGTCACAGAACTGCCACATTGCTTTGTGCACCACTGTCCCAAAGAAGGCAGCATTCTTCCTGCCACAGTTCACACAATCCAAATAGTGCCGACTGTGGTTCCAAGCCCAGCGTGGGTCAGGATCAAGAGTTTACCGTACATCACATGTGACACTCACCTCTGATACTTGAGCCAATCCCTAGAAAACTTTCAAGCATGTTTTGTTATCCTTGCTGAACATATTTGCAAACAACCAGCCTTTACTGCAACTGCTTTTCTGTGCATACCATTGAACCTTATGCTCCAACTTACTTTAGAGGCTCCGTAGATGGTCAACATTGGTGTTGGCTGACAACAGGATGCAGAAGAAACATTCACAATTGCCCCTCTCTTCTTCTCAACCATGCCTGGCAGCACAATATGGGTCATCATGTTAGCAGAAACAATATTTACATTGATCATGTCCCACAGGAGATCCTCAGACAGGTTGGTAAAATAGTCCGGGTAGGGATAAGCAATTCCCACATTGTTCACCAAAATGCCAATTTCTTTGTCTTTCAGTGCCTCCTTAATGGCTGAGTAAGGCTCACTCCCCTTGCTGAAGTCAACTACTATGATATCTGTTTCCACTTTATAGGTTTCAGATATGCTTCTAGAGACAGCCTCCAGCTTCTCTTTGTTTCGGCTGATTAGGATGATGTTGATCCCGCGCTTCGCCAGTTCTTCAGCGTATGCCTTCCCAATGCCATCTGTGCTACCTGCAACAGAAAGAAGCAATGTGAACATCAGAGCAGCCTCAGCTTTCTCTTTGACCAGTTCTCTTCACTGTAGCTTTAGTCTCTTCTCTGAAGATCATGTGGCAAAACCACAACAATAAAGACAACATTGCCACAGAATCATAGAACCACTTAGGAAGAGACCTAAGATCATTGAGTCCAACCATTAAACCCAGCACTGCCAGGTCACCACTAAACCAGGTCCTTCAGCACCACACCTACACAGCTTTTCAATCCCTCCAGTGATGGGGACTCTACCACTGCCTTGGGCAGCCTGTTCCAGCACTTGGCAACCCTTTCAAGGAAGGAATTGTTCCTAATATTCAACCTAAACCTCCCCTGGCACAATTACAGGCCATTAACTCTTGTCCTGTTGCTTGTTCCTTGGGAGAAGGGACCAAACTGTACCTTGCTGCAACCTCCTTTAAGGAAGTTGTAGAGAGCCAGGATGCCCCTCAGCCTCCTTTTCTCCAGGCCACACCACCCCAGTTCCCTCAGCTGCTCCTGACCAGACCTGTTCTGCAGACCCTCCACCAGCTTTGGTGCCCTTCTCTGGATACACCTCAACATCCTTCTTGGAGTGAGGAGTCCAAAACTGAACCCAGTACTTAAGGTGTGGCCTCACCTATGCCAGGTACAGGGTGATGATCCCTGCCCTAGTCCTGCTGGCCACACTATTGCTGATCCAGACCAGGATGCTGTTGGCCTTTTTGACCACCAGGGCACACACTGGTTCATGTTCAGCCAGCTACTGACAAACACCTCTAGGTCCTTTTCTGCCACACAGTTTCCAGCCACTCTGCCCCAAGCCTGGGGCATATATGGGGTTGTTGTGATCCAAGTTTAAGATCCATCCCTTGGCCTGGGCCCATTGATCCAGCCTGTCCAGGTTAACTCCCTACACTCCAGCAGATCAACACTCCCACCCAACTTGGTGTCAGGCTGCAAACTTACTGAGGGTGCCCTTGATGATTGATAAAGATATTAAAGAGAACTGCCCCCAGTACTGAGCTCTGGGGAGCCCCACTTGTGACTGGCCCCCAGAGGTATAGGATTTAAACCTTGTTAAGAACTTGAGCACATATGAAAAGCCCATAGCAAAAATCAGATCTTGTCTGCATCTTTGCCAGTGCTTGTAAGTGTTTGGGCTGCACACTGCAATTCTGGGGAAGAATTGCTCTGTCATTCTTTCCCAGCACTCAGTCACCACACTGAGCTTGCCCATCTCCTGAAAATTTGAATTTTGTAAGGCACTCAACAACTGTTGCAGCTCACAGAATCACAGGGGTTGGAAGGAACCTCTGGCAATTCAGTCTAACTCCTGTGCCACACCAGGTTCACCTAAAGCAGGGTGCACAGGATGGCATCCAGGCAGGCTTTGAGTAACTCCACAGGTGGAGACTCTACCAGCTCTCTGGGCAGCCTGTTCCAGAGCTATGGCAACCTCAGCACAAAGAAGTTACTCCTCATACTTAGATGGAACCTTCTATGCTCGCATTTGTGCCTATTACCTCTTGTCCTGTCACTGGGCACCACTGAAAGAAGACTGGTCCCATCCTCCTGATGCCCACCCTTTAAGTACTGATCAGCGCTAGTGAGATCCCTGTCAGCCTTCTCTTGTCCAGGCTAAACAGTCTCAAGTCCCTCAGCCTAAGACAGATGTTTCAGTCCCCCTAATGATCTTTGTAGCCTTTTGCTGTACCCTTTCCAGCAGTTCCCCATCCTTCTTGAAATGGGGAGCCCAGAATTGGACTCAGTATTCTAAAGGCCTCATGAGGGCAGAGTAGGGGTGGAGAAGAACCTCACTCAACCTTCTTGCCACACTCTTCTCGCTGCAGGATACCATTAGCCTCTTGGCTCAGGCAAATTAACTTGCAACCTGAGATTACACGGGCCCTAGCTTTGTGACAGAAAGCTGACCCAGTGATAGGAGCTAGCAAGTCTGATGGTATTGGCACAGAACCTTGCACAAACACAGACAGATCGACTGCTTCAGTCTCTTACCAGTGACCACAGCCCATTTCCCATACCGCTTGACAAGATCGATCTTGCCGCCCAGCCTGGGAATGACGTGCAGCCTGAGCATGCCATAGGTGTTGAATGCAAGGGAGACACACTTTCTGACTGTGTACCAAGCTCCAACTATAGCCAGGGCCTCGATGTAGAAGTTGCAGGAGCGACTGATCTCTTTGTACAAGAGGTGGAAACGATCCACCGCAGCCATGGTGATCGCAAGCCTGGAAGAAAGAGACACAGGCAATCAGCACGTTACAGTCTGAGCACCACTGCAAACAAGGAGGTCCACAAGTCAGCCAGCTGAAGTTTGGGTATCACCTACCATCAACCTCGCTAGTTTAACTACTCTATAGCTCTTGTTCAAGGCTTGAGCTACTAATCAGTTACACTGCAATGACTCTAACTGATGAGACTACAAATCATAGAATCATAGAATAGAATCAACCAGGTTGGAAAAGACCTCAGGGATCATCAAGTTCAACCTGTCACCCAGCACCTCATGCCTATTAGACTATGGCACCAAGTGCCACGTCCAATTCCCTCTTGAACACCTCCAGGGATGGTGACTCCACCACCTCCCTGGGCAGCACATTCCAATGGCAAACAAATCTCTCTGGGAAGAACTTTCTCCTCACCCCCAGCCTAAACCTCCCCTGGCACAGCTTGAGACTGTGTCCTCTTGTTCCAGTGCTGGTTGCCTGGGAGAAAAGACCAACCCCCTCCTGGCTACAACCTCCCTTCAGGGAGTTGTAGAGAGCAGTAAGGTCTCCCCTGAGCCTCCTCTTCTCCAGGCTAAGCAACCCCAGCTCCCTCAGCCTCTTCTCACAGGGCTGTGCTCTAGACCCCTCCCCAGCCTCGCTGCCCTTCTCTGGACACATTCAAGAGTCCCAATGTCCTTCTTAAACTGAGGGGCCCAGAACTGGTCAATATAAAAACAAAATAAATAAAAACAAAACAATACAAGTCCAAGCAGACAAGGGAAGCTCAACATACAAAAACTGATTTTTGAAGACAAGGATTCACCTACAAAAAAGTCAAAGATTCTTAACAGGAGAAAGCTGCTAAGAAAGCTGAAAGCACACAAGAAACTCCACACTGTTCTAAGCACTGAAAGGTACATGAGAGGCAGTGCCAGCCCAGAGACAGAATCATGGAATCATAGAATTGTTTCAGGTGGAAAAGGGCTCTGAGATCATTGAGATCAACCAGTAGTATGCATGGCCCAGTCTAGACTTTCCACCCAGTTCCCTTCACCATGTCCCACAGCTTCCGTGGAAAGATGAGGAGCCTGGGACAGAGGCGTGAGCAGCACAATGTACTGTGGCCTGGGAAATGACGGAATTGCTATGACTGGAAAAGCCCTCTAAGATGATCGAGTCCAGCCGTCAGCCCAACACCACCATGGCCATTAAACCATGTCCTGAAAGTGCTATGTCCACACGTTTCTTGCACACCTCCAGCGATGGCGATTGCACCGCCTCGGAAGACAACCTATGGCAATGCCTGAGCAGAAGCGTAACTCGAGTCCCCAGCACCATCACAAAGCCCTTTCCCAGCAAATGCGCCTCGTCTACCGTGTCCTTGTGGTCTAAAGCTCCCCCAAGCAGGGAGCAGCGCCGTGCATTGACATGGCACGGCACACCGGCTCTCGGCAGAAGTCTTGCTGTGCCTCACACGGTTTACACTAGTGACAATTTCTTTCAAACAAGCACAAGACGCAACCAGGGCCCCGTCGCCGGGACTGGCAGCTCACCGCCGCTTGCTTCCCGGTCCATACCCCTCGCCCACCGAGGCCAGACGCACTCGCGGCCGTAGGCCTCATCCCTTCGGGGAAGGTTTAACTATCTCCGGCTACACCCTCGCCGGCCGGCCAAAACGACCACCAAGCCCGGCTCGCCAGCTCACCCAGGCCGGCCCCAGCCAGGCCCTCCCTGGACCCGGCCAGGCTGTAACGGTGGAAATCCAGCCCCGCGGCTGCTAGCCCGCGGGGGAAGACAGCGCGGGGAGCCGCCCCGAAGGGTCGTTACCTGCCGGCCGCTCCTCACCCGCCGTCTCGGGGCCCGTTACGCGCCCGCACTGCCGTACCCACGGCCGCGGGGCCGTGCCCTGCGCCGCCGCTGCCGCCGCGCGCACCCCAGGCCTCCTGCGCGGGGCCGCCGGGAGCGGCCGCAGGGCCTTGTGGGGCTGCGCGCGGCGTTACCATGGCGACGACAGCGGCGGTTGGGGCGGTTGAGCCGGGTCCCGGCTCCCGGCTCTGGGGGCCCTTTCCCTCCGTCCCGTCCGTGGCGATTCTCGGTTTCTGCTGCCTGGGAGGTACGGCGGCGAGCCGCGGAGTGACCGCCGACCCGGTGGGCTGGGGCCCGGGTCCGAACGCCGGGTCCAGTGCGGCTGTTGGGAAGGGTAAAGGAAGCTGAAGGTTTAACGGGAGACGTAGCAGTGAGCTCTAGGACTCGAGGCTTGTCTGGAGAGCTCCCGGGTACAGCAGGGAAAAGTGCAGCAGGGAGACGGGACGGCATCCACAGCCCTTGCTAGGAGGCTAAAGCTCCCCTTGGGAGCCCACCTGGCTGGCAGCGAGACAGGCAATAGCAGGCTGAAGCTCCAAGGAGCACCAACAGCTTTGAAGGGGGAAAAGTGACCTGTTGTGGTTTGGGGAGGCTTCTTTGCCCTGGTCCTCACTGCTCTGAGTGAGATCCATGATGGGTCACAGTTTAAGATAAACCCTCCCAGCCTTTTGGTATCTTCCCAGTGACGAGCCCTAAGCTGACAGTTCCATGCAGGCTTAGGAATTTACTTGCAGTCTTCTTATTTGTAACAGGTTCTCCTACTAAAGCCTTTGGACGTGTTATCTGGAAAAGCTGGATTGTAAATCAAGTACTGACCTGACTGATGTTTATCTGAGTCATACCTCAAAATGCAATCACAGATTGAAGACTTTAACAAAGGCCTTAGAGAGGAGGTTACTGTGCAAGAGGTGCCAGGTGACTCTCTGGATGGCACCAGAAACGAAGCTGCCCCAACAGAAAGTGAAGACAGTTCTGGCAACACAGGTGAGCCCTTTCAGCTAGGACTCATTTAGAGACCTTTAGTGAACATAAAGCCTAGGCATCAAGCCTGTCATTCCTTATCTGGATGCAGTATGAATTCATTCTTTCTCCCAGCAAAGTCACTGACATTCTTAACCATAGTTGAAGCTTACTCAGCTGTGCCTTTTCTTTAACATTCTTGCTGTTTCTTTATGATTCTCCTTGCTGGAGGACTGCCTTTTCCTGTTTTGCAATCCTACAGCTACCCTGACCTCTAAATGTTTTAATTACAGCTGTATATGGTCCAATCAACTTCTTTGCACTGTCTCTTTTTAAGTATGCCAACGACAAGATGAAGAGCAAGAACCTGAAGAGAAGAGCATCAAAAATGCAGTTACTCAAAGGCAGTCTAAAGACAATGTGGATGAGTACAGCACCACCTTCCAAAGAGTGCTCTTCTACGTTTGTAGAAGAGCTAGGCTAACAAAAAGTGCTTGAGATGACTCAGATCCACCATCTCTTTACATGGAAAATTATCAGTCTTGTTAAACTCAAATTACCGATAATTAAATATATTATATAGTAGATGTCTAAAACCATAAGAGCGTTGGTGCCAGTACTTTATTTTCACAGTCTCAAGCTGCGCCAGGGGAGGTTTAGGCTGGATGTTAGAAAGAAGTTCTTCATAGAAAGAGAGATTGGCCATGGGGATGTGCTGCCCAGGGAGGTGCTGGAGTCACCATCTCTGGAGGTGTTTAGGAAGAGACTGGCTGGGGTGCTTGGTGCCATGGTTTAATTGATTAGATGGTGTTGGGTGATAGGTTGGACTCGATGATCTCAACGGTCTCTTCCAATGTGGTCTACTCTATTCTATTCTGTACAACACAATAATCTTTAGACTAGAGGGTACTATTTGAAGTCTAAAAAATAAATATGCAAGTTTCAATTTTGTTTTGCTGCTATTTATTTTACTACTCTGCCTTCTAAACCCCCCCCCCCCCCAATAACCTAAGTTTCCCATCATTAAAAAAGTCAGCAAAAATCTTGGTTAGAATAGTTCTTGCAATTCATATTCAAGTGCTCTTCAGTATTTCTCTGAAGTAATCAGCAACAGGATACTCTTTCCCCACCAATGCTGTTAAACTGCAACTTGTTTTCTTACTTTAAGATGTTAAGACTCAAGAGAAAACTACCAGCTGCATGTCCAGAGCAGATCAACAGAGTGAACAAAAATCAGATGGTGATGACAAATCAGTAGCTAACTCACTCAGCCAAAGGACAGAAGAAAAGAGGGGCGGTGTAAGGTAATATATTTGTTTGTGGTTGGCTTTTATCTTGGCATCAATAAAGTCATTGGAGTTTTGCTGTTCTACATGCTAACTTTAATTCAGGAGAGCAAGTTTGAAGCTGAACTTCAAAGTACTACTTCCTTCAAATGGATAAACATGGAAAGCCACCCTAAAAATTATGAGTGCTTTTTAAGAGGACACAGTCTCAAGCTGCACCAGGGAGGTTTAGGCTGGATGTTAGGAAGAAGTTGTTCATAGAAAGAGTGATTGGCCATTGGAATGTGCTGCCCAGGGAGGTGGTGGAGTCACCATCACTGGAGGTGTTTAGGAACAGACTGAATGAGGCACTTAGTGCCATGGTTTAGTTGATTAGATGGTGTTGGGTGATAGGCTGGATTCGATGATCTCTTCTCTTCTTTTCTCTTCTCTTCTCTTCTCTTCTCTTCTCTTCTCTTCTCTTCTCTTCTCTTCTCTTCTCTTCTCTTCTCTTCTCTTCTCTTCTCTTCTCTTCTCTTCTCTTCTCTTCTCTTCTCTTCTCTTCTCTTCTCTTCTCTTCTCTTCTCTTCTCTTCTCTTCTCTTCTCTTCTCTTCTCTTCTCTTCTCTTCTCTTCTCTTCTCTTCTCTTCTCTTCTCTTCTCTTCTCTGTTGCACAGTTCTCTACAACTACCTGAAGGAAGGTTGGAGTGAGGAGGCCGCCAGCCTCTTTTCCTTGGTGCCAAGTGACAGGATTAGAGGAAATATGACAGGGGAGGTTCAGGCTGGATGCTAGGAAATATTTCTTCCAAGCAAGGGTTATCAAGCTTTGGAATAGCCTGCCCAGGCTGGCTATTCCAACTGGGTTGAGGGTTGGACTGGATGATCTTTTTAGGCTTGAGGTGAGGAGAAAGTTCTTCACAGAGAGAGTTGTTAGCCATTGGAATGGGCTGCCCAGGGAGGTGGTGGAGTCCCCATCCCTGGAGGTGTTCAAGAGGGGACTGGACATGGCACTTGGTGCCATGCTTTAGTAGTCATGAGGTATTGGGTGACAGCTTGGACTGGATGATCTTTGAGATCTCTTCCAACCTTATTGATTCTATGAAGCTGGGGAGGGACTTCTCAGGATGTCAGGTAGTGATAGGACTAGGGGGAATGGAATGAAGCTGGAGGTGGGGAGATTCAGGCTGGAGGTGAGGAAGAAGTTCTTCACCATGAGAGTGGTGAAGCCCTGGAATGGGTTGTCCAAGGAGGTGGTTGAGGCCCCATCCCTGGAGGCGTTTAAGACCAGGTTAGATGAGGCTCTGGCCAGGCTGATCTAGTGTGGGGTGTCCCTGCCCATGGCAGGGGGTTTGGAACTAGATGATCCTTGTGGTCCCTTCCAACCCTGACTGATACTATGAGGTCTCTTGCAACAGGATGTTTTCTGTGATTCTGTGAAATACATGCACTGAAAGACTTACCCCCCCCCCCCGCCCCCTTCTTCTTTTCTCCATGTTACTCTTAGAATGACAAAAAAGGTTCTGCGAGACATCTGTAAACAGCAGAGATTATACTGGACCCCATGTTTAAATGACACACTTTACTTGCATTACAAAGGTAAGATGTGGGACGTGACTGTTTAGATTTACCATTCTGAGCAGCATTGCACAGAATCTGGTTTGTGGCTCCCTGGAGTATCTAATAGCCAATTTAAAAGAATTGGCGTTAACTGGTTCGAGTTTGCACTGGGGGTGTTTAGGAAGAGACAGGATGGGGTAATTGGTGCCATGGTTTAGGTGATTAGTTAATTCCTCTCCTCTCCTCTCCTCTCCTCTCCTCTCCTCTCCTCTCCTCTCCTCTCCTCTCCTCTCCTCTCCTCTCCTCTCCTCTCCTCTCCTCTCCTCTCCTCTCCTCTCCTCTCCTCTCCTCTCCTCTCCTCTCCTCTCCTCTCCTCTCCTCTCCTCTCCTCTCCTCTCCTCTCCTCTCCTCTCCTCTCCTCTCCTCTCCTCTCCTCTCCTCTCCTCTCCTCTCCTCTCCTCTCTCCTCTCCTCTCCTCTCCTCTCCTCTCCTCTCCTCTCCTCTCCTCTCCTCTCCTCTCCTCTCCTCTCCTCTCCTCTCCTCTCCTCTCCTCTCCTCTCCCCGCCTCCCTTCCCCTTCCCCCTTCCCCCTTTCCCCCTCCCCCCTCCCCCCTTTCCCCTTTCCCCTTTCCCCTTTCCCCTTTCCCTTTCCCTCGCTTCTATTCCTCCTTTCTACATTTGGCTTTGGTTTTGCTGTGTTCACTTGAGAACCTAAAGGGCTGCATGAAATACAGACCGCTGTTCTCACCAACTGTTTTGCCAGCACTGGTTTAATGACATTTACTCTTCCAAAGAGTTGTTTTTTTTGTCCTAGGCAATGCAATTTCATCTTGGAACACCTTTCCCTGCAGGATTTGGCCGCCTGGAGAACCTTGAGGAGTACACTGGCTTGAAGTGTTTGTGGCTCCAGTGCAACGGCCTAACCAGAATCGAGAATTTGGAGGCGCTGACAGAGCTGCGTTGCCTCTACTTGCAACTCAATTTAATTAACAAGATTGAAAACCTGGAGGCCTTACAGAAACTAGTTTCCCTCAACATCAGTAACAACTGCATTAAGACCATCGAGAACCTCTGTAAGTTACGGCCAAGAGAGCCAGTGGTATCCTGGGGTGCGTCAAGAAAAGTGTGTCCAGCGGGTCTAGGGAGGTTCTTCTCCCCCCCTGCTTTACCCTGGTGAGACCACACCTAGCATACTGTGCCCAGTTTTGGGCTCCCCAGTTCAAGAGAGACAAGGACCTGCTGGAGAGAGTCCAATGGAGAGACATGAGGATGACTGGGGGTCTTGAGCACCTCCCCCATGAAGAGAGGCTGAGAGCCTGGGAAGGCTGTTTAGCCTGGGAAGGCTGAGAGTGGATCTGATCAATGTCTATACATATCTGAGGGGGTGGGTATCAAGTGGAGGAGGCCAAGCTCTTTTCAGTGGTGTGCAATAATAAGACAAGGAACAATGGGTACAAGCTTGAACATAGAAGATTTCAACTCAACATGAGTGGGGGTGACAGAGCCCTGGAGCAGGCTGCCCAAAGAGATTGTGGACACTCCTTCTCTGGGCACATTCAAAACCCATCTGGATGCATTCCTGTGCAAACTACCCTGGGTGATCCTGCCCTGGCAGAGGGGTTGTACCCAATGATCTCTGGAGGTCCCTTCCTACCTCTAATGCAGTGTGACACTGTGAACTGTTGGTGCAATGTGTTTAAGCCTATAATGAGCCCATATTCTCAAGCTATGACTAAGCTAAGCTATTATTAGTGGCCCTGGTTTCAAGGGGGTTTATTGTTGTTAAAATTTGGTACGATGTCCTGTAACAAAGTCCACAAGGCTTCTGTTGAAGAGCAGAGCCTGTGTGTTTTGCAATTTAAATAGATGAGAAAACAGAAAAGACACAGCAATTACTGTCATGTGAACAGCTAGCACAATGAAGTGATTTTCTTCACTTCTTAATACCATCTCAGTACTTGTCTGTGTTGCAGACAGGCTGACAATCCAGTTTTCACCATTTGCTTCGCAGTTAAAATGTGCTTTGGCAGTTGCAGGCATGATTACCAAATCCTCCATGACTGTGAAAGGATTTGTTCCAGCAGAAAATAACAAAATAATTCCTCTACATTGGCATTAGTGGAAGTAATGTGAAGCACAAGCTCTTGCTTCTGGGTAACTGCCTAGTTGGAAACACTGGTTAAAAACCACCCCCTGTCCTAGAACCAAACAACTGTTTTCACTTGGGTGAAGAAAGCAGCTTTGGAGGCCAAGCCAAAAAGTGCACATAGCAGAACAACAAACTTAGAATAACCTCCTAAATCGATATAAACAATTATTTTGACAACAAAGGTTTGATGGGAGAGCCTTTGTGAAGCAGTGACGCTTAACCTCTCCTTTCATTGAGCTTCTCCTGTCCAACAGCTTGTCTGAAGGCCCTGGAGACTCTGCAGATCGCTCACAACAAATTACAAACGGTGGAAGACATCCAGCACTTGCAAGAATGCCCAAGTATTTCTGTTCTTGATCTGTCCCACAACCATCTCAGTGATCCCAGTGTCATAACCATCCTGGAGAACATGCCTAATTTGGTAAGCTGGCTGTAGCTGAGGGTTTGTATCATCTACATGGGTGAATGCCATGAAATGCTTCTGTCACATAGTCCAGTCCTGGTTTCAAGGAAACCATTGTTTGGTTTTTGGAGGTTACCTGTGACACCTAAGATGTTTTGCTCATTTCTTGGATTAGAAATGATTGAGAAAGTGCATACCCAGATTGGGATTTTTTATATTTTTCTGCTTCTCTCTCTGCTTCTCTTCCCTTTGCAGAGGGACCTTGCCAGGCTGGACAGATGGGCAGAGTCCAAGGGCATGAGATTGAACACATCTAAGTGCCAGGTTCTACACAGTGGCCACAGCAACCCCATGCAGTGCTGCAGGCTGGGGTCAGAGTGGCTGGAGAGCAGCCAGGCAGAGAGGGACCTGGGGGTAGTGGTTGATAGTAGGCCAATGGCATCCTGGCCTGCATCAGGAACAGTGTGGCCAGCAGGAGCAGGGAAGTCATTCTGCCCCTGTAGACTGCACTGGTTAGGCCACACCTGGAGTCCTGTGTCCAGTTCTGGGCCCTTTAGTTTAGGAAGGATGATGAGTTGCTGGAAGGTGTCCAGAGAAGGGCAACAAAGTTGTTGAGGGGTTTGGAATACAAGCCCTATGAGGAGAGGCTGAGGGAGCTGGGGTTGCTTAACCTAGAGAAGAGGAGGCTCAGGGGAGACCTTCTTGCTGTCTGCAACTCCCTGAAGGGAGGTTGTAGCCAGGTGGGGGTTGGTCTCTTCACCCAGGCAAGCATCACCAGAACAAGAGGACACAGTCTCAAGCTGCACCAGGGGAGGTTTAGGCTGGATGTTAGGAAGAAGTTCTTCCCAGAAAGAGAGATTGGCCATTGGAATGTGCTGCCCAGGGAGGTGGTGGAGTCACTATCCCTGGAGGTGTTTAGGAAGAGACTGGATGAGGCACTTGGTGCCATGGTTTAGTTGATTAGATGGTGTTGGGTGAGAGGTTGGACTTGATGATCTCAAAGCTCTTTTCCTACCTGGTTAATTCTATTCTATTCTAAACTGCACGTTTTTTTCCCCCTTTGTTTCTTTAGCATGTGCTGGATTTAATGGGAAACCAAGTGATAAAGAAAATTGCTAATTACAGGAAAACACTTACTGTCAGACTGAAGCAGCTAACATTTCTGGATGACAGACCAGTTTTCCCAAAGGATAGGTAAGAAACAGAGCCAAAAAGCTCAAATGGTAATGATCGCAATGATCACTCATCCATTTTTTGTCACTATGGGCATGGAAGGAAAGGAAGATGGCCTAGTATCATTATTGAGGATGGGTGGCTTTGAGTACAAGAACTATGGACTTTTATGTCTAACATATCTAGATTCAGATCTCTGGTGGTGTCATCACCAGCTTTTGAGATACCTGTTTCTTCTGTTGCAATTCCACATAGAAGATGAGACACACATGCATCCCTGTTGCATAAAGGATTGTCACTGCTGCCCTTGCAAACTGTTTTCAAGTTCTCTCTCATTACAAAGATGGGCTTTTCTGGTTGTGCCACACTGAGGTTTTGTGTTTTCGCAGAGCCTGTGCCGAAGCCTGGGCTGCTGGAGGGCTTGAAGCTGAGAAAGCAGAAAGGGAAAAATGGGAAACCAGAGACAGAAAAAAAATCCAAGACAGCATCAAGGCTTTAGAAGCCATCAGGCAAAGAGCAGAGGAAAAGAAAAAACAAAAGTATATGGAAGAAAGAGATGGAAGCACAAAAGGTGGAAATGAAGCTGCAACAGACATCCTGGAAGGTTTGTGGATACTGTTGTGGAATTGTTTGTGTCTGCTTCCAGTTGAATGGTTAAAACAGGTGAAGGGTTCCTCAGTGGTTCAGAAGCAGAGTGATGCAATGTTTGGGATATATTTATGAATTTTGCTTTCCCATACTGAGTATTTCCTTGTCTTTAGATTAACCACAATGGTTTTAAGGAGTCCTCACCAGGCCACATCCAGGCACCTCTCCCCTGCTGCATTCACTAACAGCAAGAGCTTCAGCCTAGAGCCTACAAGACTGGTAATACAGTCAGTAAAAGGAAAGTCTTGAATAATTTGCCTCACTTACTGCCCTTTCTGTGCCACAAGTTCTCCTGTTGCACTGTTCAGGGAGGCAGGTGTTTACAACCAGCAGTGGGTCCACACCTGACCTTTCTGGAGAAGTGTGCATGTCTCAGGATAAGCAGGGCTGAAGCAAATCAAGAAGGCAGTACTACATCACAGGAGAGACTTTAACTGTCAAAGAATCATGGAGTCATTAAGGTTGGAAAAGACCTTTAAGGTCTTTGAGTCCAACTGTGGCCCAACTACCATGACCACTAAAGTATGTCCTGAAGCATCACATTCACTTGCTTTTTGAACACCTCCAGGGATGGTGACTCCACCACCTCCCTGGGCAGCCTGTGCCAATGCCTCACCACTCTTTAGGAAAGAATTTTTTCCTGATACCCAACCTAAACCTCCCCTGAAACAATTTCAGGCCATTTCCTCCCATTCTATCACCTAATACTAGGGAGAAGAGACCAACACTGGTCTCACTCCAGCCTCCTTTCAGGGACTTGTAGAGAGCAATTAAGTCTTACCTTAGCCTTCTTTTCTCCAGACTAAACAACCCCAGTTCCCTCAGTTGCTCATTGTATGACACTCTCCAAACCCCTCACCAGCCTCACTGCTCTTCTCTGGACACAATCCCAGGACCTCAATGTCTGTCCTATGTTGTGGCATCCAGAACTGAACCCAGTAGTCAAACTGTGGCCTCAGCAGGGCCGAGTACAGGGGCACAATCACTTCCCTACTGCTGGGCACATGTTTTTGATACAGGCCAGGATGTGGTTGGCCTTCATGGCCATGTGAGCACACTGCTGGCTCATGTTCAGCTGGCCCTCAGTGCTCCCAGATCCTTTTCCAGCCATTCTGCTGCTTGCCAGCTGTTCTGCCCCAAGCCTGTCATGTTGATTGGTGTTGTGACCAAAATGCAATGGTCTCATTAAACCTCATCCCATTAGCCTCAGTCAATGGATCTAACCTGCCCAGATCTCTCTGCAGTGCCTTCCTACCCTCAAGCAGATCAACACTCCTCCTCAGTTTAATGTCATCTGCAAACTTGGTGCCTCAATTCCCTCATCCAAATCATTGACAGAGATATTAAACAGAACTGGCCCCAACACCCAGCCCTGGGGCACTGCCTGTGACTGGATTTAAATCCATTTACCACAACTCTTTGGGCCTGGCCATCATCCAATCTCCAGTAAAGAACACATCTGATACATTTTGGAACTTAGCAGGCTCTGCTACCAAACACAGTTGACTATCAAGTAAAACCTGTCCTGCAGGTAGGTATAGGGTAATGTGTAGTCACTTGTGAGCCTCCTCAAAGTTAGCCATGGATACCAGACCATTGTTTACTAGAGCATCTTCTCTAGATGAGTTTTTTTGCTAGGGAACTGTATTTGCTGCTCAAAGTTGGAGCTTTTGATGTATATTTTAAGCCAAGCTCTTAAGAGCATGTAGGAAAGTTTGAATATTTAGAATGAGTAATACTAGATTAACTCAGCAGTTTTAATGAACTTGTTTCTTCTCTTGGAGCACCTGCAAATTCAGGTGACAGTGATGGAAATACATCAGAGACTTCAAATGTATCAGAAGAGAAAGAAGCTCAAGAGAAGCCTGAGACATTCAGAAATGCTCTTGATGAAGTGATAACACCTCTGTCAAATAAGGGAGATAACACAGACTTCCCATCTGGAAATATTCCTACTGGAATTCAAGAGAATGCACAAGAATCAAACTCTCACAAATGCTCAAGCCTCAACATGCTCACAGATGGTAAGATACACAGTGGAGAACCCAACCAAACTGAGGGAGCAGAGGGGATGAGACAAACTCTGTCCCAGCGTATCACCACCCCTGCTGGGCTCCAGGGCAGCTGATTCATGCATATGAACATTAGATTTACACAGTGGCTAGCTGAAAATCAAGTAATATTGGTTATAAATATTATTTCAACAAACAAAATTCTGAGGGCTCAACCTGCAGCTTCTGCCACATAAAGGTGGAATTCCCCTCCTCATGGAGGGGGACCTCCTGTGTGAACTGTGTGGTCTGTGTGCCCACAGAAACTGGATGTCACTCCAGAGCTGCCTATATGCCTCTCTCATGGGAGAAGGCTCTTGTAGGTTAGTGGAAGACTTTCTTGCAGCATGCAAATATTAATTTATCCAATATAAGGAGGACCAAGAATATGATGGAGAACCAAAGTGCTGGATTCAGCTCTGAATTCTGCAGTGATTGTCTGGGCCCCATCAACCTTCTCTTGCAGTGCTTCCTGTTGCAATAAAGAAAGTTTTGTATTCACTTAGTTCTCTGCTACTGACTATGGCTTATTCTCCAGGTCTTCCAAGAGAGAAGGCAGCTGCTGCAAAGGCCAGGCTTCCTGAGCTGCAGGAATATGCTGACTCTGAACAGATCCAACCAGAGACACCAGGGAAACTTCATCTTGATGTATGTACTGGATTCAGGTTTAGAATAGAATAGAATAGAATAGAATAGAATAGAATAGAATAGAATAGAGCAGACCAGGTTGGAAGAGACCTTCAAGATCATTGTGTCCAACCTATCATCCAAACCACCTAATCAACTAAACCATGCAACCAAGCACCCTATCAAGTCTCCTCCTAAACACCTCCAATGATGGTGACTCCACCACCTCCCTGGACAGCACATCCCAATGGGCAATCACTCTCTCTGTGTATAATTTCTTCCTAACCTCCAGCTTAAACCTCCCCTGGCACAGCTTGAGACTGTGTCCTCTTGTTCTGGTGCTGGGTGCCTGGGAGAAGAGACCAACCCCCACCTGGATACAACCTCCCTTCAGGTAGTTGTAGAGAGCAATAGTCTCCCCTGAGATTCCTCCAGGCTAAGCAACCCCAGCTCCCTCAGCCTCTCCTCACAGGGCTTGTATTCTAAATCCCTTATTAACTTTGTTGCCCTTCTCTGGACTCGTTCCAGCAAGTCAACATCTTTCCTAAACTGAGGGGCCCAGAACTGGACACAGGACTCAAGGTATGGCCTAATCAGTGCAGTGTACAGGGGCAGAATGACCTCCCTGCTCCTGCTGGCCACACTGTTCCTGATACAGGCCAGGATGCTATTGGCCATTGGTTGAGAACTTGAGCTTTGGGTATTGTCTGCTCCCAAATTAATTGTTGTACATTTGGGTGAATTATACTATAGGGAAAAGGGAAAAGGGCAGACATTGTAGGGTCTGAAAGAAAAGCTTTAAATAAATACTAGCACTACTATAGGTAGCCACAGGGTGAAGATCTCATGGATGCAGTGCTTGCCTTGCTTGGTGTTCTGTGGCACCATGGCAAGCTCCTTTGCACAAAATCACAGAGTATAAAAGGAGCTCTTCAGCATACCTGCAGAGGGATTCTTTTGACACACAGCAAACATGACTATTCCAATTCTGCTACAGAAAAAGCAAGCCCAAGTCACCCACAAACACACATTTCAGTGTTCTATGCTACTTCATTCTCCAGCTGACATTTAGTAATGGCAAGAGGTTCCCCCAACAGCCTCCAGTACTTACATTATTGCAGCTTTCCCAAAGAGGCTCAGTGCTGGCATAGTGGGGAATGGCTGTGAAGATGCCAGTGGTGAGAAGCTCTGGAGCAGCACTAGTACCTGTTGATGTCCTGGAGTCAGTAGATGGCCTGTGTAGTGATATAAGGGAGGGGAAAGGAGCAGAGGAGGATTTGTAATGTGGTGGTTATGACATCCCTCTGTCAAGCAGAAACAAGTTCGTGTTGCTGCACATGCTGTGGTGATGACTGAACATCATTCTGTGTACCTACAGTTGAAATTAAGCATAGTAGATAATAATCATGGAATGGTGGGGGTTGGAAGGGACCTTTAGGGATCATTGAATCAAACCCCCCTGCTAAAGCAGGATCACCTAGGGCAGATGGCTCAGGAACGCATCCAGATAGGTTTTGAAAGTCTCCAGAGAAGGAGACTCCACAACCTCTCTGGGCAGCCTGCTCCAGGTCTCCAGCACCCTCACAGTAAAGAATTTTCTCCTTATGCTGAGGTGAAAGTCCCTGTGTTCCAACTTATACCTGTTGTTCCTTGTCCTATCACTGGGCACCACCCAAAAGATCCTGGTACCTTCACCTTGACACCTACCCATCAGATATTTACAGACATTAATAAGATCCTCTCTCAGTCTTCTCTTCTCCAGGCTCAACAGCCACAATTCTCTCAGTCTTTCTTCATAGGAGAGGTGTTCAAGTCCCCAAATCATCTCATAGCTCTCCATTGGACTCCAGCATTTCCCTGTCTCTCTTGAACTGGGGAGCCCAAAATGTGACAGAGTATTCCAGGTGTGGTCTTACCAGAGCAGAGCAGAGAGGAGGGCAGAACCTCCTTAGACCTGCTGGACACACTTTTCTTGATGCACCCCAGTTTTTTGCCTTCCCAGCTGCTGGAAAGAGATGAGTTTTTCTGTTCCCACATGTGCTTAAGAGAGAAGACTATCATCTTGGGAAGGATGACAGCATAATATTGGTGGCTGTGGCCTCTGACCCTGAAAAACATTGCTTTGAAGAAGATTCCCAATGAGCTAGAGAGTTGGATTTTACTGGTTACAGTACCTTTTCCCACTGACTGATGATCTTGTGATTCTCTTCAGGACCTGCCTGATTTGGAAGATATAGATAATGATGAATTTCCCCCAGAAGAAATCATCTTTGTTCAAGAGGTAAGATTCTTGTTTGTTCCAGTGAGGAACCTTCCCCAGACACATTGACAGATGTTTTGCAACAAGGAGGAGGGTAATCTCAGGTGTGAAATGCTAGTTATGCATTTATAAACTCAAATGGATGTTTCAGCAGATCTTCTCTTACCACTCCTAGCAAATCTGACTAACAAAAAGATTTACAACAACCTCATGCTGCAAAAACAGGAGAATGAAAACCTAAGACTAAGTAATGCAGCAGTCAAAGAAGATTAATTCCTTAGTTGCATTTAAGATTACTCTTCAAATATACTTCCCCATGCTACAAAGGACTGAACAGATAGAACAAATCACTTGGTGCAGAAGAAAACCAGACCTTTCCACACAGAGAGGTTGAAAACCCCCTGCTCTGCAGTGGGCTGGTCAGATGCAAGGCAGTCCAAGCTCACCTTAGAGCTGTGCTCAAACTGATCTGCTAGGCAAAAACCTAGAAAAAGAAAAGGACAAAAGAAAGCAACTAAGATAAAAACCTCAGCTTTGCTTCTCATGCTGCTGCTGACTCATCCTTGCCTTGTCAATGAAGTTTATGCAATGAAGTTTATGCAAGTCCCTCTAAGATAAAGCAAACTTCTCCAGTCGGTGTCAGCCATGGAACTGATTTGTTCTTTTGGTCACAGACTGATTAAGGTTGCAAAAGGCCTGGGTCAACAAAGCTTACAATTAAGAGAAGATAAGAGAACAAAGGAGTATTGTGTGGGTAGCTGTGATGCTCCAAAACATGTTCTTCACTGAAGTTAGTCAGGTCCTCCTGTTTGGAGAGAACAGAACTGCTGCAGCAGCTTCTTTTTACTAACTATGAATCATTTATGGCCAGTCCATCACTTATGCCCCAGAAACAGTTCATAGTATCATAGTATCAGTCAGGGTTGGAAGGGACCACAAGGATCATCTAGTTCCAACCCTCCTGCCATGGGCAGGGACACCCCACACTAGATCAGGCTGGCCAGAGCCTCATCCAGCCTGGGCTTAAATACCTCCAGGGGCGGGGCCTCAACCACCTCCCTGGACAACCCATTCCAGGGCTTCACCACTCTCATGGGGAAGAACTTCCTCCTCACATCTAGCCTCAATCTCCCCACCTCCAGCTTCATTCCATTCCCCCTAGTCCTATCACTGCCTGAGATCCTGAGCAGTCCCTCCCCAGCCTTCCTGTAGGCCCCCTTCAGATACTGGAAGGCCACAATTAGGTCACCTTGGAGCCTTCTCTTCTGCAGACTGAACAGCCCCAACTCCTTCAGTCTGTCCAAGCCAAGATCCATCCACAGAGCAGCAGAGCTATGGGTGAAGCACATCTTCCAGGGGTTTTGGGAGAACAGCACAAAGCTGACAGCTCTTGTGAGGGATCCAAGAGGTTTTACAGCTAGAGTTATACATTTTCAATTCCATTTTCTACCTTTACAGCAGGAGCATCACCCAAAGATTGAAATAATTTCTGAAATGACCAATGCCAGCCATTCTGTGTTGGGGGAAAACAATAAAAGGCTGTGTGAGAACTCAGAAGCAGCAGCTCCAACAGCAATTTTCTCGAGTGTGTGGAAGATGCACAAAGAGCAGGACAAGGAGCACTTAAGACCCCTTGTTGAAAGTTTGCTTACAGAGCCTGCTGCTAAAGAAAGATACCTGGAGGAAACCAAAGACAAACAAGCGACCCCCTCGAAGCCTTTGATACAAGAGGTTATCACTGAGCCTGAGGATCTTCTGCTCTTGGCACCAGTGACAGATGACACAAGCCCATGGGAAGAGAAGGGGAAGATTACAGTGATGTAATTAAGCACAGAGAAGGAAGGTGGGTGGCACATACAGCCCAAGAGTAAAGATATTTTTAATCTCCTGCTGAATGAATTTTCAATCCACTGTTAGTTAAGGATCACCCTCTCCTTTTATTGATGTGCAAACTCTAATAAAGGAGGAATTTACATATTGCTTTCTTAATGACTTTTATTGACACAGTTTTAAAAATGGGGCTCTGTGTTTCTCTTCCCCATATTGAAGTCCACCAGTGAGGGTCACTTCATACTTTGAGCAGGGCATGGCAGTGATGGAGAAGCACAGTGCCTGGCTGTGGGTGAAGGATGTCCTCACACAGCACAGAATGATGAGCACAGTGAGAGTGGATTAGAATCAAAAAGGTTGGAAAAGACCTCAGAGATCATCAAGTCCAGCCTGTCACCCAACACCTTATGACTACTAAACCATGGCACCAAGTGCCACATCCAGTCCCCTCTTGAACACCTCCAGGGATGATGACTCCACCACCTCCCTGGGCACCACATTCCAATGGCCAACAACTCTCTCTGGGAAGAACTTTCTCCTCACCTCCAGCCTAAACTTCCCCTGGTGCAGTTTGAGACTGTGTCCTCTTGTTCTGGTGCTGGTTGCCTGGGAGAAGAGACCAACCCCCACCTGGCTACAACCTCCCTGCAGGGAGCTGCAGACAGCAAGAAGGTCTCCCCTGAGCCTCCTCTTCTCCAGGCTAAGCAACCCCAGCTCCCTCAGCCTCTCCTCACAGGGCTGTGCTCCAGACCCCTCCCCAGCTTTGTTGCCCTTCTCTGGACACCTTCCAGCAACTCAACATCTTTCCTAAACTGAGAGGCTCAGAACTGGACACAGGACTCCAGGTGTGGCCTAAGCAGTGCTGAGTACAGGGCAGAATGACTTCCCTGCTCCTGGTGGCCACACTGTTCCTGATGCAGGCCAGGATGCCATTGGCCTTCTTGGCCAGCTGGGCACTCTGCTAGCTCATGTTCAGCCACTGTCCACCAGTACCCCCAGGTCCCTTTCTGCCAGGCTGCTCTCCAACCACTCTGACCCCAGCCTGTAGCCCTGCATGGGGTTGGTGTGTCCAAAGTGCAGCACCCAGCACTTGGACTTGTTGAATGCCATCCTGTTGGACTCTGCCCATCTGTCCAGCCTGGCAAGGTCAGTCTGCAGAGCCCTTCTATACTCTAACAGACCAACATCAGCTCCCAGCTCGGTGTCATCTGCAAATCTACTGATGACTGACTCAACCCCCTCATCCAGATCATCAATAAAGATATTGAACAGGATTAGATTAATCACTTTGAAAAGCCATACCTGGTCTGGAGCCCACTGCCTGGGTGGCTGCTTGTGGTCATTGCTCAGCAGTGGAAACTGGTAGTTATAAGTGATGTAACACTTGCTGTGATAAAATCCCCACTGCCTTCAACTGCAGGGCTGAAGGTTCCAGTCAGGCAGAGGCTGCTGTGGCCTCCAGTATCTGCTCTTCAGGGATGGATTTTCAGTTGTGTCAGAGCCTACAATCCTCCACAGCCTGCAGGCAAGCACCTTGTGTTCCCCCTGCTAGAGCTGCTATGGAGGTCCTTTGGCTCCATATCTGCTCTTGTGATGAGGATGATGGAGTGCATGTATATCAAAACATACCTAGTTGATAAACGTTGTCAGAAACATTTAATTGGGCTTGATAAATGGGAATCACAGGGCTTTGAACACTGATCTGACCAATTACTAGATGGAAAAGTAAAATCAAATTACTGTTTAAAGGAGGTAAATAAGGAACATTTCAAAGTTCTGCTCACAGACAGGCAAGTGTCTTATTTGTATGGCCTTTCTGGGAGTCTGTTTGGTCGAAGGCAGGAGCTTGCAGGTATGTTTGGATCTTCCAACCCCCTTTTCTTATCCGTCAATTCTCACAACTGGTACTGTATCACATGATAAAACAGTGACCAATGGGTTTATGGTGTTTAGCATCCTTTCTTCTCTCTTTGAAAATCTTGACAGAGCTTGTCACAGTACTCATCTAACCTCTAGGGGAAATTAAATTACCAGTTCCCAAAAATACAAAAATAACATTACAATTATCAAACCTGTGCACTGGAATCTCATGAGGATCAGTAAGTTTGGCATTTCTTCCTCACATGATCTGTTGGATGGTAAGAGTCTTCTGAAGGATAGCAATATCTGGATTTGGCTGAAATCCAGTGGTGAGTCTCCCATCATTGGAGCACAGCCCTGTGAGGAGAGGCTGAGGGAGCTGGGGTTGCTTAGCCTGGAGAAGAGGAGGCTCAGGGGAGACCTTCTTGCTGTCTACAACTCCCTGAAGGGAGGTTGTAGCCAAGAGGGGGTTGGTCTCTTCTCCCAGGCAAGCAGCACCAGAACAAGAGGACACAGTCTCAAGCTGCACCAGGGGAGGTTTAGGCTGGACGTTAGGATGAAGTTCGTCCCAGAAAGAGAGATTGGCCATTGGGATGTGCTGCCCAGGGAGGTGGTGGAGTCACTATCACTGAAGGTGTTTAAGAGGAGACTGAATGGGGTGCTTGGTGCCATGGTTAGTTGATTAGATGGTGTTGGATGATAGATTGGACTTGATGATCTCAAAGGTCTCTTCCAACCTGGTCTGGTCTATTCTATTCTATTCTATTCTATTCTATTCTATTCTATTCTATTCTATTCTATTCTATTCTATTCTATTCCATTCCATTCCATTCCATTCCATTCCATTCCATTCCATTCCATTCCATTCCATTCTACATTTTGTGGGGCTATCAGGTGAGTCAAGAGTTTCATCATCACCCAAGGTTTAACAGATGGGGTGACTGTCAAAACAAAGCACAGTGCACAAGTATCAACAAGACACCTACAGGGTGAAGAAGCCTCTTGTTGAAGATTCCTGTAACCATACCCAAGTTCAGGTGGATGTCTTTTTTTCATACTTCTGTAAACCTCTAGCAATTTGTAATCAATGGAACTGATCAGGTCTTGCAGATGTGCATGTTTAAATGAAAAACATAAATTAACTCTGGGCTAATTGAAAAGAGAGGTTTCCAGTGAGCTGGGCTCAGGAGCCATCTGGTGGTAAAAGAACTGGTCCCACCCATACCATGCCTCACAGAAGACACCACAAGTGCTTTAAAGCTGGGACATATAGAATAGAATAGAATAGAATAGAATAGAATAGAATAGAATAGAATAGAATAGAATAGAATAGAATAGAATAGAATAGAATAGAATAGAATAGAATTAACCAGGTTGGAAGAGACCTTTGACATCATCAAGTCCAACCTATCACCCAACACCATCCAATCAATTAAACCATGGCACCAAGCACCCCATCCAGTCTCTTCCTAAACACCTCCAGGGATGGGGACTCCACCACCTCCCTGGGCAGCACATCCCAATGGCCAATCTCTCTTTCTATGAACAACTTCTTCCAACATCCAGCCTAAACCTCCCCTGGCACAGCTTCCATCAGGAAAAGCATGCTGCGAAATCCTTGGCCTCCAGGACAGGGCAGGTGGATGAGGAAGGGGCTGTGGAGGATGGGCTTTGTCTGAAAGCAGTTTCATAGGAGGCTTCTTGAGAAAGCTGCAAATGCTGCCAGCAATGTTTGTGAGCTTGGTCACAAATATTGGTCACAGCCCTTTCCTGACAGAAAGCTGGAGAGGGACTACTGATCTAGTGTGAGGGGACCCTGCCCCTGGCAGGGGCTTGGAAATAGAGGATCCTCCAGGTCCTTTCTAACCCTGACAATTCCATGATTCTAGGATACTCTGAGGTGTGCATTTTTCATGCTGTGTTTTAGTGCCTGTTCCCATTATCTCTCGAGTACAGCAAGGAAAAATGAGCAGGAGGGACTATCTTATCACATCACACTTCAAAAAGAAAGAACATGTACTAGCAAGAGATTTTTAAACAGTAATTCCAAGAAGGAAGTTTGAGTTCTATTCTCACTGAAAACGAGAAAAAGGATAAAAATGGCAAGTAATTTCAAGAAGCAGAGATTCCCTGGTGCTGATTTTACCTGCTCTACCCATCACAGAATGGGCTGGGTTGGAAGGCACCTCCAAAGGTCATCTAGTCCAATTCCCTCTGCAGTCAGCAGAGGCATCTTCAACCAGATCAGGTTGCCCAGAGTCCTATCCAGCCTCCCCTTGAATATCTCCAGGGATGGTGGCTCAACTACCTCCCAGGGCGACCTGTTCCACCACCCTCATGGTAAAGAGCTTGTTGCTGACATCCAATTTAAATCTCCTCTAGTTTGAAGCCATTGACCCCTCATCCTGTCACTACAGACCTTTGGGAACAGTCTCTCTCCCTCCCCCTTGTAGCCCACTTCAGGTACTAGAAGCTGCTATTAGGTCTCCCCAGAGCCTCCTCTTCTCCAGGCTGAACACCCCCAACTCCCTCAGCCTGTCCTCGTAGCAGAAGTGCTCCAACCCCCTGATCATTTTCATGGCCCTCCTCTGGACCCTCTCCATCAGGTCCATGTCCTTCCTATATTGAAGGCTCCAGACCTGGACACAGTACTGCAGGTGAGGTTTCACCAGAGCCATATTGATCTCCTGACCAGCATTTGTTTGAAGAATTCAGCAGCTCTGAGCTGTGTGCACTTTGCCACATTATACGTTCTAGATCCCTCCAGCCGCTGTTGGTTTTATTTGGTTGTTTTTTTGATTTCACAGAGGTGATCACAACCCTTCAGCAGGCCCTACATCATCTCACAGGTGACTCTCCTGAACTCCTGGCAAGCTGTTTTCACTTAGTGGTGAGGGCTTGGGAAGGAGGAAAGGTGTAAGAGGTAGGCAAAAAGTAGTGAAACAGCAGAGCAGGACTAAATGAGAAAAAGGAAACATGTTTAATTAGTGTGTCCTGTAAAACTTTACAAATGTACAGCATAGTGCAAAAACAGCCTCAGCACATCACCTTCAAGGAAAATTAACCATGTAAAAAGCCAAGGAATACAAGCTTGCTTCTTCACAGGAGTGGCTCTCCAACGGAGGTTCCTCTCTCACCACCCAGCTCCAATCTCCTGTTTATAGCAGAGCAAAAAAGCCTAAAGAAAAATCCAAGGACCACCCCGAGGGGCTGCTGGCAGTGAGCACAGTCTGCCACCTCAGGTGGTACCAGGCACCCTTGTTGGGTGAGTTGCACCTTTGTCCCTTTGTCTACTTGCAAGTAGCTCTCTTAAGATGGTTCATTTCTCAACCCCAACTAGGCACTGAAGCCTGTGTCTGACCTCAAGCATGTGAGAGGCTCCGTGAAGATACAGGAAAGCTACTCAGGAGCTCGAAGTCAAGCACTTGGTTCTATACCTTATTGGGTCAATACATTTGGTGTTAACATTAAGGCAATCTAGTGTGTGGGTCAGGATCTATGGGTCAGGGGATCTATGGGGCAGGATCTATGGGGCAGGGGGATGTGTGGGTCTGGGTTATCTGTGGGGCGAGCAGGACTCTTTCCTCCCCCCAGGATGTGGTGCTGGGCTGGCAGCAGCTGGAGCAGCTCTGGGTGAGGAGCAGCTCTGGGTCAGGGGATCTATGGGAGGAGCAGCTGTGGGTCAGGGGATCTATGGGTCAGAATCTATGGGTCAGGGGATCTATGGAGCAGGATCTTTGGGGCCAGCAGGCTCTCCTCTGCCCCAGGACATGGTGCTGGGCTGGCAGCAGCTGGAGCAGTTGTGGGTCAGGAGCAGCTATGGGTTAGGATCTGTGGGTCAGGGGATCTATGGAGCAGGATCTGTGGGGCCAGCAGGCTCTCCCCTGCCCCAGGACGTGGTGCAGGGCTGGCAGCAGCTGGAACAGGCTGAGAAGGGCTTCGAGGAGTGGCTGCTGCTGGAGCTGCAGCGCCTGGAGCGCTTGGACCACCTAGCACAGCAGTTCCGGCAGAAGGCCTCCAGCCACCAGGCCTGGACTGAAGGTCAGTGCTTGGGGAGGGGCTGGGGGGTGGGGTTCAGAGAAGGATGGAAACCTTGAGCAGGGATAACAGACACTGTCAGGCCGTGTGAGACACCAGACAGCTTTCCATTTCCTCTGAAAAAAAAAAAGAAGCAAACAGAGTGCAACTTGAGGCCGGAAATGACAAAATACGTCGGCAAAAGTGCTGCCCCAGGTGAACTTCCTAGGCACAAACCCACCAAAAAGGAAAACCTTGTCCATGAGACACTCAAGCACATCATCTAAATACCAGGCCAGTGGGGGCTGCCAGAAGTTTCCCTTAGTCCTGAAGACAAAAACAGTGGCTGGAATTCATTCAGAAGCTCTCACGCTCTCTGTCCCGCAAAGACTGCACCACCAAGGTGGTGCCAGAGCTCCCAGCAAACAATAGTGAGCTGGAGGGAAATGGGCTCAAAAGTGGATCTTTCTGAATGACCACATAAATGGATGGAGGAAAGGCTGTGACAGGAAGGTCCATCTAAAGCATGCTCATCATCTTAAGGAGAATTTGAGCCTGCATTCAGCTGATTGACTACATTTTGGGGTGGATGCTGCTTGACCATTCAAGGTGCTCAGAAATATGGTTCGGAACCAAGAATCATCATGGCAATGAAAGTGGGCAGAGCATTCCTTCAGAGGATATTGACACTGCTTATACCTCCCTGTCTAAGCCCTTAGGAGGCCTGAGTTAGCTGAATTTCCTGGGTCTGTCTGACTGCATTTGGGTAGCTTTCCTAAGGAAAAGCAACTCACTTAGAGGATACCGAGATAAATAACACATTCTCATTAGAACTACAGCATAAAAAACAAAGCTCTGCTTTGTTGAGAAACTCAGTTGTCAGAAACCACATGGAAGAGGAAGATCAATTCGACCTTTGGAGGCTGGTCTCAGATGCACAAAGGACAGAAGAAAAGTAGCGGGACATGGTGGACTAACCCTTCCGCCTCTCCCCTACACTGAGCAGCTGAGAGTCCTACAAAGGGGATCCAATCAATTGAGCTGGTTTGTCAGAATTTGTACATCAATAAACTGACAGCACATCTTCAAGGGAGAGAGAGCAGGCCAAGGAAAAAAAAAGTCATTGAACTGGACGTGGAATACTTATCCAGCACCAGAGTGGGCTCCCTCAGCCCTTTGTGCACGTGGAAAATTGGGTGTGCAGAAGAGTCTATCCCTTTTTGTAAGGTATGGGGTTCCCTGCCTTTATGTCAGAGAAAACAAAACTGGGGCAAAAAAAAAAACCCAACCCTCCAAAACCCCCAACAGCAAACCCTCTCAACTCTGCCTGGGATATTTATGACTTTGTGATGGATTCCCTAAGAGCCAGAGGTGAATTCTTAGAATGGTTGCTCAGAAATCACCTCCTGCACACCCAAAAAGCTCTTAGGTTTCCTCCTAGGAGGCTAGGGGAGAGGTGCAAGTACATCCCATCAAAACCAAGAAGTGAATAAAAGAACCTTTTGAGAGCATTGGGCTGGCACATAGAACTCTTTCTGGCATCCAGAAGGGTCAGGCCCTTCTGTGCACATCTGTGCTGCCCCAATAAAAAACCAACAGTTTGCTCTTGCAGACACTTAGTCAGGATTTTGTGGAGTCCCTGGTGTACTTCCAAGCTACTCCTCATTTAAATGTTGTAAGATTAGAAATTTCTAAAAGCATTTTCAAGGCAAAAAAAGAGATCCTGCCAAGTTCTCACTCCCCAAAGGAGTAAGCACCAGCTGCAGTGTTTTGTTTTGAAACTTCCAGGTCTAGAGATGGCAAAGAATCACGGAATGGTTTGGGTTGGGAGAGACCTTTAAAGGTCATCCAGTCCAACCCCCTTTGCAACAGGGGCGTTTTCAACTGCATCAGGTTGCTCAGAGCCCAGTCCAACCTGACCTCAAGTGATTTCAGGGATGGGGCATGCAGCAACATAAAGCAGCAGCTACTGACCATTTCATAGTTTCATAGTTTCATAGTTTCATTCAGGGTTGGAAGGGACCACAAGGATCATCTAGTTCCAATTTCCATCTGCTCCAAAAGAAAGGGCGGGATAAGAAGCTGCCCTGTGGGTTTCTGAGTCACTTGTGTTTCTTTACATTCAAGCCTGTGGATGCTTGGATGGGTGGGAGGGAGACGATGCTTCCTGAGAGCTGAATCACTGGTCGGTGTCCGTTGAAGAGCTCAGGTTCAACGGGACGTCCCCCTGGCCACCCGCAGAGGACAGATAAGAAGCCACATTGTCAGAGGGAACGTAAAGCGCTGAAGCTTCAGGCAAGCTGATGAGGTCGTTTCCAAAGACTGCCTGGCGGTCGAGGAGGAACTGCTGGGTGCTTTCCAGAATGACATCTTTCCCTAGGAATGCAAGCAGAGAGCAGAAAACTCAGCTTCTGGAAGGTAAGTTAGCAGCTTCGTGGGTGCAGAACTGATTCGTGGCACAGCCTCACTGCAGCAGGAAGTGACAGTCCTCACGCTGGGCAACAAAAATGCTTGGCAACACTTGAGGAGCAATGGGAAACTCTGCAGGTTGTCAAGCTGGCTTCTGCCTGAAAGCTGAGATGCCTCATAAGAAGTGAAAGAGGGCTGGAGAAGCAGGGGAGAGTAGTTTCTCATCCCCTACACTCAAGAACTGTCTGGTTTTCTCCATCTTTGCAGAAGGAGAGGGACATAGAATTAGAGAATCATAGAATCAATAAGGTTGGAAAAGACCTCAGAGATCATCAAGTCCAACCTGTCACCCAATACCTCATCACTACTAAACCATGGCACCAAGTGCCACATCCAATCCCCTCTTCAACACCTCCAGGGATGGGGACTCCACCACCTCCCTGGGCAGCACATCCCAATGGCCAACAACTCTCTCTGGGAAGAACTTTCTCCTCACCTCAAGCCTAAAATTCCCCTGGCACAGCTTGAGACTGTGTCCTCTTGTTCTGGTGCTGGGTGCCTGGGAGAAGAGACCAACCCCCACCTGCTACGACCTCCCTTCAGGGAGTTGGAGACAGCAAGAAGGTCTCCCCTGAGCCTCCTCTTCTCCAGGCTATGCAACCCCAGCTCCCTCAGCCTCTCCTCATAGCAGAGCTGCTCCAACCCCCTGATCATTTTTGTTGCCCTTCTCTGGTCACGTTCAAGAGTCTCAATGTCCTTCTTAAACTGAGGAGCCCAGAACTGGACACAGGACTCAAGGTGTGGCCTAACCAGTGCTAAGTACAGGGCACAATGACCTCCCTGCTCCTGCTGGCCACAGTATTTCTGATGCAGGCCAGGATGCCCTTGGCCTTCTTGGCCACCTGGGCACACTGTTCATGTTCAACCTGCTATCAAACAGTATCCCCAGGTCCCTCTCTGCCTGGCTGCTCTCCAGCCACTCTGACCCCAGCCTGTAGCCCTGCATGGGGTTGTTGTGATCACACCTGTCAGCTGCCCTCTTATTGCAGCCTCACAAAGCCTTGGTTGACAGATGTTATCAGTTTGAAGGCTATGCCTTATTTTTATTTTACTTTTCCCCAGAGGCTTTGAAGTTTAAGGATAAGCAGTGTTAGGGACTGGGCACAGAATAATGCAAAATAAGATTATCTAATTCCCTTGGCCTGCTGAAAATCTTGTATTTTGTAGCAGAAACTTGTTGTTTCTCCTTTTCTTCTCCTGTCTGGGCTGCCTCTTCTGCTTTTGCTTCTGGCTGCCTTATCTATGACCTTGCATGCAGGCTGAGCTGTCTTCCCTTTTGACTGTGTGAGGTACAGGGAGGGGGGAGGGAGTGGGGGAGACGGTGGGCTGGCTCTTAATACAACCCTCTGAGCTGCCCAGGGAGGTGAGAGTCTGTACAAGGGGATGGTGGTGGTGGGGTATTCTGTTGTTGAACTGTAAAAATATATGTAACTATATCTTGTATATGTTTATTGTGTTTTAAAGTCTTATATTTAGTCCACTTTTGTAAGTATAATTTCCTTTTGCTTCCAAAATTGGGAGTTATCATGGTAAATTTGTCCCAGCTGGCTGGGGGGGGAGGGGAATGCCCAGTTTGTTGGGGTGCAAATCCAACCCATAACAGCAGAGGACGCTCCTCTTGTGCTGTTCAGCTCCAGCCTGCTGAAGAACTCCCTCCAGTACAGCTGAGCTTTCAACACCATTGGTATCCATGCCTGGTGCCCAGCTTCAGGCTGAAACAGCCCACAACACATCAGGTCGGGCCAGGTGGCTGCAGTGCCAAACTAAGGCTCACAAAAGCTTCCCTTCCAGCTCTATCCCAGCTGAACACACATGAAAATAATACTATATCACTATTCCAAGACCAGGAGAAGACTTCTAGCTTCACATCTAGAGTCAATGGCATGCTTTATCAGAACCACTGCGTGGGAGAAGATCAGCTGGACATTTCATAGAATCATAGAATCACAGAATCAATACGGTTGGAAAAGACCTCAAAGTCCAACCTGTCACCCAACACCTCATGACTGCTAAACCATGGCACCAAGTGCCAAGTCCAATCCCCTCTTGAACACCTCCAGGAATGGGGACTCCACCACTTCCCTGGGCAGCTCATTCCAATGGGCAACAACTCTCTCTGGGAAGAATTTCTTCCTAATATCCAGCCTAAACCTCCCCTGGTGCAGCTTGAGACTGCGTCCTCTTGTTCTGGTGCTGGGTGCCTGGGAGAAGAGACCAACCCCCACCTGGCTACAACCTCCCTTCAGGGAGTTGCAGACAGCAAGAAGGTCTCCCCTGAGCCTCCTCTTCTCCAGGCCAAGCAACCCCAGCTCCCTCAGCCTCTCCTCACAGGGCTGTGTTCCAGACCCCACCCCAGCCTCGTTGCCCTTCTCTGGACACATTCAAGATTCTCAATGTCCTTCTTCAACTGAGAGGCCCGGAATTAGACACAGGACTCCAGGTGTGGCCTAACCAATACAGGGCACAATGACTTCCCTGCTCCTGCTGGCCACACTATTCCTAATGCAGGCCAGGATGCCATTGGCCTTCTTGGCCACCTGGGCACACTGCTGGCTCATGTTCAGCCAGCTGTCAAGCAGTACACCCAGGTCCCTTTCTGTTTTTTTCCCTCCACTTCTAGTAAAAAGTCTGGAGAAGATGAGACACAACCTTTTCCTGCTAGCTGCTACCAGGTCACCTCCTCTGCAGCAGAAGCTAGAGCAAACACAGGACCTCTTACCACCTTTACACACTTAGATCACCACATTGCTCTTTGGCAGAGAAAACAGTGGAGGCTCCAATGGGACAAAGGGCAGTGGCTTCAAACTAGAGAAGAGTAGATTTGATGTTAGGAATAAGTTCCCCTGAGGGTAGTGGAGCACTGGAACAGATTGCGCAGGGAGGTAGTTGTGGCCTCATCCCTGGAGATATTCAAGGTGAAGCTGGACAGGGCTCTGAGCAACCTGATCTGGTTGACAGCAGAGGGGGTTGGACTGGATGAGCTTTGGAGGTCCCTTCCAACCCAGACCAGTCTATGACTCTATGCTGCTGACCCAAGCAGAAACAAAGCAGCTGGATCACGTTCAAAACTTCATTTATCCTCCATGCTCGTCCCACTGCTCAGTACCATCTGGCTGTGGAAACACTGCTGACTGGTGACCATGAGAGCAAAACAAAACCCATGGTTTGTTCCCTCCAAGTGGCAAATGGGCAGTGCTGGAGGCTGCCTCCAGCTCCTGATGCCTTTGACACCTTACTGAGCTCCCCCTCGGCGAGGCTGCAGGAGCTGCTGGTGCTCCTACCTGGGCAGGCGCTGTTGAAGGGTGGGTTGAAGGCTTTGGAGGGCAGCTCAGCTGCAGTCTTCTCCAGGTCCGCTGTGAGTCGCTGCATCTTGATGCAAAAACACAAACTACAATGTACAATTATACAAAGACAGGGGAGCTTGTTAGAACTAGGCCATTTCTGAGAACCACTGCTTCATCCATGCTGCCCAGCAGCCACCGGCAAGGCAGCATCTCCTCCCTGCCCTGCCCTGCCTGCACTGGGTCAAGCCAGCCAAAAGAGTGTGCTCAAGGGCAGAGTCACACAACTGTGGTTTGGGGGGAAAAAATACCTTTAAGGTCATTGAGTCCAACCATTCTCTAACTCCACCAAGTCTGATGCTGAACCACATCCCTCAGCACCACACCTCTGTGTCTTTTAAACACCTCCAGGGATGAGGACTCAACCACCTCCCTGGGGAGCCTGTTCCAGTGTTTGATAATCCTTTCAGTGAAGGTGTGGTTGAGTCATTGACCGTGGAGGCGTTCAAGAGGAGATTGGACGTGGCACTTGGTGCCATGGTCTAGGCATGGGGTCTGTGTTGATAGGTTGGACTCGATGATCCTCGAGGTCCTTTCCAACCTAAGTGATACTGTGATACTGTGATACTGTAATATCCAGCCTAATCTTCCACTGGAGCCTGAAGGCAAGGATTAAGGGAGATAGGCATAGAGCTGCTGCAGGTATGAACTTCCAGGGTTCTCTATGCTCAGGACTTTCTGCAGGACAAGCAAGCCTAAGGGTAGGCTGCACCATGGAATCAGACTTGTTTTGGTTGGGAGAAACCTTTAAGATCGAGTCCAGCCATTAACTCTGCACTGCCAGGTCACCACTAAACCATGTCCCTCAGTGCCACGTCTCCATGGCTTTTCAATCCATCCAGGGATGGGGACTCCACCACTGCCCTGGGCAGCCTGTTGCAGAGCTTGGCAACCCTTTTGGGGAAGAAACCTAAACCTCCCCTGATGCCATTTCCTCTCATCATGTCACTTGTTACTTGTGAGAAGAGACCAACCCCCACCTGGCTCTAACTTCCTTTCAGGGAGTTGTGGAGAGCCAGAAAGTCTCCAAACCAACACTGCCAAACAGTTTCTCTTTCTTTCTTCTGCATGGGCATGCATGAACCTCTGTTCCCATTGCAGGTGGCCCTGTTGCTCAGGGATGGCTGCTGCTTTGGTGTGTTTTGGAAAGAGCTGACGGACACAGATACTTTGTGGCTCCATGGTATTAGTGGGATGTGACATTCCTGCTAAGGGAATGTTTAGGGAGGCCAGTTAAAGATTCCAGGACACCAGTAGGTCCTGGAGGTCAAGCATATAACACTCTCATCATAGAATGCTTTGGGTTGGAAGGAACCTTAAAGATCATCCAGTTCCAACCTCCTGCCCTGGTCAGGGACACCTTCTACTAGCCCAGGTTGCTCAAGGCCCCATCCAAACTGGCCCTGAACACCTCCAGGGAGGGGACACCCACAACCTCCCTGGGCAACCTGTTCCATGCTCACTGTAAAGAATTTCTTCCTAATTCCCAGTCTCAGTCTTCCCTCTTCCAGCTCAAAGCCATTGATCCTCATCCTGTCCCTACAAGCCCTTCTAAACAGCCCCTCCCCAGCTCTCCTGTAGGCCTCTTCAGGTACCAGAAGCTGCTCTAAGGTCTTCCTGGAGCTTCTCTTCTCCAGGCTGAACAGCCCCAAATCTTTCAGCCTGTCCCCATATAGGAGGTTCTTCAGCCCTCTGGTCAGCTTTGTGGCCTCCTCTGGACTCACTCCAGCAGTTCAGTGTCCTTTTTGTGTTGGGAGTACCAGAACTGGATGCAGTGCTCCAGGTGGGGCTCTCAGCAGAGCAGAGGAGCAGAATCCCCTCCCTGTCCTGCTGCTCATGCTGCTTTGCACGCAGCCCAGGCACGGTTGGCTTCTGGGCTGCCAGTGGCCATTGCCAGCTCATGCTGAGTTTTTCATTGACCAGCACCCCCAAGTCCTTCTCTCAGCCCCCTCCTCCCCTCCCCTCCCCCCAGGAGAGAGGTACTTGCTATGCTTTACTGCAATCTCCTCTCTGGCTATAAAGCAACTAAGGATTCTTCAGTTCTGCACAAAGTCTGCTGCACAATGACGTCACCATCATGTCTCAGAAACACACAGCCCTTACCGGGGACAGGCTGGCTTCCATTTCAGTCAAATTCCACTCACTCAAAGACAAATTTGGATTAAAGACCTGCTGGAAAAAAAACACAGTTAGGCCTCTGAAAAGTGCAGTGGTTTGAAGTGCTCATACCCTCAGCTGCCTGCTTTGGCTGGCTGCTGGCAGAGACAACCAGGAGCAACTCCTGCCTGAGCTCCAGCTGCTCTACCATGAAACCTGAAGGCAAAGGCTGCTGTGTGTTGACTTGTAGCACAACCAGAACAGCAAGGGCTGAGAAGTGGGCACTGGGGCTGACCCAGAGGCCCTGCTGCCTGCCACAGTCATGGTATAACCCATGGTGACACTTCCTGGGCAAGTCAAAGCCCTCTTTTGCTGCTCTTGGGTCCTAGGATGCTTCCTGTTTCATTTGGCTTTTCAAAAGCACCACAAAGCAGTAGCAAAGGGCAGGTAACTGCTGAGTCAGTGCCTTGGTGGCAACTTCTTGAGAAGCCTGAGCAAGCTGGGGAAAGGAGCTGCTGATCTAGGGGACAGGTTTATGACTCATTCTCACTCCTGTGACGTTCAGTGGCACAGAGAGAGAGAAAAGTCTCTCAAGTAGCAGGAAAAACACCTCCTAATGAGAAATAAGCAGCAGAAACCAATGGAGACAGTGACAAGCTGGGCCTTAGAACAGCTTTCTGTGAAGTCAGAATCCATCACAGGCAGTGGGGAACCAGCTTTCAGATAAAAAGATAGATGTGTTAACTGATTGTTTTGTTCCTGTTTCTCCAGGCAAGCTCACCCTGCCCCTGAAACACCTCCTTAAGGGAGCATATCTTTGACATATATATTCTTTCCTCATGGAAAGATGATGATTGATACTTGATCATGCAGAATCACAGAATGTTAGGGGCTGGAAGGGACCTTGAGAGATCATCTAGTTCAACCCCCCTGCCAAAGCAGGATCACCTATACCAGGTCACACAGCAACACATCCAGGCTGGCCTTGAGTATCTCCAGAGAGGGAGATTCCACAACCCCCCTGGGCAGCCTGCTCCAGTGTTCTGTCACCCTCACAGTGAAATAATTCTTCCTCCAGTTTCCATGGAGCTTTCTATGCCTCAAGCAATTCAAGTACCACCTTCTTGTGGAAACAAGACCATGGTGCTTGAATTGGTTGAGGCATAGATGAAGACTGACAAAACGTTTTTGTATATTAACCTCATGTACAAGGAGTGGGAGAGAGAATGAAAAGGAGAACCAAGCAAACCTCCGTATTTCATAGTATCATAGTATCAGTCAGGGTTGGAAGGGACCACAAGGATCATCTAGTTCCACCCCTCCTGCCATGGGCAGGGACACCCCACACTAGATCAGCCTGGCCAGAGCCTCATCCAGCCTGGGCTTAAACACCTCCAGGGACAGGGCCCCAACCACCTCCCTGGACAACCCATTCCAGGGCTTCACCACTCTCATGGGGAAGAATTTCTTCCTCACATCCAGCCTGAATCTCCCCACCTCCAGCTTCATTCCATTCCCCCTAGTCCTATCACTACCTGAGATCCTGAGAAGTCCTTCCCCAGCCTTCCTCTAGGCCCCCTTCAGATACTGGAAGGCCACAATTAGGTCACCTTGGAGCCTTCTCTTCTGCAGACTGAACAGCCCCAACTCCTTCAGTCTGTCCTCACAGGAGAGGTGCTCCAGCCCTCTGATCATCCTCCTGGCCCTGCTCTGGACATGTTCCAGCACCTCCACATCCCTCTTGTAATAGGGGCTCCAGAACTGGACACAGTACTCCAGGTGGGGTCTCACCAGGGCTGAGTAGAGGGGGAGGATCACCTCCCTTGCCCTGCTGGCCACACTTCTCCTGATGCAGCCCAGGATCTGATTGGCTTTGCAGGCTGCAAGTGCACATTGAGAGCTCATGTTGAGCTTCTCATCCTCCAGCACCCCCAAGTCTCTCTCCTCAGGGCTGCTCTCCAGCCAGTCACTGCCCAGCCTGGATTTGTGCCTGGGATTGCCTTGACCCAGATGCAGGACCCTGCACTTGGTCTTGTTGAACCTCATGAGGTTGGCCTGTGCCCACCTCTCCAGCCTGTCCAGGTCCCTCTGGATGGCCTCCCTTCCCTCCAGCTGTCTGCTGCACCACACAGCTTGGTGTCATCAGCAAATTCAATGCCACTGTCCATGGCACCCACTGCATGTATCTGCATGTATCTGTATGTCTGCATGTATCTTAAAGTGACTGCAGACAGATTAATATCTCAGCAGCTACACCTCCCAGAATATGAGGAAAAGGGAAAGGTAGTGGAGCTAAACACAGGCTGGGAGTATCAAAGATGCAGAACATGTAGAAAATAAATGAACCCAAGCCAAAGCAATCACCAAACTAGATAGAGAGTTGTATTAAATCTATTTGATGTGACTGTATTAGGTCTCATAGTATCATTGAGAGGTTCTAGAATCTCATGAGGTTCGTTAAGGTGAAGTGCAAGATCCTGCTCATGAGCTGGGGCAATCCTTGGTATCAGTCCAGGCTGGAGAATGATGAGATTGAGAGCAGCTGTGCAAAAATAGGACCTGGGGGTACTGGTGGATGAAAAGCTGGACATGAGCCAGCAATGGGCACTTGCAGCCCAGAAAGCCAATGGCATCCTGAGCTACATCAAAAGCAGGTGCCCAGCAGGTCAAGAGGGGATTCTGCCCTTCTGCTCTGCTCTGGTGAGACCTCACCTGCAGTGCTGTGTTCATTCTGGGGCCCCCAGTACAAGGAGGACATGGACCTGCTGGAGTGAGCCTAGAGGAGAGCCATGAAGATGATCAGAGGGTTGGAGCACCTCTCCTATGAAGACAGGCTGAAAGAACTGGGGCTGTTCAGCCTGGATAAGAGAAGGCTCCAGGGAGACCTTAGAGCTGCATTGCAATATCTGAAGGGGACCCACAGACTGTTTAGAAGGGCTTGTAGCAATAGGATGGGGGGCAATGGTTTGAAACTGGAGCAGGGCAGACTTAGGTTAGATGCTAGGAGGAAGTTCTTTATAATGAGGTACTGGAACAGGTGGAGGCCCTATCCCTGGAGACATTCAAGGTCAGACTTGATGGGGTCTTGAGCAACCTGATCTAGCTGGAAATGTCCCTTGCTGACTGCAGGGAGGTTGGACAAGATGACCTTTGAGGGTCCCTTGCAACCTGGTGCTTTCTGTTACTCCCTGATTCAGGTTGGAAAAAGCCTCCAAGATCATTGAGACCACCTGTTAATGACACTGTCTTCCATAAAGGCACTGGTTTGTACTCCTAGAAGTTCAAATAAGGCTATTTTCAGAAGAACTGTAGAAAAGCATCACTCAAAGTCTAAGATCTAACCAGTTTCTCTGAGCAGATGAACACACAGGCATGGTTCTACCAGTAGCATGTGACAGATAAAGGGCCACAGAAGAACACACAGCATGGTCTGCCTCACTGACAGCCAGAGGACACCACAGTGAAGCTCACAGCCACCCTACCACAGGGCCCAACACTCACATCCAAGAGGCTGCTGGGCTCTAGGCTGTACTGCTGGCTCCTCAGCAGCAGCTGCAGCCCTTCCAGGCTCCAGTCCGTGCCTTCCAATGGGTCTGGAATATCTGTTCTGAGAAAAGACAAGGGGAAAGAGTGTCCTCAGTGAAGGTTGCATAGACACACAGGGAAAGCAGGACCAAGCAGCCTCCCAACGTGGGGAGGGGAAGGGAGAGGAGGGGAGGGGAGGGGAGGGGAAGGGAAGGGAAGGGAAGGGAAGGGAAGGGAAGGGAAGGGAAGGGAAGGGAAGGGAAGGGAAGGGAAGGGAAGGGAAGGGAAGGGAAGGGAAGGGAAGGGAAGGGAAGGGAAGGGAAGGGAAGGGAAGGGAAGGGAAGGGAAGGGAAGGGAAGGGAAGGGAAGGGAAGGGAAGGGAAGGGGAAGGGAAGGGAAGGGAAGGGAAGGGAAGGGAAGGGAAGGGAAGGGAAGGGAAGGGGGAAGGGAAGGGAAGGGAAGGGAAGGGAAGGGAAGGGAAGGGAAGGGAAGGGAAGGGAAGGGAAGGGAAGGGAAGGGAAGGGAAGGGAAGGGAAGGGAAGGGAAGGGAAGGGAAGGGAAGGGAAGGGAAGGGAAGGGAAGGGAAGGAAGGGAAGGGAAGAGGAAGAAGAGAAGAGAAGAGAAGAGAAGAGAAGAGAAGAGAAGAGAAGAGAAGAGAAGAGAAGAGAAGAGAAGAGAAGAGAAGAGAAGAGAAGAGAAGAGAAGAGAAGAGAAGAGAAGAGAAGAGAAGAGAAGAGAAGAGAAGAGAAGAGAAGAGAAGAGAAGAGAAGAGAAGAGAAGAGAAGAGAAGAGAAGAGAAGATACAGAGCCACATCTCTGCCTCACCTGTCCAGCAGTGCCCTTCTACCTCTTCTCTCAGGTGGGTTGTGATGTCCCTGCTGGGGCTGCTCCACAGCTCCCTTTGCCTTCCAGAACAGACTGAACCATGGCGACAGGGAGCACCGGGGGCTCAGGGCAAGCCCGGCAGCCTGGCAGGGGGCACATCAGGCTCAGAGCTGCCTTTCAATCCAGGGCTTACTGGCTCTTCCTTGATCAGCATGAGGCACTTCTCCCTGTGTCAGAGACAAGACTTAGCACCACACACACATCTGCTCCACAAAGGCCTTGTGCTACTGGGAAGGGCAATCATGTTTCAGTATCACATCTTTATCTTTAAGAACATCAACTAGACAGTGCCATGACATACCCATGGACACCTTTCAGTTGCCTTTAGTTATTCTTTGGCCACAACAACCCCATGCAGTGCTACAGGCTGGGGTCAGAGTGGGAGAGCTACCAAACAGAAAGGGGACCTGGGGGGTGCTGATTGACAGCTGCCTGAAAATGAGCCAGCAGTGTGCCCAGGTGGCCAAGAAGGCCAATGGCATCCTGGCCTGCATCAGGAACAGTGTGGCCAGCAGGAGCAGGGAAGTCATTGTTCCCCTGTACTCAGCACTGGTTAGGCCACACCTTGAGTCCTGTGTCCAGTTCTGGGCTCCTCAGTTTAAGAAGGACATCGAAACACTTGAAGGTGTCCAGAGAAGGGCAACAAGGACGGGGAGAGGCCTTGAGCACAGCCCTGTGAGGAGAGGCTGAGGGAGCTGGGATTGTTTAGCCTGGAGAAGAGAAGGCTCAGGGGAGACCTTCTTGCTGGCTACAACTCCCTGAAGGGAGGTTGTAGCCAGGTGGGGGTTGGTCTCTTCTCCCAGGCACCCAGCACCAGAACAAGAGGACACAGTCTCAAGCTGCACCAGGGGAGGTTTAGGCTGGAGGTGAGGAGAAAGTTCTTCCCAGAGAGAGTTGTTGGCCATTGGGATGTGCTGCCCAGGGAGGTGGTGGAGTCACCATCCCTGGAGGTGTTGAAGAGGGGATTGGATGTGGCACTTGGTGCCATGGTTTAGTAGTGATGAGGTGTTGGGTGACAGGTTGGACTTGATGATCCTTGAGGTCAACAACTCTCTCTGGGAAGAACTTTCTCCTCACCTCCAGTCTAAACCTCCCCGGGCACAGCTTGAGACTGTGTCCTCTTGTTCTGGTGCTGGTTGCCTGGGAGAAGAGACCAACCCCCACCTGGCTACAACCTCCCTTCAGGGAGTTGTAGACAGCAATAAGATCTCCCCTGAGCCTCCTCTTCTCCAGGCTAAGCAACCCCAGCTTCCTCAGTCTCTCCTCACAGGGCTGTGCTCCAGACCCCTCCCCAGCCTCACTGCCCTTCTCTGGACACACTCAAGAGTCTCAATGTCCTTCTTAAACTGAGGGGCCCAGAACTGAACACAGGACTCAAGGTGTGGCCTAACCACTACAGGGCACAATGACCTCCCTGCTCCTGCTGGCCACACTATTCCTAATGCAGGCCAGGATGCCATTGGCCTTCTTGGCCAACTGGGCACACTGCTGGCTCATGTTCAGGCAGCTGTCAATCAGCACCCCCAGGTCCCTTTCTGTTTGGCAGCTCTCAGCCACTTGAACCCCAGCCTGTAGCGCTGCATGGGGGGGTTTTTTGGTCAGTTTGGGTTTTTTGTTGTTGTTTGGGTGTTGTTTGTTTGTTTGTTTTCTAATCTGGAGCTCTCTCTGTGCTGTAGGCCAATTTTCTGGCAATGGTTTCAAGCATGAGGCAGAGGGCAGAGCCACAGACAATTTCTCGAGTCTCTCGGCCTTGCCTGAGAAACTCTTTCCGTGATTCATCTGTCTACTCACTTTCCACTGACACAGCTGTGCAGCTCTTTTGCTACCAGCCCTAAATGCACTGCATGTCTGTGGCAGGAAGAGATAAGCAGGAAAATACCTCTGCATTCAGTTCTTGAGTTGCTGGGAGCTTTTCAGAGAAAAGCTGTCCAACATCGGAAGCTGTCGTGATGCAACCTTTCTGTTCTTATTAGCAGCAAGATGAACGCTCTGATTCTGCTTCCTCTTTGTCAAAGCCAAGAAGAGGCTTTCCTTTCTTTCAAACAACCCAACAGCTGTTAACATCTCATTATTTGACAAAGCCTGAGACAGCCCTGGACTTGAGAACAGAATATAAAGAAAGAGGGAATACTTCTCAAAGAGCAGATAGGAAGTTCTCAGCTCTGCTGCTGTTATTCCTCCCTGACCCATGCTGCAAAGTGGAAGAAAATACTCCAGCCCACCATCTTTGTAGAGCTCTGGGAACCAGGCAGGAACTTGGGTGGAATTAGAATTGTCAGGGTTGGAAGGGACCTCAAGGATCATCTAGCTCCAACCCACCCCTGCCACAGGCAGGGACACCTCACACTAGAGCAGACTGCTCACAGCCACATGCAGCCTGGCCTTAAACACCTCTAGGGATGAGGCTTCCACCACCTCCCTGGGCAACCTGTGCCAGTGTCAGTTACAGCCAGGACAGCCTCTCTTGAAGTGTTGTGTGTCCACACCCAGCTCCCCCTGGTTACCTGTCATGTTCAGGAGGGGGCTGCATATTTATGAGGCTGGCTGGAGATGCTTCAGTAACATCAGATATGATGGGTCCTCCAGCAACTGCAGGGCTGGTTAAGCAAGAGGCAGGCTCTGTTGATGGCTAAGAGGAAAGCAAAAATGACATTGATTTGTCCCTCTAAGACCCAGGACAAGCCCGAGGCCCCATCTGAGACGTGAGGGTTTGCTCACTGTGCCCTTCAGTCCTCCTTGCACGGAAACCAGGAAAGCTTTTACCTACTCTGCAACATTATCACTTCCTCTGGTCTTTTCTCCAACCACACAGAAGCAAAGGTGTAAATAAGCATTGTGACTGAAGCATCAGCTATGGAGAAGTCTTACCATGTCTGACATTTTTGCTTAGATTCCTCTGGAGAGAAAGATCCAACCCATCCCAACCTGGGAGAAAGGCTCTTTCGTGCTAGCTCAAGCATTTTAACTGCATGACACATGCCTGGTGTCTGCTTTGGTGGACTAGGGTGGTGAACACCCCTCAGAGACTGCACAAATCTGGCTCTGACCAGAAAGATCACAGTATCCACACCTAGAACATACTTCTGCCTCTCTGGCCTCGAGGTGAGCCAGACTGGGCTCACACCACAGAGTTTGGCATGTGGGATCTGCCTTTCCCTCCCACTGCATGCAAGCATGCTGCTCAGATTTGCAAACCTTGCCTCTTCTTCACTGCCAAACTACTGACTCTGAGAGCTGTAATACTGCTTCAGTCACTCTTCCACCCTAGCCAAAGGAATCCCAGGGAGACAGAGGCTGCTGTCAACCTACCGACTGTATGAAATAGGGGTCGTGGAGGGGGTCTGCAGACAAATGCCGGCTGAACTTGGACACTTGTGGAGCTGAGATCCCACTGTCAAGCATCAGAGGGCTGTGAAGAGAAAGAGGGTCACTGACTGGTTCCTGGTTGCTGACACTGGAGAAGTCTTTCAGCCAAGGGCTGTTCTCCCCTGGGCACTCTGCTTTCCCTTAGCTGTAGGGTACTTTGATGTCACCATCGTGACCTCACAGAGTCTCTGGGGAGCCTGTTCCAGTGCTTTGCCATGCTCACAGCAAAAAATTGCCTCCTAATATCTAATCTAAATCTGCCCTCTTTCAGTTTGAAGCCATCATCCCTTGTCCTATGTGAATTTCCCCACCCATGAACACCAGCGACTCAGAGCAGTTGCTGCCCTCCCCTTGAGCCCTCCTCTTTGCTGCTATTCTTGCATGGTCATCCCTTCCAAGAGGCTCAGCAGAGGGGGTAGGTAGAGGTAAGGGCACCCAGCTCACTTGTACAGAGTGTGGGCTCCTTCTTTCACTCCTGTGTTTGCTTCACAGTCCTCACAAGAGGAGGCTTAAGGAAAACCAACTCCCTTGAGCAGTCCCTCTCAGGAAGTCTGGCTCCTTGCTCTGGAGCATGGAGAAGCTTCTGAGTTGCTAAAGGCCAAAAGGTTATAAAGGTAGGAGCTGAACCACAAAGGCAAACTCCTCCTACCAGCTCCTCTGTCCTCTTTAACTCACAGGCACCAGAGAGCAAGAGATGCACAGCTACTCTCCTGGAAGGCACTAAGCTTCCAAATTCAAGCTTGTCCATTCCCTTGCCTTGATGATCTGGTTTATGACTCTAAAGATAACCCTTAGTTAAAATCCCTCTCCACCTTCTTCTCTGTGAGAGCCTGCAGGTTACCTGCCACCAAACCTGTGCCAGATACACACCCCATTCAGGGACGGTGGAGCAAACTAAAGGTGTCTGTGGGCTGCCTGGGTCCATCCCTGCTCCCACTGATGACAGCTGGCTAAAGTGGAACCTCCCTGCTCCCACTGATGACAACTGGCTAAAGTGGAACCTGCAAGACCAGCAGCAGGTCCTGCCCTTTACCCTCTCTCTAGTCAGCCCTCCCACCTCCCATCAGGCAGTGTGCTGCCCAAATAAAGGTCCTGAGCTGACACTGTGCTTCTCTAAAGAGCTGTGAATGGGGCATGTCAGCAGGTCTGACTCTGCAGTTCAGCCCATTCATTGCCCATCCCCATGGTGCCCCGGTCCGGTGACCGCCCGCCCGGGCGAGCTGAGCTTGTGCTTTTGGTGAGGGGGTGGCATTGTGTGCCCCTGAGCGTGTGCACACCACACAAGGGTACTTACAGCTTCCTCTTTATCCCAGCGCTGCTGGGGCTGGATTGGAGCTGGCCAAACAGAAACTGAATCAGCTGTCAGGAGAGATCAAAATCCGGTGTTCATCAGCAGAGTGATTCAGCACTCCCTGCTCTCCCAGCCCTTCTCGGCTCACACATTCCTCCCTCTCCACACCACCCCAAAGCTGGGAGCAGCCCCGAACTGTGGGAGCCAAATTCCATGAGGCATCAGGGCCTGAAACAGCACTAAGCTTTCCAAGAACTCAAATGACCTACAGCCAGGTGCCTGCTTTGTGTGGAGGCTGCTAGCTGCACCTGCCCGGCGCTTTCTCTCTCCACTTCTGTGCACCACAAACTCCAGCTAGCCCCATTGGGCTTGGGAATCTGCCTGTGGGGTTCACATGCAAACACTCCTAGGACTGCAGCTAGGCTGGGCCTCTCTAAAAGTCTTTAGAGACCTTTGTAAGAGGCTCTGGGAAGTCTGACTAAGGCTTTGCAAGTGAAACAGGCAAGAGACTCACCACTGGATGGGAGTCTTAGCTCTTTCGGTTGAGTTTTTCAGCCCTGTGAAATTCAGTGGTGATATAACAGGACACTAAGAGGAAGCAGAATGGCTTTGGAGAGGAATCACTTAGCAACATATTCCCAGGTCAGCTTGAGCCTAATGCTCTGCTTTGACCTCCAAACAAAGAGAGCATTATTATTATTATTATCTGTCACAGCTGTCTCTTACTCATTGCTCAACATAAACCAGAGCTGCACAAATGCCTCTACAATGAGCAGTGTGGCTGGTGCAGCCCCAGAGCTGGAGGAAGGCTTGACAGCCCTGATGTGTTTCTATCCAGTCCTATGACTCCGTGATGCCACATGAGGGTCAGAATGTGTCTCTCAGGGGGCCTGGGAAATGTGACGTGCTCAGACACATCAGCACCATCTGGGAACCCCTGGAGAGGCTTTTCCTAGTGCTGCTGCACTGGATTTTAAGGAGGATGGCTCTGCAGTGCTTCTTCAATCTAAGATTCCTCAGCTATACTCTCCAGTAACACTGGAGATCAGGTAACAGTTGCTGAAGGTCCCAGCTGGGGGAATGGCTAAGCCAATTCTGCTGCTTTGCAGCTTCAATGCTGGCAGGAGGAGAAGGAGGCTCCTCTCTAACACCAAGGGAAGAGAAATGATTTGGGAAGCCCAAAGGCATTGGCACAACCAGGAGCCACCACAGGGCAGCTGGTGAGAGTCATGCTTAGGACTTGGACAGAAAAATGGTTTCTGCCACCACAGCAAGGACTGACAGGGAAAGGAAAACTCCCTTCTGCACCACCCAGTCTACCACTAAGCCATGTCCCTCGACACATCTATGTGGCTTTTAAACCCCTCCAGGCATTGTGACACTGCCACTTCCCTGGGCAGCCTGTTCCAGGGCTTGACAACACTCTCCTAATACCCAGCCACTTTCCACAGGACATGCAAGAGCATGACAGTTTGAAAGGGAGGGATCTCAAATACATTGTGACAGAGCATGGGGAGGGTTCTGGCAGAAGAGAAGCAGTTAGGGGAGGACACACACCACGAAGCCCAGGTGAGTTTGGAGCTGACATGAGCACACTACCTTGTTGATCACTTTCTGTTGCTGTGAGTGGTTCTGCCGGAGGGAAACAACTTCCCTCCAGAGCACTTCATTTTGCCTGCAAGGGAAACAAACATCCCCTGAGCACAGAGAGATCCCAACAGCCCACGGTGCTGCCAAGAGGCACAGCAGACAGCAGGCAAAGTCTTTCCCACCCTGGGGCTCTTGAAGTGCTTGGCTCTTCTCAGGTGTCCCAGATGGGGTCACAACTGTTTTCCTTGGGTTTATTTCTTGACCTCAAGACAAGTACAGACCAAAGTATGGAGAAAAAACAGATTGTGAGAAGCCAACATTTAGAGGGGAGGGTAACAAGAATCCCAGAATTGTCAGGGCTGGAAGAGACCTCAAGGATCATCTAGTTCCAACCCTGCCCTGCCATGGACAGGGACACCTTCCTCTAGATCAGGTTGGCCTGGACATGAGTTTTTAGTTTTCATGAAACACTTGGGCCAAACTCAGAAGTCCAGCAATTTGTGACTTGGAATGGTTTGGCTCACCAAGGCTGTTCCTCCTGTAGGAACAATCTGCCTGGGGTCAGAGTGGCTGGAGAGCAGCCAGGCAGAAAGGGACCTGGGAGTACTGCTTGATAGTAGGCTGAACAGGAGCCAGCAGTGTGCCCAGGTGGCCAAGAAGGCCAATGGCATCCTGGCCTGCATCAGGAACAGTGTGGCCAGCAGGAGCAGGGAGGTCATTGTGCCCTGTACTCAGCACTGGTTAGGCCACATCTGGAGTCCTGTGTCCAGTTCTGGGCCCCTCAGGTTAGGAAGGATGTTGAGATGCTGGAAGGTGTCCAGAGAAGGGCAACAAAGCTGGGGAGGGGTCTGGAGCACAGCCCTGTGAGGAGAGGCTGAGGGAGCTGGGGTTGCTTAGCCTGGAGAAGAGGAGGCTCAGGGGAGACCTTCTTGCTGTCTGCAACTCCCAGAAGGGAGGTTGTAGCCAGGAGGGGGTTGGTCTCTTCTCCCAGGCAAGCAGCACCAGAACAAGAGGACACAGTCTCAAGCTGCACCAGGGGAGGTTCAGGCTGGATGTTAGGAAGAAGTTCTACACAGAGAGAGTGATTGCCCATTGGGATGTGCTGCCCAGGGAGGTGGTGGAGTCACCATCACTGGAGGTGTTTAGGAGGAGACTTGATAGGGTGCTTGGTGCCATGGTTTAGTTGATGAGATGGTGTTGGGTGATAGGTTGGACATGATAATCTTGAAGGCCTCTTCCAACCTGGTCTGGTCTGGTCTATTCTATTCTATTCTATTCTATTCTATTCTATTCTATTCTATTCTATTCTATTCTATTCTATTCTATGAGCCAAGAAGGCCCAGCCTCCCCAAACTGTCCCCCAGCACCCACAACGAGCAAGAAATTCATCCTCTGGCTAGAGCTGCCACATATTCTGCCTGCTGAAACCTCACAGACGTGGTGGTAGGCATGTTTGGGCATGACTGGAGGGCTGCTGCCTCTGAGAGCCTTGAACTAGAAAGGCTGCAATGATTTTTGTCAGTGAGAGTCACTGATTTCATCCAGCACAGGCCCATGTCCAGCTTGCAAGTGCAGAGAGCACCTTTATTGTCTGCCTGCCAAGGCAGCACAGGAGGGAGTTCAGAGGCTTCTCTGTGCTGCCAGTCCCAGGAAGGGAGATGTGGAGATGCAGTTTGTTTACTGTGCTGCCTCCAAAGCTGGGTGCCAGCCAAGTCCATGCTGCAAACAGTTTTGCCAGTCAATATATCTCAAGAGTTTAGAGAGCTACCAAAACTGACAGGCCAGCAGAACCTGTCACACAGGTTTGTGAGTCCTGCTGTTTTTAGTCTTCTAGCAGGGATTGATGGGGAGATAGGTGCCAGGGCTCAAAAGAGCACACAGCACAGCCCTAGCACAGCAGCTTGTGCAGCAAGAATCCCTGCAGTGAACTTTCTGTCCTGGTACTGACAGGATCTTTAGCAAAGCATCTTTCATAGGCTGGCAGCTTGTCCTGGAGGTATGTCACAGAATCAATTGTCAGGGTTGGAAGAGATCTCAAGGATCAACTGCTTCCAACCCCCCTGCCATGGGCAGGGACACCTTCCACTAGACCACATTGCCCAGAGCCACATCCAGCCTGGCCCTAAAAACATCCAGGGATGGAAGCCCCATCCTGGTCTAGTGGAAGGTGTCTTGATGGTTCTCCACCAGCCAACTTCAGCCTGGTTTCAGCCTGTCTTAGCTTATGAGAATTGAGTTATTTTCATCAGTTGAATGCCATTTTGCCTTTTGCCAGATGGAGGCAGGGAGCAAGCAAATTAAGAGGGAGAATAACCTACAAGCAAGGCCAAATCATCCAGACTGGGGAGGCGTAGGCTGGATGTTAGGAAGAAGTTCTTCATAGAAAGAGAGATTGGCCATTGGGATGTGCTGCCCAGGGAGGTGGTGGGTCTTCACTCTCTCAGTGAAGAACTTTCTCTTCACCTCCAGCCTAAACCTCCCTTGGCACAGCTTGAGACTGTGTTCTCTTGTTCTGGTGCTGGGTGCCTGGGAGAAGAGACCAACCCCCACCTGGCTACAACCTCCCTTCAGGGAGTTGTAGACAGCAAGAAGGTCTCCCCTGAGCCTCTTCTTCTCCAGGCTAAGCAACCCCAGCTCCCTCAGCCTCTCCTTGTAGGGCTTGTGCTCAAGGCCTCTCCCCAGCCTTGTTGCCCTTCTCTGGACATGTTCAAGGGTCTCAATGTCCTTCTTAAACTGAGAGCCCCAGAACTGGACACAGGACTCAAGGTGTGGCCTAACCAGTGCAGAGTACAGGGCACAATGACTTCCCTGCTCCTGCTGGCCACATTATTCTTGATGCAGGCCAGGATGCCATTGGCCTTCTTGGCCACCTGGTTATTCAAGTCCTTCCCAAAGAAAGTTCTCTACAAGGATTAAAAATCTGGAGGCAAGTAAAAATCCCTCCACTTTTTAGCTCTCCACTGATTAATCAAATTGTAGCCATTTACTGACCACCTAGTGACCACGACTCAGAAAATCCCAGTCTCAGACAGCTGCTGGTCAGGCAGCCACATGCAAGGAGCATCACAATTGCTGTTTTGCTCTTAGGCAATCATTTTGGCCACCTCAGAGGACACAGTCCTCAGAGAGATGGGTCCATGGGCTCCAACAGTACAGCAGTTCTTGGATTTTTCTGTGTTTTAGGGCAGTCATAAACTTTGGTAGTAGATAGATAGACCTGAGAGGGAGGTGTGTAAGGCTCCTTCTTTCCAGCATTCCCCAGGATCAACCACTCTAGAGAAGCAAAGGCTTGTAAGAGGCAGAAACAGGATTCAACTCACTGCTTCATGTCCTGCACTTGGCACTCCATGTTCTCCTGTTGACTTCTCAGTATCTGGACCTCATATAGCAACCTGCTGAGGTCCTCCTGGCGCATCTTGGTCTCCTCACTCTTCACTACTGACACCTGAGCAAGAAATATCAGAAGCAGATTTTACCAATGCAAGAAGGGTCATGAACAGAATCATTGCCATGGCTCAGCTGCAGGACTTCCCCCAGCCAGGCTCTGATGTGCTGAAATACCAGGACAGACAAACGTGCACCAGCCTCTGAGCTATCCTCGGGGTGGGACTGCGAGAGCCAAAGGGATAAAACAGAGCAAAGAGCTCCCTCTCACCTTCCTCTTGATGTGCTCCAGGAGGTGCTCATGGCCCTGCAGGAAGCAGAGGTGCTGGAACTCAGTGTCATCCCGCTCAGGCTTGACCAGACCCCCTTGCTCGATGTTCACCACCTTCCTGAATCCATCTGTGTGGGGAAGAGGTGGCTGAAGGGCTGACAGACCCAGGCTCGGCTCCCTGCCTCCATCTCATCACTTCTGAGGACATTTCTGTTCACTCACCCTGCTCTTAGAGCTGCTCCAGTGCACAAGGCATGGCCATGTCCCCTCCCTGCCTGCTTTTGGGCCGTATCTACAAGAAATCCAGCAGAAGGGAGAGCCCTGTGCATCCCACTGGCCACCTCTGCCATTGGCCCATGCTGTGAAAGCCTCATCATCAATCCAGAATAGAATAGAATAGAATAGAATAGAATAGAATAGAATAGAATAGAATAGAATAGAATAGAATAGAATAGAATAGAATTAACCAGGTTGGAAGAGACCTTTGAGACCACCAAGTCCAACCTATCACCCAACACCATCTAATCAACTAAACCATGGCACCAAGCACCCCAGCCAGGCTCTTCCTAAACACCTCCAGGGATGGTGACTCCACCACCTCCCTGGGCAGCACATCCCCATGGCCAATCTCTTTCTATGAAGAACTTCTTCCTCACCTCCAGCCTAAACCTCCCCTGGCACAGCTTGAGACTGTGTCCTCTTGTTCTGGTGCTGGGTGCCTGGGAGAAGAGACCAACCCCCACCAGGCTACAACCTCCCTTCAGGGAGTTGGACAGAACAAGAAGGTCTCCCCTGAGCCTCCTCTTCTCCAGGCTAAGCAACCCCAGCTCCCTCAGCCTCTCCTCACAGGGCTGTGCTCCAGACCCCTCCCCAGCTTTGTTGCCCTTCTCTGGACACCTTCCAGCAGCTCAACATCTTTCCTAACCTGAGGGGCTCAGAACTGTCCCCTCCCTACCTGCTTTTGGGCCATATCTGCAAGAAATCCAGCACAAGGGAGAGCCCTGTGCCTCCCCCTGGCCACCTCTGCCACCAGCCCACGCTGTGAAAGCCTCATCAGCAATCCCTTGGGCATGCCAGGAACTGAAACATCTACAACATCTCTGCTTTGACTTGCAAGCCACAGGGATGCAGGGGAAGGTTATCCAAAAGGCACAGGCCAGCATCAGGTGTCACTTTTAGAGCAAAGGGACGCAGGAACTTCTGTGCAATCTGCTTTGGGTACTTCTCTGACGTCCCAGAAAGGTTACTGAACCAGCTCCACAGATTAGCCTAAAACATGACCACAGGGCTGCTGAATGGCAAAGTTAAGCCTGCACTGAGGAACTTTGTGCATTAGTCATTGAAAAACTTCCCAAAAGCATCAAAAAAAGGGAACATATTTATATACAGTCATGGTCTAGATGTGGCCCAAAACCTCTGTCAAGGGGTGAAAAGGTCCAATCAGCAAGGCAAGGTTTGCAGGGAGAAGTCCTGTCCCTCATTAGGGAAAATGGCTAAGCTCTGGGCATGCTGCCCTCAAAAGAGAAGCTCAAGACCTGCTAGCTGAAGTTTCTTAGGCCACATCTTCCCATTTAATCTAACAGAAACTTCATGCTGAACCCTGAGGTCCTGTGCTGGGCTACACCCATCCTGAAAACAGGGGGGAGGGCTTGTGAGAGTTTTTTTGCCCTCCCTGGAGGGTGTTTTCCCCTGTCCCACTGCCCCCCCCCCCCCCCTTGTCCAGCAGGGGTATAAAAGGGAGGACACTGCAGCCATGGCTCTCTCTCTTCCTTCTGCTTCGTGGGGACGAGAGGGAGTTGCTGCTGGCTTGCTGCTGCCCTGCCACGTGGTCCTCCCTGCTGCATCCACACTTTGCAAAGGGCTGGTTCTGTAGCTCATATTTTTCCTTTTCCTTTTGCCATCCACCCCTGTTCCTTACCCTTGTGACCCCTGCCTGCCATTGTTACATAAATATATATATATATATATATACACACATACTGTTTAAAGGAAAATTCTTTGCCTCTCTACTTCCAAGCTGAACCCAAATTATTTCTTGGTGGATTTGCTTCCCTCCTCCCTTTTATTTTCTCTCTCTATTGGGGAAGGGAGGGGGGCAGGGGAAATAGGGGAGGGATTCTCAGCCTTGCCCCCCTCTGAGCTTTTAAGCCCCAGTGAAGGCTCAAACCACCACAGGCCCATGCACAAGGACATTGCCCCCCTGAGCGTCTCAGAGGCAGGTCCCGTTGGGCAAAAGGGACAGTGCCACAGCAACGAGAGCTCAGCTGCTCTGTCCACAGCTCTCTTCCATGTCTCCTGCTCTGTGTGTGTGTGTCCCACTCCCTCAGACCTGCAGGCCCCCACAGTGCAGGCTGTGGGGCTGGAGCTTACACATGTTGAGCTGCCGGACGAAGCTGGCCATGTTGTTGTGCTTGAAGTACTTGGGCAGCACCTCCTTGGCGAAGCGCCCCTGGTCGAACACATGGAAGCTGGTGCCATTCTGCCAAGGAGACAAGGACAAAGCCACTCAGTGAGCTGGGTACACACACACACACACCCCAACACTAAATTTGCCAGCCCAGCCCAGCTGGAAGTGAATGAAAGCTGTATTTACAAGTTGCCAAAGCAAAGGGCTCCAGGGGTGAGGACTGGGACAGAGAAACCTTCCTAGAATGGCAAAACCACAGCAGAAGGCCAATGGCATCCTGGCCTGCATCAGGAATAGTGTGGCCAGCAGGAGGAGGGAGGTCATTGTGCCCTGTGCTCACCGCTGGTTAGGCCACACCTTGAGTCCTGTGTCCACTTCTGGGCCCCTCAGTTTAAGAAGGACATTGAGACTCTTCCCAGAGAAGGGCAACAAAGCTGGGGAGGGGTCTGGAGCACAGCCCTGTGAGGAGAGGCTGAGGGAGCTGGGGTTGCTTAGCCTGGAGAAGAGGAGGTGCAGGGGAGACCTTCTTGCTGTCTACACCTCCCTGAAGGGAGGTTGTAGCCAGGTGGGGGTTGGTCTCTTCTCCCAGGCACCCAGGCAGAAGAAGAGGACACAGTCTCAAGCTGTGCCAGGGGAGATTCAGGCTGGAGATAAGGAGAAAGTTCTTCCCAGAGAGAGTTGTTGGCCATTGGGATGTGCTGCCCAGGGAGGTGGTGGAGTCCCCATCCCTGGAGGTGTTCAAGAGGGGATTGGATGTGGCACTTGGTGCCATGGTTTAGTAGTCATGAGGTGTTGGGTGACAGGTTGGACTTGATGATCTCTGAGGTATTTTCCAACCTTATTGATTCTATGATTCTAAGAAGGGTGAAGGCAAAAGCAAAGAGAGAGAGAGAGTCCCCTGTTCCACTCACAGCAGGAAGTGGAGTGGAGTGGAGTGGAGTGGAGTGGAGTGGAGTGGAGTGGAGTGGAGTGGAGTGGAATAGAATAGAATAGAATAGAATAGAATAGAATAGAATAGAATAGAATAGAATAGAATAGAATAGAATAGAATAGAATAGAATAGAATAGACCAGATTGGAAAAGACCTTTGAGATCATTGAGTCCAACCTATCCCCCAACACCATCTAATCAACTAAACCATGGCACCAAGTACCCCAGCCAGTCTCTTCCTAAACACCTCCAGGGATGTGGAGTGAAGTGTGAGCTCCTGCAAGAGGCAGCTCTGACCCTGCACGGGCAAGGACAAAGGTGATGGCAGCCAACAGCCTCTTGTGCAAGAGCAGCCCCTCAGGGAGAGTGGGCAGCCAGGAGTGCAGCAAACAGGCTTGGCAGACAGGGCAGGGCACAGCAGTTGGCATAGGCAGGGCTAGCAGCTCTATCAGTGGTCATCACCCTCCCAGAAGAGGACCTGGCTGTGGTTTCCACATGGTGAAAGCACATTGCCAGAAGGAATGTGGGGGCCAGGTGGAGCTGGCAAGAAAGTGAACAACTGTGGAGGTGCCCTGCTGCAGGCAGTGCCTGACCCTCTCGCTAGGAGCAGAGTGCAGCAGAGCTGAAAGAGGAGGTGGGAAGACTAAGGAGTATCAGGGAGCATGAGAGGGAGACTGGTGGAGCCACACCTGACCCTCCCTGAGGCAAAGGCAGCAGACAAAGGCTCTACAAGAAGCAGAGAATCCTCTGCCCTCCTGCCACTGGGCAGTAGGAGGAGACCTAAGAGACAAGTGGGAATGGAAACAGGTCTCTGCTCAGGATGGCAGAGGAACCACCTTCCAGCTTCCTTCACCTCAGTGGCCCTCACACAGCAGATGTGGGGCTCTGGAACTTCAGGGCTAGGCAAATGAGGATGTAGAAGGTGCTTGCCTAGAGTGAGTCATTCAGCTTCAGGCATTGTGACAGCTTCCAGTAAAGAAAAAAGGAAGGTGATTACCATAGGCAATTCCATTCTGAGGGGCACTGGGAGCCCAGTTTGCCAACCAGACCCATCCCACAGGGGTCTGCTGCCACCATGGGTTAGGGACATCAAGAGAAAGCTCCATGGTCTGGTCTGACCCTCTGACTGTTACCCACTGGTGGAGGGAGGAGCCTACGAGGTGGGGGAGGAGCCTACAAGCAGTGGTGTGCTGCTGCTCTGGTTGGGGATGTGGATGTTGGAGGCAGCCTTGGCTGCAGTGACCATGAGATGATGAAGTTCAGAGTCATGCAAGGAAGTGCCCTCCTGTCACTCTGAAGCTGAGAAGAGCCTGCAGTGATGGATGTGCTCCTTTCAGCTCGGTGCAGTCAGTGCCCTATGACAGCAGCTTTGCTGTCATAAGCTTTGCCACTGCTTACTTCAGAGCCTTGGATGTGAGACAGAAGCTACAGACTCTTCCACACAAATAGTCAGTAGCTTATGATTGTCCACCCTGGTGTGGACCTCACAGAAAGACTCTGGTGTCTGGAAGAGCTCCTGGAAAGTGGACATTGCTGTTACAAGCTCTTGGTGTGCTTGTGTCAGTCTGACTCTGCCCCATCTGCTCCAGAGCTCAGCAGTCCTGAAGGGAGCGCTAAATAGAGACACAGCCCAAGAAACACAGCAAGAGAAGAATGCAAATCAGCCCTGGAGATGCCACAACCTCCACACACCTTCCCTTGGCTGCCTTGGAAAGAGTACAGCCACAAGGGCACCTGCAAAATGTTAGCAGTCAGGCTTCACAGCCCCAGCGAGCAGCACCTGTGCTGACCACAGACAGCACCGTCCTGAGGCTGTGCTGCCAGGATCTGTGGCTGCAAAACAAGCCCAGAGAGACTGTGCAGCCTCCTTCTCTGGAGGCTTTCAGGGCCTGTCTGGATGCATTCTCGGTGTGACCTGCCCTAGGTGATCCTGATTTGGCAAGGGGGACTCAATGGAACGCTGGAACAGGTTGCCCAGGGAGGTGGTTGAGGCCCCATCCCTGGTGAGGCTTGGCAAGGATCTGGGCAACCTGATCTAGTTGAGGATGCCCCTGCCAACTGCAAAGGGGGTTGGACTAGACCTTTGGAGGTCCCTTCCAACCCAAGCCATTTATGATTCTATGCTCTCTGGAGGTCCCTTCCAACCCCTAACATTCTGTGATTCTAAGGCAAACTGCCTGGGGGATCACTGGCAGACAGAAACGCTGCAAGCTGTGTGCTTCCCCTGCTTGCCCTTCCACCAGCTGATGGCTAAGCTGCTCCAGAGGGGACTTGGGAGCCACAAGGCACTGCAGCTGCTTTGGAAATTTCTGCAAGCAGCAATCCACAGCAGCTCATTGTCACCAATGTCTTCTAAATCTCTGACCTCAGCAGATCAGTGTCTCCAGCGTACAGTGAGAGGGTGACCACCTGAAACCCCATCTCTGCTCTGGGAATCTGGCAGGCTGAAGAGCCACCATTCCAGACAGGGAGTTTGGGGCACATGTGGCTCTTCTTGTGAGCCTGCTGGGAACAGCACCTTCCAGGGGCTCTGCTTCCAGAGAAAGAGCTGCAAAGCTCCTCTACCTGAAGTGGGCTACCAGAAAGGTGGGAAGGGACTTTTTTCACAGGGGCTTGTAGTGATAGGATGAGGGGGAACAAAATGAAGCGTGAGGAGGGCAGATTTAGACTGGAGATCAGGAGGAAATACTTTAAGAGTGGTGAGACACTGGAACAGGTTGCCCAGGGAGGTCATGGATGCCCACTCCCTGGAGGTGTTCCAGGCCAGGTTGGATGAGGCCTTCAGCAACCTGGGCTAGTGGAAGGTGTCCCTGTTCATGGCAGGGGGGATGGAACTGGATGATCTTAAAGATCCCTTCCAACCCAAACCATTCTATGAATCTATGGAACTATGACAGAGCTACCTGGGGAGCCACCCAACTGTGCAGCCTAAGCTCTTTGTAGCTTTATGGTGAGACAGGCAAGATGCAGAGACCTCCGTCAGGGCAAAGATGTTAGCACACATTAAGGACTTAGCAACCTGAGTTTCAAGGAACAGGTTGCTAAAGACACCAGGGGCTGCATGGTGTTGCAGGGAGGGGCCTGAGACCAGCAAGGGCAGCGACCCCCCCTGCTGTGTTCAGCCTTATTACGGCAGCCAAGTGGTGTGAGAGCTGGGAGGGCTGAGCTGTGACAGAGGAGGACAGGGTTTGGTAAGACCAGGCAGGCTCTGTGTGCAGCAGGAGCCCAGCAGTGCTGTGTGGGTCTCACCACAGGGGCCACAGCAGCCTGGGTGCTTGCAGGGCTGCCTGGAAGCTTCTAAACCAGGGAGTGTAACTTGGACCACCAGGGAGTGTAACTGGGACCACCAGGGAGTGTAACTGGCACCCCCAGAAAGTTCAGTGACTAAAGAGGTGCCAGTGTGTGCCTGCAGCCTGCTCACAGCCACCTGAGACCAGCCAGCTGGCGAGCCCCTGCTGCCTTCCCCTATGCCAGCTTCCAGCGTGGCAGTTGCCTCTGTGCTCAGGCTCCCCTGCCAGCCTTCAGGCTCCCCTGCCAGCCCTCAGTGTCAAACCTGCACACCCATGACAGATGACTCTGGGCCAGCTGCACTACTTGCTCCCAATTCACTGCTGCAAAGGCTGAAGGCTTGGACCACCCCCAGGTCCTTTCTCTCATTCTTTACCTCATGAAGCAGCAGCAAAGCCTGGTGAGCTGCTGGTGAGATTCACTAACAATCCTGCTGCTAAAATCATCCTCACAGACAGGGCTTGCAGACATGACAGCAGGGAGCAGGGTTTCCCAGCGCTGCAGAGGCTGCTGTGGGGACAGAGCTGCTTTCTCCTGCTTCCCCTCTGCCCACTCACTTTCTGCAGTCCAGCTGTGTGCCCCAGGCTGATGTAAAATGAGAAACACAAGGGGGGTGTGGACCTGAGCATCCTCCTTATGGAGATGACCTCTCTTGAGAGGACATTCCTTTGAACTCAGGGCTGCCATGTTCCCAGCAGCTGCAGCACCTGAAAGGGTTCCTACAGAGACAAGAGATGCTGGGGTTACTGCGTGTTCCCTGCTGAGCAATGCCTGTGCCAGCTTGCTCCTGCACAGCAGCTGTGCCTGGCTTGTCTTCACGGGAGCACAAGCTGGGAGGCACTCCTCTGCCCAGAGCAAAGTCACTCTGTAGCTTGGCAGTCTTGGCAGATGCTTCTTTCAGCTGTGTTTCACAGGCCCCCTGTGCCCTTCTCAAGGAATTTCCTAGGAGTTCTTCCTACCTGCATCTTCCATTTCAAATTTTCATTTGAGCACATCTTGTCCAGCCTGCCACAGGCACAGGCAGCAGATGTGTCCTTTCCCCCTTACAACAGACTTTAGTGTAGACAGAAACCACTACCAGGGTTCCTGTCCCTCTCTTCTCCTTCATGCTAAGAAACAGTTCATAGGTCCTGATAGGGCAACACTGGTGGCTAGCAAAGGAGGAACATGGGAATCATAGAATCACAGAATCAATAAGGTTGGAAAAGACCTCAGAGATCATCAAGTCCAACCTGCCACCCAGCACCTCATGGCTACTAAACCATGGCACTAAGTGCCACATCCAATCCCCTCTTGAACACCTCCAGGGATGGTGACTCCACCACCTCCCTGGGCAGCACATCCCAATGGCCAACAACTCTCTCTGGGAAGAGCTTTCTCCTCACCTCCAGTCTAAATCTCCCCTGGTGCAGCTTGAGACTGTGTCCTCTTGTTTTGGTGCTGCTTGCCTGGGAGAAGAGACCAACCCCCACCTGGCTACAACCTCCCTGCAGGGAGTTGTATACAGCAAGAAGGTCTCCCCTGAACCTCCTCTTCTCCAGGCTAAGCAGCCCCAGCTCCCTCAGCCTCTCGTCCCAGGGCTGTGCTTGAGGCCTCTCCCCAGCCTCGAAACATGCGAGCATGCTGCGTAGGAAACAGACATCTAAAAGCCTCACCAAAACCTCCCAAGAATGTAGCTGTAGCCTACATGAGGTTGCAGGAAAGCAGAGCATGGTGGTGGCCATGGTGGGCAGTCAAAAAACAACAATCTGGCAGTTGGAAGAGAGAGGGAACCATTTATACACCTCACAAAATCCTTCCTAGTCTGGAAATCCTTGTTCAAAGCACACAACATCCAACCTTGGTGGTTCTCGGGCAGGGCCATGTGAGGCTGACATCAGAAAGCAACCATTGCCTTGGACAGCTCAAATCCCCTCTCAAGATTTCAATGAGAACTCTACTGGACACAACCACATGCCAGAAAGGCTGCTTTAGACTTTCTCTTCTCCCCTTTAAACCTGTTTTTGATATAGATTCTTGATTTTGCTGCAGACAAATCACAGCATCTGCAGCAAATCTTAGGCCAAGAGCACAACAGGGTCTGAAAATGCTGTGTGAGGGGAACAAACAATGCCCTTTCTCTGATTGTACTTAGCAGAGTTGGAAGAGACATTTAAAGGTCATATAGCTCCAAACCCCCTGCACCCAGCAGGGACATCTTCAACTAGAGCAGCTTGCTCAGAGCCCCAAACAACCTGACCTGGAATGGTTCCAGGGATGGAGCATCTACCACCTCTCTGGGCAGCCTGGGCCAGGGTCTCACCACCTTCACTGTCAAACATTCCTTCCTTCTCTCCAGTCTGAATCTCTCTCTTTTAAACCATCACCTCTTGTCCTGTCACAAAAGTCTGTCCCCAGCTTTCTTATTGGCTCCATTAATCATCGAATCATAGAATCAATAAGGTTGGAAAAGACCTCAAGGATCATCAAGTCCAACCTGTCACCCAACACCTCAGGACTGCTAAACCATGGCACCAAGTGCCACATCCAATCCCCTCTTGAACACCTCCAGGGATGGTGACTCCACCACCTCCCTGGGCAGCACATCCCAATGGCTAACAACTCTCTCTAGGAAGAAGAAAGCACTGAGAGACCACAAGAAGGCCTCCCTGCAGCCTTTTCTTCAGGCTGAACAACCCCAACTCTCTCAGCCTAAGCTTATTAACTCCCCAGTGACAAATGAGAAGCCAAAGCAAAGATCTGTCCCTATGAAGCTGTACAGACAGCACACACCCTGGCATCACCATCACACCCCCTCAGTGAGACATGTACTCAGTGAGTAAAGCTCTTCCAAACTGTGAGTGACTGAGGGTGCCAGGGAACTGCAGCTTGAAGCAAGATGAACCCCCCCCCACCCCCTCCTCAAGAGCATGGAGATTTAGAAGATTCAGTGTTAGACCTTTTAAGAGGCTTCAAGGGAATTGTGCAAACACAGCCATTAAAGCACTCGGTAAGCAGCTGTCCCTTTGAAGGGCACAGAAATACTCTCAAGCCTATCCAGAAGGCCACAACCAGCTCCCAGTCATAGAATCACAGAATTGTCAGGGTTGGAAGGGACCTCAAGGCTCAGCCAGTTCCAACCCCCCTGCCATGGGCAGGGACACCTCACACTACAGCAGGTTGCTCACAGCCACAGCCAGCCTGGCTGCGAACACCTCCAGGCATGAGGCTTCCACCACCTCCCTGGGCAACCTGTGCCAGTGTCTCACCACCCTCCTGGGGAAGAACTTCTTACTGACATCCAATCTGAATCTACCCATTTCTAGTTTTGCTCCATCCCCCCCAGTCCTATCACTCCCTGACACCCTCAAAAGTCCCTCCCCAGCTTTCTTGTAGCCCCGTTCAGATCCTGGAAAGCCACAATTAGGTCTCCTCAGAGCCTTCTCTTCTCCAGACTGAACAGCCCCAACTCTCAAGTCTCTTTCTATAGGAGAGGAGCTCCAGCCCTCTGCTCATCCTCATGGCCCTTTTTGGAGTCCCCTCACTCTCCCAGTTAGCTGCCCAGCACTTGCAAAGCAGAGGGCAGTTGCTGTGGTCCATGCTCCTTGGCCTCACCCCCAGGTCCTGCCTGCTGCGGCAGGCACTCGGTGTCAGCCGTCGTGTGCTGTACTTACAGAACTCCAGCAGATGAGATGGTTCGTTTCAGGATCTTCCACCAGTGTCCAGAGTTTGGTCAGGAAGGCTGGCACATTGCTGGAGTATCCATCCATCACCAGAGAGCTGGGTGAATCCTGCATGGTTTGTCAGTGCCCCAGCTGCACTAACCCCATGGCCCTCTGGTGCCTGCCTCCCCGCCCGCGGAGGGGAACGAACCACCCAATTTTATCCCGGGGCCAGCGGAAAGTCTGCTCTCAGGGAGTCACATCAGCAGTGCTGCTCACACTCTTCAAAACTCAGCACAATGGGATGGCATCACCAGCCCCAGAGAACAATGCACAGAATGAAAGTGCACTGCAGCCAATCTCGCCGGGCTGTGAATAAATACCGCAGCGTCATGCAAAGGCAACACGTGCAGCACACCTTCTGCTGGGAGGGCAGCAAGGCAGCGCAGGGAACCCGCCTGCCCACGGCCTGGGGCATGCCCAGCCACAGCAATTCCAGCTCTGGGGAGGGCCCTGAGGTCTTATTTGGGAATTTTTCTTGTCCTTAAGGTTGCCTGGCACAGATGAACAAGGGCTGGCCAGACCTCAGGGCTGCACACATTTGGAGAGCAGCATCCAGCAAGTGCAGCCTCCCAGATTCAGCTTTGGAACAACTGTCTCATATCAGAGCAGCCATGGATAGTACTTGTTGGGAACACACGTCCTTACCTGTCAGGGGTATGGCACATGGGACCATGCCCTCTCCAGGGTCTTGTAAGTTCATCACAATTATACTCCCTCCAGCCCCACGCTCCCAGCCCCACATTTTCATGCTTTAGCTGAATGGTTATGGGGGAACACAACAAACAAACCTGGGTCCAAATCCTCTTTCTAATCTGCAAAGAATCAGAGAATTGAATGTGCTGCCCAGGGAGGTGGTGGAGTCACCATCCCTGGAGGTATTTAGGAAGAGCCTGGCTGGGGTGCTTGGTGCCATGGTTTAGTTGATGAGATGGTGTTGGGTGATAGGTTGGACTTGATGATCTCGAGGGTCTTTTCCAACCTGGTTAATTCTGTATGAAATAGAAATAGAGAAATAGAAATAGAAATAGAATTAACCAGGTCAGAAGAGACCTTTGAGATCATCAAGTCCAACCTATCACCCAACACCATCTCATCAACTAAACCATGGCACCAAGCACCCCAGCCAGGCTCTTCCTAAATACCTCCAGGGATGGTGACTCCACCACCTCCCTGGGCAGCACATCCCAATGGCCAATCTCTCTTTCTATGAAGAACTTCTTCCTAACATCCAGACTAAAACTCCCCTAGCACAGCTTGAGACTGTGTCCTCTTGTTCTGGTGCTGGTTGCCTGGCAGAAGAGACCAACCCCCACCTGGCTACAACCTCCCTTCAGGGAGTTGCAGACAGCCATGAGGTCTCCCCTGAGCCTCCTCTTCTCCAGGCTAAGCAACCCCAGCTCCCTCAGCCTCTCCTCACAGGGCTGTGCTCCAGACCCCTCCCCAGCTTTGTTGCCCTTCTCTGGACACCTTCCAGCACCTCAACATCTTTCCTAAACTGAGGAGCCCAGAACTGGACACAGGACTCAAGGTGTGGCCTCACCAGTGCTGAGCACAGGTAGAGAATGGCTTCCCTGCTCCTGCTGGCCAACACCTGCCACTTCTGTGGTGTAATTAGTCAAGAGCAATGGTTTGGGTCTTGAGGGAGGGAACAGGGTGATAAACACAGCTACACACAGAATCCAGAGCACAAGCTGCTTTATTATTATTACAATAAGTGCTTTAGATAGCCCTCAAAAGGTGCTCACAGTGCAGCTTTATGCCAGGATCATTTCAGCTTGGAACCTGCTCTTCAAATAATGCTCACCAAACCCCTTTGGTGCCCCCCACCAACCCCTTTGGTGCCCCCACACCAACACACAGCCTGATTCAGCTGCAAGGTATCTTGCCTGTGATGCACAAGCTGCCCACACTCTCCATTCTCCCAGGACATCCTAACAATGTGATAAAAGCAAAGGACTTTGCAAAAGGGATTCCAATTACAACCTGGGAATTTGCTTTCCTCAGCCAAGCACAGACAGGGTGGAGAAGGCAATCTGCAGGCCATGGGCCTTTTATTGCTACTTTGGGACTCTTCCTCCTGCTTGTCTTTTCTAACAGCTCCTTCTATATCCAAGCTCTATGCTACCCCACACCTGGGGAAACAGTTGAGCTCTCCATCACCGAAAGGCCAGAAGGGGAATCACCTAAGTCAGATGGATCTAACCTTGGATGGATCCAGCTGCTGGATTTCCCACCATTCATGGCTGTAGCTCCCTGAATCCAGTAACCCACTGGGCAGAAAACAGCTGCACTGAAGCTGCCACTGCCTATTTAAGGGGTTGCTGGGTACCTGCCACAAGGAGCTTGACTTGGAGATCTTTTTTTTTTAAGTGTAAAAATGACAACTAAAGTTTGCTGAGGTCCTCAGTGAAAACCTGCAAAGGGCAAACTCAGTGTCACTGTTAGGTAAAACAAGACAGAAGGAAAAAAGACCTGCCCTACATACTCCTACAGAGGAGAGGGTGGGTATAAAACCCCAGAGAGGGCAATTTCTTTCTCTGCAGAAGCCTTTATCATGCTGGAGTGTAAATGCTTGGTCTGCAGAACAGGTGGGCATCACACAGAGCCAGTGCTGGTGAGACAGCAAGTTTGCAGGGAGTGCAGAGGGCATTTGGCAGCATCCTCCTGGCAGCCCTAACTCTTATCTCCCTGTCCTCTTGCAGATCCCCACGATTTCCTCAGGAGGTCAGCAGGAGCTGGGCACTGAACAACTCTTGCTGGTTTCCAGGGGTGCCGCTCCTTGGTGACCTTCAGAGTGTATTGCCTGAGCCTGGGGCAGTGTGTGAGGAACGCTTCCACCACCTCCTGGCTGACCACACAGTAGCAGTGGATCTCCAACAGATTCCTGCACCGCTTGGCCAGGGCTACTAGCGAAGAGTTTAAGCTCTCCGAGGAGGTGGTTTGCAGAGTCAGCTTCTTTAAAGTGCTGCTGTAGCTGCAGGTGACAAAGCTGATCTGGTTTACCATGTAATTATGGGTGTTGAGCTGCAGTGTGCTCACAGGGATGGTTGGCTTCAGGATCTGGGGTATTCTGAAGGCAGGGACTGTATGGTCAAACTCCAGGTCCACACAGAGCTGAGGATGCTTTTGGCTCACAGCAGCCCAGAGCTCTTCCGAGATGACGGAGGCGTACTTGTCCAGGCGCTCACAGAAGAGGTCCAGGTGGGTGAAGGCTGCTCTGCTGGGCTCCAGCAGCTCCTGGAACACAGCAGCAGACAAGCTGGCATAGTAAACCCCCAAGGCTGAGAGCCTGGGGCAGGCTCTCAGGACCTTCCTGACGGTGTCTGGGGGCACGTTGCACACCAGGGTGTGGTTGTTGATGAACAAGCTCTGCAGCTGGGGGTTGGTGGCAGCCAGCAGTTCCACCAGCTCTCCGTCCAGAGTGAAGGGCAGCTTCCGAAAGTCCAGGTGCTGCAGGGCTCCCTGGTTTTGAGTGGCACATAAACTCATGCTCTGCAGGATGTCCTGGCCAGAGTAGAAGTAGGGGTTCTCCCCATGGCACACCAGGTACAGCTCCTGCAGTTTGTGCTTCTGTTTTGCCAACGCGTCCAAGACGCGCACCACGCTCCTCCGGTTGACCTCCTTGGACTGGTCAAAGACAATCTTCAGGTGTTTCATTTGGCTGAGGAACTGGGAGAGGCTCTGCAGTATGCCTTCTTCATCCTCTGAATCACAGCTGCAAGGGGAAAACAAACTCTCAGTCAGTGTGAGCGCTGAGCACAGAGCAGATAGTCTCCATCACTTGTGTCCCTGCAAGTATCAACAGACACCCCAGCCGGTTCGTCTCACTTGGCGCCTGGAGACTCACTGGAGAGCCAGTCACCGAAGGCTGAGAGACCTCAGGCTTGAGTCCTGTGTCCAGTTCTGGGCCCCTCAGTTTAAAATGGACATTGAGACTCTTGAAGGTGTCCAGAGAAGGGCAACAAAGCTGGGGAGGGGCCTCGAGCACAGCCCTGTGAGGAGAGGCTGAGGGAGCTGGGCTTGCTTAGCCTGGAGAAGAGGAGGCTCAGGGGAGACCTTCTTGCTGTCTGCAACTCCCTAAAGGGAGGTTGTAGCCAGGTGGGGGTTGGTCTCTTCTCCCAGGCACCCAGCACCAGAACAAGAGGACACAGTCTCAAGCTGCACCAGGGGAGGTTTAGGCTGGAGGTGAGGAGAAAGTTCTTCCCAGAGAGAGTTGTTGGCCATTGGGATGTGCTGCCCAGGGAGGTGGTGGAGTCCCCATCCCTGGAGGTGTTCACAAGAGGATTGGATGTGGCACTTGGTGCCATGGATTAGTAGTCCTGAGGTATTGGGTGACAGGGTGGACTTGATGATCTTTGAGGTCTCTTCCAATCTTATTGATTCTATGATTCTAATGTTGAGAGAGCTCAGGCTAAGTCTGGAGACCCCAGGCTAGGCTGGGAGGCATGGTGATGTTTAGCCTGGAGTAGAGAAGGCTGAGATGGGATCTGATCACTTAAGGGTGGGTGTCAGGAAGATGGGGACAGTTTCTTTTCACTGTGATAGCATGAGTGTCAGCAAGCTGGAGCTCAGGAAGCTCCACCTCTCCTTAAGGAGAAGCAGCTTTGCTGTGAAGGGGCCAGAGCCCTGGAGCAGGCTTGCCCACAGAGGCTGTGGAGTCTCCTTCTCTGGGTACTTTCACAACCAACCCAGACACATTGCTGTGTGGCCTGCTCTTGGTGAAACTGCGTTGGCAGAGAAGGTGGACTAGATGACCTCCAGAGGTCCCTTCTAACCCCTCCCATTCTGTGATTCCAAGTCATGAGGTGAGATCAGACCCCAGAGAGATCCATCAGAGGAGTGTCATGATGAGGTCAACTAGGTAGGACTTCCTGTCATTTGCAAAGAGTAGAGAGGTGTTAAGTGTGTGTTCAGGTAGAAGAGAATAGAATTAACCAGGTTGGAAAAGAGCTTTGAGATCATCAAGTCCAACCTATCACCCAACACCACCTGATCAACTCAACCATGGCACCAAGCACCCCAGCCAGTCTCTTCCTAAACACCTCCAGGGATGGGGACTCCACCACCTCCCTGGGCAGCACATCCCAATGGCCAATCTCTCTTTCTATGAAGAACTTCTTCCTAACATCCAGACTAAACCTCCCCTGGCACAGCCTGAGACTGTGTCCTCTTGTTCTGGTGCTGGTTGCCTGGGAGAAGAGACCAACCCCCACCTGGCTACAACCTCCCTGCAGGCAGTTGCAGACAGCAAGAAGGTCTCCCCTGAGCCTCCTCTTCTCCAGGCTAAGAAACCTCAGCTCCCTCAGCCTCTCCTCACAGGGCTGTGCTCCAGACCCCTCCCCAGCTTTGTTGCCCTTCTCTGGACACCTTCCAGCATCTCAACATCTTTCCTAAACTGAGGAGCCCAGAACTGGACACAGGACTCAAGGTGTGGCCTAACTAGAGCTGAGCACAGGGCACAATGACCTCCCTGCTCCTGCTGGCCACACTGTTCCTGATGCAGGCCAGGATGCCATTGGCCTTCTTGGCTACCTGGGCACACTGCTGGCTCATGTTCAGCCTACTATCAACCAGTACCCTCAGGTCCCTCTCTGCCTGGCTGCTCTCCAGCCACTCTGCCCCCAGCCTGTAGCACTGCCTGGGGTTGATGTGGCCAAAGTGCAGAACCTGGCACTTAGATGTGTTCAATCTCCTGCCCTTGGACTCTGCCCAGCCTGTCAAGGTCCCTCTGCAGAGCTGTGTTCAGGTGTTAAGAGCTGCTGAAAACAAGGCTCTCATGATGACTGCAGTGATGCTCAGACTTCAGAAGCCTTCTCCTCTTACCTGGTCTCTGTGAAATTCCAGACAGAGCTTGAAGAAACAGCTGCAGCCCACTGCTTGCACACACAGAAGACTGTGTATCTGTCTTGAAGAGGAAGATAGTGGAAAATCTGGATGAGGATTTCTTCTGGGATGCAGTTCCACAGCTCTGGAGCAGGCATTTTGCCCATTCAATCAGGTTTAAATCAGGGAAAAAGCTTCCAAAGCAGCTGTTCATTCTCAGAGGTCCCTGTTCAGAACAACAAACACACACACACCCCAAAGAGAGGCAATCACATTAGGAGTTATTTAACAACTCAGAGGAGCTCAGTCATTTTTCAGATTTGAAACACCACCAAATCTTGAACTGGAACACACAGCTGAGGAAAAAATCTGTTGGCCAACTGTTTGCCACAGTTTGGTGTTTGCCATCAGTCCTAAGAAGGAGACCTTCTTGCTGTCTCCAACTCCCTGAAGGGAGGTTGTAGCCAGGTGGGGGTTGGTCTCTTCTCCCAGGCAAGCAGCACCAGAACGAGAGGACACAGTCTCAAGCTGCACCAGGGGAGGTTTAGGCTGGAGGTGAGGAGAAAGTTCTTCCCAGAAAGAGAAAGTGGCCACTGGGATGTGCTGCCCAGGGAGGTGGTGGAGTCATCATCACTGGAGGTGTTTAGGAGGAGACTGGCTGGGGTGCTTGGTGCCATGGTTTAGTTGATTAGATGGTGTTGGGTGACAGGTGGGACTTGATGATCTCAGAGGTCTTTTCCAACCTGGTTAATTCTATTCTATTCTATTCTATTCTATTCTATTCTATTCTATTCTATTCTATTCTATTCTATTCTATTCTATTCTATTCTATTCTATTCTATTCTATTCTATTCTATTCTATTCTATTCTATTCTCTTGCTTGTGAAGCTCCAGACCCTGGAATCACAGCACCACCTCTGCACTGCAGGTTTCATGTCAAAGAAAACCTGTGCTTCTAGACAGCCTGGAAGCAGGGAAAGAGTTCAGAAACACACAGCAAGCCTGGATTAGAGATGCACCATGCAGCCAGGCATGCAGCTGCAGAGTTTTCTAGAAGACACTGCTGTGAAGCATGGCTCATGATTGTAGTGTGAGGTGGCAGTGGCACAGAGCTGTCCTATCTTATCTGCCATCGGATCGGCAGCAACCCCCTTCCACCCCAGCCACAGCAGCCAAGTGATACAGTCCTGCTTCCTCCCTGGGAGCTCACTGCCTTCTGTTGTTTGCTGACAATCACCTTGACACCTCAAACCTTCCTCTTCTACTTTTGCCTGCTTCTGACGCTGCCAGAATGTTCAGCTGCTCTTTGCCCTGCCCGGACGGGCTGCCCAGGGAGGCGGTGCCTGCACCATCTCTGGAGGTGTTTAAAAGATGCTTGGATGAGGAGCTTAGGGACATGGTCTAACAGCTGTGTTCAGAGGAATCATACAAGTGCTTGGGTTGGAAAAGCCCTCTAAGATCATCCAGTCCAACCATCAACCCAACACCACCATGTTCACTAAACCACATCCCAAAGCACCAAGTCTACACATCTAGACACCTCCAGGACAGTGACTGCACCACCTCCCTGGGCAGCCTGTTCCAACCTCTGACCACTCGTGCAGGAAAGAGATTTTTCCTCTTCTCCAACCTAAACCTCCCCTAGCACAATTTCAGGCCACTTCCTCTCATTCTATCACCTGACACTGAGGAGAAGAGACCAACCCCCACCTCACTCCAGCCTTCTTTCAAGGGAGCTGTAGAGGGCAATGAGGTCTCCCCTCAGCCTCCTCTTCTCCAGACTAAACACCTCCAGTTCCCTCAGCTGCTCCTCACCAAGCCCTGTTCTCCAGACTCTTCATCAGCTTCATTGCCCCTCTCTGGACGTGCTCCAGCCCCTCAATGTCCTTCTTGGAGTGAAGGGCCCAAAACTGAACCCAGTATTCACAGAATCACCAAGGTTGGAAGAGACCTCAAAGATCATCGAGTCCAACCTGTCACCACAGACCTCATGACTAAACCATGGCACCAAGTGCCACATCCAGTCCCCTCTTGAACACCTCCAGGGATGGGGACTCCACCACCTCCCTGGGCAGCACATTCCAGTGGCCAACAACTCTCTCTGGGAAGAACTTTCTCCTCACCTCCAGCCTAAACTTCCCTTGGTGCAGCTTGAGACTGTGTCCTCTTGTTCTGATGCTGGGTGCCTGGGAGAAGAGACCAACCCCCACCTGGCTACAACCTCCCTTCAGGGAGTTGCAGACAGCAAGAAGGTCTCCCCTGAGCCTCCTCTTCTCCAGGTTAAGCAACCCCAGCTCCCTCAGCCTCTCCTCACAGGGCTGTGCTCCAGACCCCTCCCCAGCTTTGTTGCCCTTCTCTGGACACGTTCAAGTGTCTCAATGTCCTTCTTAAACTGAGGAGCCCAGAACTGGACACAGGACTCAAGGTGTGGCCTAACCAGTGCTGAGCACAGGGCACAATGACCTCCCTGCTCCTGCTGGCAATTCGAGGTGCAGCCTCACCAGTGCTGAGAACAGGGCACAGTCCCTGCCCTGGTTCTGCTGGCCACACTATTTCTGATCCAAGCCAGGATGCTGGTGACCTTCTTGGCCACCTAGGTACTCTGCTGGCTCATCTTCAGCCAGCTGTCAAACAACACCCCGAGGTCCTTTTCTGCTGGCCAGCTCTCCAGCCATTCTGGCCCAAGCCTGGAGCATGGGGTTGCTATGACCCAGCACTTGGCTTCATTACATTGGTCATGGCTGGACTTGATGATCTCTTCCAACCAGGTGATTCCATGATTCTATAAAACCTCAAGTTTCCTGTGGCCATTTGAACAGGGCTCTGACTCTCTTAGAAAGTAAGAAGGCATTTCTAGCTGAGGAAAAGCTGAAAAATATGGCCTGAGAGCAGGACAATGTGTAGAAAGGCAAAATTCTCACTGTTACTTTAAGTAACAGCACTGCTTTGAGTCAGGAAGGAGCACAGTTCCTGGTCTGTGAAGGCTGGGAGTTGGCTCGGGTCCACCCTGCCTGCCTGCCTGCCCTGGCAAGGACAGCCTGGTCTGGAAGCCCTCCTGAGCCATCCAGGATCTCTGCACTTTAGTCACCACATAAGCACTGCTGGCTGTGCCCAGCCTCCTCAGCTCTCTGCAGAGCAGGCCCCCAGGAAGCCAGGCAGAAGGTAGCTGAGAGTGAGCAGCCCCAGTCCAAACAGAAACTGGCGCTGTGCTTGGCAAGATGCCCCGCACGGCCTGCGAGCCGAGCGGCAGGGGAAGCCCCCTGCCACAACACCCCCTCCAGTTCCACCTACCTCTGGGTGCAGAGCCTTCCCCTGTGCCCGCCTGCGGCTCCCAGCACCCCGGAGGGAGGAGCAGAGCAGGAGGAGATGATAAAAATAACAACAGCTGGGAGAGAAGCCAGGGAGAGAGGCCAGAGAGAGGCCCTCCCTGCCCACGGGGTGGGAGTGAGATGCTGCGCCGTGCTGTTAGGGAGCACACAGATAGACAGCCCTCCTCCTCCTCCGGCACTTTCATCCTCCCAGTTACTGGCGCCCTGCTTCCCTGCACTCTCTCTGCCCTGCTGCCAGGCTCGGGGCAGCCTGTCCCATCCCAGCAGACACACCATTGAATCCTGACACCCAAACTGTGTGCAGCAGCCTCTCCCCTCCCTGGCAGCTTCACTTCCCAAGCAGGAAACAACAGGGTGAAACCCCACGTGCTTATCAAGCACTTTGATTTCCCCCCACGGGATGCTCCCTGAAAGCACATGCTCAGCAAGGCTTAGAGGAAGAGAAGCTCAGGTCCCAGCTGCCCTTTTCTATCCTCTCAATACATAGTAGACAGATAAGCTTCAAGGAGGAAAGGTTAGAGGACATGGAAGGGTGGTGCTCCACACAGCACCTCACCCTGGGGCTCCCAGCTGGCTCTGGGAGCAGGGAAGGTTAGATCTCTGGGTTCATACAACCCCACAAACCCTTTCTGCATGAAGTGATGAGCTGCTCCTAACCTATCAGCAAGGAAATGCCCAGTTTGCAGAAGTGCTGGCACCACCAGGCCTGCTGACTCTGATGGGGACTGTGGGTGCTGCCTGCCTCCCAGGACCCCACTCTGTAAAGCAGAATACACAGGAGAGCCAGCTCGAATTAACCCCTTCAGGGATTTGTTTCAATTATGTTGAAGAGCCATTTTCTAATGTTTCCCATTTCTGTTTGTGAAGTTCACCTCCCTGGAGAGCTTGCACAAGCCAAAAGCCCAGCAAGAACTTCTTCACTGTGAGGGTCACAGAGCATTGGAACAGGCTCCCCAGGGAGATTGTGGAGTCTCCTTCTCTGGAGACTTTCAAGCCCCATCTGGATGCATTCCTGTGTGACCTGTGCTGGATTCTATGGTCCTGCTCTGGGAGGGGGCTTGGACTCCATGAGGTCCCTTCCAACCCCTAACATACTGTGGGCCTGTGAAGAGTGACAGCACCTAGCACATGGGCATCAAATCTGACCCCAGGCCCCTGCCAGCTTCTCACCAGCTGGGGAAAACCAATGGAGCTGCTGTTGTTACCCCTCTGCTTGCAGGAGAACAACTATGCAAGATAAGTGCAGCCTTGCGTGGCAGGCTGCTACCTGAGATGGAGCAATGGAGCCTTAAACCCATCTCTTGACTTTGCTTGCCACAGAACCTCTCAGGAACTCAGTGCTCAGTGCTGCTTTATTCTCTCCCTGCCTGTTTGTTCAGTTGGTCAGAGGAGCACACTGGAGTTCATAGCCTCAGAAAGAGAGGGGAAATCGATCAGGTACCACTGCAGGAAGGACTCTTCCAGAATACCCAACAGAATTCAGCATCTGTCTGGACACCACCACCTCATCTCTCCTGCAGGAGACGTGAGGACCAGCCCAGGTGACCCTACCTGCTTGCAGAACTCAGCACCATGCTGCTCCTTTTGCTAAGCAGAGTCTCAGGGGGCCCTTCTATCAGCACAGCTTTCAGCAGTGGTGCCAGGCTCCCTTCTCCTTGCTTTAGGGAGCTTTCCTCCTTCACCCACTGCACTCTTACACAGCAGCTGCTGGATTTGCTTGGAGAAGGAAACTCCACATTCATCTCACTCCCCTCCTGAGCAAATGGACAGCCCTGGGTGATGCTACAGATAGTGCAGTTACTGTGTGCCTCAAATTATCACGGGACACCTCTGCAAGTGAGCTCCAGGGAAGGGAGGGTGTAAGAAATCAGCTTCCTCCACTGCTGAGTTATCACTAACCCAACCACTCTTCCTTCACTCTCATTAGCAGTGTCATGGGGAAACCTGATGAGTACCACCCGAGGATGCACCAGCCTTGTGGTGCTACCAGCCACAAGCCACGCAGGGAGCTGAACCAACCCTGCTTTCCTCCATCCCTGATGGACCAGGGACGTACTCCTGGTACCCGCAAGTGGCAGCTCTTAAGCCGTCTGAACCGGAGCAGAGCTGACCATCCTGTATCCATACACACTCAGCTACACCAGCGCACTCCATCCACCAACACCTGGGCACCCTGTATGGCCCCACCACCACCGGGGCACCCGAGACAGCCTCACCACACACATCTCAAGGCACAGCACCTCCTGCACCCTCACCGACACGAGTGGCCAAGCGGACGAGCGGGGCCCAGCTGCCACCGGAGCCACCAGCCGTGCTGCGGCGAGGACACCCCGGGCGGGTTTCGTTTCGTCCAACCCCCTCGGCCGGCACTCCCGGCGGCTCCCCGGGGCCCGCCTGCCCCGGCGCGGAGCGGAGCTGCCGGCGCTGCCGCGCAGAGGCGGAAGTGGCAGCGGCGGCGGCGGCGAGGCCGGGCGGCGGCGGCGGCGGCAGGAGGTAAAGCCGCCCGGAGCCGCCGGACGGGGCTCAGGCAGCCGCGGGCTGGTGGCTGGGCTGGCGGGGGGTCGGGGGTGGCCGTGGGGCTGCGTGTGGCGGGTGCCGTGGGCCGTGCCAGGCGCGTCCCGCGGGGGCTGGGCTGGGCAGGGCAGGGCTGGCAGGGCTCTCAGGGCTCTCCGCCGACCCCCGGGCGCTGCCCCGCTGGGAGGACGACGGGGCCGGGGCGTTCACGGGGCGGGTCAGCAGCCCCCGGCACCGCAGCCCGGAGGGACATCCCGGCAGCGGGTCAAAGGTGCTGTCACCGCAGGGGGCACAGCGTGGCGGTGCCCGGAGCTGGCACTGCCTGGACTCATCTCCCTCCCAGCTCCTTTCCCCTGAAATAAAGGCAGCCCCTTCCCTTCCCCCCGGCCCTTCCCCAGTTGGGTCATTTACAGGAATTAAGCATCGGGAGCAGCCCGAGCCGTGCCAAAGGTCGGGAGAAAGGCAGTGGTGGCTCACCCCGTACTTCCTTACACCGTATTTACTCATTACCTGCTTATACAGTGCCTGGGGTTGGTTTCCTAGAGCATCCCACAACGGCTGGGCTGCTGCTGAGACCCACTGCTCAGTGGGGACTGGGATGGGGCAGTTCAGGCTGGAAAGCTGGGATAAGACCAGAGGGGGCACAAGAGCAAAAGGCTCCTCCTTACCCGGATTTTGGAAGCCTGGTGTGATTTCCAGCTTCCCCAGGGGTGCTGAGTGGAAGCAGGCAGGTGGTGAGGAGCAAGAGCCTGGTCTGTGTGGGGAAGGGGTGCAGGGACAGCACGGTCCCTGCAGGTGAAGCAGAGATCTGGTACTTCACATGCCTCTGTACTGGTGGGCAGCTCTGCAAACGACAAATTGTCCCAGGGGGTAAATCTTTTAATTAACTCGTGTCTAACATCTTCTAAGTTGTTACTCAGATTCCATCACCCTCCTTCTGCAAGATGCTAGGAGGTCTGTGCCCAGACCCCACTCTTCCTGGTGTTTGCAGGCTCAGGCTGCAGCAGCAATGCATTCTCCTTTCTGAGGAGCTTGTCTGAAAGGCCTGTGTGATGCAGGAGCCCTTGGACTGGGAGCACTCCTTGAACTCTGAATTCAGTCTCAATTTTATGATTTCCTGGTTATTTCCTGTATTTTCTGAGCAAGTGAAAGGCTTCTGTGCTGGGCACAGTTCAAGGTTATACAGTGCCCCTGTCTGATGTGCTACAAGGGATGGAAATGGTTCCCAGCCACCACCTGGAGGACAGCCTGGCCAAGGGAGGTCATCACTCTTGATCTGGCAGCCCCTGGTGACAAAAGATCTTCACATGCACAACATAAGGGACATGTGAAGAGAAGGCCAGCACTCATCCTGTCAAGCCAGTGCTTGGCAGCTGTAGGATTGATGTTGAGGTTGAGCAAGAGTGCAGAAAGCAGGAAGGAAAGGATGCCTGTGGGGAAGCAGCTGATGGTGTGACAGAGGAGCAAGCAAATAGTTAGAAAAGGGGCAGGACTTGATACTGGGGCTGAGCCAAAAGCCCTACATTACAAATTACTTGTGACAAGGATGTGATGGAAGGGCTGGCTCCAAGCACCACTCTCTGTGGGAACAGCTTCAAGAGGCTTGTGCTGTCCAGCCCACAGACATGCCCTGACAGTTTGTGTGTGTGCACCAGCAAGGAGAGATGGCCATGGCTGTCTCCTGGGCTGCCAGATACACACTCTCCAGCTCTCACAGTGCAGTCTGGCATTGCCCAGTCTAGCAGAGCTTTTCCATTCTGAGTACCTGTGGCCTGGAAGGTGTTTTGGTTGGTTGTTGCCCTGGGAACCAAGTTGGGTGCAGCTGTGGTAGTGGACGTGTTGCTGTAGCTGGGCAGTGATGAATGGGTGTGAGGAGAAGAGAGACTTGGATGTGCTGCCCTCCAGGTGCATTGCTGCAAGAGATGAATGGTGGGGGAAGGACAATAAATGAGCTGGTAAAGCAGAGGGATAACACTGAGTGTCCTGCTGTGGTGAGCCATAGGGTCTGTAGCATATCCTCTAGTGAGGACAACCAGGGGACCAGGACCTCAGGGTAAAACTCTGCCTACAATTGGGCTTCAGTCCACATGAACATGCCAGAACCTGGACTGCTGGGATGCTCCATGGAGAACCCCAGCTGTGTGTCTTTCGCCTTTGCTAGCTTGGCTGGGCAGAGACACAAGACTGAAACTCTGCTTCAGTGTCCCTTTGAACTATGAAATGAACAGACTCCAAGGGAAAATGAAAGCAGAGCTTTGTGAGCTGCCAAGTCCTTGGGACTCCAGGACCCGCTGTGCTGTGCTTTACAGAGCACTCAACTCCCCACTTACTGCAAGGACATCACCACCTCCTCTAGCAAAGAGGGGTAAATCCCCCAAGTCCTGCCACGCTCGGGCAGAGTGCAGCTGTAAGCACTCACCTGGCATCAGACCATTTCCCCTGCGGTCTCTCAGCTCACCTGTGTGATTCTGCAGGGTGCTGAAGATGGCAGGCAGCTCCTCCCCCTGGATCGGCAGTGCTTACCTCTTCCTCCAGTCCACCTGCAAGAGCATCGCCCTGCCGGCTCTCTACGAAAGCTCCCAGAAGAAGCCTGGCGTGTTCAAGGCCCTGAAGCTGGCATTAGCAGGTACCCATCCTCTCTGGTAGCCTGGCACACTGCCACCTCTCTTCACACAGCACTGTGCCCTTCTTTAATCTCACACTCAAGGGGTTAGGAGAGCTGGTGCTCACTGTTTAAGACAGACAATGAAGTGAAGTAAATTGAGCAAAGCTCCACCAAGATGGTTGGGGGCTGAAGCACTTGTCCTGTGAGGAGAGCCTGAGGGGCTGGACCTGTTCAGCCTGGAGGAGAGAAGGGGAGCTGCCAACAGCCTACAGGGAGGTGGAGATGGAGCCACACTCTTCACAGTGGTGCATGGGGAATGAGAGGCAGCAGGCACAAATTGAAACAAGAGAGGTAGACACCAGATACAAGGACAAACATTTTCCCTACCAGGAGAGTCAAGCAGCTGCTCAGACCAACTGTGAGTGAGTGGCCATTGGAATGGGCTGCCCAGGGAGGTGGTGGAGTCCCCACCACTGCAGGTGTTTAAGAAGAGACTGGCTGGGGTGCTTGGTGCCATGGTTTAGTTGATTAGATAGTGCTGGGTGATTGGACTCAATGATCTCAAAGGTCCTTTCCAACCTGGTTAATTCTGTTCTATTCTCCATAGAATCATAGACTTGTTAGGGTTGGAAGGGACCTTGTGACCTCAAGGATCATCCAGTTCCAACCCCTCTGCCATGGGCAGGGACACCTCACACTAGATCAGGTTGCTCAGAGCCACATCCAGCCTGGCCTTAAAAGCCTCCAGGGATGGGGCTTTCAAAAGCAGACAGGATAAAACCCTGAGCAACTTGGCCTGCCCTCAGAGGTGACCCTGCTTTGCATGGGAGGCTGGGTTAAAGGCTTCCTGGGCTTCTTTCCAACTTCAACTGTTCTGTGAGTTATCCTACTTTATGAATGTTTGTTTAAACCTACTTGTGCAAGAGGGGAAAAGATTGCAGTTGCCATCAAAGAAGATGTAGCTTCTGTCTTCATAGCACCACAGCAACATGATTTCTGCTTTGAGAAGCCAGGTTGTATTGTTAGTAATAACCAGTACAGGCTCTTGTCTGATACAAGCAGGCATGATTACATTACCTTCAAGTGGATATAACCCCTCTTTACATCAAAAGAGGACTTGAGATGCAAATGACATAAACCTGTTGCTCTATGCACCCCTACCCAGTCTGCAGAATAGTCATGAAGGGGACCTGCAAGAAGGATGGAGAGAGACTGTTTATAAAGGTCTTTTGTAGTGATAGGACACAGGGCAATGGCTTCTAACTAGAGAAGAGGAGATTTAGATTGGATTTTAGGAACAAGTTCTGCACCATGAAGGTCCTGGAACACTGGAATGGGTTGCCCAGGGAGGTGGTTGAGGCCCCATCCCTGGAGATACTCAATCTCTGGGCAACCTGATCTAGTTGAGGATGGCTCTGCCTACTGTAGGGGGTTGGACCAGATGACTTTTGGAGGTGCCTTCCAACCCAGAGCATTCTGTGATTGTATGAGTTCATTAGTTACCTGCACTAACTCATGATGGTGTTTAGCCACCCTACAGCTGAGCCAACACTGAGTACTGCTGTCCAAGCCAGGGGCTGGCAGCTTGGCCAGGAGTTTGTTCATGTCACTCATGCTCCTCCCACACCAGTGCTGGAGGGTACATCCCTGGCTTATCCTTGCTTAGATTTTTACAGTGAATTAATATCCTATACTTAGATTTTTACAGTGAATTAATTATCCATACAAAAGACCTTAGCAAGCCAAGGCCCTGTCTCAAGCAGCCTGAATTTCCTGTGGCTGGACCTGTCCTTTGCCATTTGTGAGATAAGTTGAAGGTTCAGAGCCAGCCAAAAGTAGCCTTTAGGTATGAAGGGGAGAGGAAACACTGAGTCTCTTGCCAGAACCTTCATCACTGCATAAAACATCAGTCACAAGGGCTAGAGGTCTGACTGAGCACTGAGCTGAACTGTGGTAAAACTTCCCTGGGCCACCAGTTTAGCAGAACCATTTCTGTCCAGGAAATGGAACCTCAGCCTTTTAACCTCCCCTAATAAACAGGGCTGGGATAGTTGCCTCATGGCTTCTGTTGGACACCACACTTCATGGGAATTGATGGTGGCAGGGCAGGAAAAGCTGAATCCTTTCCTCTTGGTTTCACACACAGGTGTTTCATCCCAGAGGACTCTTTCAGAGCAAGAAGAGAATGCAAAAGCTACTCCATTGCAGGCTTGGTGGTGAATGGGAGTGGGTCTGGGTTGTCTGTCTCATGCCTGGATAGTGACTCTGCTCACTTCTCCCTGCCAGACTCCACAGGCAGCATGAATGGTGTGGACATGCTCAAAGTGCACTGCAGCCACCCACACCTGATAGTGCAGCTCAAGTTCTGCAAGCGGGAGAGCTGCCGCCGCTTCCTGCAGAGCTACCGCGAAGGAACCCTCCAGAAGTCCCTCCAGAGTCACCTCCAGCTCTCCTTGGCCACGAGCACAGTGCCTCTTGAGACAGAGCTGAAGGCTGGCAGTGAGCACCTTGACAGCGTGCTGAAGGATGAGGATCACTGCCTGGAGTGCATCTACCGGGAAAAGGTGAGTGGAGAGGGAGCGAGGCCAGGCCGCAGTGAGGAGCGGTAGCAGCGGGCTTGGGAAGCTCATTGCACACTCTGGCACTAGCACGCTGCTCTGGTGAGACCTTATAGATGATGGAGATTGGAGTCAATACAGCTGACCAATATGATCGAGTATTGCTCCTTTGTTGTTCCAGTAGTGCAGGCCTATGGTGCCAGTATAGCACAGTAAAGTAAAGCAAAGAAGAAAGGAAAGGAAAGTGTGTATCAGGGGAGCTTCTACAACTTACATAAACTCAGAGAGCCTGGTTGGCATGGCTTCATTGATTCCCTAGGAGTGACCACACATCACACTGTTACAGATTATTGCTCCAACTACTAATGACACACGAGGTTTGTTGATGCAGGTGCATGTCCTGTTGTCCCAAGATAACATTCTGTGTTTATAGCTACCAGTGTCCTGCTTTAGTTACATGCTGCAGGCACAGCACTGTTTTGCTACACTGCTAGCTGGCTCTGCGCTTATGCTGAGCATGGCCTACCACCATGTCAGGCACTAGGCCTGCACTGCCAGATTGCTCACACTGCTCGTTGCTGGCATTGCCACAAGACCTCACCTGGAGTACTGCATCCAGCTCTGGAGCCCTCAACACAGGAAGGACATGGACCTGATGGAGCAAGTCCAGAGAAGGGCCACAAAAATGATCAGGGGGTTGGAGCAGCTCTGCTATGAGGAGAGGTTGAGGGGGCTGGGGGTGTTCAGCCTGGAGAAGAGGAGGCTCCAGGGAGACCTCATTGCTCTCTACAACTACCTGAAAGGTGGTTGTAGCCAGGAAGGGGTTGATCTCTTCTCTCTAGCAACCAGCACCAGAACAAGAGGACACAGTCTCAAGCTGTGCCAGGGAAGGTTTAGGCTGGAGGTGAGGAGAAAGTTCTTCCCAGAGAGAGTTGTTGGCCATTGGGATGTGCTGCCCAGGGAGGTGGTGGAGTCACCATCCTTGGAGGTGTTCAAGAGGGGATTGGATGTGGCACTTGGTGCCATGGTCTGGTCATGAGGTCTGTGGTGACAGGTTGGACTCGATGATCTTTGAGGTCTCTTCCAGCCTTGGTGATACTGTGATACTGTGTTCAACCTGGAGAAGAGGAGGCTCTGGGCAGACCTAATAGCAGCCTTCCAATGCCTGAAGGGGGTTACAAGAAGGCTGCAAATAGTTTGAAAAGGCCTGCAGTGAGAGGACCAGGGGCAATGGCCTCAAACTGGAGTAGAGCAGATTTAGATTGGATGTTAGGAACAGATTCTTTACTCTGAGGGTGATGGAACACTGGAAAAGGGAGGTCGTTAGGGCCCCATCCCTAGAGGTATTTAAAGTGAGGCTCAACAGAGCTCTGGGCAGCCTGATCTAGTTGAGGATGCCCTTGCTGACTGCAGAAGGGGTTGGACTAGATGACCTTTGGAAGTCCCTTCCAACCCAGACCATTCTATGATCCTGTTAGCAAGAGCAGTGAGATCTTGTCATTGCACTACAGATCCAAGGCACTTGACATGATTAAACTTGGTGCCTTTTTCCTCTTTTCTTCCCCAGTTGGAATCAGGAATACCTAGTAGCTCTGGTTCCCTCTAGATGATCCTGAGAAATAGTTAGTCACCATCTACTAAAGAAGTTTACACAGCAGAGTATGTTTTGCCAGGTTGCTTTTCTTCAAGCACAGAGAATGAAATGCAAACCTTTCAGCCCTGGGCCAGAGCTGTGATCTTCCATACCCTGTCAGCTTCTGCTTGCTGCTCCCTGCCTCTGCTGAGTGGACAGAAGAGATTGGCTTATTCTCACATCACCACAACTGACTCTGCCTAATGGTGCAGTGGTCAGAGAGATGACCCCAAGGCACAGCCATCAGTGGCTGAGGGCAGTGCTGGGAACCTGCTGTCTGTGAGCTAAACACTGCACCGAGAGCACTAGCCAGGTTTGACTCTTCCCCTGGCCTTGGCATTCTTCACTCTTCCTCTCATGACCAGCTTTTTGGAGGTCAGACTAGTTTTCTCCTGGTTAGTAAGAAAAACTGGCTTGGAGGGGATGCAGAAATGACAAAAGTACAGGGGCAGAGGAAAAGGAAGGGGGTAGCAGGAGCTGCCTGCTGTGGTGGTCAGGAGCTGTTTGATCAGGTCATCCCATTCTCTGGCTCTGAGCCTCATGCAGAGTAAGTCAGAGAAGCCACACTGTCTCTGGTGCACCCTAACCCTTGCAGAGGGCTGCTGAAAATAGCCATAGACCAGCTCTGTGCAACTTGTAAGCACTCAGTGCTGCACGTGAGAAACCCAGGCAGGGGAGACTGCCTGTTTCATGCCACATTCAGACTCACACATTTACAACCAGAACTCCATCAGACCACCTCATCTGGGCAATGTACAACTCCTGCTGTAGCTCCCTCAATGCTCCTCCCTTGACACCATCCTCTTCAGCTGCAGCTGGTGACCCTGGCACGACTGACCGATGCCATTTGCTTTACAGCCTGACCGCCTGCGGGATGAGGAGATCACAGAGCTGGAGGAATCCCTCAAGAGCCTGACTGTTCACCAGAGCATCAACAACAACATGACTGTAAAGGACTGCACCCCTCTGAGCCCTCCATCTCTACCTCCTTCTTCTCCAGGCAGCTCCCTTTCCCCACAAGTCACCTTCATCTTTCAGGGACAAGAGTTTGGTGAGTAGCTAAGAGCTGACCAAGAGAGAGCCCTGGGTCTTTCTCACCTCAAAGTCCAAAAAAGAGTGGGATAATTGAACTAAATATTGGGGTCTGCCTCAGATGAAGGGTTTTCCAGCATCCCATAAGGAAGGAATTACAACAGTCCTAAGGTATTGCCACACTTCTTCCCGTCAGGCCTCAGCCTGTTTTCTGAGGTGGCAGAGAATCAGATGCTTCAGAGTTTGTGTTCCCTCCAGATTCCTCATGCTTTAAAACCCCTTTATACTGAAAGGAAGAACACTGAGTAGTTTTCCTCCACATCCTTTGGTTGAGGTGGGGCTTACTCCAGAGGCTTGTCCCTTTGCTTGTGGTGGAGGAGCTGTTGGAGCATGCAGTGATGCATCTGTGACCCCAAGCCCATGGTAGAGCAAGTCCCTTTAGCTTTGCTGCTCTTGCATTTCTGCTCCACAGCCACAGTGCTGCCCTGGTGTTAGAACACCAGAGGAGAAGCAGAGCAGCTTCACAGCACTGTAGTGACCTGCTGTGGATACTGAACAGACTCCCTGCTCTACAGAATGTGGGTCTGGCCCAAGCTGCAGCACATCAGGCATGAAGTGTTGTGTCCAGTTCTGGGCCCCTCAGGTCAGGAAGGACCTCAGGGAACTGCTTGGAAGAGTCCAGCACAGAGCCACAAAAACAATTAGGGGAGTGGAACATCTCCCTGCTGAGGAGAGAATGAGGGAGCTGAGGGCTCTTTAGCTTGGAGCAGAGGAGCCTGAGGACCTCATTCATGTCTATAAATATGTAAATGGTGAGTGCCAAGAGGCTGGAGCCAGGCTCTGCTGGGTGATGCCCAAGGACAGCACAAGGGGCAATGGTGGAAGTTCCATGGAAACATGAGGAAACATTTTTCCACTGTGAGGGTGACAGAACACTGGACCAGGCTGCCCAGGGGGGTTGTGGAGTCTCCCTCTCTGGAGACACTCAAGACCTGCCTGGATGTGTTGCTGTGTGACCTGCTCTAGGTGCTCCTGCTCTGGCAGGGGGCTTGGACTGGAGGAGTATCATAGTATCATTCAGGGTTGGAAGGGACCACAAGGATCATCTAGTTCCAACCCCCCTGCCATGGGCAGGGACACCCCACACTAGATCAGGCTGCCCAGAGCCTCATCCAGCCTGCTCTTAAACACCCCCAGGGACGGGGCCTCAACCACCTCCCTGGACAACGCATTCCAGGGCTTCACCACTCTCATGGGGAAGAACCTCCTCCTCACATCTAGCCTGAATCTCCCCACCTCCAGCTTCATTCCATTCCCCTTAGTCCTATCACCTCCTGAGATTCTGAGAAGTCCTTCCCCAGCCTTCCTGTAGGCCCCCTTCAGATACTGGAAGGCCACAATGAGGTCACCTCGGAGCCTTCTCTTCTCCAGACTGAACAGCCCTTCCAACCCCTAACGTTCTGTGATGAAAGCTCTGTTTCACCTGCCCTCTATCCCTTTCAGTCAACAGAACCCTCCTGCCAGATGACCACCAGAAGTTTGCCAAGCTGGTGTCCAAGAAGTGGAAGCAAGTGGGTCGCTCTCTGCAGAAGAGCTGCCGCGCCCTGCGGGATCCTGTCATCGACAGCCTGGCCCTGGAGTACGAGCGAGAGGGACTCTATGAGCAAGCCTATCAGATGCTCCTCAGGTTCATCCAGTCAGAGGGCAAGAAGGCCACAATAGCACGGCTGATCTCAGCCTTGGAAGAAAATGGGCTCATCAGCTTGGCTGAGGAGCTCCTGGGCCTCCATTCCAATGAGGACTGCTCCTAGAGCCCCGAGGGCAGTGGCATTGCTGAGGACTTTCTTGCTTTAGCTAGTGTATGGGACTGCTGCCAGTGCCTGGGAATGGAAAGGCCTCAAAATCAACACAGGTTCCTATGTAGGTGGGAATGCCCAGGGGAGAGGTTCTGTGCTCACAGAAGCCAGCATGGACCTCCCACATTCCTTGTTTCATTCTGTTTCCAGAAGTCTGCCTTCTCCTCTTGAGAGAGGCTTTCAGCCTGGCTTTCTTTGGGACTAAAATGTCACAGGGAAGCAAGCAGACAGTTGGAGAGCCCCAGGGGAGGGGAGGGGAAAGAAGAAGACCAAGGATGGCATCTCAGAGAATGTCTGAGAAGCAGACAAAACCTTTCTTTCTCAGGCTGTGGCCCAGGGCCATCTACTGCAATGTATTTTTTATATTGAAGACATTTATGCCCTGAGGCATGACACCATGGAATACCACAGAGGGAAATCAAGAAAAAGTCAATTTTCTGTTCTTTTTCTTTGTTCTTCAAGTGAGGAACATCTGTGGCAAGTGCACCTGTCCTGCCCTGCTCTAGTATAGCTCCTGCCCACCTCTCACCACCTGAAGGTTCCCCTTTTCCCTGGGACAGTCCTAATCTTCCACAAGGCACAACATAGCTGCTGGAGAACAAATTTCAGGCACTGAACAAGCAATACAGACAGATACACATTCAGAGGACCATTCCCAACTGTTTCTGGGTCATGGTGGACAGTAAGGCATTGGCCACATCTCCCACCAGCCTGAGGATGCTCTGTAAAAAGAAAACAACAGTGCTGGAAGGAAAAAGTCTCCTAGTCAGCAAGCTAACTGTGGAGCACAGACTGGAACTGCTGCTCTGAAGTGTGTGGCAGCATCAGACCCCATCCTCACCCCAGCCCACAGGCTGAGCAGTCAGCTCTGGCCAGCTAGCCTCCAGTGCCTTCACTCTCATCTCAACCACCTGCTCTTGGCCTGCTGAGCTCCCCTGGAGAGGATCACTCACACCATTGTGTCCCACAAGATGTTGGGATCTGCACGGAGCCTCTCCCTGGAGGTGCTGTCACTGTGTGACAACTGGCCATCAGCTACCATGCCTGGATTTCTCTCTGCCCTGATTTTGAGGCTGGAAAGGTCTTTCCAGACAAAGCCCTCAAGCCCCAGGGCTGGCTTGTGCTTTCAGAGGAAGGGTACTGTCTCCTGGTGTGGTTGCTGCAGGCTGCCACCGAGCAGAGTTCACACCTTTGCCCAGAACAAAGCACAGAGCAAGGAATGTCTTGCACAGGAAGCACAACTTGATGACTTTTGACATACTCCCAATGCTTTCCTCATAGGATTTTACTTAGCCTTTTCCATTCATTCTGCCCCTCTTTGACCTTCCCATCCTTGGGAATAGCTAGTGGGCTTTGGGAATTACTTCAGCTGGAGGTGGTGGCTCTGCCAGCACACAAAGCCTGCATGTGCACACAGATACTGGGCTGCTGGCCATGGCAGGAGCAGCCCTCAGACAGGCAAGCCCTGGAGTCAAAGTTGTAAGGAGGAACACAGTGTGGGATTCAAGTGTGAGCTCAGATCTGAGCTCCTGAGGTTGCTGCTGGTCCCTTAGCTTCTACTCATCTGCATGCTGTGAGCATCAGCTAACTGAAGACCTGGCTGGGCAGGATTTACATGTCCAGTTTTGACCCAGGAGAGGTCCACATGCTGCCTCAGGTGGGCTGAGCATCACCTGCCTCGGGGTAAGCCTGGAGAACCTGGCTTTTTTTTCCCTGCAGAATTTGAATCCCCAAAGAGGGGAAGGGAAATGGGTTAAAGATGGGGAGAATGCTTTCAGGCTGTGAGTGAATGTTTCTGTCATGCTTCAAAGGAAGCAGGACTTCCTGCAGGCACCAGCTCTACAAAGACTGTGGCCTGGGGACATTTCATTAAGCCATTCCACATCAGTGCCCAGGCAGTCTCATCTTGCCCCTCCCTGCCCCACATCCTTTCCTTTCCTCTAGAGATTTACCAGTGCTCTTCCCAAAAGGAAGCAAGTGACCTCTCTGACAGTTGTGCCTTTGGGACCAGCACAGTGATGCTGATATTAGTTAGTTTAGGCTGCTGTGTAACCATACCTCAAAACATTTAGCTTTCCTGCCAGCCCCCAGTTGGCAAATGGTATGAAAAACAAAACCCCAAACAAAACCCAATAATCAGAAACTTGAGAATTACCTTAACAGCAAGACAGCTTGCCCTTGATTTTGCAAAACAATTACTGGTTTGGGGGGTTCTCAGGAAACCAAGCCACATGCACAGCCTGCTGGCTCCTTGTGATGAGGAATTCTGAGCTCCCAGAGTGGCTGCTCATCTGCACAGCCTTTGTGTGCACTTAGAAGGCAGCCACGCAGTGGTGAGAGCTGCTGGCTTCTAGAGCATCAGTTAATGCTCAAAAGGAGAAAGGTTTCTTGTTCTGCATCTGCTTCAAGTCCCAAAAGACTCCTTTGCTGCTGTGACTGAATGGTTGGTTGTTGTTTTGTTTTCTCTTGATGCAAACCTTGTGCATTTCACTTCTCTGCCAGCAACTGGCATAGGTGTTTCCTCTTACTCACAGATTCTCTTTTGGAAGGGCCATTAAGTGCTGGAGCTCCTGGCAGCCTTTCTGGAATATCACCATCTTTAAGAGCATTCCCAGGTGCTTCTTTGCAGAGACTCAAAAGAGCTTTCCAGTGATATTCCATGGTGGAATTCTCTTGAGCACATGGCATGGGACTGTAGCAGTGGCAGTTTCATACTTTATTTTCCTAACTGGTCAGCAGTGGATGCAATGCAAACTGTATTCTGGTCTCAGGTGGGCTCCTTCCTGCTGAAAGAGGAGGATCTTTTAGTGTGGTCTGACACTAACATAGACAGAGACAATTTTCACAGACACCTTAGAGGTAGATCAGTTGGATCCTGAGAGACTGTTTACAAAAGGCCTGTGGTGATAGGACCAGGGGCAATGGCTTCAAACTAGAGAAGAGCAGATTTAGATTGAATGTTAGGAACAAGTTCTGCACCATGAGGGTGGCAGAGCACTGGAAGGGGCTGCCCAGGGAGGTGGTTGGGGCCCCACCCCTGGAGATACTCAGTGTGATGCTCAGCAGGGCTCTGGGCAGCCTGATCTAGTTGAAGCCCCTGCTTACTGCAGAGGGGGTTGGACTGGATGGTTTTTGGAGGTCCCTTCCAACCCAGACCATTCTATGGTTGGCATCATTTGCATTCATTTGCACTTGGCTGGGGTTTCACTCTGAATTTACTTCTGATTTACCCAGAAGTTCTCACAGTGGGTTTACACCAGTGTGCAAAGGCAAAGGAACTCAAGTCATAGAATCATCAAATCCTGCAGGGAAGGAAGAAGAAAAACAGAGATTTGCTGAAGGAGGCAGAGTTGTTTCTTTACCTCAGACAGAGCTGGATGTTGGGGTGCTAAGTGCCAGACCAAGGGGTATGATAAGCAGCCCTGGTGATTGCCTAGCTGTCCCTCTGTTGGGCAAAGAGCACACTTGGGCTTTTTCCTTTGGCTGTGCAAAGTTAGTTGCAGACAGGCTGTACCTCCTTGGGATGCCAGACATGCAGGTGACACTTCCTTACTGCTTTTCATACCAATGAGCTCATGTCTGGTGTGAGAGATAAACCATAGGCAGTTCTATTACTGAGTTTGGCCTTATCCTGTAACAGCTCTTCTTCTCTATGTATTGAGATGCAGCTGGGAAAAAACCCAAACATATATGGGAGGGGGTAAGGGGGGTTCAGAATCAAACATGCACCAGTTGCATATAAAAACTGAAACAGACCAAATACAAAGCAAAGAGCAGAAACCAGGCCAAACTGTGCTGACAGGAAGGGATCCAAGAGGGCTTTTGTGGGTTTTTTGGGTGGTACAGATTGGGTTTGTAGTTTTAGCAACATTCCAGATTTGAAGGAGGCTCCTTTCAGTCTGCCAGAAGGAATAAGAAACAAAGCAAAACAACACAACCCATCCAAAGGAGAATTTGCATGATTTGCTTTGGCATAGCTGAGCTGCAGCATTCAAAGGGATAACAACAAAGAGGAGGGTGGAAGTCCCAGCTGCTCACTCAGATACACTTTAACGTGAGGCACCTGACAGAAGTAAACCTGAGAGTGCACCCTCATACAAAACTGTTACAAAGGAAGCCATCAAACTGTTCTGGAGGGCAGAGTCAGTGAGAGGCTGACCTCAACCCTCTTAGATGCTCATTAACAATACACCATACAGGAATTCACCTGCTGAAGATGATGATGCACTGTCACAGCAGACAGAGAAGGTCCCTTCCTCCAGCACCCTCAGTGCTCACTTGCCACAGCTGCCTACAGTGGATCAGTTTACCAGGTGGAAACAGGATTTGACCCCCCCAAATAAGGAAAGGGTTCAGCACTAGTGATCAGAAGTGCCTAAAAGCCACCAGCTGGACCTTAAAGAACTCCTGAAGTTTTCTTCCCCACTTCCATAACAAGTCAAATGAAAAAATGAATGGTGACAGCTCCCAACAGCACTTCCCAGCTCTCCATTTTCATCTCCAGCCCCACTGTTGAGGAGAAGGGGGTCCCTGCTCTTTCTCATGCAAAATAGGATGCTGATGTCACAGCACTGCAGTTTATAGAGCTTCATGAGAACAATGAGAGCCTCCAAGTCACAGTATAACTAAGGTTGGAAGAGACCTCGAGGATCATTGAGTCCAACCTATCAACACAGACCCCATGACTAGACCATGGCACCAAGTGCCACATCCAATCTCCTCTTGAACACCTCCAGGGACGGTGACTCCACCACCTCCCTGGGCAGCACATCCCAATGACAAACGACTCGCTCGGTGAAGAACTTTCTCCTCACCTCAAGTCTAAACCTCTCCTGGTGCAGCTTGAGACTGTGTCCTCTTGTTCTGGTGCTGGTTGCCTGGAAGAAGAGACCAACCCCTTCCTGGCTACAACCACCTTTCAGGCAGTTGTAGAGGGCAATGAGGTCACCCCTGAGCCTCCTCTTCTCCAGGCTAAACAACCCCACCTCCCTCAGCCTCTCCTCACAGGGCTGTGCTCAAGGCCTCTCCCCAGCCTTGTTGCCCTTCTCTGGACACGTTCAAGTGTTTCGATGTCCTTCTTAAACTGAGGGGCCCAGAACTGGACACAGGACTCAAGGTGTGGCCTAACCAGCGCTGAGTACAGGGCACAATGACTTCCCTGCTCCTGCTGGCCACACTGTTCCTGATGCAGGCCAGGATGCCATTGGCCTTCTTGGCCAAACAGTCAAACAGTTGGCTGGAGTTACATAGCTGGGAAGTCTCAGGGCTGCTTCAAAACCTGGAGGAAGGCTGAGGCAAAACACCATAATGTGCTTAAAACACTGTCAAGGTATGGCAAACATAAGGCCAAAAAGATGTGCTGACTTGGAACTGAGGGCAACTCCTTCAACTCTGGTTTCAAAAGGTACCTCAGAGTCACATCCCTGCAGCTGTCCACAGACTGAAAGCAGGATTGAGAATGTACAGCAGTGAGGAGCCTCCATCTGCTGATTTAGTTTAACTGAATGTTCTGGCACAGTTGTGAACCTCTGGAACTGGACACCTGAAACCAAGGAGAGAGACCAAAATGGAAGCCAAGAGGGTTTCTTCAGCCTAACCCCTGCGCTGGAGTGGTGTGCATGAAAGTGGGCGAGACTTACCAGGCAAGCTGAGGCTTGACATGAGGAATGACATCCTTTTCTTCTCCAGACTGAAATGTAAAGCCACTGGAAGGATTTAGCCATCCATCTAACTGAAGCCTGCAGGAGAAGTGTGGCTAAGTCCCTTAGTCATCACTGACAAAAAAAAAAATCCCTTCTAATGCCAAATTTCCTTGATGCTCAGCATCAGATCTGGATTGTCCATCTACAGCTATGGACTACAATGCCATCTATACTCAGGTCTGGGGCATTCAACCTCCAACCAATTGTCTTTTATAAGAAAGAGCACTTTGGTCTATTTTTTTTTCTTCCAGTCTTTTTAATAAAGAAATACCTACTTGTGATGAAGAGTGCCTCAGGGACTTTCATTAAACACTTCATGCAGGAGCAGGAAGGGGAGTCACAGAAGTTCTGGCTGTCACCAGCTCTCAGAGGAGTGAGTGGCCAGGCAGAAAGGGACCAGGGGGTGCTGGTTGATAGTAGGCTGAACAGGAGCCAGCAGTGTGCCCAGGTGGCCAAGAAGGCCAATGGCATCCTGGCCTGCATCAGGAACAGTGTGGCCAGCAGGAGCAGGGAGGTCATTGTGCCCTGTACTCAGCACTGGTTAGGCCACACCTTGAGTCCTGTGTCCAGTTCTGGGCCCCTCAGTTTAGGAAAGATGTTGAGATGCTGGAAGTTGTCCAGAGAAGGGCAACAAAGCTGGGGAGGGGTCTGGAGCACAGCCCTGTGAGGAGAGGCTGAGGGAGCTGGGGTTGCTTAGCCTGCAGAAGAGGAGGCTCAGGGGAGACCTTCTTGCTGTCTACAACTACCTGAAGGGAAGTTGTAGACAGGCAGAGGTTGGTCTCTTCTCCCAGGCAACCAGCACCAGAATAAGAGGACACAGTCTCAAGCTGTGCCAGGGGAGGTTTAGGCTGGAGGTGAGGAGAAAGTTCTTCCCAGAAAGAGAGACTGGCCACTGGAATGTGCTGCCCAGGGAGATGGTGGAGTCCCCATCCCTGGAGGTGTTTAGGAAGAGACTGGATGGGATGCTTGGTGCCATGGTTTAGTTGATCAGATGGTGTTGGGTGATAGGTTGGACTCAATGATCTCAAAGGTCTTTTCCAACCTCGTTAATTCTATTCTCTTCCAGCTGGGTGTTTGGGTGCACAACAGGGTCCTGCCCAATGCCATACATTTCTACAAACACATCAAGGCAAGTTTCTTGCCCCATCTGCAAGTTTAAGTCAAAACCAAGCTCAGCCACCATATCTGCTAGGTTCCAGTTACTGCTCAGATGAGCCTTTTGTAGCAAACATGGTTAATAGAATAGAGGACTGTGTCCTCCTGCTGCTGGTTGCCTCCCTCCAGGTAACTGTAGACAGCAAGGAGGTCTCCCCTGAGCCTCCTCTTCCCCAGGCTAAGCAACCCCAGCTCCCTCAGCCTCTCCTCACAGGGCTGTGCCCCAGACCCCTCCCCAGCTTTGTTGCCCTTCTCTGGACACCTTCCAGCAACTCAACATCTTTCCTAAACTGAGTTAAGGGGAGGTTTGTCCAGAACCTGGCACCTGGTAGAGCTATCCAGTTTCTTTCAGTGCATATGGGAATTCTCTGAGGTCACAGCATCACTACAACCATAGAATCATCACAGAATGGTTTGGGTCAGAAAGGTCCTTAAAGATCATCTAAGTCTAAGCCCCCCTGCAGTCCATGCCCCCATGGACCAGACCACGTTGCTCCGAGCCTCATCCAAGCTGCCCTGGATCACATCCATGGGGCAGTGCCTCTCTCTTAGTGAGCTTTCTCCCAAGGCTGCCTGCTCCATAGGGGGTGAGCCAAAGAGCTTAGACATTGAATCTTCAGAGGCTTTGCAGAGGAAGCCACTGGCTGACCTGAGAGCTGAACCTGAGTAAACTCTTTCTAGGCTCGAGCAGAGCAGTACTTCACCCTGAGTCACACTTAAATCTCAGGCAGTGCTTGAAAAAACAAACACACCACAGGATCAGCTCTTCCTTCCTTACCACAAAGCTGTGTTCCCAACCACATGGCTTGGTGCCTGCAGGGGTACAGTGATGGGGAGCAGGGCTCTGCTCTGCAGTGGGTAGAAGCACTACTGGCACATGGCTCACTTCAAGCCCTGTGCCAACTCACCAACCCAGGGTCAACAGGGGTGACCTGGTGATGAAGGTCAATGAAATCACTGAGCCAATCTTGCAAAACAGAGGGGCATGCCAGGGACAGACCAAGGGCAGCTTTGCTGGCAGTGAGAGTAATGAGTCAGCTGTGCATTGGTACAGGTGACACAAACACCAAGGAGAAGCACCTGTGAAGAAAGCTCCTCCACCTCCCAAGCTCCCCACATGATTCTCCAAGCCATGGTAGTAACAGAGGCACCACAGCAATCAAAGCCTCTGTAGGCTCTGTAGCAAAAAGAGTAGTAGGTCTCAAACCCTGGGTGGGGGGACATGGTGGAAATAGAATCACACAATCAACAAGGTTGGAAAAGACCTCAAGGATCATCAAGTCCAACCTGTCACCCAACACCTCATGACCTGCTGTGAGTCCCCAGTGATTTTGGAGAGTGGTCCCCTCCATTCCACAGCCAGCCCCTCTAAGCAAAGGTGGACACACCAGCCTGTTCTTTGCCTTTGTGACCATCATCTGCCTCCTTATGGAGAAAGGATGAAAAAATCACCTGGGGATGCTGCTACAGAGCAGGAGGATGGAAGTACCTTGGGCTGGCACAGGGAAAGCTTGAAGCTGAAGTAACATCTCCGGACAAGGTTTCCAGTCAGCTGCACCATTCAGCCAGCAACTACTGTTTCAGGCAGCTGAAGATCACCAGGAAAGGGCTTTCCCAGCCTGGAACAGCCAAGCACAGGGCCTGAGGGTTGCTCAGCCAGGAAGCCATCCATATGACAGCTTTTCATGGTGACATTGTGTTCAACAAAGCAAAACGTTTGAGCTGGAATTAAAAATACAACCCAAACCCCCACAGGCTGTCAGGAAAAGGCTTTTCATCCTTCCCTCCATGTTTAACAAACAGTTGAGTTTGTGAAAACAAAAGTAGATCAAACCCTTGCTTTTATGACCAGTTCACTGTAAATGAAGAACTTGGGATATAAAAGGGGCCATGGTCTGGGCACCCTCCAGACCCTTGCCCTCTGATAGAAGAAGAAATGAAAACCAGTCCTCCTTTTTGTGGCAGAGACAAAGCCACAGAGATAGGAAAGACCACAGCTGCTGGCAGCTGGTGATGGCAATTTAGATATGGCTGCAAATAGAGGTGGTTTGTTTTGAAGTGATTCAAATTAAGGGGAGGAAATAAAGAAGAAGAAAGAGAAAGGGAGGGGGGAACCAAAGAAGAAAGAGAAAGGGAAAGGAAGGGGGGGAGCCAAAGAAGAAGAAAGAGAAAAGGAGGGGGCAGCCAAAGAAGAAGAAAGAGAAAGGAAGGGGGGAACCAAAGAAAGAGAAAGAGAGAGGAGGGAACCAAAGAATGAGAAAGAGAGAGGAGGGAACCAAAGAATGAGAAAGAGAGGGGGAACCAAAGAAAGAGAAAGAGAGGGGGAACCAAAGAAAGAGAAAGAGAGGGGGAACCAAAGAATGAGAAAGAGAGAGGGGGAAACCAAAGAAAGAGAAAGGAAAGGGGGAACCAAAGAAAGAGAAAGAGAGGGGGAACCAAAGAATGAGAAAGAGAGGGGGAACCAAAGAAGGAGAAAGAGAGGGGGAACCAAAGAATGAGAAAGAGAGAGGAGGGAACCAAAGAATGAGAAAGAGAGAGGAGGGAACCAAAGAATGAGAAAGAGAGGGGGAACCAAAGAATGAGAAAGAGAGGGGGAACCAAAGAAAGAGAAAGAGAGGGGGAACCAAAGAATGAGAAAGAGAGAGGGGGAAACCAAAGAAAGAGAAAGGAAAGGGGGAACCAAAGAAAGAGAAAGAGAGGGGGAACCAAAGAATGAGAAAGAGAGGGGGAACCAAAGAAGGAGAAAGAGAGGGGGAACCAAAGAAAGAGAGAGAGGGAACCAAAGAAAGAGAAAGAGAGGGGGAACCAAAGAAAGAGAGAGAGGGAACCAAAGAATGAGAAAGAGAGGGGGAACCAAAGAATGAGAAAGAGAGGGGGAACCAAAGAAAGAGAAAGAGAGGGGGAACCAAAGAAAGAGAGGGGGAACCAAAGAAGGAGAAAGAGAGAGGGAACCAAAGAAGGAGAAAGAGAGAGGGAACCAAAGAATGAGAAAGAGAGGGGGGAACCAAAGAATGAGACAGGGGGGAACCAAAGAATGAGAAAGAGAGGGGGAACAAAAGAAAGAGAGTGGGAACCAAAGAATGAGAAAGAGAGGGGGAACCAAAAAAGAGAGGGGGAACCAAAGAATGAGAAAGAGAGGGGGAACCAAAGAAGGAGAAAGAGAGAGGGAACCAAAGAAAGAGAGGGGGGAACCAAAGAAAGAGAGAGAGGGAACCAAAGAAAGAGAAAGAGAGAGGGAACCAAAGAAAGAGAAAGAGAGGGGGAACCAAAGAAAGAGAAAGAGAGGGGGAACCAAAAAAGAGAGGGGGAACCAAAGAAAAAGAGTGGGTGGTTTCTGTTCAGTGGTTTGGGAGGGACCCTCACATCTGTCTTCAGCTTCCACCACTGCTCATCTCCTGCCTCCTCCCATCATTTCCCTGGTAGGGAAAAAAACCCAAAAACACCAAAGCAAGCAGCTCCTCAGTGGTTTTTTCACTCCTGAGCTGAACTCAACCTAGTTTTGAGCTTTTCCAGAAGTAAATAATCACAGAGAGATTATTTTTTCCTTAAAGAAAAAAAGCCAAATGATATATACTAAAAATAAAGGGGGGAAAGTGTATGTTGAATTTCAGTTAAAGATGTAATTGAAATTTAAAATGGGATTTCTTTTTGTGGTGGTTGTTTTCAGCTGGGAAAACAGCAGAGCTGTCTTGGAGCTGGGGACTTCCAACCTGCATTCAGCTCCTCTCCAAGCCGTGTTCAAGCCCCCCTTCTTCTCTACAGGCTTGCAAGGCCCACCTGGATGCCTTCCTGGGTGACCTGCCCTAGGTGATCCTGCTCTGGCAGGAGCATTGGACTTGATCTGCAGAGGTCCTTTCCAGCCCCTACCGTTCTGAGATCCCGGGCCCTGTCCTGCGGGGAGCGGACAGAGGCAGGAGCCGTGGGATGCTGGAGGCCCTCTGTGCTCCCCAGCCCTGCGCTCGATCACGTGTCAGGCTCTTGGAAGCAGACCCAGCTCCTTCCCCCGGTGCCGTGGCTCCTTCCAGCAGGCCAGAGCAAGCGGCTGTGTGCGTGAGGAGGGAGCTGCTGCCCGGCCTCAGAGCCGCTGGCACAGGCGGGCTGCCCCGCCGGGCAGGGGCGCGCGGGGAGGCTGGGCTGGCGTGGGCACGAGAAGGGCCTGGGAGGCAGGAGCACAAGGGTGCTGTGCTCAGCCAGGGTTTCCTCGGTTTCACTCCAAGGCTGAGGAATGTCTGTCCATAACCACATCCAGATGTGCCTCCTTGGCAGCCTGCTGCTGAGACACAAGCGAGGGGACGCGGGATCGGCGCTCTCGAATGGGATGTAAGTATCTGTTCTGTCTGTTTGGTCAGGGTGGGCTGGGGAGGCTCAGGCAGCAAGAAGCCTGAAGTGGAGGCTGTCCCTGCTGCTTCCCTTCTCCTCCAGCCTGCAGCTTTTCTGTCTGCCTTGTTCTTGCAGAGTCCTTAGGTGCAGCACCCTGAGCTGCAATAGTTAACATGCAGCCAGGCTGGCTACAGGCTTTGAACACAGAGTCCTGCTACATCTGCTTCATGCTTTACTTCCCAGAGAACTTTCCTGGGCTGTTTGAGGTTGACTTTACAGCAGAACGTTTGGGGCTTCTTTAAACTGTGCCTCCAAAGAGAGGGTTTCCTCCCTGCCACAAACATGTTCCAGCTCCCAGCCATTCCTCGGCAGCACCGGGACACGAATCTCCCCGTCCGTGTCAGGCTGCTGAATGCTTGCAACAAAGCCTGAGGACTTTCACGCTCTCTAGTGCCACAGAGAGAGAAAGGAACAAATAATCAGCGAGATGGGCAGCTTCTAATCACATTGTGTAAGAGCTTTTGAGCATGTTTGGGTGAACTTGAGCAATGGGTGGCACCTGGAAAGGAGTGGGGCAAGTCACCGCGTGCTCCCTGTCCTGGCTGTGTAACATCCCTGCTCCTGCACTGGAGCTCCTGGGCTTTGGGGCATATCACCAAACTATTGGTCAGATCTGAAGCAGCAGTGAGTGCTGGGGAGGGCTGGAAAAGGAGGGTGGTGGTTTTGGTGGGGATGTTTCTTACCCCCTCCACAAGCCTGCAAAGCTTCGTTCCCCTCCTGGGGCCAGGGGAAATGAGTTTGTGAGAGGGAGGAGGGCAGGCTCCTCACCCTGTGCTTGGCTGCTCCAGGAGGGGCCTGTCTCCCTGCAGCACTCAGGGTGTGAGCTGAGCTGCTGAGCTCTCCAGAGGTCTGAAAAATCACCCCACCTACACACAAGACTGCACCTGGATTTGGGAAAGCACCTCTGGAGGCTGCTGAGCCTGTGGAAAGTAATTGCCTGGTACCTTCTGCTACTTGTTGGCAGCTGAATGCTCTCATTAGAGACCTGCTGCTGCTGCATTTAAAAGGAACTGGAGCTTTCTCTGCTGGCTGGATCTTGCCATGGCATGCCTGGCAGCAGCACAGTGCCACACAGACACTGCCCCTATGGCACATCTTACCCCACAAGGGCCAGGGACGTGTCCTGCACTGCTGAAAGGCAGCAGAACTACAGGCCCCAAACCCTGCCACATCCGCACAAGTGACTTAGCAGTGAGGCAGCAGGGTGCTGGGAGGAGCAGTGCAGGCAGCCAGCATTTCCCAGAGGTCATGGAGATGGTCATGGAGATGGTCATGCAGGCAGATAAGACTGCAAAGAGTCATCAGGGCTCCCATGCACAGCTCCCACTTGCCTTCTGCCATAGTACTGGGTGGTTCCTTGATGGGGATCTGATTGCCCTCTACAACTCCCTCAAAAGAGGCTGGAGCCAGGTGGGGGTCAGTCTCTTCTCACATGCAACAAGTGACAGGATGAGAGGAAATGGCCTCAAGTTGTGGCAAGGGAGGTTCAGGTTGGATATTAGGAAAAATTTCTTCACAGAAAGGGTTATCCAGCATCAGAACAGGCTGTCCAGGGAGGTGGTGGAGGTATTTCAAAGGCTGATGTGATGCTGAGGGACGTGGTTTAGTGGTAGTAGCTTAGCAGTAGTGGTGGGATTGTGAGCTCTGGGTGGGTGGTGAGAAATGATGATCTCAAAGGTCTCTTCCAACCTCAGCAGCTCTATGGTTCTATGGACAGTGCAAGTTCCTTTGAGACCCCTGTACATGAGAGCAGACACCTGAGCAGCCACCTCCAGCCTTTGCCCAGCAGCTCTGCAGTTTCTGTGTTTCAGTTTGCACGGTTTCACAAAAGCTTCAGCAGCTGTGGCAACTGCAGCCACCATTTGCAAGCAGCTAATGCATGACTGGCATTGCAAAAGCGAGGCTGGCAGTGCCAGCATGGGAGACTGCAATACAAGAGGACCAGCTGGGAAGCTGAGGCAAACACATATTTGAGGACTGGGGCAAGCAGAGAGAAAAATAAGGCACTCTTGTCCTCTAACAGTGTGGATCTCATCATTTGTTTGCACTGGCCCGAGAAGCAGCTGGGACAGGAAAGCTGGACACGGTTTTTGGAGCAGGGCCTGCATTTTTGTTACCTGTTTGCACAGTTCCAGCCAGCAGAACTTTTGCCTCCAGGTGCTGCAACGCAATGGCAGCAGTGACACCGTGCTGGTGATGCTGCACCGTGGGCTGGAGCACTGCTGTGACAACGACAGCATCCAGCAGCATCCCAGCACCACTGTGGTGTGCAGCTGAGCACTGACTTTGAGCCCCTGTCCCTCTGCTCTCTGTGTGCTTGGCTCTGGCTCCCAAGTCCAGCTGCTGGGAAAGCTCTCAGGACATTCAGCTAATGAAATCCTACAGTCTGTTCCCAGTTTGTTTATAGATGTGGAGAGTTCCAAGTGGCTGGCTGAGATGGGCTCTTCTGATAAGGCAGCTTAGAGACTGCTTTGATTGCTCCATGTTTCTAGAGCTGTGCACCAACCAGTGTGCTGAGGGGTGTCACTTGTATTCCAGCCAGCCTTGTGCTTCTGGTCAAGATCCAATCATCCAGCATGGCTTTGGAATCCCACAGTTCTACAAGAGACCTCTTCATCAACAACCTGCCATGCAGAGAGAATAGAATAGAATAGAACTAACCAGGTTGGAAAAGACCTCTGAGATCATCAAGTCCAACCTACCACCCAACATCATCTAATCAACTGAACCATGGCACCAAGCACCCCAGCCAGTCTCTTCCTAAACACCTCCAGGGATGGTGACTCCACCACCTCCCTGGGCAGCACATCCCAATGGCCAACAACTCTCTCTGGGAACAATTTCTTCCTCACCTCTAGCCTAAACCTCCCCTGGTGCAGCTTGAGACTGTGTCCTCTTGTTCTGGTGCTGGGTGCCTGGGAGAAGAGACCAACCCCCACCTGGCTACAACCTCCCTTCAGGCAGTTGCAGACAGCAAGAAGGTCTCCCCTGAGCCTCCTCTTCTCCAGGCTAAGCAACCCCAGCTCCCTCAGCCTCTCCTCACAGGGCTGTGCTCCAGACCCCTCCCCAGCTTTCTTGCCCTTCTCTGGACACCTTCCAGCATCTCAACCTCTTTCCTAAACTGAGGGACCCAGAACTGGACACAGGACTCAAGGTGTGGCCTAACCAGTGCAGTGTACAGGGGCAGAATGATCTCCCTGCTCCTGCTGACCACACTGTTCCTGATGCAGGCCAGGATGCCATTGGCCTTCTTGGCCACCTGGGCACACTGCTGGCTCATGTTCAGCCTACCATCAACCAGTACCCCCAGGTCCCTTTCTGCCTGGCTGCTCTCCAGCCACTCTGACCCCAGCCTGTAGCACTGCCTGGGGTTGTTGTGGCCAATGTGTAGAACCTGGCACTTAGATGTGTTCAATCTCATGCCAAAGCCACTTGAAGTATCACCTTCCAGGAGGTTATTGACTTTGCCTGAGGGAAAAACCAAAGAATAAACCAAAAACCAACTAACCAACACCAAAGTAGAAGAAACCATGCAGGAATAAAACTCAAGACACAGCACCCAAACAGAAGTGAAAGAGGTCTTCTTCCCCTGCCCCAACACACAGAGCTGGTTTTCCCCCTTTAAACACTCCAAAACCTGCTCAAACAGTGAAAGCCAAGTTTCTTTGTATGTGGGGCCAAACAAACCCAGCACTGACAGCTCACACATTTCCCTGGGGGCAGGGCACCCCAAGGACACCCATGAGATACAAAAACAAAGGTGAGGGTTTGCCTGCACAAGACCCACACCACAATAACTCAGCTGAGGGTTTGGAACCTTTCCTTTAGCACTTCAGGCTCCTGTACAAGGCTAAGAGAAGGACAGGAGCACAGCAAAACAAGTGATCTCTACACAAAGCATGCTGCTCATGTCTGCCTGCTCAGCAATGCATTCAAGTTAAGCTGGTGGGGACACAGAAGTCAAAAACTCTCCTGGCTCTTGGAGAATGGGACTGAGTGATGTTTGGTTGAAAGATGTAGTCACCAGAGCTCAAGGCAGTGCAGGCTCCCTGCTGTCAGCACCCTGGTCTAAGGGAGATAAAGCTCCTATGTTCATGGCTGTTCTTACAGTCCCAGCTGCAAGGTGGGCACAGGGTGTGGTGGTCCTGCTGCCAGCTAGTTCTTGAACAGTGTCAGCAAAAGGAGGCAGAGGAACAGCAGCACAAGGTGATGAAGGGCCTGGGAGCTTGATTTGCTCTTGTGGAGTGAATCAGAGTGGAAAAAGTGCTGGAAAGGAGGTGGGAGAGGAACACATGCACTCTGTGGGCCAGAGTCTAGATGTTAGTTTCCAGCACCAGGAGTTACAACCCAACTTTGTTCTCATGAAGTGTGTTCCATCAACATGAAAGGGAAGCAAATACCCAAGACTTCGAGCTTTGCCTCAAAGCATACCCACCACCCAAATTTTTCCAAGCTCCCCTGATGATTCCAAACTAACTCATTGAACCCACTGGAGCTGGATCCCCAACACTTTCTTTAGCTCATTTCACAGAGAAACAGCTAAGACATCTCCATCAGCAACCACAGCACCACATACTGCATGACCTCAGCCTCTCCATTGCCCAGCTCAAACCTACCAGTGACAGATCCAGCTTCAGGAATGAGGAGGATTGCTGGGAGGGAGTTGGAAATGCTTCACATGCAGTGGGGCAGCAAGTGGACCTGCCATGCTTGGTGGGGAGGGATGCTCCTGTGAGCCAGGCTGGGATGAGTATGCAGCAGGGCTCCTGGCTGTGTTTTGGACCAGCTTGCTCAGCTTACCTTGCTCCTGCAGCTGCTTTTCCTCAGGCTGGGTGGGTTGAATAACCACTCTTCAAGGCACAAAGCCAGAGGCCAGAAGCTCCAAGGCTTCTTGACTGAATTCAGGGACAGGATCCAGAGGCTTTTCCCCACCTGGGCCCATCTGAGCGCAAGTGATGGAGAACATGACAGCTGCTGCGAAAGAAGGAAGTTTCCAGGATGAGCTCAAGGCTTCATGTCATCCAGCTGAGAAGAAAGGAGTGGCAATGTAACAAAATCACCATTTAGCTGCTCTTATTGCAGCTCTCCTTGGCCATACTTCAGAATCCTCTTCTGAACTCAGTGAAAGCCAGGCTGAGGCCTGGGCCCGCTGCCCGAGCGTGCAGCAGTGCAGCTCAGATTCCCTGCCTGGATGCTCACCAGGGTGCTGTGCCCAGCTCTGACTACTTCCAGCTTTTGAGCATTTTCTTGCTTCTCAGGTCATGCAGGCTCTGCCCCCCGTGGTCCTTCCAGCATGTTCCCTTTGTACAGGCTCCCCATGTTTCCACTTCCTCAACATGGGAGCTCTCAGCCTAGCCAGCTACAGCCCAGCTCAACCCTGTAATGCCGCTGGTGCTCAGAGCCCAGCACACGACACTCCCAGCCATCCCCAAATCCTCCTTTATCCCACTCCTGGGGCAAGCTGCACCATCCCATGTTACTGCAGCCATCCTCAGGCAGCCAAAGAGGGACAATTTCCTGTTTCTCCACACTTGGGAGTATGCAGGAGGCAGCCCTGGCAGCCAAGCCTACGGTCCCCGAGGCACTGAGTGACGCAGCAGTTGTATAACCCCAGCTTCGTTTCACATGTTGGATGGAGATCCCCCTCAGTGGTGTACAAAGCATGTCCACCTTGGATATTGACATGCAGCAAGAACCTGCACTGAGAAACACTCTGCTGTGCTCACACCTCTTTTGTTTGGCATCAAGTACTTTCTGCTCACTTTGACAGCCCTGTAATTTTTATCCCTCCCCGGTGCTGAGGTGGGTTGGATAATCTTTTCTGGCTGTAGGACATGCTGCAGTGCCTGCCAGAATCATCAATCCCTCTGAATTCAGGAACAAGGCACTGTCCCCACACTGACATCCATGGACAGACCTCACTCCTGCATAACAAGCATAGAATGGTAGGGGTTGGAAGGAAGCTCTGGAGACCATCTAAGTGCAGGTCCCCTGCCAAAGCAGTCGAGGGGATATCATAGAATCAATAAGGTTGGAAGAGACCTCAAAGATCATCAAGTCCAACCTGTCACCCAACACCTCATGACTACTAAACCATGGCTCCAAGTGCCACATCCAATCCCCTCTAGAACACCTCCAGGGATGGGGACTCCACCACCCCCCTGGGCAGCACATCCCAATGGCCAACAACTCTCTCTGGGAAGAACTTTCTCCTCACCTCCAGCCTAAGCCTCCCCTGGCACAGCTTGAGACTGTGTCCTCTTGTTCTGGTGCTGGGTGCCTGGGAGAAGAGACCAACCCCCACCTGGCTACAATCTCCCTTCAGGGAGTTGCAGAGAGCAATAAGGTCTCCCCTGAACCTCTTCTTCTCCAGGCTAAGCAACCCCAGCTCCCTCAGCCTCTCCTCACAGGGCTGTGGTCGAGGCCTCTCCCCAGCCTTGTTGCCCTTCTCTGGACACATCCAAGAGTCTCAATGTCCTTCTGAAATTGAGGGGCCCAGAACTGGACCCAGGACTCAAGGTGTGGCCTAACCAGTGCTGAGTACAGGGCACAATGACTTCCTTGTTCCCTTCAAAAGAAGGGAATTTCAGGAGAAGGAAATCTCTAGCAAAGACTGAACAAACCCCAAACTCATATAATTTGATCAGAGGAGACTAGCAACTTCTTTTGAAAGCTAGATGTCTATATTCACCACTGAACTCTTTTGTTTCAGCATAAAAATGGCTATTTCAGGTCCTTGTCTTTCAATTAACAACAAGACAGAAGAAAATCCTGGCTATCAGCCCAGGCTTGTAATAATTCAGGGTTTGTCTTGGCTTTTTCAAGGGTGCCTGTTGCCAGATCCTGAGATGCTGGCAGGATAGATCTGTAAGTCATGGAAATTACGAGTTTTGTGACACACACACGGTTTATTCCAAACCCTCACTGATAAAATTAAACACAGGGAAGAGCCAAGACTTCCATCCAGCTCCTTCATTACCATCTGCAGCCTGGCAGCTGAAATAGGATTCAACTTTGGCATAGGAAATGGGGGGAAAAAAAATAAAGTAAATATCTGCTATCAGAGTGGGGAAGGAGATGAGACTTTGTAAAGGGCTTGGATGGAGACACAAAAACATCCCAACTCTATCAGGATCCATCCCACAGGCTCCACATCTCCCACTCACTTTGGAGCCTGCACAGAGCCAAGCAGCACCTCAATGAATAGAGTAGAATAGAATAGAATAGAATAGAATAGAATAGAATAGAATAGAATAGAATAGAATAGAATAGAATAGAATAGACCAGACCAGGTTGGCAAAGACCTTTGAGATCATGAAGTCCAACCTATCACCCAGCACCATCTAATCAACTAAACCATGGCACCAAGCACACCATCCAGTCTCTTCCTAAACACTTCCAGGGATGGGGACTCCACCACCTCCCTGGGCAGCACATCCCAATAGCCAATCTCTCTTTCTGGGAAGAACTTCTTCCTAATATCCAGCCCAAACCTCCCCTGGTGCAGCTTGAGACTGTGTCCTCTTGTTCTGGTGCTGGTTGCCTGGGAGAAGAGACCAACCCCCACCTGGCTACAACCTCCCTTCAGGAAGCCCATCCCATCACAAGACAAGGAGCAGAAATGTCTGAGTTTTAGTTCTTAAGGGCTTTTTGAGACAGGGTCCTGCATTTTGGTACCTCAACAGCATGCAGTAAAAATTCTTGCTCAAGATGAGCAGAAGAGCAAGATGGGGAAGATCACCTTGGCTAATTCAATACAACTGTAATACTGTCAAAGGAAGCTTAAAGAGCACAGAGCCATAGATCAAGTCCAACCATCAACCTAAACACTACCATGGCCACTAAGCCATGTCCCCAGGTGCCAACATCTTCAGGTGTGGTGACTCCACCACCTCCCCAGGCAGCCTGTTCCAATGCCTGACCACTCTTGCTGCAAAGAAATTTTTCCTGATCTCCAACCTAAAACTCCTTGGCACAATTTCATTCCCTCTCCTATTACCTGGTACCTGCACCTCACTGCAACCTCCTTTCATGGAGCTGTAGAGAGCAATGAGGCCTCCCCTCAGCCTCCTCCAAAATAAACAATCCCTGTTCCTTCAGCCACTCCACATCAGACTTGTGCTCCAGACCATTCACCAGCTCTGCTGCCCTTCTCTGGACCTGCTCTAGAATCTCAATGCCTTTCCTGTAATGAAGGGCCCAACACTGAACCCAGGCAGTGCTACAGGCTGGGGTCAGAGTGGCTGGAGAGCAGCCAGGCAGAAAGGGACCTGGGGGTAGTGGTTGGCAGCAGCTGAACATGAGCCAGCAGTGTGCCCAGGTGGCCAAGAAGGCCAATGGCATCCTGGCCTGCATCAGGAACAATGTGGCCAGCAGGAGCAGGGAAGTCATTGTGTCCCTGTACTGAGCACTGGTTAGGCCACACCTTGAGTCCTGTGAACAGTTCTGGGGCCCTCAATTTAAGAAGGACATTGAGACTCTTGAATGTGTCCAGAGAAGGGCAACAAAGCTGGGGAGGGGTTTGGAGCACAGCCCTGTGAGGAGAGGCTCCCTGTGGGGAGCTGGGGTTGCTCAGCCTGAAGAAGCGGAGGCTCAGGGGAGACCTTCTTGCTGCCTGCAACTATGTGAAGGGAGGTTGTAGCCAGGTGGGGGTTGGTCTCTTCTCCCAGGCAACCAGCACCAGAACAAGGGGACACAGTCTTGAGCTGTGCCAGGGGAGGTTTAGGCTGGGTGTCAGGAAGAAATTCTTCCCAGAGAGAGTTGTTGGCCATTGGGATGTGCTGCCCAGGGAGGTGGTGGAGTCCCCATCCCTGGAGGTGTTCAAGAGGGGATTAGATATGGCACCTGGTGCCATGGTTTAGTAGTCATGAGGTGTTGGGTGACAGGTTGGACTTGATGATCTCTGAGGTCTTTTCCAACCTGATTGATTCTATGATTATTGAGCTGCTGTGGGGACAGTGGTGATGAGAAGCTGTTTGCTGCAGATGCTGGACCAGTTCCTTCCTTCAACTATGGTTACAGGCTGCTTCCTGCTTCTTACTCCTCCTCCATGATTGGTTTTGTTTCTTTGTTTGCAGTTGAAGAACTGGGCGAATGAGACAGAAGACCTCCGGGAAAAGTGTAAGCCAGAACCCAAACTTTCCATTTCAAAAGGCAGCTTCACCTCTCACGCTTGACTAAAACATTCCTAACATCAGCCTCTGCCCTCCTTCTACCTATTGGGGTTTATTTTGCCCACCTCTTCCTTACCAGTCTGGATGGTTTTATTCACTTCTCACATGTGAGAAGTGATAGGACAAGAGGAAATGGCCTCAGGTTGCACCAGGGGAAGTTCAGGTTGAGTATCAGGGAAAATTTCTTCCCAGAAAGGGTTTTCAGGCCCTGAAAAGGCTGCGCAGGGGTGTGGTGTGGTCACCATCCCTGGAGACACATGGATGTGTGCTTTAGTCAGCACTGGTTAGGCCACACCTTGAGTCCTGTGTCCAGTTCTGGGCCCCTCAGTTTAGGAAAGATGTTGACTTGCTGGAAGGTGTCCAGAGAAGGGCAACAAAGCTGGGGAGGGGTCTGGAGCACAGCCCTGTGAGGAGAGGCTGAGGGAGCTGGGATTGTTGAGCCTGGAGAAGAGGAGGAGGCTCAGGGGAGACCTTATTGCTGTCTACAACTACCTGAAGGGAAGTTGTAGCCAGGTGGGGTTGGTCTCTTCTCCCAGGCAATCAGCACCAGAAAAAGAGCACACAGTCTCAAGCTGTGCCAGGGGAGGTTCAGGCTGGATGTTAGGAAGAAGTTGTTCCCAGAAACAGAGATTGGCCATTGGGATGTGCTGCCCAGGGAGGTGGTGGAGTCCCCATCCCTGGAGGTGTTTAGGAAGAGACTGGCTGGGGTGCTTGGTGCCATGGTTTAGTTGATTAGATGGTGTTGGGTGACAGGTTGGACTTGATGATCTCAGAGGTCTTTTCCAACCTGGTTAATTCTATTCTATTCTATTCTATTCTATTCTATTCTATTCTATTCTATTCTATTCTATTCTATTCTATTCTATTCTATTCTATTCTATTCTATTCTATTGCATTCCATTCCATTCCATTCCATTCCATTCCATTCCATTCCATTCCATTCCATTCCATTCCATTCCATTCCATTCCATTCCATTCCATTCCATTCCATTCCATTCCATTCGGTTTAGTGCTGGTGGCTTCGCAGCAGTGGTGGGATTGCAAGCTGCAGCTGAGTGGTTGGAAGTGATCTCAAAGGTCTCTTCCAGCCTCAACTGTTCTATGATTTGGCAGGGGCAAAACACCCCTGGCCCTTCTAGCCTTGGTAATGGAAGTGATTTAGAATGGTTTAATAATTTATAAAAAGATCACTGCCAGCAAAAAGGCCTTGAGTGGATCTGAGAGAGTGCTTAGTGTGTGCATTTTCAAGCACAAATCACAGCTGGTTTGCAAGAGCTGGCTCTTGGTGTACCCAGAGAGAAGTTTGCCCTTCAGCACGTCAGCTCCCTGCTTTGACTCAAAAAAGGGTAAAAGCAGCAAGAAACAGTTACCAAGCCAAGGGAAAAAAGTACAAAAGGAAATAATGTAATGATTGTTAAGGGTTTGTAGTGACAGGATGAGGAGAAACTGACTGAAGAGATTTAGACTGGAGATTAGAAAGTAATTCCTCACAGTGAGGCTGGGGAGACACTGGACCAGGTTGCCCAGGGAGGTTGTGGTTGCCTCCTCCCTGGAGGTGTTCAAGGCCAGGTTGGAGGAGGCCTTGAGCAACCTGGGCTGGTGGGAGGTGTCCTTGCCCATGGCAGGGGGTTGGAACTAGATGAGGTTTTTTCAGATGTCCCTTCCACCACAAATCATTCTGTGATTCTCTGGTTTATGGAAGGATGGCATTGCTCACCATTTCCACCTCATTCCTTGCCAAAGCAGCAAAACCCATGAAAAACAAAACCTGATGAACAGAGGGAATGTGGGAGGAAGGGCTGGTTTCACCTTGTGCTTCAGGAGTAGTGTTCAGGATGATGGGTTGGTGGCTTAACTATCCAAGTCACACAGGCAGAGCAGTAGGATCAGCAGTAGGATCACAGAATCAACAAGGTTGGAAGAGACCTCAAGGATCATCAAGTCCAACCTGTCACCACAGACCTCATGACTAAACCATGGCACCAAGGGCCACGTCCAATCCCCTCTTGAACACCTCCAGGATTGGTGACTCCAGCAGTAGGATTAGAAGTAGGATCAGCAGTAGGATCAGCAACCCTTGGGCAAGTTCCTCAACATGTCTCAGTGCCTGTGGGAGCACCACAAACTCTTCTGCTGGTTATTTTGATGGTGTTTCAGCCAGCCTTGCTTGCATGCTTCACCAAAGCTGCCAGCTTCTCCTTGCTGACAGGGTATGTTTATTTACAGATGGACATTGGTGCTGGGCAGATCAGACACAGCTCTTAACGGTTCCAGGAACACCGTGGAGACCATGAGAGTTCGTCTCAAAGGGGATGCGATCTGTACCCTCCTCCTGACGGTGGCACTTTGCTCTTTACTCTACTCCCAGCTGGAACATTTGGTCCCAGCAGGAAACAAGGAGCTGACGCAGAAGCAGCCTTCAGTAACACCAAAAGTAGTCTCTCACCCCAGAGGGCCTCGGAGACCAATGCCAGCACAGGCAATGGTGCCCAGACCTCAAGTAACTCTTGCTGTGAGACAAAAGGAAGTGGCCAGCACCAGGGTCCAAACCACAACTCCAGCCCCAGTGACCGATTCTGCCTTCAACTTCAAGCTCTATCTCCTAAACAAGGACAAGAGGAACTTCAACCTTCTCATTAACCAGCCCAAGAAATGCAGGAGGACACCAGGAGGTCCCTTTCTGCTCATTGCTATCAAATCAGTAGTTGAAGACTTCGACAGGCGCGAGATCGTCCGCAAGACCTGGGGCAGGGAGGGGCTGGTGAACGGGGAGCAGATCCAGCGCGTGTTCCTCCTGGGAACGCCAAGGAACAGGACGGCGCTAGAAACCTGGGAGACCCTGATCCAGCAGGAGAGTCAGGCGTACAGGGACATTTTACTTTGGGACTTCATGGACACTTTCTTCAACCTGACCCTGAAGGAGATCCACTTCCTCAGCTGGGCCGCCGAATTCTGCCACAGCGCGAAGTTCATCTTCAAAGGCGACGCCGACGTCTTCGTGAACGTGGAGAACATTGTTGACTTCCTGGAGAGGCACGACCCCGCCGAGCACCTCTTCGTGGGGGACATCATCTACAACGCCCGGCCCATCCGTGTCCCAAAGAGCAAATACTACATCCCACAGACCATGTACGGGCTAAGCATGTACCCAGCCTACGCCGGAGGGGGAGGGTTTCTGCTGTCCAGCCACACCATGAGGAAGCTCTCCAGGGCTTGCGGAGAGGTGGAACTCTTCCCCATCGACGACGTCTTCCTGGGGATGTGCCTACAGAGGCTCAACCTCAAACCCATTTCGCATGAAGGATTCAAGACCTTCGGTATCGTTAAGCCTTCTGCCGCCCCCCACCTCCAGACATTTGACCCTTGTTTCTACAAGGATCTCATGGTAGTACACAGCCTGAAAGTTGCTGAGATCTGGCTAATGTGGAACCTGCTCCACAGCCCACGGCTCTCCTGCACTCAGAAGAAGCAAGTGAAGAAACCTTTCCAGTGGAAAATGAGAGCTCAGATAACGCAGGCACCATCCCTTGGGTAACATGGGCAGACCACAGTAGAAACAGGCAGCAAACCATCTGGGAAAGGGAGCCTGGAGCTATTGCAACCAAAAGGAACCCACTTTAGAAGTGCTTCAGCACATCTCATTTACAGTCTTAGGAAAAGATGGCCAATTATTGCAGGATTTTGCCCAAATCCCACATTTGCACAGGTGCCATGTAGGTCCTTCTCCAGTAAGGAGTCCAAATAACCCTTAAGAGTATCTTTAATTTATTATTATTTATTAGAAATGTAGTAGTGCTTAGTGGGCCAGTGTGTGGGGAAAAGGACACTGCAAAAGGTAATCCTTGGAGATTTTGAAGCATTGAGAGACATAGAAGATGATCACAGAATTACTGAAGCTGGAATTGAGCTCTGAGATCAAGTCCAGCCTGTGACCTAATACCACCACATCAGCTAGACCATGTCACTTAGAAAATAAGAGAGCACAGAATCACAGTGGTTGGAAGGACCTTTAAGATCAAGTTCAACCATTAGCTAACTCTCATGACACCAAGGAGTATAGGAGTTGTTGCCAACTTGACACCTTGACTTGGACTCATTGAGAAATGACCAAGCTGCACAGAAACTGGAGGAAAGGAAATCAAGTCAGATCACCACTGCTTGGTTGGCTTTCTGTAGGCCTGGCGTAAGAGGAGAACAGAACAACTTGCAGCTGTTGACATGGGGTCCTGTACCTTGAAGGTAGGATGGAAAGCCAGAAAATCAGGCAGAAGCTGAGGCTGGCATGGCTGCTTGAGCAAAGGGCAGGCAAAGAGACAACTGGGAAGGGACAGAATTCCAAAGGGCCTTTAAAGAAAGGACAAGAACAACTTTGAGTTGAACCCTCTGAGCCTGGATGTAACCTGGTTCATTCTATTCTATTATTTGTAGCACACCTCAGTTCAAATATCTGCTCCAGTGACACACTCAGGCTTTGGCACTTCCACCCAGAGCTCAGACTCTCAGCACTATCAATTTGCACTAAGTGCCAGTCAGCAAAATCATCCAACAGCATCTGATCTCTCTTACCATTTAATCCAGATCTTCAGAAGATTGGAGAAATCCTCTGGGCCTTTGCTTGTGAGGGTAAAACCACACAGAGCTGCTGCTTGCATCACATTTGGGAGCTTCTTCAAACAAGGGAAAGCTTGTCAACGGGCTGGGCTGCTTTCTGCAGTCCTCCCTGCTCTTGCCTGGCACACAGCAAAGTGTGAACAGCAGCCAAGACTCTTCACATTGCTGTGGGTAACATGTGAAGGGAAAAAGTATTCCTCAGACAAAAATGCTTCAAATAAAAGCCTTTCTAAATCTATTGCAAGAAAGCAAAACCACAAAGCAATCTCTCTGTTGGACTTCTCAAGTTTTGGTGAGTCTGCAGCTTCAGAAGTATTTTAAGTACGAGGGCACAGGACTGCTGAGTTTTGCAAACAGTCAATGATTTGAAGCAACAGATTACCTTCACAGAACATCTTCATCTTGGACATCAAAAAGGAAGCAAAATGCCTTGAAATCAGAGTTAAAAAGCTACGAAATCCATGGGGCAAGGAGCCTGGGTTCACCTCTGGTGCCACAGCTGTTAATACTCCCACAGTGCTTCCCCTCTCAACAAAACTTCTATCCATCAGAGAACTCCTGATGCCGTCCCTCTTCCGGAGGGTACACAAACACACAGCCTCAAAGGAAACTAAAAAGCAGTTGCAAGTGTTCTGGAAGCAGCTTTCCCTTGAACAGAAAATCATAGAATCAGAATCACAGAATCAATAAGGTTGGAAAAGAGCTCAAAGATCACCAAGTCCAACCTGTCACCATGGCACCAAGTGCCACATCCAATCCCCTCTTCAACACCTCCAGGGATGGTGACTCCACCACCTCCCTGGGCAGCTCATCCCAATGGCCAACAACTCTCTCTGGGAAGAACTTCTTCCTGACACCCAGCCTAAACCTCCCCTGGCACAACTTGAGACTGTGTCCTCTTGTTCTGGTGCTGGTTGCCTGGGAGAAGAGACCAACCCCCTCCTGGCTACAACCTTCCTTCAGGGAGTTGTATACAGCAAGAAGGTCTCCCCTGAGCCTCCTCTTCTCCAGGCTATGCAACCCCAGCTCCCTCAGCCTCTCCTCACAGGGCTGTGCCCCAGACCCCTCCCCAGCTTTGTTGCCCTTCTCTGGACACCTTCCAGCAACTCAACATCTTTCCTAAGCTGAGGGGCCCAGAACTGGACACAGGACTCAAGGTGTGGCCTAACCAGTGCTGAGCACGGAGCAGAATGACCTCCCTGCTCCTGCTGGCCACACTGTTCCTGATGCAGGCCAGGATGCCATTGGTCCTCTTGGCTGTGTGGGCACACTGCTGACTCATGTTCAGCCAGCTGTCAACCAGTACCCCCAGGTCCCTCTCTGCCTGGCTGCTCTCCAGCCACTCTGACCCCAGCCTGTAGCACTGCCTGGGGTTGTTGTGGCAATGTGTAGAACCCTGCACTTGGATGTGTTCAATCTCATGCCCTTGGACTCTGCCCATCTGTCCAGCCTGGCAAGGTCCCTCTGCAGAGCTCTCCCACCCTCTAACAGATCAACTCCTGCCTCCAGCTTGGTGTCACCTGCAAATTTACTGATGATGGACTCAATCCAGTTAAGATTATGCTCACAGCAGTGAGATTTCCCATATCCTTGGGACCAGAGGAGGGTTTTGGGCTTCTCTGCTTCCCAGTCTCTTTGCTGTAGCCACAGACACATTCCCAGATCCTAAATGGAGAGTGGTGTCTAATTTTTTTTAGCAACTGCTCTGTGCCATGTCTGGATTAACCAGAAATTCCCATTTCTTGCACAAGAGCAACATTTTTCCACACAGATTGCCTGTTTTACTGGAATGAGTCTCTGGACTGTTTAGGTGTTGGGTACTGATGCCCAGGACATTGTGGCCTAACCCAGTGCTCGTGTTGGGCTCAATCACAGAATTGCTTTGGTTGGAAAAGACTTCTGAGATCACCAGGTCCAACCATCAACCTAACACCATCGTGGCCATGTGCACCAAACTGCCATGGCCACAGGTTTCTCAAACACCTCCAGGGATGGGGACTCCACCACCTCCCTGGGCAGCCTGTTCCAATCTCTGACCACCCTTGCAGCAAAGACATTTGTCCCTCATCTCCAACCTAAACCTCCCCTAGCACAACTTGCTTCTTGCTCAATCACCAGTTGCAGTTCATGATCTTGAAAGCCTTCTCCAACCTGAACAATTCCATGATTTGGTAAGATTTTCAGGATACAATCCTGAAATCCAAACGCTCATGTGAGCTCTGCAGGGTTCTGCCAGAGCCTTGCTGGTGGGAGAAAGCCAGTCACAGCCCTGTCTGCTGTCATGTGTGATGGTTCTGTGGCTGTGAGTGTGTACAGGAACACATCACCTGTGATCAGTTTCCCACTTGGGGAAAGTATTTATGCCAGAATTAAATGACATGCTGCCAGCTGTCAGAGTGAGTCTGTCAAGTACTAAGCCTAACACCACAGCAAGAAGAAAAAAACATTGCTCAATATTTTACATAACTTGGGAAATCTTTCCTTAAGCTGGACTTGAATTAATGGTGAACACAGAAAAATAAACCCTGGGCTTACCTTATGATTTTTCACAAGGCAGCCAGTCAGGTCCAGCACAGTCCTTGTTGAGATCTGTTCTTTAAGCCTGGAAATACAGATTGATTCTTCCTCTAGAATACCTTCAGTTCCACCCACAAAGCAGCAATAACAAGTGCATTTTGTCCAAGATCAGAGCCACTGTTCAACAGTCACCTCTCACAGAGCCTCAGCAGAGCAAGGACTGGGAGGGACCTCTGGAGATCATCCAGTCCAACCCCTCTGTCAAAGCAGGGCACCCACAGCAGCTTGCCCAGGAGCAAAATAGCCAGGTGAGGCTGGAGTCTCTCCAGAGAAGGAGACTCCACAACCTCTCTGGGCAGCCTGCTCCAGGCCTCCAGCACCCTCACACCAAAGAATCACAGAATCACCAAGGTTGGAAGAGACCCCAAAGATCATCAGGCCCAACCCATCACCATGACTAAACCATGGCACCAAGTGCCACATCCAGTCCCCTCTTGAGCACCTCCAGGGATGGTGACTCTACCACCTCCCTGGGCAGCCCATTCCAATGGCCAGTCTCGCTTTCTGGGATGAACTGTTTCCTCACCTCCAGCCTAAACCTCCCCTGGCACAGCTTGAGACTGTGTCCTCTTGTTCTGGTGCTGGTTGCCTGGGAGAAGAGACCAACCCCCACCTGGCTACAATCTCCCTTCAGGGAGTTGTAGACAGCAAGAAGGTCTCCCCTGAGCCTTCTCTTCTCCAGGCTAAGCAACCCCAGCTCCCTCACCCTCTCCTCGTAGAGGCTTCTCCTTGTGTTCAGATGGAATCTTCTGGGCTCCACTCTGTGCCCCCTGTCCTTTGTCCTTGCCAGCAGAAACAGAACAAGAGAACAATGTTTATACCCTGTTGCCTTAATCTATGGAATGTCAGGTTTCTTTTACTCAATGAATACTAAACCTACTATCTGTTAGTGCAAGACACTGCTGCTTTTGTCTTTGTTCTCCAGCCTCTGCTGCATGGTTTCAAAAGCTGCAGCCGAGCTGGAATCTCACAGACCCCCCCAGGGGAGCACAAACGACTCACAGGGAAATGCTGGAGGGCAGTGCTGCAGCCCTGCAGTTCTTTAAGCTCTACTGACTGCTAAAGCAGGCCAGAAGTCTTTGATTGCACCAAGAAGTGGGATTCCTAGAAGATGAGGGTCTTAAAGATCTTAAAACCCCCTGGTGGGTATGAGCTGGTAGAAGGACTCTTGAAATGACCTTTCTGATCCATCCCAGCAAAGCCAACCCATCCATTTCTGAATGATGTTCTGAGCAGCTTTAATTAGCTGCCTGATTCAATGCACCACTTGAGGGTTTGCTACAAAGCCTTGCTTAGCAGGTGCCCCCCCCACCCCCCATGACTAAACCCATGATCAGAAGAGAAAACAAACATCCTAAGTGGATTCCACCAGTAGCAAGGGAAGCAATCAGACTTCCTTGAGGCAGACATAAACAGCTGAAGCTAATACAGTGCAGTAGGTTTTACTGAACCCCAGAGATTCTCCCCCTCCCCCCCCCCCGCCCGAGTTTGGTCCTGCTGTACAAAAGTAGCCAGATTGGGTCACTAAAAAGAGCAGAGCTGGCTTGAACCTCACATCCAACACCTCCCAAACCATCTCTGAACACATCAACTGGTAGCAAATGCCAAGATCCATCATCTGGCCAGGCCACTGCTGACCCAGATACCATAAATGAGAAAGCTGAAGATGGCTCTGAAGCAACTGAGCAGCATTTCCCAGATGATGCTACAAACTCTGCTAACATTTATCAAACCCAGCAAAACACTAAACCCAGCTTCTAAGGATTTTCTAGGCAGTATAAAAACCATCCTGAGGGAAAAGGGAGGAAACCAGCCCAGAGAATGAGTGCATCCAAGTCTCTCAAGAGGAGGCAACAGCTCCCCCTACCACTCCTGACCAGCCCAATGCTCTCCCCAGTTCATCCAAACCATTCTCACAGATCTTCGCATTCTGAGCCTGTTCAATGACAAACCCACTGCTAAAACCAGGGGAAAAACACTATCAACAAACATGGATCTGTGGTTACTGCCTTGTCCCCAGCATAGGTGGGAAATAAAGGTGTGATAATAAGACACTCACTGCAGTCATAAAAATCAGAGAATCACAGAATTGTTTCAGTTAGGAAAACCTTCTGAGAACATCAAGTCAAACCATCAACCCACCACCACCATGGCTGCCAAACCATGGCCCCAGGTGCCATGGCCACAGGTTTCTTGAACACCTCCAGGCATGGGGACTCCACCACCTCCCTGGGCAGCCTGTGCCAATCCCTGACCACTCTTGCAGCATAGAAATATGTCCTCATCTCCAACCTAACCCTCCCCTAGCACAATTTCAGGCCATTTCCTCTCATATTATCACCTGATACAAAAGAGAACAGACTGACCCCCACCTCACTGCAACCTCCTTTCAGGGAGCTGTAGAGAGCAATGAGGTCTCCCCTCTGCCTCCTTTTGCCTAGACTAAACACCCCCAGTTCCCTCAGACACAGAAGAAAAGGGAGAAACAGTTTGCAGCCTCCATACTTGTTGATGCACTCAGAATCATAGAAAGCACTGGTTTGGAAGGGACCCCTAATGGTCACCTAGTCCAACTCCCCTGCAGTCACAGCAGGGACATCCCCAACTAGATCAGGCTCCTCAGAGCCTCATCAAGCCTGAACTCGAATGTCTCCAGCAATGGGGCCTCCACCAACCTTCAGGGCATCTTGTTCCAGTGGAGCTCTCCAGTGAGGAACAGACAAATTTGGGATTTCAGAGGCTCAGCTTTCCAACAGAAAGCAGAGATGAAAAGGGAGCAGAGTGAACCAGGCTGGTGTGGTTCCCAAGCTGCTTTGCCTGCAGGTTGTGTAATCCTGCAGGGGGTTGGCTGTGACTGGCATTTAAAATAGAAGTCTCTCTGAAGGATGTTAATCCTGGTGTGCAACCCATGCACCACAGTGTAGGTGTGAAACATTAAAGCACTTACAAACAGCTTCCAAAACTGCAATCTGTAGTGCTCTGAAGAGACCAATTTCCTGAGGAGAAAATGGGAGAATTCAATGTGGAAGAGAAAAAGGTTTGGATAACTCATTAGAGCCTAGTCCAGACCAGCACTGCAGAGTTAGCAGGGTATCTTACAGCCCAGTAATGACCCACTCTGCAAAGTCCAGCCTGCCTTTCCCACTGTTTCAAACAGTATTATTCCCAGACTGTGAGAAGGAATGGTTTTACCTGCTGGAAAAACACACATCCCACAAACAAACCAAGGGTTTGACAAAGAATTAAACCCCATCTGAACAGTGACTGGTTACAGCTAAAATGCACACAAGTAGAGAAGATGATTTTTGGGTTCCACCCAAGCCCTAATCCCTTTGGAGATGGAATTTGCACTCATTGAACTCATTCCACCCTGGCACTGATCAAAGTCCCAAATTTCATCAAGTCCTGATCCTGCTTTAATGCTCTTCATGAAGCTCCATTTTTATTTCCTCCTCCTTTGGCTTCAACATTACCTTCTCTCTGAAAGAGCTAGAGCCAACCTTACATGAAATGAGCCAACCAGAACTGTTTTGACTCCCCAAGCACAAGCTTGGGCTTGACATGCAGCGTCAGGGGCAGCCAGAGAGGAGAGAGTGGGGTTGGTGTAACCAAGATAAGAGAGGTATCATCTAAAAAGGTGTTTGTGGGCCAAAAGTTGACATGGGACAACTGTGATCTGCAGAGCCAGCACTGAAAAACTGGGTTTAGATCTACCACCAAGAGTTATTCTGAACTCAAAGGGTTCCAAGACACAACCTGCCCTTGTGAAATTTGCCATATGAGACACCTTGGTGCTTGTCTGGACAATGAAGCAAGCAAAGGGAACTAGAATCTTTCTCTCTCCCATGAAGAAAAGCTGAGGGACTTGCAGCTTTTTAGCCTGGAGAAGACTGAGGGGGGGATCACATCAATGCTATTCTAGGGTGGCTTCAAGGGTGGCTCTCAGGAGGATGGAGCCAGGCTTTTCAAGTGGTGCCCAGTGACAGGACAAAGGATAATGAGCACAAACTGTAACAGTGTGGTGGGTTAACACCCATTCTGAAAACAAAGGGGGGAGGGCTTGAGAGTGCTTTGCCCTCCTGGCAGGGCGTTTTCCCCCTGGGAACCTGAGTCTGTTCGACTCCCCTCTCCCTGCCCAGCTAGGCTATAAAAGGGAGGACATTGCAGTCATTAGCTTTCCTTTTTGGCTCCTGCCTCTCCTGGACAAGAACTACTGCAGCTGCCTTCCTGCTCCTCTGCCACATGGTTGAGCCTGATCCAGTATCACAGAATCACCAAGGTTGGAAAAGACCTCAGAGATCATTGAGTCCAACCTGTCACCACAGACCTCATGACTAGACCATGGCACCAAGTGCCACATCCAATCCCCTCTTGAGCACCTCCAGGGACGGTGACTCCACCACCTCCCTGGGCAGCACATCCCAATGACGAACGACTCGCTCGGTGAAGAACTTTGTCCTCACTTCCAGCCTAAAATTCCCCTGGCGCAGCCTGAGACTGTGTCCTCTTGTTCTGGTGCTGCTTGCCTGGGAGAAGAGACCAACCCCCACCTGGCTACAACCACCTTTCAGGTAGTTGTAGAGAGCAATGAGGTCTCCCCTGAGCCTCCTCTTCTCCAGGCTCAACAACCCCAGCTCCCTCAGCCTCTCCTCACAGGGCTGTGCTCCAGACCCCTTCCCAGCCTCTTTGCCCTTCTCTGGACACCTTCCAGCATCTCAACATCTTTCCTAAACTGAGTGGCCCAGAACTGGACACAGGACTCAAGGTGTGGCCTAAGCAGTGCTGAGTACAGGGCACAATGACTTCCCTGCTCCTGCTGGCCACACTAGTCCTGATCCAGGCCAGGATGCCATTGGCCTTCTTGGCCACCTGGGCACACTGCTGGCTCATGTTTAGGCAGCTGTCAATCAGCACCCCCAGGTCCCTCTCTGTTTGGCAGCTCTCAGCCACTCTGACCCCAGCCTGTAGCTCTGCATGGGGTTGTCATGGCCAAAGTGCAGCACCTGGCACTTGGGACTTGTTGAATGCCTTCCTGTTGGACTCCACCCATCTGTCCAGTTGGTTGAGGTCCCTCTGAAGAGCCCTTCTGCCCTCTAACAGATCAGTATCTGCTCCCAGCTTGGTGTCATTTGCAAACTTGCTGATGTCTGTCTCAATGCCCTCATCCAGATCATCAATGAAGATATTAAAGAGGATGGGGCCCAGCAGTGATCCCTGGGGGACATCACTGGTGACCGGCCACCAGCTGGCTGTGGCACCATTCACCACCACTCTCTGGGCTCAGCCTCCAGACAGTTCCTAACCTTCCTATCCTTCTCCCTGCTGCCTCCAGGCCTCTTCAGAGAGAGAGACTGGTTTTGTATTCTTGGTTTTTTTCCCCTCCCATCCATCCTTGTTCCTTGCCCTTGTGAACCTCACCTGTTACTGTTATATATATATATATATATATATATATATATATATAGTTTAAAGAAAACTCTTTACCTCTCTGCTTCCAAGCTGACTCCAAATTATTGCTTGGTGGATCCGAGCTCTTAACTCCCAGTTAAGGCTCAAACCACTACACACAGGAAGCTCCATTTGAACATGAGGAGGAACTTTATGTTGTGGTTGCCACAGCCCTGGAGCAGGCTGACCAGAGAGGTGGCAGAGTCTCCATCTGTGAAGTCATTTAAGGCCCACCCAGACACTGCCCTGTGCAACCTGCTCTAAGTGTCTGCTCTGGCAGGGGGTTGGGCTTGATGATCTCCAGAAGTCCCTTCCAACCCCTGTCATTCTGTGAAACAGCTACAGCTTGGCCTCACCATTGCTTTCAAAGGAAGACCCACATGCAGACTGACTCTCATGCACATTTGGAGCCATCAAACAACACCCAACAGAAGCTCAGCGACTACCAGGCTCTAACAAAAAATAGAAAGTCCACGTGCAGTGGGCACCACCACCCTCAGCTTCCCTTTGGAGAATGCCAGCTGGAGTCAAACCTCCAGCCAGCCCCTGCCAAGGATGATTCACCATCCTGCTGTAATGCTGAGCTGTGGGAAAGACTTTGGGTTTAGACAGGTTTGATGAGAGTTTTGGAATACGAATGATCATGAGTGCATGAATCAGTTCTCACACACCACCTGACTGTTATGTCAGCAGAAGCAGGGAAAAAAAAATCTGGTTAGAATTAGAAGCACAACTCTTCCTGGCAGCAAGAAATTGAGTTCTCTTGACAGGAACTGCATTTGGGGGAAGAGAGGGTTCTAGTATTACACAGCAACGCTCATCGACGTAGCACTGCCCGTACCACTCACAGGAGCCCAGGGACTGCTTGAAGGCCTAATAGGCACAAGAAGAAATACCAGCTCCACTTCCAGAGAGGGCAAAGCAATCGGGTTAGGTGCAAGCAAATGAAACCCTGCAGAAAAACACTGCAATGTTCAAGGTAAGGACAGAATTACAGAATGCATCAGGCTGTTAGAATTCCTCCGAGGTCATCTTGTCCAAGCCCCCTGCAGTCAGCAGGGACATCAACTACATCAACTACAGCAGGCTGCCCAAGTTTAATCTTTGATGTCTCCAGGGATGGGCCCTCAACCACATCCCTGTACAACCTGTTCCAGTATTTCACTATCCTCATTGTGAGGAACTTCCTCCTGATGTCCTGCCTAAATCTGCCCTGCTCCAGTTTCAAACCATTGCCGCTGGCCCTATCACCACAGGCCCTTCTCAACAGCTCCTCCCCAGCCTGCCTGTAGGTCCCCTTCAGATACTGAAATGCAGCTATACCAGACACACACTCTGGGTTTCTCTACAAAGGAAGAAGACATCAAAATGGGATCACATGCATCCTGTGTTTATTAGCAAAGGTGCTTCACCTTGCATCAAAGAGGTTTATCACAAGAACCCAAAATGATGGACCACCACGCTGCCAACATGCAGGCTCTGCATCAGACCACACAGAGCTCTTACCAAGGACAACTGCAGCCCCAGTCTCTCTGCTCTTGTGGGAGGGGAAGGTGATGGGCCCTGCCCAGCTGGCCTGGCAGAGCTCAAGCTGGCACACCACCACACCCCTAGCACCCCCCTGCAAGGTACAACTTGAGGTTCAGCTGAACAGCCTTGCTCCTACCACACTGCCAGCCTCACCTTCTCCCCCAGAGCCCCTTTATTCCCTGTTCTTTCCTCTCTCCATTGCGGTGGTTCAAGACTGCCTCCAGTACCCCCACCCAGTCCTAACTTTTCCATGCAGTACATGACAGGCTGGACTTGATGATCTTTGAGGTCTTTTCCAACCTTACTGGCTCTATGATCCTCAAGGCTCCACACCAGCTCTCCCAGCACAGGAACAGCCTGGCTTGGCTTGATCCAAATAGCAGCAAAGAAACCAAACCATCTCAGAGAAGCAAGCTAGAAACAGCTGCAATCAAAGGCAGGGTGAGGAAACCCAGAAGAGCTGCTCCATAGCATGTCCTCACACCCTTCTTTAGCTCTGCCTCCCAAAAGTCAAAGGCTTTGCACTCAGCCCAGCAGCAGCAGCCAAGATACAAAGCTGCCTTGAGTTTTTTGTCAGAGGAAGTTCTCAAGATGGAAGGACTGACCTAGAGAAATATCTGGGCTGCCCATTTCATCATCTACACTTTTTTAGTCCCCTTGACTCACCAGAGCACTCCATGTGAGGAGGGGAGTCACTACAGTTGTCAGATACCTGTGGTTAGCTGCTGGAATCCTGTCCTAAGTCTGACCACAGCAGTCCTGACCTCACACTTCCCAGGAACTTCAACTGAACATGCCTGAGAGCAGAATACTGGTGGCATCTGCATAGCCATGACTCACCTAATCCTGTCATGAATTTACCTCCTCCTGCAGCTCCTCTGGAGCCTGCATTGTAAAAGAATGAGAATGAATTGAAATTAGCAGGATCACTGTTTAGCAACAAGCATAAGCGTGCACATCACCTCCCCTCAGAGGTGAGAACATTCTCCAGGAGCACGCTGAGCTGAGCACCAGGCAAGGTCCTTTTGCATTCCTAAACTGAAGGCTGGTAGAGAAGGGAGAGCTGAGTGCTCTTCCCTGCATTACAGAGCCACTGAAGAAATGCAGGTGGGAAGAGGAATCCAGGTCCTTAGGTCCTGCATTCACCTTTCAGCTGCTTCTACAGCTCCTCTGTAGTGGATCCTCAGGGCACAAGAAAACAGCATGAAGTTTGCTCTTTCACTGCAGGCTTTTCTTCCATTCTGTTGGGTGATTAAACTCTTTGAAGCATGATTGATTCTAATGACACCCAAAGGCTGACATGAGCAGAACTATCACATTTTGTAACACAAGACAGCAGCCACTGGTGAGTTACCATACTTGCAAGACTTTCCTTCTCCTCTCTGGGGCAAAATTTCCTGAGCTTTCATGCATCTACTAGGAAACAGGCTGCCAAGTTGTGTTAGTTTTTATCCTGGTCCTTCAGAGAACAAACACACTCTAGTGGCTGAAAAAGAGGAACATCAGTCAGGTATTTTCATAGTATCATAGTATCATTCAGGGTTGGAAGGGACCACAAGGATCATCTAGTTCCAACCCCCCTGCCATGGGCAGGGACACCCCACACTAGATCAGTCTGGCCACAGCCTCATCCAGCCTGGGCTTAAACACCTCCAGGGACGGGGCCTCGACCACCTCCCTGGACAACCCATTCCAGGGCTTCACCACTCCCATGGGGAAGAACTTCCTCCTCACATCCAGCCTGAATCTCCCCACCTCCAGCTTCATTCCATTCCCCCTAGTCCTATCACTACCTGAGATCCTGAGAAGTCCTTCCCCAGCCTTCCTGTAGGCGCCCTTCAGATACTGGAAGGCCACAATGAGGTCACCTGGGAGCCTTCTCTTCTGCAGACTGAACAGCCCCAACTCCTTCAGTCTGTCCTCATAGGAGAGGAGCTCCAGCCCTCTGATCATCCTCCTGGCCCTGCTCTGGACACGTTCCAGCACCTCCACATCTCTCTTGCAATAGGGGCTCCAGAACTGGAGGCAGTACTCCAGGTGGGGTCTCACCAGGGCTGAGTAGAGGGGGAGGATCACCTCCCTCGACCTGCTGGCCGCACTTCTCCTGCTGCAGCCCAGGATCTGATTGGCTTTGCGGGCTGCAAGTGCACACTGAGAGCTCATGTTGAGCTTTTTGTCCACCAGCACCCTGAAAGACAGTCAAATAAAAAGGACTAATTGATAAGGGGGGGAGGGGGGGGGGGAGGAGGAAATGTAAGGAAAAAAACCCAAAAACCATCCACGATTTTATTACAAAAAACACCCAGCAACTGTATTTAACACAAAAACAGTAACTGAGAGCCTCACTTTATTTTTCTTTCAGTGTACATGCTCATTATTATTATTATTATTCCATTTAATTTACAGAAGGGCTGTGGGAAATCCAAGGAAAATTCAGAGAGGAAACAAACCAAGGAGGGGGGAAAAAAAAAACCAAAAACCAAACAACCACAACAACCAAGAGAGGAAGGTTGAGGCCCAGAATTTTCTTAGCAAGCAATGATCACAGGAGACAGCACAGATTGAACAGGGGTTCAACAGGAGTGACACCTAGGGAGAAAGGGAAGCTTTTTTTTTTTGTGTGTGTTTTTTTTTTTTCTCTTATCCATTAAGATTCTCCAGGGGGCTTTTGGTTGTCTGTTGTAGCAAAACAGTTTGAGAGTGTCACAGTTATACAGGAAGACTAAACGGCAAAGGACGTCTCACACGCACGCACACGGGACACGCACGCCGCGCTGACCCCTGCTTACTGGTCCAGGATCCGACAGTCCGTTTTCCTCTCGCTCACCCACTGGGTAAAACTATACAGGGTTACGCTGTACATGGAGTTCAAATTACAAAAAAATGTCCTATTTACAAGGGATCTGTACACACATAGTAAAACTCACAAAAAATCCTCGTCTAGGTATCACAAGTTGCTACACCAAAATATTAAAAACGGGAGAAAAGTAGACATTTCTCTTGTCCTTTTTTTGTTTTCTTTTGTTTTCTTTAAAAAGGGTTCAATATCCCAAAGACAGACCACCTCTTGTTTCCCAACACCCTCGCCGCCCCACCCCCACCCCCTCCCCCACCCCCAAGTAAGACCACTAAGAGAACTAGAAACCTAAAAGTATCCTCCCGGGATAAAAACGTCGCGAGCAGCATCTCCCAACTAGAAAGAAGCCGAAATCCTGTCTGCTGGGGTGGGGTGTGCAGGTAGCATCTAGGAACAGAAATGGTGACACTACAGGAAGGATGTCTTTGGCTAAACCTTTGGCATAAATTAAAACAAACAAAAAAAAAAATCACACATCAAAAACTGCAGAGAAATAAAAAAAACCAGAAGGTGGTCTGGGTGATGGCAGAGCGTGGGAATTGCCTGGGGAGGTGCCATGCCATGCAGCCTCTCCTGCCTCTAGGAGCGGGAGGTGCCATGCCATGCAGCCTCTCCTGCCCCTAGGAGCGGGAGGTGCCATGCCATGCAGCCTCTCCTGCCCCTAGGAGCGGGAGGTGCCATGCCATGCAGCCTCTCCTGCCCCTAGGAGCGGGAGGTGCCATGCCATGCAGCCTCTCCTGCCCCTAGGAGCGGGAGGTGCCATGCCATGCAGCCTCTCTTGCCTCTAGGAGCAGGAGGTGCCATGCCATGCAGCCTCTCCTGCCACTAGGAGCGGGAGGTGCCATGCCATGCAGCCTCTCCTGCCTCTAGGAGCGGGAGGTGCCATGCCATGCAGCCTCTCTTGCCCCTAGGAGTGGGAGGTGCCATGCCATGCAGCCTCTCTTGCCCCTAGGAGCAGGAGATGCCATGCCATGCAGCCTCTCTTGCTCCTAGGAGCATGAGATGCCATGCCATGCAGCCTCTCCTGCCCCTAGGAATGTGAGATGCCATGCCATGCAGCCTCTCCTGCCCCTAGGAACGTGAGATGCCATGCCATGCAGCCTCTCCTCCTCTAGGAGCAGGAGATGCCATGCAGCCTCTCCTCCTCTAGGAGCATGAGATGCCATGCAGCCTCTCCTCCTCTGGGAGCATGAGATGCCATGCAGCCTCTCCTCCTCTGGGAGCATGAGATGCCATGCAGCCTCTCCTCCTCTGGGAGCATGAGATGCCATGCAGCCTCTCCTCCTCTGGGAGCATGAGATGCCATGCAGCCTCTCTTGCCCCTAGGAGTGGGAGGTGCCATGCCATGCAGCCTCTCTTGCCCCTAGGAGCAGGAGATGCCATGCCATGCAGCCTCTCTTGCTCCTAGGAGCATGAGATGCCATGCCATGCAGCCTCTCCTGCCCCTAGGAATGTGAGATGCCATGCCATGCAGCCTCTCCTGCCCCTAGGAATGTGAGATGCCATGCCATGCAGCCTCTCCTCCTCTAGGAGCAGGAGATGCCATGCAGCCTCTCCTCCTCTAGGAGCATGAGATGCCATGCAGCCTCTCCTCCTCTGGGAGCATGAGATGCCATGCAGCCTCTCCTCCTCTGGGAGCATGAGATGCCATGCAGCCTCTCCTCCTCTGGGAGCATGAGATGCCATGCAGCCTCTCCTCCTCTGGGAGCATGAGATGCCATGCAGCCTCTCCTCCTCTAGGCAAACAGAGGTTTCCAAGAGAAAACCCCTAAGATTTCAGGAAATCTAAGAATTTGGAACAGAGGCAAAGCTATTTTTTTTATGTGTGCTGACATTTTCTCTAGTATCAAAAACTCTGCCAAACCCTTTGTGACTGAAGCAGAATTCAGCCCTAGAAAAGAGCCTCTTCCAGAACTACTGTGTGAAGCTGCTCATGAGAAATGAAATTAAGTCAACCAGCCGTGGCAGAAAACAACTACAACAAAAACAAATCACCTTTTTTTTGTCTTCCTCAGCATATCAAGTACATATTAGTGCAGGAAGGTGGACAAATTTGATCCACTGTATAAATAAGCTTGCTGCTCAGCCTCCATTTAAATAACCCTCACACCCCACTCACACCCAGTACACAGATGCTCCTCAGTGAAGATAAAAACGTCTCCTGTTGCCTTCTCTCCTCAAGTAATTAAAGTGTATGTAGTGCAAATGTTACAACCAAGTATTTATGCAACGTGCTACTTTGCTTGGTTTAAAAGAGAAAACACAAACCAACCACAAACAAACAAAGTCACACAAAGGAACCCAACCAAACCAAACAAGATGTGGTGCCTGAAAAGAAAAAAAAAAAAACAACAAACCAAACCAAAATCATGGACATATATACATCCTTGTCACACTTGGTACAAGGTCCTAAGCCACAGAAATACCCAGGTGTTTGTAGCTAGAATATATACACACTCACACGCACGCGTCTCGCTTCAGAATGTGACCACCACATCGATACAGTAACACAAAACAGACTCAATACCTGCTTCCAGATGCTCCAAGGCTCAGAAAGGTTGTGCTTCTAACTCTTGCAGTCATTATGTGCCCTCCCCACCCTCCAAGCTCTTCCGTGCTGGGCTTTCCCCCTCCCCCCCGCCCCTGTCCCCGGCTGAGAAGGGAGGGACAGTCTCTCCAGGTCTGTGCTGCATAGGATGAGGGCAATGGAGAGGAATAAACGACGGCACAGGCACCTAAGCTGCTTTCCTCCATCACCAGTTCCATGCCCCATGATGAAGGGTTGAGAGAATTTTCCCCTCCAGGCCGCTCCTGGCTGGAAAGGCTTAGTGAAACAAAACAAACCCCAAAACAAACTGAAAAATAAACAAAACCCCCCAAACCCCCCCAAAATAACAACCTCCCCCCCATAACAAAAGAAATCCTAACGTGCTTTCCATATTCTAAGTGGCAGCAAATCAAGGCACGCTGTACTAATTCTGTAGCATTGAGATTTGAGCTGACTCTGCAGGGGATGCTCTCACTGGGGAAGGTCCGAGGGTCTCAACTGGCTGCTGGGCCGCGTGGGGCCGTACAGGGTAACAGAAGCTATGTGATTGTTCTGCATCACCTGCAAGAGAACAGCAGGGGAAAAGAGAAGTCAAAACCAAGTGGGCACCAAACAGGCACGCAGAAGACTCCCAATGGTAAATATGGAACTGCTCTGCCACCCACCAAAGGAATCCTGACAGCCGAAGAAAGCGACAAGCTCCTGGCTAGTGCCTAAAAAATGGTCTCTAGATATTGGGATACTCTAGAGAATAAATGGTCTCATGATACTGTGGCCAGCTCTGGAGACCCCAACACAAGGAGGGCATCTAACTGTTAGAGCAGTTCCAGAGGTGGACACAAATATGAGAGACTAGACTAGAACAGAATAGGAATATAATAGGAATAGGAATAGAATAGGAATACGATGGAATAGGAATAGGATGGAAGAGGAATAGGATAGGAATAGGATGGAATAGGAATAGGATGGAAGAGGAATAGGATAGGAATAGGATGGAATAGGAACAGAATGGAATAGGAATAGAATAGGAATAGGAATGGAATAGGAACGGAATGGACTAGGAATAGAATAGGAATGGAATTGGAATAGAATAGCAATGGAATAGGAACAGAATGGACTAGGAATAGAATAGGAATAGGAATGGAATAGGAACAGAATGGAATAGGAATAGAATAGAAATAGAATGGAATGGGAATAGAATGGAATTAGAATAGGAATGCAAATAGGAATAGGAACAGAATAGGAATAGAATAGAATACGAATACAATAGGAATAGGAATAGAATAGGAATAGAAATAGGAATAGAATAGAATAGAATTAACCAGGTTGGAAAAGACCTTTGAGATCAAGTCCAACCTATCATCCAACACCATCTAATCAACTAAACCATGGCACCAAGTGCCTCATCCAGTCTCCTCCTAAACACCTCCAGTGAAGGTGACTCCACCACCACCCTGGGCAGCACATTCCAATGGCCAACAACTATCTCTGGGAAGAACTTCTTCCTGACCTCCAGCCTAAACCTCCCCTGGCATAGCTTGAGACTGTGTCCTCTTGTTCTGGTGCTGGTTGACTGGGAGAAGAGACCAACTCCCACCTGGCTACAACCTCCCTTCAGGTAGTTGTAGAGAGCAGTAAGGTCCCCCTTGAGTCTTCTCTGTGGGAAGAGGTTGTTTTCAGGTAGCTTTGGAAGGCTATAGGGAAGATTTACCTTTGCTCCAATTAGAGAAAGCTATGTTTTGTCTTTGACTCTGAGGGGAATACAAACACCTTGTAAGCAAAGGAGAGAAGCTGAGCAGAATTTGGTTGGATGTGTTAAAATATTGTTTTGTTGTTTTGACCTATTGTATGCCTGAATTACATACATGCCAGCAGAAAATGACCAATTGAGATGTGACACATGTGCCTTCTGATAGACTATATAACTTTGCTGTATAACCTAATAAAGGTCTTTTCCTGCTTGCATCTTGGTCCTGAAAGCATCAGTCGAGGCAAATGTAACATCAATAGAAAATCTATACTATTACATTCTCTTCTCCAGGCTAAGCAACCCCAGCTCCCTCAGCCTCTCCTCACAGGGCTGTGCCCCAGACCCCTCCCCAGCTTTGTTGCCCTTCTCTGGACACCTTCCAGCAACTCAACATCTTTCCTAAACTAAGGGGCCCAGAACTGGACACAGGACTCAAGGTGTGGCCTAACCAGTGCTGAGTACAGGGCACAATGACCTCCCTGCTCCTGCTGGCCACACTGTTCCTGATGCAGGCCAGGATGCCATTGGCCTTCTTGGCCACCTGGGCACACTGCTGGCTCCTGTTCAGCCTACTATCAAGCAGTACCCCCAGGTCCCTTTCTGCCTGGCTGCTCTCCAGCCACCCTGACCCCAGAGAGCTGGAGGACATTTTCTCTGAAGACAGGCTGAGAGAGTTGGGATTGTTCAGCTTGGAGAAGGAACTGTTCAGGGAAACCTTCATGCCACCTTACAGCATTTGAAAGGGGCTAGAGAAGAGCTGGAGAGGCACTTTTTGCAAAGGCATGAGGTCACAGGACAAGGACTAATGGCTTCAAACTGGAAGAAACTGAACTTAGGTTAGACACCAGGAAGAAATTCTTCCCTTTGAGGGTGGTGAGGCACAAGAACAGGTTGCCCAGAGCAGCTGTGGAGGCTACAGGCCTAAGCATTCAAAGCCAAGATGAGGCCTTGAGCAACTTAAGTCTAGTAGGAAGTATTCCTGCTAATGGGAGGGGGGTTGGAATGAGATGATCTTTAAAAGGTCCCTTCCAACTCAAACCATTCCATGACTCTAAGACTTAAACACCAGCGTGCTCCACCACCGCTCGGAACCAAGCGCGTGCATCCCCTGCCAGGAAAAGCTGCAGGTGACAAATCTGAAGTTCCAGCTTTCACATGCAAATGTACAACCTCAGAGAAGAGATTGGAAAGCCACTTGTTGCTGCCAATAAATTCTAAAAAGGGAAATAAGAAGCCAGGAGTAGTAAGAACAAACTTCTCATCTTCTCTTGCTTTTCTCCTAACCTCAAAGATCATTCGCTGCAGTCCAAAGCAAAAGGTTGACCCAAACGGGTTAGTGTTGTTTGGAGATGATGACCTGAACAGAAGAGAGAAAAGAGAGAAAATGGATGTGTGAGGATGAGGAATTCTTAGTAAAGTAAGGTAAATTACAGCATCTTTCTCATGGCTTTCATCAAAAGCAAGCAGATCTCTTATTGCAACACCACTGCCAGGCTCCAGGTCAGCCAGAGGGATACCACTGCTTAATGTCACAGAGCAAGGGAGAGAGTAATTAAAAGGAATTATTAATGACCTCCCAAGAAAACTTTCACCTAACTTGGACAAGAATAACCCTGAAAATAAAGAGATATTTGGGGGGGTGGAGGAAAGGCACCATGTAATAGATTAATTACAAGTTCTTTTTGTGCAAGATCCTTTCCCAGTCTTCAACCTACTTTATGGCTCAGCCTCTGCCAGCTGTATTTGGTATTTGCTGCCTGTTAAACCACTGCTGTTATGTTGAACAAGATTACCCTGTAAGATGCTGAAATGGAATGAATCCCTTTTTTATTCAACAGGATTTTTCAAGGTTAAGGCATCACTTGTCATTCAGTTCCAAGATTCTTGGATCAGCCAGGTGATAAGGACAGCCAGCCACCCCCATGGATTTTAGATCACAGCCAAGAAAGTCTCAACCCTCTAGAAAATATTTACCTTTTGGCCTTTCTTGTAACTGATCAGTTTCTCAAAGGGCATGCATGAGGCATTTGAGATGTGCTCAGTAAAGCAAACTCTGGTGGAACTACTCTGGGTTTCATCTGTTGTAGAGAAGGGCTCTGCAATCACTGTTTTACCTCAGCTTTGCTTCTGCTCTAATGACCTCCTTCGTGTAAAACAGGAGTAAAGGGGAGCTAAGGGCACAAGGATTTAGGGGGAAAAGAAAAAGAAATCAGCCTGAAAAATCACATGAAAGTCTGAAGGAAACAGCTTGTTTTGTGTATCTGAAATTGCTGCAGCATTCTGACAGTAGCCATGGCTTACACTTGCCTCCAGATAGATCAGTTCCATCTCAGAAATTCTGTGATTCATAGATAGAATTCTACATCACAGAGAGATGACTGCAAACAAAATGCCTCTTCAACCCAACCCCTGCAGTAACATCATCCTGCATGTCAGCCTCTGTCCTCTAAGAGCAGCTACTTGGCTGTCTTAGTGGCCAAAGAGCCTGCCAGCAGAACAGGCCAAAAGGTGCAACAACTCCTCCTCTGCCTAAACTCATCCTTTGTTAGCAGCTCAGTCCTTGACAAGCAAAACAAAGAGAGGTCCTTACCTGTGAAGTACCACTGGCTTCTCTACAGGATGCCCCAGGAGATCCTGAATACTGTCCCACTGTAAATATAACAAAGACTTTGTGTTAAAATCAGGCACAGGAAGCCTGAAGCTTTCTTAATATCTAGAAGGAGCATCATGTGCATCTGGTGGTGACACATTCATCTGTCAAATAAAATATTTACAGCAGTATTCTGTGACTGAAGCTATATTCAGGAATGAAATTATCCATTACTAGGGCTGGGCAATCCACTCAGAGTTTATTCTCATTTTTTTGTCTCAAGGTAGCTTTGAATTAATGTTATTAATATTAAAAAACCAACCAATAACCTCTGTGAGTCTTGTGGATAAAATATAGCTGGGGAAAAAAAGTGTCTCAACATGTAGCATTTCAGGGACACCTCAGAGGACAAAGCAGCTGTGGGAAACCTCAGCAAAATACTTCCTAGCATGTCTCTGCAGAGAGCAAAATAGCAGCACTGCTACCTTTCCCCAAAGTCTTGCCTTGAGTACTGTGGTCAGTTCTGGGCCCCTCAGTTTAGGAAGGACATTGAGACACTTCAATGTGTCCAGAGAAGGGCAAGGAGGCTGGGGAGAGGGCTCAAGCACAAGCCCTACGAGGAGAGGCTGAGGGAGCTGGAGTTGCTTAGCCTGGAGAAAAAGAGGCTCAGGGGAGACCTTCTTGCTGTCTACAACAACCTGAAGGGAGGTTGTAGCCAGGAAGGGGTTGGTCTCTTCTCCCAGGCAACCAGCACCAGAACAAGAGGACACAGTCTCAAGCTGTGCCAGGGGAGGTTTAGGTTGGAGGTGAGGAGGAAGTTCTTCACTGAGAGAGATGTTAGCCATTGGAATGTGCTGCCCAGGGAGGTGGTAGAGTCACTATCCCTGGAGGTGTTCAAGAGGGGACTGGACATGGCACTTGGTGCCATGGTTTAGTCAGGAGGTCTGTGGTGATGGGTTGGACTCAGTGATCCTTGAGGTCTTTTCCAACCTTGGTGATTCTGTGATTTAAGTGACAGGTTTGGAAAGCTGCACTATTTAATGGTTGGAATGTCCAGCTTTTCACCACTCTGAGCTGATTTAAGAAGCTGCAGCTTCACACACAAGGCTGAAATTAATTCAAAGCACTGAAGGACATAAATAATTCAAGTCAAAAAGCAAAGAACTGCCACTTTCAGGTTGCTGACTCCCATTTTTTCCTCTCAGCATGGGACCTGAAATTCACCAAGCAAAGCCTTCATTTGGCACCCCAGGAGCCAAGAGAGCTGCATCAACCCTGGCTGAATGTTAACTGTAGAGACATGGCTTGAGTTAAGTTTTTAAACTTAATGCAGCCCTGAAACCTGCAGCAGCAACTACCCAGAGGTCACCTTCATTTAGGTGGCAAGGTTAGCCTTTCAAAGAGTCCACTGTCATCAGGAGGTGTCACACTGGCAGTGACAACATCTCTGAGAAGCATCCCACTATAAGCACCCTGCAGAAGAAAAGTGGAAGGGCACTGGATCCTCTTATTAAATGCTGCATGGCTTCAAGAGCTATGTTCAAGAGAAAAGCTCTGACAACTTGGTCCAGAAATCTCTCTTGCAGCTAATGTTCAGCCACTTTCCACATCAGCTATTTTACTGTCACTTTCCACATCACCACTTGTACTGCTCCATTTCTACCTGCAGCTACCTTCAAATACACAGCATGCAATGACCCAAGAATTTAATTTACTTCAAGAATGCTATCAGAAATGCCTTCAGCTCTCAATACAACACAAAGGTTTCAATCACAAAGCATAATACATATTAACTTTTGGCCTTCAACTTCTCTCTTCTAAAGTGGGGGACAACTGCTGTTAGTACTTCAAGGTGCATTGCCAGGCAGTTCAGATGGTGCAAGGAAAGCATTCAGCTCTGCACACTCACCTTGCTGTATGTTGTACACGTTTCTGTCTGTGAATCAGCACTATCTGTGAAAGAAAAACCAGAAAAGCCTTTGTTTGAACACTCTCCTATAAAATCCCTCATTTTGGGAGGTCAGTTTAGCTAACAGAAGTCGTACAAGTATTAGATCACTTCATATACAAACTTGCCAGCATTGAAAAGCAACCAACATTGTCAACAACATTGATTCAATGCCATTAAAGGCTACACCTTGAGTCCTGTGTCCAATTCTGGGCTCCTCAGTTTAGGAAAGATGTGGAGTTGCTGGAAGGTGTCCAGAGAAGGGCAACAAAGCTGGGGAGGGGTTTGGAGAACAGCCCTGTGAGGAGAAGCTGAGGGAGCTGGGGTTGCTTAGCCTGGAAAAGAGGAGGCTCAGGGGAGACCTTCTTGCTGTCTGCAACTCCCTGAAGGGAGGTTGTAGCCAGGTGGGGGTTGGTCTCTTCTCCCAGGCACCCAGCACCAGAACAAGAGGAGACAGTCTCAAGCTGTGCCAGGGGAGGTTTAGGCTGGAGGTGAGGAAACAGTTCATCCCAGAAAGCGAGATTGGCCATTGGAATGGGCTGCCCAGGGAGGTGGTGGGGTCACCATCACTGAAGATGTTTAGAAGGAGACTGGATGAGGCACTTGGTGCCATGGTTTAGTTGAGTAGATGGTGTTGGGTGATACGTTGGACTTGATGATCTCTGAGGTCTTTTCCAACCTGGTTAATTCTATTCTATTGGCAACTGAAGGTGATTAAATAAACCTGCCTACACACAGCCAAGTCCCAAGCTCTAACACTATCTTTCAGCTGTTAACCTCACAGAGAAAAATGCCAAGCGTAAAAGCAATTAGATCCCTCTGCACCCTGTTACCATGCCTAGCACAGCCGCTCAGGGACAGGGCATGATGTGGCACTCATCAAGTCCAGACACTTCACGGCACTTGGAAGGAAGGTGGCTAAATTGACAGCTTGAGAGTCAAGAGCTGGCAGCCTGACAGCTAAAATGCCACTCTTTCAGAAGCAGAGACAGCAGAGAACTTGGGAATTCAACTCTACCTATATCAAACCAACTGAGGTGTGGGCAGCATTGCAGTTACACTTACGGTCTTAAAACCAAATTGCTGGTAGTTTGGAGCACTTCCATACACACTTTTGGGGAATACTGACCACTGAAAGCAGCTTCCTGAAGCAGTGGGGGTGGACCTAGACACTAAGTCAGTCAAATATAACAAATGGTCTTTGATAATAGCTCTGCTGATTTTCTACTTGCTAACTAAACACAATTTACAGCAGTGTGTCCAGGTGGCCAAGAAGGCCAATGGCATCCTGGCCTGCATCAGGAACAGTGTGGCCAGCAGGAGCAGGGAGGTCATTGTGCCCTGTGCTCAGCACTGGTTAGGCCACACCTTGAGTCCTGTGTCCAGTTCTGGGGCCCTCAGTTTAAGAACGACATTGAGACTCTTGAACACATCCGGAGAAGGGCAACAAAGCTGGGGAGGGGTCTGGGGCACAGCCCTGTGAGGAGAGGCTGAGGGAGCTGGTGTTGTTTAGCCTGAAGAAAAGAAGGCTCAGGGGAGACCTTCTTGCTGTCTGCAACTGCCTGCAGGGAGGTTGTAGCCAGGTGGGGGTTGGTCTCTTCTCCCAGGCAACCAGCACCAGAACAAGTGGACACAGTCTCAAGCTGTGCCAGGGGAAGTTTAGGCTTGAGGTGAGGAGAAAGTTCTTCACAGAGAGAGTTGTTCTGCATTGGGATGTGCTGCCCAGGGAGGTGGTGGAGTCCCCATCCCTGGAGGTGTTCAAGAGGGGATTGGATGTGGCACTTGGTGCCATGGTTTAGTAGTCATGAGGTGTTGGGTGACAGGCTGGACTTGACGATCTCTGAGGTCTTTTCCAACCTTATTATTCTATGCTTTACACTGGAAGAATCCAGTGTCTGTGCAGCTTCATCTCTGGCTGTCAATTTCCTGTCTGCAGCTGAACTACAAAAGGGAGTTAATGAAGCTGCATCAGGCACTGCCACCAGATGGAAGATGTGGGGGTTCATCATTTTTAGAACAGTTATTTACAGTTTGTTACACATCCTGACTGTAAGCTAGAGAGCAGAAAGGTGAGTGAAAAAACACACCCAGCAAACAAACTGCAAACACACACCCAGGCACATTCAAAAGAGACTCATGGTTATGAGGTGAATACAGAGAACCAGCACTGAGTGCTTTGAAGCACTGCCCAATAACCCAATGGAAATGAATTGAAAATGAATTTTAGAGGGAGGACTTTCATGTTTATTCTCCTGGCTGAAGTGCAGATCAACTTTTATATGAGCTTGTATACACAGACACAGCTTTTCTGGGTCTGTATTCCTCTACCTGCTCCAGCTGCTTTGACAGGCACAGGAGAACAGGAGAAGTGCTTTCAGGGAAAAACAATCCAAATGAAGAAAGAATCCCTGGCCAAAACCTTGCCAGCATCCAGTGTTATGGATAACCACAACACTCCTTCTCCCAGTACCCCTGTTAATTTGTATATTAAAGAACTCTGCTTCAGTCCCCATCATCTGGGCTGCATCAGGAGAAGTGTGGCCAGCAGATCAAGGGAGGTGATCCTCCCCCTCTACTCAGCCCTGGTGAGACCCCACCTGGAGTACTGTGTCCAGTTCTGGAGCCTCTATTACAAGAGGGATGTGGAGGTGCTGGAGTGTGTCCAGAGAAGGGCCACAAGGATGATCAGAGGGCTGGAGCACCTCTCCTGTGAGAACAGACTGAAGGAGTTGGGGCTGTTCAGTCTGCAGAAGAGAAGGCTCCAAGGTGACCTCATTGTGGCCTTCCAGTATCTGAAGGGGGCCTACAGGAAGGCTGGGGAAGGACTTCTCAGGATCTCAGGTAGTGATAGGACTAGGGGGAATGGAATGAAGCTGGAGGTGGGGAGATTCAGGCTGGATGTGAGGAGGAGGTTCTTCACCACGAGAGTGGTGAAGCCCTGGAATGGGTTGTCCAGGGAGGTGGTCGAGGCCCCGTCCCTGGAGGTGTTTAAGCCCAGGCTGGATGAGGCTCTGGCCAGCCTGCTCTAGTGTGGGGTGTCCCTGCCCATGGCAGGGGGGTTGGAACTAGATGATCCTTGTGGTCCCTTCCAACCCTGAATGATACTATGATACTATGATCTTCAACCAAGCAAGGTTCCCCCTGCTTTGTGGAGCTGGGCACATACTAAGGTATCTTGAGGACTTTGCACTATTCATTAGGTTGAGATTTTCAAGTGAACACAACAGACAGATTTGGTCTACAGCACACAGAGCCAACACATTCTCAGAGCTTGTTCTGATTCCCAGCTAAATCAGTTCAAAGATCAGGATTAAGCTCTTCAAGAGCAAGGTCAGCACTGAGAAGTCGAGCAGTGGACGGGACAGACCAGCTCAGACTAACACCGCCTTACAGATTTGGAGCCTCCAGGTACAAGGTGATTGATTTTAGCAGAGTGGCAGCAGTGCAGAAAATTAGTGGTGTTGCAGCTGAAGGTTTGCACAACCCTCAGCAAGCAAACAAGGCAATGTAAATAAAATCAGAACTGCCAGCTTCTCCTGAAGTGTTCTGTTGGGCTTTTTCCCCAACACTGAAATGGAAACCTACCACCCAAATTCCTCCTTTGTCTCAATGATATCGTGATACAGCTTTCAGTGTTAGCATCCTCTGATGCTGAGGGATGCAGCAGAATTCAGAACTCTAAGCATTTGGTGGTGTGCCCCCTGAAGGAGGAGAAGAGATGACCTACTCACCTCGCTTAATGACTAGTGGAATCTTGAATTCACAGCGATGGTAACTAGAAAGTGCAAATCAGAAAGCTGTTAGAGGGCAGAAAAGGCAACACCCACTGCCCAGCACAAACCCAGGGCTCTTAGCCACTTCCATGAGAAGTCACACAAGTAATAAAAAGGCAAATGAAGGAGTTAAGAGATTTAAGAAGAGTTCCCATTTCTATTTTCCACATCAAATAATGAAGCAGCCTGGGAGTGTTCTGACAGCTGCCTGGAGGACACAGAAGGTCCTCCAGCACAAATCAGACAGTGGATGGAGAAATGCTCAGCTGAGAGACAGCACTAGAGATTTCTCTATCACTTGCTTTTATCAGACATCAGTCATTCCTTCAACCATATTCATCCTCTGAAGAGCTCAGAGTTAAAGAGTGCTGAAAACACACTCAGAAGCATGAGGCTGTTTTATTTGCAATCACTAACTGAAGCAATGCCATGAAAAAAACCCAAGAGCCAACCTCCCAGGACACCCCTCTGAACACAAAGGTCTGCCTCTGGCAAGAGACTTTGCACATTACAGCTGGCTACCTTACCTTATTTACTGGTTAAGACATGCTTCACAATATAGAAACATTTAGAAGCATTCAGAAAATAATAACAAATAAATAAGATGTGGCAATAAAGATGATAGAAACCTCCAGTGCTGGGGCCCATGCTCTTTATCTATGACCTGGAGGAGGGGATTGAGTCCATCAGCAGTAAGATTGCAGATGACACCAAGCTGGGGGCAGGAGTTGATCTGTTAGAGGGTAGGAGAGCTCTGCAGAGGGACCTTGACAGGGTGGACAGATGGGCAGAGTCCAAGGGCAGGAGATTGAACACATCCAAGTGCCAGGTTCTACGCATTGGCCACAACAACCCCAGGCAGTGCTACAGGCTGGGGTCAGAGTGGCTGGAGAGCAGCCAGGCAGAGAGGGACCTGGGGGTAGTGGTTGATAGTAGGCTGAACATGAGCCAGCAGTGTGCCCAGGTGGCCAAGAAGGCCAATGGCATCCTGGCCTGCATCAGGAACAGTGTGGCCAGCAGGAGCAGGGAGGTCATTCTGCCCTGTACTCAGCACTGCTTAGAGGCCACACCTTGAGCCCTGTATCCAGTTCTGGGCCCCTCAGTTTAAGAAGGACATTGAGACTCTTGAACACATCCAGACAAGGGCAGTGAGGCTGGGGAGGGGTCTGGAGCACAGCCCTGTGAGGAAAGGTTGAGGGAGCTGGGGTTGCTTAGCCTGGAGAAGAGGAGGCTCAGGGGAGACCTTCTTGCTGTCTACAACTCCCTGAAGGGAGGTTGTAAACAGGTGGGGGTTGGTCTCTTCTCCTAGGCAACCAGCACCAGAACAAGAGGACACAGTCTCAAGCTGTGCCAGGGGAGGTTCAGGCTGGAGGTGAGGAGAAAGTTCTTCACAGAGAGATTGTCCTTTGGATTATGCTGCCCAGGGAGGTGGTGGAGTCCCCATCCCTGGAGGTGTTTAGGAAGAGACTGGCTGGGGTGCTTGGTGCCATGGTTTAGTTGATTAGATGGTGCTGGGTGATAGGATGGACTCAGTGATCTCAAAGGTCTCTTCCAACCTGGTTAATTCTATTCTCCACAGGGTTACCAGATACACCAAAGACATTTGGAGGAGGGGAGGGTGGGGAATATCCTGGGGTTCTATAAAGGAAATAAGGACTTTCCCTTGCCAGATGTTTTCAAATACTCTTTAAAAACCACCAAAAAACCAAGAGAGATCAGTTTTGGACTCACATGTTGAAGTTGTAATGACCAGGGTAATTTGTATGCAGGACAAATTTCTTCACCTTGTGAGTGTTTGCATCGAAGAGAATATCCTGTTGAAGTAAAAAGAGACAGACATGAAGTCATTTGGGTAGAGGAAGGTGGCTTTCCCCACACTAATCTGTGACTGGTTACAACAGCACCAGCAGATAGTGGTATGTGTGTGTCACAAGGGCGGTTGGGCACTGGAACAGGTTGCTCCTAGAAGCTGGAGAGGCTTTAAGCCTGGAATTGTTCAAAGCCAGCTTGGATAGGACCTTGAGCAACCTGGTCTAGTAGAAGGTGCCCCTGGAACCAGATGATCTTAAGATCCCTTCCAACCCTGAATATTCTATGACTGTATCTCATTCAAGCCAAGAGGAACCATGAAAAGCTGCATGTGAAAATGAGACTACTTGTCAATTCAAAACCACACATTCCCTCCAGCACTCACTCACAACTGCAGCTTCATTTGCTAATGTTGACAAGTTTTCTAAGGAGGCCTTGCATTTCCTGCATATTAGTTATTGGAACACTGACTACAGCAAAACAGCTCTAAGGAGGGACAGGAGAGTTGGACTATATCCCACAGCCTGGCAAGCTTCCACAACTGGTGCTGTGGCACACCTACCTCAGTTCTGTGGGCCTGGAGCAGGGATTTCTAGAACAAGAACTAATATAGCCATGCATCAGGCATGGCACAGGGAGAAAACCTAAGAGAATGCAAAAGCACAAAGTGCCCTTCATCTGCTGCTGGAGATAACCCAGAAGCCCAGCGTGGCAGGGGGTGGAAGGGACCTCTGGGGATCATCCAGTCCAACCCCTTGCTAAAGCAGGGCACCCACAACAGCCAGCCCAGGATCACAATGGCCAGCTGGGTTTGGAATCTCTCCAGAGGAGACTTGACAGCCTCTCTGGACAGCCTGTTCCAGGGTCCCAGCACTCTCAAGTGAAGAAGCTTTTCCTCATGTTTAGGTGGAACTTTGTGTTCTAGTCTGCACCCCCTGTCCTACCCCTGATGATGAAACATTACTGATTGACTCTGCTAGCTCTAGTGCTAGAGAAAAGTCAGGGCAGTTTTTCATAGCCACAGGTTCCTAAGGCAGCAATCAAGAGTCATACAGCCTTTCATTTCCCCCAGCCTATAACCTTCTGCAAAGAAGGCTGGGTGCCTACAGCAAACCTTTCCATGCATCTGTTTATGGCAGCTTCCCACTCACCACTCCAAGGGTGAAATAATTGAAGAAGTAGTCATTGCACTTCGATGGGACCTGCTTGTGGGGTGAGGGTGAATGGATTTTCATCTGCAAGAAACATGTTTCAGATGCAGTAAATAACACCCACAGAGATGAAGGCATTTGCAACACCACTACATCCCAACAAAGCTGCCTTGATCTCATCTGAAGTCATGCTCAAATAAAGAGGAGCGTTTGCTTCCCGAGAGGACCATCAGCTGCTTGCAGTGGCACAGTGACACATCAGCTTCTTTCAGCTATCTGAAGTAAAAGAGTTGCTGCTATGTAAAAAGATGAGGGAAGGATCAGAGTGTAGGAAATGATGTTACAAAAAGCAGAGCTCAAAACTCTAGGCAGCACACACTTGACAAGGCTCAGCTGGAGTCCGAGGTCGCTGCCACTTCTAGCAGGTTAAAGACAGTTAAAAGGGTATCACTGGAAACAGAAAATGCCACTTGGAATTAATAAAAATCTAAAACAAATGAAAAAAAACCAGACAAACAAATCTAACCAGATGAAAAAAACCCCAAAGCTTTTAACCCCCCCAATTCTACCCTGGTTCATCCTGGTCCATTTGAAGCCAAGCGAAGCGCTTCCGATTCATGCTGCCAGGCAGCCGAACCTCACCGGCCTTGCAAAAACACGAGCCCCGGGGTGAAGCCAAGGCAGCACTGCAGAGAGACAAAGCCCTGTGTCTGAGTGAGCCCCCTCACCTTATCTTCAGACTTGTAGAAGACTTTGTGTGGAGAGCCCAGCGTGCTCAGCACGTCCTGGCAGGAGTCCCCGAAGTACACGCAGCGCTCGAATACCCGCATCTTGGCGTCGGCTAGAACACCCGGGCCGCAACCTGAGCGGCAGAAAACACCTCAGCATTCGTCCCTCCTGCTCACAGCACACACCAGCAAGTCAATACCAAGAGCTTTGTGTTTCTCCATCACAAACCAAACAGCTGCATTCTTTAGAAATTTCTTCTAATCTCCAACCCAAACCTCCTCCTCTGGCGCAGCGTGAGGCCATCTCTTCTCATCCTCCACTTCTTCCTTGCGAGAAGGGACCAACCCCCATCTCACCCCAACCTTTCAGGGAGTTGTAGAGAGCAAGGAGGTCTCCCCTCAGCCTCCTTTTCTCCAAGCTAAACAACCCCACTTCCCTCACCAGCCCTGTTCTCCAGACCCTTCACCAGCTTTGCTGCCCTTCTCTGGACTTACTCCAGCACCTCAATGTCCTTCGTGAAGCGAGGGCGAGTTTCACAAGGTTTGGGGATTGGTTTGGCTTGCTTTCAATAGTACAAGACAAGATATACAGACCACTTTAAAACCACCTGTAAAAGCATCACAAGTAACCTGTGTTGGACTTATAAAAGTCAACCCTTCTTTTCCTGAGGGAAGCAGCAGCTCAACGCTGTGAGTGTCACCAATACCTGCAGTGAGCAGGCGAAGCCGTAAACCTGAGGGTCCAGTTCCATCTCGCAGTACATCCACGTTCTCAGCATACACATTGCCAAGGAAACAGCTGAGAGGCATCAAGGGAGCCCTGAAACCAGACAAAAACCCCCTCAGGATTCATTTCATCTTCATGTTGGCCAGTAACAAGCTGCTACCAGTTCACTGGAATGGAGCACGTGAAATCTGACAGAGCTGTGTTGAGTTCAGACTGAAAAGCAGAAGTGAAATTAAACAGGAGGATGAGAAGGGCTGGGTGGGGGGGAGAAGAGAACAGAGGAGTAAGGCAGCACTCAAATGCAGGACCTTTAATATTAGTGAAACAAACAGCAAGTTTCAAAGCCTCCAGGAACTGCAGAAGCTAGTTGTCTGGTCTAGGCTTGCTTGGTGCCATGGTTTAGTTGAACAGATGGTGTTGGGTGATAGGTTGGACTCAATGATCTCGAAGGTCTCTTCCAACCTGGTTCATTCTATTCTATTGTAGATATCACCTCAGGCTTCTCTCAAGTAAAAATGGAAGTTATACAGGTTTTAGCTGAGCTGTAGGAGGCTGATTCAATTGACTTGATCATGAATTCATCCTCAAGAAGAGGATGAAATTACAGAGGAGAGTCACAGAATGGTTTGGAAGGGACCTTAAACATCATCTAATTCCAAACCCCGTGCCATGGGCAGGGACACTGTCCTCCAAATCAGGTTGCTCAAAGCCCCATCCCACCTGGCCCTGAATGTTTCCAAGGAGGAGGCTTGTACTCCTTCAACTAGGCACAGCACCCAAATGCAGCAGAGAGGCCTTAGTGGAATGCTCCCTCTGCTCTTGGGAGGGTGAGTGCTCCAGAGCCCAAAACATGAAACCAGCTTGTGCAGGTACACCACAAACTACTCTGCTGCTTTACTAGGCAACTTCTCATTTTAATTCAATTACAGCAACATCTGGGGAAAGAACAGCCTTAAGTGAGGTATTCTGTTGAGGGTGCCCCCTCCCTGGAGGTGTTCAAAGTAGGCTGGACAGGGTCTTGGGCAACCTGGTCTAGCCTGACCTCATTGCCAGGGAAAATTATGGAAAAGAACATCTTGGGGGCAATCACTGCACACCTGAAGGATGGCCAAGGCATCAGGTCCAGCTACCATGGATTTAGGAAGGGCAGGTCCTGCCTCACCAACCTGATCTCGTTCTATGCCCAGGTGACTGCCTGGTGGATGTGGGGCAGGCTGTGAATGTAATCTACCTGGACTTCAGCAAGGCCTTTGACACCATCCCCCACAGCAAACTCCTGGCCAAGCTGTCAGCCCCTGGCTTGGACAGCAGCACTCTGAGCTAAGTTAGGAACTGGCTGGAGGCTGAGCCCAGAGAGTGGTGGTGAATGGTGCCACAGCCAGCTGGCAGCCAGGCACCAGTGGTGTGCCCCAGGGAGCAGTGCTGGGCCCCATCCTCTTTAATATCTTCATTGATGATCTGGAGGAGGGGATTGAGTCAGTCATCAGCAAGTTTGCAGATGACACCAAGTTAGGAGCAGATGTTGATCAGTTAGAGGGTGGAAGGGCTCTGCAGAGGGACCTCGACGGACTGGACAGATGGGCAGAGTCCAACAGGATGGCATTCAACAAGTCCAAGTGCCAGGTGCTGCACTTTGGCCACAACAACCCCACATGCAGCTGGCAGCCAGGCACTAGTGGTGTCCCGCAGGGACCAGTGCTGGGCCCCATCCTGTTCAATACCTTTATTGAAGATCTGGATGAGGGGAATGAGTCCATCATCAGTAAATGTGCAGCTGACACCAAGCTGGGGGCAGAAGTTGATCTGCTATAGGGCAGAAGAGCTCTGCAGAGGGACCTTGCCAGACTGCATGGATGGGCAGAGTCCAACAGGATGGCATTCAACAAGTCCAAGTGCCAGGTGCTGCACTTTGGCCACAACAACCCCATGCAGAGCTACAGGCTGGGGTCAGAGTGGCTGGAGAGCAGCCAAACAGAAAGGGACTTGGGGGTACTGGTTGACAACAGCCCAGGTGGCCAAGGCCAACGGCTTACTGGCCTCCATCAGGAATACTGTGGCCAGCAGGGAGGTCATTGTGCCCTGTACTCTGCACTGATTAGGCCACACCTTGAGTCCTGTGTCCAATTCTGGGCCCCTCAGTTTAAGAAGGACATTGAGACTCTTGCAGGTGTCCAGAGAAGGGCAAAGAGGCTGGGGAGAGGCCTCGAGCACAGCTCTGTGAGGAGAAGCTGAGGGAGCTGGGGTTGCTTAGCCTGGAGAAGAGGAGGCTCAGGGGAGACCTTCTTGCTGTCTGCAACTGACTATAGGTGAGGGTTGGTCTCTTCTCCCAGGCAAGCAGCACCAGAACAAGAGGACACAGTCTCAAGCTGTGCCAGGGGAGGTTTAGGCTGGAGGTGAGGAGAAAGTTCTTCCCAGAGAGAGTTGTTGGCCATTGGGATGTGCTGCTCAGGAGGTGGTGGAGTCACCATCCCTGGAGGTGTTCAAGAGGGGACTGGATGTGGTACTTGGTGCCATGGTTTAGTAGTCATGAGATGTTGGGTGACAGGTTGGACTTGATGATCTTGGCGGTCTCTTCCAACCCTATTGATTCTATGATTGCAAGGTGTCCCTGGACCAGGGCAAGAAGATTGGGATCTTTAAGATCCCTTCCAACCCAAACCATTGTCTGCTTTTCAGTGGGAGTGCTGCACTTTGTGTGCTGGTTTGCACATGCTCTCTAAGATCCACTGTTCCTGGGTATATTTGTCCTCTGAATGTCTTGGATGAGAAATCAAGCTTCGAGCTCTTGCCCCCATGCAGCAATTAGAGGATCCAGTAGAGCCCACCATGGCTCAGATGGGCACAGACAACAGCTTTCTCAAGTGCACTTCTTTCTAATTAGGAGCCAAACAAACAAAGTTCCCTCCCTTCTGAGCAGGAATCCAAGGATGTGTTAATGTGCTGACATTAAAACTACTGGCTCTGCAAAAACTATCACTGTGTCGCTTTAGATCAGTGTAAGCCAAAAAGGAAGAATTTACACAAGTCCTTGCCCAGAGAAGGGCCATGGGGATGCTCAGAGGGCTTTGGCAGCAGGGTTGGAGCTGATGACCACTGGAGAGCCTTTCCAAGCTCTAATCTCTGTTTCCGTGTCTTTAATGTCCATTCCAATCCAAACCATCCTATGCCACGACTTCCTCCACTACTTAACAAACTCATTCTCAAGTCAATTGAATCAGCCTCCTACAGCTCAACCAAGCTGATGTTAGAGCAACATAAATCAAACCAAGATTTGATTACCAGGTCTGAGAACGACAACGACGGAACCTCCAAAGAGGTTATTGAAAGGCATTCTGCACACCACCAAATCCATCAGAGACCCCAGCTGAACTCACAGTACAATTACACTTAGCATTCCCAAAACTCTAAGGAAATGAGGAAGGGAAAGTATACTCTAAATGGCCAGAAGAGCAGCAGCAGCTGTACATACTTGGTGTCCTGCAGGCTGTTCCCGTTGTAGATGTACATCCGTTTCACAGTTGCACCGTGGGGGATTTGCAGAGAGGCCAGACCATGAGCAAAGTTAGGCTGTGGGGACACACAAGTCATTCCTGTTACACACCAGAGGAGAAGCACAAACACAGCATACAGGCTGGGGTCAGAGTGGCTGGAGAGCAGCCAGGCAGAAAGGGACCTGGGAGTACTGCTTGATAGTAGATTGAACAAGAGCCAGCAGTGTGCCCAGGTGGCCAAGAAGGCCAATGGCATCCTGGCCTGCATCAGGAACAGTGTGGCCAGCAGGAGGAGGGAGGTCATTCTGCTCTGTGTTCAGCACTGGTTAGGCCACACCTTGAGTCCTGTGTCCAGTTCTGGGCCCCCCAGTTTAAGAAGGACATTGAGATGCTGGAAGGTGTCCAGAGAAGGGCAACAAAGCTGGGGAGGGGTCTGGAGCACAGCCCTGTGAGGAGACGCTGAGGGAGCTGGGGTTGCTTAGCCTGGAGAAGAGGAGGTGCAGGGGAGACCTTCTTGCTGTCTGCAACTCCCTGAAGGGAGGTTGTAGCCAGGTGGGGGTTGGTGTCTTCTCCCAGGCAACCAGCACCAGAACAAGAGGACACAGTTTCAAGCTGTGCCAGGGGAGGTTTAGGCTGGATGTTAGGAAGAAGTTCTTCCCAGAGAGAGTTGTTGGCCATTGGGATGTGCTGCCCAGGGAGGTGGTGGAGTCCCCGTCCCTGGAGGTGTTCAAGAGGGCACTGGATGTGGCACTTGGTGCCATGGTTTAGTAGTCATGAGATGTTGGGTGACAGGTTGGACTTGATGATCTGTGAGGTCTTTTCCAACCTTATTGATTCTACGAGTCTATGATACTCTTACCACTTCAGGTGAGTCTCTAGCCAAAGACAAGGGAGAAACTACCACCAAACTCCACTGCTAGGTGGTGTTTCTTTAAATGAGAGCACTGCTGGGGTGAAATGCTCACTGGTTTTCCACCAAAAGATGGCACTAGTCTAACAAGCAGCCATTGGCTTTGCTGAGCTCCAAGCTGTCCTGGTTTGATCACTGCCAACTAGCAGTGTAGAAGTATTTGCACCTTATGTAGGTGCTAAGAAATTAGCTAAGCTAAAGGCAGGACTTTTTTATCTCCCTCTGCATTAAGTTCAGCCTTTTCCCATTTCTACAGGTTTCCAAGTTGCCTTCAGCTGACAAAGACTTGCTCCTGAAATAGATTTTGCCCTCTCCTTATCCAAACAATGTGACAAGCTTGTGGTGCTAGGGATTCTGAGTGTTCTCCTCACATAGGAAGCATCTGAAGGAGTCAGATTCCTTCTTACAGAGCCTGTTCCCTTCCACTCTCAAAAAGACTCAAGGCTGTCAATGCACTTTGCTGGCACTCAACATAAAAGAAGTTAACTTGGCCACAGGCAGTCAATTGATTCTACTATCAGTGAATTTGCAGACTACACCAAGCTGGGGGCAGGAGTTGATCTATTAGAGGGTGGGAGAGCTCTACAGAGGGACCTTGCCAGGCTGGACAGATGGGCAGAGTCCAACAGGATGGCATTCAACAAGTCCAAGTGCCAGGTGCTGCACTTTGACCACAACAACCCCAGGCAGTGCTACAGGCTGGGGTCAGAGTGGCTGGAGAGCAGCCAGGCACAAAGGGACCTGGAGGTACTGGTTGATAATAGGCTGAAGATGAGCCAGCAGTGTGCCCAGGTGGCCAAGAAGGCCAATGGCATCCTGGCCTGGATCAGGAATAGTGTGGCCAGCAGAGAGGTCATTGTGCCCTGTGCTCAGCACTGGTTAGGCCACACCTTGAGTCCTGTGTCCAGTTCTGGGCCCCTCAGGTTAGGAAAGATGTTGAGATGCTGGAAGGTGTCCAGAGAAGGGCAACAAAGCTGGGGAGGGGTCTGGAGCACAGCCCTGTGAGGAGAGGCTGAGGGAGCTGGGGTTGCTTAGCCTGCAGAAGAGGAGGCTCAGGGGAGACCTTCTTGCTGTCTGCAACTCCCTGAAGGGAGGTTGTAGCCAGGTGGGGGTTGGTCTCTTCTCCTAGGCAACCAGCACCAGAACAAGAGGACACAGTCTCAAGCTGTGCCAGGGGAGGTTTAGGCTGGAGGTGAGGAGAAAGTTCTTCCCAGAAAGAGAGCTTGGCCATTGGGATGTGCTGCCCAGGGGGGTGGTGGAGTCCCCATCCCTGGAGGTGTTCAAGAGGGCACCGGACGTGGCACTTGGAGCCATGGTTTAGTAGCCAGGAGGTGCTGGGTGACAGGTTGGACTTGAGGATCTGTGATGCCTTTTCCAACCTTATTGATTCTATGAAAACCAAGGTGTGCAATATGCAAACTGATAGCCTTTAATGGGACATCACAGAAAGGAAACAATGGTTTGGCCTAAACTTTTTAACTCAGAGCAAGGACTTTCACTGCTGTAGGTATTTAGAAGGAAGCTTCCATTACTCAGCAAATCTAGAGCTGCCTGATTTCAGTCTGTCTGCCCAGAACCCCCCAGAGACAGCTTTCTAAAGCAGTCAGACTTCAGATTGCTTTAACATACTCATGCCTTAGCACCAGAGGAAGATTCTCTAGAGCCACTAAGTGCCCATGCCATATATATACTTCATTTCACAACAGAAACACCACAAGCAGGTTTTCATGGTCTGCTCACCTGCAGGTTGTGGGGAAAAAAAGAAGTTTAAAAAGCACCAAAACAAACTCCAAGGTCTTCTTCACTTGGTACTTTTAAACATGCAGAGGTCACCCTGCTTTGCTAACCAGCTGAGCATTCCTGCCTGATCCTCTCTGAACCTGAAAGATCTTGCTGCCTTCAAATTTCCTTTCACTGTCTGCACTCTTTCCTGATGTCCCACTCTGAAAGGCTCCACAAACATTCATCTTCCCTGGAGGCTGTTTCACTGTTTCCTAAGCCATCCCATTTCTACCTGTTTCTAATCCTGAGGTGAGATTTGCCTTTACACTCTGTGCAAACATTTCACTAACCCCATGTGAGCAACTAGATGAAAGACTTGGAGAAGGCAAAGCTATTTTCTCCACTGCACCATCCCTGAGAAGCACACCACATCCTTCTCAGAGCATACTCACACCAAGCTGTCTGGAACCACCCCTAGTTATTTTTAGAGAGCTGAACCACAGAGCAGAACAAGGCACACAGATGCAGTGGCTAAAATTGATTCTAGCAGGTTTATTTTAACATCTTTTAGTTTTAGGCAGTCAGCAAGGAGCTGGACTTGGTGAGCCTTATGGGTGCCATCCAGCTGGAGGTATTCTATGATCTTTTCAAACCTCCACTATAACAAGTGACACTTAGCTCAGCCATTTCATAAATCCCCTGGGAACCCTTGCATGAAAAGCAACTGTTCTGTTGGGACATCCTTTGGCTTTTTAGGTTTCCAGGTACACAATTATCACCATATCACAGTACATGAGAGGTTGGAAGGGACCTCCAGAGATCATGAGGTCCAACTCCCCTTCCAAAGTCTCTGAAATCCATCTGACCCTTACTACTGCTATATAGAAAGTTTTGGCTTGGAAGGGGCCTTGAAAGGTCATCTACTTCAACCACCTTGCTGTGGGTAGTGACAACTTGGATCTGGATGAGGGGATTGAGTCCATCATCAGTAAATTTGCAGATGACACCAAGCTGGGGGCAGGAGTTGATCTGCTGGAGGGTAGAGAGGCTCTGCAGAGGGACCTCGACAGGCTGGGCAGATGGGCAGAGTCCAAGGGCAGGAGATTGAACACATCCAAGTGCCAGGTTCTGCACATTGGCCACAACAACCCCATGCAGAGCTCCAGGCTGGGGTCAGAGTGGCTGGAGAGCAGCCAGGCACAGAGGGACCTGGGGGTACTGGTCGATGGTAGGCTGAACATGAGCCTGCAGTGTGCCCAGGCAGCCAGGAGGGCCAATGGCATCCTGGCCTGCATCAGGAACAGTGTGGCCAGCAGGAGCAGGGAGGTCATTCTGCCCCTGTACACTGCACTGGTTAGGCCACATCTTGAGTCCTGTGTCCAGTTCTGGGCCCCTCAGTATAGGAAGGAGGTTGACTTGCTGGAGCGTGTCCAGAGAAGGGCAACAAAGGTGGGGAGGGGTTTGGAAGACAGCCCTGTGAGGAGGGACTGAGGAAGCTGGGGTTGCTTAGCCTGGAGAAGAGGAGGCTCAGGGGAGACCTTCTTGCTGTCTACAAGTCCCTGAAGGGAGGTTGTAAACAGGCAAGAGGTTGGTCTCTTCTCCCAGGCAACCAGCACCAGAGGACACAGTCTCAGGCTGTGCCAGGGGAGGTTTAGGCTGGATGTTAGGAAGAAGTTCTACACAGAGAGAGTGATTGCCCATTGGAATGGGCTGCCCGAGGAGGTGGTGGAGTCACCATCACTGGAGGTGTTCAGGAGGAGACTTGATAGGGTGCTTGGTGCCATGGTTAGTTGATTAGGTGGTGTTGGGTGATAGTTTGGACTCTATCTTCAAGGTCTCTTCCAGCCTGGTCTGGTCTGGTCTATGCTATGCTATTCTGTTCTAACTTCCATTAGCCCAGGCTGCTCAAAGCCCCATCCAACCTGGCCTTGAGTAACAGTAACTTGCCTGAACATAGCCATGGTTTAGTAGTCATGAGGTCTTGGGTGACAGGTTGGACTTGATGATCCTTGAGGTCTTTTCTAACCTTACTGATTCTATGATTAAAGTACCAGGCTGTGACACAACAACACATGTCATCATGGTGGCTATTTTCCCCACTTGGTTTTAGCTCTTTCATCTGCTCTTTTTTCATTTCAAGACCATACAGCACATTCTTTTTAACTTATAAGCCTAAATAATGCAACTGAGAGCATTTCCATCCTCACACAACACAAGCTAGACTCTGGTTAGGATAGGTAGACATCACTGAGCACCTAGACTTGTTTCCACTAGCAACAGTGACTTCCAAAGGCTTCAGAGAACACTGTAATGTGCTTGAGCATTCACTAATTCATTGACTATTTGGTGCACATGCAAACAGGCATTAGAGATAAAGCTCATTCATTAGACTTCCTAAAAGCACTCATCCTGAAGGGCACTTAAGATGAAAAAGCATTTTGCTAACTCTGTCCCAGTTCAGTTGCATAATCACTTTGAGGAGATTCAAAAACATCTGATAAAAGAAGAAGAGCCTCCCAGCAAACTGCTTAATATTTATGCATTGGCATAGGCAGCCCTCTTATTTTTAGAGGAGTCCTTTCAACAGCAGCACTGCTAGTCCCAGTCCAGGATGCAAGCAAAGCCTCTGCCTTCTGCCAAAAGGGAGACAATTCTTAATGCTGAAATGGTCACACAGCACAAACAAGAGCACAACTGAGGACTTCAATTCCTTCCCAATTGCTGGTTTCTTGTGCTTGGAGGCAAGGCATGTTGCAGGTGATGTTTTGCAAGTACCAGAGAGGTTAAAAACAACAAGGACTATGCATTAAGCAAGAGGGATTGCTGACCTCATACTTCGGAGTTTCAGTCCAGGAGTCTAACTGAAAAGAAAACGACAGTCCTCTGAAATTGAGGTGAAAGAGTTGCTCAGCTGAATTATACACTGAAAGGGAAAAGAAAGGAAAAACAGAGTTACCAAAAGAAAAGAATCCCCCCCCCCTTCAGATCTAACAGCGTTTTCATCACCCCCATGAACATGCTACATCAAGATGCAGGAGGAGCTCAATTGCAAAGGGCAGTAATGGTGTTATATTTAGTGTGCTGCAGTAGAACACAGCAATAAAGAAACTTCAGACTCATTAGAGCTGCCTGTGGAAGCCTGCAGGCACTAAGCTAGCCCCACTGATAGGATTTGTACAATAGAACACCATCAATTATACCTTAATAGCCCTGAAGTAGTTTAAACAGCCACTCTTACACAAAATAATTCTGCTCACTGTCATATGAAACGCTTGTAAAGCCAGCAAGTCTCAGGCAGATGTGCCCAGCATGCTGATAAATGCTGTATTTCACACCACTACAAGTTCATAGATCCATGGATTCATGGCATCATAGAGGTCATCTAGTTCCAACCCCCCTGCCATGGGCAGGGACACCTCCCACTAGCCCAAGCTGCTCAAGGCCTCATCCAACGTGGCCTTCAACACCTCCAGGGAGGGGGCATCCCCAACTTCCCTGGGCAACCTGTTCCTGTGTCTCACCATCCCTCACTGTCAAGAATTTCTTCCTCATCTGCAATCTAAATCTACCCTCAAGCTTCAATCCATTCCCTCTCATCCTATCCCTACAAGCTGTGGTAAAAGTCCTTTCCTGGCTTCCTTGTAGTCCCGTTCAGGTACTGGAAGGCTGCCCTAAGGTCTCCCCAGAGGCTTAGGTGTTCAAGAGGGGATTAGATGTGGCACTTGGTGCCATGATTTAGTCATGAGGTCTGTGTTGAGGGGTTGGACTTGATGATCTTTGAGGTGTCTTCCAACCTTGCTGATTCTATGATTATCATCTCCAGGCTAAACAGCCCCAGCTCTCTCAGCCCATCCGCTCCAGGCCCTGACACTTTCACCTCTCCTCCCAATCAGAGCTCCTGCTTGCAGACCCTGTGTGCCACCTCTGCTCCTGAGCAATAGAGCACAAGGAAGAAATACTCTACAGACATATTTTCAAGGATAAAGACAGCATCAGCAGGAGTACCAGCAGAGCAGGCAGCTCACACCACAAGCAGGAATAAATAAGCACACACACAGCTGCCATCACGTCACGAGATGTCCTGATTTACTGCAGCAAGTTGCACACCCCCAACTATAACCATCAAGAGAAGACACCCCAGTACTTTACTTGAACAAGACACACTGGTTTGTGGGTTAAAAACAATCTGAGGAGACTGGGAGCTTGGGAACATTTCTGGGGATTGATGCTACCAAACTCCAACCTGTGCCTGGCAGCTGCTGGGGGCAGGAACACAGTGTTCTCATAACACACAGAAGCTGGCTCATTTGCAAAAGCACTTTGAAAACAGCAGAGAAAAACAAACCCCAAAACCCACACCACTCCAAGAAACACTCCAAGAGAAGCTGCTTTCTTCCACTTGAACCCATGCAGTGCTACAGGCTGGGGTCAGAGTGGCTGGAGAGCAGCCAGGTGGAGAGGGACCTGGGGGTACTGGTTGACAGCAGCTGAACATGAGCCAGCAGTGTGCCCACACAGCCAAGAGGACCAATGGCATCCTGGCCTGCATCAGGAACAGTGTGGCCACCAGGAGCAGGGAGGTCATTGTGCCCTGTACTCAGCACTGGTTAGGCCACACCTTGAGTCCTGTGTCCAGTTCTGGGCCCCTCAGTTTAGGAAAGATGTTGAGATGCTGAAAGGTGTCCAGAGAAGGGCAACAAAGCTGGGGAGGGGTCTGGAGCACAGCCCTGTGAGGAGAGGCTGAGGGAGCTGGGGTTGCTTAGCCTGGAGAAGAGGAGGCTCAGAGGAGACCTTCTTGCTGTCTACAACTCCCTGAAGGGAGGTTGTAGCCAGGTGGGGGCTGGTCTCTTCTCCCAGGCAAGCAGCACCAGAACAAGAGGACACAGTCTCAAGCTGTGCCAGGGGAGGTTCAGGCTGGAGGTGAGGAGAAAGTTCTTCCCAGAAAGAGAGATTGGCCATTGGGATGTGCTGCCCAGGGAGGAGGTGGAGTCCCCATCCCTGGAGGTGTTTAGGAAGAGCCTGGATGAGGCACTTGGTGCCATGGTTGAGTTGATTAGATGGAGTTGGGTGATAGGTTGGACTTGATCTCAAAGGTTAACTTGGTTAATTCTATTCTATTCTAAAGGAAATTGCTCCAATGTGCCCTTTTTCCCCCCTTACAATTTTATAACTTCAATGACATAGAAGAGAGAGAGAATTAATACAAATGTTGTATTTTTTTCCCTTCCCTCCAAGTGCCTTTCAAAGCTTCAACTTGAGACACATGTCACAAGATATCTGGACAATGCCAAATGGCCCAGGACAGGCAAATAATTAGAGTTGAGCAATAAGCATGAAGCTTTCAGAAGTCATCCTTTGCTTTTTCTGCAGAAAGTGCTGGAGAAGAGCATTTTCCCTGCTTGTCACTCAAAGGAAAATGTGGAGGGAGAGGGAAATGTGGTGATCTGCAGGGAAATTACACAAATCTCTCCCATGATAAGTTATGAGACATCTTTTCCAAAGCCTTCAGCCAGCTGGAGAAGTGTTTTTCCCCTAGCCCTGCCAAGTGTGATATCTGATTATATAAATCACATTGGTTCCCATCCCCTGCAATGTTTGTTGATGTCTAGGCTCAAAGGGCAAGGAGTGGTTTCATCCTTACCCCAAGCTCTGTCCTGTCTCCCTCCAGGCCCTGTGTCCCCAGCATGCACCTGAAGAAGGTAAGCCAGCTTTTAAATGATGTTTTATTTTAACAGGTTGGACTTGATGATCTCTGAGGTCTTTTCCAACCTTATTGATTCTATGTATTTACTACACAGGTACCTCACAGAATGATTCCACTGAGAACTGCTGACAAGAGCAAAAAGCCTGCTGCTTTGCTGCTGCCCTCCAGGTGAAGGGAGGGAGAGAGTTTGCCTTCCAGGAAAACAGCAGGGTGTGACCAGCTGGGGAATGTTGCTGTAGAGGAGGGGACGAAGCCACAGGCAGCAGCAAAGCCACAGCATGGACAGAGTCCAGACAACAGCAGAGGCAGATCCAAAAGCCAAGTGTTCCTGGTATCAAGCACAAGGCTTTCCTGGCACTCCAGGGGAGCCAAGAGCAACCTCTGAAGCCTTAGTGAGAAGACAGGAACCTCTCCATCCTTGCAGGGTCATGGTGGCAGGAGGGAAGGATGTTTTCATACTTCTGCTTTGAGTTCAGTTCAATCCCACAGCGCACGCCGAGTGGCACTGGGGCACACGTCCGCATCCAGGAGGACTCCACACAGGATGTGATTTCAACAGCACCTCTGGCAAGAGCAAGCCTTTCCCAGCAGGGGGGCAGGTCAGGGAACCATGGGAATGTGGGATAAACAACAGCCTTGGCTAGGAGGAAGCTACTGACCTCCAAAGTGGTCATATTTCAATCAAGTCTCATGACAAACCAACATTAGCCATAAACTAATGAAGCTGGTTGCAATTTTCCTGATGACGCCTCAGTTCCTCAAGCCACTCATGTGGCCAACCCAGAACTGCTCACCAGCTTCCACACAAAACCACTGCTAACCTCCTCAAAGATGTTTTGAAACTACCACTGTGTCCTCTTGCAGGAAAAGTCTTGCTGCAACCACCTTGGGTTTAAGTGGGAAAAAAAGCCCAACTTTCTGTTGGAAATGGTGTCCAGTTCTGGGGCCCTAAGTTTAAGAAAGATGTTGAGATGCTGGAAGGTGTCCAGAGAAGAGCAACAAAGCTGGGGAGGGGCCTGAAGCACAGCCCTGTGAGGAGAGGCTGAGGGAGCTGGGGTTGATTAGCTTGGAGAAGAGGAGGCTCAGGGGAGACCTTCTTGCTGTCTGCAACTCCCTGAAGGGAGGTTGTAGCCAGGTGGGGGTTGGTCTCTTCTCCCAGGCAACCAGCACCAGAACAAGAGGACACAGTCTCAAGCTGTGCCAGGGGAGGTTCAGGCTGGATGTTAGGAAGAAGTTCCTCATAGAAAGCAAGATTGGCCATTGGGATGTGCTGCCCAGGGAGGTGGTGGAGTCACCATCCATGAAGGCGTTTAGGAAGGGAGTGGATGAGGCACTTGGTGCCATGGTCTAGTTGATCAGATGGTGTTGGGTGATAGGCTGGACTTGATGATCTCAAAGGTCTCTTCCAGCCTGGTTAATTCTATTCTAAATTCTAGCAGAGGTCAACAGAGATAAAACACAAAATGCTTGTAAACTTTAAGGGCTTGCATTGGGGTTTTAGAGGAGTATTGGTAAAGGAAAAAAGGGATGGCTCTGTCACATCTTCATTCATGGCATTTGGTATTTGCTCACAGTAAGAGGAAGGTTTCTCTCCCCACCTTTCTCTCCCTGCCTGAAATCCTTGTGTAAACATTCATCATCATTGGATGTCAGGAACAAGTTCTTCACCATGAGGGCAGTGGAACACTGGAACAAGTTGTCCAGGAAGATAGCTGAGGCCCCAATCCTGGAGGTATTCAAGGCTCTGAGCAACCTGATCTAGCTGAGGATGCCCCTACTTAATGCAGAGGGGGTCGGACTAGATGACCTTTGGAGGTCCCTTCAAACCCAGCCCAGTCTATAATTCTCTCCCTCCCACAAGCTGAAAATTACTGGAGTTGGCCTTTTCTGCTTCAGAAATCACAAAAGAAAAGAAAGAGTTAGCAGAAACCTGCACTGCATGATGCAGTTCAAACTGTTTGTGACAGGCAACCTGCTACAGAGAATTTCCTTCTAAGGAGGCTATTCAGGGAAGACACCAAATCTCCAGGGAGGAAACAGAATAAGCAAATGCAGTGGTGAAATGGTGAGAGGCAAATGGTTTTAACAAACCTGTTTCACCTATCTCCATGTCACTGGATGAAAAGATGTTAGGAAAAAGAAAAGCTATCAGCAGATGAAGCAAGTCTGCTAGCTTTCTTCATTGAACGTGCCAGGCACACAAGAGCCTGCAAATTCAGCAGGAGGACCTGTGGTGCCAAAGCATGTTTGCAAGGGCTTGCACAGGCTTTCACCCAGCAATAAGACACACTACTCCTAATCACAAGCAATGCCTGCAGCTGGGTATCTATTCTTATGGTTCCAAATATCACAAGATCTAAAGATTTGCAAATAAACCACTGCCACAATAACAGAACCAGGGCAAACTGTCAACCACCTTCACCCTTCCTCAATCCTAACCAATCTCTTCTTCCAGATGAGATCTAACTACAGAACTCAGAGTTCCTGCCCCAAAGGAACTATTAATTCTGCTCTGGGGAGACCCCCACCTTGAATACTGCAGCCAGTTCTGGTGCCCAAACCATCACATGAAGGGCACAGAGATGCTGAGCCCAGGGGAGGGCCACAAAAATGATCCCAGGGCTGGAGCACCTCTGCTATGAGGATAGGCTGAGAGAGCTGGGGTTGTTCTCACTGGAGAAAAGAAGGCTCCAGGGGGACCTTAGAGCTGCCTTCCAATACCTGCAGGGATCCTACAGGAAGGCTGCAAAGGGACTTTTCATAAAGGTGTCTAGAGACAAGCCAAGAGGGGATGGTTTGAAGCTGAGGAAGAGCAGGGTTAGACTGGAGCTGAGGAAGAAGTTCTTCAGTACAAGGGAGGTGAGACTCTGAAATAGGTTGCCCAGGGAGGTTGTGGCTGCCTCCTCCCTGGGGGTGTTCAAGATCAGGTTGGATGAGGCCTTGAGCAGCCAAGTCTAGTTGAGAGGCATCCCTGCTCAGGGCAGTGGGGCTGGAGATGATCTCTGAGGTCCTTTCCAACCTAAGCCATTCTGTGATTCTATGATTAAGATCAGGAGCAAAATGATGTTTAGAGATGCCAGATCTGGTCCTTGGAGTATTACAGCTAGAAATCCTCCCAGGTTCATTTGTCTCCACCAAACATGCATCTACCAAAGCAGGCTTTTAGGCAGTGATGTTACTTTAGCCACATGCCCCTCCACAGTTAATAAATCCTGCTCTGTAATGTGCAAGAGATGTTCTGCAGAGAGCAGGGATATGCAATCCCCATCCATCACAGAGCACACCAGCCTATTTGGGAGCAGCCTGGCTACTGCAAACGGACTGGGTTAAGCTAAAAATAGACAATTATGCTCCAAAAAGGGTACCTTGCCTAAACAAAGTTAATCTGCTTCCTTGTTATGCCAGTTGGTGCTCCATTTACTTCAGGCTCCTCAGCAGTTTAATTAGAAATATCCTCTTCAACTTTTCACCACTGGCTTCTTTTCATCACCTAACAACCCCCTGAAATACACTCTCCCTTTTCCTATGTACACAAGGAGCTTGGTCCTGCTGCAGAGGTGGTAGACAGCCAAGGAGCTGTGCAAGAGTCAGAGTGGGTTCAGCCAGGCTAATTAAATGTGTCCTGGTCATGCTGCATGATGCCTGGCTTGACACCTCCCCAGTGCTTCCAGTAATAGGAAGAAGGCACAGAGAGGTGCAAGGCTGTTATATACAGGCTCAGACTTGCCCCTGCCCTGGCAAGGCTGTAGCAATGTTCTCAGAGCACAGAGCCTAAACAAGCAGTGCTCTGCACAAAGATCAGCTCAACTGTCTGCATGTTCACAGTACCACAGAATACTTGATCCCCAAGGGCACTTGAGAGCTGACCATGTGTAAGAACATGCAAAAACAGCAGCATCAACAAAAACAAGGTCAAGAGTTGCTGGGACTGGCAGTTCAAAACTGATTATTAATGCTATCTGAAGACACTACCCTGTGCCAATGACTCTCTGCCTCACTGTTTCCCTTCAAGGCCATTTGCAGCATACTTTACATGGCATTCCAGCTGTAAGAATAGAACCCTTCTGCAACACAACTTCAGATCATTTGACAACAGATGCGTCTACACATTTCTCTAAGCAAACATACAGGAAAGGCTTCCTAGAAGCCAGTCTGTGACTTCAGCTGTGCATCTCAGAGATACTTTGGCTTACCTCCTGGATGTGTTGCTCCAAATGACTGATCAATTTGTTCTATGGTTGGAGCAATTGCCTGAGAGTTAAAATGGACACCACTGAAAAAGAAAACCAAAGTGAATCTGCCTTAAGGATATCAAATGGATTCCACAAAATGTTTAGTGCAAATACCATGTTCAGAGGGGAAGAGGTCTCCAAGGCTGAAGGAGAACAGGGCTAAATTTAACCCAAGTGTTCTGCTCAAGGAAGTAGAATTATCTAAAGCCTTGTTAAGAAAATAACAACAACAATCAGCCCAAAAACCATGAATTCAAGATGGAAAACAATAAATAGGAGAGAAGCTAGTCACTGGAGGCAAGAAGTAATCATAGGAAGTCTAAAAATCACTTACCAATATTTTAACTTCACCTTAGTCAAGTCATAAACTTCAATCACCTGAAACACAAGGAGAGAAGAACATCACCACACTTCACACATTTCAGAGGCAAGCTCTTGGCAAAAGGGGGGAAAAGAAAACCCCCAAGCAAACAAAACCCATCAAAACCCAGCTCTCCTCACCCTGAAGAATGCCTGTGCAGGGTGCACTGACTGCACTGCTCTGACTTCCCAGCCCTTCCTAAAGTCAAAGATGAGCACAGCAGGACTCAGCAGCAGAAGCCCATTTCAATACCAAATAAAAAGACATCTAGCAGCCTCTGCAAGCATTGCAGAGGATAAAGAAGCAGCCCACAAAGAATCAGACAGAGCTGCAATGCCTACTTCTGAGATTCATTAAATATCTCAGACCTTATTGACTATTCCAAGGAGCTCTCTTCTCTCTCCACAGGCAATATTGGCCTCAGAGCCTTCCTCCTGAATACATCAACATGCATCTGGGATTGACTTCATGTGGTTTTCATGGGGCTGTTACTGATTCTTGAGACTAGACTGGGGTTTAGCATCAGAGAAGGGTTTAGGGCAGAAGGGACCTTAAAGATCATCTGGTTCCAACCCCCCTGTCACGGGGAGGGACACCTCCCACTAGCACAGGTTGCTCAAGGCCCCATCCAACACAGCCTTGAACACCTCCAGGGACAGAACATCCACAACCTCCCTTGGGCAACCTATTCCAGTGTCTTCCCACCCTCACTGTAGATCAGTAACCATGATCAAACATCAGCTTCTTCCCCCTGTGCCACTATGCCAGCAGCAAAACCACACAGAGCATATCAGAACTGCTGCAAAGAAGCAGTGCTGGGCCCCGTGGCCTTTAATATCTTTACTGATGATCTGGATGAGGGGATTGAGTCTATCATCAGTAAGTTGGCAGATGACACCAAGCTGGGGGCAGGAGTTGATCTGCTGGAGGGTAGGAGAGCTCTGCAGAGGGACCTTGCCAGGCTGGGCAGATGGGCAGAGTCCAAGGGCAGGAGATTGAACACATCTAAGTGCCAGGTTCTGCACATTTGCCATAACAACCCCAGGCAGTGCTACAGGCTGGGGTCAGAGTGGCTGGAGAGCAGCCAGGCAGAAAGGGATCTGGGGGTACTGCTTGATAATAGGCTGAACAGGAGCCAGCAGTGTGCCCAGGTGGCCAAGAAGGCCAATGGCATCCTGGCCTGCATCAGGAATAATGTGGCCAGCAGGAGCAGGGAGGTCATTCTGCCCCTGTGCTCAGCACTGGTTAGGCCACACCTTGAGTCCTGTGTCCAGTTCTGGGCTCCTCAGTTTAGGAAAGATGTTGAGATGCTGGAAGGTGTCCAGAGAAGGGCAACAAAGTTGGGGAGGGGTCTGGAGCACAGCCCTGTGAGGAGAGGCTGAGGGAGCTGGGGTTGCTTAGCCTGCAGAAGAGGAGGCTCAGGGGAGACCTTCTTGCTCTCTACAGATACCTGAAGGGAGGTTGTAGCCAGGTGGGGGTTGGTCTCTTCTCCCAGGCACCCAGCACCAGAACAAGAGGACACAGTCTCATGCAGCACCAGGGGAGGTTTAGGCTGGATGTTAGGAAGAAGTTCTTCCCAGAGAGAGTTGTTGGCCATTGGGACGTGCTGCCCAGGGAGGTGGTGGAGTCCCCATCCCTGGAGGTGTTTAGGAAGAGACTGGATAGGGTGCTGGGTGCTATGGTTGAGTTGATTAAATGGTGTTGGATGATAGGTTGGACTCAATGATCTCAAAGGTCTCTTCCAACCTGGTTAATTCTATTCTAAAGTGGTTTTTATTGCTTTGTATGATCCTCCAGCAAATCCCTGGCAGGTTGAGAAAGGACTCATTCTTCAACTAGAGAACACCACAGAATTCCCCAGGGAGCTTGCTGCCAACTGTGGCTTCAAAGCCTAAAAATATCACCATCTAAGAAGGAAGTCTTGGTTTTGGGAGCTGCCCAGCAAACAGCCCTAAACACAAGCAACTTCCAATGATGAAACCACTCCCTATAAAGGAAGAATCTACATTTACTGGAGCACTGTTGACTCATAAAGAGCTGGAAGGCTTCTCTGAAGCACTCTGTTCATGAAGCACCCCCCCACCACCACACATTTCAGGAGTCAAGCAAGAAGCACAGCACAAAGCAACTAACAAATGATCATTCTGGTAGAAGCAATGCTAAGAGGAGCAAGCAACTTTCACTTCTTAAGGACACCTTGAGTGATGCTTCTTGGAAAAGCCTAATTAGCCACCATTTGAATTCAAACACTTGGAACTTGGCCAGGAACTTTGCACAGCTTGTACAAATCCACACCAAAAAGGCAGCTTTTAAGGGCAGCTAGGAAGGATTTTAATCTTTTTTTTAGAATAGAATAGAATTAATAAGGTTGGAAGAGAACTTTGAGATCATCAAGTCCAACCTATCACCCAACACCATCTCATCAACTAAACCATGGCACCAAGCACCCCAGCCAGTCTCTTCCTAAACATCTCCAGGGATGGTGACTCTACCACCTCCCTGGGCAGCACATCCCAATGGCCAACAACTCTCTCTGGGAAGAACTTTCTCCTCACCTCCAGCCTAAACCTCCCCTGGAACAGCTTGAGACTGTGACCTCTTGTTCTGGTGCTGGGTGCCTGGGAGAAGAGACCAACCCCCACCTGGCTACAACCTCCCTTCAGGGAGTTGGAGACAGCAAGAAGGTCTCCCCTGCACCTCCTCTTCTCCAGGCTAAGCAACCCCAGCTCCCTCAGCCTCTCCTCACAGGGCTGTGCTCCAGACCCCTCCCCAGTTTTGTTGCCCTTCTCTGGACACCTTCCAGCAACTCAACATCTTTCCTACACTGAGGGGCCCAGAACTGGACACAGGACTCAAGGTGTGGCCTAACCAGTGCTGAGTACAGGGCCCAATGACCTCCCTGCTCCTGCTGGCCACACTGTTCCTGATGCAGGCCAGGATGCCATTGGCCCTCCTGGCCAGCTGGGCACACTGCTGGCTCCTGTTCAGCCTACCATCAACCAGTACCCCCAGATCCCTTTCTGCCTGGCTGCTCTCCAGCCACTCTGACCCCAGCCTGCAGCACTGTGTGGGGTTGTTGTGGCCAATGTGACCTTGTACACCATCCTTTCCCCCCATAAAATTATGGGTGGGGGAATTCACTCCCAAGCACAGAACGAAGTTCTGCAGCAGCTGCTGGAGAGCATGAAGAACTCTCCTGAAACCTGCTGATGGTGGAAGAGAGGAGGACAAGTCAAACAACATGCAGCTGTGCACAAGGAGTTACACAGGACCCAAATGAGAAACACCCTGAGAGCAGCCCACAAGCAGCAAATTTGCCACCAGCCCCCTTCCCCTGCATGCTGCAAGGCTATTGAAGTCCACATGCCTTTTATTACCAGCAGAGGAAGAGACAAGCACAACTCAAAAACATCTACAGGCAGTCAAAAGACCTAAAAAAGTATTTGTGGAAAGAAGTATCACAGAATGGCTTAGGTTGGAACAGACCTGAGGCACTTGATGCCATGGTTCAGTTGATTAGATGGTGCTGGGTGATAGGTTGGACTTCATGATCTTGAAGGTCTTTTCCAGCCTGGTTAATTTGTTCTGCTCTTGTTCTATCATCTACTCCAACCTCCCCACCATGGGGAGAGATGACCCTCAACTAGACTTGGCTGCTCTAGGCCTCATCCAACCTGATCACCCCCAGGAAGAAGGCAGCCACAACCTCCCTGGGCAACCTATTTCAGAGTCTCACCTCCCTTGTACTGAAGAACTTCTTCCTCAGCTCCAGTCTAACCCTGCTCTTCCTCAGCTTCAAACCATTCCCTCTTGGCCTGTCTCTAGACACCTTTATGAAAAGTCCCTTTGCAGCCTTCCTGTAGGATCCCTGCAGGTATTGGAAGGCAGCTCTAAGGTCCCCCTGGAGCCTTCTTTTCTCCAGTGAGAACAACCCCAGCTCTCTCAGCCTATCCTCATAGAGGAGGTGCTCCAGCCCTGGGATCATTTTTGTGGCCCTCCCCTGGGCTCAGCATCTCTGTGCCCTTCATGTGATGGTTGGGGCACCAGAACTGGCTGCAGTATTCAAGGTGGAGGTCTCCCCAGAGCAGAATTAATACTTCCTTTGGGTCAGGAACTCTGAGTACTGTAGTTAGATCTCATCTGGAAGAAGAGATTAGATTGGAAGGCAGCTCTAAAGTCCTCCTGGAACCTTCTCTTCTCTAGGCTGAAGTCATGAAAGCCACATTGAAGAGACACTCCAAGAGGCCACAGCACTAGAGCAGGGTTTAATTTCCACTGCAGAAGCCACACTGACAATAGGATTAACGTGATTCCATGTGCAGATCAAAACAGGAGACCAAGGGCTGCTCAGTGATGGCTTTGCTACACAGGCAGCTGCTTTCAATTATGAAAAGCTGATGCTTTGTCACAGTCACTTTTGGTAACTACCACTGAGTAAGCCTCATAAAAACCTTCACATAGCTGCTAGCCAGGAGCCAGTGCTGTGAAACCCAACTCCTTCCCCACCTCAGAGGGACAGTGTGAGAGAACCTTGCTGCTGCAATTCAGAAGAGTGGTTGCAGAACCTGGTCCTGGACCTCCTCTGACCACAGCTCAAACATAATGTACTTCCAATCATTGAATTGTTTAACTTGGAAGAGATCATAGAATATTAGGGGTTGGAAGGGACCTCTAGAGATCATCCAGTCCAACCCCCCTGCCAGGGCAGGAGCACCTAGAGCAGGTCCCACAGGAACACAGCCAGCTGGGTTTTAAATGTCTCCAGGGAAGGAGATTCCACAACCTCTCTGGGCAGCCTGCTCCAGGGCTCTGTCCCTGAAATCTGACAACAAAATTGCTGAGTCCTGAAGAAGCAGCTCTGCTGCTTTCCCAGCAGGGCTAGAGGAGCACTCAACTTGCTGGCTTTTCCTAGTGAAGTGTAGAAGTGTCCATGCAGTACAACATTGGTAACTGGCCTGGCTGGGAGTCTGGCCTGGGGAATTCCTGAGGACAGTGCTTGCCTTTGTTTCCTTGCAGAAGAAAGGCAGCAGTCAAACCCAGAAGCAATCTTGGTACAATCTGGTCAGGGGGAGAGAAGTCTGCAAAGTGGGACTGCATTCACACAACCACAGAGCACAGGGGGCTGGAAGGGACCTCTGGAGATCATCCAGTCCAACCCCCCTGCCAGAGCAGGAGCACCTAGAGCAGCTCACACAGGAACACAGCCAGCTGGGTTATGAATGTCTCCAGGGAAGGAGACTCCCCAAGCTCTCTGGGCAGCCTGCTCCAGGGCTCTCTCACACTCACAGTGGAAAGCTTTTCCTTCTGCTCCTGTGGAATCTCCTCTGCTCCATCTTGCATCCCTTGTCCTGTCATTGGACATCCCTGAGCAGAGCCTGGCTCTATCCTCCTGACACTGCCCTGCCCATCTTCAGCAACATGAATGAGGTCACCCCTCAGGCTCCTCTGCTGCAAGCTGGAGAGCCCCAGCCCCCTCAGCCTGTTCTCATGAGGCAGATGTTCCACTGCCTTCAGCATCTTTGTATCTCTGTGCTGGACTCTCTCAGGCACTTCCCTGAGGTCCTTCTTGACCTGAGGGGCCCACAACTGGACACAATATTCCAGATGTGGCCTCACCAGGGGAGAGCAGAGTGAACCTCTCTCTACCTGATAACAACAACCCTTCCAATACACCCCAGGATAACACTGCCCTTCTTGGCTAGGGGGGCACCTTGCTACAGCTTTGCTCCTGTACCAGCTTCTTCAGATCTATCAACTCCTTGATGTAACAGCTTGAGAAAGATTGATATACAGAAGTGTATTAGAAACCCAACACACAGCAAGGAGAAAAACCCTCCTGATTTTTCCAGTTTTGCTGCTGAGAAACACTGAAAATAGAATCATAGAATCAGTAAGGTTGGAAAAGACCTCAAAGATCATCAAGTCCAACCTGTCACCCAACACCTCATAACTGCTAAACCATGGCACCAAGTGCCACATCCAATCCCCTCTTGAACACCTCCAGGGATGGGGACTCCACCACCTCCCTGGGCAGCACATCCCAATGGCCAACAACTCTCTCTGGGAAGAACTTTCTCCTCACCCCAAGCCTAAAGAGTTCTATCCTCTTAAAAACAGACATCACTTCTCCTACACAATTCCTTAACAAGGCCTCTTGCACTTCTGAACTGATCCCATACAGCTTTCTGAGCACTTCTCCAAGTGTTTCATAGCTCTCTAAGCATCTCCACGGCTTCACTCTTCCTGGTTAAACCCAAGCCCTCACCAGACCACAACATACCAGAAGAGATTGCTTCCTGCCTGTTTAGTTGTTTGTAACAAAAGCACATAGCAGAAGGGTTGGGGTGTTTGGTTTTTCCCATTCTTGCTTTAAAACATGTTATGGAGAATAGACCAGACTAGACCAGACCTTTGAGCTCATCGAATCCAACCCATCACCCAACACCATCTAATCAAATAAACCTTGGCACCAAGCACCACATCCAGCCTCTTCCTAAACACCTCCAGGAATGGTGACTCCACCACCTCCCTGGGCAGCACATTCCAATGGCCAATCTCTCTTGCTGGGAAGAACTTCTTCCTAACATCCAGCCTAAACCTCTGTGCTGGACTCTCTCAGGCACTTCCCTGAGGTCCTTCTTGACCTGAGGGGCCCACAACTGGACACAATATTCCAGATGTGGCCTCACCAGGGGAGAGTAGAGGGGCAGGAGAACCTCTCATGGCCTACTAACCACAGCCCTTCTAATCCTCCCCAGGATGCCTTTGGGCTGCTTGGCCATCCACCAGGACCCCCAGGTCCCTCTCCTGCACTCCTTTTGTTAAGTGTAGTGCAAGTTTAATTTAGTAGGGATGTGTGCATTGAAACTTTGAGCAGCCAGGTGGTGTTAACAAAAATCTTTAGGGCAGTTTTGATTTTCTATTGAGGGGATGGGGGGGAGGGGAAAACAACCCCAAAGTAGAATCATAGAATCAATAAGGTTGGAAAAGACCTCAGAGATCATCAAGTCCAGCCTGTCACCCAGCACCTCATGACTACTAAAGTATGGCACCAAGCACCCCATCCAGTCCCCTCTTCCTAAACACCTCCTGAAGGGAGGTTGTAGCCAGGTGGGGGTTGGTCTCTTCTTCCAGGCAACCAGCACCAGAACAAGAGGACACAGTCTCAAGCTGTGCCAGGGGAGGTTTAGGCTGGACGTTAGGAAGAAGTTCTTCCCAGAAAGAGAGAAGTTGCCCATTGGGATGTGCTGCCCAGGGAGGTGGTGGAGTCACCATCCCTGGAGGTGTTCAAGAGGGGATTGGATGTGGCACTTGGTGCCATGGTTTAGTAGTCATGAGGTGTTGGGTGACAGGTTGGACTTGATGATGTCAAAGATCTCTTCCAACCTGGTTAATTCCATTCTATTCTATTCCCCCAGCTTCAAACCATTCCCTCTCCTCCCACCACTAGACACCCTTATGAAAAGCCCCTCACAAAAACAACCCTCCCCCCCGTCACTCCAGAATGATTTCATGAGCAGACCCAGCACAGGGCAATCACAAACTGAGCTCTGGCAAAACAGAAAATACAGAAGCCCTGGAGGTGTTTAAGCCCAGGCTGGATGAGGCTCTGGCCAGGCTGATCTAGTGTGGGGTGTCCCTGCCCATGGCAGGGGGGTTGGAACTAGATGATCCTTGTGGTCCCTTCCAACCCTGAATGATACCATGATACTATGATCTGTCCCACCCCTGAGCTCCATTTGAAGTGAAATTTGCTCCTCAACACAGGGATTCCTATAGTTTGTGTGAAAGAAATTTGGAGACAGAAAAAACACAGCTACACCATGGGGCTGCAGGCTGCTCCTGGAGAAAGGAGGACTTCCAGCAACTGCTAATTGGAGTTGCTACTCACTTGGAGCATAGAGAGAGCTCAAGCTCCAGCTGATGCCACACTGCTGCACTCAGCCATTTTTCTGACAAGGCCCTAGGCTGACATTTTGAAGAGAGACTTTCTGCTGTTGGTTTTACTGGAGACATGAGTGAGCAAGGGGAATAAGGCTGCACCTCCTACTGTTCCAAAGCTTGGCAGAGCTGGGTGTGAGCACCAAATTCCAGACTCAGCTACAGGGTAAGCATTCCCTGGGCTTTTTTAGCATCACATTTAGCCTCACACTTCTGGTTTCAAATGCTAAGCAGGATGGCAGTTAGAGCAACTCACTCTCACCCAATTAGCCAAATCAACACCTTTGCACTTCCAATCAGAGAAAACTCAGCAGGACAAGCGAGAACCACACTGACAATTGTTCAGCACAGCTGGTCCTGCCAGGACCACTGTGCATAATTGAAGCTACATATGGGTAGCTGAAATGTCTCAGTTAAAGCTCTTCAAAATTCTTTACTGACCTAGTCACATCTCTCCAGCCCCACAGCCACCCATTTTGTATGGGTGACCTGTTCCACAACAGGTCTCCTGTGAACACAAATGCCAGGAGAGCTCAGCATAGAATAGACCAGGTTGGAAGAGACCTTCAAGATCATCACATCCAACCTATCATCCAACACCACCTAATCAACTAACCCATGGCACCCTATCAAGTCTCCTCCTGAACACCTTCAATGATGGTGACTCCACCACCTCCCCAGGCAGCCCATTCCAATGGGCAATCACTCTCTCTGTGTAAAACTTCCTCCTGACCTCCAGCCTAAGCCTCCCCTGGCACAGCCTGAGACTGTGTCCTCTTGTTCTGGGGTTGGCTGCCTGGGAGAAGAGACCAACCTCTGCCTGTCTAGAACCCCCCTTAAGGTAGTTGTAGAGAGCAGTAAGGTCACCCCGAGCCTCCTCTTTTCCAGGCTAAGCAACCCCAGCTCCCTCAGCCTCTCCTCACAGGGCTGTGCTCCAGACCCCTCCCCAGCTTTGTTGCCCTTCTCTGGACACCTTCCAGCATCTCAACAGCTTTCCTAAACTGAGGGACCCAGAACTGGACACAGGACTCAAGGTGTGGCCTAACCAGTGCAGTGTACAAGGGCAGAATGACCTCCCTGTTCCTGCTGGCCACACTGTTCCTGATGCAGGCCAGGATGCCATTGGCCCTCCTGGCTGCCTGGGCACACTGCAGGCTCATGTTCAGCCTATCATCAACCAGCACCCCCAGGTCCCTCTCTGCCTGGCTGCTCTCAGCCACTCCGACCCCAGCCTGTAGCCCTGCCTGGGGTTGCTGTGGCCAATGTGCAGAAGCTGGCACTTGGATGTGTTCAATCTCCTGCCCTTGGACTCTGCCCATCTGTCCAGCCTGTCGAGGTCCCTCTGCAGAGCCTCTCTACCCTCCAGCAGATCAATTCCTGCCCCCAGCTTGGTGTCATCTGCAAATTTGCTGCTGATGGACTCAATGCCCTCATCCAGATCATCAATGAAGATGTTAAAGAGCACAGGGCCCAGCACTGATCCCTGGGGCACACCACTAGTGCCTGGCTGCCAGCTGGATGTGGCACCATTCACCACCAAACCTGCCCTTTCTTTAGCACCTCAGTCACACACAGCACCCCTGAGAGAGGCAGATCAGCACCTGGTCACTTAAAAAGCACAGAACCAAAACTGCTGGGCTGAGGACTGGCTGCAAGAACAAAATCCTGTCTGGAACCAACTGAAGTCAGTGCAAGAAGCTGCTGCTCATGACAGACAGGGAGAAATCATGCACCCACTGCTAAGCAAGAACCTAAGTCAGCTGAAGAGAGTAAGAGGAAGGCAGTTTACTTTGGAAAGTAAAATGGCAGCATGGATAAAGGAACAATCTGGGCAGAAAACAGCACTGTCTGGCTTGCATTCATCAGTGATCTGATTCCAAGTCTTCTGCTCAGCTTTAGTCATGGCCTTCCACAGCTTCTGCTGCCACCTGAGACAACACAGCCACCACAGGACCATCATACCCCTATGACACTCTTACAGCCACAGGACAATGTTAAAGTGTCTCAAGCCTGTAAACCAAGACTCAATCCCCCCAGGCACAGAAATGCAGTTCATTATCATGAGAGAGCACTATACCCAGCACATAAAATGTCTAAAGAGCTCTGTTACAGGTCAGTGCATCCAAAGGCTTTGGTTTGCAGCGTTTTGCCTGCAGGAAAGGTGTTTCATTACCTTAAGTCTCTGATTGAAAGCATCAAACAGCAGTTTGATTCCATCCTGAGTCAGGTTAAGGATGAGGTCATGGCTAAGAGGTGACTGTAAGACACAAAGAGAAGACAAAGCTGTTAAGCTTTTAAGTTCAAGGCTCCTTTGTTTAAGGTCTCTATCACCGTGGAAGTGCCAATTGGTTAGTCTGGAAGAACAAAACAGCCCCAGAAAACAGCCACTTGTTGGTCAACAATAAGCAGAACAAAAACACACTCCTGGCCAAATCTCTCAGCTCCCTTCTGAAAACAAACAGAAGGGGCTGTGTGAGGTCTGCACCCTGCAAGAGCTCCCCAAGGGGCAGCTGTCCACAACTTGAAATAGAGGGGGGGAACCCAAACCCACCGAACAAAACACCTTGAAAATTAACAGTCCAAGAGACACCATGCAGGGACAGTCTGCTGCCTTCCCGGCATGTAAAAGTAGCAGCCCAGCTCATCAGGCCCCACATCAGAAGCCAGCAGACAGTGACAAAAAAGATGGGGAGAGGGTTTTCCAGGTCAGGAGTCAAAGAGTGTCCCAGTCTCTTTCAGGCCTCATAAGGAAGGCTTCAGACTCTCATGTTGTGAATTTAGGTTTCCTTAGTTACTGTGGATCATAACAACCAAGGGCTTCATTTGCAGTCTGCTGGAGTCAATAGGAGACATTCCACTGGCTTCACTGGTGTCTGTACAGGCTCCAGGCCATCCCAGTGGGCTGCAGCACTCCTGTACCAGTACAATCCACAGATACAGTCAGTTGGCCTCAATTCAGCTGTTTGATCATGTACCATCTAAAGCACATTTGCCTCACAAAGCTCTACCCTCCACAACTGTCTCCTCAGAAGGGGGGAAAAAAAATGCTGGAGGACAGGCAGGCAGCAACAGTCATGCCCTAGAATTGCACCAAGCAGTTATCTAGCACAAAGCAGGATGGGGGTGGGACATCTGGAGCTGATACAGGCTTTTCATGGGGGCAGCCACACCACACAGCCCTTCTTATGAACCAAGCATAAGCCACCTTGCCAATGTGCCACCTTCCCCTTTTCTGACAGTCAAAACACAGACCTTCCTCCAGCAGAGCAGAGATCTTCACCCCAACCTTCCTCACATTGTCTTCCAGCCTCGATGATTTTTCTGTGTGCACTGCCACCCCTCCCCAAATCACCTATTTCAGTCATCAGACCTTGGACTCCATATTGCCAGGTCACAACAAGCCACAGGGCTTTCAGTCCCCTCTGAGGCTGATTTCTCATTCCCTTTGATCACTCCAGTAGCCTCTCCTGAGGCAAGTTCAGTTTGAGCTCATCTTTCTTGAGCTGATGTGCAAGCTGTCTCCTAAATGAAATCTTCACAGCACCTGGCATAATGGCATCAATATTTTACCACTGCTGGCAAATTTTTATCACACCACGTAGGACTGAAGCAGCAATACAGCCACGAGCCCAAGAGCAAAAGCTCCAATGTGGATCCTGCTAAGGCTTCTTTAGAAATCATTTGTAAGCACTATTTAGAAAGGCCACAGGCAGAGCAAAAACCATGGGTGATGGTGCATTTAAATACACCAACAGAATTCTGATGGGAGGTACAAGTCAAAGTGCAAGGTCGTGCCATATGGGTTGGGGCAACACCAGGCACAAATCCAGGCTGGGTGCAGGGTGGGTTGAAAGGAGCTCTGAAGAAAGACTTGGGAGTGTTGGTTGATGGGAAGCTCCCCGTGAGCCAGCAGTGCCCTCACATAGGCCAGAAAGCAGCTGTGTGCTGGGCTGCAGCAAGAGGAGTGTGGCCAGCAGGGTCAGAGAGAGGATTCAGCCTCTTTACTCTGCTCGACTGAGAGCCCACCTCCAATCCTGCCTCCAGTTCTGGTGTCCCCAGCATAAGGAGGGCACAGAGTCCAGAGGAGGCCACAAAGATGATCAAAGGGCTGGAACACCTCTGCTATAAGGATAGGTTGAGGGAGCTGGGGTAGTTCAGCCTGAAGAAGAGTCCAGAGAAACCTTAGAGTTGCCTTCCAATAGCTGAAGGGATCCTACAGGAAGGCTGCAGAGGGACTTCACACGAGGGTATCTAGTGACAGGACATGGGGGAATGGTTTGAAGCTGAGGGAGAGCAGGGTTAGACTGGAGCTGAGGAAGAAATTCTTCAGTGCAAGGGTGGTGGGACTTTGGAATGGGTTGCCCAGGGAGGTTGTGGCTGCCTTCTCCCTGGGGAGTGTTCCAGGCCAGGTTGGATGAGGCTTTGAGCAGCTGAGCCTAGTTGAGAGGTGACCCTGCCCACGGCAGGAAGGTTGGAGTAGATGATCCCTGAGGTCCCTCCCAACCTGCACCACTGCACCTTTCTTTGATATGCTCTGCATTCTACTGGCTTCTGAGCAGAATTTTCACAAGTTCATCCCAAATGTGCAAGTACTTGGGGGGGGGGAACCCAACACCAAACATCTGAGGGAAGAGTTGATAATTAGCACAATAAACAGCTTCTGGCCTGTGCTGCTGTATTTTCTGATGGATAAAAGAAAGTTTCAGGTTTAGCTGATGTGACTGAATACACAAAACAGAACCTCAAGTATGAAGGATGATGCCAGGAAGCACCAGGAGAGTCCTTGCTGAAGGAAGCCACTCAGATGTGCAGTTATGCTGCTAATCTATATAAAGCTGCAGGGAAAACTTATCACTAAGCAACCTCAGTGACAAATCCAGAGGAAGAGGCTTAGGAAAACACAGAAAGGCAATTAAGCACCCACTTAAACTGCCAGTTTGGGCATCCCATTTATGTCAAGTTAAAAAGAGCCACAGGCAGAGCTAATTGTGCTTAACTGTCACATAAAATGTTGAGAGGAAATACTGCAGCCAGTTCCAGGATGGGAAGTTCAGCATTTTAAATGCCACAAATGTAACATTTGGTCATAGAATTGTCAGGGTTGGGAGGGACCTCAAGGCTCATCTAGTTCCAAGCCCCCTGCCATGGGCAAGGGCACCTCACACTACAGCAGGTTGCTCATAACAACATCCAGCCTGGCCTTCAAACCCTCCAGGGATGAGGCTTCCACCATCTCCCTGGGCAACCCAGAGGAAAGACATTGATAGCTGTGCAGGTTTAGAGTTTAGCTTGCTAAAAGTTGAGCATGGCAAAGTTGATTTGAAGCTTAAACTCTTTCAAGGATTGCAGCAGTGGCTCTCTGTGCCATGATGCTCTGCAGGAGGGTGAGGATACAGCCAGAGTCTGCTGCAGGCCCTGAATGGCACATGGGAAGTGGAATAACACAGAGAAAAATTATCAGCAGCACAACTGTCCCACACAGCTGAAAAAAAACTACTTCTGTTGGGCTATGTTAAACAGATTCTGACATTTATTTCAGCTTGGAGAGAAAAAAAAAACACTAAACCCTGTAGAGAGAACTAAAAATCCAGTGGACATGGTCCAGAGCAGCTTCCCAGCTTGCCCTAACCTGGCTTTCTAGCACTGGGCCACTAATCCTTCAGTGACTCTACCAACCTGAGAGAAACAGGAATCTGATCATTTTGGCTAACCAAACCCAGAAATAACTCTGGAACACACAGTGGTTAAGCAAAGCTGAAAAACCTCCAGAGCATCCAAACCCCAAGGAAGGTGCTCCCTGCCAGCCAGATGCTCCGAAGCGTTACGGACAAGGAGCAAGACTTTCAGCTGGCAATTCAGCCACTGTAAAACTCACAAAGCTACAGCATGTGAAACCAAAAAGGATAAATTTAATTATAGGAAATATGTAGCCAGCAGCACACAGCAGAGTTGAGCCTCTTCCTTAGCCAGGGCTCCCTGCAAACCCGTGAGGCCTCAGTCGGTATTCAGACACAAAGTGACGTTGAGCAGACTTTGCCTTCATCCTGATGCAAAGGTCTGCAGTGCACAGGCCATCAACATCATCTTCTGATCACAGAATCAATAAGGTTGGAAAAGACCTCAAGGATCATCAAGTCCAACCTGGCACCCAACACCTCATGATTAACTAAACCATGGCACCAAGTGCCACATCCAATCCCCTCTCTCATCACAGACGCTTGGAGAGTCACAGCCCTGCTTTGCCCACCTCCTCTTTCCTTCCACTTTGTCATAGAATCATCTTGGCCAGAAAAGCCCTCCAAGATCATCCACCCACCACCACCACAGCCATTAAACCACATCCCCAAGTGCCATGACCACTTTTCTTGAACACCTCCAGGCATGGGGACTCCACCACCTCCCCGGGCAGCCCGTTCCCAGTGCCTGATGGTTCTCGCAGCAAAGAAATTCTTCCTCATTTCCAACCTAACCTTCCCCTGGCACCATTTCAGGCCACTTTCTCTTGCTCCATCACCTGATACTAGGGAGAAGAGACCCACCTCACTCCAAGCACCTTCCATGGAGCTGTGGAGTGTTGCACTGCCTGTGGAGGAGCAGCCACGCTCCACTCACCTGCTCACTGTAGAGAACCTGGACGTTTTTGATGATGCGACAGTGCTTCTGAAGGATTGCTACAGCCTGAGCCAAGGGCATGCCTGTAGATCAAAACACAAAGACACTACTTCAGCTGGGAGACCAGCTTCCAGTGGTTTGCAACAGAAAGGTTAGAGATGAGGCAAGAGCTGTCATCAGCAGCAAACAGCAGGTTACAACAGGAAGGTATGCAATCGGCAAACAAGCTGACCTGACTCACGCTATCAGCACAGATGTGGGGTTACAGACAGAGAAGTCATTGTTTATCCACCAGCTGGTTAGGCACAGAGGAAAGAAAAGGCTCTCTAGCCACAGCCTTCAACTGCAAAGCTCAGGCAGAAAAAGCACAGCACTTTCTACAATCCAGACACAAAATCATCTGCTCTTTGGGGTTGCCTGTCTGCTAAGTGATGAAACAGCCTGAACCAAACACCACCAGATGTGGGGAGGGCACTGCTCTACACCACACCATCAGCAGGCTCCTGCAGCTCTTTGAGATTGAACACATCCAAGTGCCAGGTGCTACACATTGGCCACAACAACCCTATGCAGAGCTACAGGCTGGGGTCAGAGTGGCTGGAGAGCAGCCAGGCAGAGAGGGACCTGGGGGTGCTGGTTGATGGTAGGCTGAACATGAGCCTGCAGTGTGCCCAGGCAGCCAGGAGGGCCAATGGCATCCTGGCCTGCATCAAGAACAGTGTGGCCAGCAGGAGCAGGGAGGTCATTCTGCCCCTGTGCTCAGCACTGGTTAGGCCACACCTTGAGTCCTGTGTCCAGTTCTGGGCCTCTCAGTTTAGGAAGGAGGTTGAGTTGCTGGAACAAGTCCAGAGAAGGGCAACAAAGTTGGTGAGGGGTCTGGAGCACAGCCCTGTGAGGAGAGGCTGAGGGAGCTGGGGTTGCTTAGCCTGCAGAAGAGGAGGCTCAGGGGTGACCTCATTGCCCTCTACAACTACCTGAAGGGAGGTTGTAGCCAGGAAGGGGTTGGTCTCTTCTCCCAGGCAGCCAATAGCAGAACAAGAGGACACAGTTTCAGGCTGCGCCAGGGGAGGTTCAGGCTGGAGGTCAGGAGGAAGTTAAACAGAGAGAGTGATTGCCCACTGGAGTGAGCTGCCCAGGGAGGTGGTGGAGTCACCATCCCTGGAGGTGTTCAGGAGGAGACTTGACAGGGTGCTTGGTGCCATGGGTTAGTTGATTAGGTGGTGTTGGATGATAGGTTGGACACAATGATCTTGAAGGTCTCTTCCAGCCTGGTTTATTCTATTCTATTTTATACCACCCCTGTATCAAGCTTGATAAAGCACTGAGCAGTTCCATCAGATAGCTGTAAACAATGACACAGAGCAGTGATTCTTCTCAGACCCAAGAGGCCACATCAGCTGCTGATGCAGCCACATGTGTGTCAAGGAGGGAACTTTATCTGCTCAGTTTATAGACGGGATAAAGGTGCTAAACAATTTGGTTCAACTCAAGGAGTACATTTAACCTCCTAACAACTCCAACAGCTCTTGTCTTTGGCTGAGCTTCCCCCCACCCCCACCCTGCAGCATCTCTCTTATCTTGACAGCTATACATTTTTGGAAGTGGAACAGAACAACTGATTCAGCAGAAAGAATGGCACCACACCATCCCACCCTTTGTCACACTTCAAGCCTTTGTTGCCTTTCCAAAGGAGAGGGGAGCCTGCTCTTGGATTCCTAGCAGGCCTTTTCATAAAGAGAGGTTAGGAGCTCATAACTGAGAAGTTTCATTTCCTTCCTAATAGCTGCAAGTCAATTTAGATCTGACATTCTGTTTGCACTCCTTGCTCTGTGCCTCTCCATCTCTAGTTTTCAAATATTAAGCAAGCTGCCTTTGGGAAAATTGACCATGGGACTTGAAGTGTATTTAGGGAATCACAGAATGGTCTGGGTTGGAAGGGACCTCCAAAGGTCATCTAGTCCAACCCCTCCTGCAGTCAGCAGGGGCATCCCCAGTTAGATCAGGTTGCCCAGGGCCTCATTGAGCCTCACCTTGAATATCTCCAGGGATGGGGCCACAACCACCTCCCTGGGCAACCTGTTCCAGAGTTCCACCACCCTCATGATGCAGAACTTGTTCCTAACATCCAGTCTAAATGTGCTCTGCTCTAGTTTGAAGCCATTGCCTCTCATTCTATCACTGCAGACCTTTGCAAACAGTCTCTCTGCAGCCTTTTTGCACCCCCCTTCAGGTGCTGGAAGGCTGCTCTTTGATCTCCCTGGAGCCATCTCTTCTCCAGGGTGAACACCCCCAGCCTGCCCTTGTAGCAGAGGTGCTCCAACCCCCTGATCATTTTCATGGCCCTCTTCTGGGCCCACTACATCAGGTCCATGTCCTTCCCATACAGAAGGCTCCAGACCTGGATGCAGTAGCCCAGCTGAGGTCAGGAATGGTTCAGGCACTCACATTTTTAGTTACTAGCTGCACCTCCCAGAATATACACCATGTTGCAAAGCACCTTTTAGATATTAGCTACTAGACCAAGGTGAGAAAACTCCCTCCCTGCCTCCTCCTCTCCATAGAAACATAGAGTGTGACACCTACCCCCACATCACCCTAGGCACTGCTTGAATGTAACCCCAACATAACACTGGAAGGGAAAAAGAGATCATTTTCACTGTCACACTAAACTACATGCCTGTTGTGCTCATACTCTGCAGATTTCCTGCAATGAGGAAATCAAGCTTGGGCCAAAACAGAGAAAAGGGTTTCTAGGTCAGAACCACATTGAAGCCATTTATAAACACCACATACAACTGCTGCTGGGAAAGTGCTCTTCATGTCAGCCTGCTCAAACCAGGAGAGTCAGAAACCCTTGGGGTTTGTTTTATTTTCCAGACTGAAATGCTGCAGCAGGAGATGATACAAGAATTCTTTTAACCAGGGTAATGCATTCAACATGCAGAGCCAGGCAATAAAGCAGCCCTGCTTCCTATCACCTAGGAAATGGCAGTTGCCTTGCAGCCCAAGTGCTGGGCTGTGCAAAGACAGTTCTTTTGCAGCAGGTATTTTCAGGATGGAACAGGCACACCAATAATAGCAAGAGGCCAAGATCAAAGATGCTGCTGGGAGAGTTTTCACATTTCTTAACCTAGGACATAAGTTGAGTTAAAGAAAAAGGCAAAGATGCTTTAAAAGTACAAAGGCACTAATTTTAGGAGACCTGCAGAAATGAGACCACGGACTCTTCAACCAAAGAAGCAGCAAAGGCTGAAGCACAGCCAGCTGACAGCATCTATACCCCAAGGGGAAGCATCAGGAGCAGGTAAGGTTTCAGTGACAAAGCCTGTGGTTAAAGGAACTGTGCACAAACACCAAGCTCAGTTTGTAGCCCGATGTAAACTGATGCAATCTGGGCTTGCTAAGTGTGCAAACAGCTGGCTCATGTGACTCCCTTACTCAGAGCTTTCCCAAGCTGCAAGCAAGTGGACATGGACTGATTTTGTTCAGTTTCCAGCCACTCAGAAAGCAGCAGATTTTGCCACACAGTTGCTTAGCAAAGCCAAGATGAGCAACTCAAGTTCTGCAAGAGCAGCGCCACAGCATCTCAAACGTGTGGAGGAGACAGTATCCTCCCTCTGCCTCCATCAGCAGACAGCCAAAGGAGGACTAAAGGAACTGGGTTATTTTCCCCACCCTTCTCACACACACACACAACACCCCCTTTTCCTCAACATTCATCAGCCTTTGCAGTCAAAGAGGAAAACAAAGAATTCTTTTTTCCCCCTGCTCAGCAGTCAGGGGGGGAAGGGGGAAGCCAACACAATTTCCAGCACATCACTCACTCAACCAAACTGAGCCACAGCAAGCAACACCCACAAAGATCAGTGCTAGGCCTTGGCTGTCACAAACACCTCCCTTCTCTAAATGCTGGAGTGGTGCAAGTGGCTGAAGACTCCTCTCACATACACTGGTCATAAACAACATGGCTTGGAGAATTAGAATAAGAATAGACCAGGTTGGAAGAGACCTTTGAGATCATCAAGTCCAACCTAGCACCCAACACCATCCAATCAACTAAACCATGGCACCAAGCACCCCAGCCAGTCTCTTCCTAAACACCTCCAGGGATGGGGACTCCACCACCTCCCTGGGCAGCACATCCCAATGGCCAATCTCTCTGGGAAGAACTTCTTCCTAACATCCAGCCTAAACTTCCCCTGGCACAGCTTGAGACTGTGTCCTCTTGTTCTGGTGCTGGGTGCCTGGGAGAAGAGACTAACCCCCACCTGGCTACAACCTCCCTGCAGGGAGTTGCAGACAGCAAGAAGGTCTCCCCTGAGCCTCCTGTTCTCCAGGCTAAGCAACCCCAGCTCCCTCAGCCTCTCCTCACAGGGCTGTGCTCCAGACCCCTCCCCAGCTTTGTTGCCCTTCTCTGGACACTTTCCAGCATCTCAACATCTTTCCTAAACTGAGTGGCCCAGAACTGGACACAGGACTCAAGGTGTGGCCTAACCAGTGCTGAGTACAGGGCACAATGACCTCCCTTCTCCTGCTGGCCACACTGTTCCTGATCCAGGCCAGGATGCCATTGGTCCCCTCCCCAGCTTTGTTGCCCTTCTCTGGACACATTCAAGAGTCTCAATGTCCTTCTTAAACTGAGGGGCCCAGAACTGGACACAGTTACTCTATGCTAAGACTGTGTCTTGAGGGGCACAGGGGTAGAGAAATGAATAAACATTCATTGACTTTATCGACAAGAGAATAAAGGAAGCACACAAGAAAATCCAAGAGGAGATGAATTGTGACCAATTGTCTAAGGGGAAGTGAAATTTAGTAGGAAAAGAAAGTCTAAAAGGCAAGGGAAATTAAAGTGTGCCTTAGAAATGATACATCTCAAAGGCTAATAACACAGCTATAGGCACTGAAGAGTAAGTGTTTAATTGTTCCCTTTTGAAACAGCAGGAATGTACCCCAAGAGGGGCAGTGACACAGGTACATAATTGAAGACAAAACTCAGCCCTGGTTAAATGTTTTTGTGCTCTGGTCACACAGTGAGTCAAGGCTGGAGCCAGAAACAGAATCCAAAAACTCATGTAAAAAGTTTTCCTGGCATTTCCCCTCAGTCATCTCCACTGTGGGCACAATACTGGAAGCCAGAGTCAGCAGCAGTTCAGGAATACTGCCATTAGCCCTGCTCAGAGCAGAGCTAAACAAACCCTGCTGGTGCTGGCAGCCAGGATCCCATTTACAGCAGCACTCCCAACCTCGCCACCAGCAACGCAGCCAAGCCCAGCTCCAGCAGCAGGGACCAGGTTCATCCAACATCAGGAGCACAGGACAAAGTGAAGGATCTTAATACCTCATCAGCCTCCTGCTCTGGAGCAGCAGGTCATGCTAATTATACATTAGACATCACGTGGTGGCTATGTTTACTCCAAGCATTACAGCCCCGTGCCCTCCCTCTTGCATCTCTCCCTCTGTGTGTACACAGAGAGACACAGATCACAGCTTGAACCAGGAGACTGCACTCATGGGCTCCTTGGGGTGGTGGGGGGCTCTTAGGAAAATCAAAATCATCTTCTCATTGGGTTATTTTTTTTTTTCTTGCTGAGGAGAACAGAGGGAAGGTTGTGCAGACTGGCAGGGTGAATAATTCCAGCTTGCTTCTCATGTTAGGTAACAGAGGCACTAAAGGCTAGCAGAAGGTCACACAGAGCTGAGAGTGCAGTCACACGTTAGCAGTACAAGGAGATCACCAAGATTTCAAAGGGTGGGACCCAGGGGGCTATAATTAGCCTCCAAAAGCCACCCTAACACTCCCAGTAACCAGCCAGTTGCACTTGACTCTGAAGCCACAGCAGCACGAACAGCCCTTTGTGTCTGAAAGGGTTCACACAAACAACTCCAGGTCACAGCACCACTCCTCTGGTGTCATCCAAGTTCATGGCAGTTGTGTCACACTGTTCTTTAAAGAACAGCCTGTCCCTCTGCTGCCAGCAGCAGAAGTGTAACTCAAGTGCTGGCAGATACAGAGGGCTGCCCTGCAGAGCTCTGTTGACATTAGCCAAACTGCTACTACCATTAACTGTGCTTCAGACAAAGCAACAGCAGCCACAGAAAACTCTTGAAAGAAAGAGAGCCCAGAGTGGAGATCTCAAACAATCACTCAGAAAATGCCACAGCTACAGAGCTCCTCAGAGGTGTGAGGACCACCAATACCTGCCTGCAAACCCCACACCCTCCCAGTTTCAGCTGCACACTGAAGCGACCTGAGCTGAGCACCAGCTGAATTTCCACCACCTGAAGGAAAAGTTCTCTCTTAGGGCAGTAAATAAGGCAATGGCTGGTAGGGAAGGGACCCTTGAGAGATGAAAAGACAAGTCATTAAGGGTAGAAATGCTCCTTATCTAACCCTGAGAAAACCTCCCCAGAGTTTACTTTCTCCACTATAATGTCACAACCTGGCAACCACACAAAGGAGCTGTGAAACTCGACTCGTATTTATGAAGGCTTTGTACAAAAAAACCCCCGACCCAAGGGAGTATTTATGCCAAGTACCAGTCAGAGCTGTTGGTATCAGCTGACACACGTCCAGGTGACAACCAGCACATCCACAGAGGGGACCTACAGCAATTCCCAGTCTGGGGTGGCAGAGCCGAACAACACAAGGTGAAGGAGGCGAAGAAAACAACCGAGCTGATAAACAAAGCACAGCTCAGCGTGCAGAAGCTCAAGACGAGACTATACACTACCAAAGGGAATCCTTGAAGCCCCTACATTAGCATTTTAAGGCACAGAGAAGGGCGAGCTTTGGCTCTCTCATCCCTTTCACTCCTGCAACCCCCTGAAAGCCCTGGGAGGAACTTTAGGAACGACGGACAGCAATCCCCCCCCACGCCCCGCGAGTCCCGCAGAGAGAGCCGGGCAAGCTCCGGAGGGGCATTCACACAGGCACTTACCCAAGGTGAACTCCCATTGCTCGTTCCCCAGAGAGCGCTCGGGCACCACCTCCAGATCTAGCATTGGCTCAGGTAGCGCGGAGGCCGCGGGCTGGCACGGCAGGTCACCGGGGGCTCCGCCGGACCTCTGAGGGAAGCAGCAGGGAAGCCTCGCAAGCCTGCACGCCGCCACGCCGCCGCCCCCCGGGGGACCCCGCCACCCCCAACCCACCCAGGGAACAGCGCTGAGTCACAGCGGAACCCCCCCAGCCCGCGTCGAGCCGAGGTCGCCGGGCACCGCCGTCACAACAACCAGCCCCCCGCGCTCGCTCTCTCTCCGCCTCACGGCCCCGCTGCCTCCGCCCGCCCTGCCCGGGCCGGGCGCTGAGCGCGGGCAGCCGCTGCCCCTCCCTGCGCGGGGAGAAGGAGCGGGCGCGCCGCCGCTCATCCCGAACGTACCGACGGCAGGTCCCGGCCGGCGGCAGAGGGGAGCGGGGGGGCTGCACCCCCTCCCCCCGCGCTGCGGGCGCGACTCACCTCACTTGCGGCTGCTGAAAAAGTGCTTTGCAGCTGCCGTCAGGCGAGCCCGCGCGGGGCGGGGCGGGGCGGGCCCGCCAGGCTGCGCACCGCCCCCCGCCCGTGGCTCAGGGGACAGGGGCTCGGCTTGGCGAGGGAGAAACGCCGAGTTCGAGTCCCACCCCCGCAGGCTGCGGGCTGCCTTGCGGGTGGTGAGCGCAGCCGCTCTTGTCGACGCTTTCTGTCCTTGTCGCCAAGAGAGTGTCAGACCCGCAAGGTAAAGCCTAATTACACGGTGTCACAGCCGTGACGGTCGGCTCAGGATGGATTAAGAAAGAAAAAACAACCCACCCCAAACCGACCCAGCTGCATCCAGTTTGTCCGGTTGAAAGGACGGGGTAGGGGAAACAGCTAAGGAGAAGTTAGTCAGTGGCACGAGAAGAGCTCCCAGAACAAGCTCAGGGGTGACTCAGCGAGGAAGAAAGTCCTCATGAGGTCATTTGCTGTGCATTGTTCTTTGAGGAAAACAACGTTGAACTGGAACCTAGGAAGTTCCCTGGGAACATGGGGAGGAACTTCTTTATTTTGAGGGTGCTGGAGCACTGGAACAGGCTGCCCAGAGAGGTGGTGGGGTCTCCATCTCTGGAGACGTTCAAAGCCCAGCTGGATGTGCTCCCATGTGATCTGCTTTAGATGAACCTGCTCTGGCAGGGAGGGTCAACTCAATGATCTCCAGAGGTCCTTTCCAACCCCAACCATTCTGTGATTCTGTGAACCCAAAGAAGTCCACTTTTCCTCTGGGATGGTGGCAACCAGACATGAATCTGCATTGCTCAGACCTGGGAAACCCCAGAAGATCCCAGGTGTAAGTAGCTGGCATCCACACATGAGGATAACAGAGCTACCCTGAGGTGCTGAGATGCTGCCACCGCCTTGGCCACCCCACATCAGACCATCACCCACTCCTACAGTGGAAACTTGATCCAAGATGAATGGTACCAGGTCAAGCATTGCCCAACATGAGCAGAGAATTAAAAATAAATGAGAAAGACCAAGGGCAAAAGCTCCTGTGTGAAGAGATGCATCTGTTGGGCATGGGCTGCACAACTATCATAGAATCAACAAGGGTGGAAAAGACCTCAAAGATCATCAAGTCCAACCTGGCACCCAACACCTCATGCCTACTAGACCATGGCACCAAATGCCACATCCAGTCCCCTCTTGAACACCTCCAGGGATGGTGACTCCACCACCTCCCTGGGCAGCACATCCCAATGGCCTACAACTCTCTCTGGGAAGAACTTTCTCCTCACCTCCAGCATAAACCTCCCCTGGCACAGCTTGAGACTGTGTCCTCTTGTTCTGGTGCTGGGTGCCTAGGAGACGAGACCAACCCCCACCTGGCTACAACCTCCCTACAGGTAGTTGTAGAGAGCAATAAGGTCCCCTCTGAGCCTCCTCTTCTCCAGGCTAAACAATCCCAGCTCCCTGGAAAGTCAGAAGGGTCCAGAAGCTTTGGAAGGAGCTGAAATTTCTTCTGCTGGCACGTCAAGGCTCCAGGAATGGCAGAGAATGGAGAGAGATGCATCTTGTGGGCATGTTTATTTGAGGGTGGTAGCAGAAGAGCCTCTCCTTGGACAACATCCATCTGCTGTCCCCTCGGTGGTGTGACGCTCGCTCCTGGTTTGATTCCATCATCCTTGTGCTGCCCACATGCCCCCATCTTGTGTGCACATCATGTCCCAGTGGAGCTCTGCAGCTCCACTGCATAGAGTATCAATCATGCAGAATATCCATCATGGACAGGAAAAAAACACAGTGAAGAAAGCCTTTCATGCAGCTAACCACAGAAGTTTGGAGGCCTCCTATTAAAAACCAAGAGAAACCCAGGATTCCTGCTGGGTTTTCCACTGCTTCTCCTTCCCACTGGAAACCTCACTCTCCCCTCAGATGCTCCACGTGCTCCTTGTGTCACCAGCAAACACAGAATCTTCACAAAGCCCAGAGGAAGCCTGGAGGCCCCTGGTCTCTGGTGGAAAGGAGCTTTTCCCTCCCACCCAAGCTGCTGGCGAGCTGCCCTCTAAACCCTGGCATGTGCAGGGTGTGGATGCGCTGCTTCTACCCCAGCCCCAAAGACACGCTGTCCATGGAGCTTCAGGCAAGCCTTTTGACTGCCAGAATACACAGAGATCCCCACAGGAGCAGCCCCAGCTCCTTCTCCACGGGCAGAGCATCCCTGGCAGGGCGACTGGAAGCATCCAGACAGAAGTCCCAGTCACGCTGCAGGGCAGGACCTCTGCCAGGCTCTGCTCTGAACACCTCCTTTCTCACATCTCTCAGGTCACAGAGCTGTGCAAGTGGGGGAGATTTTAATGTGCACTGCACAGAGCAAGCCCCAGGGACATCAGCTTTCCCTTGAAGTCAGCTGCAGCGTTGCTCTGCTCATTATTCATGCCTTGCTTGCTGGGGGTTTCTTTTTTTAAAGCATGGTGACATCTTAATATGCTGAAAAGCTCAGAGGTGCTGCCAATTTCCCCCTTTCCTTCCAGCCCTCTGACATCTCTTTATTGGCTTAACAAATGGAATTAACCTTTCTTCTCCCAGGATCACAGGCTGATCCTTCAGCAGGAGCTCTTCCACCCACCACATAAATATCTCCCTACAGATGGTGACATGCATCAGGAATGGACTCGAGAGAAGAAACACCCTGGCAGGAGCCTTGTGTGCCTCACTTATTTAATAAAGCATCCCCCCCAGCACCCTCCTTTAAGTGGCATGCACCCCTCAGGTGGGGTGATGGGTCCAGTCTTGTTCAACACCTTCATCAATGACCTGGGGGAAGGGACAGAGTGGCCCCCTCAGCACATTTGCTGCTGGCACAGAACTGGGAGGGCTGGCTGACACCCTGCCAGGCTGTGCTGCCAGTCAGCCTGACCTGCACAGGATGGAGAGCTGGACAGAGAGGAACCTCAGGAAGTTCAACAGAAGTAAGGGCCTGCAGCTGGGGAGGAATAACCTCCTGCACCAGGACAGGTGAGGGGGGACCTGCTGGGAAGCAGCTCTACAAAGAAGGACCTGGGAGTGCTGGTGGACAAGAAGTTGCCCATGAGCCAGAAATGTGCCCTCATGGCTAAGAAGGTCAATGGTCTCCTGGGGTGCACTAAGAAGACTGTGGCCAGCAGGTCAAGGGAGGTTCTCCTTCCACTTTGCTCTGCCCTAGTGAGGACACTCCCAGAGTCCTGGGTCCAGTTCTGGGCTCCCCAGTTCAAGAGAGACAGGGAACTGCTGGAGAGACTCCAGTGGAAGTTGCTGAGGGGCCTGGAGCAGCTCTGTGAGGAGGAAAGGCTGAGAGCCCTGGGGCTGTTGAGCCTGGAGAAGAGCAGCCCCAGAGGGGAGCTGAGCAATGCTCAGCAAGAGCTAAAAGCTGGGGGGCAAGAGGCTGGGACCAGACTCTTGTCAGAGGTGTTCAATGAAAGAGCAAGGGACAAGAGGCACAAACTGGAACCCAGGAAGTTCCATCTGAATAAGAGGAGAATCTTCTTTGTTGTGAGGATGCTGGAGGCCTGGAGCAGGCTGCCCAGAGAGGTTGTGGAGTCTCCTTCTCTGGAGAGATTCCAGCCCCCCAGGCCATTGTGCTCCTGGGCAAGCTGCTGTGGGTGCCCTGCTTTAGCCAGGGGGATTGGACCATATGATCCCCAGGGGTCCCTTCCAGCTCCCACCATGCTGGGATTCTGTGAGTGGAGGTGCTGGATGGAAAGTGGGTGGATGGGCTTTGCAGGAGCTCTTCCTGAGCTCATTGCAGCATTGACTGATGCCCTTTGAACCTCAGTGCTGCAGCCTGGGGAACGCAACAGGCTGGGCTCTCATTAAGGAAAAATTCAGCCTCCTTTGAGAATGAATACAGGGAGGATGAGCTGAATTCCCCATGTAGGTTTGGAAACTAGAAAGCAAGGAAAAAGAAGGCCGAAGAGAGCTGGGAGAGGAAAAATATAAATCCATAGCTGCTTGACTTATGGATGCACTGCAACCCTGCTATAGGTTTCCACACATCACCCCAGAGCCCAGGCTGAGGTGGAGGAGGGCTCAGTCCCACCCCAGCCACCAGCACCTCCCAGCCCTGCTGCCCTGGGGCTTTGTTTTTCAAAGTCATCACTGGTGCATGGACAAGGGGCTGTCCCCCAGGGCTGATGCTCTGCCAGCCCCTTCGGTGCCTCCTGCATCCCTGCACAGTACCTCCCTGGGCAGCACATCCCAATGATGGATGACTCTCTCTGTGAAGAACTTTCTCCTCACCTCCAGCCTAAACCTCCCCTGGTGCAGCTTGAGACTGTGTCCTCTTGTTCTGGTGCTGGTTGCCTGGGAGAAGAGCCCAACCCCCACCTGGCTACAACCTCCCTTCAGGTAGTTGTAGAGGGCAATGAGGTCTCCCCTGAGCCTCCTCTTCTGCAGGCTAAACAACCCCAGCTCCCTCAGCCTCTCCTCACAGGGCTGTGCTCAAGGCCTCTCCCCAGTCTTGTTGCCCTTCTCTGGACACCTTCAAGTCTCTCAATGTCCTTCTTAAACTGTGGGGCCCAGAACTGGACACAGGACTCAGGGTGTGGCCTAACCAGTGCAGAGTCCAGGGGCACTATGACCTCCCTGCTCCTGCTGGCCACGCTATTCCTAATGCAGGCCAGGATGCCATTGGCCTTCTTGGCCACCTGGGCACACTGCTGGCTCATGTTTAGGAGGCTGTCAATCAGCACCCCCAGGTCCCTCTCATTTTGGCAGCTCTCAGCCACTCTGACCCCTGCCTGTAGCACTGCATGGGGTTGCTGTGGCCAAAGTGCAGCACCTGGCACTTGGACTTGTTGAATGCCATCCCATTGGACTCTGCCCATCTGTCCAGTCGGTCGAGGTCCCTCTGCAGAGCCCTTCCACCCTCTAACTGACCAACATCTGCTCCTAACTTGGTGTCATCTGCAAATTTGCTGATGACTGACTCAATCCCCTCCTCCAGATCATCAATGAAGATATTAAAGAGGATGTGGCTCAGCACTGCTCCCTGGGGCACACCACTGGTGCCTGGCTGCCAGCTGCATGTGGCACCATTCACCACCACTCTCTGGGCTCAGCCTCCAGCCAGTTCCTAACCCGGCTCAGAGTGCTGCTGTCCAAGCCAGGGGCTGACAGCTTGGCCAGGAGTTTGCTGTGGGGGACGGTGTCAAAGGCCTTGCTGAGGTCCAGGCTGACTACATCCACAGCCTGCCCCACAGCCACCAGGCAGTCACCTGATCATAGAAGGAGATCAGGTTGGAGAGGCAGGACCTGCCCCTCCTAAACCCATGTTGGCTGGACCTGAGCCCTTGGCCATCCTTCAGGTGCACAGTTATTGCTGCCAGGATGATCTGCTCCATCACTCTCCCTGGCACTGAGGTCAGTCACTGGGAGGGCAGAGCCGAGCTGCTGCGGGGGCTGGTGAGGACAGCAGCCCTCTGCAGCAGACTCAATGGTGTTTTCTGGGTGCTGCCACTCCTTGGGGTGACAAGGGAGGTGCTGGGGTGTGGGCATGGAGTGGCAGGGAATCTCAGCCAGCTGGAAACCCCACTGCAGCATCACGGAGAGCAAGTGCAGGGCAGCTGCAGATGGAGCATCTCCTCGGGGCCGTGCCCGGCACTGTGCCCCAGCCCTCCCCTTCCCTGGTGTGGGAAGCTGCTGGGGCTTCTTGGGCAGCTGGGCACACTGCTGGCTCATCTGCAGCTAGCTGGTGACCAACACCCCCAGGGCTTTTTCCACTGGGCAACTTTCCAGCTGCTCTCTCCCTTGTGGGGTAGCACTGGCAGCTGCAGGGAATTAGTGGCTTTTTAACTCGACTTTCCCAAATCCCACACATCTGCGGGGAGATGTTAGCAGAGAGGAGCTGGGATTTGCGATCCAACCCATCAAAAGAAAGAGAAGAGGGAAAGAAACGCAGAAGCTACCAGGAGGCGCCAAAAAAATGCAGGAGGGGTTGGAGAAAGCCGCAGCAGACAGCGAGGGCGAGCTGCCCTCTCCCGATGAGATTTCGCAGCGACACCAATCCCGGCTGGAAGGAAATCTGCCCTGCGGCTGCCTCCCGCAGCACCGCAAACAGCCCCCGGACTTGGCAGCCCCTCGGGGTCGGGGGAAAGGAATTTGCTGTAACGCTCTGAAGCTGCTCTGGTTTCTCCGGAGGCGCAGTTGCTGCTGAAAAGCTTTCAGTCTGCAGTCAGCAAAGCCTCCCAGCAGCATTTACAGCTCTCCCCGCTGCAGAGGCAAGGGAGCTCTGCTTGTGCTCCTGAGGGAAGCGTGGAGATGTGCTGGGATGGTTCATCCCGACTCTCAGGGGAGAGGGGAGTTTATCATCTCTTCGATTTAGCCCACAGCCAAAGGCTTTGGTGGGTCCTACTGAGGTGGGCAGCACCCCCCAGGCTCAGCTCAGGCAGAGCCATGCTGCACTCTTCATAGAATGAATAAGGTTGGAAGAGACCTCAAAGATCATCAAGTATAACCTCTCACCCAGCACCTCCTGACTACTAAACCATGGCACCAAGTGCCACATCCAGTCCCCTCTTGAACACCTCCAGGGATGGGGACTCCACCACCTCCCTGGGCAGCACATCCCAATGGCAAACAGCTCTCTCTGTGAAGAACTTTCTCCTCACCTCCAGCATAAACCTCCCCTGGCACAGCTTGAGACTGTGTCCTCTTGTTCTGGTGCTGCTTGCCTGGGAGAAGAGACCAACCCCCACCTGGCTACAACCTCCCTTCAGGGAGTTGGAGAGAGCAATAAGGTCTCCCCTGAGCCTCCTCTTCTCCAGGCTAAGCAACCCCAGCTCCCTCAGCCTCTCCTCACAGGGCTGTGCTCCAGACCCCTCCCCAGCTTTGTTGCCCTTCTCTGGACACATTCAGGAGTCTCAATGTCCTTCTTAAATTGAGGGGCCCAGAACTTCATCCATCACAGAATTGTTTGGGTTGGAAAAGCCTTCTAAGATCATCCAGTCCAACCATCAACCAACCCCACCATGGCCATCAAGCCCTGTCCCATGGTGCCATGGCCACAGGTTTCTTGAACACCTCCAGGCACGGGGACTCCACCACCTCCCTGGGCAGCCTGTGCCAATCCCTGACCACTCTTGCAGCAAAGAAGTTTTTCCTCATCTCCAACCTCAGCCTTCCTTGGCACAACTTGAGGCCATTTTCTTTTGTCCTATCACCTAACACTAGGGAGAAGAGGCCAACACCACCTCACTGCAAACTCCTTTCAGGGAGTTCTTAAAACCCAGTGAGGCCTCCCCTCAGCCTCCTCTTCTCCAGGCTAAACAACCCTCAGCTGATCCACCCCACACCTGCTCTCCAAAAGGGCATCAGCCAGGTTCTTGCCCTTCCCTGAACACATTCCAGCACCTCAATGTCTTTCTTGCAGTGAGGGCCCCCAAACTGCAGCCAGTATTCGAGGAGCAGTCCCACCAGTGCCCAGCACATGGGGCACAACCGCTGCCCTGGCCCTGCCGGCAAGTGCTGCGTCAGTGCCAGGCTGGGGGTCCCCAGGCAGGCAGGGGCTGGCAGTGCCAAGCCTGGCCCTTCCCATGGGATACCACTGGCGCTGGTTCTCCCTGGCTCAGCACTTCTCCCCTCCTTGCCTGTGCCAAGCACGCCCTGCTGGGATGTTTTCAATCACCCGGAAACCCACTGGAGCAGCAGCCAAGGTTCAGAGGGGCAGAATGTGCAGCGTCAGCTCCTGGCTGGGGTGTGGGGAGCTGCCCCCTGCTCTGCCTGCAGATGCTGTGGCCAAGGGGCTGTGGGGCAGTGCCTCATCTCAGCAGGCTGCTTGCCTGCCCACACAGAGCCTCCAGCATGTCCCGAGCCCTGTCCCGAGTTCCTCCACAGGCTGGGGCTTGCACCTTCCGGGAGAGCATCCTGCCCTCTGCCAGCCCCAGGGTTTGCTGGGCTCACAGCCCTGCAGCCTGAAAGACCTTGAGGTAACTGTGTGCGTGACCAGGGGTAGAAGGTGATGCCCACACAGCTTTGGTACATGCTTTGCTCAGTCAGGACCACACTGACCATGGGCATGGCTTCCCACATCCTCGACTGGGGTGTCTGGCAGCTACAAAATCTCATCTGCATTTTGTTTTGCACTGTGCTTGCTGTCTAGAGATGGTCAGAAACTGGAGGCTCCCAGGACTCATCCATACATGCCAAGAGGTTATGTTAAACACAGATGGAGAAGAAGAGCAGCTGGCATGGCCCCTGCCCCTTGCAGGGCAATTTGGTGTCCCTGCCTGTGGCAGGGGGGTTGGAACTAGATGATCTTTAAGGTCCCTTCCAATGTGAACCATTCTGTGATTTTACAGGGCTGGGATGAGGGCAGAGGCTGGAGGGAGGGCTGGATGGATAAGGCTGAAGGGAGCAGCAGTAAAGCAGCATCTACTCTGCATCACCCAGGCACGCTGGCTGATGTGGGTACATGCATTTGGCAGAACTCATCCCTTCAGGAGATGGCTGAGAAGCTCTGATTCATGCAGAGTTAGATTCAAATTGGCTTCAGCTTCATTAGAAACAGATGTGCTGGTCTCTCTTTGCCTTCCAGGGTGGTTTAACCTGGGAGATGCTGCCAGGCATGGGCAGGATGACAAATCCAGCTCCTCATGGTGCTGGTGCTGCTGGGCAAGGAGCTGGAGCTGCCAGCTGCCCTTACCCCAGCGGCTCATGGAACCAGGAGAGCTGTAAGGCTGGCAGGGCTTTCACCTGGGCCCAGTTCCACATCTAAAGATGCTGGGTCCTTGAGCAGCCTGATCTTGAGGCCCTGAGCAAGATCCTGGAGGGAGCTGTCCCTGCTCACTTCAGGGGGGTTGGACAAGATGACCTTTGAGGGTTCCTTCCAACCTGATGCATTGTATGACTTCCAAAAGGGATGTTTGAGCCTCAGAGTGGATGCCAAGGAAGGGCCTGAGGGCAAAGCACGGGAGGAAGGGGCAGAGGGAACCAGCCTCAGCGCTCAGGGCTTCATCCTTTAATGGGAGATGAGTCAGAGCAGCAGGTTTGAGTGGTGGAGCCCTCCTGGAGTCCCTGAAGATCTCCCTTTGTTGCTTACTCCTCCTCCTCCTCCTCCTCCTCCTCCTCCTCCTCCTCCTCCTCCTCCTCCTCCTCCTCCTAATAATAATAATAATAATAATAATAATAATAATAATAATAATAATAAAAAACAACCAGGTTGGAAGAGACCTTCAAGATCATTGTGTCCAACCCATCCAACCCGCCTAAACACCTAACCCATGGCACCAAGCACCCCATCAAGTATCCTCCTGAACACCTCCAGTGATGGTGACTGCACCACCTGCCCAGGCAGCCCATTCCAATGGGCAATCACTCTCTCTGTGTAGAACTTCTTCCTAACATCCAACCTGAACCTCCCCTGGCACAGCCTGAGACTGTGACTTCTGTCAACAGGCAGTGTGGGGGTGACTCAGATCTCCCTCAGGGCTGCAGCAGATAAAGCAAACAAATGAGATGCTCACTAAGCCTCACTCTAAGCTCCCAGCCCCCTTTGCAGCCTCTTCATTTCACAGTAGGGAAGCCCTTGGCCCAAGGCATGCATCACTGGAGGTTCCTCCTGCAGCCCAGCTTCCATCAGTGAGCAGCCCCTCAGCGCTGAGCTTCCCTGGGTTTTGGGGAGCAGCACCTGAGACCACCCAGGCACTCACTCTGGCCAGGGTGGCCATGTCCCCAGAGCTATAGCTACTTTTCTGTCCCCTTTTCAAGTTTTCATGGCTGTGGGGCACCAACCAGCTTGTCTGCAGCCCTCTGGGGAGCCAGGAGGAGCATGTCATGGAATCAATAAGGTTAGAAAAGACCTCAGAGATCATCAAGGCCAACCTGTCACCCAACACCTCAGGACTACTAAACCATGGCACCAAGCACCCCAGCCAGTTTCTTCCTAAACACCTCCAGGGATGGTGACTCCACCACCTCCCTGGGCAGCACATCCCCATGGCCAATCTCTCTCTCTGTGAAGAACTTCTTCCTCACCTCCAGCCTAAACCTCCCCTGGCACAGCTTGAGACTGTGTCCTCTTGTTCTGGTGCTGGTTGCCTGGGAGAAGAGACCAACCCCCACCTGGCTACAACCTCCCTTCAAGGAGTTGCAGACAGCAAGAAGGTCTCCCCTGAGCCTCCTCTCCTCCAGGCTAAACAGCCCCAGCTCCCTCAGCCTCTCCTCACAGGGCTGTGCTTGAGGCCTCTCACCAGCCCTGCACTGCCACCAGCATTGCTAGCAGGGACTTAGCTGAGCAGATCCCCCCACTGCCAGACCAGCCCCAGCCAGAAGGGGTTGTGCACCCAAAGGAGCAGTTCCACACCATGCTTGCTGCCCCTGTGTGGTGGCAGGAAGCCATGAGACACCAACCCCCCCTTTGCAGGGAGCTGAGCTCCCCTCTGCGTGCCACAGCCACGCTGCAAACCACTGGTGCCCAGTGCAGGCTCCCCACCACTGCTGGCTGGTGTGCCTCCACCAGCAGCACTGCCTTAGGAGGAAGAAACTGTTCCAGGGAGGGGGGGGCCAGGTCCTGCTGAGGGCTGAACACAGCACACACACACAGTGGGGAATGTCTGCTGGTGGCTGCTCTGGTAAAGCCACCAGGCTGTACCACTAAGCCACAGGGCAGCCCACTAAAAGGGTGGCACGTTGTCACCAGGGTGATGAGGACAGCAGCTCACAGGGCCTGCTCTCTGGCACAGTTGGAAGTCTCTCATAAACTCAGCAGAGCTGAGCACAAGAGAAGTTTGCTGCCATGGGAGGAGGTCCTGTTGGCTCCCATGTGTCCTGCCAGAGAGCCATGGGTGATCCTCCTTCCTTGGCCAGAGGTGAGCTGAAACAGGCTCTTCCCTGCAGCCCCTGCATTGCCAACCCACTCCTTTCCCTCTGAAGCCATCTCTCATACTCCTGCACCACAGGTTCTCCAGTCCATTCCCTCTTTCATTCTGGTCATGCTTTGCAGTGTGCTGCCCCCAGCAGCACATCCTGCCCTGGATGCAGAAGCAGAGGGTGAGATGCTGAGAGGCTCTGGAGCAGCTGCTGACAAAGACACCTTGGTGGGGCTGGTGGTTCTAGGGGCTCATGCACCCCATGGGCCACCAACACCAGGTCCCAGTGGTCAGACACCAGATGCAGTCTGCAGAGCAGAACTGAAAGCAGAACCAAAAAGAGGATCTGTCCTCTCCTCTGTGTGGGAGCATCTGCTGAGCAACTCCAGGCCAGGGCCTGCACTGCCAGGAGGGGGGCCTGGGGGCTTCCCAGTGGCACCAGCAGCTCTGGCCCAAGCAGAAGGCAAGCACTGGGCATCTCTGTGCTTGCACTGCTACCTTTCCCTCCCTTATCTCCCCACCCTGCCCTGCCCCTTCCTCAAATGCAGCCAAAGCAAATGACTTGCAGCTGGACCACATCTGGCCCACAGGCAGGGCTGAGCAGCCCCAAATATCCTCCCCTTCTGGGCTGAGGCAGCTGTGGGCACAGGCTGCTGGCTCCAGGAATGGTCTGCCTGGGTGGCTGCAGGCTGGTGGCAAGGCAGAGGCATCAGGGAAGACCACTGAGGAGCAGAAGGGTGCTGGGAAGCAGACTGCAGCATCCCTTCATGGGTTGGTGTATCACTGACCTTCTCCAGCCCTGTGAGAAGGGGCCAAGGGGATGTGAAGCAGAGTTGCTCAGCTCTTGGTGGGGCAGGAGGGGACCTGGAGCTCTATTTGGGCTAGAGCTGAAGGAGTCTGTCACTGCCAGTGACACCTGCCCTGCTGGGGCCACACTTCCCTCCATCCCACCTCTGTTTTCATTTCCAGCCTGAGGTGCTCAGGCATCTGCTCACTTCCCCAAGGCAAAGCCACCTGTGGTTCAACCCAGCCTTGTGTGACTGCTTCCAGGAGCTGGCTTACATCCCTCACACAGACCTCAGCTCTTCACAGCCAACACATCCTAAGGAGCACAGGCAGCAGAGCCTCCACTGCTGGGAAGGGCCAGAAGCCCTCAAACACTCCTGAATTACCACAGCAGCAGATCTCCCACCCTGGGCAGGTGCTTCAGCAGCTGTGGTGACACAGGAAGCTATCAAGGCCAAGCACAGCCAGCAGCCAGAAGCTTTAGTTCTGTGCTCCTGCTCGTGTTTCCTGGCCTGGACTTGGCTGGATTGTTGCATGGTAACATGCATGCTGGATTGTTGCATGGTAACATGCATGCTGGATTGTTGCATGGTTGCATGGGGAAGAGGAGAAAGAGAAGAGAAGAGAAGAGAAGAGAAGAGAAGAGAAGAGAAGAGAAGAGAAGAGAAGAGAAGAGAAGAGAAGAGAAGAGAAGAGAAGAGAAGAGAAGAGAAGAGAAGAGAAGAGAAGAGAAGAGAAGAGAAGAGAAGAGAAGAGAAGAGAAGAGAAGAGAAGAGAAGAGAAGAGAAGAGAAGAGAAGAGAAGAGAAGAGAAGAGAAGAGAAGAGAAGAGAAGAGAAGAGAAAAGGGAAATAGAATAGAATAGAATAGAATAGAATAGAATAGAATAGAATAGAATAGAATAGAATAGAATAGAATAGAACAGAATAGAAACAGGTTGGAAAAGACCTTTGAGATCATCAATGCCACAGGGGTGAACTCAGCAAACCAGTGGAGAGCAGCTGGAAAAGGCAGGAGCTTCCAGCTGCATGTGGACATTTCTCCAGCTCCAGAGGGCTATTCTACTTTCAAGCTAACCCATCATCTGCTAAGGGGAAGAGAGGATTGCAGCCCTCAGCACAGGAGGGCCATGGACCTCTTGGAGCAGTTCCAGAGGAGGCCATGGAAATGATGCAGAGGGCTGGAGCCCCTCTGCTGTGATGACAAGCTGAGGGAGTTGGGGCTGTTCAACCTGGGGATGACAATGCTCTAGGGAGACCTTAGAGCAGCCTTCCAAGATTTGAAGGGGGCTACAGTAGAGCAACTTCCTAGAAAGGCTTTGGCAGTGACAGGATGAGCAGTAATGGCTTCAGACTGGAAGAAGCTGGATTTAGATCAGACAGCAAAGAACCCTTCCCCATGAGGGTGGTGAGGCACTGGCACAGGTTGCCCAGAGAAGCTGTGGAGGCTCCAAGCCTGGAAGTGTGCAGAGCCAGGTTGGTTGGGGCCTTGAGCAAGCTGCTCTAGCAGGAGGTGTCCCTGTGCATGGCAGTAGGGCTGGAATTAGATGATCTCAAAGGTCCCTTCCAACCCAACCCATTCTGTGAGTCAACAGCTTTGTCTGTGCAGTGGGAAGGTAGCTTTGCTTTCCCTCTAAGAAGGCAAAGGTTCTGTGATTAGCTGGGGAATTCAGTTCTAGTCTCTTCACATCATCAGGCACTGCAGTGGGTTTGAAGGACTGACTACTACTGTGAAGAACTCCAGGGAGTCCTTCTTGTGACCTTTCAGGAGCCTTTAAGAAAGCTGGGGACAGTCTACTGAATAGAATAGAACAGAATTAAACAGGTTGGAAATGACCTTTGTGATCATTGAGTCCAATCTGTCACCCAACACCATCTCATCAACTAAACCATGGCACCAAGCACCCCAGCCAGTCTCTTCCTAAACATCTCCAGGGATGGGGACTCCACCACCTCCCTGGGCAGCACATCCCAATGGCCAATCTCTCTCTCTGTGAAGAACTTCTTCCTAACATCCAGCCTGAACCTCCCCTGGTGCAGCTTGAAACTGTGTCCTCTTGTTCTGGTGCTGGGTGCCTGGGAGAAGAGACCAACCCCCACCTGGCTACAACCTCCCTTCAGGGAGTTGGAGAGAGCAAGAAGGTCTGCCCTGAGCCTCCTCTTCTCCAGGCTCAGCAACCCCAGCTCCCTCAGCCTCTCCTCACAGGGCTTGTAAGACAGCTGGGGGCAGCCTTTTGAGCGGGGCCTGCTGTGCCAGGCCAAGGGGTGATGGTTTGAACTGAAAGAGGGAGGTTGAGAGTGGAGAGAAGGGAGAAATGTTTGACCCTGAGAGTGGTGAGACTCTGGCCCAGGCTGCCCAGAGAGGTGGGAGCTGCCCCATCCCCGAACCCATTGCAGCTCAGGTTGGTTGTGGCACTGAGCAGCTTGCTCTGGTTGCAGATGAGGCTTGGACTGGATGACCTTTGAAGGTCCCTTCCAACCCAAACCCCTCTGTGATTCCACAGCCAGCACTGCAGGGTGAGAGCAGCAGCAGCAGCAGCAGCAGAGGCAGCCTTTAACCCTTCCACATCGCTTCCCTCCCTCCTGAGCTTTGAAAGCCGAGCGGAGGGCAGCTGCGGCCGCCGCCCGCTCTCAGCCCCGTGCGATAAAGTCACTCCGAGCCGCAGCGGCTGATGAATATGCATGGCCTGGGATTTACATCGGGTGGCAGCAGCGAGACAGGACGGCAGGCAGAGGAGTGATGAGGAGCGGTGCCTATGCAAATGCTCTGCTGGAACTTCTCACCATCATTCTCCTCCCTCGGAGCCGCTTCTGCCCTTCTCTCATTTGCATTGCAAATGGAGCAAGGAAATCATGGGAGTACAGAGATTGCTCCTGACTCTCTGCAGGCAGCATGGCTTCCTAAGCAGAGCTGTCCGAGACTGGAGGCCTGAACTCGTGGTGGACCCCAAAAAAACCCCAACCAGCCACCAAACCACCCCAACACCCCCAGGTCCTGCCAAGATCCTGGCCAAGATCCATGAGGTTCTGGAGTTTTTCCAATCCATCTCTCCCTCATGTAACTTCCCAGCCCTCACCTGAGGAAGGAATTACTTGAAGAGCACAGAACACCACACACCTGGCATCAGTGCAGGGCCCCATCCTGTTCAATACCTTTACTGATGATCTGGATGAGGGGATTGAGCCCAGCATCAGTAAATGTGCAGATGACACCAAGCTGGGGGCAGGAGTTGATCTGTTAGAGGGTAGAAGAGCTCTGCAGAGGGACCTTGCCAGGTCCAACAGGATGGCATCCAACAAGTCCAAGTGCTGGGTGCTGCACTTTGGCCACACCAACCCCATGCAGTGCTACAGGCTGGGGTCAGAGTGGCTGGAGAGCAGCCAGGCAGAAAGGGACCTGGGGGTACTGGTTGACAATAGCTGTACAGGAGCCAGCAGTGTGCCCAGGTGGCCAAGAAGGCCAATGGCATCCTGGCCTGCATCAGGAACAGTGTGGCCAGCAGGAGCAGGGAAGTCATTGTGCCCTGTGCTCAGCACTGGTTAGGCCACACCTTGAGTCCTGTCTCCAGTTCTGGGCTCCTCAGTTTAGGAAAGATGTTGAGATGCTGGAAGGTGTCCAGAGAAGGGCAACAAAGCTGGGGAGGGGTCTGGAGCACAGCCCTGTGAGGAGAGGCTGAGGGAGCTGGGGTTGCTTAGCCTGGAGAAGAGGAGGCTCAGGGGAGACCTTCTTGCTGTCTGCAACTCCCAGAAGGGAGGTTGTAGCCAGGTGGGGGTTGGTCTCTTCTCCCAGGCACCCAGCACCAGAACAAGAGGACACAGTCTCAAGCTGTGCCAGGGGAGGTTTAGGCTGGGTGTCAGGAAGAAGTTCTTCCCAGAGAGAGTTGTTGGCCATTGGGATGTGCTGCCCAGGGAGGTGGTGGAGTCACCATCCCTGGAGGTGTTCAAGAGGGGATTGGCTGTGGCACTTGGTGCCATGGTTTAGCAGTCATGAGGTGTTGGGTGACAGGTTGGCCTTGATGATCTCTGAGGTCTTTTCCAACTTTGATTCTATGATTCTGTGCAGGAACAGAAAAGCTGCTGCTCTCACCCCCAGTTTCATTTCCAGTTTCTAGCAGTCAAGGGGGTGACCAGGAGCCCCAAGCAGGACAGCTGAAGGCTGCTGGTTCCTTCAGGACTCAGTATCCCTTGTGACCAGGCTTTGAAAACTCTGTAGCATGGGGTGAGCAGTTAACACTCTGGATTCTCCCACCTGAGAAAGAGGCTGTGTGACTGCAAAAGGTTAAAGTAAGCCTGAAGTGACCTCATTGCTCTCTACAGCTCCCTGAAGGGAGGTTGGAGCAAGGAGGGGGCAGCCTCTTCTCCTTGGTGTCAAAGGACAGGAGCAGAGGAAATGGTTCCAAGCTGTGCCAGGAGAGGTTCAGGCTGGATGTTAGGAAATCTTTCTTCACTGGAAGGGTTCTCAAACACTGGGATGGTCTGCCCAAGGCAGTGCTGGAGTCACCAGGCCTGGGGGTGTTCAAGCAGCCTGTGGACCTGGTGCTTAGGGGCATGGTTTAGTGGTGACCTTGCAGTGCTGAGTCAGAGGTTGGATTGTTAATCTTGGAGTTCTCTTCCAACCAAGGATGTTGTGTGATAGCTCACCTGTCCCAGTTGGCTTCCAGCTCACCAGCAGCCTTCTCCATTCCAATAAGCTCCAGGGTTTTCACTGCTCTCCCACTCCACTCCCCAGCAGAAGACAGCCATCCCTGAGGTACACTAATTAAGGGCAAGGACTGGAATGTTTTAAATCCCTTCTTCTGCTGCAGGAGTCTCAGCCTCACAGATTTCCCTCTGCTATTCATATCAGCCTCTGTCTTTCAGATGCCTCCACCCCAGAAAAAGCTTTATGGGTTAAGTTGCTCCTCTGATTCTGAGGCACCTTGTGCAGGAAAGTAACTGATTGCATCCCTCAGGTTGTAGGCATACCAGAGTTGGCTTTTTCTCACTGCTCTTTAAAGATGCTTTTCAACACCAGCTGCACAGAATGCATCAGGTTGGAAGGAGCATCAAAGGTCATCTGGTCCAACCCCCCTGCACTCAGCGGGGACCTCTCCAGCTAGATCAGATTGCTCAGGGCCACATCAAGTTTGACCTTGAATGTCTCCAGGGATGGAGACATGCTTCACCACATGGCTCAGCAACCCACTCCAGTATTTCACTACCCACCTTGCAAAGAGCTTCCTACTAAAGCCTAACCTGCATTTCCCCTCTCTGTGCTCCTGGGCAAGCAGCTGTGGGTGCCCCTGCTCTAGCAGTGGGGGTTGGACTGGATGATCTCTCGAGGTCCCTTCCAACCCCTACACCATTCTAGGATTCTCTGATCTTTTCCAACCTGCAGGATTCTCTGAGGTAACATTTCTTAGGGTTACTTGAGCAGACAGATCCTTGCAGAGTAAGCAGAACACATCAGTTACCAGGAGACAGCAAAACCCTGAGGCAGCAGAATCAGCGTTTTCCCCGGATACTTCAGGCTGTGGGAGAGCCACGGCTAGGCTCTGGGCAGTCCCTCAGCACAGGAGAGCTGAGTGACCACTGGATGTCACTATTGCTTTAACCACAGACACACCGAGGAGCCCTGGAGTTCACCCCTGAAACAGGCAGAGAGCATCAGCAGGATGTCACAGAATCACAGAACTGTCAGGGTTGGAAGGGACCTCAAGGAGCATCCTGTTCCACCCTCCTGCCATGGGCAGGGACACCTCACACTACAGCAGGTTGCTCACAGCCACATCCAGCCTGGCCTTCAAAACTTCCAGGCATGAGGCTTTCACCACCTCCCTGGGCAACCTGTGCCAGTGTCTCACCACCCGCCTGGGGAAGAATTTCTTCCTAACATCCAATCTGAATCTCCCCTCCTCTAGCTTGGATCCATTCCCCCAGTTCTATCACTACCTAACACCCTAAGAAAATCCCTCCCCAGCTGTCTTGTAGCCCCCTTCAGATCCTGGAAGGCCACAATCAGGTCTCCTCAGAGCCTTCTCTTTTCCAGACTGAAGAACCCCAACTCTCTCAGCCTGTCCTCACAGGAGAGGTGCCCCAGCCCCTCTGCTCATCCTCATGGCCCACCCTCGAGTCAGAAATCACTCCACAGCAGCTCAGGGTTTTCACTACACAGAAGTTTATTATGAAAAGTTAAAACATGTAACAACAACCAAAAATGACAACACCAACCCAAAAAAAAAAGGTAGCAAAAAGTAATCCTGTGGCTTAAGGCAACTCTTAGACAGGAGATGAACTCAAGGAAGATGATGCAACTTCAGTTTAAATAGGACCCATGAAAAATATCCCATTGCATCAATAACTTAAAACTGCACTTGGAAAAGCAAGAGGGGAAAGGGGGGAGGGGGGTGGTGGTGGTGGGGAGGTTGTGATCTTAATGCCAGCATTAAGATATGGAAAGCAGCAGAACTGCTAAATGATGATAGGGAAGGCTGAGTATTTAACACAGAGACAGCAACCTTCCTAACAGATAGCATCGCTTCCTGTGTGCCTCTGGCTGCAAACCACTGTCTGAAATGGGGAGGAGGAAAACCTGCTTTGTTTGGTCTTTTAGAGTGAAATCTTCAGACCATTCCATCAAAACTCAGAGCTGTTTGGGAGCTGGGGTTGCTTAGCCTGGAGAAGAGGAGGCTCAGGGGAGACCTTCTTGTTGTCTACAACTCCCTGAAGGGAGGTTGTAGCCAACAGGGGCTTGGGCTCCTCTCCCAAGGTACAAGCAACAGAACAAGAAGAAACATTCTCAAGTTGGGCCAGGGAAAGTTTAGGTTGAACATGAAGAACAATTTCTTTCCCTTAAGGGGTGTACCTCACTTATCGAGGCTCAGGGGAGACCTTCTTGCTGTCTGCAACTACCTGAAGGGAGGTTGTAGCCAGGTGGGGGTTGGTCTCTTCTCCCAGGCAACCAGCACCAGAACAAGAGGACACAGTCTCAAGCTGTGCCAGGGGAGGTTTAGGCTGGAGGTGAGGAGAAAGTTCTTCCCAGAGAGAGTTGTTGGCCATTGGGATGTGCTGCTCAGGGAGGTGGTGGAGTCACCGTCCCTGGAGGTGTTCAAGAGGGGATTGGATGTGGCACTTGGTGCCATGGTTTAGTAGCCATGAGGTGCTGGGTGACAGGTTGGACTTGATGATCCTTGAGGTCTTTTCCAACCTTATTGATCCTATGATTCTATGATAACTGCCACAGCTGGCAGAGAAGATTCCACGGGGAGGGATGCGTGCAGCTGGCCCTTAAATAACTCACTGCAGCAAGACTTGAGGAACATTCTGGCTTGAAGGGAAAAGAGGAGCAAGAAGAATCTGTGGCCACAGAGTGAGGACTGAAGGGGGGCAGGGGAAGCTCTTTCAGGTGAATCACACTGAAACTGAAGTATCAAAATATTCCACTTTGATGACATCCTCCCAGTTTACAGCTACTGACATTTGGAAGTGATGTTAAATAGGCAGAGGGTTAGCCCGACAAAGATTCTCCTTCCCATTGACATCTGCTGACCTTTTTGGCCACAACTTTGGCATCAATTGTAGGGGTTGTTTTTTTGGCCAGACCTTTGGCATCACTTTTGTTTTGACAGACCTTTTGCATCATTTCTTTTTGACAGGCCTTTCTGCATCACTTCTGTTCTTGCCAGACCTTTTGCATCATTTTTCTTTGGCCAGGCCTTTGGCATCACTTTTGTTTTTGCCAGACCTTTTGCATCCTTTTTTTGCTTGGCCAGAATCCTTGGCATCATTTTATTGCACCTTTTTTATTGGCCAGACCCTTTTGCATCCTTTTTTGCTTGGCCAGAATTCTTTGCATCCTTTTTTGCTTGGCCAGATTTTCTTTGCATCATTTTTTGCTTGGCCAGAATTCTTTGCATCATTTTTTTGCACCTTTACTTTTTGGGGCCAGACCTTTTGCATCATTTTTTGCTTGGCCAGAATTTTTTGCATCCTTTTTTTCCTTTGCCAGAATTTTTTGCCTCATTTTTTTGCACCTTTATTTTTTTTGGGCCAGACGTTTTGCATCCTTTTTTGCTTGGCCAGAACTTTTTGCCTCATTTTTTTGCACCTTTATTTTTTTTGGGCCAGGCCTTTTGCACCATTTTTTGCTTGGCCAGAATTCTTTGCATCATTTTTTGCTTTGCCAGAATTCTTTGCATCATTTTTTCCTTGGCCAGAATTCTTTGCATCATTTTTTTGCACCTTTATTTTTTGGGGGCCAGACCTTTTGCATCCTTTTTTGCTTGGCCAGAATTCTTTGCATCATTTTTTGCTTGGCCAGAATTCTTTGCATCATTTTTCCCTTGGCCAGAATTCTTTGCATCATTTTTTGCACCTTTATTTTTTGGGGGCCAGACCTTTTGCATCACTTTTTGCTTGGCCAGAATTCTTTGCATCATATTTTGCTTTGCCAGAATTCTTTGCATCAATTTTTGCTTGGCCAGATTTTCTTTGCATCATTTTTTGCTTGGCCAGAATTCTTTGCATCATTTTATTTCACCTTTATTTTTTTGGGGCCAGACCTTTTTGCATCACTTTTTGCTTGGCCAGAATTCTTTGAATCATTTTTTTTGCACCTATTTTTCTTGGCCAGACCTTTTTGCACCATTTTTTGCTTGGCCAGAATTCTTTGCATCATATTTTTTGCTTGGCCAGAATTCTTTGCATCATGTTTTGCTTTGCCAGATTTTCTTTGCATCATGTTTTGCTTTGCCAGATTTTCTTTGCATCATGTTTTGCTTTGCCAGATTTTCTTTGCATCCTTTTTTCCTTTGCCAGATTTTCTTTGCATCATTTTTTTCTTTGCCAGATTTTCTTTGCATCATTTTTTCCTTGGCCAGAATTCTTTGCACCATTTTTTGCTTGGCCAGAATTCTTTGCATCATTTTTTTGCACCTTTACTTTTTGGGGCCAGACCTTTTGCATCATTGTTTTGCTTGGCCAGAATTTTTTGCATCCTTTTTTTCCTTTGCCAGAATATTTTGCCTCATTTTTTTGCACCTTTATTTTTTTGGGGCCAGACCTTTTGCATCCTTTTTTGCTTGGCCAGAACTTTTTGCGTCATTTTTTTGCACCTTTATTTTTTGGGGGCCAGACCTTTTGCATCCTTTTTTGCTTGGCCAGAATTCTTTGCATCATTTTTTTTCACCTTTATTTTTTTGGGGCCAGACCTTTTGCATCACTTTTTGCTTGGCCAGAATTCTTTGCATCATATTTTGCTTGGCCAGAATTCTTTGCATCATTTTTTTTGCACCTATTTTTCTTGGCCAGACCTTTTTGCACCATTTTTTGCTTGGCCAGAATTCTTTGCATCATATTTTTTGCTTGGCCAGAATTCTTTGCATCATGTTTTGCTTTGCCAGATTTTCTTTGCATCCTTTTTTCCTTTGCCAGATTTTCTTTGCATCATTTTTTGCTTGGCCAGAATTCTTTGCATCATGCTTTGCTTGGCCAGAATTCTTTGCATCATTTTTTGTTTGGCCAGAATTCTTTGCATCATTTTTTCCTTTGCCAGAATCTTTTGCACCAATTTTTTGCACCTTTTTTTTTCTGGGCCAGACCTTTTGCATCCTTTTTTCCTTTGCCAGAATTCTTTGCATCATTTTTTTGCACCTTTATTTTTTTGGGGCCAGGTCTTTTGCATCATTTTTTGCTTGGCCAGAATTCTTTGCATCATTTTTTGCTTGGCCAGAATTCTTTGCATCATTTATTTGCACCTATTTTTTTTTTGTCCAGGCCTTTTGCATCAGTTTTTGCTTGGCCAGAATTTTTTGCATCATTTTTTTTGCACCTATTTTTTTTTTTGCCAGGCCTTTTGCATCCTTTTTTGCTTGGCCAGAATGTTTTGCATCATTTTTTTGCACCTTTATTTTCTTTGGCCAGGCCTTTTGCACCAGTTTTTGCTTGGCCAGAATTGTTTGCATCATGTTTTGCTTGGCCAGAATTGTTTGCATCATTTTTTGCTTTGTCAGATTTTCTTTGCATCATTTTTTCCTTGGCCAGATTTTTTTGCATCATTGTTTTGCATCTTTATTTTTTTTGGGGCCAGGCCTTTTGCATCAGTTTTTGCTTTGCCAGAACTTTTTGCATCATTTTTTTGCACCTTTATTTTCTTTGGGCAGGCCTTTTGCACCATTTTTTGCTTGGCCAGAATTGTTTGCACCATTTTTTGCTTGGCCAGAATTGTTTGCATCATTTTTTGCTTTGTCAGATTTTCTTTGCATCATTTTTTGCTTGGCCAGAATTCTTTGCATCATTTTTTTGCACCTTTATTTTTTGGGGGCCAGACCTTTTGCATCATTTTTTATCTTTGCCAGAATTTTTTGCCTCATTTTTTTGCACCTTTATTTTTTTGGGGCCAGACCTTTTGCACCATTTTTTGCTTGGCCAGATTTTCTTTGCATCATTTTTTGCTTGGCCAGAATTTTTTGCATCATTGTTTTGCACCTTTATTTTTTGGGGTCCAGAGCTTTTGCATAATTTTTTGCTTGGCCAGAATTCTTTGCATCATTTTTTACTTGGCCAGATTTTCTTTGCATCATTTTTGGCTTGGCCAGAATTCTTTGCATCATTTTTTGCTTGGCCAGAATTTTTTGCATCATTGTTTTGCACCTTTATTTTTTGGGGGCCAGACCTTTTGCATCCTTTTTTGCTTGGCCAGAATTCTTTGCATCATATTTTTGCACCTTTCTTTGGGCAAACCTTTTGCATCCTTTTTTGCTTGGCCAGAATTCTTTGCATTATTTTTTGCTTGGCCAGAATTTTTGGCACCATTTTTTTGCACCTTTATTTTTTTGTGGCCAGACTTTTTGCATCCTTTTTTTCCCTTTGCCAGAATTCTTTGCATCCTTTTTTGGCTCTGCCAGATTTTTTGGCACCATTTTTTTGCACCTATTTTTTTTGGGGGGGGGGGGGGCAGACCTTTTTGCATCCTTGTTTTTTCCCTTTGCCAGAATTTTTGGCATCCTTTTTTTCCATCCTTTTTTGCTTGGCCAGATTTTTTGGGGCATTTTTTTTTTTGCACCTTCCTTTTGGCCAGACCTTTTGCATCCTTTTTTGTTTTGCCAGACTTTTGGCATCATCACCATCATCTGATTCTCTTAACGAGGAGGGTAATTACCAAATTCCCACAGAAAAAGAAAGACTGAAGTGCTCTCAGCACACGAGGGTTGATCCTCAGAACGATTCTTAATGCTGAAGCCAGATCACCCCTTTTCCATGGGTGGTTAAGTGATGATTCAAACCAGGCTGCACAGGAAGCACCACAATTTAACCAAGCCACATGGCATCACTTTTCCCCAATCTATTTTGCTTTAAATACTGGAGGCAGTTGAAACATTGGAGAACAAAACCCATGTGCCATCACCCCAAACAGAACAAAACTCCCACGGGTTAACTCATCCCACCTCTTACCCTGCTAGCAAACAACAACAATGGGAGCCTTGCTGTGCATAAGATCCAAGACCAAGTGTGAGATGTTTTCTGCACACAGCCTCACCTCATCTTTTCACCTTTCAGCAGAAAAAAAATCAAGCCTGAAGATATAAAACATACTGAAAGCAGCTATCTTAAACCAGGATTCTGAAACACAGATCACCTTGGCAGCTGCTCACTTTCTGTTCCCAGTTGAACCTGCTGTTGAGTACCTTGGTTGTAGAGCTGCAGTACCCCTCTTGTTAAGAGCTAGTTAAAAAGATCCCTGAATAAAACAGAAGCCAGCCTGCGACTTCCTCTGAGTTTCAGCACAGGACTATATACAGGGGCTAGAATAACCACCCACACTGGCTTGAGCCAGAAGGGACAAAAAAAACCCCACAACCTAAGACAGATATTGGGGCAGAACACATCAAATGGATGGAAAAATAAGACATTGGAAGGTTTGTATTTCAGAAGTGGAACCAAGGAATCGTTGAGTGGGGAAGAGAATACTGCAACAAAGCCACAGCATCTTGAAAACTGAGGCCAACAGCTCAGGTTCACTGGGTTGGGAGCTTGGAAATCGTGCAAGGTAATGTCAGCAGTTTTAAGAAGGGCCTTGCAAAGTCGGGGAGGTAAACAGAGGGACCAATGGAAAAGGAAACTGAAAGGCAAGGATGCAACAGAGCTCAAAACAAAAGCAGGAGCACAAGGAGGACAATCGACACCTTAAAAACCAACCGACAAGAGAATAAAAGAAGAAAAGCTTGGAATCAATTTGGCTTCCAGCAGTTTACAAAACCAAAATCAACCAACCAACCAACCAACCACAAGAACAAAAAAAAGAGGCTGAAATCTGTCATACCTTGACCTATTTTTAAGTGACAATTTTTATTACAGTTGAGAGGAGGGAGGGGGAAAAAAAAAACCCAACCCACCAAAACCAAAACACAAAACAAAAATAAATGGTTTTATAGCTGCATAAGTTTCCATTTCACTAAAATAGTGCCAACAAAACCAAGTTTGCATAGAAGAAACAAACCAAACCCAAACCCAAACCAACACAACCCCCTCCCCACCCCCCCCATCCCCAAAAAATTTCCAATCGCCACTGGCTACATGCTTCCAAATGGGAAATGCAGGTATCATAACATAAACATAGTGCAAACCATGGCAGCTCAGGGTGGTTGGGTCAGGAAACAGACCATAATATACCCAGTTATCACAGTTTCTGGTCTTTTATTAGATCCTTTTTGCCAAGTAGAAGCGATGCAGCTGCGCAGAGCCGTGGGACGCCGGCTGCCGGGACAGCCTAACGGAGCTTCAGATCGTCGCCGCTGCCCAGGTTCGAGCCCGGGCTAGGGTCTTGCTGTCTTCTTGCCTGCAGGAACAGAGGAGGAGTGAGGAGCAGAGAAGTCATTGGGGAGGTTATCAGTGCAGTTCAGCTCTTCACCGTGTTAACATGAATGAGAACACAGCCAAGCCCAAAGCAGAAACTTCACATTTCAAGCAGCAACCGAGGCGATCATTTGTAACGCCAACATTGTTCCTTCCCCCTCATGCACACCCTCCTCCCAAGCCAACAGGAGTCCTGGCAGAGAGATGTGGAGCCAGCAGGTGGGCACCATCCTTTCTCTGGAGGATCACCTGGAGGATCTCTCTAGAGGATCTCCTGGCCTGCATCAGGAACAGTGTGGCCAGAAGGAGCAGGGAGGTCATTGTTCCCTGTGCTCAGCACTGGTCAGGCCACACCTTGAGTCCTGTGTCCAGTTCTGGGCCCCTCAGTTTAGCAAAGATGTTGATACAAGTGCAGTCAATCTGGGGTTAGCAACCAACCTGGAAAGAGTTCCTCTAACAGAGAGGTCTTTTTATCCACTTTCAATCAGTAATATTGAGGGGTAAAAGTGGGGGTTCTACAAGGGTTAGACTCAGTGACCTTAGAGCCCCCTTGGTGATCTTCGGCCCCTCAGTTTAAGAAGGACATTGAGACTCTTGAACCTGTCCAGAGAAGGGCAACAAAGCTGGGGAGGGGTCTGGGGCACAGCCCTGTGAGGAGAGGCTCAGGGGAGACCTTCTTGCTGTCTGCAACTCCCTGAAGGGAGGTTGTAGCCAGGTGGGGGTTGGTCTCTTCTCCCAGGCACCCAGCACCAGAACAAGAGGACACAGTCTCAAGCTGTGCCAGGGGAGGTTTAGGCTGGAGGTGATGAAGAAGTTCTTCACAGAGAGAGAGATTGGACATTGGGATGTGCTGCCCAGGGAGGTGGTGGAGTCCCCATGCCTGGAGGTGTTCCAGAAACCTGTGGCCATGGCACTGTGGGACAGGGCTTGATGGCCATGGTGGGGTTGGTTGATGGTTGGACTGGATGATCTTAGAAGGCTTTTCCAACCCAAACAATTCTGTGATGGATGAAGTTCTGGGCCCCTCAATTTAAGAAGGACATTGAGACTCCTGAATGTGTCCAGAGAAGGGCAACAAGGCTGGGGAGGGGTCTGGAGCACAGCCCTGTGAGGAGAGGCTGAGGGAGCTGGGGTTGCTTAGCCTGGAGAACAGGAGGCTCAGAGGAGACCTTATTGCTCTCTACAACTCCCTGGAGGGAGGTTGTAGCCAGGTGGGGGTGGGTCTCTTCTCCCAGGCAACCAGCACCAGAACAAGAGGACACAGTCTCAAGCTGTCCCAGGGGAGGTTTAGGCTGGAGGTGAGGAGAAAGTTCTTCCCAGAAAGAGAGATTGGCCATTGGGATGTGCTGCCCAGGGAGGTGGTGGAGTCACCATCCCTGGAGGTGTTCAAGCCTCTTGACACCCACCCTTCAGGTGCTTACAGACATTGGTAAGATCTCCTCTCAGCTCCTCTCTTAACCTTTCCTGCCAAGGTTTCAGGATCAAGTGAAGTCTTTCAGGATCACTTTGGGGGGAGAAAGACTAGAAGGCATAGATGGCTGAGCACGTCACATCGCTCCCAAATTCATCTCCCTGCAGTGTTTTCATTGACTTGAGCTTCTCCTGGACCAGAGACTTACCACACTGCACTGTTCCAGGTGCACTTTAGACCTTGAGGGGGGAAATGAGCTATCTGCTCACTCTGTTCTGCCTGCTCTGCTCAACCTCTGCTTTGCCTCCACGCAGAACGTGACAGCCACCACCACCACTGCTGGTGCACAAAGCCACAGAGTTCTCAGGAACTCTCTGAAGAACCACAGCACAGCCCACAGCCCTGAAGCCCTCTTGCAAGCTGCCCTCTTTGTAGAGAGGCAAAATGCTGAGAAACTGCATTTCACTGGGTTGGCTTTTTCCCCCCCACATCATTGCCAACCCCCAAATCATTCAGCCCTGACTCTGGAAATGGCTGGGGAAAACTTAACAAGGAGAAGGCTACACAGAAAGGGACCTGGGGGAACTGATTGACAGCAGCTGAACAGGAGCCAGCAGGGTGCCCAGGTGGCCAAGAAGGCCAATGGCATCCTGGCCTGCATCAGGAACAGTGTGGCCAGCAGGAGCAGGGAGGTCATTGGGCCCTGTACCCAGCACTGGTTAGGCCACACCTTGAGTCCTGTGTCCAGTACTGGGCCCCTCAGTTTAAGAAGGACATTGAGACTCTTGAATGTGTCCAAAGAAGGGCAACAAAGCTGGGGAGAGGTCTGGAGCACAGCCCTGTGAGGAGAGGCTGAGGGAGCTGGGGTTGCTTAGCCTGGAGAAGAGGAGGCTCAGGGGAGACCTTCTTGCTGTCTACAACTACCTGAAGGGAGGTTGTAGCCAGGTGGGGGTTGGTCTCTTCTCCTAGGCAACCAGCACCAAAACAAGAAGACACAGTCTCAAGCTGTGCCAGGGGAGGTTTAGACTGGAGGTGAGGAGAAAGTTCCTCACAGAAAGAGCAATTAGCCATTGGGATGTGCTGCCCAGGGAGTTGGTGGAGTCACCATCCCTGGAGGTGTTCAAGAGGGGATTGGATGTGGCACTTGGTGCCATGGTTTAGTAGTCATGAGGTGCTGGGTGACAGGTTGGACTTGATGATCTCTGAGGTCTTTTCCAACCTTATTGATTCTATGATTCTACTTTGGGGTTGTTTTCCCCTCCCCCCCACCCCCTCAACAGAAAATCAAAACTGCCCTAAAGATTTTTGTTAACACCACCTGGCTGCTCAAAGTTTCAATGCACACATCCCTACTAAATTAAACTTGCACTACACTTAACAAAAGGAGTGCAGAGGAGAGGGACCTGGGGGTCCTGGTGGATGGTCAAGCAGCCCAAAGGCATCCTGGGGAGGATTAGAAGGGCTGTGGTTAGTATGCCATGAGAGGTTCTCCTCCCCCTCTACTCTGCCCTGGTGAGGCCACATCTGGAATATTGTGTCCAGTTGTGGGCCCCTCAGGTCAAGAAGGACCTCAGGGAAGTGCCTGAGAGAGTCCAGCACAGAGATACAAAGATGCTGAAGGCAGTGGAACATCTGCCTCATGAGAACAGGCTGAGGGGGCTGGGGCTCTACAGCTTGCAGCAGAGGAGCCTGAGGGGTGACCTCATTCATGCTGCTGAAGATGGGCAGGGCAGTGTCAGGAGGATAGAGCCAGGCTCTGCTCAGGGATGTCCAATGACAGGACAAGGGATGCAAGATGGAGCAGAGGAGATTCCACAGGAGCAGAAGGAAAAGCTTTCCACTGTGAGTGTGAGAGAGCCCTGGAGCAGGCTGCCCAGAGAGCTTGGGGAGTCTCCTTCCCTGGAGACATTCATAACCCAGCTGGCTGTGTTCCTGTGTGAGCTGCTCTGGGTGCTCCTGCTCTGGCAGGGGGGTTGGACTGGATGATCTCCAGAGGTCCCTTCCAGCCCCCTGTGCTCTGTGGTTGTGTGAATGCAGTCCCACTTTGCAGACTTCTCTCCCCCTGACCAGATTGTACCAAGATTGCTTCTGGGTTTGACTGCTGCCTTTCTTCTGCAAGGAAACAAAGGCAAGCACTGTCCTCAGGAATTCCCCAGGCCAGACTCCCAGCCAGGCCAGTTACCAATGTTGTACTGCATGGACACTTCTACACTTCACTAGGAAAAGCCAGCAAGTTGAGTGCTCCTCTAGCCCTGCTGGGAAAGCAGCAGAGCTGCTTCTTCAGGACTCAGCAATTTTGTTGTCAGATTTCAGGGAAGGCTCCAAGGTATGGACATATGGTTGCATTTATGCCTTGCCTAAAGTGGCCTTTTCTTTCCAAACACATGAAAGAATTCACATGATTCATGACCTCATTGCTACTTGCAGAGTCTGCAGAAGCCACTACTGAACAACTACCAGATTTGCCCTTTCAAGTGATATGCAAAAAGCATGACAAATTACCCTGCAAATGTACCCAAAGCAGTCATTACAGAGTCTTACACTGCTCTGGGTGGGTAAAGAAGTGTAATTTCACATTTCAGTCAGGGAGGATCTACACAAGGGACTGCAACATGTTGGGCTGACTGCTCCATCTCCCTCAGACACCCTGCTTCACCCCTGAGCAAGAACACCTGGAGAGAGCCCAATGGAGGGCCACGAGGAGCGTGAAGGGACTGGAGCACTGCCTTGGGAGGAGAGGCTGAGAGCCTAGGGTGGGTTGAATATCCACCCCCCCACAACATTAAATTTGCCAGACCAGCCCTGGGGCTTTTCAGGCTGGAGAAGAGAAGGCTGAGAGGGCATCTAATCAATGTCTATAAATACCTGAGGGCTGGGGGTCAAGAAGGAGGGGACAGGCTCTGCTCAGCTGCACCGTGGGATAGGACAAGGAGCAATGGATAGAAACTACAGCACAGGAGGTTCCACCTCAACATGAGGAGGAACTTCTTGACTGTGAGGGTCACAGAGCTTTGGAACAGGCTGCCCAGAGAGAGGTTGTGGGGTTTCCTTCTCTGGAGACTTTCAAGCCCCATCTGGATGCATTCCTGTGTGACCTGTGCTGGATTGTATGGTCCTGCTCCGGCAGGGGGGGTTGGACTTGATGAGCTCCTGAGGTACCTTCCAAACTCTAGCATCCTGTGAACCAGGTTTGCTCTACCAGTCCCCACCCTGCCAAGGTGCATGTGGCACAGTGACACAGGTACAGCTGGGCTTCAGAGGCTGGGGCAAGGGAAAAAGCACCTCAGCTGTGGCTTTCACTTCATTGTTCAGACAGGAGAAATCACCTTGAATGGAGACAGCAAGTAGGCAGTAGAGCATCAGGCACTGGGCAAGATTTTTGGCCATTGACAGGGGGCAAAACCCTGGAATGGTTTGGGGTGGAAGGGAACTTCAAAGGTCACCCAGTCCAATCCCCCTGCAGACAGCAGGCACAGCTGCAACTACAGCAGGCTGCTCACAGCCCCAAACCACCTGACCTGGAATGGTTCCAGGGATGGGACATCTCCCACCTCTCTGGGCAACCTAGGCCAGGGTCTACCCCTGCTCAGTGTCAAACATTTCTTCCTTCTCTCCAAGTTTAAGTCTCCCTCTTCTAGTTGAAACCTATCTCACCCCTTGTCTTGTCACAACAGATCCTGCTCAGAAGTCTGTTCCCAGCTTTCTTAGAGCCCCTTTAAGCAGGGAAGAGCCACCAGAAGGTCTCCCTAGAGCCTTCTCTTCCCCAGGCTGGCCAAGCCCAACTCTCTGAGGCTGGCCTCACAGCAGAGGGCTTCCAGCCCTCCCAGCATTGCTGTGGCCTCCCCTGGCCCCACTCCAACAGGTCCCTGTCTGTGCTGTGCTAAGGACTCCAGAGTTGGCCCCAGAATCTCAGCAGAGCAAAGGGGCAGAATCCCCTCCCTGCCCCTGCTGCTGGGGATGAGACCAGGACACAGCTGGCTCTGGGCTGGGAGTGCACATTGTTGGCTCCTGCCCAGCTTTTCACCCACCAAAGACACAACTTTCCTCAGAAATGCCACAAGATCCCTAACCCTGCTTGCAGAAGGAGTGTGACTACCAGTGTGGTGGCACCTGGTGCTTCTCCCCAGCCTGTGACAGGAAGCCAGCAGTTCCTTTTCTAGATGTCAAGTGACCACTTCCAGAACTGTCTCAGGTTGGGGGGCTGCCCTCAGCGCTGCTAATCCACCCTCTGCAGTTCAGCAGGTGCTGTCAGTTTGGAGAAACACCTCACAACGCCATGCAGGAGCAGCAGCAGGCCTCCCAGTGAGTAATGAGCTCAGCCCCTCCAAGATTAAGGAGCCTTGCTTCAATTAAGAAGGATGCATCTGTCTCTGCCACTGGGAAATGGAGGACTCTGCTGTGAGTCATGCAGAGTGGGTCATGTGCAAGCAGCAGTTATTCATCTTCCCCCAGCAATATTTCATGGCTCAGGCCAATGCTGAGCTGAAGTTTGAAAAGGAGCCCTACTTCCAGGGTTATTCATCTGCTCTTGAGTGAAAGGACAACATTTGCTTGAGAGAGAGGGGGGAAGAAAAGGTAAACAACACAGATCCCACTGCAGGGCTAATTTTCCTTTCAAAGCTATGTATTGAAGCCAACCTAACTGCCACTCTCCTTCCACATATCCTGAAATGGAACACTTCATGGGATGGACACAGAGGGACTGTCAACACAGACTCACCAGGGTTGGCAAAGACCCTCAAGAGCATCAAGTCCAACCATTATGTGCACTTGAACCCCAGAAGGCCAACCATGTGCTGGGCTACATCAAAAGTAGAGTGAGCAGCAGGACAAGGGAGGGGATTCTGCCCCTCTGCTCTGCTCAGACTCTGCCTGGAGTACTGCCTCCAGTTCTGGTGTCCCCAACACAAGAAGGACCTGGAGCTGCTGGAGAGAGTCCAGAGGAGCCCACAGAGGTGATCAGAGGGCTGGAGCACCTCCCCTATAGGGACAGGCTGAGAGAGTTGGGGATGTTCAGCCTGGAGAAGCCTCCAGGGAGACCTTTCAGGAAGGACTTAAAGGTGCTTCTAAGAAAGCTGGGGACAGAGCCCTGTGCAGGGTCTCTTGTGACAGGACAAGGTGGGCTTCCAGCCCTCCCATCATTGCTGTTGCCTCCTCTGGACCAAACAGGCCCCCCCCCTCCCCTGTGCTGAGGGCTCCAGAGCTGGACCCAGCACTGCAAGCAGAGAGACAAAATCCCTTCTGTCAGCCTTTGAGAAAGCATCTGCAGCCACCTCCTTCCTCTGCATGCTCAGAGGCCTCTGATGTACCACCTAAGGAAACCAACTCATTTAACCACATGAGATGGCCAGGAAAAGATAATGCAGTCCCACCAGCTGGTTCACATGATAGCTCTGAGAAAGCAGAACTGGGGAAGCTTGGAGGGAGACTTACTTAGGATTGCCAGGGCTGCCCTGAAGCTGTCCTTCCTTTGCCACAAATCACCTAAGCAGCAGGCCTCGAGCACAGCCCTGTGAGGAGAGGCTGAGGGAGCTGGGGTTGCTTAGCCTGGAGAAGAGGAGGCTCAGGGGAGACGTCATTGCCCTCTACAACTACCTGAAGGGAGGTTGTAGCCAGGAAGAGGTTGGTCTCTTCTCCCAGGCAGCCAGCACCAGAACAAGAGGACACAGTCTCAAGCTGCGCCAGGGGAAGTTTAGGCTGGAGGTGAGGAGAAAGTTCTTCCCAGAGAGAGTTGTTGGCCATTGGGATGTGCTGCCCAGGGAGGTAGTGGAGTCCCCATCCCTGGAGATGTTGAAGAGGGGATTGGATGTGGCACTTGGTGCCATGGTTTAGTAGTCATGAGGTGCTGGGTGAGAGGTTGGACTTGATGATCTCTGAGGTCTCTTCCAACCTTATTGATTCTATTAAAACTGGCACCTCTCAGTCCCAGGCAGTGAACTCACGAGCCCAAGCACTGTGTACACAACTTGAGGCACTGGTAAAAAGAAGAGGAGGAGGAGGAGGAGGAGAAGGAAGGAGGCAATTTGAAGAAGGGCTCTCGGTAAGAGCAGCCAAAATAAAGTCTCTCCATGGACAACTGCACTGCAATTCTTTAATTGCATTCTGGCAGCTCCATGCTGCTGAAGCAGACAGAGCAGATGCATTATGAGCCTTGGCATCTGTCATCTATAATTTACTAAGTAAGTGAGAAATCAGGCTGGGTTATGAAAAACTAACCAGTGCACATTTGGATTCTCTCAGAAGGGGCTGTCAGCCTTCTGCAAAGGATTTGCAATGAAAGAAAACCCCCCAAACCACCAAACCTGAGCACACATTGCAGATCCTTTTCTGAAAAGCATACAACCACAGGGCAAAACCCATCCCCCCAAAAAAAAACCCAGAGGGGACTAAACCAATGCTCAGAGTGACCAGTTCCAGTCAAGCACACCTCCACTTCAGTCCTGCCAATTGAGGCAGGCCTAACAGCAAGCAACTGAGAGCTTGCTGAGGACACCAAACTGGGTGGAGTGGCTGACATGCCAGAGGGCTGTGCTGCCATTCTGCCAGACTGAGACTGGGCAGGGAGAAAGGGAATGAAATTCAACAAGGGCAAGGGGAGAGGCTTGCACCTGGGAAAGAACAACCCCTTGGAGCAGGAGAGGTTGGGGACTGACCTTCTGGAGAGCACTGAAGGAGAAAACAATCTGAGGGGCCTGGTGGATGGGAGGGTGACCATGAGCCAGCAATGTGCTCTTGTGGCCAGGAAGACCAAGGGCAACCTGGAGTGGATTAGAAGGGCTGTGGTGAGGAAGTTGAGAGAGGTTCTCCTGCCCCTCTGCTCTGCCCTGGTGAGGCCACATCTGGAATATTGTGTCCAGTTCTGGGCCTTTCAGCTTAGGAAGGACCTCAGGAAAATGCTTTAAGAAAGTCCAGTGCAGAGCCATGACAATGAAGAAGGGAGTGGAGCATCATCCCTATGAGAACAGGCTGAGGGGAGCTTGGAGAGGAGGAGCCTGAGGGTGACCTCATTGCTGATGATAAGGATGTGCAGGGTGAGTGCCCAGAGGCTGGAGCCAGGCTCTGCTGGGTGATGCCCAAGGGGCAATGGTGGAAGCTGAGGCATAGGAAGTGCCATGGAAACAGAAGGAAGAATTGGTTTTTTCCCTGTGAGGGTGACAGAACACTGGAACAGGCTGCCCAGGGAGTCTCCCTCTGTGGAGATACTCAAGACCAGCCTGGATGTGTTCCTGTGTGACCTGCTCTAGGTGCTCCTGCTCTGGCAGGGGGGTTGGAGTGGATGAGCTCTGGTCCCTTCCAACCCCTCACATTCTGGGATTCCTCTGAGCTGCTGGCTAACAGCAGCCTCTCCCACAGAGATGTGGCCATAGCTCAAATGCTCCATTTCAGTTACCCTTCCTCAACAGTAGAGTAGGGCAGAGGAAACTCAGCCTTCTCAGAATCCAAGGCAGGAAAACTAGACCACTACCAACAGAAAATGCCAGTGTTTGTATGATGGAACTTCTCTGGTCAGAGTTCCAGCCTGACAGAATAGAATAAACCAGGTTGGAAGAGACCTTCAAGATCATCGTGTCCAACCCATCAACCAATCCAACACCACCCAAACAGCTAACCCATGGCACCAAGCACTCCGTCAAGTCTCCTCCTGAACACCTCCAGTGATGGGGACTCCACCACCTCCCCAGGCAGCCCATTCCAATGGGCAATCACTCTCTCTATATAGAGCTACTTCCTAACATCCAACCTAAACCTCCCCTGGTGGAGCCTGAGACTGTGTCCTCTTGTTCTGGTGCTGGCAGACACAGTGATGAAGCACCCTGGATGACTTCAGGTCTCTGAGGAGCTTCAGAAGAGAGACTCTCCCCCGCAGTCTTCACTTCACAGTATCACAGTATGCTAGGGGTTGGAAGGGATCTCTGGAGATCATCCAGTCCAGTCCTCCTGCCAAAGCAGGACCACCCAGGGCAGGTCACACAGGAACATATCCAGGTGGGTTCTGAATGTCTCCAGAGATGGAGACTCCACCACCTCTCTGGGCAGCCTGTTCCAGGGCTCCACCACCCTTAAAGATGTTCCTCTTCATGTTCTCTGAAGAATTTTTAGAGAAGGGCAATGAGGCTGGGGAGAGGCCTTGAACACAGCCCTGTGAGGAGAGGCTGAGGGAGCTGGGGTTGCTTAGCCTGGAGAAGAGGAGGCTCAGAAGAGACCTTCTTGCTGTCTGCAACTCCATGAAGGGAGGTTGTAGCCAGGTGGAGGTTGGTCTCTTCTCCCAGGCAACCAGCACCAGAACAAGAGGACACAGTCTCAAGCTGTGCCAGGGGAGGTCTAGGCTGGAGGTGAGGAGAAAGTTCTTCCCAGAGAAAGTTGTTGGCCATTGGGATGTGCTGCCCAGGGAGGTGGTGGAGTCCCCATCCCTGGAGGTGTTCAAGAGGGGACTGGATGTGGCACTTGGTGCCATGGTTTAGTAGTCCTGAGGTGTTGGGTGACAGGTTGGACTCAATGATCTTTGAGGTCTTTTCCAACCTTATTGATCCTATGATTGCTGCTGCAGCAGCAAAGGGCTCCCATCACCAGTACATCTTGAACCTCTCAGCCTCTGGCAGGCAGCAGCAGACAGGATTTTCACCACATTCCCAGTTGCTGTGGCTGTCAGCAGTGGACTTTGCAGCCCAGACCCAGGCTCTGCAGCTGCTTTGCTTGCTGGCCACAGCAACCAAGTTGCACTCACCTCTCCTTTTCACTTGAACCTGGGAAGAAGTCTCTCTCAATTATGTCAAGCACCACTTAAAATTATGCAAATAATGGAAACCAGCCTCTCCAATTTGGCAGGAGATCCAGATGTGAAACTGCAGTCCTTGTAGCATGATTAATGTTATGAATTCCACACTCACTGCTCTTTTTCATTCCTACATCCATTCTGCTGCCCTTCCAAACTCACTGGAGTCAAGACAAACAAGTTGGAGGCTGAGGGAGCTGGGGTTGCTCAGCCTGGAGAAGAGAAGAGTCCAGGAGGACCTTAGAGCTGCCTTTTAGGTACCTGAAGGCATCCTACAGGAAGGCTGCAGAAGGACTTTTCCTGAGGGTGTCTAGAGACAGGACAAGAAGGAGTGGTTTGAAGCTGAGGGAGAGCAGGGGCAGACTGGAGCTGAGGAGGAAGTTCCTCAGTATGAGGGTGGTGAGACTCTGGAACTGGCTGCCTAGAGAGGTTGTGGGTGCTCCCTTCCCTGGAGGTCAGGCTGGTGAAGCCCTGAGCAACCTGGGCTAGTGGGAGGTGTCCCTTGCCATAGCAGGAGGTTGGAGTAGATGACCTCTAAGGTCCCTTCCAACCTCAGCCATTCTGTGACTTTATGAATTTCCTTGACAAAGGCCACAGATCAAAATCATTTGGCACCTACCCCCCTCAAGATCTCACTGCAAGCTTCCAACAATCTTCCTCCTAGAACCAAGTGCTCTCCACTAAACTGCTCATCAACTGGGGAAGATGCTGAGGCTGCTGGGGAGCACAACCAGGCCAAGCAGCACAATTTCCCTACCAGTCCTGGCACTCTTCTCCTAAAATCTTTGCAATGGTTGCACCTTTGTTTAAAAGCCCTTCTGAAGCTCCAGATTCTGGTACCCCACACAGGTTAAATGGACTCAAGGAACAGCAAAGGGAAGAGCACAGCTCCTAAGAACTTCAAGAAGGGAGTAAATTTTTTACCTTAGTGCAAACACTTCCTTTTCCAAGGGAAGAGGAACAGCCAGCAAATGCTCCCTTTCAAGAAACTATTGTTTGAAGGCTGGTCTAAAGGTTATAAATTGCTAATTAACATTGATTGCCTGCAGCTAGATGCTCAGCCCCTTTCTAACCTTCATTGACTGAAAGAAGATGCTTAGATTACAGTATGCCCTGATTTGCAAGATTGATCTCCTCTGTCCTACAGTCAGCATTGATTCTCCTCAGCTCAAGTTGTTTCCCTGGCATCTGCACTCCACAGCACTTTTGCACAAACCCCAGCCACCTCATGGCTTTGGGAAGCAATCTCTAGTCATAACCTCACAGAATCACTGAGTGCATCCTGTTGGAAGAGGCCTCAGCGGTCATCCAGCTCAGCCCTCCTGCCAGCTGGCTGAGCAGGAGCCAGCAGTGAAGCCAGGTGGCCAAGAAAGCAAATGGCAGCTTAGCAAGTCTAAACTTCCCCTGGTGCAGCTTGGGTCCATGTCCTCTTGTTCTGCCACTGCTTGCCTGGGAGAAGAAACCAACCCCCTCCTGGCTACAACCTCCCTTCAGGGAGTTGTAGAGAGCAGTAAGATCTCCCCTGAGCCTTCACTTCTCTAGGCTAACCACCCCCAGCTCCCTCAGCTTCTGACAGAGCTGTGCTCCAGACCTCTCCCCAGCCTTGTTGCCACTGAGTGAGCTGCCATCTGTTCAGGATTACGCTGCAGAGCTCCTGGCTGCACTGCAGACCTCTCCTCTGCAGAGGGAAGTTGATGGCAAGGGGCTCATTGGAGTGGTTGGAGAGCAGTCAGAAAGAAAGGGACCTGGGGGTACTGGTTGGTAGTAGGCTGAACATGAGCCAGCAGTGTGCCCAGGTAGCCAAGAAGGCCAATGGCATCCTGGCCTGCATCAGGAACAGTGTGGCCAGCAGGAGCAGGGAGGTCATTCTGCCCTGTTCTCAGCACTGGTCAGGCCACACCTTGAGTCCTGTGTCCAGTTCTGGGGCCCTCATTTGAAGAAGGACATTGAGACTCTTGAATGTGTCCAGAGAAGGACAACAAAGCTGGGGAGGGGTCTGGAGCACAGCCCTGTGAGGAGAGGCTGAGGGAGCTGGGGTTGCTTAGCCTGGAGAAGAGGAGGCTCAGGGGAGACCTTCTTGCTGTCTGCAACTCCCTGAAGGGAGGTTGTAGCCAGGTGGGGCTTGGTCTCTTCTCCCAGGCAAGCAGCACCAGAACAAGAGGACACAGTCTCAGGTTGGGCCAGGAGAGGTTTAGGCTGCATGTTAGGAAGAAGTTCTTCATAGAAAGAGAGATTGGCCATTGGGATGTGCTGCCCAGGGAGGTGATGGAGTCCCCATCCCTGGAGGCGTTCAAAATAAGATTGGATGTGGCACTTGGAGCCATGGTTTGGTCATTATGAGATGTTAGGTATTAGATAATAGGTTGGACTTGATGATCTCTGAGGTCTTTTCCAACCTGGTTGATTCTGTGATTCTACCCAGCACTGGGCTGTAGTCTCACTGTAGAACCACAGGGCAGCAAATATTCACACACCAGCACAGCAAGTCTGCACTACCCACCTGTCCCCCTTGGAGCTAGACCAGAACTAATTTAGAGAACACAGTCTCAAGCTGTGCCAGGGGAGGTTCAGGCTGGATGTTAGCAATAAGCTCTTCATAGAGAGAGAGATTGGCCATTGGGATGTGCTGCCCAGGGAGGTGGTGGAGTCCCCATCCCTGGAGGTGTTTAGGAAGAGACTGGCTGGGGTGCTTGGTGCCATGGTTTAGTTGATTAGATGGTGTTGGGTGATAGTTGGACTTGATGGCCTCAAAGGTCTTTTCCAATCTGGTTAATTCTGTTCTAATTCTAGTCAGGATTTGACTTGCCAGCTCAGTCTCTGCTCAGTGAGGGCACTTCCAGTTCAGGGCAGGTTCTCACAGCCAGTGGCTGCATCTAGCAGTAAGAGCACTGATGGGGAGAGTTACTGCCAGTGGCTGGGGTGCAGAAAGGCTCTGGCTTGGACTTGCTCCTGTGCAGACCAAGGGCACTACTAAATCTCATGGCCTATGCTAATGTGCAGTAAGTCAGAGCTGGCACCTGTGGGAAGCAGTGGACAGGACAGGTGACCCTAAATTGACCAACAGGGGATTGCATCCCATGAGCATCATCTTCAGGGTCAAGCCTCTCCAACAGCCAATGTCCCAGGAGGACTCTGCCTGCTTGGCCTCCAATCCTGACTGATGTATTCCTGAATCCAATGCCAGATTACATGGTCATGTAGTCCTGCTCTGGCAGGGGAATTGGACTCCATGATCTCCAGAGGTCCCTTCCAACCCCTAACATCCTGTGATCCTGTACTCCAGCTCCTCGATCTGGTTCCTGTCTGAGGCTGAGCTGAGGCTGGGACGTGCCCTGTGCCTGCCCCCAGCATCAGAAGCTTGGGTTGATACTGGCTTGTGTCTATTTGTGTATTTCATTTTATTGCTCCTCTTCCCATTCCCAGCTGCTTCCCTTTCTCTCCCAACCCATCAGTCTCCCTCCCTTATTCCCTTTCCTATTCCCTCTGGGAAGGCAAAGGGCATCTGACACTCATCTAGGGGCCAGCCCAGCCCTGACCCTTGCCACCACTGCATAGGAAGCATTAACAGTTTGGGCTTCTGCCACATCCAAAAAGCTGCATTAAAGGTTAGACTGCTCTTAGATCCTTGGAAAGTACACACAAGAAGTAACAAATAAATTCAATCCAGATTAATTTGTGAGGGGGGGAAAGCAAGCAAAAAAAACAAGAGCTGGATAAGGAGAAATGAAAACAAACAGAAAAGAGCCTGAGTGGAATATTCTATTTTCTGCTGCAGCCAATAATATTTGACAACAATAATTATGCCATATTTAGCCTGGTGTTTAATCTTCAATTCCCTTTTCTGTTTTGGCTTGGATGGGTTGGTTGGTGTGTTTTTTTTTTTAAGGCAGAAGGGAGACTAAAGATTACTGCCTAGAATCCTGGAGGAGCATCAAAGTTAGCACTCTGGAGCCCTCAACACAAGGATGTGGACCTGATGGACCAGGACCAGAGGAGGGCCACAAAAATGATCAGGGGGGTTGGAGCAGCTCTGCTATGAGAGCAGGCTGGAGAGTGTTCAGCCTGGAGAACAGAAGGACAGATGGGCAGAGTCCAAGGGCAGAAGATTGAACACATCTAAGTACCAGGTTGTGCACTTTGGCCACAGCAACCCCATGCAGGGCTACAGGCTGGGGTCAGAGTGGCTGAGAGAAGCCAGGTAGAGAGGGACGTGGGGGTGCTGGTTGATGGCAGGCTGAACATGAGCCTGCAGTGTGCCCAGGCAGCCAGGAGGGCCAATGGCATCCTGGCCTGCATCAGGAACAGTGGTCAGCAGGAGCAGGGAGGTCATTCTGCCCCTGTAGACTGCACTGGTTAGGCCACACCATGAGTCCTGTGTCCAGTTCTGAGCCCCTCAGTTTAGGAAGGAGGTTGACTTGCTGGAACGAGTCCAGCAAAGGGCAACAAAGTTGGTGAGGGGCTTGGAACACAGCCCTGTGAGGAGAGGCTGAGGGAGCTGGGGCTGCTTAGCCTGGAGAAGAGAAGACTCAGGGGAGACCTTCTTGCTGTCTCCAACTACCTGAAGGGAGGTTGTAGACAGACAGATGTTGGTCTCTTCTCCCAGGCAGCCAGCACCAGAACAAGAGGACACAGTCTCAGGCTGCACCAGGGGAGGTTCAGGCTGGATGATAGGAAGAAGTTCTATATAGAGAGAGTGATTGCCCATTGGAATGTGCTGCCCAGGGAGGTGGTGGAGTCACCATCATTGGAGGTGTTCAGGAGGAGACTTGATGGGGTGCTTGGTGCCATGGGTTAGTTGATTAGGTGGTGTTGGATTGGTTGATGGGTTGGACGTGATGATCTTGAAGGTCTCTTCCAACCTGGTTTATTCTATGTAATTCTAAGGCTCCAGGGAGACCTTAGAGCAGCCTTCCAGTACCTGAAGGGGGCTACAAGAAGTCTGCAGAGGGACTGTTTGCAAAGTGATAGGACAAGTGGCAATGGTCTGAAATTAGAGCAGAGCAGATTTAGATTGGGTGTTAGGAACAAGTTCTGCACCATGAGGGTGGTGGAGCACTGGAACAGGTTGCCCAGGGAGGTAGCTGAGGCTCCATCCCTACAGATATTCAAGGTGAGGCTCAACAAGGCTCTGAGCAACCTGATCTAGTGGAGGATGTCCCTGCTGGCTTCCGGGTGGGGGTTGGACTGGATGACCTTTAGAGGTCCTCTCCAAGCCAAACCATCCTATGATTCCCTGTCTTTGAATCCAGCAGTTGTTGAAGGATGGAGGTTTATTTTGGGTGCTTTGTATTGAGGAGGATTTCTACAGGAAGAAACAAGTTTCAAGCCAGAGCTGCTTTTTATTTAGTCTTTTTTTTTTCCCCTTTCCTCCTTCCCCCCCCCCCCCAGCAAAAATGAAGGTTTTTTCAAATGGGAATTTCATGCAGCTTCCTGAAATGGCTCTGCTTAGCCATTAATGCCATTTAAATTTAGCCCAAGACCACAAGCAGACAGATTGCTAGACTAGACTGAGAGAAGAGCCAACCACTCTGCCTCCTTGCTCTTACTCACACGGTGCTGCTAAAATAAAGAGGGTGGCAGGAACATGGGAAGTGGACACAAACCAGAAAATGAGGACATTTAAAACATGCCAGGTGAGCAAATGAAGGTGGAAAACTGAGAAGAGGTCCAACCCACCCCCAAGGAAAGCCAGCAGAAGAACACCCTTAGCTGAGCTCGGGAGCAGGACAAACTGCGCGCTGGAGATGGCTTCTGAAGTTAGGGTTTGGCTGCACAAAGCAAACCACAAACCCCCTGCACCTGCACAGAGCAACACACAGGAGATCTTCATCCATCCCCTTCTGCTGCAGCCAAGAGCTGCCACGAGGCACCTGTGCGTTGCTCCTCTGGGCTGAGCACAGGCTGGTACTTTCAATGTGGAGAATAGAATAGAATTAACCAGGCTGGAAGAGACCTTCGAGATCATCAAGTTCAACCTATCACCCAGCACCATCTCATCAACTAAACCATGGCACCCAGCACCCCAGCCAGTCTCTTCCTATACACCTCCAGGGATGGGGACTCCACCACCTCCCTGAGCAGCACATCCCAATGGCCAATCTCTCTTGCTGGGAAGAACTTCTTCCTAACATCCAGCCTAAACCTCCCCTGGCACAGCTTGAGACTGTGACCTCTTGTTCTGGTGCTGGCTGCCTGGGAGAAGAGACCAACCCCCACCTGGCTACAACCTCCCTTCTGGGAGTTGGAGACAGCAAGGTCTCCCCTGAGCCTCCTCTTCTCCAGGCTAAGCAACCCCAGCTCCCTCAGCCTCTCCTCACAGGGCTGTGCTCCAGACCCCTCCCCAGCTTTGTTGCCCTTCTCTGGACACCTTCCAGCAACTCAACATCTTTCCTAAACTGAGGGGCCCAGAACTGGACACAGGACTCAAGGTGTGGCCTAACCAGGGCTGAGTACAGGGCACAATGACCTCCCTGCTCCTGCTGGCCACACTGTTCCTGATGCAGGCCAGGATGCCATTGGCCTTCTTGGCTGCCTGGGCACACTGCTGGCTCATGTTCAACCTACTGTCAACCAGTACCCCCAGGTCCCTTTCTGCCTGGCTGCTCTCCAGCCACTCTGACCCCAGCCTGTAGCACTACCTGGGGTTGTTGTGGCCAATGTGCAGAACCTGGCACTTAGATGTGTTCAATCTCATGCCCTTGGACTCTGCCCATCTGCCCAGCCTGTCGAGGTCCCTCTGCAGAGCCTCTCTGCCCTCCAGCAGATCAACTCCTGCCCCCAGCTTGGTGTCATCTGCAAATTTACTGATGATGGACTCAATGCCCTCATCCAGATCACCAATAAAGATGTTAAAGAGCACAGGGCCCAGCAGTGATCCTTGTGCTCTAGTTTCTGCAGCTGGGGGCTGTACCCAGTCACAGAGTTAGTTTTAGCTGGCAAAGACCTTTAACAGAGTCCAACTGTTAGCCCAGCACTGCCAGGTCACCACTAAACCATTCCCCACAGCACCACATCGACACAGCTCTTTATTCCCTCCAGACACAGGGACTTCTCCATTGCCCTGAACAGCCTGTTCAAGACCTTCACAGCCCTTAAGGGCAAGAAATTGTTCCTCATGTTCAGCCTAAATTTTCCCTGGCACAACTTGAGAATGTTTCTTCTTGTTCTGTTGCTTGTCCCCTGGGAGAAGAGACCAACCCCCAACTCACTGCAACTTCCTCTCAGGGAGCTGTAGAGAGCAGTGAGGTCTTCCCTCAGCCTCCTCTTCTCCAGGTTAAACAACCCCAGGTCCCTCAGCTGCTCCTCACCAGACTTGTGAACCAGAGCCTTCATCAGCTTCAGTGCCCTTCTCTGGACCTGTTCCAGCAACTCAATGTCCTTCTGGGAGTGAGGGCCCCAAAACTGAACCCAGGATTTGAGATGCAGCCTCTTTGGTGACAAGTACAGGGGCATGATCACTGCCCTACTCCTGCTGGCCACACCACTGCTGATCCAGGCCAGGATGCTGGTGCCTTCTTGGCCACCTGGGCACACACTGGCTCACGCTCAGCCTTACCAACCTCTCAGTCATTCTGGCCCATGTAACACATTTTGCATCATGCTATTATGGTCAGAATACCAAACAAAAAGCAAAAGCTTTTACTGCAAGACTCAAGCACCTGTAGAGAGCAAGCCCCCAGCAGCTTCTGCTCATCCCTGGAGACATTCAGGCCCAGACTTGGTGTGTCCCTGGGCAGCTTGCTCCAGGTGGATGTGTCCCTGCTCACTGCATGAAGGTTGAACAAGATGACCTTTGAAGGTCCCTTCCAACCCAATGCTATCTGGGAATTATTCCTAAGTTGTTCCTGCAGCTGCTCTTTCCCCCTTGCCTCTCAAAATCTCACCCCTCTGACATCCAGATAGGAGCCCTTTGAGCTGCTGCCAGCCACCTCTTGCTGATCACTCCTAGGCAAGGAGACATCATTTTGGTTTACAAGTCTACAGACAGGCTCAGAACAGGGAATCTTTTCTGCCCAGCAAGCTGCACAAATAAAGAACTGCAGCTGATCATTTTCAGATGCTGCCAGGCTTCGGATGGATAAATGTTTCCAAAGAGCTGGCGCCTCTGTTTTGGGTAGGAGCGGGTGGAATATTGCAGGATTCCCCCTCTGTCCCCCACTGCAGCAGAATCTGGTCTCTATTAAAGGCATTTCAGCTGTAATTCTACTGTCTGAAATACCCTGAGTTTAGACAATGTTGCAATTCCTACAGCAATCATTAGCACTGAAGGGATCCTGTTCCAGGTCTGGCAATTCCCAAGTTTTGTTTTCCTTGCCAAGCTCAGCAGGAAATCAGTTTTTAGTAACGATGAAAGGCACACAGATATCACATGAAAAAGAGGATGCTGAGGGAACCTTCATCTGTGTGCAGCCTAACACACATAAAAGCCACTCAGCACCCTTAGAACCCATCTCTCCTGGCTGCCCATCTCTGCAGTCCAAGGAAAGAGGCAGGATTTACACCCCCAGGTGCACAACAGAGCTGGGACTAATGTTCTTATAGCCACTGGCAATGCCATCATCAGAGGGATACAGCTGACAAACTCTCTTTCCAAGCTGATTGAGCACTGGAAAATTCAATACAGACCATAAATAAAACAAACATGGGCAGATACATTTATGCATTGCTTTCTACTGAGAATTCTATCTGATGACCACAAGCACTTTATGTGAGTGCTTACTGATTAAAGTTCATTTGATTCTGCCTGGCTACTGCATTAGGACACAAGTGAAGTGAAAGGCAGGGAAACAATGAATGGTTTGGAAGGAAACCTGATTCCTCCTTAGGAATTGCACTGTAAGTCTATCTCTGCTCTCCCTCTCCCTCCCTCTCTCCTCTGCCCCAAAATATCCTGGGTTTTATGCAGTCCTAAGATCCAGAGTGCAAAAGCTCCTTTGTAAACGTTCCAGAATGCCTCCCACCAAACACACAAATGAACACTGAAATGTAAAAACCAATTACAGAACTCCAAGCAATTGAGGCAGACATCTCTTGGTTATACACATTCAACAGGGACAAGGAAAATAAAAACACAAAGCATGCAGAACAAAATGCACTCCAAGTCTTAGCAACCTGGGTTTGACATCACATCCATCTGACAGTGCTTTCATTCTGCTGAAACAGGCTTCAAGGCAGCAAGGTTTTTTTTCCTTTCCTTCCTTTCTGTAGGTAACCTACCCCAGTGCTTTAGAGCTGGGACAACCACTGGTGGTGTTGGAAGAGAAGATGGGTACTTGCAGCTAGTAAGGACAAGATTTAATAACAACTGCCTGCTGCCTTGTTAAAAGCAAGAGCCTTCTCAGAAGCTATTGACTCCAGCTCCTGCAGCTGGCCAGGGATGCTGCTTGTTGTCTCAAGTGTGAAAGGTTTTGATGGCTGTCATGTTGCCCTAAATGCTCAGAATTACCTCAATCTCACTCTTAATTGGAAGAGGTTTTTGTGTGTCTTTGCTGCAAATCAAGTGTTTTCCACACCTGGAGGAAAGAATAAGACTCACAGAACTCCAGGAGTCATTGCAGGAAGCCTCACTCTTTGTCAGCTTACAGCATTCAGTAAGCACACAGCTGCTTCTCTGTAGTAACAGGAGTGGGGAAGAAGGGCACAGGAAAGGAAAATAAGAAAAGCTTGAAGTAAATTGAGGTCAGAAACACAAAGCTGGGCTTAAAGTTCCTACTGTGTGGTTAAAATTAAGGCAGATCATGAGCAGCATTAAGCTAATTCCACCTTTTTGTACTGAACTTACAAGCAGCTCCAGCTCTGCTGTGACAATGATTCAGGTAATCTAGCTGCTGCTCCAAGCACCCAGGGATAGAGAGGCCTCCAAGGCAAGGATTTTAGCTTTGCTGCAGCTGCCATTTGACCTGGTACAGAGATTCACAGCAGCCACCCCTTCTAAGTGAGAGATGGCATTCTCTGCATCTGCCTTTTGCCTCCCATTCTCATGCTCAGCCTCTTCCAGTTGCACTTGGAAGGGAACAAAGTCTGTCTGATCATCTCAATTATCAGTAAGGATGCCAGGAGAAAAGTAGCTTAGCTGTAATAATATCCAAATGTTCTAAAAAGCTAAGCAGCAGCAGACTGATCACATTTGATTACAGTGAGCTCAAGCTGTACTGATGAATTAGGAAGTAGGAAACAGAGTCAGTGAGGGAAAGCAATTTGAAGTGTTTGTTTTCCCTTTATTCACTGCCTGACCTGCAGCCTCTGCCTTAACTTGCCAACACTCTTTATGTATTACTTGCCCTCTCACAGATCTTGCCTTTCTGACATCTCAGAGCAGCTGGTTTCCATTCCCTTCTCTGGCTCCTCTTTTCTTGGTCCCCCTTCATTTCTGCTCTCACCAAGAGTGAGCAAGATTCAAGACTGTGGGGCCCTAAAGAAGCAGAAAACAAGGTAGGAGGAACTACACCAGTGAAACAGAGGCGTGAGAGCTCCCATCAGCAAGAAAAAAGGTGAGAGGAAAACAAAAGCAGCCTGTACAAGACAGCAGATTGTAGCATCTGATTAAATTCACAGGTAGTGTTTCACACAACGTTGGGCCAGTGGGCTACAAAATGATGTGCCTAGAGCTCCCAAAGCCTTTCCTGTGTTCAGGAAAAGGGCATGGGGCAAAAGATTCCTCTCTCTGCTACTACAGTCTCAGCTGAGATAGAGATGGCAGCTCTGTGGACAAATTTATCCCCCAGAAAAGGCCACCTGCAGAAAGGAGGAAAGGATAAAAATCAGAGACTTCGCAGCACAGCTTAACCTTTGCGACGCAGTTTACAGGAGTCCAAAACAACGCATTTGGCAATCCTGATGTGACAACAGCAAGCACACAGCAAGCACACAACATTGCACAGACAGACAAATGGAAACAAATCTAAAGTTTTGGGAAAGTACTAACCAGTTACTGACAGCAGCTGTGAAACCCTCACCTCCATTTCCTCCCGATGAGACCTGTCTCTGTCTTCGAACTCGCGAGTCCTTCGCCGAGCTTCTTCAAAGGCTTGTTGTGCCAAAGCATCCTCCTGCTACCAAACCAGATGACACAGAAGTGACACAAGAGCCTACCCTCAATTTCTGCATCACATCACATCGCTGTTGAACAGCAGGGATCACTTGGCAGCAGAGACAAATACGTCCTATGGAATCTGCTGGAACACAGCGTGGCACCAGCAAAGGCCAAGAGAGGTTAATGAAATACTCACCTCCATCACTGCACTGGAGATCAGCAAGGCTGCAAAGCAGCTGCTACTCAAACACATTTTGAAAGGAGAGCTGCTTTCTCCAGACTGCTGCTGTCTTAAAAGCTAGGAGAAAGTTCTTCACAGAGAAAGCTGTTCTCCACTGGGATGTGCTGCCCAGGGAGGTGGTGGAGTCACCATCCCTGGAGGTGTTCAAGAGGGGATTGGATGTGGCACTCGGTGCCATGGTTTAGTAGTCATGAGGTGTTGAGTGACAGGTTGGACTTGATGATCTTTGAGGTCTCTTCCCACCTTATTGATTCTATGATTCTACTTTGGGGTTGTTGTTTGTTGGTTCCCTTCCCACTTCAATAGGAAATTAAAACTGCTCTAAAGGTTTTTGTGAACACCACCTGGCTGCTCCAAGCTCCAATGCACACATCCCTACTAAATTAAGATCTTTGAGGTCTTTTCCAACCTTACTGATTCTATGAATTCTCAGAAGTTGCATGGAAAGAGGCAAAACGTTTTTGTTCTCATACAAGACACAAAACTGTGGAAGAGAGTCCAGAGGAAGGCCACAAAGATGGTCTAAGGGCTAGAGCACCTCTGCTGTGAGGACAGGCTGGGGGTGTTCATCCTGGACAAGAGAAGACTCCAGGGAGACCTTAGAGCTGCCTTCCAGCACCTGAAGGGATCCTGCAAGATTTGAGGGTGTCTAGAAACAGAGCAAGGCAGAACAGTTTGAAACTGAGGGAAAGTAGGTTGAAACTGGATCTTAGGAAAAAGATCTTCAGTACAAGGGTGGTGAGACAGGAATAGGCTGCCACAGGAAAGCAGTGGATGCCTTCTCCCTGAAGGTGTTCAAGGTGAGGTTGGATGAAGCCTTGAGCAGCTGAGTCTAGCTGAGAGGTGTCCCTGCCCATGGCAGAGGGGTTGGAGTAGATAATCTCTGAGGTCCCCCCCAGCCTAAGCCATTCTGTGATGCAAGCCACCTTGAGGACAGCACTCATATCTAGACTTGACTAGCACTAGGAGGTGTCCCTGATAATGGCAGGGGGGTTGGAACTAGATGGTCTTCAAGGTCCCTTCCAACCTAAAATAATCTATAAAATCATGATGTAAATAATGGTTATTTGATTCTACATGGGTTCTACACACCAACCCCATGCAGTGCTCCAGGCTGGGGTCAGAGTGGCTGGAGAGCAGCCAGGCAGAAAGGGACCTGGGGGTAGTGGTTGACAGCTGACTAAATATGAGCCAGTAGTGTGTCCAGGTGGCCAAGAAGGCCAATGGCATCCTGGCCTGCATAGTGTGGCAAGCAGGAGCAGGGAAGTCATTGTGCCCTGTCCTCAGCACTGGTTAGGCCACACCTTGAGTCCTGTGTCCAGTTCTGGGCTCCTCAGTTTAGGAAAGATGTTGAGTTGCTGGAAGGTGTCCAGAGAAGGGCAACAAAGCTGGGGAGAGGGCTCAAGCACAAGCCCTGTGAGGAGAGGCTGAGGGAGCTGGGGTTGCTTAGCCTGGAGAAGAGAAGGCTCAGGGGAGACCTTCTTGCTGTCTCCAACTCCCTGAAGGGAGGTTGTAGCCAGGTGGGGGTTGGTCTCTTCACCCAGGCAACCAGCACCAGAACAAGAGGACACAGTCTCAAGCTGTGCCAGGGGAGGTTTAGGCTGGAGGTGAGGAGAAAGTTCTTCCCAGAAAGAGAGATTGGCCATTGGAATGTGCTGCCCAGGGAGGTGGTGGAGTCACCATCCCTGGAGGTGTTTAGGAAGAGACTGGCTGGGACACTTGGTGCCATGGTTTAGTTGATGAGATGGTGTTGGGTGATAGGTTGGACTTGATGATCTCAAAGGTCTTTTCCAACCTGGTTAATTCTATTCTCTTTCATTTAAAAGCCAAAACAGGTATCACCCAAGTACAAACCAATTAAAACCTCTGCTTTATGAAAAGCTGCTGGAGGTGCATCACTACACAGAAGTAACTCTCACTTACCATTTAAATCAATGAAATGTAGAGGCATAAAGTGCAAAGCAGAAGTCCTTGCTCCACTTATTTGTGCACCCTCCTGTAGTACCTGCAGGTTTTCCACAGCCCTGTGGTTTATTTTCCACAGTGGTTTGTGCCCAGGAAGAGCTTTAACAAATTCATGTCCTTCAAACCCTATTTTCATTAGGAAAGGTTTTCAAAGTGTTATTAACACTTCAGCCATTATTAATTGGGGTGCAAATTACTTCTCTTAAAAGAGATCTCTGACCACATATTTTGCTCAGAAGGAAAACAAATGGTTCTGGTGCCACTCTTGTCTTCCAATGTTCAGAATGGAGGAACTAAGTAACAAAGAGGTTCCACAAAACTCTGCACTGGGACAGGGACTCCTTCTAAAAGCCTGCAATGATAGCACAAGGGGCAAGGATTTGAAATGAGAGGAGATTTAGATTGCTCTGCACTGTAAGGGTGCTGGAACACTGGAACAGGTTGCCCAAAGAGGTAGTTGAGGTCCCATCCCTGGAGATATTCAAGGTCAGGCTCAACAAGGCTCTGAGCAACCTGATCTAGTTGAGGATGCCCCTGCTGACTGGATGACCTTTGGAGGTCCCTTCCATCCCAACCCATTCTATGATAAACTGCACTGGCTCTCCCTCGAGCCCTCAGCTATAATTACTACTAATTCTGCTTCTGACTCCCCCACACATGCAAATGTTACTTTCAAGTTGAGAACTTGAAAAGGAAAGTCCTAACCTTGACTGTTAAAGAGGACAGAAACACGCTGAGAACCCAGCTGAGTTTTAATCTACCCAGGGATTAAGTGCATAAATGTTTTAATTTGAGCTAAAGCATCCCTAGTCTGAGAGAACATTAAATGGCTTTTTTTGCCTTTGGCACACTCCTGCAGCCTGAAGCTCCTTTGTGAACTGATGTGGATGAGTGTCCCTCGTGGGCCAGCACCGTGAGATACACGCAGCTGCCAGTCAGGAACAGGTCCCCAGGCAGCTGTCTGGAAAGGCAGTGTTTAAAGCTGCCAGTAAGATAACATTTTTAACACTGCCTACTCTTTTTTAAGAGCAGAGTTTGGCCCTTTAGAGCTATGTTCATGTAACACATGGCAGCCAAGGTCAGACAGTGGAAAGGAAATTTTGGTCTTAATAATGCAGAAGGATGGAGATAAAACAGATGAGCTTGGCTCCCAGGTGACTACAGAAAAGCTGCCCTCTTTCTAGCTTACAAAAGCTGTGTATGCCAGAAGGCCAGCATGGTGGGAGATGGAAGGGACCTCTGCAGATCACCCAGTCCAACCCCCTGCTAAAGCAGGGCACCCACAGCAGCTTGCCCAGGAGCACAATGGACAGGTGGGGGTGGAATATCTCCAGAGAAGGAGACTCCACAACCTCTCTGGGCAGCCTGCTCCAGGCCTCCAGCACCCTCACAACAAAGAAGTTTCTCCTCCTGTTCAGATGGAATCTCCTGGGTTCCAGTTTATGCCTCTTGTCCCCTGTCCTTTCATTGAACACCTCTGACAAGAGTCTGGCCCCAGCCTCTTGCCCCCCAGCCTTTAGCTCTTGCTGAGCATTGCTCAGCTCCCCTCTGGGCTGCTCTTCTCCAGGCTCAACAGCCCCAGGGCTCTCAGCCTTTGCTCCTCACAGAGCTGCTCCAGGCCCCTCAGCAGCTTTGTAGCCTCTGTTGGACTCCCTCCAGTAGTTCCCTATCACTCCTGAACTGTGGAGCCCAGAACTGGAAACTACACTCCAGATGTGGCCTCTGGGGTATGTCTTCAACACCCTTTGTGGTGTGGTTGGTTGGTGGTTGGTTTTTTTTCCCCAACAACCTAAATGAAAGCAGGTGGGTGGTTTTTTTAATAGAATAGTTTTGCTCTTTACCATCATTTGAAAAGCTTCTGAAAGAAAAGACTAATGTACAGCTTCAGCCAGAATATTTTAAAGATATGGTCATAACCAAAACCCAACTAAATCACAGTATCACAGTATCACCAAGGTTGGAAGAGACATCAAAGATCAGAGCCCAACCTGTCACCACAAACCTCATGACTAAACCATGGCACCAAGTGCCACATCCAATCCCCTCTTGAACACCTCCAGGGATGGGGACTCCACCACCTCCCTGGGCAGCACATCCCAATGGCCAACAACTCTCTCTGGGAAGAACTTTCTCCTCACCTCCAGCCTAAACTTCCCCTGGCACAGCTGGAGACTGTGACCTCTTGTTCTGGTGCTGGTTGCCTGGGAGAAGAGACCAACCTCTTCCAGGCTACAACCACCTTTCAAGTAGTTGTGGAGAGCAATGAGGTCTCCCCCGAGCCTTCTCTTCTCCAGGCTAAGCAACCCCAGCTCCCTCAGCCTCTCCTCACAGGGCTGTGCTCAAGGCCTCTCCCCAGCCTTGTTGCCCTTCTCTGGACGTGTTCAAGTGTCTTGATGTCCTTCCTAAACTGAGGGGCCCAGAACTGGACACAGGACTCAAGGTGTGGCCTAACCAGCGCGGAGTACAGGGGCACAATGACCTCCCTGCTCCTGCTGGCCACACTGTTCCTGATGCAGGCCAGGATGCTATTGGCCTTCTTGGCCACCTGGGCACACTGCAGGCTCATGTTTAGGAGGCTGTCAGTCAGCACCCCCAGGTCCCTCTCTGCCTGCATGCTCTCAGCTACTCTGACCCCTGCCTGTAGCCCTGCCTGGGGTTGCTGTGGCCAAATTGCAGCACCTGGCACTTGGACTTGTTGAATGCCATCCTGTTGGACTCTGCCCATCTGTCCAGTCAGTTGAGTAGTCAGAAATTCACAGTGGGAGAATCACTGTGCTGGCCTCTAGAATGAGCACTTGCTGACACCTGAAACACTGCTCTACTGGTGTCTGGGAAAGGGAGGGGGAATAAAGCACCACACCTTATTTTTTCTGAAGTACAAACCCCAATGTGCTGCTCCTGGAGCTGTGGTAGATCAGAGACATTTTGTTGACTCCAGGAACTTGTACAACAGGAGTTCAATAAAACTTTTTTTGTTGGGTTGTTGTTTTTTTCCCCCCCCCAAATGTCACTCAAATGTGCTAATTGCAGCCTGGAGAATTGAGCTGAGCCCAAATCATTTATCCATTTTAGTGTCATTCAAAAATGCTGCTACTAAGGAAAAACAGCAGCAAAACATGAACCACATAGACATGGGACCAGAAAACACTCCCACCCAGGAAAACACAACAGAGAGAGAGAAAGAAGCTTAAACACACCCCAGCCCATGCACAAATCCTCACACCCAGCAGCCTGCTAGGAAAAGACTCTTTGAGAACAACCACTTACAACTAGCCTGAGAATGAAGATAGAAATGGTTCTTTTAATGACACTAAAGACAAATATCAAATCCAGGGAAATTTCAGGCCCAACTGGGAAGCATATTCCAGCTCCTCTGTAGAGCTGTGCCAGAACAAGAGGACACAGCCTCAAGCTGCACCAGGGGAGCTTTAGGGGAGACCTTATTACTGTCTTTAATTACCTGAAGGGAGGTTGTAGCCAGGAGGGGTTGGTCTCTTCTCCCAGGCAACCAGCACCAGAACAAGAGGACACAGTCTCAAGCTGTGCCAGGGGAGGTTTAGGCTGGAGGTGAGGAGAAAGTTCTTCCCAGAGAGAGTTGTTGGCCATTGGGATGTGCTGCCCAGGGAGGTGGTGGAGTCCCCATCCCTGGAGGTGTTTAGGAAGAGACTGGCTGGGGTGCTTGGTGCCGTGGTTTAGTTGATTAGATGGTGTTGGGTGATAGGTTGGACTTGATGGTCTCAAAGGTCTCTTCCAACCTGGTTAATTCTATTCTAGATGATCTTTAAGGTCCCTTCCAACCTAAGCCATTCTATCAATCCATGAATCTTTCTGGTCTGCTGCTATTCTATTCTATTCTTTGTTAGTCCTCTGAAGTCTGAACAGGTAGCTGAATCAGAGCTCCAGCAAGAGAAAGTGAGACTGGTTAGTGTTAAGACATGGAAAAGCTGCTCATTAAATGGAAAGAATACTAAAAGTTACTCTCCAAGTAATTTATTGTTAGGCATGTGATTTTTTTTCCCTCCAAACTATTTTTGAGCTGGTGAAGGAGAGTGTGATTTCCAAGAGCATGGCAACAAAGAAGGGTTTTGTCCAACCCTAGCATTAGTAAGAAGTGGTAAGAGGCAAGAAAATGCAAGAGGTTTGCATCTGTATAGGGCAAGCCTGCCAGAAAGTGGGAATAAGAGGTGTGTGAAAGCCAGCAAGCCCTCTGATGACAGAAGACAGTGGCTATCACAGGCATCTAAAGGTTTCAAGTATGAGGCACTTAAAACCATTCTAACATCTGTGTTATTTTGGGATCACAGTCAGCAGTCAGGGCAACTACCACCAGCAGTATTAAAACAGGCTTAAAAGGGGAAGCAGAAGTGACAGATACAGGAAAAAGGAAACTGAAGAATGTCAAAGATTGCCCAAATGTTTACAGCACTAGCAAATACAAGAGGGCAGCTCTGGGGCTGTGTAGTGCATTATGACACTGGAAACTCTTAGCTATTACTATTGTAGCAAATGGGGATGACCAATGACCTCCTTGTGATCACTGAGAAGCACAAACTGAAAGCAAATGACACAATCTGCAACTGAGTACAGGCAGATCTCTGTAGATGCACACTTGTAACACCTCCAGCTCAGCTCCCTGCACTCAAAACTCAGGCAAGCACTGACACCTCAGAGCAGACAACCACCCCCCTCACACACACAGAGAGAAAGAATAAAGCACATGCCCAGTGCACAAACACTTTCTGGAGGCAGCAAGAAGGAATCCTTAAGTCTAGTCCAGACAGTGTGTACACACTGGGAAAGTAAAATAAACCCAGAACATGAGAAAGCATTCATGGGGAAACTGAGAAGAGAAAATTCTACACACAGGTCACCCAATCCCCCTCCTTTTTGGGAGGGTGCCCATTTTATCCAGGAACTATCCAAATTTGGGAGGCAGACACCTGACCCCTGAGTGAAATCTCTCTCATCTCAGTCCAGAAGCCAGGTGACAGTGCTCTGGTTCCAACTTAACACTTAGAGATCAAGAATCTTGGGATTTATTTGGCACAGTCCTCAGGGTTCTGTGTTTGACCTTGCTGAGTAAGCTACTGTACTCTTCTGATCTCTCTTCTCTCTGATATGCTATGATAGGGCCTTAGCTGGCTCAAAACACCAACATCCAGCTCTGGCAGTAGAGAACATAGCAGCACACAGCTGTGTTCAAGTTGCAACTTGGTTCTGTGGCTTCTCTCCTGGATTAACCAAAGGTGGCAGGACTACTCTCAGAACAGCACACCCTCTCCTTACAGGCATGCTGAAGAAAGCCTGTGGGGCTGTGACCAGTTCAGAGACTGTTCTAAACACAAAGCATCTCTTTTAGCCCAGAACACAGCCACAATGCAATGATCAGTTTAGGTTAGGGAGGGAAAAGGCACCACAAAGCCTGCAACAGCACACAGCTCTACAGACAATTTGATTTGAGTTACTCCCAGCTCTTGCAATCAGTGTGCTCTGCAGTTCTGCATGCCTGGGGCAGCAGGGTGCTCTTGGTGTTTAGATGGAACCAAAGGGTTCCTACTTCTGACGCAGTGACCAGCTGTGGCTGTGAAAAAAGGGAAAGCCCCAAGCAAGGGAGGGCTGAGAGCCTGGACACAGAAAATGCACCCTTCTGTAAATCAGTTCAGAGGGCACAAAGGTAATGTGGAAAACCAACCAGTTTGTGTGGCTAGGAAAAAAAAACCCCAGATGGAAGACAGATGTGAGGGGTACCAAAGAGAGAAAGGGGATGACCTGTGTCACACAAGGCAGCTCAGTTAAGTTCCACGATGCTGGGTCCCTGAATTTAAGGGAACAAAAAGAAAGGAGATGAAGAAACATGAAAGAGAGCTGTCCTTTAGCAGAGACTGAACAGTGGTTCAAAGGGAATTCAAGGGGAGTCTTGATGGTCTTGAGTGAAAGGAAGGCTTCAGAGAGAAACCAGGAGAAAATGGCTCTACCCAGGCAGAGAGAACATTAAGAATCATCTGAGAACACAGAACTTGGGGAGGGAAAAAGAAAACAAACCAGGCTGCAGGAAATTGCTCACCCTTCTTCCTCTCTCTGCATGCTTAACCAACCCCTACATCAGAAAGCATTTTTTTAATACATTCCTAAATTATCAGACTACACAAACCTGGTGCACAGAATACAGACTGGATGGCAGAACTCTGCTAACTGATGTTCCTGCATCCCATTTGCTGCCCCCTGCAGAGGCAGGTGACCTGTGTGGAAGCCCACACAAACCTGGTGCAGAGTCCACCACAGAATACAGACTGGATGGCAGAACTCTGCTAACTGATGTTCCTGCATCCCTTTTGCTGCCCCCTGCAGAGGCAGGTGACCTGTGTGGAAGCCCACACAAACCTGGTGCCACAGCTTTTAGGAGCTTTGTTACCAGGCTCCATCTCAAAAGCACAGCTCTGTCTCAAGTCTGCCAACAATAAGGAGCCCTACAGCTGTGTTAAGTGAACCTCCTCCATCAGATGCACTTTAAAAGTCATTTCCTCTGGAGTTACTTCCCTCTTGTGCTGTCCAAAGATCCAGCTGCTCAACAGTCATCTCAGTGGTAGGAAGTAGGTAGATAGGAAGTAAGCTCTCAGAAGTTCCCATACCTTAAAAGAGAGTCTACCACTGTTAGAGAACAAAAGAAATACTCCTCCCCTCATCTGTAATAAACCAAAGAGCTGCTTAAAGCACCCCAACCACTGCAAAATAAACAGCTGGATGGACTTGCCAGTGAAATGGTTACAAGTTACAGCCATAGCTTCTCAAATACTTCAAGATTCACCGCTCTGTAGCACCCTGAGTGCTAAATCACCCACAAAGTTGTAAACTGCAGATGATTCCTACCCCTAATATGCTGATCTAATTAAAACACTACTTCAGCTACAACCACATGTGTCTGAGCTTCTATGTTCTGAAGTTTTCTTGGGGCTTGGTACTCCCAGCAAAGGCAGGAAACAAGCCAGGCAGAACGTGCTCACCACCTGACTGCGCCTTTCCTTGCAGGAGGACAAATGGCCAAGGCACGTGGGCAGACTGTCTTACCTGTGCTCTCTCTTCATCAAATTCCAGGCAGCCCATACCATCCAGTCTCTGGAGATCTATCCAGCCTTTCCAGATGACACAGACACCGTTGAGAATCATAGGTGCCTTCAAGTACACCTGAAAGCAGAGCACAGCACACCCTGTGAGGTTTCAAAGCGCTTCCACACACGCCTGCCCCATGAAAAACACTGACACAGGAAGCTTCTAGATGTATTCTTAGAAGAACATCCAAACCAGCTGGTAACATGAGACTCCACAGCTTCTCCTGCCTCCTTTCCAAGAACTCCCTTTAATCAAGCCAGGGCTGTAACTTTTGCCTACTGTGCTGATGGAACAAATTTAAGCTGCGTTCTTGTTTTATAAACTGGCATGCATCAGGAGTTGGTTAGAGTCCTGTAACTGCTTTCAGTTAGAGTCACTGTTTTTCTTGTCAGCTTACCTCCATGTCACAGAAAGTGGCATGCTGCCAGGCAGAGAAGGTCCTTTACAGCACATTTAAATGGTTAAACCAGGACACGTGCTTTCCTCCTCCCAAGCAGCACTGTGTTTTACCCCAAAGCACAAGGCTCTTTCAACAAAGAGCTTGAGAGCAGCCCTGAAGAAAAGGACTTGGGGGTGCTGGGGGATGAGAAACTCTACATGAGCCACCAGTGTGCACTTGCAGCCCAGAGAGCCAACCACAGCCTGAGCTGCAGCAAGAGAAGTGTGGCCAGCAGGTCAAGGGAGGTGATTCTCCCTCTCTGCTCCACACTGGTGAGACCCCACCTGGAGCACTGTGTCCAGTTCTAGAGCCCATGTTACAAGAAAGATATGGACATGCTGGAAGGTGTCCAGAGAAGGGCCACAAGGGTGATCAGAGGGCTGGAGCACCTCTCCTATGAAGACAGACTGAGTGAGCTGGGATTGTTCAGTCTGACGAGAAGGAGGCTCCAAGGAGACCTTACTGTGGCCTTCCATTATCTGAAGGGGGCTACAAGAAAGCTGGGAAGGGACTTTTTAGGATGTCAGGGAGTGATAGGACTAGGGGGAATGGAACAAAAATAGAAATGGATAGAATAGAATAGATCAGACCAGGCTGGAAAATACCTTTGAGATCATCAAGCCCAACCTATCACCCAACACTAGGTAGATTCAGATTGGATGTGAGGAAGAAGTTCTTCCCCAGGAGGGTGGTGAGACATTGGCACAGGTTGCCCAGGGAGGTGGTGGAAGCCTCAGCCCTGGAGGTTTTTAAAGTCCAGGCTGGATGTGGCTGTGAGCAACCTGCTGTAGTGTGAGGTGTCCCTGCCCATGGCAGGGGGTTGGGACTGGCCGAGCCTTGAGGTCCCTTCCAACCCTGACAATTCTATGCTTCTATGAAAGAGCAAGCACCAGGTTCAATCCTCCTGGAATCTGCCAACTAGTTGGAGTTTAGTAAAATAAGCTCTACCATCCCCAGCCTGCTGAAAAGCAGCAAGTCTTCCTGTGCCTGTTCCAGCATTTGGGAAAGGCTTTTCAAAGGGAAGCAAGAGCAGATGATCAAACCCATCTGCAGCACCACCGTGCACAGTGCCTGGAGCTGCAGCAAGGAATAATGCATGAGCTGAAGGCCCTGCATCTATCTAGGTAATGGCAGATGCTACAGGGATTTCAAGCAGAAGAAATTTCCCCTTCTAAAGGCCACAGATTCATCTCCACCCAGGGCATTTAAAAACAAAGCAAATGCAATGCTTAATGAGTTCTGACACTGTGTGTTTGGTGACATCAGCCCTTAAAGAACAACCAACCCCAAACCCAACCAACCACCCCACAGCAAAATTAACCAAATAGTAAAGGAAAAAAAAAAAGTAAAAAAGGAGGAAAGAGCAAATTGAATCAGCCTTCAGTAGTTATTTTGAGTCTACTTGGCAAGTCAGAAGCCCTCCTGGAACAGAAGTCGGTCTGTGTTCAATCACCAGAGAGGCAAATCATGCATGCACGCCTGTGCCCACTTCAGATTTCAAGACATTCAAAATCCTGTGGAGCCTTTTCAGTCTTCAGGAGCAGCCCAGTTAGGATGTGGAATTTCCACACTGAGACTCCTCTAACAGTTCTGCATTCATCCTCTGGCAAATCCTCAAAGTGTAATTGATGGTTAGCATTTCAAAGCGGCCCAACCGTGCCTGCTTGCTCAGTGCTAACGCTTTACCAGCTAAGGTCACCCAAGCAGAACAAGAAAAGGCCTGGAGATAGAGGAGATAGAGAAAGGAGGTAAAGTTTCCTTGTGCAAAGGCTGGCCAGCTGAAATTAAGCACTGAACAAGATGGAAGTGTTGTGGAAGAACTGAAACAAGTAACACAGAATCACAGAATTGTTTGGGTTGGAAAAGACCTCTAAGGTCATGGAGTCCAACCATTGACCCAACACCACCATGTGCACTAAGCCATGTCCCAAAGTGCCATGGCCATAGGTTTCTTGAACATCTCCAGGAATGGTGACACACCAGCCCTGCTCTCCAGATCCTTCAACAGCTTTGCTGCCCTTCTCAGGACCTGCTTCAACAACAAATAGTCATTCTTGGAGCAAGGGGTCCAAAACTGAAGCCAGTATTCCAGGTGTGGCCTCACCGGTGCCCAGTACAGGGGCACTATCCTTGCCCTACTCCTGCTGGCCACACTATTTCTGATAGGAGGCTCCACTCCTGGAAGCATTCAAAGCCAGGCTGGATGGGTCCTTGAGCAACCACACCTAGTGGAAGGTGTCCCTGTCCATGGCAGGGGGTTGGAAGTGGATGATCTTGAAGGTCTCTTCCAACCCAAACCATTCTATGGCTTTGCTAATCTTCACGTTTTCCTTTCACTTAGCCTCCCCTTTCCTTCTGGCCCACAACAAAAGTCACAGAGGACTTCCCAGAGATGACAAACTGTAGCTTCTGAAGTTGTCCAACAGGACAGTATGCTTTGTTTGGAATGCTGTGCCGCCACTACCTGCCTCCTTTCAGCAGCCGTAGCTCTCATGCAGCTGCTGAGGACTCACGACTTCAAATGCCCACCTTGCACATCAGCTGTAAGCCTGAGCAGTGCTGGAAACATTGAAAGTCTTCAGAAGATGAAGGGGAAAAGGGAAGCAAGTTGTCAGAGCTGATGTGATCCTTGATGCACACTATCAGCCCTGAGCAGCCTGCCCAAAGGCGGAGCTGCTGACACGGCAGCTCGTGCGCCGCTGGCCCGCAGCTTGCCCTTCTGAGATCAAAAGCTCCTGAATCAGAGCCTTCAACCTCACCCCACTGGGCTCAGCAGCACTTCCAGGAATCAGACAGCAAACAGTTTCCACCTCTGAAAGGAGGAATCCCTCAGCAAGAGAGTTGAGTTTTTGCAATCACCATCTGGTCATTCCAATTCAGGATGATTCCCTGTTGAGACCACACACGCTGGTGCAGCAGCTCTTGTCCCATGAAGAACGCACTGAAGCACACTGGTGCTTTCCCCAGTGGCTTAGAAAGAGGGATTTCAACTCCTTTTCCCTCCTCTCCTCTTCCTGGAGAATGGAAACCACCTCTAAGGCTGAAGGCAAAACCGTTTAACCACACCTTTCCTCCTCCTCACACAAAGCCACGCTGGCTCCCTTGACATTTCCAAACCAAACAGATCCATTAGCAAGCTCCTCAGGTTAGGAAAGATGCTGAGATGCTGGAAGGTGTCCAGAGAAGGGCAACAAAGCTGGGGAGGGGTCTGGAGCACAGCCCTGTGAGGAAAGGCTGAGGGAGCTGGGGTTGCTTAGCCTGGAGAAGAGGAGGCTCAGGGGAGACCTTCTTGCTGTCTGCAACTCCCTGAAGGGAGGTTGTAGCCAGGTGGGGGTTGGTCTCTTCTCCCAGGCAACCGGAACAAGAGGACACAGTCTCAAGCTGTGCCAGGGGAGGCTCAGGCTGGATGTTAGGAAGAAGTTCTTCCCAGAAAAAGTAACTGGCCATTGGGATGTGCTGCCCAGGGAGGTGGAGGAGTCACCATCCCTGGAGGTGTTCAGTCTGCAGAAGAGAAGGCTCCAAGGTGACCTCATTGTGGCCTTCCAGTATCTGAAGGGGGCCTACAGGAAGGCTGGGGATGGACTTCTCAGGAAGTGATAGGACTAGGGGGAATGGAATGAAGCTGGAGGTGGGGAGATTCAGGCTGGAGGTGAGGAGGAGGTTCTTCACCATGAGAGTGGTGAAACCCTGGAATAGGATGTCCAGGGAGGTGGTCGAGGCCCCGTCCCTGGGGATGTTTAAGCCCAGGCTGGATGAGACTCTGGCCAGCCTGATCTAGTGTGGGGTGTCCCTGCCCATGGCAGGGGGGTGGGAACTAGATGATCCTTGTGGTCCCTTCCAACCCTGAATGATTCTATGATACTAAGAGACTGGCTGGGGTGCTTGGTGCCATGGTTTAGTTGATCAGATGGTGTTGGCTGATAGGTTGGACTCAGTCTCAAAGGTCTTTTCCAACCTGGTTAATTCTATTCTATAGTGTGAGCTGTCCCTGCCTATGGCTGGGGGGGTGGAACTAGATGGTCCTTGAGGTCACTTCCAACCCTAACAATTCTATGATTCATTCTGATACCACAACTTGAGGAACTACAGCTTATGTCAGCTAGAGGCTTTTGGATCTTCAAGAAGATTAATCAGGAGCTAACTTATAGGGAAAGGAAACTTCTTCCACTCTCCCATGGATCACACAGCTCTGGGGGTGTGCTGGGAGAATTCTCCTTGCATTTTGGCCAAGCAAAGCTGCATTTGTATAATTCACTGGCTTTATAACTGTGTTGCCTTCTTCTCAGGGTTTTGCTGTTTGGAGAACTTGGTATTAAAGATAAATCTGAAAGTGCTCATTACTCTGTTTAAGAAGGTTGGACTGGATGATCTCAAAGGTCTTTTCCAACCTGGCCAATTCTATTCTATTCTACTGCTCTGGGCTGTGAGCCCATCACCTGTTAGGGCACCTCAACACCCAGCACCAAGTTAGCTTTTTAAAACCATCAGAGCTCTCTACCCTGAAAGTTACCTTAAGGTAGTCACAGTAGCAGAGCAAAGGCAAAAGTCCTGCAGTTGGAAAAGACCTCTAGAATCATAGAATCAATAAGGTTGGAAGAGACCTCAAAGATCATCAAGTCCAACCTGTCCCCCAACACCTCATGACTACTAAACCATGGCAGCAAGGGCCACATCCAATCCCCCCTTAAACACCTCCAGGGATGGGGACTCCACCACCTCCCTGGGCAGCACATCCCAATGGCCAACAACTCTCTCTGGGAAGAACTTTCTCCTCACCTCCAGCCTAAACCTCCCCTGGCACAGCTTGAGACTGTGTCCTCTTGTTCTGATGCTGGGTGCCTGGGAGAAGAGACCAACCCCCACCTGGCTACAACCTCCCTTCAGGGAGTTGCAGACAGCAATGAGGTCTCCCCTGAGCCTCCTCTTCTCCAGGCTAAGCAACCCCAGCTCCCTCAGCCTCTCCTCACAGGGCTGTGCTCCAGACCCCTCCCCAGCTTTGTTGCTCTTCTCTGGAGAATTTCAGGAGTCTCAATGTCCTTCTTAGACTGAGGGGCCCAAGATCACTGAGCCCAACCCTCATAGAGCCTCCCACCTTTACCCCTCAGTATTACTGATTGAAAGTGGATAAAAAGATCTGTTAGAGGAACTCTTTCCAGGTTTGGCTGCTAACCCCAGATTGACTGCACTTGTATCAGTTTACAAATCTGCCCCACACCTCCAGGTGCTTTTCATCAGAGTGTCTGGAAGAAGCTGGATTTAGCTGTTAGGAAGTTCTTCCCCAGGAGGCTGGTGAGGCACTGGAACAGGGTGCCCAGACAGGTTGTGGAGCCTCCAAGCCTGGAAGTGTCCAAGGCCACTTTGGACGAGGCCCTGAGCAACCTGGTCTAGTAGGAGGTGTCCCTGCCCATGGCACAGGGGTTGGAATTTCATGGTTTTTAAGATCCCTTCCAAACCGAACTGTTCTATGGGTTAGAAGGGACCTTAAAAATCATCTAGTTCCAACCTCCCTACCATGGGCAGGGACACCTCCCACTAGACCAGCTTGCTCAGACCAAATCCAGTCTATGATTCTGGGTGAGTCTCAGATGAACCACTTGGCTGGACACTTGGCTGAAAAGCTCTAGAGAGCAGCAGGAAGGAGGAGGGGTGGAAGTCAGGCAATCACCAACTTTATCTTTGGTGGACAAACCTAGTGCTACATTAGAGGAACATTCAAGAGGAGAAGTTGTGTTGTACAGCTGCCTCCTTTCAGTGTACATGCCCCCACCCCATAAACCAAAGGAGGTGCAGCTGTTCTGGCAGTGACAGCAGAGGGCTGAGCACTATCATACACACGCTGGAGGAGAGTGAGATGTGCCTCAGTTTCCACACACTGGCACAGCCCAAGCTGACCACTGTCAGATTCTGAGACTCTCACACGCTGAAATCTGCAATTTTCCCTAGCTTAAACCAGCTGAAGTTTTGCTCAGGTGGCTGTTACAAGTCTCATTTCACCTCAGACTGCATCTTCCATTTCCAGCTCCTACTGCAAACCAAAGCAGCATTTGGAACCTTTTAAATGAGAGAAGTAGGTATGCTGCTTTTACAGCTGAAACAGGCTTTTAGTGTTAGAACAAATATTCTGCTTGGGGACTGAACAATCACCAGGAGTAAACTCTTACATGCTGGCAGGTTGGCTGGATGGAGGATGAGCAGCTTCACAAACACACATGTTCTTGGGGAGGTGCTGCATCAATACATTCAGCTCTCACTTGTTGAGCTGTGTTTGTGCTTTCTCAGCCCTCAAGCTGGCTTGTTCTCAAAGCCCTCTCTCTGTGCCACACAGGGTCTCTCACCTTCCTTTGTGTCCTCTCTCAAGTAATCTGTTATTTCTTCTCACCTGCATTTGAAGGAGCAACCCTCTCCTCTAACCCAGCCAACTGGGAATTGCCTTTGTTGCTAAAAACAGGCAGGGGGGTGGCTCCTGGAAGGCCACTTGTCCATGTTTTTTCAAATCCAGTTTGGTTTTTTATGGAGTGAAGCAGACAGAGTACAGTTCTCAATGACTTGAAGAAAAGAAAACACACACACACAAGCTGCTTCACTCCAGCCCAGGACCTCAAACCTCAGTTTCACATCCTATTTTAGTCCTCTAGTAAATCCTTATCTCAGAACACCAGGGGTATTTAACTGATGTGCTCCAGATATGCTATCTGTGTGCTCCATCCACACATCCTGCAGTTAAGAGAAAATGTTCCTTCTCCCTAAAGCAACCCAAGCCATTTCCTCCCCCAGAGATTGCACACAGTTCTCACCACCCACTGACTAATGAATCAGCAGGCTCACAACAGCTACCACCACCACCCATGAGACCAGCTTCAACATCCCCCCAGGAAACACCAGTCCCCAGTGAAGTGCTGTGGTGTGTCCCCCTCCCCCCTTTCTGTTTTCATTTTCCCAGCACGCTGGAGCAAAACACATTCTTACAGCAGAGGCTCAGTTCTGACTCACCCTCTGCCTCATCACACACACACACACACACATCTGCCCATTCACAACTGCTCACACAGGCTGCCTCTCTCTTGGCTGAGCCAAGTCTGTCCCAGTTTTGATCCCACCTTCTGAATCATCCTCCACTTTTAAACACTGAAGCAGCAGCCTCCCTGCTGACTTCACGTATGAAGTGCTGACCATTAAGAACGAAAGAGCCGTAAGCATTTGCCACAAGCAAGAAAGATGTTCAATCAGTTAAGGCTAACTTCAGCTTCTCTCAACATGGGCTGCGTGCAGCCAAGTAAAAGGAGACTACTTGTTGAAGGTGTTCAAAGAGAAACCTCTGCATTCCTGTGCCTCCTCCTCTCAAGATTTCTCTTCATGCACATCCACACATCCTCACACACACACACAGCCTGGTGGGCTTGCCATACAGATCTGGCACAGCTCTCCTGCAGCCTGCAGTCACTCCCTCCCTCCTCAAACCACAGAATCCCAGCATGGTGGGAGATGGAAGGGACATCTGCAGATCATCCAGGCCAACCCCCCCTGCTAAAAGCAGCAGCACCCACAGCAGCTTGCCCAGGATCACAATGCCCAGGGCGGGGTTTGGAATCCCTCCAGAGAAAGACTCCACAACCTCTCTGGGCAGCCTGCTCCAGGGCTCCAGCACCCCCACACCAAGGAATTTTCTCCTCCTGTTCAGATGGAACCTCCTGGGCTCCAGTTTGTGCCTGCTGCCACTTGTCCTGTCACTGGGTACCACTGCCAACAGTTCAGCCCCATCCCCTTGCCTCCCCCCCTGCCCTATTAGTTCTTGCTGATCATGGAGCAGATCCCCTCTCAGGCTGCTTCTCTCCAGGCTGAACAGTCCCAGGGCTCTCAGCTTTTGCTCCTCACAGAGATGCTTCAGGGTCCCTCAGCATCTCCATGGCCTCTCTTACATAGCTATGGTATAAAATACAACAACTCCCTTCCAGGTCATAGTCAGAGAAGGGTTGCTAGCCTGGGTATCTAAACGGGGGCAGACAAAGAGAGAAGCAGCAACCTCTGAAACACCAAGGGAGGGGGGGAGCATGGGGGAAGCTGTTCTAAAACTTTGCAAAACAGCTTACACACTAAAGCCCTCAGCTATTCTGGGGAAGAAACCAGAGGAGTGCCTTGACTGGTGTAAAAAGAATTAAAGTTACAGCAAAAGCTGACAACTCCACACCACACTCTTTGATCCTGACCCCTCCTCTCTGGAAACAAACTAACAAACCCCAACCAAGCCAGGGAGAGCTTGCATCACCCAGCAGAGACCCTAAACTGGTTCAGGAAACAAACCCCTTGGGAACACAGTTTGAACTGGGAATGAAACAGTAAATGAAGAGGGCTGCAAAGCAGCCCACTGACAAAGTCGTTATGGGTGCAGGAGGCTTTGTAGCGTTTTTCATCTCAGAACAATAGAGACATCACTACAAATCAGAAGAGCTCCAGAATCCAACGGTTTTAGATCAACCCTGCTGTCTCCTGCCTTCAAGCAAATGATTCCTCTTCCTTTAAACACAAGGAGGAAATGTTTTCTAGATAGTTTTGCAGGCTACATCTTGAACAGCTTCCACTCTATGAAAATGAGGGCCTGGGAGATGTTAAACTTGACCCTGTTCTCTATCAAGGCAAAGGAAGTGACACCTCCTGACAAGAGTCCTTCCTCATCAGTTGTACAGGGATGACCTGGCTGTGGCTTTCAAGATGAACACAGCTCTCCAGTTTCTCAAGGGTGGCAGCTATCTCACTACTGCACCACATCACCAGCGACAGGCTGGGGCTGCTTCATGTGCAGCTGCCACGCTGGGACTCCAGGATGATGCTGGCCAGAGCAACAGGGCTGCTCCAGGACACCTCAGCAGGCACAGCAGCCCATACACTATCACAGTGTCACCAAGGTTGGAAGAGACCTCAAAGATCATCGAGTCCAACCTGTCACCCAACACCTCATGACTAAACCATGGCACCAAGATTGGCCACATCCAATCCCCTCTTGAACACCTCCAGGGATGGGGACTCCACCACCTCCCTGGGCAGCACATCCCAATGGCCAACAACTCTCTCTGGGAAGAACTTTCTCCTCACCTCCAGCCTAAACCTCCCCTGGCACAGCTTGAGACTGTGTCCTCTTGTTTTGGTGCTGCTTGCCTGGGAGAAGAGACCAACCCCCACCTGGCTACAACCTCCCTTCAGACAGTTGCAGACAGCAAGAAGGTCTCCCCTAAGCCTTCTCCTCTCCAGGCTAAGCAACCCCAGCTCCCTCAGCCTCTCCTCACAGGGCTGTGCTCGAGGCCTCTCTCCAGCCTTGTTGCCCTTCTCTGGACAAGTTCAAGAATCTCAATGTCCTTCTGAAACTGAGGGGCCCAGAACTGGACACAGGACTCAAGGTGTGGCCTAACCAGTGCTGAGGACAGGGCAAAATGACTTCCCTGCTCCTGCTGGCCACACTATTCCTGATGCAGGCCACAATGCCATTGGTCTTCTTGGCCACCTGGGCACACTGCTGGCTCATGTTCAGGCAGCTGTCAACCAGCACCCCCAGGTCCCTCTCTGTCTGGCTGCTCTCCAGCCACTCTGACCCCAGCCTGTAGCTCTGCATGGGGCTGTTGTGGCCAAAGTGCAGCACCCAGCACTGTCACTTCTCTGCCTGGGACCTGTTTCTGCCAGTTCCTCCACCTCAGGGCTGCACACAGCTGTTTCACTTGCAGTTTTAGAATCAGATAGCCCAAGAAAGGTTTGGGTTGGAAGAGGCCTTTAAAGGTCATCTCACCCATACCCCCCTGCAGTCAGCAGGGACATCTGCAACTAGAGCAGCTTGCTCAGAGCCCCACACAATCTGACATGGAGTGGGTCCAGGAACTGGGCATCCCCCAGCTCCCTGGGCAACCTTGACCAGGATCTCAGCACCCTCAGTGTTCAACCTTTCTTCCAGTCCAAATCTGCCTTTTAGTTTCAACCCATCACCCACTGTCCTGCCACAACAGGCCCTGCTGGAGAGTCTTTAAGCCTCTGGAAATAATTTGAGATGAGGCTGGTAAGCTCAGCAGTGACCAGGCCCTTCTAAAGTATCCTGTGGAAAAAGCCCACTCCCAACTTTTTAAAGCATTCTTCTTTCCCCAGTGTCACCTCCACACACCCAAGCCCACCAACAGATCAAACCCCCCCCCAACCACTCAGGCTTTTCTATTTGGTTTTACAGAATACAAAAAAGAACTTCTGGAAAGGAGGTTCAGAGCTCCAAATGAAAGAGGGTACTTTGTTCCATCAGCTATGAAAAGGTGGGGATCCCCTCACAGCAAATGCAGAATAATCAACAAAGCAGTTGGCTTGCTGAGAGTCTCAGTCTAGGCTGCTAAGAAGGAAAAGAGAAGTGTGAAATGCAGCCTTTCATGCCACCACATTTTAAAAGGCTACAAAAAGCAGTGGAAATCCCAACTGAGTGACTGTGAGGAACAGAAGGATCTGCTGGAATGAAAAATATCCCAGGAATTGCTAACAGCCTGTTACTAGAATTTTAATAGCAACACCATCCCTGGAGATATTCAGGGTGAGGCTGGACAGAGCCCTGGGCAGCCTGATCTGGTGGAGGATGTCCCCTGATGACTGCAGAAGGGGTTGGACTGGATGGCCTTTGGAGGTCCCTTCCAGCTCAGCCCATTCTATGATTCTATGACTCCAGGAATACCTAAAAGCAGCTGAGCTAACTATTGCAGCTATTAATTGCAGGGGTTTGTTGGTGCATCAAAAGCTCAAATTGGTGTAAAAAGACTGGAAACCTCTACATTATTCCCCCTCTTTTAGGGCAATACCTCCCTAGCTGAGCCTGCTTCTGCCTCAAGTTGTGACAATTAATCAAGTTGTGGCTATGATATAATGTCTCTGAAAGCTTTTTAATTTAGCCTAACCCTTATCACAGAATGGTCAGGGCTGGAAGGGACCTCCAAGATCATCCAGTTCCAACCCCCCTGCCATGGGCTAGGAGACCTCACACTACAGCAGGCTGCACACAGCCACATCCAGCCTGGCCTTAAAATCCTCCAGGGATGAGGCTTCCACCACCTCCCCTGGCAATCTGTTAGGAAAGTACTGTACCTGCCAGACACAGGAGGCAGAAGAATAGATTCTTTAAATCTAACTTTTAGTCTCTTAGATGCATTTCCCCCTCCCCATGGAAATCCATCCATGTATATGTGCCTATAGATACATGCAAATGTCAAAGGTGATTCAAGATACAGCTGGAAATATTACCTTGAGGCATTTCACAGCCAAGAGGGGGAAAAAAACATCTCAAAACTCTTCAGCAGTAAGTTGCAGTCAAGAAAACCAACCACAGAAAAATGTGTTTTAGCTCCCTAATTAAAGCAGGTGGTGTTTGGTAACAAGTGATAGCACTCCCTTAGTGTATTCCCTGAGGAATGAATGTGCTCCAGATCACAACTGGAAAGGCACCTCAGGAAATACTTGCTATGGTTTTCAACTTCACAGCAAAACCTGATGGTCTGGTGTTGCGTTCCCTGGCCAGGTTTGAAGCAGGGCTGTGTAAGGCACCTGGCTTCATTACTAAGGTCACTGAAGTTCTGCAAAATGCCCATCTGGATAAAACTCAGGTGGAACACAAACTATTTCTGCAACACATAGAAACACAGAATCAATAAGGTTGGAAGAGACATCAAAGATCATCAAGTCCAACCTGTCACCCAACACCTCATGGCTACTAAACCATGGCACCAAGTGCCACATCCAATCCCCTCTTGAACACCTCCAGGGATGGGGACTCCACCACCTCCCTGGGCAGCACATCCCAATGGCCAACAACTCTCCAGGAAGAACTTTCTCCTCACCTCCAGCCTAAACCTCCCCTGGCACAGCTTGAGACTGTGTCCTCTGGTTCTGGTGCTGGGTGCCTGGGAGAAGAGACCAACCCCCACCTGGCTACAACCTCCCTTCAGGGAGTTGCAGACAGCAAGAAGGTCTCCCCCGAGCCTCCTCTTCTGCAGGCTAAGCAGCCCCAGCTCCCTCAGCCTCTCCTCACAGGGCTGTGCTCCAGACCCCTCCCCAGCCTCATTGCCCTTCTCTGGACACATTCAAGTCTCTCAACGTCCTTCTTAAATTGAGGGGCCCAGAACTGGACACAGGACTCAAGGTGTGGCCTAACCAGTGCTGAGTACAGGGCACAATGACCTCCCTGCTCCTGCTGGCCACACTGTTCCTGATGCAGGCCAGGATGCCATTGGCCTTCTTGGCCACCTGGGCACACTGCTGGCTCATGTTCAGCCAGCTGTCAATCAGGACCCCCAGGTCCCTTGCAGTAAAAACATCCAGAGGATCAAAGACTTGCTCCAGTTGGAAAAGTCCCAAGATGGTTGAACGAGATCTCACTGAAGTGCTGCATCCAGCTATGAGGTCCTCAACATGAGGGAGACATGGACCTGACAGAAGGCCATGAAAATGATCAGGGGGATGGAGCACCTCTGCTACAAGGACAGGCTGAGGGAGCTGGGGCTGTTCAGCCTGGAGAACAAAAGGCTCCAGGGAGACCTTAGAGCAGCCTTCCAGTACCAGAAGGGGGCTACAAGAAGGCTGCAGAGGGACTGCTTCCAAAGGCTGGCAGTGATAGGATAGGGGTAATGGTTTGAAATGACAGAAGATCAGATTTAGATTGGATGTGAGGAACAAGTTCAGCACCATGAGGGTGGTGGAATACTGGAACAGGTTGCCCAGGGAGGTAGTTGAGGCCCCATCCCTGGAGACACTCAAGGTCAGGCATGACAAGGCTTTGAGCAACCTGATCTAGTGGAGGATGCCTCTGCTGACTGCAGGGGGGGTTGGACTGGATGACCTTTGGAGGTCCCTTCCAACCCAAAGCACGGTATGATTCTATGCCTCTGTGCACTTTGACAGCTTCACCCTTGCCCTTAAGCAGGACTCAAGGCTGGGAAGCCTGCATGAACAGTCCTTCAGGAAGCAGGGCTGTATCAAGCCTTGAAATAAATGAGAATCAGTAATGTTTTGTATGCCCTAACAACTACAGAGCTTTCATCATCCAGTACAATTCCACAGTGTCATAATTATTCTGGAGAAAAATATCAGCTTCTGCAGAGAAACATCATTAGCAATGGCTGGGAAGTTTTCTTAGAGTAATGAGCACTTTGCAGATTTATCTTTAATACCAAGTCCTCCAAACAGCAAAACCCTGAGAAGAAGGCAACACAGTTATAAAGCCAGTGAATTACATAAATGCAGCTTTGCTTGGCCAAAATGCAAGAAGAATTCTCCCAGCACACCCCCAGAGCTGTGTGATCCATGGGAGAGTGGAAGAAGTTTCCTTTCCCTATAAGTTAGCTCCTGATTAATCTTCTTGAAGATCCAAAAGCCTCTAGCTGACCTAAGCTGTAGTTCCTCATGTTCTAGGTATCAGAATGAATCATAGAATTGTTAGGGTTGGAAGAGACCTCAAGGATCATCTGGTTCCATCCCCCCAGCCATAGGCAGGGACAGCTCACACTATAGAATAGAATTAACCAGGTTGGAAAAGACCTTTGAGACTGAGTCCGACCTGTCAGCCAACACCATCTGATCAACTAAACCATGGCACCAAGCACCCCAGCCAGTCAATTCCTAAACACCTCCAGGGATGGGGACTCCACCATCTCCCTGAGCAGCACATCCAAAAGGGCAACAACTCTCTCTGTGACAAACTTCTTCCTCACCTCCAGCCTAAACTTCCCCTGGCACAGCTTCAGACTGTGTCCTCTTGTTCTGGTGCTGGTCGCCTGGGAGAAGAGACCAACCCCCACCTGGCTACAACCTCCCTTCAGGCAGTTGGAGACAGCAAGGTCTCCCCTGAGCCTCCTCTTCTCCAGGCTCAGCAACCCCAGCTCCCTCAGCCTCTCCTCAGAGGGCTAGATCAGGTTCTTCTTATTCTTGATCCTCTGAAGCTTTGTCAGGAAAGTACCACCCTTCACATCTCATGAACAGCCTGCCCTAAGACCTTCTGAAGTCATTAGTAACATGTTGGGGCTGTCAGCTGATGAAAAACTCACCATGAGCTGGCAACAGCTGCTGGCAGCCCCAACAGCAGCTGTGTGCAAAGCAGTGAGAGCAGCAGGACAGGGAGGGGAATCTGCCCCACTGCTCTGGGGGGACCCCACCTGGAGCACTGCATCCAGTTCTGAGGCCCCCAGTATGAGAACAGCTGGAGAGGGTGCAGAGGAGGCCATGAGTATGATCAGAGGGCTGGAGAACCTCCCCTATGGGGGCAGGCTGAGAGAGCTGTGCCTGTTCACTCTGGGGAATAGAAGGCTTCAGGGAGACCTTAGAGCAGCCTTCCAGTACCTGAAGGAAAGCTGGGAAGGGACTTTTGACAAGGGATTATAGTCACAGCACAAGGGGCATGGATTTGAGCTTGAAGAGGGGAGATTGAGAATGGAGATGAGGAAGAAATTCTTGACAGTGAAGGTGGAGAGAGACTGGAACAGGTTGCCCAGGGAGGTTGTGGATGCCTGTTCCCTGGAGGTGTTGAAGGCCAGGCTGAATGAGGCCTTGAGCGACCTGGGCTAGTGGAAGGTGTCCCTGCCCACGGCAGGGGTTTGCAGCTAGATTCCAAGTCCATGAGATTGAACACATCTAAGTGCCAGGTTCTACACACTGGCCACAAGAGCCCCAGGCAGTGCTACAGGCTGGGAATAGAGTGGCTAGAGAGCAGCCAGGCAGAAAGGGAACTGGGGGTACTGCTTGATAGTAGGTTGAACATGAGCCAGCAGTGTGCCCAGGTGGCCAAGAGGACCAATGGCATCCTGGCCTGGATCAGGAATAGTGTGGCCAGCAGGAGCAGGGAGGTCATTCTGCCCCTGTACACTGCACTGGTTAGGCCACACCTTGAGTCCTGTGTTCAGCTCTGAGCCCCTCAGTTTAGGAAAGATGTTGAGTTGCTGGAAGGTGTCCAGAGAAGGGCAACAAAGTTGGGGAGGGGTCTGGAGCACAGCCCTGTGAGGAGAGGCTGAGGGAGCTGGGGTTGCTTAGCCTGGAGAAGAGGAGGCTCAGGGGAGACCTTCTTGCTGTCTGCAACTCCCTGAAGGGAGGTTGTAGCCAGGTGGGGGTTGGTCTCTTCTCCCAGGCAACCAGCACCAGAACAAGAGGACACAGTCTCAGGCTGTGCCAGGGGAGGTTCAGGCTGGATGTTAGGAGGAAGTTCTTCCCAGAAAGAGAGATTGGCCATTGGGATGTGCTGCCCAGGGAGGTGGTGGAGTCACCATCCCTGGAGGTGTTTAGGAAGAGACTGGCTGGGGTGCTTGGTGCCATGGTTTAGTTTGATTAGATGGTGTTGGGTGATAGGTTGGACTCGATCTCAAAGGTCTTTTCCAACCTGGTTAATTCTATTGTAGTCTATTCTAGATGATCTTTAAGGTCCCTTCCAACCTAAACCATTCTGTCAATCCATGAATCTTTCTGGTCTGCTGTATCTAATCCCCTGATAGCTTCCTGCAATGAAATCCCCCCAGGCTCCCAGGTTGTGCAATATCTTTGCAGGGTGTTGCACTCTTGATTCCTCTACTTGGAGACATCTGGACACAAGATGGTTGCCCACTGCTCTTCTACCCACCTGAAAATGCTTGCCCTTAATAGATTAAAAATAAACTAAACCCTGAAGCTTTAGAAAGGAATCCCCACACACTTTCCAGCAGCATGAGGAAAACACTCCACTAGAGCTGGTTTACTTTGTCTGGATGTCTTCCTGCCTTAGTTCTCCTATTCTTTAGCATTTTTAGGCTTCTATTAGTTTTCCACAAATAAACCCAGAAAAATCCAGTAGTGCCCCTGCTGAAGAATGTTTGCTCCTCCCTTGTCTTAATCTAATTTGGTATTCTGGGCTGAAAAGAGGCTAGAAATTTCTTGTCACCTTGGACCTGTTTTGTCAGACAATGCTGGCTGCTCCTCAACTGCCATCAAGAGAGATTTCATCAGGACATAAAACCTCCCATCAAGTGTTCCAAGAGCTGCTTTCTGCCCTGGATTTCAGGCCTAAAAGTAGCAGAAATATGTGGCAGACGACATTCTGTCCTCAGCCAGGGGATTTCAATGGAAAATTCACAGTTTAATGACCCTTACTGCAAAATGTATGCCCGGGGTTAAGAACTCCTCCCCTCACACACTCACAGAACCGTTAAGGTCGGCTAAGATCTTTAAGATCAAGTCCAACCTTCTACCCAACATCTCCATGACCACTAGGCTAGGTCCCAGAGTGCCACATCTGCTTGTTTAGTGAACACCTCCAGGGATGGTGACTCCACTACCTCCCTGGGCAGCCTGTTCCACTGCCTCACGTGTCACCTTCTGTGGGTTTTCTGCTCTGTTTACACCGAGATGAACAGACAAACCAAGTTGCATACCCTCAAGTCCCACAACAGAGCTGCTGCCTGCTCCCGGGAAGCTTTTGAGGCCAGGCTGGATGGGGCTCTGGGCAACCTGATCTAGTGGAAAGCAGGAATCTTGGAACTAGATGATCCTTGAGGTTCCTTCCAACCCTGACAATTCTGTGAACTAAGCAAAGTCTCTTAAGAGACAGAAAGAAGGCAGAAGGTCTTCACAGACTCCTCAAGCAGCTACAATCTGGATCTCATCTACAAGTCTAGATATTACTGCAACAGAAAACACAGACTTTCTCCTCAGACAAAACATCTGCAGCATCAGCTCTTCCCCCCCAAAACCCCATCCTTTCATTAGCACTCATCCTCTTGGAACAGCAGGCTTGTGCAAGAGCCCTCTACCCACCCCCCCCCCCACCATATTGTTGTCCCAGCACATATTTCACCAGGCCAACTTGTTAAAGCATCAAATATGCAATTATGCAAGCTAATTAGCTCATTTTGTTACTGGAGCTTTGGACAATAAAGCTTGAAGAAGCATTTCAGTAACTTTCAGAGGAATGACAGTTCCTTGTAGCAAATGCTTCATCATCCTATTGAATGTTTCTTTTCTTTAGTAGGAAGCATGAAGGGATCTTCACGAAGCAGCAGACATCCACCCCAGCACTGCTCTTACTTTTCTCATTCATTGAGAAGAGAGCAGCCTGATGTTAACAACTTCACTTAGTAAGTGCAGACTGATTACGCAAAGGAGAGGGATTCAACAACCCCAAACGTCTGGATCTCCTCCAGGATCCCTGTGGCAGCAATCCCAAGTGCTGCTTTCATCTGCCCCTTCTACAGAGCTGCTCTCCTGAATGCACAGTTTAGCTTGCTAGCTCTGTTCCTCTTCTGGGCAGCTTGAGGATGATGGCAGGAGAGCAGCTTTGAAGGCTTGTCTACACAACTCCAATAGGGTGTGTTTAGGCCACCAAAAGAAGTTCAAGGTTATGTAACTGCTACTACAGGATGGAATAAAGGGTAATCAGAAACAGATTTACTGATGGCAGATCTTAAGTAGTTAGGCAAGTAGCAAAGCTGGTGAAGGGACTGCAGCACAAGTCTTGTGAGGAGCAGCTGAGGGAACTGGGGTTGTTCAGCCTGGAGGAGGCCGAGCTGAGACCTTCTGGCTCTCTACAACTACCAGAAAGGAGGCTGGAGTGAGGTGAGGGTTGGTCTCCTCTCCCTAGTAACAAGCAACAACAGTACAAGAGGAAATGGCCTCGAGTTGTGCCAGGGAAGGGTTAGGTTGCACACAGAATTCCTTCACTAAAGGGGCTGTGAAGCCCTGGAACCGGCTGCCCAGGGCAGTGGTGGAGTCACCGTGCCTGAAGTGTTCAGAAAGCTGCATAGATGTGGTGCTTAAGGACATGGTTCAGTGGGGGACTGGGCAGTGTTATTGGCTGGACTGTGATCTTGGAGGTCTTTTCCAACCTTCTTGATTCTATGAGCCACAGAAAGGGTTGGTAGCCACCACGAGCAGCCGCGCTGCAAGCACTGCTCCGGAGCTTTGTGTCAAAGCTGCACCATCACCACACGCAGAACAGGGCTGCACAGGCCTCTGGAGGATGGGAGGAGTGACAGGATTCCCAGGAAAAGGCTGTGGGTACTTGTCACATGAGAGAGGCCTGGTGTGACTCATGCTCTAGTGGCAGAGGGCACCCAGTGATAAATCACTCTGCAAGAACAACTGTCCGGCTTGCCAGCACAGGACAACACCTACCCAACAAGCTATCAGCTCTCAAGATTCCTCCTCCCCAAATCCACTTTGCTAACTGGTGACAGTGCATAAACTGGATGCAGACAGAGGCATCTCCCAGTTCTGAGGGTGGATAAGCTGATACACTATGCCCAGTGGCCTTCAAATGGAGTTTTCAATTAGCTGGCTCTCCTCTATGCAAGAGCAGGTCTTAATGACCCACATGTCAAAGGAGCTGGGCAAAACAAGAGGAAGCTTTACTCTCCTCTAAAGCAAAAAATGATGTAGAAGCATAAAGAAAGAAAAAGAACAAAGAAACTGAGCTGTCTCTCCTAAATAAAAGACTCTTAAGCACAAGCAGTAATAAAACTGGGAGGGTTGTGAGACTCTAGAACAGGTTGCCCAGGGAGGTGGTAGAAGTCCTATCCCTGGAAGTTTTTAAGGCCAGGCTGGATGGATCTAGTGTGAGGGCTAGGTAGAAGGCTCTGGGAGACCTTAGAGCTGCATTTTAATATTTGGGGAGGGACTTTTGAGGGTGTCAGGGAGTGATAGGACTGGGGGAGATGGAGCAAAACTAGAAATGGGTAGATTCAGATTAGATGTCAGTAAGAAGTTCTTCCCCAGGAGGGTGGTGAGACACTGGCACAGGTTGCCCAGGGAGGTGGTGGAAGCCTCATCCCTGGAGGTTTTGAAGGCCAGGCTGGATGTGGCTGTGAGCAACCTGCTGTAGTGTGAGGGGTCCCTGCCCATGGCAGGTGGGTTGGGACTAGATGATCCTTGAGGTCCTTTCCAACCCTGACAATTCTATGAAAACCCAGAATCACAAGCACCTATAGAAAACTAATACTCTCTCCAGATCATAGAGATGGATCCTGGTTGAAAACTGACCAAAGGAGCCATCCAGAGCAGTGGATTCTTCTTATTCATCAAGCCCCTGCAGGACTCCTGCCACACAATTCCAAGAACAAATGAAGCTGTTAAGCCAGGCTGGGTACAACAAACTAGATACAACACCAAGCCCATTTATCTGCTGAGAGAGTCACCACACACTGACTTCCTTGTTTAAAACTTACAGAACAAGCCTGAGACATAAAGGAATGAGAGTGATGTGGGCTTCATCAGGGTTAACTCCATTTTCCCTGGCTGAAGCAAGCAAAAGTACCCTGAATGGTCCAAGCACACAGCTCAGCAACTGAAGTACCTTGACTGACCCTCAGCTGCTCTTCACAGAACAATCTCTGCCTGGTTGCCATGATTTTTGGGGTTGTGAGGTCATCAGGAAGATCCAAGTGGGAGGAAGAACAATTGTTTAAGGGTGCTTGGAAAAAGCAGCCATTCTGAGGACAGGCACCTGTCAGATCTTTCAAGCTTCACAAGCTGAGACTAAGCCAGAAGAGGAATTCTGCTAGCACAAAGGCAGAGAACAGCAGGTGAAAATGTAAGTCTGGCCACAAAATAACATTACCCTAACCTATCAGTGATTAAGGGACTAGCTAATAATCAGGCAAGGACTGTAGAGAGCTGTGCAATGAAGCCCAGCTCGACTTCAGATCCAGAAGCAACAACACTGACCTGCAAAAGAAAGTGTTTATGAGAAGGAGAGCTCCTAGGAACCAAAATATCCTCAGCAGCTGCCCTCACCTGTTAAGAGGTGACCCACAAAGAATACCAAGATACCCCTTAGAGGCTGACATTTGCTAGCTCTTAACTCAGTTGCATCCTACAGACCCACGTGCCTCCCCACAAACAGCTCCCTCAACGTTTGTTAGGCGATGCCCAGCTCTTGAGGGCTGCAGCACTGTCCCCTGAAGTGCCTTCAACAACAGGTTGAAGGAGCAGACAACTAAGAGCATGAAGTGTTGGCAGCAGTTAAGACCACATGCACCTCATGGCTGAGATAGTTTGCCCTATGTGCTGGCACACCACAGCATCATCTTTACTTAACATTATGGCTCTAGCATACTTCTGTTCTCCTCCCTACATCCCTAACATCAGACTCTCTTGTTCCCACTGATTAACAAAATGAAACTCAAATTCTATTTATTTTCTGTCCAAAGAGCCATGTGGAGTCCAGGGAACACACACACACAAGTAACTGCTAACTGTGAGAACATTTTAGATGGTGACAGTGCATAAACCAAACCCCCAAATACTGCAGGACTGAAAATGCAGGGATTTGGGATTCAGGGGCAGATGTTAGTCAGTTAGAGGGTGGAAGGGCTCTGCAGAGGGACCTCAACCAACTGGAGAGATGGGCAGAATCCAGTGGGATGGCATTCAACAAGTGCCAGGTGCTGCACTTTGGCCACAACAACCCCATGCAGAGCTACAGGCTGGGGTCAGAGTGGCTGGAGAACTCCCAAACAGAGAGGGACCTGGGGGTGCTGATCAACAGCTGCCTAAACATGAGCCAGTAGTGTGCCCAGGTGGTCAAGAAGGCCAAGGGCATCCTGGCCTGCATCAGGAACAGTGTGGCCAGCAGGAGCAGGGAAGTCATTGTGCCCTGTACTCTGCATTGGTTAGGCCACACCTTGAGTCCTGTGTCCAGTTCTGGGGCCCTCAGTTTAAGAAGGACATCGAAACACTTGAAGGTGTCCAGAGAAGGGCAACAAGGCTGGGGAGAGGCCTTGAGCACAGCCCTGTGAGGAGAGGCTGAGGGAGCTGGGGTTGTTGAGCCTGGAGAAGAGGAGGCTCAGGGGTGACTTCAGTACCCTCTACAACTACCTGAAAGGTGGTTGTAGCCAGGAAGGGGTTGGTTTCTTCTCTCTAGCAACCAGCACCAGAACAAGAGGGCACAGTCTCAAGCTGCACCAGGGGAAGTTTAGGCTTGAGGTGAGGAGAAAGTTCTTTACCAAGAGAGTCATTCGTCATTGGGATGTGCTGCCCAGGGAGGTGGTGGAGTCACCATCCCTGGAGGCGTTCAAGAGGGGATTGGATGCGGCACTTGGTGCCATGGTCTAGTGATGGGTCTGTGCTGACAGGTTGGACTCGATCCTTGAGGTCTCTTCCAACCTTGGCAATACTGTGTTACTGTAATAAACAGGGCTCTCTGGAAAGGGCAAAATGAGAGCTGAAACTGTAAATCAGAGTCCCTTACTGAATTACTCAAAGTAACCATATCTAAAAGAAGGAAACAAAGGTGCTGCTCCAGCTCTGTTTGAATGACTAAACCTTTTGTCTAAATTCTTGATGAAGTGGTGAGGCCCAAAGAAAAGGAAGTAAAACTTCTGACTCAATACAGGTTAACCTGATATTCAGGTATTTCTCACCAATGAAGCCTTCACCTTCCAAGTAAATTCCCCTGGTGATCCTGTGTGTGACTAGGAACTGCATTTGCTCTGAAAATGAAGCAGCCAATGCACCACCCCAACCACCTATGGGAAGTCAGGAAACTGGGGACAAGTCCCAGCTATCAAACCTCTAGTAAGGAAAAGAGGAGCCATGGGGAAAACCGGTGCTGTCAGCTGCCATTTCAATACAGTTTTAATTCAGATGCAGCACTTCTCTTCCTCAATCCAGTTCTGTGGTGTCTGCAGCAGAAGAGATTTTCAGCTCTTTAAATTCATCAGCTTAGAGCCAAATAAAATTTCTCTAGTTGTAACTGCACAAGTAGAAACTCAGCATCTTCAGGGAGCAAACTGAGGTCTGGCAATCTTTAGTCACGGCTAGAACAAAGTCTAATGAGTAGAAACTGTAGCTCCCTCCCAGATGTGGCAAAGCAAGCACTCTGAATCAATTTAAATCATGCCTGATGTGCTCTCCTCCAGAGTTCACAGCACATTCAGCTGAAAGAAGCCTGTGCTGAAGACTCTGCTTTGTGAGCAGCAGCCGCTCAACAGCAGACAGGAAGTTCAGCTGCCTTAGAAGCGAGATGGAGAACAGCAGTGTAAAGGGGAGGGGAAGTAAGACAACTTCACACACTCCACCAATACCAGTGGCTGGTATTGAAACAACAAAAGAGGATACCTTGTGGCCTTCCAGTCTCTGAAGGGGGCCTACAGGAAGGCTGGGGAAGGACTTCTCAGGATATCAGGTAGTGATAGGACTAGGGGGAATGGAATGGAGCTGGAGGTGGGGAGATTCAGGCTGGAGGTGAGGAGGAGGTTCTTCACCATGAGAGTGGTGAAGCCCTGGAATGGGTTGTCCAGGGAGGTAGTCGAGGCCCCGTCCCTGAAGGTGTTTAAGCCCAGGCTGGATGAGGCTCTGGCCAGGCTGATCTAGTGTGGGGTGTCCCTGCCCATGGCAGGGGGGTTGGAACTAGATGATCCTTGTGGTCCCTTCCAACCCTGAATGATTCTATGCTACCTGAGAGCTATATAAACATCTCAAATAACAAATAAAATCCTGGGACACTGTATCTTCTGCAAGAATTATTCAGACTGAATCATGTGTTTAGTGGTCATGAGGCCTTGGGTGACAGGTTGGACTTGATGATCTTTGAGGTCTTTTCCAACCTCATTGATTCTATGATTCTATGTGAGTAAAGCTTGGTCTGATAGTTCTTCACAAAACAAGGGGACTTGCCATAAAAGTAGGTGTTAAGTCCACACACACACACAGAGTTAATCCTGAAGTTCACAAGGTACCAGTACAAAGCCAGAGCAGCAATCAGAGACTGTCATTAAGCACAACAAAATAAGTCTAAGGAATTAATGATACCAAAGAACCAAGATGAAAATCTAGTTCTCTGTGTCATCCCAAGTGTTCAACCAAGTGAGATTTCAAGCCATGCATTCCACTGCTACACTGCCTCTGAACTTCATCTGTTCTTTCAAACCCCACCAAACTGGGTATTAGCTGACCAAAGGATGAGGAAGCCTTGGTATGGTTCAGATATCCAGAGTGAGGGCATACACTGAATTTGATGTCCCTCACAACCACACTGAAAAACAATGCCCTACCATTTTTACAATCCAGGGACCTATTTTTAGTGCTCCTTTGTCTTCTGCTATATGACAAACCTGAAAAATTGCTCAAGCCTGCAATTACATTTGCTGCTGGCAAAAGACAGGGCAGAATCTTTAAAACTACCTCAAGAAAGAGAGTTAAGCGTGAGTTTAAAGCAAGTAGAAACATTAAGTGAACGCTTGGCTATCCAACTCTTGAATTAATGAAGACAGGGCATCCACCAGAGGCTTACCCCAACCATTGTGAGCATCAGACGCAGCACATTAAAAGGCAAATTAAGCACACGGAAAAACCCCTCGGTTAAGAAACACCAGGGTGAAAAACCTCAAGCCTCTGAAGGAGATACTCCCCAGAATCCTGACTCTGACATAGATCCAGAAGTGTGCTCCTCTACCTAAAAATCCATCATTTCAGAAAGGGTTCCAGCAGTGGTGGCTTTGTCAGGCTGGGTACAAAACCGCTCAGGCACAAGGGTGACACACTTCAACTCTGGGCAAACCATTCTGAGCCATCACTTGCTTGGCTAAACACTGAAGCAGAATTCCCAAGTAAAAATAATTCTCCTGTTGGTTAAGTTTATCTACATTCTACATCTCAAAGTTAAAGCCTGAAATAATAATTAAGTGACAGCTCTCCCACCCCCACTCCCCCCCCCCCCCCCCCCTTCCTACTCCCCTCCCAGTCGTTTTTTATTCATATAATTAAAAACATGCCTTGCTGGCTTAAATCCAGTGATGAAAAAACACACATTATGCACTGCCTCCAGAATCAAAGCTCATAAAACAATGTTGCACAGAGCTAGGGGGAAAAAAAGAAAATCACATGGTGTTGAAGAGACTGCTGAGGTCTGTAGAAGCAATTCTTAATCAAACCAAGTGACAACAATCTGCAGGGGACCGAATCTCAAGACAATTCGTACGAAGCACTTCAGTGTTTGTGTTGATAAGGTAAAAGAAAGACTCTCCCAATTCTGCTGACTCCTCTGCTGAACGAAGCCACTCCCATAACTTCAGAGGAGCTGAGCTCTGGGCAGAGCCAGCCTGCACTCACGTGTGATTTACAGCAGGGAAGTTTGACGGCCAGGGTGAATGTGCGATTTGGTCGCAGCAACGCTATTCCCATTTATTAGCCTGTCCACCTCTAGCCTCATTCAGACAAATACCTCCTAAGCATTTGAAAGTGAAGCACTCCAGAATTTACTGTAAACACACATAAAACAGGGAGTGGCATTCATTAGGGAGGCTCATGTTCTATTTTAATACCAGGCTCTTCCATGATTAAAACACAAGAAAATGGATGAAGCCGTTCAGTACTTGAAGAACTCATTCAGAGAAAACAAAGTTACAAAACTCAGCCCAGTAAATAAAATTAGTTTTGAACTGGCAAGAGAGACCTCAGTCTTCTTACACATTACAAGCAAAAAAAAAAATTCCTCATTCAATTGTGAGCCAGAATCAATATTTTTCAGCAAGAGCCAGATTCAATTCAGTTTCCTTAGCAAAGCAGCCAGGACCCAGCACAGCCAATCTCACTCCTTCCCCCCCAATTTGTCAAGACTTCTGCAAGCCTCACAGGACTAAATGGAAAACATTTTTTTTTTCCCCCCAAAAAGCCTCATTAACTTGAATTCCAAATACCATATCTGCCCTCAGGAATCTTTTTTTTTTTCCCCTTCCAATCAGGTCTTCCCACCATAGGAAATATTTACCTTCCACCTAGCAGCATTTAAAAGACCCAGCATGCCATTAAACCTGAATGTGCTTCAAACATTTCCTGCAGCCTGGTAGGTTTGGTAGCATTAGCTGTACTCGTTAGAAGAGGAGGGGGTGGAAAACACAACCAAAATGTTTTAGGCAAAAGGATTTTGTAGTCTACTGAAAAAAAAAAAGCAAACTTAAAATGGAATAATTATAGAGAAATTAAGCTGAAAAAGAAAGGCTGTGGGGGCTTAAGTGCTGGTCCAAACCTACTGAGGTCTGCAGGAAAATTCAGTGATCTTTGGACCGGTCCCAAAGCATCTACAGTAGCATAGATAAGTGATGGCAGCTACTTTTGAAACATGTTTTTCCTGTAAAACAAAACCAGCTCTAAGTGATTTCAGGAAGTTTATTCAGATGAGACTAGGGCAAGGTGTCCGACTTTAAACCTAACACGGCTTTAGAGCAACCATCAGTGTCATCAGGAAACGCTACCTTTCAACAGCAGGCTATGGGACAGCCACCTCAGAGGAAAAGAAGTAAAAAAGCAGCTCAGAAATCAACTCTGAAAGCAAGGCTGCTCCTGGTGAAACTGAGAAACACACTTCATTCCACTAAGCAGCACACTGGATCCTTGCTCTCTCAACTGGCAACCCAAGACCCACTAAAGAAAACCTGTTCAAACTGCAGATTTTCATCAGCCTACCACGAGCCACCGGCCCAAGTCTACTTTCTGCAGCATTTTAGCAGCACTTGCTCCGCACCAAATTTCAACTGCTCTGCAGAATTTGATCACCCCAGCATGACAGCAGAAAATTAAGTTCTTCAAAACACTAAAAAGCCACCAGCACTGCCCACGTGTTTGCCTCCAGAGATATTAAAGCGAAGCGAAACCAGATTTTATCCTGCCAGCTCTCGGTGGTACTCATGTGACTGCCTACACCAAGCCAAACTGTGAAATATTAGTAATAGAACTAATAAAGACCAGCAGCACAGCACACAAATTGCTTTCAGTGGCAACAATTTCCTTCTTACCTTGCCTCCTTCTCTTTCAAAGTCGACATATTCCCGGGTCGGTGTCTGTCGCTGCTCCCCCTGCCAGCTGGCCGGAAAAAACTGGAGAGACAGATTGGTTCCTGTGGCCACAAAAGCCTTTTAGAAAAATCAATACAAACAGGATCAGGGAGCAAGACATTACATAAATTATGCAGGCAGTCATTTATTTTTACATCAGTTTATGTCTTAAGCCAGGCAGCAGAGAGAATACTTAAAGTCAAAAACATGCACTCATCATTTTTCTTTGAGTATTAAGTTACAAACATCTGATTCCATTTTGACAACATTTGCCATTGGCTGCTTGGGATAGAAAATACAACATGGAATCAATACTTTTGTTCAAATCAGTTTTGCTGACATTAGGCTCTGTCCTTTCAGCTCTGTCTGGATGCCCTGCACAGAGACTCAGTACCTGCAATGTTAAAAATTGCCTGTGCTCTTTAGAGGGCTTGCACAGGATCTCTGAAAGAAGTACTGCAGGAGGAAAATGAACTCCTGAGACCTGTTACTAAGGTCAAGGTTTTTTTAACAGCAAAGGGCTCATTTCCTTTCACAATCTGCTTGTACTCAAATACTCCTCTGAACTGAAATGGAAAAGGCCCTATATTATTGTCTACAGGCAAGCAGCATCGACATACAGCTCAATTAAGCTTCACGGGACAAAGTCCTCCTGCCACACTAAGACACCAGCAGCATCCAAACCGGCAGATGCTGTGCCAGTGGGAAGAGGCAACCATAGGAATCCTCCACTGTAGCCCTTTGTAAAAATCATTGAAGGGACTGGCAACCAAAGCAGAAAAAAGCAAGTGTGGCTTTCAAGCCAGTAGTTTTCTACATTTCAAATGAAAATACAATTCAGTTTGCTTCATAAACGCTGCATTTATTTGTACATCAAGCCACGAAGTCAGCTTGCAGATAACACATAAATAAGGTGATTTTGGCAGGAAGGTGTTGGATTTGCAGTATTTACACCTTTCTCTGCCACACAAGTACCCTAAAAGCATGCAAAATGCTCCCACATGCCCCCAGAACACCCCAACACGCTCCCCAAAAGCAAGCTCTCTATTTAACCTTGGGAGTTGGAGTAATTTGTTGCAATCAAATCACCATATTGATTACCACGATCACTTAGGTTTCAATGGCCATTAATCCGGAACACAGGGGATTTTTTTTCCTTAAAAGCACTATAAACACTGCTCTGACAGTTGGCATTTCCTTACAAGCAGCATTTTTCCAAGCAGCCCCAAAATTCAGCAACTTTGCAGCCTAGCTGCACTGCTACCTATGACACAATAGGTCTCTCTCTCTCAAGACAGTTCCGGTGGTGCACTGCAGGGCTGTCACGGGATTAATACATCCCATTTTGAAAGTAGAAGTGCTTTGTCTTGACTTTTTTCCCCCTCCACCAAAGTGATGCTCATACTCTGCCACCAGGTTCTGTGCCACATTATCCTTAAAAGCAGATTTATTTTTTCTTAAATAAAAAAAGGTATTCATTTTTTCAAAGCTGTCAGGTCATTCTCCATGTCATTACAATGGGAAGAACTGCTCCTACTAATAGTAGGGCTACTGTCTAGGCACATGAGTATTTGCCCTCCCTACAGTAAGCCAAGGCAAGCGTTTCCACCACTGTAACAGAAGCTTCATCAAGGGTACACTTGCACAAATAGGAGGTACCAAAACTGGGAGGGCTGCAGACCGCCAGCATCTGGCTGACTAGTTCTTATCACCCCTTTGCTTTTCTCCAAGTGATTCTCTTGATGCAGCAACAAAAAAAATTACACCCATCTCCAGGTGGTTTTGACTCATAAGCTATCACCATTTAGCCTGTTCAAGAACCTTCTCACCTCCCAGCACCCTTCGCAAATATGTCTTTTGTACTCCTTCATTTACACACTCAAAACAAAATGCAAGGAGGCAGATCTCAGAGTGTGAGCCAAGAGAGCACTGCAGCCCTTCAGACCACCCCAGTGTCTGCAGATCCCAAGGATACTGGATCAGAAGCACTCTACTGGCTTCCTGGGAAACCAAGTGAGGCAGCGAGGTGCCCACGTCTCCTTGCTTCCACCTCACAACTTGTGCAGGAGAGCCATGGGGGAAAAAAAAAATGCAAGAGAAAGGAAGAAAATGAAAGCACAAAACCCTCACAGAATCACACAGGCACCATTTAAACCATCAGTTCTTAACACAAGCCATCCAGATTTATTCCCTGATTTTTGGAGCTCGTTGCCTCCCCTTAAAGCCTCCAATTAAGAGACTCGCGTGCTTCCCAAGCTACAAATCATAGCTGAACGCAGGAAAACTTGAGAAAGGTCTCACTAACAGCCACACAGGGCTACACTGAGCCCTGCCATCTCCCTCCCTGGGCAAATTATAAAGGATTCTTACTGAAAAATAAATCAAGATCACATCACTGAACTTGGAAAAAAAACCAACCACTATATGTATTTACTTTTTTCTATCCAGAGCCTTTTAAAGCTCAACCTAAAATGCCTCCAATTTGGCACAAAGCTGATGAGGCAGCACAGGGGTGACCTGACCACCACGTAGACAACATGAACACAGGAACCTTCCACACAAACAGGTTGTGAGGAGCGTTCCCAACACCAACTGGAAGCCGTAAAGTCATTTTCAAGTTATCAAAGCAATGCCACTGAACTCCAAAATCTCACCTGACATTTCACAGTTACTTTCTCAGTTATAAAGGCAATTACTTCATTTAATCAAGAGCTGTTTTGGCAGAACTAACCAAAACCCCACTGCTGCTTCTGCATTAAATCCCTAAACTGTTCCCTGGTCTGGGGTTTTTTTGGGTTTCCTTTTTGCCTGCTTAAAAATATGTCAGATCAATCTAAAATGCCTCCAATTTTGCACAAAGCTGATGAGGCAGCACAGGGGTGACCTGACCACCACGCAGACAACATGAACACAGGAACCTTCCACACAAACAGGTTGTGAGGAGCGTTCCCAACACCAACAGGATGCTGTAAAGTCATTTTCAAGTTATCAAAGCAATGCCACTGCACTCCAAAATCTCACCTGGCATTTCACAGTTACAAAGGCAATTACTTCATTTAATCAAGAGCTGTTTTGGCCGAACTAACCAAACCCCCACTGCTGGATCTGCATTAAATCCCTAAACTGCTCCCTGGTCTGGGGTTTTTTTGGGTTTCCTTTTTGCCTGCTTGAAAATATGTCAGATCAATCTAAAATGCCTCCAATTTTGCACAAAGCTAATGAGGCAGCACAGGGGTGACCTGACCACCACGCAGACAACATGAACACAGGAACCTTCCACACAAACAGGTTGTGAGGAGCGCTCCCAACACCAACTGGAAGCCGTAAAGTCATTTTCAAGTTATCAAAGCAACGCCAGCGAACCCCAAATCTCACCTGACATTTCACAGTTACTTTCTCAGTTACAAAGGTAATTACTTTATTTAATCAAGAGCTGTTTTGGCAGAACTAACCAAAACCCCACTGCTGCTTCTACACCAAATCCCCAAGCTGCTCCCCGGTTTGGGGTTTGTTTCCTTTTTGCCTGCTTGAAAGTATGTAAGACCGTTTGCAAAAGCTCCCTTTGGAGATAAAAGTATAAATCCTTGATGCCTGGAAAAACATTCAAGACTGAAAAACCAGTCAAGTTGCTAAGGTTTTGGGGTTGTTTTTTTTAGCATCAGCCACTGCACACACTCCATTTCTAAATAAACCTGACTACTCGTGCCCCGCTCACAAAACAAAACCAGATGTTTCCGAGCAAGAAATTCAGGAGGCTGTTTTATAATTAAGCAGAAGTAAAAATAACACAGGGCAGGTATCACTGCCTGCTGCCATGGGATGAAGTCCTGGCAGAGAAAGGCTTAGAAGTAAAAAGCTGAAACTACAGTGACTCCCCATTTACAGAAATAGAGTAGCTTTCCACTGCAGCCTGTGCAGCTGATTACCATCAGCTACACGGCCCTTAGTTTTTAGGAAAGGACTCGGGTACATTGTGCACTTTCACCTGCTCAGGAACTTCTAGCACTAGCAAACTACACTCCCTGACCTGCCCATTGTCTCCCTGGTGACTTCTTCAAGGAAGCAAAACAGGTAGAATGAAAAATGAATGTAAAAAAAAAAAAAGAAGAGAGGCAAACAACAAACCAACAGTGAAATTAGGAGAGCAGCTAGAAAGGGCCTCTCACAAAACAATATTACAGGTTCTAAGACCACAGATAACAAGCAGGGCTAAAATAAAGTTACTGAGTAAAAAAGGACCATGTACTTGAATGTCCAGCCCCACGCTCACAAAACAGCAAATGAACAAATCAGCTGCAGTACTTGCTGCTCAATTGTGTGTGTTTGGATGGGCAGAAGTGTAGTTTTCACTGTGCATGAGAATAATTTCCTTGGGAGCTGACTAGTAATACCTATACCACAGGAAATTAAAGGATGGTCTCCAACCTACCTAGGCAAAAGCAGGGGTTATTTTCAAGGGGGATGCAATTTTACCTCATCCCTCATCGCATGCTCTAAATGAAAGAGAGGTTACTTCTTCATTTTAAGAGCAGTGAAGAGTTAAGCACTTCATTCTCATAGTAAGAGCTACTGATCCTATGGAAGGAACACACAGCAAAAATCAAACCAGGAAATAACTGGTCGGGTTCTTGACTACTCCGAGCCATACTTCATCTCACTTCTCAATTCAGAAGAGAGTAGTCTGTAAGTAACCTTAATGAATGAGAACAACTGAGATGAAGTCGCGAGTTTCTAAGCCTAATTCTCAAAGCCTTTGATCTAGTTCACAAATACACCAAGCAGCGCATTCAAGACTTTTTAGCGAGTACATTCTATACTATTTTTACTCATTTCTGAAGCTACTATTTCCGGGGAGGGGAGAAAAAAAAATTAAAAGAAAAAAAAAGAAAAAGAAATAAAGAAAGGAAAAAAGTTGCCCTATTGAAATAAGCAGCTTACAACCGTAACACGTGCCCGGGGAGCGGAGCGCACTGCCGGGTGGCTCTGAAGGGAGATTTTCCTCACCTCCCATCACCTCCCCTCAACCCTGCGCTCCAGTCAACCTCTCGCTCTAACCGCCCTGGTGAAGGCAGGGCGCAGAAAAAGCACTGCTCCTGAAGGGAGAGAAGCCGCTGCCTTTTAACCAAACCCGCCTCTCCCTCGGAAGCTGAAAGGCGGCAGATCCAATTTTATTTGGGGTTTCTTTTTTCCTCCTTTTCCCGAAGGAAAACTTTCCCGCACCCTGAGCCCCGCAGCACCCCGCTCCCACCACACCCCGGCGTTCCTACTTCGCTACTCCCAAGCCTTCCTCTTTCAAAACCTCCCGCAAAACTTTGTATTTTCGCAAACAAGGAGGGGAAGGCGTCGGAGGAGCCCGGGAGCGCTGCCCGGCCCCCGCCGTCACCCTGTCCGCGGCGGACAGGCGCCGGCAGCCGCCCCGGCCCGGTCCCGTCGGGCCCCGAGGGGAGCCCGGCGCAACTTACGATCTCGGAGCGGCCGTCGCGGCAAGCGTTCTGGAAGCGGGCCTGCCTCTCCTCGTGGGGCCGGTCCCTGAAGCCGGTGTATTTAATCTGCGGGGAACAGGGCGCGCAATCAGGAGGGGCCAGTGCCGGCGATAAGGGGGTAGCGGAGTGCACTGACTGCGCCTGGCAGGGCTCAGCTCCCTTGCCGCGGCTGATGCCAGGCAGGGCGCGGGGCTCTCCCCCGGCCCCTCCGCCAAAAACTTTCCCCACGGCGGAGGCAAAGGGAAGCTGCGGGGCGCCCTCTCTGCCGCCTCACCTCGCACTCACGGCTCAGCTTCCTAAAGAACTCCTCATTCTCGAACTTGCTCCGCTGGTCGGGGACAACCCGCGGCATGGTGGTGGGGCCGCCGCCGGCTGCCCGCCCCGCGCTGTCCCAGCCCCAGCGCTCGCCTCGCCCTTTGTTAGCCCCCGCCGCCGGCGTCCCCCTCCCTCCTGTCTCTTCCCTCCTCCCCTCGCCGCGCCGCTCAGAGCAGCAGCCGCCGCCGCCCGCTCCCGCCTCCCCGCTCGCTCTCTGTCTCCCTCCCTCCTCTCCGACTTCCTCCCCGGCTCGTAAACTCGGCCCGAACAGCCGCACCATTCACAACTCCGCCGCGCATGCGCCGCGGGGACGCGCCTCTCCCTCCTTCCCTCCGCCTCCTCTGAGGCGGGAAGCGGGATGAGGGGGCTGAGTCGGTGTCCGCCCGGCGTCCCCATCCCCGCAGCCGGACCTGACTCACCCCGCGGGGCGTGAGGGGAGCTCCGTGGCTCCCTCTTGCTTCCCCCCTCCTCTCGCTAACCCGGCTTGTCTCGATGGTTTCCGGCTTCCTGCTTCGAAGGGAGCAGCCTCGGCGCTGCCCGCTGCCCCAGTGGCGGCTGTCCCATCGCCGGGGGGACTCGGCGGCTTGTCCCGGCCAGCCCCTGCACCTGCTCCGGACGGAGAGGGCGGAGGCGGCCGCCCCGTGTCGCCCCCTGCGCTGTGGGTGGTGGTGAAGGAGAGATAGGGCAGGCGTCCCACCGGACCCCTTCATGGACCAGCGGGAGCTAACCCGCCCCAGGAGGTGCTGCGAGGCGCCAAAAGGTGCTCGCAGAATCGTACCTCACGGCTGCCAAGGGAACCCGCCAGCCAAACGGGGCTGGGGCAGTCGCTGCCCCTCCTCAGACTGCGAGCAAGGGGCTTGTTCCTGGAGAGAGCCGAGCACCCACTGCTGCAAAGCATGCCTTTGGAATCCTGGTACCTAGAGCCAAAACCCCATCACTTGAAAAGTTCGTGCTTAAAAAGCATAGCACCAAGGTTGCAGCCTGAAACAGGCATTTCACAGGCGCTAATTCAACCAAGGAGCTCAGCAGGACATCATCTCTTGTCCCCAAATTCATTTTTGCATACAAGCCTTGATGCACTGTTTTCCTCCAACAACTCACAGAATCACAGAATTGCTTTGCTTTGGGAGAGACCTCTAAGATCATCGAGTCCAACCTCTAACCCAACACCACCCGTGGCCATTAAATCATGACCCAAAGTGCCACGGGCACAGGTTCCTTGAGCACCCTCCAGGGATGGTGACTCCGCCACCTCCCTGGACAGCCTGTTCCAATGCCTGACTTCCCTAGGTTTTTAGCAGCTCTGCAGTACCGTAAGGATAAGCTTCACACACAAAACACCACCCCAGTTGGATATTACCATACTTACTGCCAGCAGAAAAATATTAGAGCATATTAGATCTCTTGATAAAGAAATGAGGTCTTCCAATCTCCCAGTATTACAATCTTAACTTTACACGTACTCATGCAAATTGGAAGAGGGCAACGCTGAGGTTAGCCAGAAGGCATGATTTGAATCAAGTATGAGCAAATTAATAAAGGAAAAAAAAGAGGAGGGAAATGTCTGGATCTCTTAACTAATTGTGTATAGACTTCATAAAAAAAGAAAACTAACATTTTCTTGCTTAGTGTAGACAAGATCCTAAAAAAAAGATGTGTAATACATACTGCAGATTTATTCAGTAACTCTGTGTGTGTTTAAGCCATATCCTCCTTCCCAGTATGGACACATTAGCAAAAGGCAGCTCCCTGTGTAAATTCTAAAGTTAAAAGAACTGTTTTAAAAGCTTCCCTTCAGTCACAACCAAGTAGGAAAAGGAAATATGCTGAGATTGAAAACACGAAAGCATTATAGAGTATCCTGATTCATTTAGGTTTATATCACAGAATCATTCAGGGTTGGAAGGGACCACAAGGATCATCTAGTTCCAACCCCCCTGCCATGGGCAGGGACACCTCACACTAGATCAGGCTGGACAGAGCCTCATCCAGCCTGGTCTGAAAAACAGTATCACAGTATCACCAATGTTGGAAGAGATCTCAAAGATCAAGTCCAACCTGTCACCACAGACCTCATGACTAGACCATGGCACCAAGTGCTGCGTCCAATCCCCTCTTGAACACCACCAGGGACAGTGACTCCACCACCTCCCTGGGCAGCCCATTCTAACACCTCCAGGGGTAGGGCCTCGACCACCTCCTTGGACAACCCATTCCAGGGTTTCACCACTCTCATGGGGAAGAATTTCCTCCTCACCTCCAGCCTGAATCTCCCCACCTCCAGCTTCATTCCATTCCCCCTAGTCCTATCACTACCTGAGATCCTGAGAAGTCCCTCCCCAGCTTTCCTGTAGGCCCCCTTCAGATACTGGAAGGCCACAATGCAGTCCCCTCAGAGCCTTCTCTTCTGCAGACTGAACAGCCCCAACTCCTTCAGTCTGTCCTCACAGGAGAGGTGCTCCAGCCCTCTGACCATCCTCCTGGCCCTTCTCTGGACACCTTCCAGCACCTCCAGATCCCTCTTGTAATAGAGGCTCCAGAACTGGACACAGTACTCCAGGTGGGGTCTCACCAGAGCTGAGTAGAGGGCGAGGATCACCTCCCTTGACCTGCTGGCCACACTTCTCTTGATGCAGCCCAGGATCTGATTTGCTTTCTGGGCTGCAAGTGCACATTGAGAGGTCATGTTGAGCTTCTCATCCACCAGCACCCCCAAGTCTCTCTCCTCAGGGCTGCTCTCCAGCCAGTCACTGCCCAGCCTGGATTTGTGCCTGGGATTACCTCGACCCAGATGCAGGACCCTGCACTTGGTCTTGTTGAACCCCATGAGGTTGGCTTGTGCCCACCTCTCCATCAACCCTTAAGTGAAATTCTCCTGAATGCCAGCCACATTTAAAGGTCCCAAAATGAGACATTAAAAAAAAAATAAGGAGGGGGGGGGAAAAAATCCATATCACTATTCATCTCACTACATGATCAATACCAAGAGTGCAGACCTGCAGGAGAGCTGCCAAGTTCATAAGGTAGAAACCTGCTCTCTTAACCTCCAATAATCTTTCACTACTTGCTAGTACATCGCCCAGCTCCCACCTCCTCACTTCCCCCCCAACTGACTGAGCCTTCTCCCAAACAACAACCTGGAAAAGAGATAATATTTACCAAGGTCAAAAGCAAGATGAGTGGTTGTAAAGTCCTGAAACAAGGAACAGGAGACAATCACCCAGCAAGTTTGGGTTCTTGACCTTGGCACAGATTTTTCAGAGGTTTGGAAAGAACGCCAGCTTTGACTGCTTGCCTCCACGCAGCTCTTTGTCTAACCCTTTGTCATCCTTTCTCCACTGCAAATTTGTTTTGTTTTGTTTTAAATTGAGTCAATATTATTGGAAAGTCTGTAACAGATCAGGCACTGCCTCTGTCTGTTGCCTCAGTTGGTCTGATGCAGAAGCAGGAGAGCTGAGCGGTGCTGAGGCGGAAAATGGTGGCACAGTATCATAAGATGGGTAGGGAAGGACTTTTTAGGGTGTCAGGTAATGATAGGACTAGGAAGAATGGAACAAAACTACAAATGGGGAGATTCTGATTGGATGTGAGGAAGAAGTTCTTCCCCAGGAAGGTGGTGAGACACTGGCACAGGTTGCCCAGGGAGGTGGTGGAAGCTTCATGCCTGGAGGTTTTGAAGGCCAGGCTGGATGTGGCTGTGAGCAACCCGCTGTAGAGTGTGAGGTGTCCCTGCCCATGGCAGGGAGGTTGGAAATGGGAGATCCTTGAGGTCCCTTCCAATCCTGACAGTTTTGTGTTTCTATGATTATTCTGCTGGATTTGTCCAGTTTCTCTACATTAAGCTGATCCATACACAAGTAACTTTTGCTCTGAAGAATAGCTCTTTAGTGAAGGGAACCAATTCCTTTTTAACAGATAGACTGGGAGAACACAATTCTTTTAGGCCTGTTTTCTCATGAAGGAAAGTTCATAAAATGTGACCATCTCCTCCCTCTCTCTACCCCAGGCAGCTCCAGCCTCTCACAAGGCAATTCAGCTCTGACAGGCAGCAAAGTTCAGCAGAGGAGAGGCACACAAATGAACGGCTTTGCTGTGAGAAAGGCTGCAGCAGAATTTCCACAGTTATTTACTCTGCTTGGCCAGAGTCGTTGGCCACTGGCCAGACAGTCAACAGAGATCAGAAGCAGCTTTGCAGGTGGTAGAGCTGGGGGACATGAGAGGGAGAGCTGAGGTTATCGTGTTAGAGATGGGATACAAACTCCTGGGAATTCTATGGCTCACCAAACTTATTTTTGTTTGTAGTGCTGTGTCATCAAAACAACAAACCAAGCTAGAACCTTTCCTCCTTGGCATATCCAAATGCAACTGCTTCCTAAAAGGTGTCTCAGTCATCTCTCTGCCAACCCTTTCAGTGTGGCTCTGGCTGTTCAAATATTTGTAGCCCTACCTAGGGGTCTGCAAATCCTCCATCTGTTGATTCACAAGAGCTTAGGCTGCCCATCAGGCCTCTGGGTGAGTCACCTTCACAAACCAGAAATAGTCAAGCCAGAAATGTCCCCTGCTTGGACATGCTGAAGGCCAGGTTGAGCAGCCTGGTTTGGTGGAAGGTGTCCCTGCCCAGGGCTGGGGGGGGGGGGCGGGGGTTAGAACTAGATGATCTTTCAGGTCCCTTTCAACCCAAACCATTCTGTGAAGCTTGCAGGCACGGTGCTTTCAGAGCCCTTTCTCAGAGCAGACTCTTTCAAAAGAAGATCTAACATGGTTAATTGAGACAGGACACCACTGAAAGATTTACAGGTGGGATGTTTTTGACAAAGGTTGCTTTCTTCAAGTGCCAAGTCCTGCATACACTGCTCTTTCTCCAACCCTTCTCCACCATGCCTTTCACACCTCTGCTTTCCCTGAGGTACCAGTATTTAATGAACCACTGCATGGCACCGATGTGATATTGTCCTCCAGATTTCTCACATGTGAGACATTAATGAGCCAGGCTCCTGGGTATCCATTGATCTATGGGAGCTGCAGCATAATCAAACACCAGTATTATGTACATACAAGCTACTCTGTGATTAGAGAGCCATTAATAAACTGTCTGCAAGGTGTAATTATGCACATAGGTGTGAAATGCAATCCACTTACGCAAGGTCTGTGCTTATGGGTTCGATGAAATTCAAGGAGAAGGGCAGAAACTGAGCAGATAAACTGACTTTTCCCCCTTAGACTGATTTGTATTTCCTTACTACAACTGATGCTCCCAACCAGTGGCATGGAGTATTGCTGATTGGTTCATGGACCCAGAGTCACGTGCAGAAACCATCCTGAAATGCTCTAACTTGCCTCCAGAGCAGCCTTTCGTGTCTAGCCTGGAGTACATCAGCATAAAGATCTATCTTATCTCAAAACTCCCTAAACAACCCTAATGAGGGAGCTGGGCAATGCAGAGGGCCATGAGCTATGAGAGTCAATTCACATCTGTGGAAGTTCTTTATGTAGAGGTGGATGTAGGGACTCCAAATGTGACAGCACACAACTTGCAGTACTTGGCTACATCCAGAGTTGATACCTAAACATCTCACCTGGCACACAAAGAGAGATAAGAGCAGTACCATGAAACAAAATGATCTAATTTTGCATTCTGAGTGGGAAGCTGCCTACCACCTAAAAAATGCTAAGCACGGCAGGTATGAGGGAGGAAGCAGCACCTCTGATGTCTCCTTTCTCTCAACCAGGCTATAAGACAGATACATCTGTTCTCTCCAGATGGCAAAGCTAGAACCTTTCTCCTAAAAGAATATGCCTGCAGGTACTACTTGAAATCATTGAATGGGGCTCTTCCTCATCAGCACAAGACTCCTGCCTGCCTTTTGGTGTTCCAAATCATTTGGAGTACCCAGCCAGGACACAGGAGAACCATCTCATCCTGAAGCTGTTGAAGCCCAACTTCCCAGTCCTGGTCAGCGAGCACCCTAGTTGCAATGACTCTGGTGCTACAGTAGCTACATTCACACCTCTGCTTCAGCCTGAGTTTCTACTACAGTGCAAAAAAAGAATCACAGAAGTAACCAGGCTGGAAAAGACCTCAGAGATCATCAAGTCCAACCTATCACCCAACACCCTCTACTGAATGAAACCATAGCACTAAATGCCTCAACCAGACTTGTTTTTAAAACACACCCAGTGATGGTGACTCCACCACTTTCCTAAGCAGCCCCTTCCAATGGCCAATCTCTGTGAAGAATTTCTTCCTAACATCCAGCCTAAACCTCCCCTGGCACAGCTTGAGACTGTGTTGTCCTCTTGTTCTGTTGGTGGCTGCCTGGGAGAAGAGACCAACCAGGTCTTCATGGGCAGGGCTAAAATAACAAAGACCACCCCTTTCCCACTGGGCAATCTGGACACCCTGGGCTATTTCTAGTTTTGAGCCCTGGCAGTTTAGCAGTTTGTGTCACAAAGAAATAGCCTTTGTTTCCATAGCATACATTCTGGCCTCTCCCACCACATCATGGCCTGTACAGCCTGGGACACCCTCCAGAACACACGCTCCTGACCACTTGCATGCCAGCAACTCATCAGAAAAAGATCAGGGATGTGCAGCTGTGCAAGTACAGTGGAAAACCACATACAGGAGCCCAAGGTAGTGAAGGTAGCCTCTGGTTATTGAGCTGGACACTGCCTTAGGAAAACCCACCACCAGAATGAACTGAAAACTCAGGCTCCATACTTTCAGTTCTCCAGGGGAACACGGGTGCTTTTCAGAAACCAGTGTGAGAAGAAACTTGAGAACATCAGCACCCATTATTCCTCCAGGGATGCAACACAGGCTGAACTGCTCAATTAGAGAGCAGATTATCCCAGAAGGCCCCTTGACTCTCAGACTGGTTACTGGGGACAGACCAAAGCAGGCTTGCATTTCTGAGATTGTGGGGCATCTGACTGTTTTGGCAGTGGAAATATGCAGCTTTTATATTAACACACTCCCCCCTCTTTTCCATGTTACCACTTGCAGCACTGTGAAGAGAGACACATGAACTGAGAGCCTCCAGTACCTGGCAAGCAGAGGACAGGACTTGATACCTCTTCCCCCCTTGCCTGTGGCCTGCTAAGGGATTTTGGGCCTATCACTTCCCCTCTGATTCCCCAATTCCTCCACCTATCAAATGACTGAAGATGCTCAGATGAAGATCTTGGGATCTCCATGTAAAGTGCACAGGCACTGTCATTATCCCTGCTGTTGAGCAATGAGGAGAAAGTTGAACTGAGCACAGGGCATGACTCACCCGAGCCTACAGACATAAAAGGAAGCATTTGAAAGCTGCCTTTGTGAAATTAGCTCTGGAGATGCTGTTATCGGCACAGGGACTACGCTAATGGCACTCAGCTGGATGTTGTTCAGGCACAGCTCCTTCTGAGTCTGCTATCAACCACACTGTCTCATTACATGGCATCTCCTAATCCATTAAAAACTTCTTCAGAAGTGTATGTGTGGGTTTGAGGGGTGGCATGCTCTAGCAGACAGCCTTCCACATCTATGTCATACAAGACACTAAGCACAACAAGACATAAAAGGGCTGGACAGGTCCTGTAATCTCATAGCTGTTCTAGAAGTCCCTGCAGATGTTCAGATCTCAAGGGCTTCCAGGAAGCCACATGAGGACAACCAAATCAGACAGTTTCAGTTCCTCAGGCCCAGTACAAGCTGACAGTAGTAATGTGGCAGCTCAGAGTGGGTATCAAGTTAACCCCCATCCAGGATACTGGAGGTTTTCTTTCACATGAAGAACTGAAGGTGACACTAAGGAGCCACAAGCAGAGAGTCTACCTAAGAAACAGTCACAACAAGCATGTGCTCTGCTAGCCTCCAGTAGCTAAATCTCTACCTGATAAACAAGATGAAACACCATCTGTTTGGATTAATTTTATTCCCTCCTCTTCTGTTTCCAGGCTTCAGGAGATTTGGGGTTGTTGGTTTGGTTGTTTCCCCCCTCTTATTATCATACACCACACTGAGAAACTGGTTGACACACACAGTGGCTGATGAGAGAGAGAAGCTCATGTGCAAGGACAGCACAAGTGTCTGGTCCTGGAACCATCCTTTCACATTCATAGAATGGTTTAGGCTGGAAAGGACCTTTGAAGCTCATCTAGTCCAAGTCCCCTGCAGTAAACAGGGACATCTGCAACCAGCACAGGTTGCTCAGCACCACAACCAACCTGACCTGCCATGGGTCTAGGGATGAGGCATCTCCCACCTCTCTGGGCAACCCAGGCCAGGCTCTCCCCACCCTCAGTGCCAAACATTTCTCCCATCTCTCCACTCCCAATCTCCCACTTTCAGTTCAAACCATCACCACTTGTTCTGTCACAATAGGCTCTGCTTAGAAGTCTGTCCCTAGCTTTCTGATTGACCACTCGAAGTACTAAAAGACCATCAGGTGGTCTCCCTGGAGCTTTCTTTCCAGGCTGAACAACCCCTACTCACTACACGATCAACACAAGGGGTATTCAAATTCAAAGCATGGGATGCCAGCACTTCTAGGGAGAGTTGTTCATGGGTTGAATTTGAGATGGTGGGGCAGAAAACTAAACAGAGGGTGACTCAAAACCCTGTTCTGGTTTTACATGTGAATGTTTATCTCTGAGCAAGCTGTGTTATAGTCTGTTACACTCTTGATTATACTCAGTACAACTGGTAGAGGTCATTCAGTCTCAGTACAGATAATGTCCAAGTGAGCCTTTGGATTCAAAAGAGATTATTTTTGTAAGCCTGGAGCTTATTCTTTCCTGTCCCAGCTCCAGTGGTGGAAAGCAGTTGTATTTATGAAGCTTTCTTTTTTTATTTACCTTGACAAATCAGAAATTAACTCCCAACTGCACTCAAAGATTTCAAGACTTTGCCTAAGTGAAAAATACCAATAAGCTTCACGGGGGGGGAGATTTGCCACAGGCACACCTGAGCTGAAAGCATTTTTGCTGGTGAGAAACAAAGTTTCTGCACAATCAGATGTCTCTTTCCAGCATTCCCTATTTGTTTTGAAGAGTCAGAGTACTCCAGAGGATTTATTGGCTCAGCCTGCATTAATCTCAAGAAGATTTTTTGTTTAAAGCCCCTGTTCTGTTTCTAGGGAGTTCTCCAGAAGATACTGTAGTCAAAGGTTTCCTACTTCCAATCAGATGCCTGGGTCACTCTCACTTTTTTTTTGCCTTTATGACAATCTCAACTTTACTTTTGCCTCAAAGGCAGTAAGATGTTACCTTTGAACCTGTCTTCTTGCTCCAAGAATCTTGTCCTCACAGAATTGCATTTTTGAGGTGAAAATAGAATAGAATTAACCAGGTTGGAAAAGACCTTCGAGATCATCGAGTCCAACCTATCACCCAACACCATCTAATCAACTAAACCATGGCACCAAGCACCCCAGCCAGTCTCTTCCTAAACACCTCCAGGGATGGGGACTCCACCACCTCCCTGGGCAGCACATCCCAATGGCCAATCTCTCTTGCTGGGAAGAACTTCTTCCTAACATCCAGCCTAAACCTCCCCTGGCACAGCTTGAAACTGTATCCTCTTGTTCTGGTGACGGGTGCCTGGGAGAAGAGACCAACCCCCTCCTGGCTACAACCTCCCTTCAGGGAGTTGGAGACAGCAAGAAGGTCTCCCCTGAGCCTCCTCTCCTCCAGGCTAAGCAACCCCAGCTCCCTCAGCCTCTCCTCACAGGGCTGTGCTCCAGCCCCCTCCCCAGCTTTGTTGCCCTTCTCTGGACACCTTCCAGCATCTCAACATCTTTCCTAAACTGAGGGGCCCAGAACTGGACACAGGACTCAAGGTGTGGCCTAACCAGTGCTGAGTCCAGGGCACAATGACCTCCCTGCTCCTGCTGGCCACACTGTTCCTGATACAAAAAGTTACATTTCTTATCTGCACAGAGTTCTGTTGTCACAATGAACACATCAAACCCATGCATTTGCATACAGCTAACGCCACCTGGTCTCATAACAAATGGACTCTTGGCTACTTTCTTGTGGTCTTGGAGAAACTGGTGCTCCACTCAGGTGAGCACAAAACCTAGGGGACAAAGTCTAATTGTAGAATCACAGGATTGAGTTGCAAAAGCCCTCTAAGATCATCCAGTCCAACCATCAACCCAACCCCACCATGCCCACTAAACCCTGTCCCAAGGTGCCATGGCTACACACTTCTTGAACAGCTCCAGGAACGGTGACTCCACCACCTCCCTGGGCAGCTTGTTTCAACCTGTGACCATGAATAGAAGACAACAGAATAGACCAGGTTGGAAAAGACCTCCATAGAGACATTTTTCTTCATATCCAACCTAAACCTCCCCTGATGCAACTCAAGGCCATTTCCTCTTGTTCTACCACTTGATAGTAGGGAGAAGAGACTGATTCCCTGAAAGAAGGTTGGAGTGCTGGGGGGGTTGTAGAGAGCCAGAAGGTCTCCCCTCAGCCTCCTCTTCTCCAGGCTAAACAGTCCCAGTTCGCTCAGCCACTCTTAGACCTCTTCTCCAGACCCTTCACCAGCTTTATTGCCATTCCAGGCTAGGAAGAGCTGCCACCCTTTACAGATGATCACCAAGAGGTGAAGTCTCTTGCTGAGGCAAATGCTGGAAATTAGCAATATTTAAATCTGGGTCTCAGACCAAGTCTGCAGGGAAATACTTCTGGTTATCAGCACATTCCATCACGGGCAGGCTGGGAGCACTCCGGCACAGGAGATGCCAACCGCTGCTTTCATTGTGGAACTCGTGAAGTAAGGAAAAACCCAGAAAGCTGGCTGCTGCTTTGGGGCTCTTCCTTGCTCTGCTTGCCTCATGGCAGCTCCAAGAAAGCAAAGCCAAGCCCATTGCTTGGGTGTGTACTGCTGAGGGAGTTGCCTTTTCACCTTCTTTTCATACAGCACTGTTATTGTTTTTGTTCTCATTGATCTTATCCCAGGAGAATTTGGAAGGGATTTCAAAGAGGCAAGGTGCTGATAGCAACTTTGGGTTTGTGCTTCTCCTCTGTTGCTAGAGCTATTCGGTTGGGGTTGTGTGTTTTTTGGTGTTGTTTCTTTTTTACTGACTAGGAATGAGGATGGCCCCAGCCCTCCACCTGGATCGGGATGGGTGCGCCCTGGGTCAGAATGAAGTCTCACAGCCTTAGCCATGACTTCATAAGAGCACAAGAATTTCCCCCTGCAGATCTGATTGCATGTTCCACGTTGAAGGATGTATTTACAGATGCTCTGCTGCCTTCTTTGTGTTCCAAGACAGATTCTTCAGCATGCTCTGCCATAGGATTTTCCTATTAGATGTGGATTTCCCTCCCCTCAAGTCTCAACTCTTGTAATTTGCTGCATTTTTCTGCTTTGCTCCCCTTGCCCAGGCCTGTGCTTACCAACAGGAAGGAGACCAATGGGACATCTACAAGCCCATGCTGCAGCAGCAGCAGCAAAAGAAGCAAGCCACAAGAAGGGCAGAGGCTGCTCCTCACCTCTTGGTCACCTTTGTGGTCTCTGTTAGCAGCTGCAGTGTTTGTAGATGTCCAGTTAAGCTCAAGACTGACCCACAGAACAAGGAGAAACAAAGGTCACTTCCAGTTTCACCAGAAAGAAATTCCAGTGGCTACTCCAACCCCATAATCCAACCATGATTAATGTATATCTAAAGGCTGCTCTGGTTTCATCAGAGAGCCCAGATTTGGAACAGTCTTAACTGTTTGAGGGGGGGAAGAAACCACCCTTGAAAACTGAAAGAGGGAAAATATGGCTTACATATGAAGTGGAATCCTGTCACAAGGGGCTTAACAAATGACAATGTGCACAAACACAGGCTGCTCTGGGGAGCATTACAAGAAAGGCAGGATGGCTCCCTCAGGATTTGCACCTCCACTCTCCCCTTTTACCCATACATTTTAAAGGCTTTTGAGAGTATTTCTGAAACCTGCTCTCTCCCCCATTCTCATATTTGCTAGAGTTTGACCTGCAGACTCAGCAATTGGTGGTGTAGAAGAGAGAAAAACAGACACACAGGTAGAGTGATCTTCCACACTTTGGTTTCCTCTAACTCCATTGCCAAACTGGGTTTGTGCAGAGTGAGACTGCACAAACAAGGAGTGACTCCTCAGGCTCTTAGAGAAACAGAGAATGGTAGAGGTTGGAAGGGACCTCTGAAGATTGAGTCCAACCCCCCTGCCAAAGCAGGATCACCCAAGGCAGATCACACAGGAATGCATCCAGGTGGGGCTTGAAAGTGTCTAGGGAGAAGGAAACTCCACAACCTCTCTGGGCAGCCTGCTCCAGGGCTCCAGCACCATCACAGCAGAGAATTTTCTCCTCATGTGGAGGTGGAACTTGCTGGGTTCCAGTTTGTATCCATTACCCCTTGTCCTATCACAGGACACCACTGAAAAGAGCCTGGCCCCTTCCTCTTGATATCCACCCTTCAGGTATTTCTAGACATGAGAAGACCGAGAGGAGATCTTGTTCTTTTCCAGACTAAACTGAATCATCGCAGTATCAACTGAAGTTCCCAAGCTGGAGTCAGACAAACCAACCTGTGTCCACCACAAAGATCTGATTTTGTGGAAGGGTTAGCACCTGGCCAGCTGATCTTCAAGTCAAAGCCCTGTCCCTGCCTTCAGATCAGAACACTCAAGGCTTTCCAAAAATAGTCCCATCCCTGAAGTTCTCCCATTCAGCCATAGCGCAGCAGGATCATTCCCTAGCCTCCTTCTCTGCAACAGCTGAGAGTTTTGGCTGCATTTTACAAAGAAAAGGCAAAGAGGAGGGTAAGGGAAAAAAAAAAAAAAAGCCCAACAGGGGCTGGAAAACAGCTTGAGGGAAATGCCTGGCATGGAAAAGCTTTAGCCTAAATAGCTGAGCTTTGGCAAAGCTGTAAGCAGTCAGACTGCTTCTTCCCATGAAAACCACCCGACACGCTTGATGGGTGCATCCCCACTCCTAACACAGACACCTCTTGTATCTCCCAAACCCAACGCCCCCCCAGCAGATAGGGTGAGCAGTAATGAATGGGTTCAGCTCCCAGCAGCAAGATCAAGATGAGGTAACAGCAGAACATTTAACCATAATGATAATGTGGGTCCTGGGAGAGCTTTCCCAGGAGAAATGAGTTTCTATCACGGGAGGCTGTCAGGAGCAGACAGAGTGCAACCATCCCTGCTGTAGCAAAGAGCAGCTCAAAAGTGAGCCAGGTGACATAGCAATGCCCCTCAATATTTACTTCATACCAAATAATTCAAAGATGCCACCAGTGAGGCTCTCCCCTTGGTAGAAGGATTTTATAACTGTTGATCTTTCACATCTATGTTTTGACAGAGACAATCTCTCTACGCCCATCTGACAGAAGTGATAAAGCAGAGAGGCACAGGGAGGTTGTGCAACTTGTCCACACTCAAGGAAAGCTAGCTTCTAGGAAGGACTGATGACACCAGGGTTTACAGTTCTGCATTCATCACTTCTCAACCCAAAATGTTCTTCTCCCTGGGAATTTCAGAAGAGTTCACACACATTTTCATGGCTGCTGATTGATGGAGTTCCTTTTCTTGGCTGCTGTTCCTTCTGCTCTAGGGCTTATCTGAGCCCAGTATCCTAGGATCTCCTTACAGCTACCTTAACCTCTTTCTTCTTTTCTCCAGCCAGGGATTTTCCACTCTGTTGTCAGAGCCAAGGCTGTATGCATCCCTTTCATCCAGCAGTCTGCTATGCTTCATCTTTCTGAGGAAAGATCCTAGATGGGAGTTTTTCAGCCTCTACCTTATAACTTCACTTTGAACTTGGCAGTCTTCATAGATGTCTAACTACTTTGTTCCCACTTGCCATTTCTGTTCCTTCTCTTTCAAAGCTTCATAAGTGGGGGAGCTGGAAGAGATTGCACAGAGAAGTTGTGGATACCTCATCCCTGGAAGGCTGGATGAGGCTTTGAGCAACGTGGTCTAGTGTCCCTTCCTATGGCAGAGGGTTTGGAACTAGATCATCTTTAGGGTCCTTTCAATGTCTGTAATGTTAATGGTAGAAAGTCTAAGAGGAATCGTTGGGGAATCAGAGGAAGACACTTGAGAGTGTCAGAAGATTCAGGGAACACCTTTCTGCTGCCCAGCCAGGGATGTCTGGTGGCCAGGTCATTACCCTGGGAACAGCTTCTCACCACTTCTCTTTTGCTTCTCATAGCAGCTTCCTCAACCTTATCATGTACCAACAAATTTGCATGAGTGCCAATTTTGAGCTTCCCAGATCTCTAGAGATCCAGAGGGGTTTTGTTTCTTCTACCCCATTGTCTCTTAGACTTGATTTTTCACATGCTTCTTATTTAGGGTGGCTTTCTCAGCAGCACCAAATTGTTCACCTGTGTTCCTTTGGTTTGCCTCAAGATAGGAAATGGCTACAATTAACTCAGGATCTGTTCTCCTTTTGCACTCTGCAGACTGATTTCCCACAGTGCTGGATCCCAGCCTCTTTCACATCTGCTCTCACTCAGCTTGGCTGAGTGCTCATTTGCCACCATGGTATCTTAGCAGCTCCTTTTTGCTCTCATAAGGAGTCTGCTGCCATTGCAGACTTCAGCCCCCCACCCAATATCTGGCAGGAACCTGAAGCAGCATTAATTTCCAAAGACAAAATCTGGGTGTGCTCTTCATGCTGCTGATCCAGGGTCAAGAAGGAGAATGTTTGGCCACCCAGGTTTTACTTCTACCTCCAGGAAGAGCCAAATAGAGATCCAAGGGGTTCACACCTTCAGCTTCACCAGTAACCAGTCTGGATGAAAGTGTGCTGAAGCCAACCTGCCATCACACTCCAGGGTTACCTGCCTGATGGATCTGCCTGCAAGCAGGTCACCCTCACCACCTCCAAGGTAGAGCTCGCAGATCATTATGAAGGGGCAAACAAGACTAACTAACCATCCTCTGCAGGTCCTTCCCAGTCAGCAAGCAACCATGGCAGACCTGTTTCTCTCTGCCAAGGAAGAGACAGTCTGGGCACCTCTCAGCTGAGAGAGGACCAGACAACGAGCAGGAAAAGTGTTCTTAGCAGGAGACATTGATTCAAGCACTGCAATTTTCCTGTAAGAGCTGCCAATGAGGCATTGCAGAGCAGAGCTTTAAGGTCCAGCTCTCCCCATTTCAAGGTGTGTCACCCGCCACAACTGTACATCTTGGCTGTGAAAGGCTCAAGTTAAGTGAGTTGTCTCCCCTTAGATGTACATGGCTGGAGATTTCTTTCTCAAAGACTAGGATAGAATTGACCAGGTTGGAGAAGCTACAGATACCTGAAAGTGTCTCCAGGAAACAATAAAGCTGGGGAAAGCTTCCACTTTCTGTCCACTACAAAAAACAAACCAACCAAACCACAACCAAAACAAAAATCAACCAACAAGCCAACCAAAGCCCCCAAAAGCCTTAATCATATTAAATCCCATCAGCTTCCATCCCCAACTGACTTTGGAGCATGCTGAAATGAAAGCTGGCCGAGTCAGTCTGCTCTTCAGGTAACCAGAGCTCAGTGTCAAAGCCACACGCCCAGGAGCACAGAAAGTCCTTGCAGTGCTCTCCCGTGGGTCTGTTTCCCAGCATTTATCACTGAGCCTGCATTTAGGAACACCACGAGTGTCAGCACACATCTAACAAAAGCCCAGGAGCGCTCTGCAGCGATTGAACTCTCTGCCTGGAAACTCCTTGCTCCCACAGCTGCTGCCCGCACACTGGCTCGCACATGAGAAGAGTGTGCAAAGCCCTTGGAAAGGCAGGGCTGCACTTTTTTTTTCCCCCCTAAAGCCATTTCCCTCTTTTTTTTTATGCTTACAGAGGCAAACCCAAGCAGCTCAGCTCAGTAGCTGCAGAGCCAAGCAGGGAGGCCAGCTGCTAAAGACGCTGCTGCCCTGGGTTTGGAGGCACCGGCCTCCCCCGCTTTGTTCCTCAAGCAACTTCTGTTTAATGACAAACAAGATCTGTGCTCCAAGTGACATTGCCACAAAGCAGAGGTGAGAAAACAGCAGCACGAGCCCCAAGTGAAGTGCAAGGAGCTGTGTTTAAAGCAGAGGTGTGCATGAATATGGACATAAAGCTGGGTCCCTCCATCACAGTTCCACTGTGCTGCCTTTGAACTGAAGAGGAAGTGCTCGTGGCAATGCAGGATGCAAAGCTGATTATGCTTTGCTCTGTAAGAAAACATGTGTAGCCAGGGAACACATGAACTGCCAAAAAGATTAAAAAGGAGACTAAAATTCAGCTCTTTGTCTTCATTAGCAGTTCCACAAAGGGCTCACTTTTTATTCATCCTGCTTTCCCTTCAAAGACAACACGTTAGAGCTGGGTTTAAAATGCCCCAGATCCCAAGGGCAGAGGGAGGGAAACTGAGGTGTAGTTTGGGTTCCTGCCCAGCTGCATGAAGTGGGCCAGAGTGAAGCAGCACCTGCAGTTCAAATACCTTGATCCCCAGTCTCTGCCTCCTGTAGCTGATAGTTATATCCCATTGCTGATCAACTTACAGGTTTGATCTCTCCCCTGATGCATCCTTGCCCTGTGCTCTCCTTAGTTCACCAAATGTTTTGGAGGCTCTTGGACACCTGCAGAGGTCATGTTACCTCCCACAGATTCATTCTCCATTAATCTACTCAATCTGTTTAAACTTCTGCATTGCCTTTTTGATTTCCTGATGTTCATTTCCAGCACATGAAGCCTTCCTGGCTGTTTCCCTGCTGGTAAACTTAAATCCACTGCCAAGCACCCATGAGAGGTGCTCACAGAGACAATTACATTTTCTTGGGGTACTGAGCTGTTAAAACAGTCCTCTGAATAAATGTTGATCTGTTAGAGGGTAGGAGGATTCTCTAGAGGGACCTTGACAGGCTGGACAGATGGGCAGAGGCCAAGTGCCAGGTGCTGCACTTTGGCCACAACAACCCCATGCAGTGCTACAGGCTGGGGTCAGAGTGGCTGGAGAGTGGCCAGGCAGAAAGGGACCTGGGGGTGCTGATTGATAGTAGGCTGAACATGAGCCAGCAGTGTGCCCAGGCAGCCACAAAGGCCAGTGGCATCCTGGCCTGCATCTGTGGCCAGCAGGAGCAGGGAGGTCATTGTGCCCTGTCCTCAGCACTGGTTAGGCCACACCTTGAGTCCTGTGTCTAGTTCAGGGCTCATCAGTTTAAGAACAACACATCCAGAGAGGGGCAACGAGGCTGGGGAGGGGTTTGGAGCACAACCCTATGAGGAGAGGCTGAGGGAGCTGGGGTTGCTTAGCCTGGAGAAGAGGAGGCTCAGGGGAGACCTTCTTGCTGTCTGCAACTCCCTGAAGGGAGGTTGTAGCCAGGTGGGGGTTGGTCTCTTCTCCCAGGCACCCAGCACCAGAACAAGAGGACACAGTCTCAAGCTGTGCCAGGGGAGGTTTAGGCTGGCGGTGAGGAAAAAGATCTTCCCAGAGAGAGTTGTTGGCCATTGGGATGTGCTGCCCCTGGAGGTGGTGGAGTCCCCATCCCTGGAGGTGTTCAAGAGGGGATTGGATGTGGCACTTGGAGCCATGGTTTAGTAGTTGTGAGGTGTTGGGTTGGACTTGATCTCTGAGGTCTTTTCCAACCTTATTGATTCTATGAGGCAGGTGGGCCAGCTGCTGATGGTTTGGAGAAGGAAGGTGCAGTTTTCCCTGTCTGGCACTCCTGAAGCACAGGAGGCCCACACAGCTAGCACAGGACTCAGAGGTACTTCAACAGCAGCTTAGCTTCTCTTCCAAAGGTTCCTTACTTTCATGGGATTTTCTTGCCAGAGGTATTGTCCCAGCCCCAAGGGATTGGTCTGTCAAGCACAGCTCCTTGTCAAGGCAGAAATCATAGAATCACAGAATGCATCAGGTTGGAAGGGACCCTCCAGGGTCATCTTGTCCAGCCCTGCTGCAGTCAGCAGGGACAGCTCCAACTGGACTGCCCAGACCTTGAATATCTCATAGTATCATTCAGGGTTGGAAGGGACCACAAGGATCATCTAGTTCCAACCCCCCTGCCATGGGCAGGGACACCCCACACTAGATCAGGCTGGCCAGAGTCTCATCCAGCCTGGTCTTAATCTCCAGGGATAGGGCTTCCACATTATCTCAGGGCAACCTGTTCTAGTATCTCACTGCCTTGATTGTGAAGAGCTTCCTCCTTATAGCTAACCTGAAGCTGCCCTGCTCTACTTTAAAAACAGCGGATCAAGGGCAGCACTTATCCAGCACATGCCTGAAAGCCATTGACCTGAATGAGACTCCAGCTTGTGCTTCAGGTTCTTTCTGAATCAGGGGCCTGAAAGACAGGCCGACTTTTCCGCTCCTTTAGACACCGAAACCCAAGCCTGTAACGCAGCAGCGTCCCTCCGGCCCTGCTCCATCGGCTCATGAATCTTGTGGAAAGGCCAGGTAGAGGTTGCTGCAGCTGTGGTAAAAGCTGAACCTTACATTTCTCTCTCCACAGCATGACTAAGATGTATGATGTTTTCTTGCTATCAGCTTCAGAAGCGTTTTGGAAGCTCGTGCCACACGATGGACCCCTTGAAATGTTTTCCTTGGGTTGAATATCAGGGCTGCATTTTGATCAGGAGAAATATACACCAGGGGGAAAGGCAGGCAGTGATGAATGAACAATTTCCTATCCCTTTCTCAGCCTTGCTATTCATTTTAGGTGGAACAAATTTGTGTCAATTGAATAATTCCTCAGAGGCACTGAGTCATTTGGAATTTAAAAGTATGGCAAAGAAAACATTCTAAGGGTCTTAATCATGAAAGGTGGAGTTCTGATTGACTCTAGGAGCTTACAAAAGGACCAATTATTTTCCAAGCTGTGGCAATTTCCCCAAAGCTCCCTCTTTAAATCACCAGTTTGGGCTGAGGCACCTTGCCTCTCAACACCAGAGGAGCACTTCCTGGGTTTCTACCATGTAGCACTAACGCCAAGCTAGCCTCATCTGTCACATTCTGCTGCCTATGTTCATTAGAAGCACCCAAAAGAGCCTGTGATGGACCCCACTCACACCAAGTGGGGAAGCTGAAGACAAATACAAGGTCACCCAGTGCAACCAGCACTTGCTTTCCTGACAGCTGCCACCCTCCTAGGAAGGTGTTGGGAAATGCAGCTCCCAATGAAGACCTCCATTACATGAAGAGATTAAGGTCTCTTCCAATCTGGTTTATTCTAGAGTCCAGCCTCTCACCCAACACCATCTAATCAACTAAACCATGGCACCAAGCACCCCAGCCAGTCTCTTCCTAAACACCTCCAGGGATGGGGACTCCACCACCTCCCTGAGCAGCACATCCCCATGGCCAACAACTCTCTCTGGGAAGAACTTTCTCCTCACCTCCAGCCTAAACCTCCCCTGGCACAGCTTGAGACTGTGTCCTCTTGTTCTGCTGCTGGCTGCCTGGGAGAAGAGACCAACCCTCACCTGGCTACAACCTCCCTTCAGGGAGTTGTAGAAAGCAATAAGGTCTCCCCTGAGCCTCCCCTTCTCCAGGCTAAGCAACCCCAGCTCCCTCAGCCTCTCCTCACAGGGCTGTGCTCCAGACCCCTCCCCAGCTTTGTTGCCCTTCTCTGGACACCTTCAGCAACTCAACATCTTTCCTAACCTGAGGGGCCCAGAACTGGACACAGTACTCGAGGTGTGGCCTAACCAGTGCTGAGTACAGGGGCAGAATGACCCCTCTGCTCCTGCTGGCCACACTGTTCCTGATGCAGGCCAGGATGCCATTGGTCTTCTTGGCCACCTGGGCACACTGCTGGCTCATGTTCAGCCTACTATTGACCAGTTTCCCCAGGTCCCTTTCTGCCTGGCCTTGAAGAAAAAAGCAATTGCTCTGCATTTGGGTGGAAAAATTAAATAGTAGTAAGCCCAGTGAATTATAAGCAAGTCTGACAGCTGTGCTCAGAGGAACAGAGCCATGGATGAAGGGTCTACAGTGTTCTGCTTGTGCTGCCACTGCCATGAAGATGTCTCTGAGCAGGGCCAGTACCCACAACCACATTTTCAGCACCGGAAAGGCCTGAGTAAAAGCCCTGACAGCACATTCGGAGGTCTGGCTGAAGCCATCCATTCAGCCACGTTGCCCCTCCCTGGAGGTGCTCAAGGCCAGGCTGAATGGGGCCTTGAGCAACCTGGTCTAGTGGGAGGTGTCTCTGCCTATGTCAAGAGGGGGGCTGGAACCAAATGATCTTTAAGGTCCCTTCCAACCCAAACCATTCTATGAAGGAGATGGTTTGCAGCCTGAGCTGGTTCAGGGGCTGGCTGCTGGAGAACATCTCTTGCAAAGTGGAGGATGAAAAGGGGGCTGTGACCCTCCATGGGGGCTGCTTCCAACAATGCTCCAGCCTTTTCCCAAGCCCATGCAATGAGACACCCAGCCACCACCCTCTGCACCTGCACAGCAGCATCTGCACATGCTAGACCTCTGAAACTTGGAGCAACTCTCCCCAAAGGTATAAAACCCATCAGTGCCTGCAAACCATCCTGAAGGAATTCAAAGTTTGGAGTGATGCTGTTTTCCAGGGCTCCCCATACACTACCAGAAAACAAATGGGCAAGAAAGCATCACAGACCCACAGAACAGATCTGGTTGGAAGAGACCTCCAAGGTCATCCAGTCCAACCTCTGACCCAGCACTGAAGGGTTGGCACTAAACCATGTCCTTACATGCCAGGTCCACAGGCAGCTTAAACACCTCCAGGGACAGTGACTCCACCACTGCCCCAAGCAGACCATTCCAGTGTTTGAGAACCCTCTGTGAAAGAGTATTTCCTAGAGTGGTGTGGGTTGGAAAGGTCCTTAAAAATCATCTAGTTCCAACCCTCCTGCCAACCTCCCACTTGACCAGGCTGCTCAAGGCCAGGCTAGAAAGCACCTTGAACACTTCCAGGGAGTGGGCATCCACATCCTCCCTGAGCAACCTGTTCCAGTGTCTCCCCACCCTCACTCTCAAGAATTTCTTCCTTATCTCCCATTCGGTGTCCCCTCTTCCAGCTCAAAGCCATTGCCCCTTGTCCTATCACCACAATCTTTTGTAAGAAGGTGCCTCCCTGATAGGTTTTATTGACCTTCAAAGAAATTCTTAATGAGGAAAGGAGCTGTGGGTCCAATTCTGTTTAAATCCAAAGGACCGTGTGCAATAATCTCATCCTTTGCAGCCAGCAAAGGCTTCAGTCAAGTTCAAGCTTCTTTAATTAAAAGGTCTATGGACCTATCTAGGCATTTCTCCTTCCACATTAAATCCCCTCATCTAAATAATGAGCTTCCAACGCACACAAGCCAGCAAACACAGCCCCTGGACTGCCTTTTTAGTGTCTTCAATAAATAAGGCTAATAACAAAGCAACCATTCAAATGCAGAGTTAAAACGGCACTGCAAGCTCTCCGACGGCTCGAAATTGTCACTAACAGGAGCCATTCTGCTCCAGTCAGCAGCCTCTTGTCACAGAGCTGGGCACCCCAGAGACTCCTACCTCTCCGTCAAGCTGAGCTCGACTTGGCCCTCGGGTTCAAGCTAATTGGAGCCGGCGATGGACGGCGAGAGCACGACCTCCTCGGCTTTGTTTATGGAGGAATCTCTTCTCATTAGGTAGCTGGATGGTTCTACACATTGCTGGGAGACAAATATACGGACTCGCACTTGTAGGTCAGCGGTTCAGACCTGATGGGGATGAGTAATGACAAGCTAATTGATCTCAGATGGCCGTTTGGTGGTCTCTGCAAAATGAATTTGGTGGTCTGGGTTCGTGTCTCGGGGGACGAGCGTCCATGTCACAGGAAAACCAGCGCCGTGCAGCTCCCCTGCGAGGGCAGGGGCTGGAAGCAGACACGAAACCCTTTCTCTTTTCTTACTCTTCAAGGGGCTCCCTTCACGGCAGGGCTGGAGCACTCTGACAGCCTGACTTGAAGAGTTGGCTCTGGCTGAGAAACTCCACAGCAGCTCTGAAGAGACGGGCTGCCTTCTCTCAGCCTGCCCCTCTGCTCCCAGCAGAGGAGAGGAAGGCTTGCTAGCAGCCCCTCCGAGTGCCAGGGAACTTGATGCCCACCCCTAATTGCAGAAACGCTGCTGATGGGCTCTCTTCTAATCAGAAACTGTTTGCAGTAGGGCTCTCTAATAACATAGCCCCTCTCCTTCCAGCGCACGAGGAGAAGCATGACCCTGTGCAACTCATCCACTGGCTAAAATTAGCCACTTTGAGCAGTAATGCATTTCTTAAATTATGTCCAGTGGGGCAGAAAGAGCCTCAAAACCTCCTTCTCTCAGGAGGGTCATTTATCCTGACAGAAATGCTGCAGCATAGATCTTTCTGTCACAGCCCTGGCCCTCAGATGAATTTCTAGATATAGCATGGCATGCCTTCCCCCCCCCCCCCCCCCCCTTCCCTCTCCTTTCCTTCATTTAAACATTATTAATTGCCTCCCCAGCCCTCTTTGCTGAAAACAATTGTCTGGGGTCAGACTTGAGGGCTGTTGTTTCCATTCCTGCTATGCACAAAGGACCGCTTCATTACAGAGCCTTTCTGGAGGAGCTGCAAACGGACTGATCCTGCTCTCCCACTGCTGCTTTCATTCCAAAGCTGCTCAGCAGGTTTGCTCCTGTTTTGCAGGGACAAGCAAACCTTAGCCTCTCCAAAAGAATTGTCCTAAAGCCAGAGGTACCAAGGCTGAGAGAGCCGGGTCTGTTTAGCTTAACAGAAGAAGAGGCTGAAGGGGGAAATCTTAGGAGGATGGGGGCAGACTCTTCTCAGTGCTCCCCAGTGACAGGACAAGGTAATGGGCATGAACTTCAATGTAGAAGTTCCATCTACACATGAGAAGGAACTTCTTTACTGTGAGGGTAGCAGAGCACTGGCACAGGCTGCCCAGGTATGTGGTAGAGTCTTAGTGTCTGGAGACTTTCAAGGCTGCCCTGGACATGTTCCTATGTTATCTGCTTTAGGTCAACCTGCTCTAGCAGGCAGAGTGGACTTGATATCCAGAGGTCCTTTCCAACCCCTACCATCCTGTGATTCTGTGGTGTGCCTCTGAGAAGGGCTCCATAGCAACGAGGGCTTGGCCCATCCCCTGGTTCATAGCTGAGCTCCTCAGGGGCAGCAGCTCCACCAGGCAGATGAGGAGGACACCTCCCCACCAGGGCCCACAGCCAGCCCCACGGGCGGCTCTGCTTGGCTCGTCCCCATGGGAAGCTGCCTTGGAAAGGTGGTGAACACTGCAAGGAGGAAGTCTGCTAGGGTCGGTGTGGAGGTGAAGCACCTGCTTTGTTCTGCAGCCCGGGCGCAGCACACAGCCCGCGGCGAGCCCGGCAGCCCCGCGGCTCCCACGCCGCCATGCAGCCAGCTGTGGGCACCGGCTCTGCCCACACGCAGCCTCCAGTGCCTGGGCACGTCCGGCCGGGCGGGCACCGGGATGGAGGCAGCCAGCGCAGCGGGGATGGGATGGCGTAGCACGGGCTTGCCCTTCTCCCCGCCCAGCTCTCTGCACCCCGCCGTGTGCAGCGTACCGGCCTGGGCTGCCGGTGGTGGGAAAAGCCAGGGGGGTGCTGGGAGGGAAAGCACTGGAGAACTAGAAAGTGCAGTATTTGCATGTCTAATGGCCCTGTTTGCTGCTCCCTCCCCTACTCCCCCTCACCTTCCCCTCCCTGCTTCTGCTGCCATAAATTAGGGAGCAGGCAGGAGGTGTGCCTGGGCTCATCTGCTGCTGATTTGGTTGAGCTGGGTGTAGCCAGGGCATGCAAATACTCTCTTGCTTCCTCTTCTGTCTCAAACCCAGCTCTGCCAGTGAGCCTGGCAGCAGGGACCCTACTGCCCCCCACCCACCACAGTCCTCATGGCTGACCCCCAACCAAGGCAGGGCTGGCCAAGGACGATCCACCAGTGGCACAGAGCCAGCGTACTGCATTGTGTCCTTCCCTGGAGCCAGGCCTCTGGGGCTTCACCAACAGCTCCCACCCCTCCAGGAGGGCACTGGAAGGATTTCACTCTTTATGAAATCAGAGAATTGTTTCTGTTGGAAGCAACCTCCAAGATCATGAGCCCAGCCATCAGCCTAACACCACCATGTGCCAAAGTGCCAGGGCCACTCATTTCTTGAGCACCTCCAGGCATGGGGACTCCCACCTCCCTGGGCAGCCTGTGCCAATCCCCTGACCACTCTTGCAGTCAAGAAATTTCTCTCACATCCACCCTAACTTGCTCCTGCCACAATTTCAGGCCATTGCCTCTCATTCTGTCACCTGACACTAGGGAGAATTTTGGCCTGCTTTAAATTAGGAGGGCCCAGCATGAAAGTGATGATGCCATTCATCCCAACATTTCTCAAGCCTTTATGCATGTCTCTTTGGAGGACAGAGCTGAGCAGCCCCACACTCACTCCACATGCTGCCCAACTCTCAGTCCACTCTACCCAAGCAGCCACACTCCCCCTGTGCATGGTTGGTGCCCATCTCAGCTCTGGGCAGGATTTACACTGGAGACAGCATATTCCAAGTACCAGGTGTTTTCTGGGAGGGTGCCAGCACAGAGAGAACTAACCAAGCACATAGCTGCACATCTCATTGCAGTGGCTATGCCTGGATGAGACCAGCACCCTTTCAGAGGGTGCAGGGACCAAGCAGAGGAGACTGGAGCTCCTGGCAGGTCACAGGCTGGAAAAGACATGCAGGGAGCAGTAATCACTCTCTAGATCTCCTACTGCAGCTCCTTGCCTTCCTGCTGCTGTGGTGGTTGTATTCTGATAAGGTCTGATGTTAAAAATAGTTATGGCTAGTGCCACTTGGGCCTCCTCAGCTCTTTTGGCAGCTTTCTTTCCACCAGCAGTGACCACATGCCTCCTGGGTGTCTAAGCAAGGCACAGAATCATTTTGGTTGGAAGAGGCCTTTAAGAACATCAATTTCAACCATCAGCCCAGCACTGCCAGGTCACCAATAAACCATTTGCCCCAGCACCACACTCTACCTCCACTCTGGAGGCTTTGCAATCCCTCCAGGGACAGGGACTCCATCACTGCCCTGGGCAGTCCTCTTCCAGACCTTGATGACCCGTTGAGGGAAGAAATTGTCCCCCCCACATCCTACCTGAACTATCCCGAGCCTTTGCACCTTCCTGGGTCACATCAGGCATGTGCAGCCAGTGCTGGGGTTCAGAGAGAGCCTCAGTCTTTTCTCTTACCTATCCAGCATGCAAGAGGCAAGTTGGACTAACTCCCAAGGAAAACATTCAATTGATTTGCCCCCAGTTGCTCTAAGTAGCTGCTCAGTTCCCCCAGCCCTAAACCACCTGGCTGCAGGTGAGCAGCAGCAGCACACAAGAGGAGACCATCTGCAACATCTAGGATGTTTAATAGAGCCTGTAGGTGGACCTGCTCTTCACTTTCCTGCTTCACTGCCTTCCCACAAGGCCACCTTCACTCATCCCAGCACCTCTGGTGAGCTTGTGCTGTGGTGGCACACGAGGACAAAGCATTGTTGGTCCTCCTCCATGGTAAGCATGGAGTTTGAAGAGGTGTTTGATAACCCACAGGATTTATGGCTCTCAAACCCCCCACAAGATCTCAGCTGAGAGTCTGCCAGTGCATTTGCTCCAGTACCAAAATATTTCACCTCTTCTCTCTCATGCAGCATCTTGTGCCTCTGGTCCAGCACTGTGGTGGCACCAGTCTGGCAAGAGCTGCCCTCTGGTTTCAAAGCCTTTCTGGAGACACAGATAATCACACACTCTTGCAGTCACACTTTCCAGGCCCTGCTCAGTACTGTCATCAAGTCACAAGCTTCTAAGTTACCGTGGGGCAGAAGTACCTTTAATCCTAGCAAGGTCATAGAATTATTTTGCTTGGAAGAGATCTTTAAGATAATCAAATCCAACCACTGACCCAGCACCATCAAACCCAAAATCTCCACACACACCTCCCAGAGTGCTCTGTCACCTCCTCCAAGAGTCTGGTCCAGAAAGAATGTCTCCCTTCATAGATCCATAAATGCCTCCTGCAGTTGCTGAGAGCCCCAACTTCTTTTTATGAATGAGAGATTCTTGGTTTAACACCTCCCTGCTCTTTGCTCAGACACCCATAGCACAGCCCCACAGAGCACAACAACCTACAAGAAGCAGTACCTCAACACCACTCCTGGATTGCAGCGTTGCTTGCCTTTCTGTAGGGAGCAGAGGCTCAAGCAGCTCCTCAGACCTGCAGTCAGACACCAAAACCTCCTCTCCCCTGCAGGACCAGAACCTCATAAGCACACATCCTCCCTGGCTGCAGCCTTTTACAGCTCTGCAGGCAACTATGTGATGATCCTCAGCTGCAGAGCTCTACAGGTGGCTGGGATAGACCCTTCCCCCACACCTGTTCCTCTGAAACCAGACCCATGGGCTGCCCTCCCACTGCCCACCTCCCAGTTCCCTGTACCCAAGACCACCACACTGCTGGGCAGGGGGGCAGGGTTCCTGAAGGGGTGCCCCTGATGGCTGCAGAGTGCCAGGGGGGATCATGGAATCACAGGATGCTTTGGGTTGCAAGGGCGCCTTTAAAGGTCATCTAATCCAACCCTTTCACAGCAACCAGAGACATCTTCACCCCCTGCAGAGTAAGGGAGGGCTGGCAAGGTCCTCTTCATGCTTCCCAACAGGCTTGGAGCTGGTGTCCACTGCAGCTAAGTAGGCAGCTCTTGCTCATCTCTGATGATCCCTGTCAGCTCTCCAAAGGCTCATGGGTCCTGTCTGAGCTGTTGGACATCACAGAAGAGCCTTCTTTAGCTGAGTGTTCTGTTTCATCACCATATTTAGAATAGAATAGAATAAACCAGGTTGGAAGAGACCTTCGAGATCATCAACTCCAACCAATCACCCAACGCCATCTAATCAACTAAACCATGGCACCAAGCACCCCTTCCAGTCTCTTCCTAAACACCTCCAGGGATGGTGACTCCACCACCCCCCTGGGCAGCACAATCACTCTCTCTCTGAAGAACTTCTTCCTAACATCCAGCCTAAACCTCCCCTGGCGCAGCTTGAGACTGTGTCCTCTTGTTCTGCTGCTGGGTGCCTGGGAGAAGAGACCAACCCCCTCCTGGCTACAACCTCCCTTCAGGGAGTTGCAGACAGCAAGAAGGTCTCCCCCTGAGCCTCCTCTTCTCCAGGCTAAGCAACCCCAGCTCCCTCAGCCTCTCCTCACAGGGCTGTGCTCCAGACCCCCTCCCCAGCTTTGTTGCCCTTCTCTGGACACCTTCAGCAACTCCACATCTTTCCTAACCTGAGGGGCCCAGAACTTTCCCCAGGAGACACAAGGTACAGGGGGGGGATGAAAAAAGCCTCCACAGGTCACTCCTTCCTGAGATGTTTTCCAACCTCTTTTCCTGCCTGGCCAAACGAAATGAGCTCATTTCTAAATGATAACATGTGGCAAACGATCCCAACCCCAGATGGGGAGAGCCCGGCAGGACGCAAGCCCTCTCCGGGTGTTTCCCAGCCATGGAGATATCACCTCCAGATCACAACCCAGCCCCACGGCTGATTTATCTCGGGGAAGAGCCAGAGGTGCTCATCAAAGAGCAGACTTAGAAAGAATGCTGTGGCTGCTGTTCTCTCAGCTCTGAATATGCTCCCTCGCTCCACAACCGGGGGTGACTTTCTGTTTGGGAGGGGAGGGGGAGAGGCAAATGGAGCCAACCAGGATTGTCTGCTCTCTCTTTTGAGTTAAATGCAAGGAAGGAGGAAAACCAACAACTGTGCACGGAGCTGCCTGGGCCTAGCTGAAGCAAGAGCTCTGCACTTTGCTCCACTGTCCTCCTGTCAGGCTTCTCATGGCTGCCTGCCTTTGCAGGCTCAGCAGCAAGCCCCAGAGCAGCTGGCCACTGCCATTGTTCGCTCTAGTACTCCCAGAGCAGGCAAACTGAGCTGGCTGTGTCTGTACTGCACAGCATGGCTGGGGTTTAACCCCAGGTACAGACAGATTGCTATGGAATTATAGAACTGTTTCAGTGGGAAAAGCTCTCTAAGCTCGCTGAGTCCAACCACCAACCCAACACGCCCCTCGGGATGGTGACTCCACCAGCTCCCTGGGCAGCCTGTTCCAATGCCTGGCCACTCTTTCCATAAATAACTTAGTTTTTTCCTGATCTCTACCCTAAACTTCCCCTGGCACACTTTCAGGCCATTTCCTCTTGTTCTATCATCTGATACGAGGGATGTTATATCAGAAATCCCCAGGGCTGCAGCTCATCACCCTTACCATGGGTGAAACAGATCATGGGTTCTCCTTCCTTGCAACTGTCCAGATGCCTTGCACAGCCAGGACTAGGTGGGAGGAGAAGGCAAGCTGTGTTTGGCCACCAACACATGTGGCCACAGTCCACCAGCTCCTAGACCATTTGTCACTTTGGCTGCTAGCACACAGCAACACCATCACTGTGCTGGGCAGCTGAGAGCAGTGGTTGCTTGTTTAAATAAGAAGAGCCTGTTCCATGTCAGAGAGAATAGAATAGAATAGAATAGAATAGAATAGAATAGAATAGAATAGAATAGAATAGCTATAGAATAGAACAGAATAGAACAGAATAGAATAGAATAGAATAGAATAGAATAGAATAGAACAGAAACAGAATAGAATAGAATGAATAGAATAGAATAGAATAGAATAGAATAGAATAGAATAGAATAGAATAGAATAGAATTAACCAGGTTGGAAAAGAACTTTGAGATCATCAAGTCCAACCTATCACCCAACAACCATCTAATCAACTAAACCATGGCACCAAGCACCCCCAGCCAGTCTCTTCCTAAACACCTCCAGGGATGGTGACTCCACCACCTCCCTGGGCAGCACATTCCAGTGGCCAATCTCTCTCTCTGGAAGAACTTCTTCCTAACATCCATCCTAAACCTCCCCTGGCACAGCCTGAGACTGTGTCCTCTTGTTCTGTTGCCTGGGAGAAAGAGACCAACCCCCTCCTGGCTACAACCTCCCTTCAGAGAGTTGCAGACAGCAAGAAGGTCTCCCCTGAGCCTCCTCTTCTCCAGGCTCAGCAACCCCAGCTCCTCAGCCTCTCCTCACCAGGGCTGTGCTCCAGACCCCTCCCCAGCTTTGTTGCCCTTCTCTGGACACCTTCCAGCAACTCAAACATCTTTCCTAATCTGAGGGGCCCAGAACTGGACACAGGACTCAACGTGTGGCCTAACCAGTGCTGAGTACAGGGCACAATGACCTCCCTGCTCCTGCTGGCCACACTGTTCCTGATGCAGGCCAGGATGCCATTGGCATTCTCGAAACAAAACAAGGCCAGAGGTCCTGCTTATCCCCTCGTGATGCTGTGTGCTCCCAGACATACGGGACAGGAGGTCCCTGGGGAGTGTGAGGGTGCAGACTGAACAGCTTTTGCCAGCCTAGTAGAGGATCTCAGCAGGAACATCAAAACCCATGTGTGTGACTTGGAAGAAGAGAGCTGGTTGCATCACAGCCCAGACCAGCTATGTCCTTGTGAAACCCAGCCGTGATTAAAACAACAGACGTGTTTTGCTTTGTCTTTTGGGGCTTGCTGCTTTTTTTTTTCCTCCCAGTGCTTTTAGATCTCTCATTGAGGAAAGCTGGGAGATGACTCACCCTCAGCTTGCAGACCAAGGGAAAACAAAGCAAAACAAGAAAAAAATTGGGGGGGGGGGAACCCACCCTGAAAACCCCCCCAGTCCAAACCATTTTCTAAGCAAATGTTTCAACGCATTTGTTTTCTGCATGCCCAGGAGCAGGCAGTGAGAGCAGCTCCTGTGAGTCCTGCATGCAGCTTGACTCCAATCCTGGGTAACCCACATGGCCTCTTTGATGTGGCTGAGCCTGGCAGCAGGCAGGGTCGGCACAGGTGAGCGGGCTGCTCTCACTCTTTCTTCCCCCATCTACATAAACCTGCCACCATCTGATGGGTAAGCCCTGGGCATCCCCCTGCCCTGCACTGGAGTGAGCGTGGCCCTCCTTGCCAAGAGCCTTAGGGAGGTCAGGATCTGCCCTGGGAGGTCTCTGGGGAGAGGAGGTGGGTCTTGATGGTGTTTACTGGGAGCTGGGGGAGGCACCTTTGGTGAATACATGAGTAAACATGTCTAATGGCTGGTTGCAAAGCTCCCCAAGCTCCAGTTAGGCCTAGGACAGTGTGGACCCCAGGCTTCACCTCTGCACAGGCATGCTGGGCACATCCCCACTGGCCCCCATCTCCCCTGTCCATGAGGAGGGAGGTTGTAGCCAGGTGGGGTGGTGGTCTCCCAGGCAACCAGTGACAGAAGAAGAGGACACAGTCTCAAGCTGTGCCAGGGGAAGTTTAGGCAAGATGTTGGGAAGAAATTCTTCACTGAAAGACTCATTGGCCACTGGAATGGGCTGCCTGGGGAGGTGGTGGAGTCACGGTCCCTTGAAGTGTTTAAAACATGAGACTGGATGAGGCACTCGGTGCCATGGTCTAGTTGATAGAAGGTTTTGGGTGATAGGTAGGACTTGATGATCTCTAAGGTCTTTTCCAACCTGGCTGATTCTGTGAGTCTGTGACAGTGGGGACACAGGGTGCCCCTCAGGAAAAAAAAAATAAGAGGGCTGCAGGAGACCCCAACACCAAATGGGAGAGCAGAAAACTCAGCTACTTCAAAAGCCTCTGGAAGGCTTCTGAACATCTCCTACCAGCCATCTAATAGAAAATTATAGGAATTACCTCCAGTAATGGGTTGAGTCTTGGCTTTGGCATTGCTTTTAGCCCCAAGCCCTGTATTAAGTAGGCCAAAGCCCACAGAGGTGTTCTTCAGAGATTACTTGCTTAATAAAGCAACCCAATGGATTCTGTTGATAGAGTTTGGTGTCCTCAGCATCAGCCCACGTTCCTGGAGACAGCTGGGGTGTGCGTGGGCTGTGAGCTGTTCTGTGGGCAGCCCAGGAACCCAGAGCTGCACTCAAAACAGCTCCTTCCTGAAGTAGAAGCTGGGGTTTTTTTCACTGCCCTCTCCAGTACAAGGAGGGGGAAAGAAAGTCAAATGAAAATCAAAGCTCTTGGAGGGCTGGGAATGGACTGGGAGTGGAGTTTGATCTACCGTTGGTCACTGAAAAGTGGTATGGAGGAGGAAGGTGAGGGTGAAGCTCAAGGGTCACTGAGAGCTGGGGGAAAAAAAAATCATCTAACAAACCCTCCAAACCACCCAGGGGGGGTTTGAGGTGGGAGGAGGAACCATGCAGGGCCAGAAACGAGGGCAGAAGCCCCAGTGTGCCGTTGCACAGGGGGGTGGGGAACAAGCCATGAGTGAGATGCTTCACAAGGAATCAAAACCATCTTTCTTGTCCAGATTAAAAAACAAAAGCAAAACAACCAAACAACCAAAAGCCAACAAACCACCTCAGAAGCTCTACCCTGCTTTTGAGCCTGGGGCCTTTGCCTGCTGGATCTGTATCAGAAAAGTTGAGCGTTCACCCAGGGGTTCTTCTCCAGCGTCCCTGCCTTTGTGCCAGCAGACCTTGCATGGCAGGTTCAGTGACTTTCCACGGGGCCTTAAGAATCCAATTTTGCTTTTAAATTTGCTGCCTCCAGGCAAGATGCAGCAAGTTTTTGTGCTCCTGGTGCCTCTTTGTCTGCGTAGTGGTCTCAGGCGTAACACGGTGAAGAGAACCTGACGAACCCCTCTCTGTAAAGGGATGCTATTGTGAGGAAGGATGAAGTGAGCAGGAGAGCTGGGCTGGCATCTGCTGGGGAGAGGAGCTGGGGTGGGCTGCACCCTCAGCTCTCGCCCCCTTCTCCAGCAGCCTTGCTTGTCAGGCCTGGCTCACACAAGGGTTGCAAGCTGTTGGGAGCTGTTTCCACCCCCCTCCCCAAGCAGAGGGGAGCAGGAAGGCTCCGGCCCCGCATCCCGCTCCCGGCACCATCCACCTTCCCCGTGGGGAGGTTTTGGCATCAGCCTCCCGACTCGGTTCTCTCTTTACTGCTGCCAGAGACTCAGCCAGCGATAAAGAGCAGCGGGTGCCTTTTAATTAACATCCTCGTTCGAGGCAACAGATTATTTTCATTAAAATCAATAAAGAGGCTCTGCCTGGACTTTTTCCCTATGCCTTACATTCGAAGCGCACCGAGCCCTGCTCCTGGCATCTGGATCCCATACTTCTCCGCAGGCTGCTCCGCCGCCTCAGCTGCACCTGAGCGGGCTCTGCTCGTGGGATGGGGCTGTTCCGGTAGGTTGGATGACTTTGGGGATCTTCTCCCTGGGGGAGGAAGTGAAGCGTTTCAGATACAGCAGAGGGTAGAGGCTGGTGAGTGATGGAGCACAGCATCTGTGCCAGCATCCCAGCCCGAACTGCATCCCGTCCTGTCCAGAGTCGATGGACCACGGCAGCTCCAGACTCATATGGATTCCTATGGAAGTGACCTTTTTCCTTCATACCTTGAAGACTGGGTTCAGTTTTGGGTCCCTCACTACAAGAAGGACATTGAGGTGCTGGAGACTGTCCACAGAAGGGCAATGAAGCTGGTGAAGGGTCTGGAGAACAGGGCTGGTGAGGAGCAGCTGAGGAAAACTGGGGATGCTTATTCTGGAGAAGAGGAGGCTGAGTGGCGATCTGATTGCTCTTTACTGCTCCCTGAATCAGTCAGGTGGGAATCAGTCTCTTCTCTCTAGTATTGAGTGATAGAACTAGATGAAATGGCCTGAAAATTGTGCCAGAGGAGGTTTAGGTCAGATATGAGGAAAAGTATCTCAGTGGGAGGAGTGGTCAGGCATTGGAACAGGCTGTCCAGGATGGTGGTGGAGTCACCACCCCTGGGGGTGTTCAAGAAACCTGTGGCCATGGCAGTCTGGACCATGGTTTAATGGCCATGGTGGTGTTAGGGCTGATGTTTGGACTTCAGGATCTTAGAGGTTCTTTTCCAACTGAAACAGTTCTATGATTTCTGTGATTCTAACAACGTGTGCTGCTAAGTTAGGCTGGCTGGGCTGGCTTAGCTGAACCAGGGTAGGCCAGGCCTGGAGCTGCAGTAGTTTAGGATTTGGGCTGAATAATCAGTTTAATTGGAAAATCCCCCTGCAATAGTCAGGAACAAGGTCCCTGTGTTGGTGAGAGGTGTATTCTGGAAGGCTGATCTGGGTGCCTGGGGGTACAGGGATACCCATGAGTGCTGGGTGTGGGCATGGCAGGCAGCTCTCCTTCGCAGGGCAGGCAAAGGGCTGAGCAGGGCTCTGTCCCACCACACACCAGCCAGCACAACACATCGCTTCTCCAACGTGCTCACAATATGTCCCCAGCTTTATGTCCCCCAGCGCAATCTGGGCCGGCCTGCCCAGGCACAAAGCAGCCTCAGTCCCCTCTGTGTTTCCCCCCAGCTATTCCTCAGTTCCTTTTCTCTCTGAGCTGAAGCCAGCTCTTACACACAAAGCCTCAGTTTGTCCTCCACCCTCCCCAGCGCAGAAGCCCTGCCGTCCTCTCCTGCAGGCAAGGGGCCAAAGCACCACGCTGTGGGATTTCCCCCACGGAGATTAGCACCACGCCAAGAGGTTTCCCACAGGCAGGCAGCAAACCGGCAGCCCTGCTGCGCCCCACTGTTCTCATCCTCTCCCTGGATCAGGCCCCGACCCCTGGGTCATCCTTGCCTGGTGTTCCAGAGATGCCTTTGCCGCAGAGGCTTTGGCAGTGACTTTTCCCCCGATGACTTTTCCAGGAGAGCTGGTGAATAGGATGTTTGTCTCCTATTGGAGCCCATGTTTATCCAGCCAGGTTTATTCTTAGGGAGTGGCCAGCATTTGTGCTGCCCCAGCCCGGGAGCCAGCTCCAAGGGATCGAGTTCCCAGGAACAAAATAAATCCATGAGTTGAACATGACCCCTGTGCAACGCCAGCGCCCTTGGACTCCGCCCAGCGCAGAATTTTCCGCCGGTCTGGGGCTTCATTACAAGTCTGTGACAAAGCCTGGATTTGTCCAACGATTACTGAGTAACAAAGAGCCCCAGAGACAGATGCCACACCTGAGCCGACCTACCAGCCAGTCCCAGAGCCCTGCCACACCAGGGCAGATGGTGGTTGAATGCAGGGCCCGCAGTGGTTTGGCACGAAGCGCTTGGGCATGTCGTGTGGGGGGGGTAAATAAATGCAGGGCACCCACTGGCTGTCCCCAGGTGACTGCTGCAGGACCTCCCAGCTAAGGCATCCTTCCAGACCTCCCAAAGGCTTGTGATGCTGCTCTGTTTAACAGCTGGGAACTGGGAAAAGCCCCTGTCTCACGTCCCTTGCTGCTGGTGGGCACACATCCTCTGGCAAGCATGCTCCCAGTAGCGCTGATGGCCTTGGTTTGCCCTCAGGAGGTCTGCCTATAAAAACAAAAGTCTCCTAGAGCCTGCCTTAGGTTACAACCCAAACTCGAGCACACAGGAGCTTATTCTGCCTTTGGTTTCATAGTCTGACTGAAACAAAGCTTCAGAGACCTTCAGACCCTGGCTTACCACAATGCTCCAAAACACAACTGCACACCAAACCCAAATGAAAGCTGGGTGCCCCTGCAGCCAGGACATCCCTGCAGCCAGTGCCCTAGGGAGCCATCAGTGATGAAGAGGAGGGAAACCTGGGTTGTCTATCACTGAGCAGCTCAAAAATACAGATTTTCATAAAGTGCACCCCCTCCTTTCGTGGAGTCACAGAATGTTAGAGGTTGGAAGGGCCCTCCAGAGGTCGTCCAGTCCAACCCCCCTGCCTAAAGCAGGATTACCCAGGGTAGCCTGCACTCAAGGGCATCCAGGTGGGTTATGAAAGCCTCCAGAGGAGACCCCACAACCCCCCTATGCAACCTGTCATCCTCTGTCAACCTCACTGTAAAGAAGTTTCTCCTCATGTTGAAGTGGAACCTTCTATGTTCCTGTTTGTACTCATTGTTCCTTGTCTTGTTATTGCACACTGCCAAAAAGAGCTTGGCCCCCTCCACTTGGACACAGCACACACACCCCCTCTCCCCCAGATATTGATAGACATTGATCAGGTCCCCTCTTAGCCTTCTCTTCTGCAGACTAAACAGCCCCAGGGCTCTCAGCCTCTCATAGAATCATAGAATCAATAAGGTTGGAAACGACCTCAAAGATCATCGAGTCCAACCTGTCACCCAAGACTAAATAAACCATGACTACTAGATCATGGCACCAAGTGCCACATCCAATCCCCTCTTGAACACCTCCAGGGATGGGGACTCCACCACCTCCCTGGGCAGCACATTCCAATGGCCAACAACTCTGTCTGGGAAGATCTTTCTCCTCACCTCCAGCCTAAACCTCCCCTGGTGTAGTGAGACTGTGTCCTCTGGTGCTGGCTGCCTGGGAGAAGAGACCAACCCCCACCTGGCTACAACCTCCCTTCAGGCAGTTGTAGGCAGCAAGAAGGTCTCCCCTGAGCCTCCTCTTCTCCAGGCTAAGCAACCCCAGCTCCCTCAGCCTCTCCTCACAGGGCTGTGCTCGAGGCCTCTCCCCAGCCTCGTTGCCCTTCTCTGGACACATTCAAGAGTCTCAATGTCCTTCTTAAACTGAGGGGCCCAGAGCTGGACACAGGACTCAAGGTGTGGCCTAACCAGTGCTGAGCACAGGGCACAATGACTTCCCTGCTCCTGCTGGCCACACTATTCCTGATGCAGGCCAGGATGCCATTGGCCTTCTTGGCCACCTGGCCACACTGCTGGCTCATGTTCAGCTGCTGTCAACCAGTACCCCCAGGTCCCTTTCTGCCTGGCTGCTCTCCAGCCACTCTGACCCCAGCCTGTAGCTCTGCATGGGGTTGTTGTATAGTGGAGATGCTCAGGTCCCCTAATCATCCTCGTGGCTCTCTGTTGGACTCTCTCCAGCAGATCCCTACCTCTCTTGAGTTGGGCAGCCCAAAACTGGACACAGTACTCCAGGTGTGGTCTCAGCAGGGCAGAGCAGAGCAGAGCTTCAATCAACAACCACTTCCTGCCCAGGGGAAGATGTGCTGTCATGTGCTGCCATGTTTGCCAGCTGGGATTTAAACCAAACAATCACCTGCATGTAGAAAGAACCATCCCAGGACTAACCTAGTGTGCCTAAAACCCACTGGGTAAAATCAAGCCCCTTGAGAGCCTGGCACGCAGAAGTGACCCAAGGGCCACAGCTGTGCCAGAGGCAGAGGCTGAGACCTGCAGCTATAAAGCACATCGTGCTGGCGGGTTCTTGGCCAGGCTTCTCTTGAGCAAGGAGTGTCTGAAGTGGGATTTCTCGCTGTGCTATTGTCCCTTGAAAGCCACCACGCAGCCTTAGTCTGGGGCTGCTGGCTTGCTGGGGTCTCCAAGGCAGGGCTCTCTGAAGCACTGCCATCCCAGCCCTAGCAGACGTGCTCCCCGCTCCCCGCTCGGGGAGAGGGCTGGCTTCTGGAGCAGGGCAGCGAAACGCATCTGATGTTCCCGAGAGGGTCTGGAGCTCATTAGAGCAGCCGGCCGCAGAGCAGGCGCTTCTGAGGGCCCACACAAAGGCGCTCCCCGGGGGGCCGCGCTCGCCCCTGCGTGCTCCCTGCACGGCCCTGCTCCTGACAGCAGCCAGATGTACCCACGGCCAGCAGGAAGCCGGGGTGCTGCAGAGCCTGCCGGGGTGCCTGCAGCGCTCCCCGAGGGCAGCAGAGCCTGCCGGGGTGCCTGCAGCACTCCCCGAGGGCAGCAGAGCCTGCTGGGATACCTGCAGCACTCCCCATGGTACTTCAGAGCCTGCTGGGATACCTGCAGCGCTCCCCGTGGTACTTCAGAGCCTGCTGGGATACCTGCAGCGCTCCCCGTGGTACTTCAGAGCCTGCTGGGATACCTGCAGCGCTCCCCGTGGTACTTCAGAGCCTGCTGGGATACCTGCAGCGCTCCCCTTGGGGCTTCAGAGCCCTGCTGGGATACCTGCAGCGCTCCCCGTGGGGCAGCAGAGCCTGCTGGGATACCTGCAGCGCTCCCCGTGGGGCAGCAGAGCCTGCCGGGGTGCTGCAGAGCCTGCCGAGGTGCTGCAGAGCCTGCCGGGGTGCTGCAGATCCTGCCGGGGTGCTGCAGATCCTGCCGAGGTGCTGCAGAGCCTGCCGGGGTGCTGCAGATCCTGCCGAGGTGCTGCAGAGCCTGCCGGGGTGCTGCAGATCCTGCCGAGGTGCTGCAGAGCCTGCCGGGGTGCTGCAGAGCCTGCCGGGGTGCTGCAGAGCCTGCTGGGGGTGCCTGCAGATCCTGCCGGGGTGCTGCAGATCCTGCCGGGGTGCCTGCAGAGCCTGCCGGGGCGCTGCAGAGGCTGCTGGGGTGCCTGCAGAGGCTGCTGGGGTGCCTGCAGAGCCTGCCGGGGTGCTGCAGATCCTGCCGGGGTGCCTGCAGAGCCTGCCGGGGCGCTGCAGAGGCTGCTGGGGTGCCTGCAGATCCTGCCGACGTGCTGCAGAGCCTGCCGAGGTGCTGCAGAGAGCCTGCCGAGGTGCTGCAGAGCCTGCCGGGGTGCTGCAGAGCCTGCTGGGGTTCTGCAGAGCCTGCCGGGGTGCTGCAGAGCCTGCCGGGGTGCTGCAGAGCCTGCTGCGGTGCTGCAGAGCCTGCCGGGGTGCTGCAGAGCCTGCCGGGGTGCTGCAGATCCTGCCGAGGTGCTGCAGAGCCTGCCGGGGTGCTGCAGATCCTGCCGGGGTGCTGCAGAGCCTGCCGGGGTGCTGTAGATCCTGCCGGGGTGCTGCAGATCCTGCCGGGGTGCTGCAGAGGCTGCTGGGGTGCTGCAGAGGCTGCTGGGGTGCTGCAGAGCCTGCCGGGGTGCTGCAGAGGCTGCTGGGGTGCTGCAGAGCCTGCCGGGGTGCTGCAGAGGCTGCTGGGGGGGCTGCAGAGCCTGCCGGGGTGCTGCAGAGGCTGCTGAGGGGCTGCAACAGACTGCCGGGGTGCCTGCAGAGCCTGCTGGCATGCTGCAGAGCCTGCTGGGGTGCCTACAGAGCCTGCCACTTCCCTTCGCAGCCCCATGGGTGCTAGTCCTGGCTGCCCTGCAGCCCAGCACCACAGCCTTCCTCCAGGGGGTAGGCAGCAGGACCCGAGGATATGACAGCTCAGGAGCAAAGGGTGAGCAGAGACAGTTTGTAAACTGCTGTGTTTAACACCTGCTTGTAAATAGCTGTTTATAGCATCTGTTTGTAAATATCTGTTTGTAACATCTGCTTGTAAGTACCTGCTTGCAGTATCTGGTTGTAACTACCTGTTTATAGTATCGCTAACTATCTGAAGGGTGGGGCCCCAGGAATCACAGAGTGGCTTAAGTTGGAAGGGACCTTAGAGATCAACTTCTCCCCCCCCCCCCCCCCCCCCCCCCCCCCCCCCGTGCCATGGGCAGGGACACCTCTCAACTAGACTTGGTTGCTCCAAGGCCCTGTCCAGCCTGGCAGGAGGGGCCATCCACAAACTTCTCTGGGAAACCTGTTCCTGAGTCTCACCACCCTTGCACTGAAGACCTTCTTCTTAAGCTCCAGTCTAACCCTGTTCTACCTCAGCTTCAAACCATTCCTCCTTGTCCTATCTCTAGATACCCTCATGAAAAGTCCCCCTCCATCCTTCCTGCAGGATCCCTTCAGCTACTGGAAGGCAGCTCTAAGGTTCCCCAGGAATATTCTCTCTCTCCAGGCTGAACAACCCTCAGCCTGTCCTCATGGCGAAGGTGCTCCAGCCCTTGGATCACCTTTGTGGACTCCTCTGAATTCACTCCAACAACTCTGTGCCCATATGATTGGGAAACCAGAACTGGATGCAGTACTCCAGGTGGGTCTTACAAAAGCAATGAGGTCTCCCCTCAGCCTTCTCTTCTCCAGACTAAATAACCCCAGGTCCCTCATCTGCTCCTCACCCAGCCCTGCTCTCCAGACTCCTCACCAAATTTGTTGCCCTTCTCTGGACCTGCTGCTGTACCTCAGCATGCTTCTTGAAGTGAGTGGCACAGTATTTGAGGTGTGGCCTCACCAGTGCCCAGTACAGGGGGTTAATCCCTGCCCTACTCCTGCTGGCCACCCCATTACTGATCCAGACCAGGGTACTGTTGGCCTTGACCAGCTGGGCACACGGTGGCTCATCTCCAAACACTGTTGACCAGCACAGCCAGATCCTTTTTCACCAGGCAGTTTCCAGCCACTGTGCCATACACCTGGAGCCTTGACAGGGTCGTTGTGAGCCACAGGACCCAGCACTTGGTGTGGGCATTGAATCCACCTTTCCCAAGGCTGCTGCTAAACCATGGCCCTCAGCACCACATCCCTGCCTCTTTGAAACACCTCCAGGGATGGGGGATTCAACCACCTCCCTGAGGAGCCTGCCCCAGTGCTTAGAATGAACTTAGAATAAACCAAACCAGTTTGGAAGAGACCTTCAAGATCATCGCGTCCAACCCATCAACCAATCCAACCCACCCAAAACAACTAACCCATGGCACCAAGCACCCCATCAAGTCTCCTCCTGAACACCTCCAATGATGGTGACTCCACCACCTCCCTGGGCAGCCATTCCAATGGGCAATCACTCTTTCTGTATAGAACTTCTTCCTAATATCCAACCTGAACCTCCCCTGGTGCAGCCTGAGACTGTGTCCTCTTGTTTCTGGCACTGGCTGCCTGGGAGAAGAGACCAACATCCGCCTGTCTACAACCTCCCTTCAGGTAGTTGTAGAGAGTGATAAGGTCACCCCTGAGCCTCCTCTTCTCCAGGCTGAGCAACCCCAGCTCCCTCGGTCTTTCCTCATAGGGCTTGTGTTCCAAGCCCATCACCAACTTTGTTGCCCTTCTCTGGACTCGTTCCAGCAGCTCAACCTCCTTCCTAAACTGAGGGGGCCCAGAACTGGACACAGTACTCGAGGTGTGGCCTAACCAGTGCAGTGTACAGGGGCACAATGACCTCCCTGTTCCTGCTGGCCACACTGTTCCTGATGCAGGCCAGGATGCCATTGGCCCTCTTGGCTGCCTGGGCACACTGCAGGCTCATGTTCAGCCTGCCATCGACCAGTACCCCCAGGTCCCTCTCTGCCTGCTTGAGAACCCAATCAGCAAAGAATTCTCTTGTAATGTCCAACCTGAACCTCCCCCTGGTGCAACCGGAGGACCTTTTCCTCTCGTCCTGCCCGGGCTGCAGAGGAGCCCGTGGGGGTCTTTGTGCTCGTGTAACGATGGCTCGCCGCGTCCCGGCCCCGCCGACAGGTTAAGCTCTGAGAAATGCGGTGGTGCTGGGCAAGGGCTGCCGGCGAGCGGAGCCCTGTCGGGTTTGTCCAAACAAAACACATGTGATGGATTAAAAATAAAAATGGTATTAAATTCTGTCAGGATGTGAGGTTTTAACAAAAGGGCCGTTGTGAGCGGGACGGAGGGGAAACGCCGGAGTCGGGGCCGGGAGCTCCCTGAGCCAGGAGCTTTGGAAGGACCACCTTGGATTCGTTTCATCCCGCTGGGTTTTTGGCCTTTTGTGTGCAGGTTTTGTTCGTGGAGCAATCTGTTAATGCCTCTTGTCTTGTCTCCTCAGATCCCCTCCGCCCTAAGCCTCCACCGTGGGTGAGCCGGGGCAGCCAGGCTCCCCAACGACCGGGCAGGCTGGGAGCGAAGGGCTGTGTCGGAAAGCGGAGCTCTCCCTCCTTGCCTGCCTGCCTGCCTGCCTGCTTGGGAAGCTGTGACCTTTCCCAGCAAGCAGAAACAAAACCCAAACAAATTCCAGAAAGTTTCAAAATCACAGCAGCAAAACCCCAGAGCATCGCCTGGGAGCGGAAAAGCCCTTTCCCGAGCGGGGCTGGAACCTTCTCGCCTTTGATTCCCAAACACTTGGGTCCAGAAAGTCACTTTATTTTGCCTCCTTTCATTTTTTTTTTTCCCCTAAGAGGAAAAGTTTAACTCCACCAAAGCTGTGTTGCACGAGGGTTTTGCCAGCTGCCGAGACTGAGCAAGCAGGATGCAGCTAAGCCGCTGCTGCCCCTCGATCGCCGCACAGCCACGCTTCTCACACCCCCCTGGGCTGCTTTCTGCCCTTTTCTGCTCTGCTCCCAGCTCACATAATCTGTACTGCTTCTGCTGGCTGGTCAGGAGGAGCCTGCCAAGCTGGAGATGGGCCCAAAGCCCCAGCCCACCACAGCTAATGCAATATTTACTGCTGTGGAGCGGTGCTGGAAGCTGCTGAGAATGAGCTGCTTTGTGCAGGGCAGCTGTGGGAAGATGGGGGTCCCTCCATCACCCCTCCTGCTCGTGGCATCTTGGGTGAAAGCTAAGCTTCCCAGAGCACAGTGGGCCTCAGCTGTGAGCTGGTTATGGTCTTGAGGTTGGACGTGCACATGAGAGCATCAGCCTGTCCTAAGGGACCCCCCACGGTGCTCCAGGGTCATTTAGGGACGTGAAGGTCCTTGTGGCTGTGGGGGGCAGCCTGGTTATGGCTCTTGCCAGCATTGGTGGTGGTCAGATGCTTTAATTTGGGGAAGATGGCAATAACAAGTAGAAAAGTGGCCAGAGTTTGTAGGGTCTCCACTTGCAGGAAAGAGCAGCCATGGGTGTGCCCTGCTGCAGGTGGGGCTGGTAGGGAGGTGTCCCCATGGCTTGCCTAGAGCCCCATGCACCAGATGGTTTAGTTAATAGAATTATCAGATCATTTTGGTTAGAGAAGACCTCTAAGTTCAACAAGTGAACCCAGCACTGCCAGGTCACTGCTAAATCATGTCTCTCAACACCACATCTCCATCTCTCTTGAATCCCTCCAGGGATGGAGACTCCACCACTGCCCTGTGCAGCCTTGGCAACCCTTCAGGGGAAAAAATTATTCCTCATGTCTAACCTAAAACCTCCCCTGGTGCAACTTGAGGCTCTTTCCTCTTATCTTATCGCTTGTTCCTTGGAAGAGACTGACCTCCCCCTGTCTCCAGCCTCCTTTCAGGGAGTTGCAGAGAGTGAGAAGGGTCTCCTCCCTTCAGGCTCCTTTTCTCCAGAAGGGACTACAGCAAGTTGCTCAGAGCCCCAAACAACCTCACCTGGAATGGTTCCAGGGCTGGGGCACCTACCACCCTGTGGGGCAGCCTGGGTCAGTATCTCACGAACATCAGCATTAAAAAAACCCCAAATCTTCCTTCTGTCTAGTCCAAACCTCCCCTTTTTTAGATTACACCCATGGGAACAGCCATCCCTCCACAGCATCTCTGGGGTGGGAGGTGTGTGGGGCATGAAGATGCCCATGCCAGAGCTTCAAGAGGCAGCAGGACCATCTGTGCCCTCGCTGTGTGGATCAGGCTTCCCCACACCCACTACTTCACCAGCTGGTTTAGTGCCAAACAACTAAGCCTAGGTGAGAAGCAAAGGTGTCCGTCGGGGCGGCCGAGCCTCCAGCCACCTTCTTTCTGCCGTGTTATTCCTCACGCAAGAGCCGCCGGCTGTGCCCGGAGGAAGAGGGCAGTTAACACAGGCAGGGTATTCATTGCCCAGGTGATTAACAGCACATTAATAATGGAATTCTGCCTCCA